>NC_141900.1:48446173-49881798 GCF_057802395.1 Ceratotherium simum simum | reverse complement strand
CACTTAGTCATGGGAATCCTATAAATCTAAAGCAGTGTCTGGCATATAATAGGTGCTCAATGCTTATTTAATTTTTTTAATGAACAAGTGTATTTTCTTTAAAATTAATAATCTGTTGTATTACTTTCAGGACTTTTTAAAAACTCATTCACCTTGTATTTTATGTACGTCTGTGATAGCTGCATATTGAACTAAGTGTTTGGTGGCTTGTGTATTCTCATTTTATCACTTGACGTGGAATTATGTATGCTTTAAGAGGAGTTGTTTCTTGACCTAATGTTTGCCTCCTGAAATATCTCTCTAACATAGTTTAGTAAGATGTTAACAAATCCCAATGAAACACATCTGCTCTACTCTTCTCTCCAACTCCTGGTCTTTTCAAACTTTTGAAACTGTCATAGTCATAGATTACTGGAAATATGACTGCATTTAAAATTAGTTCAATAGAACAGTAGTTGCAGATGCTCCATTAAGGATTTAAAAACAAAATTGTCAGCCAAAGAAAATGGCTTGTAAATGTCTGGCCATCAGTCTAGTGCTGCAGAAGTAAGTTTTCTGGCAATGAGGGAAGTGGGGCTCCCTGCTCGCTGACACATAAATGACTAAATTGGAGAGATTTCTTAGTCTGTCTGCTAACCGGTGGTGTGGATATGTAACTGGATGCTGGAATCGCAGTGCAGTTGTAGGTGAAAATCCAGGAGGTGATGAAAGACAATCTACCGTAATAGAATTGGAGGAACTTGGGGGATTGGATCAACCAGGTACAGTCTTGCTGTTCTCTCTTTCTCATTTGTATAAGCGCTTTTTCTACAATCTAGAAAGTATAGGGCAATGCTGTGCAATGTAATTGATGGCTCAGTCTGACATAAGTGATTCCACATGGTAGTTGACAAATGACTCTTGGGTTAACCCCTCCTCTTATTCAAGAAATAGACAAATCTAGCAGAATTTTCTCTTTTCTCACTAGAACTATCACTTGCATATCAACTTATCTATTGTAGATGAAATTTTAAATATTTCATAAACTGATGAAACCTCTTGATTTTTGTTTGGGGGAAAGTGGAATGTAATAAATAGAATTGTCTTATATATTCTCAGTCTTTGAGTTGATGGATGGTTGAAGGAAAAGCAACATCCTGGGTTTTTCAGAGGCATGTCTATACTTAGGTCAGATTATATGGTAACTTGCAGTGTAACTATACTAGTATCTCTTTACATGAGAAAAATTTCCTTTAAATAACAATATCAATTTGGGGTTGCTCAAGGGATTTAATAGAAAGGCTTGGAATATGGCAGTGGTAATATATACTCAGAAGGTCAAAAATTCTCAGCTAGAGAACGGTTCAATATGCTCATTTATCACATTCCACTTTTGCTCATGTGAAACAGAGACATACAACTAAATATAAGTTAAACTACTGTACCTACACAATCAGACTTAAAAAAGAAAGGTACCAAATCCCAACCTACTATTGTCAATTCACAGGATTTACCCTGATATAATCTTTATGTTATAGATATTTCTGCTTGTGTTGTTCCTAAAACTCCTGGGCAGAAATAAGCTGAATGACAATGATGTCAATCTTTCATGTATATACACATTTCATCTAAAAATCACAATGCACTATGTAATTAGCCAGTTAATAATTTTATATAAAATCCTGATTAAAATATTCTGAACTTACCAAGAATCAGACAAGGACAACTGAGAGGAAACAAAGTTAAAGGTTTCTTTAATCTATTCAGTAGGCTAGATTGGAGAGATGGCTTTTACAAAACATTCTTGGGAAAATTCACAGTTTAGGATTCATAGGTTGTGATCCTCAGATGAGGACAGCTGATGCTCATGCACATCACTGAAGCCAAGTGGTGGGATGATATACTGCATCCAAGCTGTTTCTATGAGTGAATAGGATCAAGCCTTTCTGGCTTGGTTTCTCAATGCTGGAGAAGACATCACACATTCTTTGGAAGTTGAGTCCAAACCAAAACTCCACTAGATCTCCTGTCCTGCCTCTGTGTGGTCCTGGGTGACCCACTTTAGCTTGAAGGAGCTCTGGGAAATTTGATATGTCTACATCCAGTTAAAGATACTCCTGGGTGGTCCTTAGCAGTTAATAGAGTTTGGTTCTGGAGCCATCATAAGAGACTCAGAGAAGTCCAAGAATCTGGGCCTGGACAAGATCCAGTCTATTAAGAATGATGATTACTCCTGAGAATTTCAATATATAAATTGGAAGTTCTGGAAGGATGTACAGATCACACCAAACACATCTCAACAACTCTGCTGCCAAATTTGGTTAGCATATTGTAAGGCCCAACTCAAGACACCATGTTTTCAGGTTGGGCAATAACTGGGCTGCATCAAGGCAAGTGGTCAGAATTTCCAGAAATTGCCTTATGGCAAACACAAAGAAGTTTGCTTTAATTTACCTAAGTCAAATGACTTCTCTAAATAATGTCAATCCTTAATTATATATACATTAATAAAGGGGAACTGAGGTGTGGCTTATATAAAAATCATTTATATTTTACTAGAGAAAGTAGTATAGTGTAGTGGAAAGAGTGTGTGCTTTGGAGACAGACAGACAATCCTGGGTTCCAATACTTGCTCTACCATTTACTGGCAAAGAGACTGATTAAGAATTGGGGCACTATCCCAAGAGGTAGTACATGTAGAAAATATTAAGAAGTATTCAAAAAGTGTTCAGACATATTGTATGTATCAATATTTTGAGAAAAGTAACAATATTTCAAGGGTAAAAAGAGTTCAGTGGCAGAATCATGAGATTTGGGGTCAGAAAGACTTGGATTGACACTCAGTGACTATGAGTAATTTCTTACCTTCTCCCTGAAACGAGGTTCTTCATATATAAACAAGGTCTAGATACGATATACCTTATCTACTTACAAGAACTAGATAAGATATAAAGTGCCCGGCACGTTCTAGGTGCTAAATCAATGCTAGCTTACATTCCCTTCATTTCCCACGTTATGGCCTCCCATAGCTACTCTGGGCCTCTGTTGGCAATAACATATTGAGCAGATAAAGTGTGCATCTAGACCATTCTTGCAATTCTTTTGTGCCTTTTTTTTTTCACACCAAGAAAGAGCAAATGGCAGGCTTTCTGCCCTTGGCATGGAGTGCAGAATATGGAAGTCCAGGACCAGGATCAGGAAATAGAAGATCCCAAGGTCTTCTGTGCATCTCTGGAGGCAGAGCCCATATAGACTCCAGTGAGGAGTCTTAGTTTTTACAACCCCCATGGAGTGAGTCCTCAGCAGAGACCAGGGAGCAGGCAGTCTTTTTACTGGTACCTTGATAATATTTGAGCACTTTTGAGCTGCCTCTCTCCTGGTCCAAGAATACAAACCACAGAGCTTTTCACCATTCAGGAGATTGACACCATAGAAAGTAAATCCCAAGGCTGCACCTGAGCTCCAGTTAGCAACACAGGGATAACACCACTTCTCAGGGGGCCAGAAGGCAAAGAACACAAAACAAAGGATTCAGAACAGGCTCCTTATAAGATAGAGATTCCGGAGGAGCAGGGACTGCTTGAATTAACACAGTAAGAATAATAATAAAAATTCAGGATGTTCACATGTAGTGCCTGTGTGTATATATACACTTTTTTTTTTCTTGAATTACAGACATTATTTTAAATTAAAGATCAGCAAATGAAGTGAGAGTGAGGATAATTCTCGTTAAGATATGGAAGGTCAAGTGAAAGAAACATCTTAAAGCACAGAGCAAAAATAACAGTAGATGAAACTATGAGAGAAAAGTGGGGGAAACAATGAAGGAATAAAGGGTCTTTCTAGGAAAACTAGATGGCACCTTGTTTTCACATCTCATAGAAAATCCGTTTTTGACCTTTCCATAGAATTCCAGACTCATATATCTAATTCTTTGAGTGTTCAACTTGAATGTGTAACAATCATTTCAAATTTAATATGTTCAAAACCAAACTTCTGATCTTTCCTCACCCAAATTTTCTTTTGTAGCCTTCCATATCTTGGTTAATGGAAACTCCATCCTTCACGTTGCTCAAATAAAATATGTTGGGTTATCTTTGACTTCTCTTTCTTTCATACTTCATATCTGATTTAGCAACAATTTTTGTCAGCTATACCTATGCTGAATTTGATCACATCTAACACATCCACTGCTTGGCATTCTGATCAAAATCACCATCATCTCTCACTCAGTTAATTTCAGTAGTCTACCAATATGTCTACCTTTCCCTCTTCTCAAAAACCAGAGGAATCCTGTTAAGAAATAAGTCAAATCATGTCACTCCACTGAATAAACTCTTCAATAGTTCTCCATCTCACTCAGAGTAAGAACCAAAATCCTGGTCGTGATCCCTAGGGCCTTACATGATCTGATCCTGCTTCCTATCTCCACCCTCTCCCCCTGCCCAGAATCTTGTGACCACACTTTATTATGACTCAACTTTTTGCTCACTCTTCTTTAACCCCATTGGTCTTCTTGTTTCTTAAAGATACCAAGTATTCTTCCTCCCCTTTCTAGAATTTTCTCCCCCCAGATATTAACATGTTTTGTTCCCTTCCCTCCTTTAACCTGTTTAAAATTGCACACCTCCTCTGCTTTATGTGTCTCCACAGCAATCATCAGCATCTGACATAGTATATATTTCACATATTTACCTTGTTTACTCCCTGTCTCCCATTCTCACTCTACCCCCAAAAGTAAAACTTTGTTACTACAGGAATTTATTGTCTGATTTGTTCACTGTTCCATTCTCTGGTACTACAATAGAACCTGATACATAGTGTTGGTTGAAGTTTCCTGATTGTGGCAAAAGTGGCCAATGCCTAATGGGTCATTTCTTCAGTGGTGTTCTGGGAGTCAGTACTGCATACCCACTTGGAGCCTGCTCTACTGCTTTCCCAAAATTTGGTAAGCACTAATTAAGTAAATCGCTTGAGTAAGTTCAATTTTCTGAGAACCATTGTCATAATGTAGAGAAAGGAATTATTTGGAAATATTCACTATGCTGTGAGTCCACGCTATAAAGGCAGAAGATGGGGATTTCTTCATTCTTCACCTCAGATCTAAAGAAAAGGGCTTTAAAGAGAACACTGAGAACCTAATATAAGTCCATGGCAGATTGGAGAAGGCACAGTAGCCTGGGGTCTGATTCCAACTTGTTAAATCTGAAGGTCACAAATGGGTAACTGGCCAGCAACTGATAGAGGAGGCTGAGAATAGCTCTTGTCCTCGGAAGTTATCAAAGCAAAGGACGCCTGAGTGATTCCATACATCATGTGGGATCACCTCAGTCTCTGCCAGTTTTAGGATGCCCTGAGGGGAAACATGATCTCAAGGGAGAGATACCTAAGAGGCCCAGACCCTGAAGGATTCTTTTTACTCTTTTTTTTTTGGTGAGGAAGATTGGCCCTGAGCTAACATCTGTTGCCAATCTTCCTCTTTTTGCTTGAGGAAGAGTGGCTCTGAGCTAACATCTGTGCCAATTCCTCTCTATTTTGTATGTGGGATGCCGCTACAGCATGGCTTGATAAGTAGTGTAGGTCGGTGCCTAGGATCTGAACCCACAAACCCGAACAGCTGAGGCAGAGCATGCGAACTTAACCAGTTCGCCATCAGGCTGGCCCCCTGAAGGATTCTTAATGAATATGGAAGGAGTAATCAGCCAGACAAATTAAAGCTTCTTGCCTAAAGATGGAAGGTTTCTGAGGACCCTAAGAAATACTCTAAGAGAGAAAGAGTCAGCTTTATATTTGCAAAACACAAAGATTACTGTGCCAGCTCATAACAATGCCCTTCAAACAAGAATTTTCTTGTTCTCTTTGCATCTTCCACTCCAAACCACCCACAACAAACAGTTGCCCTCATCCCCTTTACTAAATACAGTTTCTGCCCCACCTTCCCTCTCTTCCCCATAGTAGGCCCTAACTGGGGGACTGAGTTTTATCATTGAATGGGAATAGAACTTTTGATTGAGCTTTTTTGGAGACTCATGGTAACGGTAGAATTTCTTATTATTTATAAGTGACAAATGTTTTATAATAACAATTAAACTAGAAATATTGTATAAAAAGCTTGTCATAAAATTATAACTATTTGGATTTTAGAGTTCACACTTTCGATAACTATTGAAACATACTACAAGTCAAGTCAGATTTGATAAGCAAGAAAAAGAAGCCTGATTAAGAGAATACGAAGGCGCAAAATATGCAAGAATAGGAATGAGAAATGAGACATAACTAGAGATGTGTTTAAAGTAGTAATAAAATAAAGTATTTCTACAAACAATTCTATGATAACAAATCTGAAAACATTAGAGACGACATAGATGCTTCTCTAACATAATTTAAATTTCTAAAATTATCCCAAGAGAAAGTAAAAAACTTAAATAAGCCAATAATCATAAGAGTGATTGAGAAAGTTAAAAATCTGCCACTAGTAAAAGCCACTAAGACCACAGATTTTTATAGCTGAGTTCTATCAAATCGTTAAAAAATAGATAATTCCCGAGTTATTTTAAGCTACTAAAATCCACTGGAAAAAGTCCTTAATATAAAACATTATGGAGTTAGCATAAGAAACAAAAGTGTAGCCCAACCTCATACACAAATATAGATGCAAAATTCTTTGTAAAATAAGAGATATTTTTAGTATCCAGAAACCTACCAGTGTAATTATTTACATCAATCTATAAAAAATGAAAATCAAATGGTAATATCAATACATTCTGAAAAAAATTACATGAATTAAATAGGAATAAAAGTAAATTACACAGTATGACAAAATAATTTGCCTCAAACCAAAACTAGGTATAATTTTAAGTCATAAAACTCTCATTGCAATTAATATGAAAAATGAGATGGAAATTTTTACTGCTACCGTTGCTTTGGAATCGTGAGTTAAAAAAAATTAAAATAAGTATAAACATTGGAAAATAAGAGTTTTTTTCTAATGACAGTATTATATGTCTAGAAATCCCAAGATTCTAATTAAAATCAAAATCAATTAAAAAAAAACTTGAATAAGAGAATTTGTTAAGATAGAAATAAAATAAATATATGAAGATCAGCAGATCTTTTGTCTATATTATCTGTAAGCAAATGGTATTAAAAATTGAAAAAATATCTATTTACAGTAAATAACATAATATTCTTACAGATAATTTTTAAAAGAAAACACAGAATCTATGTAAAAATATCTATGAATCTTATTGAAGGATATAAAACAATATTTGAACTATGGAAAAACATACTGCAGTCTCAGACGGGAAGAATTAATACACTAAAAATGCCAATTAATCTGAAAATTTGAGGTACTTTTAAATAGAACTTCATCAAGGTTGATTTTAGAATTGGATACAATGACACAAAAGTTCACTTGGAAGAATATATGTCTGAGAACAGCCAAAAAATGTTTGATATAGAATGAGAAACTGGGAAACTTGCTTTACATGTTATTCATCAGACTGTAAGGTCACTATAATCAAGTCAATATGGTATTAGCCATGTAGATCCATAAAGAAATAGAGAATGTAGAAAATAGATGTCTGTATACGAAAATTTCATATATGACAATGTTAGTATTTCTATTCAGTGGGAAAAGAATGAGTTGTTTAATAAATGGGGCTGACAATTAGCAATTTATCAAGAAAGAAACAAAGTTGGGCCCACTCTCACCATATGTGCGATTCAATACTGTAACCACTCACCACAAGTGCTATTTAAATTTTAGTTAAAATTAAATTTAAAAATTATATTATTCAGCTGCATTAGCCATGTATGGTTAGTGTCTACTTTATTGGGCAGTGCAGATTATAGAAGGTTTCCATCCTTACAAAATGTTCTACTGGACAGCACTGACATCTCTCTCTCTTCCTCCATATATATAATATTTATACATATATATTATTTATAAATATTCATGTAAGTATAAACTAAAAATATATGAATATAAATATATGTGTGTATGTACATTTAATCATTCCCAATTGATTTAAAATTTAAATATAAAACACTTAGAATAAAATCATCAAGGGTGCATATACAATATAGGGGTTGAGGAGGAACTTCATAACATTACCAGAAACCCAGAAAAAATAAAATAAAAAGAGATATGTTTGACACAAAAATTTATAACTTTTGGGGGCCAGCCCGGTGGTGTAGCTGTTAAGTGTGTGGGCTCTGCTTCGGCAGCCTGGGGTTCGCAGGTTCGGATCCCGAGCGCGCACCGACACATCGATTGTCAAGCCATGCTGTGGCAGCGTTCCATATAAAGTAGAGGAAGATGGGCACAGATGTTAACCCAGGACCAGTCTTCCTCAGCAAAAAGAGGAAGATTGGCATTGGATGTTAGCTCAGGGCTAATTTTGCTCACACACACACAAAAAGAAAAAAATTTATAACTTTCGTATATGCATGGATACCAGTGTCAGGGTTCTTGGTGGAAAACAACAACATCTATGTTAGGTATATGTTGCAGAAAAGCAATTTGGAAGGTAAAATGCCTAAACCACACTGAGGAGCTATTTTTGAGAAGATACCCTTGCTGCCTCTGTAGGACCACAGCTGCAGATCTGTGAAATTAATTGCATCTTTTCTTCCCCCCAATCCCTCACGCATACAGCAAGTATCCGAGCTCACTGTCTCACCTTCATCATTTTCAAGTTGAAGTTATGTGCAGGTGAATCTAATAGGAAGAGGCTGGAGCATATTCTTGTGCCGTAGCTGCCAGGGAGCCTGGGAAAGCAAGGCTGTCCTGGTTTTGGGGACAGAACTCATAAGTGGAAAAGTCTTCACATATAGAATGGTGTTCAGTAGATCCTGGAACAGCCATGAGCATGACAAATGTCCACTACACAAACATAAATAAAGTCGGCAAATGAGTGATAGAATTGGGGAAAAAAACTAAAAGGATTGTAACCCAGATGAAGATGAATATTTAATGTCTATAATATAGAAAGAATCCTTACAAATTGTAAAGAAAAAGACAAACTACTCAATAGAAAAATACATAGAAGATATGAATAGGGAAGTCACAGAGAGTAAATTCAAATTTCCTATACTTAAAAGAACAATGAGATATCACTTTACTATAGCAGACTGACAGAATTTTAAAATTTCAGTAAACCTACTGCTGGGGCTGTGAAGGAAATGGTATATTCTTTGCTACTGAAATTATAAATTATTCCTAGCTTTTTGGAAAGCAATTTAACAATGTCTATAAAATTTAAAATAACCATAGCCTTAGAAGCAACCCCAATCCTTAGAAGTAAAAGCACTACTATATAAAAATATACATACAAGGATACTTATTATACTTTTTCTGTAGAGGCAAAGGACTGAAAGAGTGAATAGCCTTCAGATGAAAAAAAGTTATGATACAGTCACACTATGGGCTGTTAAAAAGCAATTATAAACAATGTATAAGATCTGTGTCATTTGTTTTGGAGTAATTTTGACAATGAGTTGTTGAGTAAGAAAAACAAGATGTAGAGAAACAGAACAATGTACAAAACACAATAAGAAACTGAAGACGTTCAGTTTTTAACACGAATCACAATGGGTTGTGGATGTGAAAGAGAGTGAACTGATACAGTTGGAGAAGGGGAACAGAAAGGAAGTAGGGAAGCAAACAGAAAAAAACAAAACAAGAGTTGCAAATTAAAAACATATCCAAAAATCTCATTTATATAAAACCACTTACAAGAGAAAATATAAAAGAGTTCAATGTAGGTTTACAGGCCTTAGAAATGTCTAAAATATATTGTTAGGTAAAAAATTATTTCACAGAGTAATATGTAGAGAATGATTCCATTAAAAAACTAATGAACAAACAAACATGTATGAAAATTTGTATGTATTTGTACCAGCAAGATGATAGGAAACACACCAATCTATTAACACCGGTTTCCTCAGAAAGGGTAGAATCAGAAAGCAAAGGGTCGTTTTAATTATTATACTATTCTTAATTAATTTTGAAATTTAAAAAACATTAAAAAAGAAAAAAATATATGTTAACATTCTAGAATGTCTTATAAAGGAAATAAACTGTATTATGATTCAGAGAATAATTGCAGACTGTCAACTGAGAGAGGGGTGGTTTGGGATAGGCTCTCTGAGGAGAATGTCTAGGCTGAGACCTGAAGGAAAACAATAAGCTTTATTGTGGAGAGCTAGACAAAGAACATTCTAAGCTGAGTCCACAGGACTGATGGCTTGTTTGAAGGTCAGAAAAGAAGCCAGGGTGCCTGCTGTGTCAGAAGCAAATGGATGAATTTTGTGAGTTAAGGTCAGAGAGGCAGGGCCTTGTAGACCACTGCTAATAAAAGTTTGGATTGTGGACCACTTCCGGTGAGCAAACAAGATAAGTACGTAAATTTCAAAGCCTTTATAGCAACTTCACACTGCTGAGACTCCAGCACTTGATCACTGGACGCATCTCAGTCCAGATGTTTTCAAACTTGCATGGTGCATCCCATGTTGCAAATTGCTTCTGGTCACGGGCAGTAGGACCACATGTCAGTCCGTGGTGGATTAGAAAAAATAAAAGCAAAACCCAAAGCAAACGCATCGTCTCCACGAGTTGAAAGAGAAGCACTGCTGTAAGCCTTGGAGAGACGTTTGGTTGTTATTTTTAGAGCAGTGGGAAGCCATTGAAATGTTTTAAAAAGAAATGAGTCTTTATATATGTTTTACAAAAGAATTCTCTAGTTTATAACTAGAGTTATCCCAGCTTTCATTGTGCAGAATGGATCAGAAAGGATCAAAAGTTAAAAGGAGTGTAGTCTGGAGACTATTATGGTGCAGGTGGGAGATGATGGTGGCTTGGAGGGAGTGGTGGCAGTTCTACTGGGGGATGGAAAAGCAAGAGTCATGGGGAGCCATAATATGATTTCTAGTTTTCTTTTCTTTTTTCTGCCATAGGAACTGGTACATTATGATAACATCTATGAAGATAGGGGATAATGGGATAAGAAGAGTTTGAAGGCAAAAATCAAGAGTTTTGTCTTAGACAAATTTAAGTTTGAAATGTATATTACAAATCAAAGTGGAAGTAAAACTCATCAGAGAGGTTGGACTAGGGGCGTGGTTTGGGGAGTTATTGGTTATATGGTTGGGGAGTTATGCATATAGATGTAGGGTGACCAACCATCCTGGTTTGCCCAGGAATGTCCCAGTTTTAGGACCCAAGTCCTGGGAAATCTCTTAGTCCTTGGCAAATGGGGACAGTTGTTCACCCTATGTCGATGGGATTTCCATCATGGGATTAGGTAAGAGCAACCAAGTAGATTGCACACAAGGATTGAGTCAGGCAAATATCAAGAGGAAAGAGAATCTTAGCATGGATAGCCAGTGAGGTAGGTAGGAGGAGGACAGAAAAGTCTCAAATATCTGGAAACCAAGGGAAGAGAGAACACCAACTATAGAATGCTGGTGAATGTCAAGTAAGAAGAGGATGAAAAAGCAGATTTGGCAAGATGGTGGTCACAAGTGACCTTAACAAGAAAAGATTCTTGGGAGTGATGGGGAAAAAAATTACAGTGTCATAAGTTGAAGAGTGAATGGCAGGAAATAGGATTAGCAAGTGCTAAAAAGTCATTCCAGAAACTTTGCAGTGAAGAGAAGCAGAGAAATGGGCAGCAATTTGAAGAGACTGGAGAGAGTATAAAACAGTTGTTTATGATTCTATTTTGGGAAGTAAAACTACTAAGGGAGTGCAGTAGGTTTGGCACGTGGTGTTGAGTATCCATATGAAAATTTTAGCATAAATTTAAAGTGGTTTTATTCTTAGCTGGTGATTTTCTACAATTACATTCAGCTTCTCAGGTGCTGGCAAGAAAAAAGTTATTTAAAATTGTTTCAACAAATGTTTGGGTTTTTCCAGGGGAGGCTGCCAGAGAAAAAAGGAGTCAAGCAAATTAAAATAATTAAAAGGGAATTATTTCAATTAGGAAACACGGACCAAAAACCCAGGTTAAAGGGGGAAAGGGAAACAGAACTAGGTAGGAAGGGAGTGAAAAGTGAAGTCAATGGTTGAGATGTTTCATTGAAATTGAAGAATTCTTGCAAAATGAGTACTTGACAGTACAAGTTGAAAGAACAGCAGGTGGCGGCCAGAGAAGGGAGTGATTGATGTTAAGATTTCAGGTACAGCGAGTTAGTGCTGATGCAATGTCAGCATCATTGGCTGGGAAGGGGTGAAGGAACAGGTGATTGGAAGTGAGGAGGGGAAGGATCTGACAGGCAGGCTTCAAATAGTCTGTCCATATGAATTCTGAAGTCACCAAGAATAATGGCATAAATAGGAATAGAGAAGGAGTCAAAAGCAAATTTGAGGGAGGGACTGGGTCAGTACATGGGAGTGAGAAGGAGATGTAGTGGGTGCTTTATACCGATGGTGCAAGCTTCAAATGGGAGGGAGTGATACATACCCAACTCCTCACCTCTGGTCCTGTGGAATATGGGATATAATGGAAAAAAAATATCTTCCACTTCAGACTATTGCAAGGAAAATAGTTTCATTAGGACTTAAGAAGTTAAAGAGAACATTCAGAGAAGAGTTTAAAGTAATAAGGGAATTTCATGATGGCATGTTGCTAGGATTGGTTACATAATTTGCAGTGCCCAGTACAAAATGGAAATGCAGGACATCATGTTAAAAACATTATTAAGAATTTCAAGATGGTGACAGATAAATATTAATCAAGTGTGGCCCCTTCTAAGTGCAGAGTTCTGTGTGACTACATAGGTCCCATCCCATGAGCTGGCCCTACCTATTCTGGTGTTTCAGAGGCCCGGGAAAAATACTTGGGAGGAAGGACAGCATTTGGTCAGATTAAGGGATACAGTATAATATTTATTTGTTTCTTTGGAACTAATATGTACTAGCCATTGTTCTAAATGCTTAACCAATATTATCATTTAATCCTCCTAACATATGAGGTAGGTATTATTTCTCCATTTTACAGAAGAGAAACCTGAAATTTTCTGAAGCTGGAAATTTAAGTGACTTGCCCAAGGTCACAGTAAGCCGCAGCCTGATTTGAGATCTGTGTTCCTAAATCCCAGGCTATGTAGCCTCTCAGCAGTCCTAGAGATAATAGATGGCTCTGGAGACTCAGGGTTGATCCAAGTCAACAGTAGTGTGAGATGCGACAGGATTAGTCCTCATTAGGTCCCCAAAGGAAGAATAATCAGCTGCAAAGTATAGTTTTGCATGCTTAACATATAAGTATTATCAGTCAACTCTCATCTGCTACTTTCTAAAGAGGAAAGACACTTTTATTTATTTATTTATTTATTTATTTATTTATTTTTTGTGAGGAAGACCGGCTCTGAGCTAACATCTATTGCCAATCCTCCTCGTTTTTTTCCCCCAAAGCCCCAGTAGATAGTTGTATGTCATAGTTGCACATCCTTCTAGTTGCTGTATGTGGGACGTGGCCTCAGCATGGCTGGAGAAGTGGTGCGTCAGTGCGTGCCCGGGATCCGAACCCCGGCCGCCAGTATCGGAGCGCCTGCACTTAACCGCTAAGCCACGGGCAGGCCCACTTTATTTTTCAGGAAGTTTCTGGGCATGGATTTTCGCCATGTTGATGCGTGGATGAGTAGAGGCACCAGGGAATGAGGTAACTTCTTATTTCATATAGCTAAGCCTAGAAACCCACATTTTAAACAAAGTGTTATAATCAGAAATAATTGGATTAAGTTATTTGATGAAAGTTTAGGAAACATAATTGGGTAAATGAAATGTTATGGATGGAGAAGCCACAAATGGAATTTAAAAAGTCCTCATATGTGGCTGAATTTTCACACGTGGAAAAAATATTTACGTCCCTTCAAAAAACTTGAGATCTAATCTCTTAGCACTCTGGTTTGCTTCGGCCCTCTGCATAAGAACTCTGTGATCCTACCATGTACTACGTGGTGTGTATGCTGAACTGATTATTTTATTTATGACTGAATCTCAGTTTATTCTTTGTTTCCAGATACTTTTGCACTGCTGTGTGTGTGAGGGATTGAGGGGAAGAAAAGATGCAATTAATTTTAGTCCAACTGATTATTTACCAATGCTTTTAAAAAAAGACACAGCTGCTTGCATGATTTATTGGCCTATGTAATCTATATACTTATTGAAATATGAATTGATTAATGTTCTCTGTCTAAACTTTGCTTTTGTTTTAATGGATTAATTATAATATGAGTTTCAGTGAGTTTGATATAATCCAAAGTAGAAAACAAAGAACAACTAATGACGTAGGCCTCTTAATTTCTTTAAGGCATTCCCTGGAGTGTACCATTTCCTGTCCAGCTATGCAGTCTAGATGAATGTATCTGTTAGCACACTTGTATATGTGACACTAGATAATTGCACAGCTAGATTAAAAATGAAGAAAATATATTCAGCCTCTTTCCATCTTTCAGCATTCTTGAAAAGAGGAATCTTCAATTAATTATGCTTCTTAGTTAATAAAATTATATAGATAACCAATTTTCAAAAAAGTAGAATGTAATAAAATATACAGTAGTGCTACTATATGAACTGTATCTTTCTATCATTATTTTGATATCCACCTTATGGAATTTAAGTTTAATTTAATTTTATTTATAAAGTATACTTTAGTTGGTGTTTTGGATTGAATTGTCTCCCTTCCAAAATTCATTTTGAAGCTCTAACCCCCAATGTGACTATATTTGGAGACAGGGCCTTTAAAGAGGTGATTAATATTAAATGAGGTCATAAGGGTGGGGTCCTAATCCAATAGGACTGGTGTTTTTATGAGAAGAGGAAAAGACATCGGGGATGTACATGCACAGCAACAAGGCCGTGTGAGGACACAGCGGGAAGGTGGCCATCTGCAAGCCAAGGAGAGAAGCTTCAGGAGAAACCAAGTCACCTGCACCTTGATCTTGGACTTCCAGCCTCCAGAACTGTGAGGAAATGAATTTATGCTGTTTAAGGCACCTAGCCTGTGATATTTTGTTATGGCAGTCCTAGGAAACTAATATAGTTGGAAATAGTTCTATGTTTTAGAATTTAGTGCTAAAAATAGTTCACGTTCATCTGTTTTTAGAACTAACAGTATATACGATTTTACATAAATGTCATTTGGAAACTTTAAAAAAATTCAGTTTGGATGAAAATAGATTGTATTTTCCTTTCTCTGAGTTTAACATGTTACTTTATATTTAAGCAGTAAAATTTTCACCTTTATAAGTAACTTTTAACTTTAATCTTATCACAAGTGTTCATTACAAAATATTTGGAAAACATAGAAAGAAGAAAAAGTAAAACATCATTTCTTATCCTACCGTGTAATGATAATTACTGAGAATATTCGGATATAAGTATATCAGCAAGCCAGTAATAAAAAGTTGGAGAAATTAACTATACACTGGTTTGTTTCTTGGATTTTAAAATTTGATACATGGATATTTCTGTGTCTTTAAATAGACTTCATATGCATACACACACACAATTTTCTAAAACTGTGGCATAAAATTCTATTATATAAAATTCTACTGCAAGTTCCTAGCATAATTAATTTAACCAATCTACTATTGTTGAATAATTAGATTTTCAAATATTCTCTATGATAAATTTGACAGATATTTTCAAAAATTAACATATAAGTATTCTCAGCTGTCTCTCTTCTTCTAAAGCCACCACCTCTCCACCTTCTACAAAAGAATACTTTATTATTTAGGCAGGTTCCAGGCATGGGTTTTTGCTGTGTTGATCCAGGAAATGGATGAATTAGAGGACTGTGTGAGTCGAAGAGGCTACAGTAACTCATGTGAGGAAGAGACATGCAAGAAAAGAAAAAAATTGAGCCAAAAAGATGGAGAAAAGAGGCAAGAGAGAAGAAATGATCAGAGCTCAATTTTAGAAAAAAGTTTTGGAGAGTTTAAATAGAGAATCAGAGATATTGGGAGCAGCTGCTGTGCTGTAATGAGTAGGATTTTAGGGAAAATAAATGGGAGAAGAGGAGTTTTGGAAGTTCTGCTGTGTAGTATGACTAGAATTACCCATTCAAAAGTCCTTTTGAGAAATAGTAGAACTTAAAATTTTTAGTGTTTTTTGAATATTGGATGTTTTATTTAAAATTAAAAAAAATGTAATAAAAACTACCACCTCATTTGTAATACATAAACAAAAGAGGATGTACATATTTGCAGCCCAAGCCTTGAATACGCCCATAATTTATTACTAAAGTACTTGATGAAAAGGATGTGCAAGATTTAGAGGTTTTAATCTATATTTTCAAATTGCTGTCTAAGAAATGATCTCTTTATATCCACTGGCAGTTTTTAAAAGTCCTTGTTTCCTGTTTTCTTACCATCTCTCAACTTTGTCAATCTGATAAACAATGATTTCAGATTATTATTTTAACTTGCATTTTTATTAAATGTGTATGGATATTTCTCACATTGAATATCTCTCTCTCTCTGGTTCACTCACTCTATTGCTGTATCACTCTATCTATCTATATCTATCTATCTATCTATCACTCTATCTATCTATATCTATCTATCTATCTATCTATCTATCTATCTATCTATCTATCTATCTATCTATCTCTCTATCTATCTATCATTATTGTGAATGGCTGCCTATAAATTTTATTTCCTAATAAAAATTGAATAATATCTCATAAAATGTATATTTTCTAGTATTAACTTTATAAGATTTATAGTACTACAGTATTTTCACTTTTAAGTGAAATGCAAAGTTTATATGTCACATGAAAAAATCTATTTCAGGTAATGGTACAAATGTAACATTCTAAAACTATAAAAATTTGTAGTTAAAATTCTTGGGAAATATTGTTCTTGGATATCATTCTTTCTTAGAATATGGATTATTTCTTTCAGTTAAGAGGGATGACTTTCAGATTCAACTTTAAGTGTAATCTTTAAAAAAAAATCTTTCTTTTAGGTATACATTTTCTAACACATTCTAAAGCTCTATTTAGTTTGAGAGAAAATTGATGATTAGACAAACTTATTTATATCTTTACTTTTTCTTATCTTCTCCATAGTTTCACAGTATGAAATCTCCTTCCTCCAATGTAAGCCTTAGGCTTCCACCTGTGCTATTGATCCCATTACTTTCTTGGCTCTCTCTCCTATATCTTTATCTTTCCTACTCAATGGTTCCTTCTGTTCAGCATGTAAAAACAAGAAAGTCCTTCCCATCATAAGTGAAACATCTCCTGACTACGCATCTGCCTCTCCCTTGAACTATTTCTTTCTTACCTTTTCTTCTCATTCAAACTTCTTGAACAGTTCTCAACCCATTGCAATCTATACATAATTGTAATTTGCATTCCACTTAAATTACTTCTGCTGAGGTCAAAATTAATTGCCTATTTACAAATTTAATGGATTGTTTCAATATTTATCCTACCTGACTTTGCTGTTTTAACTCTTGAATTTCCTTTAATTTCTATATCCACTTGACTTCTTGGAGAATACACTTTTCTGTATCTCCTTTAATGTCGCGGATGCTATCTTTGCAGGTCCCTTACGCAACTTTTCCTTTGCTTGTTTGTTTCAAAGTTGCCGTTGAGTTCTTCTTTTGACAGCTTTATCACTCTGCCTACTCTCCCAATGTAATTTTGAAATCTTCCTGCAATCTTCCTTCTCATTCTCCTTTTTCTTCTTTTGCCAACAATTTAAATATGTTGTTCCATTATTCTTTGGGCTCCATTGTTTCTGATGAGAAGTCAGTGAGAATTTAATCACTGTTCCTTTGTATGCAGTGTCTTATTTTTCTCTATCTACTTTCAAGATTTTCTCTGTACATTTGGTTTTAAACAGTTTATGATGTGCCTTCTTTGTATATATTCTGCTTGGGCTTTGCTAAAATATCTGAATCTGTAAATTTAAATCTTTCATCAAATTTGGGTAAATTGTAGCCACTATTTTTTCAAATACTTAATCTCTTTTTCTATTTTATCTCCTTCTGGATTCCAATTACACATAGTTTTATCTTTTGCTATTGCCTCATGGGTTCTTGAAACTGTTTATATTTTAAATCTATTTTTCTTTCTGCTCTTCAGATTGGATTATTTCTATAAATTTATCTTCAGGTGTACTGACTCTTCCTTCTGGCACGTCCAATCTATTGTTAAATCCATCCAGTGTTTTTTTTTTTTTTTTAATTTCGTATATTGTAATTTTTATTTCTAGGTTTCTATTTAGTTCTTGTATTTTCTACTTCTTTCCTGAGATTCTTCACTTTGTCAATCATTACAGCCATATTTTCCTTTTAAATTTTAGCATTGTTATAGCTAATAGCTGCTTTTAAATCCTGGTCTGCTAATTCTAACATCTAGATCATCTTGGGGGTTCATTTCTATTGATTGTATTTTTTTTTAGGAGAGGTCAAATGAATCACATTTTCCTTTTTCTTTTTTTTGTAAGTTGAGTAATTTTAGATTTTTTCTGAAATTGTGAATATCAATTTATAGAGACTCTGGATTCAGTTATGCTTCTCTGAACTTAAACTGCAAGCTGTTTCTCCTGCGGTGGGAGATAGCTGAAATCTCAACTCAGTACTAATCGTCTCAGCTGATTCACTTAGAATATGTGTATGCATGGTTCAGAGGTCAGCCAGATACTTGAGTAGAGTTTATTTCAAAATTTGGGCCTTCCTCTCTTGGTTTTTGTTTCCTTTCAGGTGTCTGCCCTCCCGTTTTCCAGTTGCTGTGGTTACTCTGAATTCTGTCCTCTTCAAACTAGTAAGTTTGTGAATTTTCTGTCACTGTTTCAACAACCTGTTATGTCACCGACTGGGGCCTACCTTATGCTATAAATTGTAAAAACTGGGAAACTCATTCAAGTGCAGTTCTCTGTACAGAAGTGTTGATCCACCTCTAGTATCTGCCTGCTTTTAGTTACTCTTCACTGCCTTCTACAATTTTTTAAAAAAGCATTTTGTTCTGAATTTATAGTTATCTGTAGGAGGGTTGAAGTAGGAGGAATTATTTGGCTGCTATTGAATGCTGGAAGTCATCACAATATTATCTTACCTACTCTCACACTTTTATGCCCACCCCCTGCCCAGAATCCCATGAACACTACCTACCTAATATAATCAAAACTGAAATCATTGTTTCCCTGGCCCCTTTCCTGTGTTTCTTATCTCAAGTAGTAAAATCTAACAACCAACTAATCCCTCAAGGTACAGCTTTTCCTCTACCTTTCCCACATGAAATCCTATTGATTTTATTTTCTGAATATATTCAATATGTTTATTTTCCTATTCACAGCAAATAGTGCTTGGCATAGGCCCTTTTTATCTCCTCATGATATTCTTTATCATACTTTTTTTAATGTAGCTTCACCATCTAATAAATTCCAAACTCTATAAACTGCTTGATAAAGCCCTCTTTGATCGGTCCCAGCCTACACTTCCAGTTTCTTCTTCCATTTCCCATCCCTTTTTTTGTATTGAGTTATTTATTTATTTTTTTGGTGAGGAAGATGGTCCCTGAACTAACATCTGTGCCAATCTTCCTTTATTTTGTATGTAGGTCACCACCACAGCATGGCTTAATGAGTGGGGTGTAGGTCTGCACCCGACATCTGAACTCGAAAACCCTGGGTTGCCAAAGTGGAGCATATGAACCTAACCACTACACCACTGGGTTGACCCCTGGATTGACTTATTTTTTATTCTCCTAAAATTCAACATATTTTATGTCTCTGTTCTTTTCAGAAAGTATTTCCTTGGAAGTAAAAATCTATTTCATTCTTTTTTTTTGATTTCCTTCATTTTTCTTTTCTTTCAAGAGATGGTTTACCTTCCTCTTGAGGGCTTATCTGGTATGGGCCAGGTGCTCACCTATGTATTTTTATACTTTTCCTTCCTTTTACAATCTATCTATATCATGATTAAGCTCTGGGCTCATTTTCTACTTCTCTAATGATTAGAAGTAACTTAATGTATGAGGCTGTGTCTTATTTATCTTTATGTTCACAATATCTCATGTGGTGCCTAATAATTTGTGTGTGTGTGTGCTCAACAAGTGAATTTTGAACTGAACCAAATGCCACATCTTCATCTCTGATCTATTGTAAGAAACATAAGAACTGGGCTGCTGTAATTTTTAAAAATCTGTAAACAACAGTTTAAAGAAATTTTTACATTCTACTTTCTTATTACAATAGAGGAGGGGGAAATTTCCAATCCTTAGCTTCAAGTTAATACATTCAGTGTAAAGGGATATATCTTAAGATCTCCTCAGTTAGATAGAAATTTACGTTAAAATCCAGAACGTTTTTTAAAATTTTGATTTGGATCTTTGTTAATTTCATAGACAACGCCTATATTATGAACCATGACCCGCCTTTAAATAGTAGGAAAGCATTAGCTAATGGAAAGGAGGAGCAAAAAGAAAGAGCTAAAATATGGGGAGAAAAATAGGAGTCCAAAAGAGAGAAAGACAAAGGTAAGCTTTGGAATTCAGTGTTCTTGATCAAATATTTGGTAAATTTACTGGCTCCACGTAGCAGAGTGGAGTTGCACTCCACCCCTAGATTTCACATAGCCCTTACAGTGATTTATCTTGTGAATGTAGGAGACTCTCTGAAAAATGTCATAAAGTAGAGCAGTGTGATGTGAGATGATGAGGATCTAAACTAACGAAGACTTCCTTGACAATTCTAGCCAAGAGCTATTCTATACATAAAACTTGTAATTCTATTTTTCCATACCAATTATTACACACATACAAATTACAATTCATTGTATTCTATTTTTTAATTATTTGTCATAATCTTGTTTTCCCTGATTTAATTGTAAATTCCTTGAAGATAGAGTATATAACTTATACCATCATTTTTTTAACTCCATGCACATAATACATTGGTTATGCTCCAGTACCTACCAGATAATTTTAAAATTTTTTCTCAATGAACATTACTAAGAATTTAATAAGCCATCAGTGCATAGGTAATATAAATATCTCAGGAATCCTCTCCTAATTCACCAAGTTGGGGAAATAGTTACAACAAGCTAATGGCACTTTTTTCTTTTTCTTTTGCTGAGGAACATTAGTCCTGAGTTAACATCTATGCCAATCCTCCTCTATTTTGTATGTGGGTCGCCATTGCAGCATGGCTGACTAGTGGTGGAGGTCCACGCCCAGGATGTGAACCCAGGAACCTGGGCTGCTGAAACAGAGCATGTCGACCCCAACCGCTACACCATGGGGCCAGCCCCGTTAATGACACTTTTTCTCTCATTTGTAATTTATGACACACTACTGGAGGATAAATGGAACAAAAAAAATCCTTCCTGTCTTACATTTGGAAGATTATATGCCTCTGAACCCTAGTTTTTTGCATGCTGGGACTGTGATTCATTAATATTTTATCCCCAGTGCCTGGCACATAGTAGGTGCCTAAGACATGTTTTTGAGTGAGTTATTGAAGGAGAAAAGTCTAGGTCACTGACTGCTAAAGAACATCTCAACAATTTAATGAGAAGAACAGACTCTGTTTGGGGTAGGAATTTGAATCAATCAACACAGGCAAGTACAACCCAAATTTTAGATCACTTAGAGCCAGAAACATACCAATTATTCTCCTTCTTTATGGGTTTAAATTTAATTAAATCTAAGGGAGTTTCAGATCATATCTGTTACTTGATTTTGGATCTTGACAAAGTGACAAAGGAGTGGCTTTCAATGACGGAATAGAGAAAAGGATCTCTCCATCTTATCTTTTTGGACTAGGTCATTTATTTCCTTGTCTTCTTCCTGTTTTTAAATGTTCGCAGGTAGCAAGAAGAACAATCAGCACAATCTCTCAATGTAATAACTGGACTTAGTGTTGACCATTGTGACACCAACCATAATGACTTCTAGAGTGCACTTTCAGGGCACTCTGTGAGATGAAGCAGACCTGGCAGCTTTGGCTGTTGCAAGTGGTTGTGGTGTCATATATTTGCACAGATATAACCACTGAGCTAAGCCTCCTGGCTAGGAGAAACTGAAACAAGGGCTTGTTGTTTAAATTTAGCACGTTGTGAATAAATACCCAATGCTGATGTTAGTATTGTGCCAAAATCAGGAGTTTGTTTGAATTATTGAACATGACATTTATTCTCTTCCTGCTGAGTGAAGGAAGGTGAAAAAGAATATTTTTGCTGACCTGGGCTTATCACTTTGAAATTTAGCTCCAATCATCCAATTCACAAAGAGGGGAATGCTGGAATTTTACAAAGGATATTCCTAAAAATAAAGGAAATGTAGTTTATGATGTTCGGAATCATAGAGAGAGAATTCAACTAGTCCTCTCATTTGTTTTTCAAGTTTTGCTTAAATTGGCTTGCAGATTTATCTGCAATGCACTGCACATGGATATTTTTGTCACTGCATATTTTACAACAGCTGTGATCCTGATGGGGATTTAGCTAACCAAAGGCCCCTCTGCATGCAAGCAGTCACCAGGCAGCTAATAGGTTGAGGGCTGAAACGACAATAAAGTGAGCAGGACCGTGCAGCTGTGGACCAAATGTAGGATAATAACTAGCAGTTGGCCATTACGGGGTTAACTGCTGGTGTTCTGGTAAGTGTAAAAAAATGTTGAGGTTCTGCTCAAAAGCACAGCCAAAATTTGAACATTTCCATTGGGTCAAAGTAAAAAATACCTCTGCTTCCTTTTAAACTGGTAGTTATTTTTAGGACACCAATCTTGTTGCAGTGTCTAACACATATATGATTATAATTATAATTTTTTTGATAATTATATTGTACTTTTCCAACTGCTTTTAATCTAAATAAGGGACCCTTGCAGAATATCAGCTTCTTAGTCCCTGGGGTTTCAACTACTAGTGCCTATGCCTTTATAATTTCCAGACTTGTTAAATTTACTCTGGGAAGAATTTTTACCTACGTTTGTTGGGTTAAAGAGCCATCCATTCTGTTGTTTTAAACAAATGAAATTGTATCATCGCAGTGTCAGTCCAAACATGTGTAATTAACATGGAAAATATGTCTGAGCCATATTGGTCAAGATAGATGACTTCCTTGCATGACTTATAAACATTTAGAGGCATAAAGCCAGGATGTCAAAACCAAGTTGTATACCGCAAAGGTTTATCTGGGAGGACTTTCAAATTACAAAGGAAAAAGAAAGACAAAATTAGCCTGCCATACTTTAACAAGAACAGCTTTCTGTTATCTGTATAAAAATAAGCCTTCCGTCCTCCTTTTCCACATGCGTTACTCACTCTGCAAAGGTCACAACAGACATCTCGTTCTTCTGGAAATGTTCATCAAACAATATAATGGTGCATGTCAGAGCTTTTAAATTGTTCTGGCTGGAAATGGGTCTCTAATCTCCTTTTAAATTTTAATGGTGACTGCGCAGAATTCTGTTTGGAATTCTTTGATTAGTGGCCTAGAGTCTAAAAGAAAGAGTTTCTACTCTGTCTTCTATGTGTTTTTCTGAGTCTGCTGAAAGCCACCAGCTCTGACTTTTTTCTAGAGTTGTTTTCCTACACAGTTATCCAATAATGCTACCAGCAAAGTAGTAGATTTGTACCCCATAGGAACAAAGCCGACTTACCTGCAGATGCTCTGTTCCTTTGCTGGGTAAAGTGAGCTCATCCTGATTATACCTGAAGATGATTTGTGTCTTCAAGTATATTCCAATTTTGTTTTTATGTCATCAAGGGCATTAGTTAGAAATTAGGTGTGCCAAGAACCTCTGAGGAAATCCTACTTGTGACTAAATCACATCCAAGGAAATTTAGTTACTAAGGCACCATAAGTAGCTCAGGAGAGGCAAAATCCAGTTTGATTATTGTGCTACAGCAAGACCTCCCATTTCAGGAGGTATAATGAATTGTCATTATAGAGGTTAGTAGACTTCTTATTAAAAATAACATCACTGAAAATTCTTCCTCTGAGAAAAGTCCCCTGGTTCCATTCTGGTGCTACACAGAGAAGGATCTTGACCACTTGGTTCACAAAAACTTGCTGTTAATGAACTAAACTCACGTATCTTCTAACAATAAAAGTCTTAAGATACGTAATTCGTTCTTTAATTCTCAAGCAGCTTGGGCTCTGAGTGGTGTTTGCACACAAGAGGGAGAGTAGGAGCGAAAGAGAGCGAGCAAGGGAGTGAGAGAATGAGAGATGGAGAGATTCATCTTGGAATATTTTGCTGTAGTGCTACAAAAGGGAAAACTAATTGCCCTATCTCCTGAGGCTACCTGAAGCAAGGTGCTCACAAAACAAGACTGCTGCAGAGGGCAATTTCATTGTGGACGGCAGGAAGATTTTGGATGGATTTTTGCTATCTGTCAAGGAAGAAGGGTTAATGTTCTGCCAACTATACATACTCACAGGCAGGGGAGGTAAACATTCTGAGACACATGGGCTTCCTGGGAATTAAACAAAACCAGGAAGGCTTCACTTGTCTTGGGAATGTGGTAAAGCAATGAAAGCAGAAACATATCTCCATCGCTCCATCTTTCTTGGCATTAGTCACATGTCAGCGTTCTAGAAAACCTCTACCTTTCTTCCCCTCCAGTCCACACCTCTGGTAAGATCTGACAAGATTGGTAGGATAAAGTTGAATAAATTGTGGAAAAGGGACACATTGCTTTCCATCTTTATACTGCAGGATACGCCAGTAGGATTCAAGGATGGACATCTCTATGGCAGACCCCATTCCTCAATTTCGTCTCAGGGAAAGCCTATCTTTAGGATGCTGGTTGCTCTCCTTTTCATGAGAATGGACTAGTGTCCCTAGCAGTAAGGGGCCCAGCAGCTGGGTAGTTCTATCTAAATGGCTATTCAATCTAAATTTAGCTCAACTCTGAATACTATAGGTTAGCAGTACTCATTTTTATCCGGATTGAAGACATAACAGAAGAGTGGGAAAAGTACTAGGCATCCTTAGAAAGGGAAAGTAAAGAACTTATCAAAACAGGAAGAAGAGTTCTATCTTGTAGCCATAAATCCAATTTTATTTTTTTAGTACATGGCCCGATGCCATCTTTCATGTAAGCAACTGCCAACAAATCAGTAAGTATAGTCCAAGAGATTTATCCTTCATTTTAAAAAGTTAAAGATGTAAGGTGGTAAAGTACTGTAAGATATATTCTCAGCCAAGCTAACCTGGGGAAGTGTTACATAAGCATGGAGTATACCCATGGGCATATGGTCGCATATGCATATATCAAGGGATGAATCTGTCGCCCTGAATGTATTCAGTCTCTTGTGAAATACTGGGCACTGGAAGTTGGTATCTGCAGCAACCACAGCATATGCTATAAGCATTTGAACTGTTAAAGTATCTGACACTTGGCAGGTGCATTCAAGAATGACAACTTTTGGCAAGTTCATCTTATCCTTGCACATGAATAATAAAGAGAAAGGAATATTTTCAGTCTGGCAGAAATAAGCAACAGGTGCTGAAGGCCCTGTGATGTAGTTTAACAGGAGGGAGTATATTAAACAGTGTGAAATAAGCAAACATAATTATAGCATGCTTATAATGAAAATGATGGCTCCTGGTTAATTCTGGTCTAGACTGGTTCAAAGACCTTGGGGACGATACACCTTAGGAGGGATTACACCCTTTAAAAATAACAGAATGCATAAAATATTTAATAGTGTACCCTTCAAAAGTAAAAGTCCTTTAGGGATGCTAAAGTTTAAGGGCTATTTTTTCAGACAAGGAGATTTAAGGGTTATCCCATATGTTCAGGACTGTGGAGCCCCCAGTAAGTCCTTATCTAGAATCTATTTGTCCTTTCTTTAGTCTAAGGAGCTGAATCCAGTAAGTATTTTATCCTCATCTTTTATTCATTCTGGCTCTTGAAAGTGATTATTTAGTGCATTAAGGCTGCTATTCACCATGCATTTAAGATCTCTAATATCAAGAACAGTTACTGCTGAGAGACTCCTATTCTAGAAACCAACAACAATGATGGTATGCCCCAAAGTACATACATAATGGTATCCCGACTGTACCTTTTGTGTATAGTTCTTTGTTTGGAATATAAATAAAAATGCAATAGAGCAATCTTGATAATTGCAGTAACACTGAATCAGATATTTAGGCTCTGGCGTCAGATATGCCAGATTCAGAATTCTGTTTCTAAATCCTGCATGTGTGGCTTTGACTTGATTCATTAAATTCCCCAAGCCTGTTTCTTTTTCTGTAAAGTGAAGGTAATAAAAGTACTTACTACAAGATTTTTTGAGGGTTAAATTAAATAATTCATTTATTTACCTTAGTAAAATGTCACATTGTGATTATTTGAAAATGTTAGCCACTTTTGTTTATATTTTCTAGAGTGGATTCCATTGAAAATAAAAGAGTAGTGGCAGGGGTTGGTGAGAAAGATCATTTGATATGCAGACTTTGCTAGATGAAATTTCTAGGGTAAGCCATTCTTCCTTTGTCGTGATCTGGGACTTGGCTACTCAAAGTGTGGTCGGTGGACCAGCAGCTTTGGGATGGCCTGGGAGCTTGAGAAATGCAGAATCTCGGGTCCCATCCCAAATCTACTGATTCAGAATCTGTATTTTAATGAGATCCCAGGTGATTTGTGTGCACTTTACAATTTGAAAGACCCTGGTCTATACAGCTAAGGCCTTTACATTTCCTTCCAGATTTTCCCAATCTTCTTCCTAATTTAATAAGGTCCATCATTATACCTGTGTATTTTTGTTAGCCCAAATGTTTGCTTTTTAAATTTCTGGATCACTATACAAGTCCTTCAGAATAAGTGTTACTGTACTGATGTACATTATTTTAGTGTTTTCTAATACACACTAGGACCCAAATGACCAATACTGATACCACCTCCTCTTCCGTCTCTCATCCTGAAACACCTTACTACTCTCATCATCTGGTTCCTACATATTGATCTGCCTGTTTCTAGAGAAACTACTAAGATAGATTTCACATTTCCCTCTTCTGATTTTGAAGTTGAATTAATAACTATGCTGCGTTTTATGGGAGAAATGTAAGAAGAGAGGTACAGGTCATTGCACAATTCGATATATAATTTTTCTTTTGTCTTAATTAAATCATTGATAAATTTAATTCTGCCTTGAATAAAAAGTTTAGGGAAAAAAAACACTTCAAGGCAAATTTTGACTATGTTCAATAGAAGACAAATGCATTCAAAAAAGGAATTAATTAATTCAAATTAATCATTTAAAAGAACAGTTATGGAAATATTTGCAAAAAAAGGATGATTGCAAGTTTCCCCTAAGTTTACATATTTTTTCCCTTTTAAATAACACTTAGGGTTTCATATTGTCCTTTTTCTTTCTGACTTTAAGACTATCATGATTTCAATTAATAGGGGTATTTTCCATACTGGTTTTTTTTCACTTGCAATTTGAGCACTATCTCATAACAAAGACAGCTTGAGAATGTGTGTTAACAAATTCAACCACTACAAATGAATTTTACAGTCCTCTGCACTGCTCATTCTCACCTCATGAATCCAGAAGTGTCTATGAATTTGAAAGATTGCTGCTGGTCGATGATCTCATCTTCCATACTTACATAGTCTCTGGTTACGCTTTTTCTCCCGTAAATGGCTCCCTATACTTGGAGGTGCAGAGCCAGACTTTCTAGACAGGCGTAAATTACTGCTACCTCTCCCTTCCTCTTTGTTCTCATTTATTTTTTATGCTGTATGACAAACTGAAACGTTGAGTAATGGATGGTGCTGAGGGCCGGTGACTATTTATTGTGTTTTCCTCATACTTGGGGCATTTTCTATGTCTCAAATACTGAATTGAATGATAGTAGAGATCAAACGAGAGGACTTTAAAATTTTTATCTGTGGGAGGGAAGCTTTGGTTTTATAAAGGCAGCTGCAAATTAGACTTTAATTGCCAATTGAAAGGAATGGTTACAATATGTAGCCAGGCAAAATATGAAAAATATAGAAAGGTCAAAGTAGTAAAGTATACATTTCCTCTTACACAGAGCACAGAATCATTCACTGAGCTGACATTCCTGCCCTAAACTCAGTTACTTTCTGAAAAAAAAATTTTTTTCCATTTTGGGAAAAAGAAAGATGACTGTGTCATGCCAGCCATAATACCTTACCCGTCTTAATGGGGAGGGCAACACAGCAAATACCTCTCTCCTACTCGTTTCATTTTTAATTTATAGGCTTTAAAACTATTTATCAACTAACTTCCTTCCTCCCTTCCTTCTTTATTTTTTTCTTCCCCAAATAATCTTAAAATTTCTCTCAAGTGGAACACCAGTTTTCTCCTCACTGTTCATGTGGTGCATGCTACCTGCAAGTTCTTTAGTTTTGCCCTAAAGATAGAGGTTGTCTTATGCTCTGAAACAGACTGAGTGCTGATTAAAAAAAAATGTTTCAAAACAGCCAATAGTGGTAAAACTCTGTAATTTCTTTCCTAAATGTTCCCCCCCCCCAAATTAAGGCTTGACGTTATATTGGAACTGAAATGCTCAATTTAAAAGAAGGAAGGAAATGAACATTTATTGAGTGTCTACTATGTGCCAGAAATTTTTCCGTACATGATTTCTCTTAATCCTCATAACAACACTGTGTGAGAGCTGTTATTTTCTCAAATTTGCAGTTTAACGACTTAAATTCATACATTCAGTAGCTTGACCGACGTCATATAGCTACCGTATGACTCCAAACTGGTGAGTCTTTCCCACTTTATTCCACACCAGTGTCCTCTCTCTCAGTTTTGCGTGGACCCATGAGGTGCAAAGACGCTAAGGGGCTAAGTTAGTGCTGAATTTGGATTGGATAATAGGTCCGCTGACTCAGTTCATCCCACTATACCGTTGGGAATACAAAGAGGGGAAAAATAAACCATGAAATTGGCCCTAAAATTAAAATTCACATTAAAAAGTCTGTAAGAAAATTTACATGTTTATTTTTTGAGGAATGGAATCTATTAAGATATTTCCTGTCTATTGAAAAAAAAAATCTCCTGTGATTCCTTGTGTTTCTGTCTCTTTCTCTTTTCAATGCCATAAGTCAATCAGACCCCAGAGATGATGACTGTTATTGCTAAGGAATTTTGTATATGGTTGTAGGCAAGATAGTTTTTTCTGTCTCCATGGAACTGGAGCGTAGGTCAGATTATGCTCATCCAAACTCCAAATCAATAGCTTGGATTTTCTATTTTCTGTCTATTAAGGCAGACTGTCCTAATAAATTTGTTCAACTGACGGAAGAGTGAGTCTCATCTTGTTCATATTTCTCTCTTTACCTTCTCCCTCCCAACTCCAGAATTAGCACACAGTAGTGACTTGCATTACAATGAATATTTTTGCATATTTATGTTAGTCCTTTTTTTCCCTTTCACCAGAGTTTACATAGAACAAAAACTCCATAGATGCTAAACAGATACAGATAGATGTTTTGCATAGCTGTTACTATATTTACAGATGAAAATACAAGATTCAGTAGATGAGAATTAGATTGAGGGGAAAGGATTGAAAAGAAAGTAAGTTTTAATATTGTGTTAAGACTTCTTATATCCATTGCTTCTGAAGATTTGGTTAAAAAAATAACAACAACACACACACACACAGCAAAATCTAAACATCTTTCAGCTCCTGGAAACTTACCTTAGAGGTGTGCAGAAAGTGGGCTATACAACCTGTGCACCAAGGCTAGCTTGAATTAGTCACTGTTCCTCAAATATACCTGGTGTTTTCCCTTCTCTGAACTTCTTTGTGAGACGTTCCCTCTGATGTAACTGTCCTCCCTTCCTCCCCTTCTACCAGTCAAGTTTCCATCCATCTGTCAACACTGGGTTTAAACACTACCTACTTCATGCAGCCATCTCATGAACTCAGTGTCAGGAAGGCCCTTCTGTGTATGACTGTAGCAATTGGACTACTGATTTTTTTGTAGCAGTTACCACTTACTGTACTAAATTTCTCATATTTTTATATGGTCTTATCTTCTTTATAATGTAAAGAAATGTTTCTATATATCACAAAGTATAACCCTCATTTTATTTACTTAACTTTTTTCACTTGACTTCCAGGACATTATGCTTTCTCAATTTTCCTTCTCCTTCAATGGCCATTTCTTCATGGTCTCTCTCTCTTTCTCTTTTCTTGTTTTGTTTTTGTTTTTGTTTTTGGCTCAGCAGTCTGAACTCTTAACTATGTAGTGAAGCTTGGTTTTTAGACTTGATCGATATCCACTCACTCCCTAGGTGATCTCATAGAATTTTTATGGCTTTAAATATTATCTATACGCTGATGACTTTCAATTATGTATGTCCAGCCTGGATCTCTACCTTCAACTCCAGATGGTTATCTCCCCCTGCATGCTGAATCATCTTCACTTGGCATCTCAAATGAAATGTGTCTAAAACAGAAATCCTGGTTTCCTCTTACAAAATCTGCTTTACCTCCTACTTCCCTTTAGTAAGTGGCAACCAATATCTTAGAATCATCATTGACTCATCTTTTTCTCTTAATTCTTTCATTCCATCTTTTAACAAATCCTGCTGGTTCTATCTTCAAAATATATTCATAATCTGACCACTTCTCACCATTCCACATCTATGACCCTGACCCAAGCCATAATCATCTCTCACCTGGGGGTACTCAATGGCTTGATAACTGGTTTCTCTGTTTCTACACTCACATCCTACAGTGTATATATATTCAACAGAGCAACTGTACTGATTCAGGTATTATATCAAAACTTAGATACTGTCTTCCCTTGTTCAATCCCTCAAAGGCTCCCATCTCACTCATGGTAAAAACTAAAGTCCTTGTAATGGCTTACAAGGCCCTATATAATTTGGCCCTCAAGTTATCTCTGTGAACGCATATCTTACTGCTTCCCACCTCAGGCGTTCACTTACAGCATCACTAGCCTCCTTTCTCTTCCTCAAAAGTGTCTAGTATTCCTCCACCTCAAGACCTTTGTTGCTCCTTCTGTTGGAAAAGGTCTTCCTCCAAAGACCTATGTTGCTTGCACCCTTACTTCCTTCAATATTTCTTCAGATTTCCCCATTATATCTTATTTCCCCAAATATGAAGTTCCCTGATCATCTATTTAGAAGTCAACCCACCCCTAGCACTCTCTATCCCCCTTCTTTCCCTGCTTGTTATTGTTTTTGTTTCTGTGTTTCTTTGTTTGTTTTCACAGCCCACCTTTTAGATTGTGCAAGAGGTCCTGACCCAGAGTGGGTAGTCAATAAAAATTTTCAGGTTGGTTGAATTCCATGACACCTTCCTTGCACATAGTAGGTATCCACTATTTTTTCCCTTTAATCAACGATGTGAAGCTCCAAATTACATTTTACACCAGAATGGGGAACACAGATTTTTTCCATTTCATGAATTTTTCACAGTTAACAAGAATTGAAAGTGGTTGTATATCAGAAACAGGTGTGTTTCATCTGTGTATAGTAAAACACTAGGTTTCAAAGAATGGAAAATTTTGGTCGTCCCTAGCAGAAGGAACTACTGAACCAAAAACAGGGACATTGAGCCAACAGCCATGTTAAAAGAATATAGACAGTGCCACATAAGAAGGAAAATGCTCATTCAAATGCTCTAAGGGCACCTTTGATCAGTTTAATTAAAGAAATTATAAAACGCACTTTTTGCTTAAAGTCTTCTTGCCACAACCACAATTAGGAAAATTTTTTTTCAAGTGTAGGAGCCAGGAAAAGATAAGGCATGGTGGCCTTCTACTCTAAGCCCCATAAATAATTTTATATCCCCAAAATGAAACAGTTAACAATAAGACTTTTTTTTGAGTGAAAGGAAAAGAATTTTAAGATCCATTCATGCTATAAAAAGTGTTCTGTCTTGCTTCAGCTTTATTCTTTATTTTTTTTCCTTCACCCTTTCCTCTCATTGAGAACCCTATGACATGAAACTTCATATTGAAGATTTAAAATAGGACATGGAATCCTAGGCAGACTTAAGAGCAATTGCACAGAGCAATCTATCATGGATTTTGTAACTCTTACATACCATGCAAAATTTCCCTGGGCCCAGGATATTTTTGCCCTCAAGCTGGCTCAGTGTCCCTGAACAAGATCATCCTCTGTACCCAGGAATAATGGTGCAATTGAAATAGATACCACTCAAATCAGAAGAGTCAGTCAACTCTAATCCAATAAAAACCATCGGCAATTCTCAGAAGTCGTTGACTTTAGGATCTAGAGAGAAATTCTCATCTTCTCTTGTCAGAACACTGTTCTGCAAAAATTTCTACATACAATTTTGAACTATCCAAGCAATTTTCAGCACCTTCAGTGTAAGCACATAGAGGATTTATTGACACAAGCATGCTGTGCATGTAGTTTTTTAAGCAGTAGATTGGCAAACATATCCTGGATATTGGAGCATAGGCTCCTTTGTCTCTTTCCCTTAACTCTGCCAGACCTCCCTAAGATATATGCCAAAGAGAAGCTCCCATCCTCCTGTGTCCATGATGAATGATTTGGGAACAGGCCAAGCAGTGAGGGAGGGATTTAGCCCAGTTTCCTTGACTGTAGCCCCATTTATTTATGAGAAGGTTGTGAGAGGATTTGCAAGGAAAGTAAAATATTCCATAGTATGGCTTTTCATTCAGACTTGTGCTTAGGAATAATCACTGCTGTCACCGCTTCAGTGTTCAAGGGGTGAGGTGGGGGGTGGGGGGTAGACTTCTGCAACCCACATAGTGCAAAAAAAGAAAAAAAATGCAATAAAAGAAAAACCAAGAGCTGTGTAGTTTGATATTTCTTTCTAGCTCCTTCCTTTATCATTATATCCTTTGCTCAAAATACTTTACTTTTCTTTAAATTCCATCAAATTTAATTTCTTGTTTTGTGTTCTCTCTTCCCCAGTTGTGTGTGTGTGTGTATGTGATAATAATTGTTAATACCCACAGTACTTCATTATTTCTCCGAATGACCCACAAGGGTACATGCCTGTTATTTACCCATTTGATAAATAATGAAACCAAGACTCAGAAAGTTTCAATAATGTTAACAGGCAAACAAAGCTAATGAGGGTAGAGCCCAAATTCAAACTTAAATGCCCCTGACTTCAAAGCCTTGTGGTTAATCGCTGTGTCTTCCTGCCCTTTATTATAGAGGAAGAACTTCTGCCATTTGCCCATTGGTACAATGTAGGTCTGTGAGCAGGCATCCCATATACCGGGCTCATGCGTTCCACAGCCAACACACTTTTTCCACTGGCTTCTATGCACTTCACTGTGAGAAAAGTGTCCTCCTGATAAGGAAATCATTTACTTCTACGTTTAATAATGGTGGAGATGCTGGTTTAAATAGAATAGCAAATGCAACATCAAGGCCTTATTTAAATTAGACAGCTATATTTAATATTTCTCTTGCTTTTTTCATTTCAACTTTTAGTTTTCAGGAGCAAGGCAAAGGAAGAAAGAAAAGAGAAATCATCTGCCTATTTTTTTTCCTCATATTTTATTATGGCAATTTCCAAACATACAGAAAGTTTGAAAATTTTACACAGTGAATACCCATACACTCAGCACCTAGATTCTATAATTTTGCTGGCTTTACTTTTCACCTGTTTATCTATCAAACACTGTATCCATCAATCTATCTTGTTTCTCTGGTGCAAAGTTAATTGCGGATATCAATACTCTTTGCCTCAAAACACTTAGTATACATATCACCAACTAGAGTTCAATATATATTGACTTTTTTTGTTAAGGTGAATTTTATATAAGGTGAAATGCACAAAGTTTGTGTATCATTTGATGATTTTTGATGAGTATATACATTTGAGTAACTAAAACCTCTTTGAAGGTATAGAATATTACCACGCCAAATCCAACATAATCCTTGCCTCCTAGGCATCTGCCACACACACAATCACTGTTCCAGTTTTTACATCCTAGATTAATTCTACCTGTTTTAAACTTCATGGTCACTCAAATCACATAGTGTCTACTCATCTGCATGAGGCTTCTTTTACTTAGCATAATGATTTTGAAATTTATCCATGTTGTTGTAATGATTTAGTCCTCTTTGTTTTTGAGTCGTATCCCAGTGTTTGAGCATACCACAGTATGTTCACCCATTCTTCTGTTGATGAAACTTGGGTTAGTTTCCAGTTTAGGCTTTTAGCAATAAAGCTGCTGTGAATATTCTTGTACAAGTCTCTTTGATGTACGCATGTATTCATTTTTCTTAGGTAAATACCTAAGAGTAGAAGTGCTGGATTATGGGGTAGGCATTTGTTTAGTTTTATAAAAGAACTGCCAGATCTTTACCCAAAGAGGTTGCACCATTTTACATTCTCAACAATGTATGAATATTCTGGTGGCTTTACAATCTCGCCAACATTTGGTATATTTTCTGTCTTTTAAATTTTAGATTTTCTGGTGAGTATACAGAGGTATCTTATTGTGATTTTAATTTGCATTTTTCTGAAGATTCATGACATTGAACACTTTTTCATATGCTCATCAACCATTTGATTACCTTCCTTTGTAAACTATTTGTTCAGTATTTTTTCCCATTTTAAAAAATTGGAATGTTTTTCTTTTTCCTTGCCTGATTTTGAAAACTGAGATATTGAATCCAAGTGAAATCACTGTGTTATTTAATTTAGTTGTTTGAAAAACTCAGTCATATAAAACCATCCAAATTGTACTAGCAATTATAGATAAATCAGGTCAAGGACTATTAGGTGTGGTCTACAATTTTAAAGAAGAAAATAATATATGATTTTTTATTGGAAGTACTCCAGGGCTGATGTCGGCCTATCCTATCTGGAGCAGACCATGATAGGACAAAATAGTCTGAGACTTGTCAGGCTAGCTTTAATTTTCCTTGTAACTCTTAGAAATTGTAAGATAACCATCTGATTTCGTTAATGCTTCTCTGAACCTGTCCTTCAAACGTGCCACTCTTTCTCCAACATTCATTATTTCCTAGTAAACGTCAAGTGGCCATCTCACTCATTACCTTTCACATTATTTAATAATTCTATAATATCTATGGCAAACTGCTAAACTTAATGATGGAGGATCAACTTGTGAAGGAGCAGAGGGGTGATAAATGCATTCTCCTTATTATCATAAAGTTGGAAAATTATGACCCTATGCATGGACTAAGCCAAAAGGGCAGAGAATTCCCTTTGTCTCCTTATTATTCACGCATCATGCTGTTCTAAGTTCCTTGAGTGGTCAAAGGGTGACAGAAGCAATACATCAGGCTTTTGCTGTAAAATGTTATCTAAAGGCAAAAAGTGGACCTGTAGGACAGATAGAATTCTACACTGAGCCGTGGGATTTATGATAAAATTCTGTAACCAAATAAAAAATATCTGTGACTACATTTATGTGAAGCAATGGTGCCATTCTTTGGCTGGTTTAGGTAATCACAGGTGCACATTCTTAGTCATACTAGAGATATATCCCAGTAGACATTTTGGGATCTGTTTTGAATTTAAAGTGGAAGTTCTAAGACAGATTTGGCAATTCTTTTCAAATTCTCTTTTTCAAAGAAAAATACACATTGTGGAAACACATAGATTGTAGTTCAAAAATAGTGCACTACATGCATATATACAAAAAAATACTCTTTTGGTTTTGATATATTACTTTTTTGGTGATGCCTCTGGATATGCATTGGGTCCTTGTGAAGGGGAACATTTAAATAAATCAATTCCATGAATATGAAACAGGAAGCTTGCACTGAGCACAAATGGCAAACATAGCAAGGGCTGAAGATCAGAGGGACCCAAATTCCAACTCAATATTGGATAAGTCACACTATGATAAAATGATAACAATAGTGTTTTTAAATATGCAAATTGATTTTCTGGAGAAGATCAGCTATTAGTGTATAAAAGAGAAATATTAAGGTGTTTTGATCAAAATTGAGAAATGGTAATTTTTCTTTCCTAATCACTTCAATTAATATGCCTGCTTCTCCATCACTGTAAATTTAATACTATCTCCTAAGGCAGGTGCTGTCTAATGAATCTGTGCTGTCTGAATTTATTTATTTTTTCCACCTCTGCAGGGTAGGAAAGAAATAAAGAATGTGGAGCATTTCTGTATTTTTTTCGTAAGGAGACCAGCACGTGCTACATTGTAAATATTAGCCAGAAATATATGCTAACGAGAAAATTCAGCAGTCCTCGTGGGAAACTGGTGGTTTATCCTTTCTCCTTGCTTCGACTTCTTTCCCCTTTCCCTCTGGCCTATTGGGATGAGTGTATCAAAGAGAACCTCCACCTTACACCTCTCTTGAAGCATGACTGGGCCCCTATGGTCTAATGTCTGGTGTGCCTGTAGTGAGGCAGCTGCCTGGTTCAGTGACTGTTCTGTAAAGTAGAACTTTCCAGCATGTAGCCTTAGCAATTAGTTGCAGATTTATAGCAAGATATTCTCTCAGTCCTGGAAGGTACACGTAAGGCCTGGGGTGGCTGACATCCTGGTTCAGTAGCCTCTAGCTATGAACAATGTTGAAATGATCCATGGGTGATGGCCCCAAAACACTGGATCTGAAGGAAGGCCCAGGATACTGGTAGCCACCTGAAAATCTGAATAGTCTTTCTCCAAGGCTAAGGAGTGTTCTATACACGGCCATCTATTCAGCACTCAGGTTCAGATTGTGCTAGTTGTGGGAACCTACTAGATTGTAGCTGGATTCAGGTCTCTGATACAGCCTGCAGGGACAGGGAAGTTTTGCAAAGGCTCTTAGGAGGCCTAGCTATGAGTGGCAACTTCAATCTCTGTCTTCACATATATGGGATAGTTATATCAGTTTTTGACCTTTGTGCTCTCTTGGTGACATTTAAGCTTGTTGCATGTTGGATGCTCTAAAAATGCATACAATTTCTGAGTCCTAGTTTGAAATATCTTCTATGAAAAAGTTCAACTGGATTAAAAATCATTTTGCCCTTAGAAATGCCAACGTTAATTACATTTGTCAGTGAAAGACATGAATGAGTTCTTCAAATATAAGTAGTTTAAACACAAAAGTTAACTCAAGTTTCTCAGTGGAAATTCAAAAAGATTTTATTTGCAAGTGTGATACAAATTCAACATCTAATATTTTCCCTAATACTTTGTGCCTTTGTAATTATATAATGTCAAGAAAATGTAATGCTTTTTCTCCCAAAAGGTATTAATAGACACTCTTAAATTCCTTCTGGTTTATCTTCCAGTGACCCATACAAATATTATCATTTTCTCTGTGTGCCATAACAAGAAAAGCATGGGGAAGCCTCATATGCAGCAAGGCATATGCAATAGGCAACAAGGCAAGTTGCTTACTGGTCTTTCTTTTATAGGTAGCAGCTGCTGATAACTTATGGACCAGTGTTGTTCATCTTCCTCCCTTTTTGTTGTTAGTGCTGTGGAGTCTATTCTGACTCCTAGTGACCCTGTGTACAGCAGAGCTGAAACCTGCCTGGTCGTTTTGTGCCATCCTCTCACCTTCTGCCACTATATACAGTGCTCTGCAGGTATTCATAGGGTTTTCATGGACAATTTTTTCAGAAGTGGGTGGCCAGGTCCTTCTTCCTAGTCTGTCTTAGTCTGGAAGCTACACTGAAACCTATCCACCCTGGGTAACCCTAGTGGTATTTGAAACATTGGTGGCATAGCTTTCAGCATCACAGCAACACACAGCCACCACAGTATGACAACTGACAGACAGGTGGTGTGGTTCTTTGTTTGGGAAATGAACCCAGGCCCCGGCAGTGAGAGCACTGAATCTTAACCACTAGATCACTAGGGCTGGCTTCCTCCTTTTACTAACGCATTAAAGTTTCCTCCTCTCACAAGAAATTATAAAACATAAAGGAGTCAATAAACACTGACTGGTACTCTATAATGAACTGTATGTGGTTCACAAAGTAATTATATATCAACAGCAGTTATAAGTGATATACAGACATTGCTGTCTAGCATTAATGACCAACTGCTCCTCCCAGGACCCAGGCAGCCGAGAGAGCAGACTTTTGCATTTCTGTGTTACACATAGCCCTTCAACAGCCTCTAATTTGTCTTGTCTGCTCTTCTGTTCCATACTCATGCCTTCTCCCTTTGATCTGGTACTGATCGCAGAAAGTCTCCAGACGGTCTTTTCCAATGCTTTAAAAGAATTTTAAAATAGATTTTCTTAATTTATACAAAATATAGAGCCATGAATGCATGCTATTCTTAAAAATAATACTAAGCAAAAATGTGTAGAAGAGAACTCAGAGTCACTCTTTCTAAACCCTCCCTAATCTCACACCGCTTGCCCCAGTAACATTTCTTTCTCTCTCTCTCTCTCTGACAATATGTAAAACTTCACCTTAGCTGCTAAGATTTCATCAACCGCAGTTTATTGACCAATGGATATATAGCCCCACCTCATGCCACAAAGATTTGAAATCACTTTTAAAATAGACATTGTAGGAGAAATTCATATGTTTCACTGAGTTCTATACTTAGCTCATTAAATAGATTTTAAAAAATAAAACACTATACTTCACCAATTTCAGAGAATATTAGTGGGAGAAACAAATTTTCTGATTGGAGAATTGGGACAGAGTGTCATTCCTTGGAACCCTTTAACCAGAAGTTTGGGCTACTATATCATGAGGACTGGAAGGCTGAGAGCCTTTCAGAATTTCTCTGGGGACTTGAGGGGTGTAGAGTCAGAATCCTTTCGTTTGTATCCACCTCCACTGCCACCCTCTTAGTTTAAACCACTATCCCTCACTTGGGCAACTCAGTGTTGACCTAGCTGGTCTTCTTGCTTCAGTTCTTATGGATCATCTATTCTCCCCAGAATAGCCAGTTAAAACATGTTTCTCTTCTCCTTAGTCTGACTCACAGCCTTACATCATCTGCCCTCACCATCTGTTCTCTTCCCCTGCTCACTGTGGTCCAGCCACATTGTGTTTCTTGCTCTTCATCAGCCACTTTTAGCTCTTCACATACTTTGGACCTTTGCATTCGTTATTCTTTCCACCTATCATATCCTTTCAATCTAACCTGATCTTTACAAGTCTAGCTTTTTCATATTGATCATATTCCAGCTCAAACATCACTTCATCTGAGAGTCTTTCCTGACCATCCTACCTCAAATAGCACCCCTGTTCAAACCCCCTCTCAGCGTTCTCTTTATATTCTTTATAGCATTATCACAATCTGTATTTCTTTATTTATATCAATGTGCCTACTTTTGTGACTTTCCTATAAAGACAGGAGTTCTATCTCTCTTATTTCATCAGTGTATTTTCAACATTAGAGCAAGGGGTAACACTAATTGATGCATAATTCTTACAAAAGAAAAATAAATTATTCTTATAAAAGAATTACAGTGGATTATATAAGAACCTAGATCCAAGAACCAACAAGAAAATCATTTTCAATTTCAAGCATATCAGTTATTAGCAAGTATAAAGGATCCAAGTGTAACTGAAAATCTCTCCTTAGCAACTATCTACCTCATCTTCTTCTTCCTCTTCTCCACCTCCCAGGCACCAGGGGTATTTTTGCATCAGTGCAAAATCTAGTTTGGCAGCATTTCAGCCAAATATTTGCTATAAAATGTCTCATGCTCTGAAGTTTTTTTGTTCTTTTCCTTGGGTCTTCTTTACCTAGAATAAAAATGTCCATTTAATCAGTATCCATGGTCTCCAGCAAGGGGGCAAGAGGAAAGCAGTCTGATTAAAGTGGCATGAAAATAATCCACAGACTTCACCCTTCATGAGTATTTCATATTTGTCAAAAGAAATTTATTGATACAGATATTTTCCCTAATAGAAAAAATATTTGGAGGGGTAATCTTGAATACCCCTGACTCCCACAAGTCTGAGTCTCGGGCTAGAGGAAAAGGGTTTAGGAACTTGCATCTGAAAGATTGCCAAAATCTTGCTTAAAGCATACCAATCTACATTAATCCCTAATGAAAGTATCATGCAAGATTTCACTTTTCCTTTTAAATTAGTCAGGCATGCCTTACCAATCTTCCCTTTCTGTAAGTATTATATTGGTAAGTTTGGTTTGTAAAACACATATACTATATTAAATCAGTCAACCAAAAGCAATATTGGATGTATATTAACATTGTGCTCACATGCATTATACTTGTGCAACCTTGGTGTATTTGTATCAAAATTCCACTGGCAGAGTTTTGCTTTTGATCTGTGAGCTATTAGAAGCCCTGTTACTACAGATGAAAGGAGTTAGAAAGTTCTATATCATAATGCAGTGCGATCAGTAATTCACAGAGCAGGTAATTTGCAATGACTTGCCAAGCCTTTGATTGCACTGGGTTTATGGCTATTAGCAGTTTCCCCTTTCAAATTTGTATGGTTCCATACTTCCTTTTTGACCTCTTTTTCATCATTTATGGTCCAATTTGGTAGTGAAAAAACATAACTGCTTGCTTCGCGCACGGCTGTCATTCAAACCCCAGTGACTTACTGAGCGCTTTGACATTTGTGATGATGAAAAAAACATTAAGCAGGTGTACAGAACACTAACCAGGTTCCTGCAACAATGCTTTATGGGATTCACAATGTACCTCTGGGCTATAAACCGATTCAGACTTGATTTTCTCTATCAATTTAATCTCAGTGTTCAAACTCCCATTCAAAGAAGGAGGCATAGTTTTCACTAAAAGTGAAGTTAAATAAAATCCCCCATAATAATGTTAATATAGGATCTCATAGGAACAATTGGAGGGGCAGCGACTGCTTGCCACTAAAATAATATGAAAGTAGGACTCACATGTCCACTTTGAAGTCATGCAATTAGGAATACTGCTTGATACTGGACTATATAAAATTTAAGCCCTATAAAATGACTTTAGCAATGAAAACTTACAACTAAATGGCATGCTTTAGCCCCTTAGCTGTCTGAATTATATGTATACCATGTGAAGGAAACATCATATTATTTTGTGGAGGTTTTTCTTTGCACGTTTAAAATTGGTCATCTGTTGTACAGGTGTGCAGCACATCTTGGTGAGGGTTAGTCTGCCCTCATGTGCAGTTTGTCTGGGAGATGTGGAAACCTGCAAAACTCAACATAGTCCAGGTCCCCAATTAGTGTGTTTGGAGAAGCATTCAAAGTCGGGGCCGCTGAGCATGGGGAATAAATGGTCAGTGATTTCCCAACTCAGTACTGGTTAGACATCTCAGAATCTATCGTTCAGGCCCAGAATCATTTTCAGTTTAAAGTGGCAAAAATGTCACATGCACGTACAGACTCACATATCTAACAGTAAAAGATCACTCATTTCCTGTCGTCATTTCAATGTGAAAAGAAAATACCTTTTTCAATAATATGGAACAGACAAGCATTGGACTTTGACCTTCTAGATGTTTAACCTATTCAGGATATTATTTGAAAAATTCTAAATGTAGAATAGAAAATCTTGAATTGTTTTATGTTTGTAAGTGGTGGCTTCTGATAGAGAGCGTAAAAGTTGCATCCACTTGTATATAATGCAGAAATACCTTATTGCTATGGAAGCCCCTGGAAGAGTAATTATAAGCAAACTGGGAAGATACGGCTGCAGATTCTTGCTTAAGTGTGGATGATGAAGACTATCCAAGCAGAGTAAATGCATTTGAAAATCAAAAGATATGTGCAGGAGCCGGCCCCGTGGCTTAGCGGTTAGGTGCGCACGCTCTGCTGCTGGCGGCCCGGGTTCGGATCCCGGGCGTTCACCGACGCACCACTTCTCCGGCCATGCTGAGGCCATGTCCCACATACAGCAACTAGCAGGATGTGCAACTATGACGTACAACTATCTACTGGGGCTTTGGGGGGAAGAAAAGGAGGAGGATTGGCAATAGATATTAGCTCAGAGCCGGTCTTCCTCAGCAAAAAGAGGAGGATTAGCATGGATGTTAGCTCAGGGCTGATCTTCCTCACAAAAAAAAAAAAAAAAAGATACGTGCAATCCGTGCATGAATAGTGACTCATATATACAGAGCATTTTGTACAGAAAATTGTGTATGTCCTTTTCAGCCACAGTTGGGCGCATGGGAGGCAACAACATTAGTTGCTTCTTTGAATATAAAGTAGTCATAGCAATAATATTTTGTGCTTGCCTAGTAAAATACAATGATATTGACAACTTCACTTGTCCTTACCATCTTGCTATTTTATTGTAACATGAAAATCTTCTTTCTATACATATCCATTTCATATTCAATACAATGACCATGAGTGCTTATCATACACCTTCCTCCCATGCAAATGTGTTAGTCAGAGAGCAGTGACGTGAATGGGTCTAAGATGGGAAGTTCAATTAAAACACAAAGCAATGGTGATGCTTTATGAGTTTTTCAGAGATGGCAAGAAATTTTATATCTACTGTGTCCCTCAGGCTGGTTGTAATTTCAGTGTAGAGTGGAAATGTTCCTGAGAAATTATTGATCTTGACTTTTACCAGGCCTGCAGTCAAGCAAAGGTAACAAATAATGTCATGCTGGAAGTTGGTGAAAAAATATTTGCAGTCAAGGTTGTAAGTTGGGGCCAAACTCAGAAGCACTGAACCCAAACCCAAAAGCGCCCTGACTTTCTCCAGTCTCACATAATGTTTTTATTTGTTTAGTTTTACTGATGAGATTTTTACGTTAGTTAACTAGTACTTCCTGCTAAACTGTCTTGATATTTTATCAGGTCTTACCTAAAAACACATGCTTATTTTGAGTCTAAGTGCTGACAACTACTTAAACGCATCACTCCTTATTTATTACAACCTTTGCCTGTGCCTTCATCTTTTCAAAGATTTTTCATGATCCTTTGGTGTAGGGTATTTAGAAAAATGAATGAATTGATGAGGTAAAACCTTCCAGGGAAAAATATAAGCATCCCATAAAAAAGTACAAATATAAACCAAACAGAGGAGAAGCAGCAGAAACAGTTTACCTATATTTGGAAAACTAGTGCATTATGTTTCTTTTCTTTAAGAGTTCTTTCAACTGTGGCTACAATCAGATATTTGCATTATAATGTGAGATCTGAATGAATTCCTTCCTAAAGTGGAAATACGAAGGAAAATCGTTTCAGTTTATGAAATTATACTTAGCAAGTTTATTTGTTCTCTCTCAACTTGAAACCCACAAGTTTTTTTAAGGCTGTGGTTCGTATTTCAAATAGCAAGAAATCTTCAGGTCTCCCTTTTCTTTCCCCTCAAAATAAATCTACAAAGCACCTGGATTTAGAAGAACAACATAGATATATTGCCCATTAACTCTGAAAACCAGCAAGCACTTCCATAATAAAAATAAATAGTGTGTACTGTAATCGATGAGGAGGCAACATCCCACATCGTATATTGGTTCATAAGGTTAAGATTAAAGTGGGATTCTTGCCTGTGTTTATCAATGGGTTTTTTTTGTTTTGTTTTGTTTTTTGTTTTTAAGCAGTAAGTGAACCTGGAATCCCACAAACCAATCAATAAAGTTTAAAAGTTTCAGTGAATCTAACCTATAACATGTCCTTGTTTAGAGAACATGCTCGAGAAACACATGTGCCTTTAAGAGGTCTTGAAAGACTTTACACCCATGGACCATTACCATTTCCAAACACCCTGCAGCATTACCAGCCCAACATATGCTGACTGTATATCACCATGACCCTCTCACTAAAGCTCTTTTGACTGGAGTGCTTTTAATACCCACTTTCTCAGCTGAGCTCAGGAGTGATTTGTTTTACATGCCACATTAATCCTTTCCACATTTTCTGGATGAGGCAACCACAATTCCACTTGTGAGGTGTTTCTAAAACACAGTTATAGGAATAAAGCAGCAGGGTCCCAGACTTGACAACTTCCCTCTAGGCGGCTGACAAAGTGGGCTATCGTGCCTTAGTTTCACTCTTCAAACGAACGTTTGTGCCCAACCACTAGGGTGGGCCAGCCTTCTAGGCCAGTAAGAGGCCCCATTTATTGAAGGCAATTTACTCTCAATTAAAACGCTGTAGGAATCTTCATAGACATAATGCCGTACTGATACTAATGCATATTAGTAAAATTAAAATCAGGAATAAATGGACAAGAGCAGTAGAATCAAAAATATATAAAACACACCTTAGTAAAACCAAAGAAAGTTCATACATCACAGCTTCATAATCGTAGGAAGAGTTTTTTTTTTTTTCCCTTAAAGTAAATGGGCAATTAGTGTTCAAAGCATAGGCTTTTATTATGTGGTAATTTTATAGTTTTAACTTGAAAGTCACCTTCCCCATCCCCCAAATATATTCTAAGACCAATGAACTTCTGCTGCATGCATTTATGAACTTTTATACATTTTTAATGTTCATTGAATATAAGTAATGTAGGTTTTTGAAATTTCAAGTTGTCAACAAGGCTAACTGATTGGACCAACCAATTGTTAAAAAAAAACGTTTTTACATGTCAGCACTTGGCTGATTTTATTAACTTGTTAGTATTATGCTCCCAATTTTATGTGTTAAAATCTAACTGTACAAGCAACTTGAGGCCTAAAATTATGCCTCTATCCAATCCTAATTTATTCTTCTTCCCTCATAAATTTTATTTGCAGCTTCAATGGCCTGAAAAAAGCAATAAATCAAGCGTGAGGTGAGTTTTACATAGTTTAGTATGAGTTCGTTATTTTTGCTTGAAATTAAACCAATCCATTCCTTCCGGTGTCATCGTCATGTGTGTCTCAAAGCAAGAGACCACCTGAGTCAAAGAGATCTTTTTTTCTAAGATACAGGATAGCAGTTAACACATGGTCGGTGATAAATCATTTACATAAATTATCGGGAGATAGACGTAGCTTTTATAAAATATTTAGAGTTCTGTAAATGAAAAAATACTCCCCCACTTATTTCTTTTCTCAGGTTGCTTTCCTTAGATAATCAGAAATATGATTCCAGCTTTTCTGAAGAAGCATTCTGGAGGGATGGTGTACTGAGCTTTCATTGCCACTGTCGAAATCCTAGTTGCTAAACCGTGCCTGGCATGGCATAGGTGATCGTTAAATATTCGTAAAATGGATGATGGATTCAAACACCCCATTCACATTCTAAACAACAATCTTGTTAGTAATAATAATAACATTAATAAAACACAACATCTATGTTAGCATGGAATGCCTACCAAAAAATGTTAGATATTTCCTATTGATCTTTAAAACAAAAAAAACCTCATCGAGTGAAGAAAACAAAACATTGATTATAATCTTGCTTGCTCTCTCTGTTTCTCTGCACACGTGCACTCACAGAGACACACACATAATGCCACACTTACCAGAGACTCTACTTTAAAAAAATTAATATATACTCAAATGTAGAAAGCAGAATTAATACTTAATAGATCATTTGCAGAAGTGAGGCCATATTATCAGTATATTTAAGATAAATTCTTTTAATTTTAAAATTATATAAATTTTTAAAACTTTGAAAAGTTGAGTTTAAATGAGTTTGTCAACAGTCAATAGAGAACTGTAAATCGTTTCATCTACCTATGTTTTAAAATTGATTTTTAAAAATGACTTTTTGCTTTTGGAACTCGACTCAATATCTAGAATCATCTCAAAGTGAGAGGATGCTTTCAAGAAAAAAAACAGCCTGTGTGTAAAGTCAACTGTCTTGAACTTTATTTCAAATGCTCTGCTTTCAGTATCTTTAAAGAAAACCTTCTAGATTAGTTTCTTTCTCTAAGTTTATGTTTCTTTAACAGGATCTAGAATTCCTTGGCTAGTTTAGAATCGTAAAAACACTGTTTTTTACTCTGCTTGGACGTTTGCTCGTTTGAGTTTGGGTTCATATTTAGTTATATCCACTAAAATTGCCCATTCCTCTTTTGCCATTGGGCATTTTTTCAATCTTAACAAAACCAAGTCCATATTATAGGCCTGCTGGCCAACATTCCAGGTAAATGAACGGTTTTAAAGAAAAATGGTGCTATTTTTCAAAAGCTTGACATTTAAAAAATACAAGTCCAGAATTGAAGCCTTCAATAATTTTTCCATGCCTATATGCTACAAGAAGCAAACGGTTACACAAATGAATACATCTGGGATTATTTTGAAGCTGTTATTCCCCACCAGGGAAAATATTTAGAAATAAGGTTCAGTCTTTGTGCTGGAACTACAAAGAGGCCAGCCATCTTGATGCTTTTCCAGTTCGTTTAATGATTTTCCTCATATTGTGTGGTGGTTTTACTGCCCTGTTTCGATGCCTTCCCATTCACCGTTGGTAACCATTTATGTTGGGTATGTTCCAATTTCCAAATCTGTTTTGTGGCATTTATAGCTTGCAGCTAATAAGGCCATTCAGTTTTTTTTTATATAAAATATTAAAAAATATACTTTACCATGGGAAGCCAAAGGAAATGATTTAAAATTTAAAAATAGCCTTATTATAGGATGGAATAACCTTGCCTTTAAACTGTTAAGTGACGGTGAGTGGTTGAGAGGTGGCATTCTGCTTCTAGAGTCCAGGAGATGCAATGTTAGGCATGTGTGTGTATGTTAATGTATACATACATATATAGTGCAGTGAGCGTATGTGTGTATGTATACGTGTATATATACATGCATATACAAAATAAGTGCGAAAGAAGTGGTAATCCATATATCTTACTTTGCAACCTCTGGCTTTATAACATACAGCCTCCAACAAATATGCATAGGTATATCCTGGTGTTATTTTCATTATCTGCTTGGATTTTAGAATTTTTGAGTTTTTAGAGTTTTGCCTTCCTGTGCCTATATGTAAAATGAAAATTGTTTAGAGTTTGTAAGATGTATAAATACTATATGTCTAGGAAACCAAAATCTCCAAATTAACTCCAAATTAAATCATAAAAAATAAATATTATCATTAGGGTGGTCTTTTACTCAGCATATATCTAAAGAGATCATGTTAATCATGCTTTTATTGCCTCTTTTCAATTTAATCTAAATTAGATATTTAACAAAGATTTCCTAACTTCAAATATATTAGATTCGGTTCATAAATTACTCTGATTTCTTATATTTAAAATGTATCTTACCAAACTAAGAATTTTCATATTTATTTTTTCTTTAACTCACAAATTAAAAGTGATTAAAGATTTTAATTATGACCAAAGTCTGAAATAAGATAAAATCTTCTGAAAACATAATTCTTTTTTAATATTATCTTTGTGAATTTCAGTTTCAATGTCCTAATATCTTCTGGGAATAAAGTTTTTCACAAGAGAATACAAGCTCTAATTGTTGAAGAGTGTACAAATAATGCATAAAGTGTAAGATGGGTTGGTTAATAAGGATATGGCTCATCCATTTCCACATTTGGACTTCTGTGAAAGACAAAATTCTCAACTATAACCCACAGAGGTAAGATTGAAGAACCTTGTCATTGAGAACTTTTCATGTTATTGAATGAGAAAACAATACCAATTTTAGAATATGGCCATTGATGAAAGTGTTTATAATGCACAGGTCTATAGAGAGATAGACTAATTTCTGTGAAAATAACTTGGAGGTGTTCCTACCCTGTAACATCACCTGAATGGGTGGTGTGATGTGTACAAACAGGTAAGAGTTGAGCTCTTGGGCATTTATATTTTAACAAGAGGGACATCAAATTAATAGGTATTTACTTACATTAGATGAATTTCCATTTGCTGTTTTGCAAAGAAGACAACATATTTAATTTTACCAAGTTATGCTTCAGGTGGATAATTTTAGATTTAGATCTAAATCTAAAAATTAGATGGTTGTTTTGAATTATCAATAATATATTCTTATTTTTCTGATTTTAAGAGTACTAAATGATCATTTGGAAGTATTTTATCAATATGAGAGCAGAAATTTAGGAATCCCTTTACTCTTACCCTTCAAATATCACAAAGATTATGTATGTATAAATAACATATATGTTAACAGATTCATGTATATTATTTTTGATTTGTCACATGTATACACCAACAATGTATACACTAATAGTTCATATGATCATTATGTAATTAATAATATTATTAATTTACAAAATCTGGATAGAATTTTAGGTCCTATCCTACAACTTCTTTCTTTTGCTTACTAATTCATGGACCATTTTTTCTGCCAATACATAGAGATATGCTTCAATATTTTTAATATTGCACTGTATTCCCTTAATAAATAAATCATAATTTATTTAACCAATTTCGTATTGATAAAATATTTAGGTAGTTTCCATATTTTAACTATTAGAAACAATTCTTCAATGAGCATTCTCTTATAAACAGTTTTGCATACTTGGGCTTATATAGCTATTGTGTAATTTTTGAAAATATCAGTTCTTGGCTCAATGTGTGTGCATGATATTCAATTTATTGATGCTACCAAATGCTTTCCAAAAGACTAATACTTTTCTTGCCAACAAAATTGTCAGAGAATGCCTATTTTATCACTGCTATACAAATATGATTATTAACACAATTCCTCTCTTTTTCCTTTTCCTTTTTTAAAACAATACAAATAGTACATGCTAATGTAAAAAATTTCTAGCAATACAGAACTATGTGCAATAAGATTAAGAGGCAATTTTTGCTGTCCTTCTCTCTGCTGTCTTTCACTGTCCCCTTCCCGCCACGCACACACCAATCTCCCTCCCCTCTTGGCTTCTATTATCTCTGTGCATTTCCAAAAATTTCCATTTGGGCATGTGTTCTTAATATAGATACTACTTGTTAGTCATAAATAGGATCTTATTTTATATTTGTTCTACAACTTCCTTTTCTTCACCTGGAAAGATGCCATGTATACCTTTCTGTTTTGTTTTTAATGGCTGCATATTATTATGTAGTTCATATGCTAATTTATTTACTCCTTCTCCTATTGAACAATGTTTAGGTTATTTTCAGGTTTTCTCTATTAAAAAATTACTCCATATTAACTTCATACAGAAATCTTTACCACTTGTGTATTTGCGAAGAATAGATATTTAGAATTGGAATTATGGAGTCAAAGAATATGCACAACTGAAATTTTGATAAATACTACCAAGTTGCCTTATTAATCACTTAAAAATATTTGCCAACCATGTGGCCACAAAGCTTCATTTTTTATATTCATAATTTTTTTGTATTGTTGAGATGAAGAACCTGATCATATGTTTTAATGTCATTGAACATCGTTGACTCTGACAAGTCAGTTCAGGCAATTTGCTAAATTTTCTTTTGTCTTGTTCTTTGCTTACATTATGATTTACAGGACTTTTTCCTCTTTTATGATTATTACCCATTTGGCTCTAGTATTTTTGTCTCTCCACCCTATTAAGAGTTTTCATTTTTCCCTGTATGTTTTAATTTTTATGTTTTAAAATGTATTAAATTTTTTCCTTTGTGGCTTTTGAATTTTGCGGCATACTTAGAAAAGCTTCCCTACTTCAAAAATGAAAGACATTTACAAATGATTTTTTATAATACGTTTGTTGTTTTTTACATGCATAACATTTGGAAGTTCATTTGGGATTTACTTTGGTGGAAGTGAAGTAACTGTCTGGGTTTTTTTCCCCAAATGATAAGCCAGTTGGCCCAATACCACTTGACGAATGATCTAGACTACATAGGAATGCCAACTTTTACATGTATTATTTTCCTATGCATATTTGCAAGCATTTTTAGATTCTCTATTTTGTGCCATTCATATGTTTGTTTCTGCATTGATATTGAATGTTTCCAATCACTTTAAATTTATAATAAAACTTAATGCTATGTAGACTAGGTCACACTCATTGCTTATTTTTTAAGGAATTTTCTTAGCTTTACTCATGTTTTATTTGAGACCAAACAGAAACAAATGTCTTCTTTCATTGGGAATGCATTGAATTTTCACATTAATTTAGGAAGGATTAATATTTTTAAATATTTTAAAATTTAGTATCCAGTAATACAATATATATCGCACTAAAGATCTTTTTAATGCCCCTCCCTCAGTAGTTTTATAATCATATTCATGAGGATATTAACTATTTCCTTTAAAGTTTACTTATAGGTATGTTATATTTTTATTGATATTATAAATGGAATATATATTTTATATGTGACACTGTTGGTAGAGGAAAATAATTTTTTGCAAGTGACCAACTTATTGAAATTTGTTATAATTTTTAATAATTTATGCAATAGTTATTTTGCTTTTCTAAAGAAATTATCATATAATCTACAAATAATTAAAGTTTTGTTCTATCCATTTATTGTGGGTTTTATAAATGTATTTACTAATTTGTTGACTACTTATGGAATAGTTAAATAATAGTAGTGATAACAGATACTCTTATCTTAGTCCTAACTATGGGTTAATTTTACGTGTCAACTTGACTGGATAAGGAATGCCCACATCGCCGGTAAAATATTATTTCTGGGTGTGTCTGTGACAGTGTTTCTGAAGAGAATAGCATTTGAATCAGTAGACTGAGTAAAGAAGATCTATCCTCACAATGTGGGCAGGCATTATCCAATCCACTGAAGGCCTGAATAGAATAAAAAAGTGAAGGAAGGTTGAATTCTCTCTCTCTCTCTTCTTGAGCTGGGATGTCCATCTTCTCCTGCCTTCAGACATCGGAGCTCCTGGTTCTCGGGCCTAAGAGCTCTGGGACTTACATCACTGGTTCCCCTGGTTTTCAGGCCTTCGGCCTCGAACTGAATTATCCCACCAGCTTTCCTGGTTCTCTGGCTTGCAGATGGCAGATTGTGGGACTTCTTGGCTTTCATAACCTCGTCAGCCAATTCCTGTAATAAAGCTTCTCATGTATCTCTATATATTCTATTGGTTCTGTTTCTTTGGAGAACCCTGACTAACACTCTAACTTTAGTACTAATTAAACAATGTTTTACTCTAAACTATGTTCTTCATATTGGTTTATGGTAGAAAAAATATTTTTACATCTTTAAAGAACTATCCATAGATTTCTGATTTAGTAGTAGATATTTTATCTACTACTTTTATCTACTACATTTTATCAGATGATAATCCATCTATATTGAGATGGATGTCCCGTTTTCATCATTTAATCTGTAAATAAAGTGAGTTTTATTAACATATTTTCTAATACTAAATATACTTACTTTTCATAAAAGATGCTCTTAAGATATTTCAAAATACCATTGGATTTTTTTTTGATTTCACATTTTTTATTAATAAATATTTTTCAATTTTTTATATAGAATTTTAACTATAGCAGTAGATAGTTAACATAAGGTGATTGTTGACAAACGGGAATTAGTATTTAAAAAATAGGTAATAAAAATGACTTAAAAACAAGTCAAAAATATACCTATGTAGGTCTAATTCATGCTTTGGTTCTTTTGTGAGGGAGCACCTACTCAAAATCTTTAGAGTATTGAAAACTTAACTTCTCTCTTTTGTACAGTCCAAGCGAATATAAAAAGACAATATGTTCATTGGACTTGAGTATTCATCAAATGTACTGAAAGGAGATTGGGGTGGGGTGGCATAAAGGAAAAAAAGTTACTCTCTTAAATAAAGCACAAAGGCAAAGACATTCTTCACCCAACCTCCACAGCACAGCAACTCCTGCAACAAAAACCAAGGGCCAAGTAGACAACCATTTGTAAGCTTTCCTTATTATCTGTAGGAAGTATCACATATTTGGAAATAATAACGGTGCAACCCACAATTTTATATGCATTATTTTATTATCTTCATATTATAAATTAAATTGAAATGTGATATTTTTGTTATATGCTATTTCATTAAATTAGATAACCTAAGTTAAACTGGAATGAAATTTTCCTTTTTGTGTGCAATTTATTTAAAATTACAACATATGCTTCTTTTGTCCTTTGACACATTTACATGGCAAAGGATTTTGTTTTATTGTTCTTGAGAATTTCTACAAATTTACCAATGAAATTGTGCCTGGCCTCCTTGTGAGCTAATTCTTTAATAAACTTTTTACCTTCTTTTATGGTTATTGTCTGATTTGATTCTTTACATCTTCAATCAATTTGGTAACATATTTTTCATAAAATAATTAATTGATCCGTGTTTTCAAAATAATTTTTATGTTACACTGAATTTTCTATTAGAATTTAAAAAATTTCTTCAATGTCTATGAATACTTTTTCCTCCTTACTCTTAATATGTGTTCTTATTCAACCTCTCTGTTTTTCTTAATATTTGTAAAATTTATTTTATTGATGTTACATTGGTTTATAACATTATGTAAATTTCAGGTGTACATCATTATATTTCAGCTTCTCTATAGACTGCATAATGTTCACCACCAAAAGTCTAGCTGCCATCCATCACCATATGTATGTGCCCCTTTACTCCTTTCACTACCACTCCCCCTCCTCCTTTCCCTCTGGTAACCACCAAATCTGTTCTCCATATCTATATGTTTGTTTGTTTATCTTCCACATATGGGTTAAGTCATATGGTAATTGTCTTTCTCCACCTGACTTATTTTGCATAGCATAATGCCCTCAAGATCCATCTATGTTCTCCCGAATAGCATGGTTTTGTCTTTATTTATGGCTGAGTAGTATTCCATCGTATATATTACCACATCTTCTTTATTCATTCATCCATTGATGGGCACTTAAGTTGCTTCGAAGTCTTGGCTATTGTGAATATTGCTGCAATGAACATAGTGGTGCATATATCTTTTTGAATTAGTGTTTTTGTGTTCTTGGATAAGTACCTGGAAGTGGAATAGCTGGATCATAGGGTAGTTCCGTTTTCAATTTTTTGAGGAATCTCCATACTGTTCTCCAGAATGGCTGTGCCAGTTTGCCTTCTCACCAGCAGTATATTGAGGGTTCACTTTTCTCCACATCCTCTCCAACACTTGTTATTTCTTGTCTTTTTAATAATAGCCATTCTGATGTGTGTGACCTGATATTTCATTGTAGTTTTGATTTGGATTTCCCTATAATTAATGATGTTGAACATCTTTTCTTGTGCCTGTTGGCCATCTGTATATTTTCTATAGAAAAATGTCTGTTTGTTTCCTCTGCTCATTTTTTGATAGGGTTGTTCATGCTTTTGTAGTTGAGTTGTATGAGTTCTTCATATATTTTGGATATTAACACTTTATTGGTTATATGATTTGCAAATATTTTCCACCAGTTGGTAGGTTGTCTTTTGATTTTGTTGATGATTTCCTTTGCTGTGCAGAAGCCTTTTAGTTTGATGTAGGCCCCTTTGTTTATTTTTTCTTTTGTTTCCCTTGCCTGAGGAAACATGATATTCAAATGTCAAACATGAAGACAAATGTCAAAGAGCATACTGCCTATGTTTTCTTCTAGGAGATTTTGTTTTTTTTTTTAAAGACTTTATTTATTTATTTTCCCCCCAAAGCCCCAGTAGATTGTTGTGTGTCATAGCTGCACCTCCTTCTAGTTGCTGTATGTGGGACACGGCCTCAGCATGGCAGGAGAAGCGGTGCGTCAGTGCACGCCTGGGAGCCGAACCCGGGCCGCCAGCAGCGGAGCGCGCGCACTTAACCGCTAAGCCACGGGGCCGGCCCTCTTCTAGGAGTTTTATGGTTTCAGGTCTTACATTCAAGTCTTCAATCCATTTTGAGTTAATTTTTGTGTATGGTGTAAGATATGGTCTACTTTCATTCTTTTGCTTGTAGCCGTCTAGTTTTCCCAACGCCATTTATTGAAGAGTCTTTTCTTTCTCTATTGTACGTTCTGGGCCTCTTTGTCAAAAATTAGCTGTCCTTAGATGTGTGGGTTTATTTCTGGGCTCTAATTCTGTTCCATTGATCTGTGTGTCTATTTTTCTGCCATTAGCATACTGTTTTGATTACCATAGCTTTGTACTATATTTTGAAATCAGGGAGTGTGATACTTCCAGCTTTCTTCTTTTTTTCTCAGGATTGCTTTGGCTATTTGTTGTTCCATATAAATTTTAGAGTTCTTTATTTTATTTTCATGAAAAATGTCCCTGGGTTTCTGCTTGGGATTGCACTGAATCTGTAGGTTGCTTTAGGTAATATGGACATTTTAACTATTTATTGCATTCTTCCAATCCATGAGCACAGAATGTCTTTCTACTTCTTTATGTCTTCTTCTATTTCTTTCAATAATGTCTTACAGTTTTTAGTGTATAGGTCTTTCACCTCCTTGGTTAAATTTATTCCTGGGTATTTGATTCTTTTTGTTGCGATTGTAAATGGGATTGTATTCTTAATTTCTCTTTCTGCTAGTTGGTTGTTAGTGTATAGAAATGCAACTGATTTTTGTATGTTGATTTTTGTACTCTGCAACTTTACTGTATTCATTAATTATTTCTAATAGTTTTTTGGTGGATTCTTTAGGGTTTTCTATATATAGAATCATGTCATTGGCAAATAGTGACAGTTTTGCTTATTCGTTTCCAATTTAGATCTATTTTATTTCTTTTTCTTGCCAAATTGCTCTGGCTAGGACTTCCAATACTATGTTGAATAAGAGTGGTGAAAGTGGACATCTTTGTCTTGTTCCTGTTTGTAGAAGAATATCTTTCAATTTTCACCACTGAGTGTGATGGTGATGTTGGTTTGTCATATATGGCCTTTATTGTTTTGAGGTACCCATTTTATTGAGAGTTTTTATCATAAATGGATGTTGAATCTTGTCAAATACTTTCTCTGCATCTATTGAGATGATCATGTGATTTATAGTCTTCATTTTGTTAATGTGGTGTATCATGTGGATTGATTTGCAGATGTTGAACCATACTTGCATCCCTGGAATAAATCCCATTTGATCATGGTGTATAATCCTTTTAATGTATTGTTGTATTCAATTTTCTAATATTTTGTTGAAGATTTTTGCATCTACATTCATCAGTGATATTGGCCTGTAATTTTCTTTTTTTGTGTTGTCCTTGTCTGGTTTTGTTATCAGGGTAGTGTTGGCCTTGTAAAATAAGTTAAGAAGCATCCTCTCCTTTTCAGTTTTTTGGAAGAGTTTGAGAAGGATAGGTATTAAGTTTTCTTTGACTGGTAGAATTCATTGGAGAAGCTGTCTGGTCCTGGACTTTTGTTTGGGGGAGGTTTTTGATAACTGTTTTAATCTCTTTACTTGTGATTGGTTTATTCAGAGCCTCTATTTCTTCTTGATTCAGTTTTGGAGGTTGTATGATTCTAAGAATTTACTTATTTCTTCTAGATTATCCAGTTTGTTGGCATATATTTTTTCATAGTATTCTATTATAATCTTTTGTATTTCTGTGGTATCCATTGTAATTTCTCCTCTTTCATTTCTGATTTTATTTATTTGAGCCTTCTCTATTTTTTCTTAGTGAGTCTGGCTAAGAGTTTGTCAATTGTGTTTACATTTTCAAAGAATCAGCTCCTAGTTTCATTGACCCTTTTTATTGCCTTTTTAGTCTCTATTTTGTTTATTTCTGCTCTGAGTTTTATTATTTCCTTCCTTCTACTGACTTTAGGCTTCATTTGTTCTTCTTTTTCTAATTCTTTTAGGTATAGTGTTAGATTGTTTATTTGAGATTTTTCTTGTTTCTTCAGGTAAGCCTGTATTGCTATTTACTTCCCCTTTTTACCATTTTTGCTGCATCCCATAAATTTTGGTATGTTGTGTTTTCATTTTCTTTTGTTTCCAAGTATTTTTTTATTTATCTTTTGATTTCTTCTCTGATAAAATAGTTGTTCAGTAGCATGTTATATAGTCTCCACATATTTGTGACTTTTCCAGCTTTCTTCTTGTAGTTGACTTCCAGTTTCATGCCATTGTGGTCAGAAAAGATGCTTGATGTGATTGCAATCTTTTTAAATTTATTGAGGCTTGTTTTGTTTCTCAACATATGGTCTATCTTTGAGATAATTCCGTGTGCACTTGAGAAGAATGGGTATTCTACTGCTTTTGGATTACATGTTCTATATATGTCTATAAAGTCCATCTGGTTTAGTGTTTCATTTCAGGCCAATGTTTCCTTGTTGACTTTCTGTCTGGATGATCTATCCATTGATGTAACTGGGGTATTAAAGTCCTCTATTATTATTGTGTTGCTGTCAATTTCAACCTTTAGGTCTGTTGATAGTTACTTTATGTACTTTGGTGCTCCTAAGTTAGGTGCATATATATTAACAAATGTTACGTCTTTTTGATGGAATGTCCCTTTTTTCATTATATAATGTCCATCTTTGTCTCTTGTTTTCTTTTTCGGCTTGATGTCTATTTCATCTGATATAAGTATGGCTACATCCACTTTCTTTTGGTTGCCATTTGCTTGGGGTATCATCTTCCATCCCTTCACTCTGAGCCTATGTTTGGTTTAGAGCTGAGATGGGTGTCCTGGAGGCAGTATATTGTTGGGTCTTGTTTTTTAAGCCTCTCTGTGTTTTTTGATTGGTGAATTCAACCCATTTATATTTAGAGTGATTATTCATATATGAGGGTTTAACACTGTCATATTATCTTTTGTTTTCTGATTGTTCTATATTTGCATTGTTTCTTTTTCCTTGTATTTCTGTCTGCCATTTCAGTTTGGTGGTTTTCTGTGATGTTTTTCTCAGTTTCCTCATTTTTTATATTTTGTGACTCTGCTATGATTTTTCGTTTTGTGATTACCATGAAGTTTGTATTAAAGTTTTGAGTTTTGTATAAAAGATATCACTGATAAGATAGTCCTTTTTCTGCTGATAACATTTTATCACCGTTGGTTTATGCAGCTTCTGCCTTTTTCTTCTTCCCCTTCTATGTTTTTGTTGTCACAAATTATCCTTTTTCGTGTTGTAAGTTTGTTACCAAATTGAAGTAGTTATAGTTATTTTTGATGTTTTCTTTCCCTTTAGCCTTTATGTTATAATTAAGTGTTTGCTAACCTATTCTGATAATAGAGTTGCAATTTTCTGATTCTGTCTGTCTCTTTATCACCTTGCTCAAAGCTTTGTAAACCTTTGTCTTTTTATTTCAGGTAGGAGGACTCCTTTTAACATTTCTTGTAAGGCAGGTCTAGTGTCTATGAAGTCCCTCAGCTTTTGTTTATCTGGGAAAACTTTTATTTCTCCTTGATACCTGAGGGATAACTTTGCTGGATAGAGTTTTATTGGCTGATAGTTTTTGTCTTTCAATAATTTGAATGTATCATTCCACTCTCTCCTAGCCTACAGAGTTTCTGCTTAGAAATTCACTGATACTCTGATGGGACTTCCTTTGTAAGTTATTTTCTTCTCTCTGGCTACCCTTAATGTTCTTTCTTTGTCATTGACTTTTGACAGTTTTAATATAATGTGCCTTGGAGAAGGTCTTTTTGTGTTGGGATAATAAGGTATTCTTTTAGCTTCATGTACTTGTATATCCAGTTCTTTCCCAGGTTTGAGAAGTTCTCAGCTATTATTTCTTTGAATAAGCTCTCTGCTCCTTTCTCCCTCGCATCTCCTTCTGGGATACTCATTATCCTTTGTGGCTTTTCCTAATTAAGCCAAATATTTCTCATAGAATTTCTTCATTTTAAAAAAATCTTAGTTCTTTCTCCTCTTCCATCCAAATCATTTCTAGATTTCTGTCTTTGAACTTGCTAATTCTCTCTTCCGTATGTTCTGCTCTATTTCCAGTGCCTTCTATATTATTTTTCATCTCATTAATTGTGTTCTTCATCTCAAGAATTTCTGTTTGTTTGTTTTTTTCAATCTGTTTGTTGAAGTACTCTTTCTGTTCATTAATTTTATTCCTGAGCTCGTTGAGCTGTCTGAGTTTCCTTGTAACTCATTGAGTTTCTTTATGACAGCTATTTTGAATTCTCTGCCTTTTAGATTGTCATTTGTGACTGCCTCTTTGGCTTCTGGAGAGTTGTCATTGTCTTTCTGTTCTACCATGTTATTGTAGTTCTTCTTGATGAGTTGATCCTCTGCTGGTGTATTTGTGGTAGTAAACACCTTTCTTATTTGGGTACAGCTTCAGTTATTTTGATTCTGAGCTTCTTCTGGTTGTATTAGAAAACATGCACTTTTCATCCATCCTCTGCCAGAGGCATCCTCAGTGCCCTCCTTGTGCTGCTTGTGCCTCTGAGATTGCTGGTGCCTTGCTGCTTATGATGTTTCTGCAGTTGCAGGTGTCACCACTAGGGTCACCAGGCTGCAAGCACCTCTATTGCTTCCTGGTTTGCCTGGGTCTTCTTATCTCCCACTTGCTCTCTGCAGGCTCTCCACAGGCTAGGGTATGCTGCTGCATGCATCACCTGCATTGTTGATCCTGGTTTATCTGGGGGTGCTGGCAGCATTGCCAGCTATCATGGGTGTCACAATCACTGCCAGGGACATGGACTCTCATGTGCAGCTCCTGCTACTAGTAGAGCTGGTGTCGGGAGTACCACCGCTTTTGGCTGGGTCACAGGTTCTGCTGTGGCTCCTGAAGCCTCAGGTTGCAGATGCCACCTGCCACTGCTAGGGGAGGAGCAGGGGCTAAGCCATGAGTGCCATTGCTGCTCCTGCAGCTTCTGGTTGCCAGCTCATGTCGGTGTGCTTTTTGAAACCTCAGGTCAGGGCACCGCCACCCCTGCTAGGGGTATCCATGTTTTGGATGCTGTGCCCACTGCTAGAAAGACTGGCACTGCTGCTTGGGATGGGGGAGGAGACTGATCCCCTAGTTCCACTGCCTCCCAGAGTCCACCCACCTTCAGGTGTATAGATGTATGGATCTCTCAGGTGTTCTGGTGTGCCGTGCAGGAAGTCCTTTGTTGGTCAATGGATGTTTTACTGGTTGTAACTTGGGAGAAAAAAAGGAAACAACTCACTCTGCCATGATGTTGATGTCACTCTACCTCTTTGTCTTTCTTGATTAATCTTGTTAATGTTTTACCCATTTTATTGTGCTCCCCCCAAAAAGAACCAGTATATTTTTGTGTTCAATTCTGTTTTTTCTATTGTCTAAATATTTAAATCTGCTTTCATTTTATTAAAACCTCCTTTCTTTTTCCCTTAAGTTTTACTTCAAAAGTCCCTTCAAATTATTTGACATAAGCACTTAATTCATTTATTTTTAGTAATTATTTTCTAGTTGCCTCTCCATTCCATTTTCATCTTTTGTAAGCAAAGCTAACTTGAGGTAGGTGCACTGTTGTTCAGTAAAAGACTGTATTTCTTCTTTCTAGGTTTGAACTTGGAAGCAGAAATATAGAAGCATTAGCCTCATTGCCTGCAAGAGATAATTTTAATAGATTTGTTCTTAGAAAATCTTTAACCTTAACTGTAATTTGCTAATGCCATGGAGAAGCAATGAGTCTAGGTTAAATAGTTTGGAAAGGGTGATATTTAATAACATAACAACCTTTATTTATATAAAACTTCTTTGCAACAATTGTTTCTAAATATTTTCTCTTAAAATACTCTCTTTTGTCAAAATAATTTTCTACAATGAATATAAATTTATAAAATATATGAAAGCAAAAAGAAAAAAACTTAAATAATTAGTTATACAGCTACCTATGTATAATCTATGCTAACATTTGTGACATAATATAATATATGTTACAAGTTTGGTCTTATACATATTGTTCTATGATTTGAATTTTTTACTTAATAATATGTCATTATTATTTCCCCATATCTTTAAGTTGTGGCCTCCACCACTAATTTATTGAATTATAATTAAAATTATTTGATTATATTATAACATTTATTTCTCATTAATATCCTATTTTTGGACATTAGAATTACAATCTAAATAATTAAGTGAAGTCTGTTGGCAAACACTAGGTTGTGTATTTTGGCTATATGAATATGATGTCAGGGTGCTTATCTTTAGGGAATGCATACTGTACAGGTGACAAATATAGAGTATAGGACAAATGTGGGAGACACTAGCTCTACTTGGAGAATTTTTTAAAAATGTAAATATTGAGGCTAGATATTGAACATGAGTAGAAATTTGACATGGAATCAATATGGAGGCTTACATTCTTGAAAGAGCAAGAAGATTCAAGTCACAGAAATATTATTGAGAAGTGAAAAACTTTCACATTGGATAACACAATGTGATGCTTAAGTAGTAGGTTGGGGGTAAATTATGAAGGACATTCATGCCATGCTAATGATTTTGAGGATTATTCAGGTAGTGAGTTTGCAGGTAGAAAAACAGAATGTGGGTGTGTCAAAACACTGGGTGAGAGATAAGGGGGGCATGTAGCAGGGGCGTAGAGGATAGAGGAGAGAGGATGGATTCAAAGGCATTTAGGAGGTGGGCTCTATCAGATGGGATGAATGAGTGATAGATGTTAAGATTAAAGAGAGATGAGAGGAAGAATGAGAGAATTCTGCTCCAGTGACTAGATACCTGTTAGTGCAATGAAAGAAAGGGAGAACGCAACGGGAGGAGCAGGCTTGGAAAAGATGATGAATTTATCCAATAAATATGTGTTGAGAACAGAGCCAGGCATTGTGGGACTATGACATGGCTCCTCAACTCATGGGGCTCCTCATGTAGGAACAAGAAGAATACTAGAAGCTTTTTTGTGATTCTGTGTGGTAAGGGTTTCAGCAACGGTTATTCAATCAGAAGTGTCCCCAAATGACATTCATTAATTCTGCTTTCTTAGGCTCGGGAAGAATTCTCAGATGTGTAGGCATTACAGAAACAGCACAGGAGCATTTATTCTCTAGCAGAATAGGTGTGGAGCAGTGAGGTGCATGCAGGAACCTAGTCTGTTGTGGCCAAAGCACTGGATGTCCTTGGGAAAGTGAGTGGAGATGTGGCTAGTAAATCAAACAGCAAGGCAGTAGTGTTGAGTTGTAAGATGCTCAGAAGATACTTGGATCCTTCTCTATATGCCTAAATAGGCATAGGATCTCTTGATCTTTCAGATTTAAAAAGTAGTGTGTTACTCACATCCTGTGAAAGGTAGTGTCTTTAGCAGGATCCTGGGCAGTACCATGTAATAAACCAAAATACGAGTTCTGTTGGTGAAATGTATAAATATTCACAGGACACGAGATAAATAAAGGCTATTGTGTCAATTCAGGTGTTGTTTTGCTGCCAATGAATTCTATAGTAAAGAGGAGCTTTATGGATTTCAGGACGATAGATAAAGGATTGTAGACCTGTATATCCCATTGGGAGTAATACACTTTTTTTTTTTTCCAATTTTTTGTTTATTGCAGTAACATTGGTTTATAACATTGTAAAAATTTCAGGTGTACATCATTGTACTTCTATTTCTGCATAGATTACATCATGTTCACCACCAAAATACTAATTACAACCCATCACCACACACATGTACTGAATTATCCCTTTCACCCTCCTCCCTCCCCCCTTCCCCTCTGGTAACCACCAATCCAATCTCTGTCCCTATGTGTTTGTTTATTGTTGTTATTATCTACTACTTAATGAAGGAAATCATATGGTATTTGACCTTTTCCCTCTGACTTATTTCACTTTGCATTATACCCTCAATGTCCATCCATGTTGTCACAAATGGCTGGATTTCATCGTTTCTTATGGCTGAGTAGTATTCCATTGTGTATATATACCACATCTTCTTTATCCATTCATCCCTTGATGGGAACTTAGGTTGCTTCCAAGTCTTGGCTATTGTGAATAACGCTGCAGTGAACACAAGGGTGCATGTATCTTTATTCATTGGTGTTTTCAAGTTCTTTGGATAAATACCCAACAGTGGAATAGCTGGATCATATGGTAGTTCTATCCTTGATTTTTTGAGGAATCTCCATACTGTTTTCCATAGTGGCTGCACCAGTTTGCACTCCCACCACTTTTGATGATATTTGGACTAGTACGAGTGAATGAAATTGTCCAGATAAGAAAATGAGTTAGAGAAGAAAGAAGTGTTAGTGGACAAAAACTAAGGAAAATTATCATTTAAGGGAAATTTATCCATTGAAGGAAACCCAGAGGGATAAGCCTGAATTATTAGAGTGGGACATTCAAGACGGAAATGTCAAACAGAACAAGTGTGATAGACTGAGCCAACAAAAGCCATGTGAACAAGGAAATATAAGGCATTTATAAATACTATGTTGAAAGAATAACAGGATGTTGTAAAAGTGCCCAGGAGGCTGCTTTAGAGTGGGTGGTCAGGGAGGTCTCTGAGGAATTGCCATTGAAGCTCAAGCCTGAATGTCATGTGGGAGCGCACATGAAAGGGAAGCATGGTCTAGGCGGGGATACTGAACATTTTTATGCAATGTACTAGACCTCTGTGACATTCTGTAGAAGCTTATGGATTCTTTCTCAGAAAAATATTTGTAAATACATAGCTTACAATACAAAGAACTATGAAAGAAATCAATTATACTGAAATACTATATCAAATATGCTAAAAAAACTCATGCATTTTTGATATAGTAGTATAGGCATTTTTAATTAAATTATTAAAAATCAAGAGCTAGCAGGTAGGTCTAATAACTCACAATATTAAAATAATTATGTAAAGAAACAGTAGTTCAAGATATATGTAATAACTGTAATGTGATATGAAAATATCCATGATTTCTACTAATGACAAAGCAACAGATATGGCTAACACAACTGTGACACATAATTGAAGCAAATGCTAACTAAAGAGGTAAAACTTTTCCTATCCAAGTTCATATACCCCTGATCTAGGCAAAGTTTGATGATGGTGGAGATTTAAACATGTTTTTAGGAAAAGCATGGACAGGAAGAAACTAAGAAAGTAACACAGAACTCGATATTTTATAACAAAACGCTGAATTCTGTAGCCATCATCTTCAGCACTTGGGAATAATAGTCCAACACATTTTCTAGGTGACATGGAAGGCTACCAGTTTTTAGTGGGGCTCAAAGCAGGAAAGAGCACATAGTGGTGCAAGCACCCTGCCACTTGAGCCATATTGTACTATGGTACCAGAAGTATCTGTGATGGAGAATCAAAGCATAGACTGTGGCATCTATAGTGGAAATATTCAAACATAGACACCTGGGGTTCTGGAACAAGTACATACCATTTTTTTTTGCAAAGAACTACACACCTACTGAAAATATACCTACTGTATACCTCCTGGTATACAACTGGACCCTGGCAGGGATGGAGCTTCTGACCCTGTGACATCAAGTAACCAAACAGACAGAGATGGCTGTTATGAACTGAGTCCTTTCAGATTACTTGAGTAATATGGTCAGGTGGACCCAGCAGTAACTCATCATAAGATAGAAATGGTACATCCAGAGTCAGGTAAAAGCAGGGACAAAGAGAAAAAGTAAATTGCATAAACAGGTGTCCTAGATTCACATGATATTTACCACTGTTGCACCAGCAGATATTCCCCAAGTCACACCTATGGCAGCATTGAGGGTCCCTTATAACCAGCTGACAGAGGAGAATACTTCTCCTCTGGGTTTATTAAGGGGTTGGTATGTTATGTTGATGTTAGCTGAAAATGGATGGCTGTTTCACTACAGCTCCAATCAGGGGGTTCCCTGAAAGGCAGTTGTGTAGGAAAACTCTCCTAATAGGTAGAGCTCACAGTGGTATATTTGGTACCCACTTTGTGTAGAAGAGAAATAGCCCAAGGCAACCTGAACCCATGGGCAGTGGTAAATCGTCTAGCTAGTTGGTCAGGGACATAGAAAAGGAAGAATGGAAAATTGGAGACAAGGAAATCTGGAGAAGTGACATGTATTTGGATCTATGGAGTAAGCACAAAGTGTGAAGATCTTTGATTCATATGTTAGTGTCCATCAGAGAACACACATACTGTCCACAGAAGAGGCCCTAACCAACTAAACTGATAGAGTGGCTTGGCCAGTAGACATCACCCGGTCTCCATCATTGGCCACCTTAGTGCTGGCACAATGGACGCGTGAAGAGTGTAGTCATGAAGCCATGCATGTGCTCTGTGGCGTGGGCTCTCACTCACCAATGCTAATATAGCGACAGCCTCTGAACTGAGTGACCAAACTGCCAGCAAAAAGACAAATCCTGAACTCTGGTGCAGCGCTGTTCCCTAAAGAGTAGAATCAACTTCTTGGTTGACTATATTGGACCCTTCCACTCTGAAAGGAGCATCAATTCATCTTGACTGTAATCAACACATACTCTTGGTATGGGATTGACTTTCATGCCAATAGAGCCTTGTCCAGACCCAGTATCTGAGGACTTACAGAGTGTTTTATTCACTGACACATAATGCTAAATAATTTTAATAATTACATCAAAGGAGGTGTGGCAGTAGACACATGACCAAGGGATCTACTGGTTTTTTTCCATACAAGACCACACAGAAGCCACTAGTCTGAGAGCACAGTAGCTTGGCCTCTTAAACATACAACTGAAGCACAAGTTTGGAAATGATACTCTGCGACCCTCCTCTAGGACTGCACCATCCTCGGGGTCGAGTGTAGACTCTAAATTAAATACCATTATCTGATGTTTTATCTTCAAGCAGAACACATGGGTCTGGCAACCAAGTGGTAGAAGTAAGAGCGTTCCCAATTACCATCACTCCCACTGACATACTGCGGGAATTTGTGCTTCTCAATGCCACAAATTTACGCTCTGTAGATTGAGAGCTTCTGGTTCCCAAAGGAGAATTCCTCTACCAATGGGCAGAATAATAGTCCCATTGAAGTCTATGCTACAGCTATTAATCAGTAATTTTAGGCTCCTTATGCCAAAGACCATGAGGAAAGAAATGACAACCGTTCTGGTAGGCATGATTGACATCAATCTTTAAAAGAAGGCAGGGCCTCTGCTACAAGAGAGTTCAGAAAATGTTAGTTCATTCTGGTGTTATTCATTGGATCATCTTTTGGAGCGTAAGTAATACTCTCATCCTCTCCTCTACCACCCATTTTAGGTGTCCCTCACTCTTGACTAGCGGCTCTCTTGGTCTAGGTGGCTCTCCTGGTGGGGTAATCCAGGCCCTTATCCCTGTGTGATTTGAGGGAAGGACATTTTACTCTGTGGTTTAGGACAGATCATTTGCAGAGAGTAAATTGTGTAGGTTTCAGAAAAATGTAAACACCTGGAACAATCTCTGGGAGAAATGGGAATGAACATAAAGATTGCTCCATCCAATGTCATGTTGGTAATGGCATTTATTAATACAGTTAGGCCATTTTATTTTTCCTGGTAATCATTAGGAGCCCAGAGAAGGAAACTGGTTGGAGTAAACCAGAGATAGAAATTGACACTCTAAACAGTACAACATAAAGACATTCAAGGGGCAAGGAATTTGGGGGTGGTATGAGGACAAAGCTTGGAGCCCAGTTTTGGTAGAGAAGAAAATAAATATAGATTGGCAATGACTGTGTGAGAAAAAGAGATCAAGGAACTAAAAATCTCAGAAGAAGTAGATCGAGTTATGTAAGGGACTGAGACTGATAAGACAATTAAAAGTTGCCATAAGAAAATAAAAAGAGAGGAGGCAAAATAGAATATTTGTACAACAGATAATGGATAAAATTGATGACAGAAAAATGAGTCTACAGTTCTTAATAAAATATGTAACGTGACTTATCTATTTTTGTCCTTAATAATAAGGTAAATGAAAGCTAAATGACTTTGTGTTATTAAAATCAGAAGTAATTTTGGTTTAAATTACTCTTTTATATGTGTGTAAGTCTGTCAGATAAATGCATTGAGAAAAAAATGCATCCTTGGTCTTCTATATGTATATTTTTTTATCAGGACAAAGTGAGAAGGTCTTAATGAACCAAGTCTCAGAGTTTCACTGACCATGATAAAATTTGTTTGACTATGACAACAGAATCCCTCATGCTAGAATATTTAAAGTTTGATTTTCTTAATCTGAAATACAATCTTGGCTTTCGTCAAGGGAGGTCAGTTACTTTCACAGTTCGTCTCTACATCATAGATGGGTATAATTATTAAAATAAATCACATAATATTCTCCAAAACAGTCAAATGACAGCTTCAAAAAAAATCGAGTTGTTTTTTATGTTTCCAAGTACCATGAGATGAAATGATGCAATCTTTATTTCAAAACCATGTCATAAATTAAATAAGGTTATGGCACAGAGCATCCTAAAGAAGTGTTTTTTTCCCAAATCACAAGTAAACGTTGCTGTTTTATACACTGATTTGTGTTTCCCATATCAGTCTCCACTTTGATCAACTGTAACAAGCAGTACCTAAACACCTGTGATGACTTTTTATCGGATGGCATTATCTCTTAATTGTATCAATCTGCGCACATCCTTGCCACCAGGGAAATTTAACAGGCCAGTCTACACATCCTTTTGGTGTATAATCCCAAGAATATATTACAGGCTTTGAGGTTTTTGCCTCCTATTCTAAATACGTTGGCACTCAAGGCTGCTTAAACGAGCATCAACAAAGGTGCCTGTCTTCTTTGAAGTTATTTTCTGCGGAAATCACAGCCACTGACCAAATGATTTGAAAAGATTAAATTGTGCTTATTTTATGGCATTCTAAAACAGCAGGGTTAAATACTGGGCCAGCTGCCAGCCACTAAGCACCCACACTTTCATGTTTGGCTGCCAGATACATCTACACGAATTATTCTGGAGCAGAAATGTGCAATGGCGCCATTCTGGAGAGCAGAAATGAGTTTTTGAGTTTTACTGCTTTGATGAATGGATAATTCAAATATTATCAACTTTTACACGCATACAAAATACTTTTTTAGATTAGATTGGATTTTAGTTGCTGGAGGAAGTTTTTTTCTTTCTTTTAAAGGAAAGACAGCCCCTACACTAGTTAAATTTCCTTTTTCTCTATTCCAGAGGAATGTGGGATCCCTTTCTCCAGTACTATCAAAAATCAGGATGTGTACTTAGCCATATTATTTATGAGAAGCTATATATATATTTATGTGTGTTATATATATATATATAAATGTGTTCCATATATATATATGGAACAGGTTTAAAATATTAATGTACTATGTGAAAATTATGAAGAAATCAAATACTATGTTTAGACATTTACCCAATTTATTCTGTTAATTTACAAGGGAAACATTTTCTTCTCTAAACTCTGTCATAGTCACTAGGCTGAGGCATGGCTGTGCATTCATTTCAAATATATTAGTGTCAGGATGAAACAGTATCACAGGCTGTGCAGACCTTTGTGTGGAGCCTACACAGAAGAACCAGAGCCTCACACTCAAAGCTCATGGTCTATAGACACATAGGTAGAACTTCATTCATAATAGAAATGATTAAAAAATAACAAGTAGAGGGGCCTGCCCGATGGTGCAGCGGTTAAGTGCGTGTGCTCTGCTTTGGCAGCCCCGGGTGTCACAGGTTCGGATCCTGGGCGCACACTGATGCACCACTTATTAAGCCATGCTGTGGCGGCGTCCCATATAAAATAGAGAAAGATGGGCACGGATGTTAGCCCAGGGCCAATCTTCCTCAAGAAAAAAGGGGAGGATTGGCATCGGATGTTAGCCCTGGGCTAGTCCTCCTCACACACAAAAAAATAAAAAAATAACAAGAAGAGCAATAACAAGCAGTCTAAAACACTTATACACTCAAGGAAACAATGAATGGTTACTGAAAAGCAGAGCTGGGAGTTTTCAGACAAGAGAAGCCACTGTCTCTAAAAAGGTTGGGGAGTACATTTTTTGAGAAGGTAGGCCTTGATCTGAGTTTAGAGAGTATTGAGGATTTCCCCAGATGTAGAAGGAGAGCAATACCATATCCTAGAGAAATACTTTTCGTAAAATCAAAGATCTGAAGGGGATCTGTAGGTTGCATAGAGGACACTATGAGGGATTGCCTAGATTGACTGAGTTTTTTTTAAGGCATGTGAGAAGAAACAAGGTAAGAGAAGAAAGTTGGGTCTTTTTGTAGATTGGAAATGCCAAGCTGAATAGCATGGAATTAATCCCATTGACAATACAGAAAGAATGAATGCTATTGGGCAGAACCACATAAAGCTAAAACAGTATTTTCAGAGGACACATGTGATGTTGTACAGAATGAAATGAAGGGAATCTGCATGTAAGGAGGCAGATTTCTCAAGAGAAGGCTCTAGATGAAGTGCTGTGAGGTAACCAGAGCACATAAATGCTAATACAAAGAAATTAGTGGACAAAATAGAATCAATAGAACCTGATAACTGAGTCTATAGGGATCAAAGCATCACCACTTGACTGGTGAAGGAATACACCAGTGACAGAATCTAGCTTGCATCAACAAACTTCTGAAACATTGAGAGTAATAAATACAAGATGTACCGCTTCTCAGGACTTACCTTGGCAGTGCGATCAACAATGCAGACGAGACGAGAGAAGAGAAATGATTGGACTGGGAGGAGTTTGGAGAGGAAAGTCTAGTGAGTTATAAAGGCAATTTTAGTTTGAGTTCAAAGGAAACAATAAAAATGGCTGGAGAAAAAACCATCATGTGCTTCCTGACTTCTTAGAATGAGTTGCATTGAAGGGATAAAACAAAATATCTTGCACGTTTTGGTTCAGTTAGTATTAAAATTTTCTGACAAACTTCTCATCATTCTTTTACTCATTTTTTGTGGCAATATTTTTTTTCAATGTTAAATAGCATTTGTGCTTCCCACAAATTTCCCTATCCCTTTGTTCCAGGCAGGTAGCTGATCTTTGTTGTTTCTTTGCTAGGTGGTTTTTGAAGAGCAGAAAATAGAAGCTGCATGCCATACACTCCTCCTAAAATCAGTGAGGGTGCAGTGCTGGGGTCCTGTGAGGGCAGGGGAGAGGGATGTGCCTTTGAGAAGTAGAAAAATATGGGGTTTTTCTGTGACCCAACAGAGCGACAGAGATCCATAGGGCACACGGGCCTCTGGAACTTCACCTTGAAGTGGGCTTCCAGATTCTCAGCTTTTTCAAAGATTCCTGAAAAGGAGCACAAGAGCTCCTGAGAGCAAGACATCAGGCCCACCTGCCCCAACCAGTGTCAGATGTCACCATGTGACCAGAGAGATTTCTCATTTCTTAACACTGGGACGTTTGCACTAGTCTGCGTAGCGGAGGCCCCAGAAAAATTTCCACCAGGCTTGAAGGATCAGAACTCAGTTTTGAAAAAAAAAAAAATAGAAAAGCAACATTTCTTGTATTATGATTTTTTTATAATTTACCAATGAAAATTGGTAAGTTGGAGAATTAAATATCTAAAGTTGTAGTTTTTTATCAGTTCCTTCTTCTACCTATCCATAGATATAGTACACTTCTCCAAATTTCTTTCAGTCTTGGAATTCATGTTATTACTCTGCTACATTAAGGACCAAGGGGTGGCATAGCACGAAAGTATTTACTTATCGGTGGTACCAACATATTTTGATATTATGTCAGTTCCCATCATTCTTCCACACTATGAGTGAGGCAGTTGAACTGTGCAGAACAATTTTCCATGAGAAATTCTTGCTCAAGTTCTGAGTAGCATGGTCTCGGAGAAGAATAGTTGAACATTTCTGGTATCGGATCTGAATTGCATGAGACGCCAGCAACAGCCGTTCTTTTTCTGAGCAGAAAACATTCTGTGAGATACCGCATTCAACCCCAGGCCAAAGTACTGGACACTCTCCTCTCCCAAATGGAGACCAATCATTTGTACTTAAAAACATTTTAATTAACATGTGTTACATTATGTTTATGCTAGGCCATCTCAAATCATTTTTAAAGACAGCTGAAATATAAGCTATAAATTCAGCAACAATAACAAAACCATGAAATGTTTTTTCCCTTATATAAGAAATGTTTTATTGATTTTTTTCTTCTTAAATTCAGGAAGACCTCATGGAATTAGTGTCCTTGTTTTATAAATCATTCACTGCGTCTTTCAATTATTCTACTGTATTACTAAATGACTAATAAAATTTGTATTGCATTATAATTGAAGTCTTAACTGCACTGGGAAAATGTGAATGTGTCATGTTGTGTGAAGTGATGTTGAAATCTTGCCATAAATGGTCCCAGTCAAGCCTGAAAAACTGTTATTATTAGTTCTTTTTATTAACATCTAAGTAATCTGCATTTTTGATAACTTCAGTAAGCCTCATGACTGTCAACATTGGCCATTTACTTTCACTTTCCCCCAAATTGTTTTTGACATTTTGGTTTCCATTTAACAAGTAAGTTAAGCTTCCATTCTTGGAGATGTTACTTAATAGATACCACATGTACGAGGCCATAAGCAAACACCATTTTCTGCAAAACAGGTTAATAACACAGTGCAAATATTGTTGCTATAGTCCTATATTATGCAAATAAGAGAAAACTATTTATGTAGCAATTACCTGAACCTGCCAAAAACCAACAGAGGCCATCACGCCTCAGGTGGGGATTAACACAAACTTAAATTTGTACTAATCTCCCCTTGAGGAAGGAAGCATTAGCAAATGCTCTGTGGCAGCTGCTCATTTTACTATACAGCCAAATGCTACCAACAGGAGGGAATACTTAGGAGACCAATTTGAATTAACACGTTTGGAAAGTTAGTGAAAGTATAAACACATATGATGTTAAAAGAAAGAAAGAAAGAGCCATACGTACAATTCTTGGAGCCACAACATTTCTTTTTAAATTTCCCCTGATAGCTCCAATTCTAGAAATTCTATCCAGGCCCATAATCTAGATGTGGTTCTCTATAATGACAGCCTGGTGGTATATCAATCAAAAACTCTTCTGTGCTTTGTGCAATGCAGGTTAATAAACAAAATGTGATCACTTTTTCTGAAGTTGAAGTACACCTCTTGGGATGGATACAAAATAGGAGTGATGCCCTCTTTGGGACTATTAGCTCAAAAGAAAACAGAGAAGGAAGCTATCACATGTCCCTATTTAGTGTGAAACGATCCAGGATTTGGACTAGGAAAGGAAGAGTAGGGAAGGGAGATTGTAAAGAGAGCAAAGCAAAGGGTTTGATCACCACTGTAGGAGCCAGAATTAGTAATTTGTGTAATGAGGATGTTAGGAGATTGGCTTGATTAGACCAAGAGGTCCATGTTATTTATATTAACAATAAAAGTTAGAAAATCATTACATGATAAACCCATGAAAAGAAATATTTTTGTTGTTGATGTTGTCATTTCCTTATTACGGGATTTCAGAAGAAAGTTGATTTGTGGAGTTTATTCTCCAGGTAATATAATTTCTATTTAATTTATGTACTCTGCCTGTGTAACAGACATTAAACACTGGGATATGGCAGTACTATACTAGGTACTGTGGATACTAGTACAATTCCTGCCTTCAAGGACTTTACAATATCTGAGAGTTGTGATTTAAATTTGAAAAATGCCTTCACTTACTTTTAATTATTGTAATGTTCTGTTTTTCTATTTACTCTTTGGGCAAGACGATCTTGGTATTCATGGCAATGAATCTTTAAAAAGGGGGAGTGATTTTTCAAATACAAGAAATTATGTTATGAATAATATGATCACTTTCTTAGCCAGCTTGGATTTCCATAACAAAATACAATAGACTGCGTGGCTTAAACAACAGAAGTTTGTTTTCTTACACTTCTGGAGGCTGGAGGCTGTAAGTCTGAGATCAGGGTACCAGCAGGGTAGAGTCCTGGTGAGAGCTCTCTTCTTGGCCTGAAGATGGCCACCTTCTTGCTGTGTCCTCACAGGAGGGAGAAAGAGAGCAAGTTCTCTGATAAAGGCACTAATCCCAACATGAAGGCCCCAACCTCATGACCTCATCTAGACCTAATCACCTCTGAAATGCCCCATCTCTGAATATCATCAGAATGGGTTTAGGGCTTCAACATATGAATTTTGGAGGAACACAATTCAGTCCATAGCATTGACTCACGTGCCCCATTTGAAAAATGTAGTGTTTTGCCATATTTGCTTCAGATTTTTTTTAAATAGGAAGTTTATAATTGAAGGCCTTTTCATACCTCTCTCCAAACATAACACCTTGCTTATTCAAAACTCCTATCCTTGCATTTTTGTGTATCTTTTCTGTCTAGGTTTTTATGCTTTAATACTTATCTATATATCTGTAAACAATATTTAATATTGTGACATGTGCTTTCATATGTTATGTAAAATAGTATCATAATTTATAGCTCATTCTTTAATTTTTGTTTTATTCAGAATTTTCAAGATTCCTTAATATACGTGTTTGTATATGTGTATAATATATATGTGTGTATATATATGTATGTGCTTAAATATATATAGTATCAAGGAATCTTGTAAATAGAGTAAGACACAAATTAAAGAATAAACTATGAATATATATACATATTTAATTGTTGAATAATATCCCACTGTAAGAATGTACCAGCATTTATCCCTTCTCCTTTTGAAAGGCTGTTTGAAAAGTTGTTTTTAAGTTACTGCTCTTACAGACACTACTAACAGAAACATGTACATATCTCGTTTTGTTCATGTGTAAGACTTTTTCTAAGGTATTCTTTCCTAAAGTAGAAATAGGAATCTTGGTCCAGAGGGTGTTGGGAATCTTCGACTTTACCTAATGTTTAAAGTACCACACTATGTTCCCTCTTGAGGTCCTATTTCCTCATATCCTTGCCAACACACAGTACTAAGAGAATTAAGAACTTTGCTACTCTGAAAGGTAGGTGTAAAATGGTATCTCATTTTAAAATTTGCATCTCCCTCATTAGAAATGTGGTGATCATATTTTCATATGATTTTTGGTCATTTACGTTGCCTAGGAATTGCTTGTTAATATCCCTTGTCCATTTTCTATTAGACTATTTGTTAATGTGTCAAAATTTTAATTTGTAGAAATTATTTCTATATTCTAAACATAATATTTTGTCAATTACGTACATTAAAAATGTCTTCTTTCAAAACTCCCTTTCACATCTCTTTCCAGTTACTGCCCCGTGTGTTTTTCCCTCAATGATCTTAATTTTCATATCAGATTATTATTTTGCCTATTTTTGAAATGTTTATTAATGGAATAAAAAATGTTGCAGCTAACGTATTTTTGTGCAATTGACTTATACTGTTCATGTAGCTATAGTTCCTTTTTATTGCTGTTTAATTATATTATATGCATATACTATATTTTATTTATTCATTCTACTTGTAGTGGGCATTGCTTCTGATCAAGGAACTCACTTCACAGCAAATACAGCCAACAGGCCTGTGCTCATGGAACTCACAGTTCTTACTCTGTTCCTCACCATCCTCAAAAATCTGGCTTGGTATAACAGTAGAAGGGCCTTTAAGACTCAGTTATAGTGCTAGCTAGCTAGGTGGCAATATCTTGCAGAGGGCTGGGGCAAGGTTCTTCAGGAGGCTATATATGCTCTAAATCAGTGCCCAACATATAGTGCTGTTTCTCCCATATCCCAGATTCACTGATCTAGGAATCAAGGCATTCCTTCCTGTTCCCACCATCTTATGCTTTATTGGTCTGGAAGTCTTCGTTCCAAAGAGGAGAATGCTTCCACCAGGCTATGCAACATGATTCTATTGAACTGGAAGCTAAGACTGCCACTTGGCCACTTCGGGCTCCTCATGCCTCTGAAAAAACAGGCAAAGAAGGGAGTTATTATACTGGCTGGGCTGATTGAGCCTGATCCAAGGGGAATTTGGGCTGCTACTATACAATGGAGGAAAGGAAGAGTATGTCTAGAATACAGAAGCTTTGTTAGGGCTTCTCTTAATACTACCATGCCTTGTGATTAAAGTCAACAGAAAACTACAACAACTCAGTTCAGGCAGGACTACTAATGGCCTAGAACCTTTAGGAATGAAGGTTTGAGTAAGCCCTACCAAGGAAAGAAACAGGACCAGCTTAGGTGCTTCCTGAGGGCAAACAGAATATGGAATGGATAGGGGGAATAGGTAGTTATAAATACCAGCTATGACCACGTGACCAGTTGCAAAAACTAGAACTGTAATTGTTATGGGTATTTCCTCTTTATTTTGGTATGAAATATTTGTGTATGTGCACACATAATATTTTCTCTTTTCTCTCATCATATAATGTAAGATGTAATAACTTTGCATCATACTATTTAGGTTTTGTTAACTTTGCATCATACTATTTAAATTATAGGCAATGAAGGGATGAGTGATTGCCTAAGAACTTTGCATTATCTTCTGGTGAAAGGGTTAGTGGATTCAGTTGCATGCAGAATAGTTGTATCATATTTGGCAGAAGTACAACTTTGTTATTGTCTTTAGAGATTGAATATGGTTCAAGGAGATGGTTATGGGTGCCAAGTTGACAAAGTGTGGACTATGTTTGTTAATTTTATGTGTCAACTTGGCTAGGCTAATTTGCCCAGTCATTTAGTCAAGCACCAGTCAAGATGTTGTGAAGCTATTTTTAAAATGTCAGGATCATTTAAATCATTAGACTTTGGTTATAGCAGATTACCTTCCATAACATGGGAGGACCACATCCAATCAGTTGAAGGCCTTAAGAGCAAAGACTGATGTTTCCCAAAGAAGAAACAAGATTACAGTATAGAAACTCTGCCTGCTGGCCCTCCCTGAAGATTTCAGACTCAAGAATGCAACATCAACTCTTACCTGAATTTCCAGCCTGCTGGCCCACCCTACAGGTTTCAGACTTGCTAGCCCCCAAAACTGTGTGAGACATTCTCTTAAATCTCTCTTTTTTTTTCATCCTCTTTCTCTGTCTCTCCTTCTGTCTCTGTCTCTTTACCTCTCTCTTTATATACTTGTTCTATTGATTCTATTTCTCTAGAGAACCCTGACTAATAAAATCTTGTATTTAGCAACCCTGCTGTACTAACTTATTAATTCTAATAATTTATATAGTTACTGCCACATAAAGACGTTTCAGTCAACAAAGTACCATATATACAATGGTAGTCCCATAAGATCAGTACCATATAACCTATGTGTGTGGTAGGCTATACTATCTAGGTTTGTGCTAGTACATTCTATGATGATCACACAAGAATGAAATCACCTAATACATTTCTCAGCATGTATCCCTGTTATTAAGCAACATATGACTGTATGTAAATTATTTTAGATTTTTCTGACTGCAAATAATGACAATTTTATTCCTTTATTTCTATTCGATACACATTTTTACCCTTCTTGTGTGGGAGATCAAAATTTGGCCACCCCAAAATATATCTCTTTTATCTTGATTATTTTCTCTGATGGACATTTGACCTCCCCCAAACTGCTTAAAGAATTTAACATAGAAGACCTGTTTCAGGAAGGAGCCACTACCGTATGATGGCTGTAATAGCATGTAAAATAGATGCTACAATAGGAAAGGGATCAAGCCCCTCTTATCAACAACTCTGTCTGTCCTGGGCCACATTCTGTAGGTGGCCCTGAAAAGAGTTGCCAGTCAAGCATTTACATCTATAAGGGAAATCTCCTTTTGTAAAGGTATCTCCCTCTCTGTACTGGGAAGAGGGAGGATGACCTTGTCTCTGGAAACTTATCAATGTGGAAGGTGAGGCCTTAAATCTGGATAATAACCTTACTCTTGTTTACTGTGCTTTTCTGGTAATCTTCCATAACTGATTCCTCCCACCTGCAACATCCTCCTTTGTCTTTAGCTGAAGATAGTATTTAAGATGAGAACCTCTGTCATTTTGTTAAGAAACTCAGTTTCCCTGGTTTCTTCCGTGTATACATGTTATTAAACTTTGTTTTATTTTCTCCTGCAAACGTGCCTTTTAATTATTTGGCCAGCCATAAGAACCTTAAGGGAAAGAGTGGAGGTGGATTCTCTCTCTTCCCCAACACTTGTCTTAATATAATGGCTAGGGAACCCAATAAAATGTGAATAGCAGTGTTGATAACAGGATATTTGTGAGGAAAGCTTTTAATATTTTATAATTTTGCACTTTGCTGTGGATTTTTTGTAGATACATTTTACCATAGAAGGAAGTTTTTTATTCAGTTTTATAAAAGTTTTTGTAAGTAATGGATGTTGAAGCTTGACTAATTCTTTTACTGCATGTGAAAAGAAAATCACATGATTTTTTTCTTTATTATATTAATGTAATTAAATATACTGATTAGTTTTCAAATGTTGAACCAATCTTGCATTACTGGAATAATCATTTTCTGGTTGGAATATTTTACAATTTTTATATTTTGCTAGATTTGGTTTGGACATTTAAAAAAATTTTTTATACTGTTGTTTATATTATTTTTAATTCTTTCTTTACAGTCCATAACGTGTGGTTATAATTAGTAAAATATTCCATATTTATTTTTCCATTTTTCCTTGAATCTCTGTTAATTTTCGTTTCATAAAATTGAAGCTATGTAATTAGGTATTTAGAATTGTTATATCTTTCTGGTTAATTGAAATTTTTATCACATGAAATGTTACTTTATATCTCTACTAATGACCTCTGCCTTATAAAACACTTTGATATTAAAATCACTATAGTTGCTTTTTTTGCTTTTCATATTTTTTATTTTTATTTTTAATTTTTTTCTTAACTTTAGCTTTATAAGTGTCTCTTGTAAAAAGCATAGAGTTGTTTCTGCTGTTGATAAATTCAGTCTAAAATAATCTTTAATAGGGAATTTAATCCATTAACTTTTACTCTAATCAGTGACGGGTTTTTGTTTAAATCTACATTTTTCTATTTGCTGATGATTATTTTCCACATTTGGTATATATGTACTTGCTCTATTTTCTACCTTCTCTTGGTTTGAATATTTTCATTATTTAATCACAGCCCATTAGCTTGAAAATTATAACTGATTAATTAAAGCCAGAGTTTACTATATGTGTGTGTAACTTTTTACCACCATTTGAGATTGAACATCAAACTCTCTTTGACTTGAAACCCAATTGTTAGCTGTTTTTTCAGGTAGAACCAAATGACAGATGATGGTGAATAAAGAACCCTGGGCCATGAGGATAAAATTGAAATAACCCACCATAAGAATGATATTTTCCAGAAACTTCATGTTTCACCTTAAAAATTCATACAGTTTCCCTCATACAGTATACCTATTTGCTTTTATATTTAAACAGTATGTTAGGTGACCATTAAGAAAAGAAATAAAAAATAAATAAGCAAAAATAAACAACCTCTCTTAGTAATTTGATGCAATGCTATATCATTGGCTAAACCAATTCCTAAAAAGTAAGATGAATGCAAAGAGATTTGATCTCTAATTTTGAGATCATCTTCATCTATATGGTTCTACTTTCCTGTCTCAGTATCACAGTATTTAAAAGAGCTAGAGTCACAGAAGTGGAGTGTATTTTTTTATTTACTGTTTTTTAAGTCACGGAACACTACCAGAAATATGCTGGCTTTGGCAGAGATAAAAGTTTTATAATTTTGGTGTTGGGAAGGCTTCTGTCTCAGTCATTTCCTATCTGAGTAGCAAACCACATTGCTTGGCACAGCCTTGGCACTCAGGAAATGGATATTGTTGTTTTTGTGGTTGTTATGATTGTCTTTAGTTTTGAAATATTCATACCTTAATGATGCCTAATATCTTAGACCCAGAAGGAATGTGATGCAACATTGAGGACAGCCCCTTCCTTTAGAAAAGCTAATATCTAACCTAAGATGCAAGTTGCCTGTATTTTTCAAGTCTTTTCCTCTTCCAAAAACACAGTTAAGAAAATGAAAAGGCAAATCATATCCTGATAGAAACTATTTACAACACATGTATCAGACAAACTATTTGTATCAAGAATATACATAGTTCTTACAAGTTAATTACAAAAAAAAAAAAAAGACAACCAAACTGAAAAATGATTAAAAGATTTGAACAGATACCTCACAAAATATTTCAAATGGTGAGTAAGCAAATGAAAACATGCTCAGTATGAAGGAAATGAAAATTAAATCCATGAGATACTGCTACATATCTATTAGAATAGCTGAAATTTAAACGACTGGCCATACCAAGTGTTTGTGAAAATATGGAACAATTGAAACTCTCCTACAATGCTCAGAGGAATGGAATATTGTACAATCACTTTGGAAAACAGTTTGGCAACTTCTTAAAAAGTTAAAAATACACTTTCCTATGGCGCAATCATTCCATTCCCAGGTATATGCCCAAGAGAAATGAAAGCATATATCCATGCAAACACTTGCACCTAAATTTTCAAAGCACTTTTATTTGTAATATCAAAAACTGGAAACAACTCAAATGTTCATCAGCAGATGACCTGATAATCAATTGCAGTACATCCATACAACGTAATACTCTTAAGCAATAAAAAGGAATTAACTATTGAGACACATTTAAGAAACAGTTGAGTAATCTAGCATTCATGGGTGGCTTAACTGTTGGAGAGAGTGACTGTAGATAAAAGTGCAATTAATTATGAAAACATTGACATCCAAGAATGAAACAAACTGAAATGTGGCTGCTGCTTATAGTATTCAAAGGAAAGTTGATTTTCTGGCAAGTAGTTATCCATATTGGCAAATCCTGAGGATGCTTATAATACATTTACCTTAAGCAAATGTAGAAAATTGTACACATAAACCTTAGTGTACATACATTTCAAATTTCGGCTATTTTCTTTTGATGCTAAGCAAATGAATGACTTGGATTTGTTATTTGTAGTATCTCACGTAAGTAAGTACATATAATATTTTCGACGATAATCTCATGTATAGTATTGATTATTTTGTGTTATTTTAAAAGTATGCTGTATTTACATTTTTAAAAACCTGATGCTAATTATAACAATGTAGTTTTAAGCAAAACTGATGTGAGCAAATTTGCATAGTAAATTGATATCCCTCTTATTTTTCCCTTACTCTTTTCTCTTTGCTTCCAAACAAACAGAGTCCTCTCCCTCTGGCTTCTATCCCATGAAGCCTCTCAACCCAATGAGGCTTGCTCTATTTCCCCTCTGCTCATCCAGCACTTACTCTTGAGAACTTCTGAGGCAAGAAGGTAAAGGCTAATTCCAGATTCAGAACCCCTTCTTCCAGGTAACTGTTGGGCATCATTAGTGCTCCTACCAAATACTTTCAGGTTCCCACCACTTCAGGCACATATTGGATGCATGTGCTGGCCTGTTCGTGATTGTGGGGGCCATGTGACTAGTGCTGGTCCATGACTTGTGAGTCTGTGCCACTCTGGGGATCTGAGGACCCAATTGCAACTGTACAACCCTTTCATGAATCCCTTTTTCTTTTGGAATGACGATGAGAAAAGTCCCTGAATGACTGTGATGAACGGAAGCCCTCTGCTCCAGTGATGAACAAGTCATAAAATCAAGAAAAAAATAGAACTTTTATTATTTTAAGTCACTGTGACATGGAGGTCATTTGCTACCACAGCTTGAGCTAGTCTATCCTGAGCGATACAGTGTTATATATTATCTTGGCACAGTGGCATTCTGGAGGCATTGCTTTAATCTTTGGTTTGGAATCCACAAGAGTGACTCTAATGGTAGAATTTCTGCCATGGGAAAGCGAGCAAGAGCTCCTAAGCTGGGGAATAATTGGGGCAAATAGAAACCGTATATGCATCTCAAAGCTGTTATATAAACAGGTACATATTCAGCCTACCTGCAGGGTAGGCTGCTGCTGATGCTTTAACTGACGGATATTTTTGTGCTTTTGTTTTTTGATTGAGAACAAAAATACAGGGTATTAACTAAAGATTATATCTGCCCCAAATCCTCTTCTTTTTCACAGTACTTTCCTAAAATTTTGATTCTCAGATATCACCTAAAAACAAAGAAAGCTGGTGGAAATTATTGACTGCAGAATCCACTACTTAAAGCACAACATCGAGGGAGGGTTTCTTTCCTCTCTGACAGATGCGACAAGTGTAAAAGGAAGAAATCAGAGGAAGCTACTTTGCAATTAATAAAAGGTTTAGAAATAAAACCCCAGCACTTAGATTGATAATGTTGCCCAAGACTCTCTGAAAAAACTTTCTGAATCTTAAGTAGGAAAAATGCATTGTAAGAGCGATGACAGCGGCTCACCAATAATTCTGTAAAATATGACTAATAGTATTGGAAGAAGAATAAAGATTTTAGAGTTTTTTGGGAGAGGGAACACACACAAACACAATGACTGGTCTTTGGTTATAGACAAACTGGATCTAACTTCTTAATATGAAAATCAGTTACCTGCCAGAAACCCAAAAACTATTTTTATGAACAACTTTTCAAAGACACTGTCAAATCCTTCCCTAAATAAAGCAAGATTTCAAATCAGCAGAGAATTAAAATATATTTATTAAAAAAAACCTCAAGCAGAAGGGCATCTGATGTTTTACAGACATTCCAACACCTTCAGGAAATTTGAACTCACACCAAAGGGTCTGATAGTCATTTCAGTCTCCATCTGCACTGGAACACATGTGCACACACAATGCACACTGAATCACTCCAGTGGAAAAAAAAACAAACCCCGGTCTTAAATTATAGAAGTCTCCTACCATTCTTCTTAACCACAAAGTCTTTGGCAGCTTGAAACAGAGTGACTTAGGGTGATCTGGTCGTAAAGCTTCCTTTGGTGCGAGAAGCCACAATGCTGAGCTGCAAGCAACTGCTGCTCTAGGGACACAGTGATTGTAAACCAAATAGCCCAGAGGAAAGCTAAACCTGAGGAACAATTTGGGGAGCAAACTAAGAAGGAGACATTACTTGTTCTGATTTGTCTCAGACAGCCACTTCTGTTTCTTCTAAGTTTAATTATTTGCTTCGTGTCGTCAGCTTGTTGCCAGAATTTGAGTGCTAAAATTAATTTTTATATTTCTTTCTTATAACCAAAAATATCCCTGCCATTTTCTAATCCTTAATCTATATAAAACAATCTTCTGATATATATTCTGGGAGTAAAAGAGACAGAAATTTGAGATTTCATTGGGGTGAATTTACAATTAAGTTGTTTGGGGGCAATGTATCTTCAAGACATTAAATTGCTATCATTTATTGTAATTTTATTGTCCTGGTTATGTGCTACCTAATATCCTAATATGTATCATCTCACTTGATTTTTAGAGTAAACCTACCTTATTACCCCCATTCTATGGATGAGAAAACAGAGTCTTAACAAAGTTGCTACTTGTCCAAGTTCACACAGCTTGGAAACAGGCAGAAGATGGGATCCAAACACAGTCCTAACCCTTAACTACGGCTGTGTATTGCCTTCTTAGATATTTCTTCCTTTTCTAGTTTTATAAAATGTTAGTTTCTCTTGAAAAGAGCATCTGTACCTCTCTTAACATGATAATTAGTGCTCATATCAGGGTTTCTACTGGAAAGGCGATGCAGATGGTTGAGTGCTTGAGAGTCTGGAGCCAGGACCACCATTTCCTAGCTGTGGGACCAGGAGTGAGTCACGTACGTTCCCTGTGCTTCTGTTTCTGCATGATTTAGCCTTGCTGTCGAGATTTATTTATTTTATATTTATAAAACCCTAACAGTGTCCAGCAGATAATATGCAAATGTGGGTGTTATTATTATTATTACATGTGTCTGTGAATATCATATTCACATACTTAAATAAATCATAACCCGCAGATAAGCTATCCCAGCTCAGCCACCCAAATGGCACAGAAAGTCCTTTTCAGGAGGTTAAATAGGAAACCTCACTGCAGCTGTGACTCAAAGAAGTCCCAGTCCAGAGCGGGATGCAATGAAAAAGTGATGGTGTGCCACATTGACTCATAAACTTTTAATTCAAACTCTGCTCCCTCTCCCGCCCCCCCAAAAAATTATGACATAGTAATCCTGTTCTGAACTTGATCTCACATTTCAACAGCTCTTTGGGCCATCTCAGCTGATACAGTTCAAATTTCCTGCTGGTCAGGTAGCACTAATATCTGCATTTCCCTTTTATTCTCTCCACATCATCTGAGGGCTTTCTTCACTGAGGAGGCACTTCCAGATTTGGGGTGAAAATTGAAACTGTGGCTCAGCAGCGGGGGCAGCAAAGCCAGGAGCATGGAAGAACTCATTAATCAGGATCCAGAACTGCCACTGATTAGAACTCTGGGAAGTGGGGCACATTCTTCCCCCAGGGTGAATGTGGAAGGGCTTGGCTCGCTTTCTTCTTTTATCCTGTGGTGCCTCAAAAAATGTGCAAGCTCTGGCCCCTAGCCAGTGGGGTGATTTCTTTGTTTAAGGAAAAGTGTAGAGTATTTTCACATTAAATGAAGAACTTCAGACATCTCCAGGAATCTGTCCTTTGAGGGCTTGTTAAAATTCAACAAAGCTCCATTTATACTTTAAGAGAACTTCTTCCTTCGTTGGGTTGCCTTGGGGATTTGAATTTTTTTCTGCAACGCCATTCTACTTTGTCTTAGCTCCTCCTCTCAGAGGAACTATGGTCAAATGCATTCTTTCTGTTTTTTTTTTTTTAAACCCTCAGATCTCTCTTGTTCTTATTTAATCTCATCTGTGTTCTTAGTATTCATATAAAAAAAAACTGAGACACATGAGTTTTAACTGCCTTGTCCATTCGTTAGGGGTAAGAGAAACATTAATTTTTGATTTTTGAAATCACAAGAGATTTACTAGGAAACTAGTTTTCTCTGAGTTTGTGATTTCTCATTCTAAGCTTTGTAAGACTCCTATATATCTTCAGTTTTTACAGGGGATGGCAGGAAATAAATGGAGGAGGAAATATCCAAGTGAAAGTTAATTCCTGCCCCCTGTATTTATCTGGGTGTTTGCATGTATCTTGCCTTTTTGGGTGGTGAATGAAACATATTCTTCACAAGAGAGAAGAGGTCAACTATAGGAAGTTGGAGTTCCATTCACTGCAGTGTACCCATTAACCAGCAGAGTGCCTCACACATGTTAGACACTCAAAACATGTTGGAAGGAATAAATGAAAAAATTTAAAAATGATAAAATATTCAGCCTCAAAAATCATTTTGAATTGGCTCTTTTTTCTCTTGTTATTAAGCACTTGAATTTGTTCTCTAGCACCTTTTGCACATTGATTCACAATGAACTGTATACCATAAGACCTTGTAGGAAAGAAAGAAAGGCAGCATTTGTCACTAATATGGTAGACGAACATGGTATTTCTAGGTCTTCTTGGGTGTAGTGCTTGTAAGATGGGTATGGCATGAACGTTTAGTTCTACATGGCTGCATGGCCTACCTGCAATTTATCAGCAGCTGTCTCAGAATTGTACACAATGACACAATCAATTCCATACCTTCAATGTAACAGTGAAGAAGGATTAGCCTTTGTTATTGTTGGAGAATTCCCACTTAATACCAAAAGAATGTTTAAGTGAGATTATTTCCTGTCTAATTATGTTTGATTAATTCTTCTGGGATAATGTAAACTGATTATGTGCATGACTGTGGATAGTTTTCCCACTACATAGTAGAGGATGTAAGTAATGTCATTCATATAATTTAATTGATTGAAAAATTGCTTGTTTTAATCATATGGCAGGCCTTCTATGAGAATTTTGGGAGAAAACTTTAAACAGTGAACAGAAAATTATTCATCTAAAATAAATCTATCTACCCATCTCTGTATATGTATGTATGTATGTGATATGTATGTATGTATGTATGTGTGTGTCTATGTGTCTATCTACCTACCTACCTACCTACCTATGTATCCTCTATCATCTATGTAATCTATTTATGAGATGAGCAGCCAAGATTGAGAACCACTTTTGTAACTGCAATTGGTTCTTCCTTGAGGACATTGTTTCCCCAGCAGCCCTCTTAACTACTCTTTTTTCTCTCTTTCACACTCTCCAGCCCCTGGGCCTGGAGATGGGGTAAATAAACTTGTTTCTCATTGCCACTTCTAGGCAATCCTTTCTCCTTCTTTCTTCAATCCTTCCAGCTTTAAAGCCTCCGTGAGAGCTCATATTATCCTTCCTTGTTACACTCATTTACTGACCTCCAGGTCACTCTCCCTTTTCCCTTCAAGAGTTTAGTTCTTACATAAAAGTCACTCTCTCCTAAAGTGCTCCTGTCTTATTCTTGGTGATGTCAAAATCTATGTAGATCCTCCAGTTTAGCTTCTCAGTCCCTTGACCTCCTCCTCTAAAATGATCACCTTCCATCTACATAAGACAATCAGTATTAAGGTTATACCATGTATTTTCTTTTTCACTAACAACTCTTGCAAAAGTTTCAATTTCAGGAATCTGTCTCTATGACAATTACCTTTTGTCTTTCCAGTTCACGATGTTTATACCCCACTAAGGCCCAAATCAATTGATCATACCACTTTTTCATTGTCCCCGTTATGAACTTCTTTTCTTGGTCACCCACCTTACTTTCCATGACCCATCATTATAATCACTCTCTCTTTCTCCTTGCATTGTATCTGTCTTACAGAATTTCATCCATGGTTAATGCATGGTTAAATCCATCTCTTTGCCTACTCTACATCTTCTCCCATACCACTAAATATGGCTGCAGAAAAACACAACCATAATGATTGTCTTCTTTTAAATTTATGACCTCTAATCTCAAGTGGGCTTTTAACGCTGCCTGGCAATCATATTATATTTCCCTATTCCATTCATTCTCCCCCTCTCCCTGAAAAATATTTCCTGCTTTTTCCCTTCTCCTCAAACTTCTAATACTTTCTCTTAAGTCCTAACTCCCAGCTGATGACCTTGCTTCCAGAGAAAGTAGAAACAGAAGAGAGCTTCCATGAGCCCCTACCATAACAACTAATCACGTACTTACATGTATTCCTTTGACAGTGGATGACTCATGGGTGTTCCTATCTAAAGACACTTCCTCCACTTGGCAGGAGACTGCTTGCTTTCTCTCCTATTTCTAGATACTGTTCTCCCTCCTGTATCATTTCCTCCACTTTTTATAGATCATTTATATCAACCTACAAACATGCTCCTGTTTCTCTCACCTGCAAAAAAGATTTTATTGACCCCATCCCAAATCATCTACCACTGAATTTCTCATTCCTTTTTACAAAAAAACTTTCAAAATGTTGTCTAAATGAACAGTCCCCAATTCTCCTCCTACCTTTCTTTCCTAAACCTCTCCAATCAGGCTTTTGACTCACTGCTGTAATGAAATTGCTCTTCTTGAATCATCAGTGACCTCCATATTGCTAAATCCAGATCAGTTCTTATTCACTATGTCACTTGACTCATCATCAGAATTTGATACAGTTGATCACTCCTTCTTCCTTAAAAGTTTCCTTATGTGGATTTCAGGACACTACACTCTTCAGGTTTTTTTCTTTTTTTACTGGCTGTTCCTTTTAAGTCTTCTTTGAGGATTTCTCTTAATCTCCCTGACCATGAATCACTGGAGTTCCCCAGGGCTAAGTCCTCAGATTATTCTCTTCTCTTCTTACACTCACTATTTTGGCAATCTCATCTTTTTCATGATTTCAAAAATCATTTCTCTACTGACAACCCCAGATGGATAACCCCATCCTGGACCTCTTCTCTCGACTCAGTATCTCTGCACTTAAATATCTAATAGGCATCTCAAATTTAGCAAGTCCAAAATCACTCTTACCCTTTCCTCCAAATCTGCTCCTCACAGGGTCTTTTCCATAACCGTAAATGGCAACTCCACACTTCCATTGGTCCAAGCCCAAATCTCTGGAGTCAATCTCTCTCCTTCTCTCATGACCTGTTTTCAATCCATCACCAAGTACTGCTCACTCTTCCTTTAAAATATATCTACAATCCAACCATTTTGCACTCCCTTCACTTCTTTCATCCAAGTTATTATCCTTTCTTGAACGAATAATTGTAATAACCTTCTAGCTAGTATCCCCTTTTCTGTCTTTGTCACCCCAACGGTTTGTTATTAATATATCTGACTTATAAAGCATAAATTCAAACATGTCACTTTTCTCCATAAACCCTCCAATGGCTTCTCATCTTGCAGTAAAAGCCAAAGTCCTTACATTGGTCTACACGATCTGGTCCTGGTTATATCTCTGTGCTCATTTGTGCTGGTTGCTCCATTCGGGTAATATTGCTCTTCACCTCACACTCCATGCGTAATCTACCTTCAAAGCTTTTGCATTTCTTGTTTTATCTACAGGACAATTTTTTATCACAAATGCACATACCTGGATTCCCGTCTGTCTCTATTGAAGTATAGCCTTCTCAGTGAAGCATTTCCTGGCCACCATATTTAAAATTCCATTGCCTATTCCTCTTACTTCCTTTATTTTTCTCTGTAACACCTATCAATATCTAGCTTACTATGTATTTTACTTGGTTATTTTGTCTATTATCTGTCTCCTTTTGGTAGTGTATGGGCTTCATTCTGCTGTGTTAACTATTGTACTTCCAGGCATTCTGTAAATGTTTGTTGAATGAATAACTGAATGAATGAATATAACAATGCTCCTGATTACCAAATGGCCAAAGACATTACGGAAATCTCAGGGAGAAAGAGAAAAAAAATTGTTTTAAATGTTTAAAAAAGATTACATTGAAATGGAAGACTCTTTACCTAAGAATTGTGTTAGATATTCAAAGAGCTAAAACATTAGTACAAATTGTGTAGGAGTCTTTTCTATATTTACAGCTACATAAATTACATGAGAATCACTTATTGTTAAGAACATTTATTCTTCCGAAGAGTTTGATGGACTGTTAAGGTAAAGTTCAATGCATTGTCCAACATTTGATAGTAAACACCAATTTATATAGAACAGACAATTTACAAGGCTCCACCAGTATTAACAGAAATAGAACAATATGATTTAAAACATGTTATTTAGTGATTTTTGTTAATTTTATAGTGTTTTTCATTTGTGAACTATAATGGATAACCTAACATTTAGTGCCAAAATGAAGTACCATATGAAGTGGGGAGAACTGTCACCCATGATGTGGATTTTGCACTTGGATTTTACATAGAATCCTGGACAATTCCATTAGCCCTTACAAAGTCCTTTCTACCGTAATCAGTTATTAGCACTTTATATGCTTGTGGGTTTTTTGCACCACATTGTTAATCAGTCTGTGCTTCCTCTCCTGCTGGTAATTATAGAGTTACTTCTGAAGATCTGCCTTTCTTTCTTTCAATGGGTGAAAAGCAACCAGAGACAGCCTGAAGAATTCCAAATGCTGTCAAAAAAAACAGACTGAATTAGCTGAGGGAGGAGAAGGGAAGTGGAAAGAGCAGCCACATGAGTTCATGGGCCTGGCTTTTTATCATGCCTACTCTTGGGGCCACATCAGTGGCCTTGCTTTCTTGCCAGAAGCAGTACAAGTCATAATTACAATATGGAATATTGCAAAGAAAGGGGAAAAGGCCCCATCTGTGCAGCCACTTTAACTACAAGCCCAGAACCTGTTTGCAGCTGAGGCACAAAGACTGTATTAATACATGTGGTTAGTTCCTTCTCTATACATACTGTAGATCCATTGTGTCTGCTTTTCCTAGGTAGAGCAAGCACAGACATACAATATTTTGTTCTCTTTTTGCTGTTACACTTCCTTTCTCACCAGATGCAGCAAACCCACTCCTAAGCCCTTCTGTCTGTACTGCTCTGCATGTTGACACCAATCAGCTTGCAAGTGAGCAGGGCTGTCAGCACTGGATATTTTCTCCTCCATTGTCACTGGTCTAATGACATCCTCTGGTTTATGCGCTTTTCTCTCCAACACCACCATAAGCTAGAATAACTCACTCAATCTGGGTGTTAGGCACCTCTCCTATAATTCATGCCAAGTAAAGGAAATCCCTAGACTTAAGGACAAATAGTGTAGCATATGTACAGAGGGCTGTGCAGTCTCCATGTGTAAACTTTCCACTTAATATAATGAAATAAAGCATTTCAATGTGCATGGTGCTTTTTTTGCAGATAAAGAAGTAATTAGGGATGAGAGATCCTAGTACAATAGGACCATTATTCCCAAAATCACCGTGAGAGTAAGTGAGAGTTTTATACATTTAGGTGGATTTCAGAGTCTAGAATACTATGGGAGCTTAACAAATCATTGTTAATTAATATATATATTTTTTTGTGTGTGAGGAGATCAGCCCTGCACTAACATCTGCCAATCCTCCTCTTTTTTTGCTGAGGAAGACTGGCTCTGGGCTAACATCCATGCCCATTTTCCTCCAGTTTATATGGGACGCTGCCACAACATGGCTTGCCAAGCGGTGCCTCGGTGCGCCCCTGGGATCCGAACTGGTGAAGCCCGGCCCGTCACAGCGGAGCGTGCGCACTTAACTGCTTGCGCCACCTGGCCGGCCCCTGTTAATTAGTATTTAAGCACAAGGTCTGACTGAGTCATAACGCTAATTGATGTCTTTGGGAATATTCTTTAGATAGCAATAATTTATCTAGAATTAATATCAGGGTTTGATTAAATGTGTTTACTCCAGTATCAGCATGAAAATCCCATACACATTTTTGTATTTTCAGAAGCTAGTGGGGCCCAGCACATAGTAGGTATTACAAAATACATTTAAACGGTTGAACTGAATTTCCTGGATTTTCATAACCTCTGTGTTTTGTTTTGGCAACCAAAGCCAAGTGAGAGCTCTATTCTGGCCGCTCTAAAGATAAATGCTTAGGAACAATGTTTTAGAAGTTTGTTCAGCAGTACTTGTCTTTGGGACTTACTTTCTGTAGAATTTTTCTTTATTAGAATGAATGACGCGAGCAGAATCAGAGAATACCAAGCTTCAAGGTATACTACTATAGATGAAATGTCTCTAATATATTTGTTTAGATTGTTGTCTTTTAAACTTAGTACATTATTTTGTTTACACCTTCAGTAATGATAATTTTGTAATAGAGATATTTGTTTAAACCCAGGTACTAGGTTATTTTAAGGTTGGTACCATTCTCTTGGTACTGGTTAGTGAAAAGTAGAATGCAATGGAAACATTGGGCCATAGCCCACCCTCACAATGATCACACAGCATAGTAGCTCTGCATGATATGATATGGGAATCATCATATAAGAGTAGCATAATTACATGAAAATGGAGCCAGCTAACAACAAAAGAGAAGAAAAAGGTAGGATAAAACCTAATTAAGATTGAAACAAATTTTGTTGAGAAATTTCTACAAAGTTGTGAGTCAAAGATCTGGGAAAAGGATCACAAATTATTATATCTGCTATGATTTTGATTTTTAAAAATTGCTTTGTTTTCTTAATTTGGATTAGAAGTTTGGTTGATTTGGACGCGAGGGCTGATCTTCTATTTCTAGAATCTCTACCTGATTATTTATCTGCACTGGTTCTTTTAAAAAATCAATCTTTCTATTTTTAAAGAGAATTTCTTAAAAGCTTAGCCATGTCACACACAGAAATTATTTTGTGCTTGCTAAGGAATCACTTTCTTATTTTTGCTTTGACATTTATTAAGTGTCAAAATAAATAGTTATGAAGAGCTTATTATGTGCAGGCATTGTGCTAAGCAAGCCCTTTTATTTACGTTAATAAATATATAATTTTAAATAAAGGGTCTCAACATTTTTTTCTAAGGCTAATATGTCAAACACAAAAATAAGGAAATAGAGAGGTGACGTCAGCAAGCTGGCAGATGGGGAAGTCCCTGCTCCTATCCCCGTCAGGAACAGTAATTTGGCAGCCATCCATACCCAAAAGTGCTTTGTGATAGCTTTGGAATCCAGGTAGGAGACTGTGAAATCCCAGTGGAACCCAAGGCCAAGATGGGTTGTTTTGGGAAGGCGGGCTCATGCCCAGGTTGCTGACTTGCCACCTTGGTCCCCCCTACAGACCTAGAAATAGCCCTGACTTGTCTTCAGCTCCATTTGGCCTTGGCCCCGCCACCAGCACCACCCACCAAGGAACCCAGCAGGAGTCATGCCCAGCTGTACTTTGGGTAACAGGCCTCCTGACATTTGTCCTGGGTGTGATCCTGTGACCCAACTCCAGCCCTACTTAGCTTCGGTCTGGTAGCAGTCCTGTCCACTCAGGAACCAGGTAGGAGACACACCCATTTGTGGCCCCAAGGCAAGATCACCAACCTCAGTTTGACAGCAGATCTTGAAATGGCCCTGTAACTCAGCTCCAGCTCCTCTCAGCTGTGGTCTGGGAGCGGTCCTGCCTGCCCAGGGACCTGGTAGGAGATACAGCCATCTGTGCCCCTGGAGGCAGGCCTGCTGACTTTGGTCCAACTATGAATCTTGAAGCAGCCCTCTGGTATTGGCATAAAAACAGACACATAGACCAATTAAAGAGAATAGAGAGCCCAGAAATAAACTGATGCATATATAGCCAACTAGTCTTTGATAAGGGCACCAAGAACACACAATGGGGAAAGAATAGTCTCTTCAAGAAAGGATGTCTGGAAAACTCAAATCCACGTGAAAAAGAATAAAATTGGACCCTTATCTTACACCATATGCAAAAAATGATCTCAAAATATATTAAAAACATTAATGTAAGACCTGAAAATCCTAAAAGAAAATATAGGGAAAAATCTTTTGACATTGGTCTTAGCAATAATTTATTGGATATGACACCAAAAGCATAGGCAAAAAATGCAAAAATAAACAAGTGGGACTACATCAAACTAAAAAGCTTACGCACAGCATAAGAAACAATAAGCAAAATGAAAAGGCAGCCTATGGAATGGGAGAAAATATCTTCATTCCATATATCTGAAAAGGGATTAATATCCAAAATATATCAGGAACTCATACAACTCAATAACAAAAAAACAAATAACATAATTTAAAAATGGGCAGAGGACCTGAATAGACATTTTTCCAAAGAAGACATACAAGTGGCCAACACGTATATGAAAAGGTGCTCAATGTCACTAATCATCAGGAAACTGCAAACCAAACCACAATGAGATATCACCTCACACTTGTTAGGATGGCTATTATAGAAAAGACAAGAGGTAACAAGTGTTGGTGAAGATGTGGAGAAAAGGGAACTCTTTTACGCTGTTGTTGGGAATGTAAATTGGTATAGCTATTATGGAAATCAGTGTGAAGGTTCCTCAAAAATTAAAAATAGAACTACCAGCAATCTCATCTCTGCGTATATATCTAAAAGAAATGATATCAATATCATGAAGAGATATCTGCCATCTCATGTTCACTGCAGCAGTATTCACAAGAGGCAAGATATGACAACAGCCTATGTATCCATTGAGAGATCAATGGACATATATACATACATACACACACAATGGAATATTTTTCAGCCATAAAACAGAAGGAAATCCTGATATTTGCGACAACATGGATGAAGCTGGAGGACGTTATGCTAAGTGAAATAAGGCAGACACAGAAATATAAAGACTACATGATCTTGCTTATATGTGGAATCTAAAAAAGTTGAACTCAGAACCGGAGAATAGAAAGATGGTTGCCAGGGACTAGGGGATGGGAGAAGTGGGGAGAATTGGTGAAAGGGTACAAATGTTCAGTTATAAGATGAATAAATTTGGGAGATCTAATATTCAATATGGTGAATATAGTTAATAATACTGTATTGTATACTTGAAATTTGTTAAGAGAGTATGTGTTCTTATCATATACATACACAAAAAGGTAACTATGTGAGGTGATGGATGTGTTAATCATTTCATAATGTATACGTATATTAAATCATCACATCATACACCTTAAATATATACAATATTCAGTTGTCTATTATACCAAAATAAAGCTGGAAAAAAACTGAAACATCAAAAAAATCTGTAAAAGCTAAACAAAAATAAAATAAAGTAAGTAACTACTTAGCCTTATTTGGGTTTAATTTGATTTCCTATGCTTTTTGAACCTACTGTTGCTATCTGAATTTTTGTACATATTCTTTTATTAGAGATAATACTGCAGTACTTACCTGACATGTGAAGCACACACATGCACACGCACACATCTTCATTTATTCTTTGATCAATAAACGTCAATGTCAGTGGCTGGAAAGATAACAAGAGCCAACTGTCAATCATCAATCCCATTATAACCAAGTTATTGCAGGGTTCTTCTCTACTTACATGACACATCCTAGAATCATATGACAGGCTCAACCCATGTGCTCACTAGAAAATTTCCTTTTCGTAAGTACACAGGAAGCCAATATTTTCTAGCTTCCCATGAGTTTTGTTGCAACCCGAAGTGAACGCTGTTGTTGCCCTGCCCGTGCCTTCAGATCTCTTTAACTAGTCTGTGTGCCCGTGCCATAGCTTTGACACACCTTGCTGCTAATGGCTGGCACCTTGACCTTCAGATATGTGCTTTGAGCACTGCTGCTGCCTCACCTCCAAGATGTGGAAATTCCCAGGACTTCTGCATCTCTTTTCATCTCACCACATCCAGTGGCACAGCCCATTGCTAATGACTGAAATTGCATCCATGCTTGGCTTTCTTTTCTTGTTTCTCTCATCCATTACTGATTTTTCCTGGGATTACTTCCTACATAAATCACTTGGATTTAAATCCTTGGCACAGGGTCTGCTTCAGAGAAACCAACCTAAAGATAAATTACTGAGTTCTGATGGATGAAACTGTAAAAGGAAATACATCACTTCTGATCTGAGATATTTAAGAGCCAGTGTGCCTCTTCCATCTCTTTTCTCCTTTGGCAGCAAATTTGGAGGCCCCTTTTGGAAGCATCCTGTATTCTTGAGTCACCGTTTGGTGGAGCCGTCCTCTAGAGAACTTCTTGGCTTCTTTAGACTTTTATGACTGACAAATAAACCTTTATTATGTGAAGTCACTGATATATCAAAGTGTTTTTTTAATTACTACAACATAGCCTAGCTATCTTGGCTAATAAAAACCCTTTTATTGCATTTATATCTTAATATCTTACTTCCTCCACTAGTTTTGAAGAAGAGTGCATGTGACTTGTATGTCTTTGTATGCTCCTTAGTGCCTAGGCATAATAAATGCCCTGGATATATAGAACAGTGGATGAATGGTTGAATGGTTGAATGCTCAAATGAATTAATGAAAAAAGAAGAATTGAGGCTAAAATATACACATATATATATATTTCAAGTAGCGCAAATATTCTCACCATCTAGGTAGACTGGCTCTCTTTCCAATGTCAGAAGTAATAGTTACATAACTTAACAAAGTCTGTTGCCATGTAAAAATAACCTCACAAAGTCTCATGGTTTTAGGAGAGAACCAATACCCAGATCCTTAGAAATACACTGCCAATTCAAATTTGAGTTAGAAAGTCTTATGAGAAGCTGACCAGATTTGTTTTTTGGATATTATGCTATTTTCTTGGCCTCTGATCTTGGGGAAGTGTTGGCACATGGCTCTATTTCCTGCTCTTTAGATTTGCTTCCTGAATAGAGAAACCCTGGGCACTGTTTCCCTTTGTTCAGGTGGTTAATTATGTTTCAGGGTGGTACTCATAGGACAGAACACTTTTATAGCCACTTGCTTCAATCTGGCCTGCTCTGCCAATCTTTGTTCCACTTGTGGTCAGTGAACCCAAACTCGGGAGAGGTTAGTTTCCCACTCTAAGTGCCCACCCAGGCCAGGAGCTTGAATTGAGCATATGCTTTCCCTGTCAATTTCATCTTTTTCCATTTGCTTATACCCTCCTCTGGTTCTCCCTGAGTTGAACCCAGCATGGTTTTCCCTTAGTTAACTGCTGTGTTGTTGTAGGCATTAATATCATTGTCAGCACAGTCGTGCGAACAAATTTTATTAGTTATTTTGGGCTTCTTCTGCCAGTAGGAAGACTAAGTCTACAACGGCAATCTAATGCCTTGGAGAATCATTCATTCCATACTTGTCACTTGCCAGTTCCACTGAAGAGGATCTCAACTTCCTATTTGAAATAAGATTAACTTTTTCTGAATTAAAAAATTAGTATAAATAAAAAGTGTTGAAAAGAAATTTCATCCATAACTCTATCACTCAGAAATAAACACAGTTAAAATTTTGATACATTCTTCAGTGCTTTTTATTCCTTAGCATTTATAGATAGCTAAAAATACATAAACATATACGCACACGTACTCAAACTTTTTTTTCAAAATTGAGATTGCAACACATAAGTAATTTTTAATTTAACATCATATTTAAAAATTTATGAAGTTTTTAATTATTGTTACAGGATATGATTTCTAATGACTAAAATAATTTCTTATATGGATGAATCACTTTATATGCAAACTATTCACTTTTTGATGTACATATGGAATGTTTCTCCCTTTTTGTTATTATAAATACTCCCAGATTAACTATCCTTATATATCAATTTGTGCATGTATAATTATTTACTTAAGATCATTTTCTAGAATTGGGTTATCTAGGCAAAAATGTATAAAAGATTTTATGTTTCTTACTTTACTATTCCAGATTTTTTTCCTACAAGGGTTTAGCAATATATTTCACAACTTTTATAGCATTAATAATGATTTTTTTAACCTTCATTAAACAGATTAAAATTAGATGTCATTGTGGATATAATTTGCATTTCTTTGAATAATATATTCTTTATACACTTGAATCTCAGATTCAGTACATCCCTTAGATTATCAATATGTTCTGTCTTCTTTCCCTTTTCACAGTTTTCTTTTCCTCCAAATTGTTTTCCTTTTCTATTTGTTTTGGTCTCTTATCTTTCATATTAGAGGCTTTCCTAAAATGCCTGATAATCCTGGGTACTGAAAGGCTGATTATAAGCTCTGTGCAGGTGATGGGACCTATTGATCTTGAGATTCATAGTAAGATTATTTGACTGGGCCATTTGTTGGGGCTCCCTCAATGTCAGTCTCTTTAGTCCTCTTCTCTTGGAGTGATCAGATTTCCCATTGGCCAGCTCTTTAAATTCCTGCCTAGAAGCTAAGTCCTGGCTGCAGCATTCTGGTAAAAAGGTACGGGGAATTGAGGAGGAAGTCTCATCATGCAGTTTGAGATGTTCCATTATCTCTCTGGTTTTTGATGTTGTTGTTATAGCACACCTGCTTCAACTTTTCCTTGTGTCCCTCAGTTCAGAGATACACTCTTTCAAGTTTCCACAGAGTAAACCTTTAGACATGCAATAGGATGAGGGAGGGGCAGTTACTCAGGGCAGAGAGCGGGAGAAGAGATCTAGGCAGACCACTGCTTCTCAAGTAGGTCTCATCCAACCTCCCTTTTCTCAGCCATCACCTCCACTGACAGAGGTATCTGTGGATATCCATTCTTGAGTCTTTTGAAGGTTCTGCAGGGCAAATCAGGCCAAGACAACTCATTCATATGCTTTCTAGGCATTGAAGTTCCTGTTGTTGCTGTCTCTACTCCTACTTTCTCTACCCTCGTGGGTTTATGATTTTTAAAATAATCTCTTTACTGATGTTACAGTGGGGTTTCAGGAGACAGCAATATTGGATGGCCCAAAGCCATCTTTGAAGTTAAGCATTTCTAACAGCATATGATAAATTATTTTTAAAAGTGTAAATGGAAAGTTTTATAATTTAAGGAATATAACTCGTCAAACCTATCATTAGCAATATGACCGGACCTACTTTAGTAATTATTTTATGTATTCTATTTATACTACCTTCTTATTTCTTTTATTTTGTCCTTTGCTTTCTTTTTCTTTCATTAAAAAAATCTATTTATGATGGTTTCTAGACACTTATTTTACCCTATATACTATTATAAAATCAAATGCTTTAACAAATCTTTTTTTTTTTAAATTTTTTGTTTATTGCAGTAACATTGGTTTATAACATTGTAAAAATTTCAGGTGTACATTACATCATTATACTTCTATTTCTGCATAGGTTACATCATGTTCACCACCAAAATACTAATTACAACCCATCACCACACACATGTACCGAATTATCCCTTTCACCCTCCTCCCTCCCCCCTTCCCCTCTGGTAACCACCAATCCAATCTCTCTCTCTATGTGTTTGTTTATTGTTGTTATTATCTACTACTTAATGAAGGAAATCATACGGTATTTGACCTTCTCCCTCTGACTTATTTCACTTTGCATTATACCCTCAATGTCCATCCATGTTGTCACAAATGGCTGGATTTCATCGTTTCTTATGGCTGAGTAGTATTCCATTGTGTATATATACCACAGCTTCTTTATCCATTCGTCCCTTGATGGGCACTTAGGTTGCTTCCAAGTCTTGGCTATTGTGAATAAGGCTGCAATGAACACAGGGGTGCATGTGCCTTTACAAATTGGTGTTTTCAAGTTCTTTGGATAAATACCCAGCAGTAGAATAGCTGGATCATATGGTAGTTCTATCCTTGATTTTTTGAGGAATCTCCATACTGTTTTCCATAGTGGCTGCATCAGTTTGCACTCCCACCAGCAGTGTATGAGAGTTCCCTTCTCTCCACATCCTCTCCAACACATGTTGTTTCCTGTCTTGTTAATTATAGCCATTCTGACGGGCGTGAGGTGATATCTCGTTGTAGTTTTGATTTGGATTTCCCTGATAGTTAGTGATTTTGAACATCTTTTCATGTGTCTGTTCGCCATCTGTATATCTTCTTTGGAGAAATGTCTGTTCAGGTCTTTTGCCATTTTTTAATTGGGTTGGTAGTTTTTTGTTGTTGAGATGCATGAGTTCTTTATATATTTTGGAGATTAAGCCCTTATCAGATGTATGGTTTGCAAATAACTTCTCCCAATTGTTAGGTTGTCTTTTCTTTTTGTTGATGGTTTCCTTTGCTGTGCAGAAGCTTTTTAGTTTGATGTAGTCCCATTTCTTTATTTTTTCTGTTGTTTCTCTTGCCCAGTCAGACATGGTGCTTGAAAAGATGTTGCTAAGACCGATGTCAAAGAGCATACTGCCTATGTTTTCTTCTAGAAGTTTCACAGTTTCAGGTCTTACATTCAAGTCTTTAATCCATTTGGAGTTAATTTTTGTGTATGGTGTAAGGTAAAGGTCTACTTTCATTTTTTTGCATGTGGCCATCCAGTTTTCCCAACACCATTTGTTGAAGAGACTTTCTTTTCCCCATTGTATGTTCTTAGCTCCTTTGTCAATGATTAGCTGTCCGTAGATGTGTGGGTTTATTTCTGGGCTTTCGATTCTATTCCATTGATCTGTGTGTCTGTTTTTGTGCCAGTACCATGCTGTTTTGGTTACTATAGCTTTGTAGTATATTTTGAAATCAGGGAGTGTGATACCTCCAGCTTTGTTCTTTTTTCTCAGGATTCCTTTAGCTATTCGGGGTCTTTTGTTTTCCATATAAATTTTAGGATTCTTTGTTCTATTTCTGTGAAAAATGTTGTTGGAACTTTGATAGGGATTGCATTGAATCTATAGATGGCTTTAGGAAGTATGGACATCTTAACTATGTTAATTCTTCCAATCCAAGAGCACGGAATATCTTTCCATTTCTTTGTGTCTTCTTCAATTTCTTTCAGAAATGTTTTATACTTTTCAGTGTAAAGATCTTTCACCTCTTTGGTTAAGTTTATTCCTAGGTATTTTATTCTTTTTGTTGCAATTGTAAATGGGATTGTATTCTTAATTTCTCTTTCTGCTACTTCGTTGTTAGTGTACAGAAATGCAACTGATTTTTGCATGTTGATTTTGTATCCTGCACCTTTACCATATTCGTTGATTACTTCTAAAAGTTTTCTGGTGGATTCTTTAGGGTTTTCTATATATAAAATCATGTCATCTGCAAATAGTGACAGTTTCACTTCTTCCTTTCCAATTTGGATCCCTTTTATTTCTTTTTCTTGCCTGATTGCTCTGGCTAGGACTTCAAGTACTATGTTAAATAGGAGTGGTGACAGTGGGCATCCTTGTCTGGTTCCTGTTCTTAGAGGGATAGCTTTCAGTTTTTCACCATTGAGGATGATATTAGCTGTGGGTTTGTCATATACGGTCTTTATTATGTTGAGGTACTTTCCTTCTATACCCATTTTATTCAGAGTTTTTATCATAAATGGATGCTGGATCTTGTCAAATGCTTTCTCTGCATCTATTGAGATGATCATGTGATTTTTATTCTTCATTTTATTAATGTGGTGTATTACGTTGATTGATTTGCAAATGTTAAACCATCCCTGCATACCTGGAATAAATCCCACTTGATCATGGTGTATAATCTTTTTAACATATTGTTGTATGCGATTTGCTAGTATTTTGTTGAGGATTTTTGCATTGATGTTCATCAGTGATATTGGCCTGTAATTTTCTTTTTTTGTGTTGTCCTTGTCTGGTTTTGGTATCAGGGTAATGTCGGCTTTGTAGAATGAGTTAGGGAGCTTCCCCCCCTCCTCAATTTTTTGGAAGAGTTTGAGAAGGATACGTATTAAGTCTTCTTTGAATGTTTGGTAGAATTCACCAGGGAACCCGTCTGGTCCTGGACTTTTATTTTTGGGGAGGTTTGTGATTACTGTTTCGATCTCCTTACTGGTGATTGGTCTATTCAAATTCTCTACTTCTTCTTGATCCAGTTTTGGAAGGTTGTATGATTCTAAGAATTTATCCATTTCTTCCAGATTGTCGAATGGGTTGGCATATAGCTTTTCATAGTATCCTGTTATAATCTTTTGTATTTCTGAGGTGTCTGTTGTAACCTCTTCTCTTTCATTTCTGATTTTACTTATTTGTGCCTTCTCTCTTTTTTTCTTGGTGAGTCTAGCTAAAGGTTTGTCAATTTTGTTGATCTTTTCAAAGAACCAGCTCTTGGTTTTATTAATTTTTTCTATTGTTTTTTTGGTCTCTGTTTCATTTATTTCTGCTCTGATTTTTATTATTTCCCTTCTTCTACTGATTTTGGGCTTTGTTTGTTCTTCTTTTTCCGGTTCCTTTAGGTGCACTGTTAGATTGTTTATTTGAGATTTTTCTTGTTTGTTGAAATAGGCCTGTATCGCTATAAACTTCCCTCTTAGAACCGCTTTTGCTGTATCCCATAAGTTCTGGCATGTCGTATTTTCATTTTCATTTGCCTCCAGGTATTTTTTGATTTCTTCTTTGATTTCTTCATTAACTCAGTCGTTGTTCAGTAGCATTTTGTTTAATCTCCACGTATTTGTGGCTTTTCTGATTTTCTTCCTATAGTTGATTTCTAGTTTCATACCGTTGTGGTCAGAAAAGATGCTTGGTATTATTTCAATCTTCTTAAATTTATGGAGACTTGTTTTGTGGCCTAATATGTGATCAATCCTGGAGAATGTTCCATGTGCATTTGAAAAGAACGTGTATTCTTCAGTTTTTGGATGGAATGCTCTGTATATATCTACTAGGTCCATCAGTTCTAGTGTGTCGTTTAAGGCCAATGTTTCCTTATTGATCTTCTGTTTGGATGATCTATCCGTTGGTGTAAGTGGAGTGTTAAAGTCCCCTACTATTATTGTGTTACTGTCTATTTCTCTTTTTATGTCTGTTAATAATTGCTTTATATATTTAGGTGCACCTATATTGGGTGCGTAGATATTTACAAGTGTTATATCCTCTTGTTGGATTGTTCCCTTGATCATTATGTAATGCCCTTTTTTGTCCCTTTTTACAATTTTTGTTTTAAAGTCTATTTTGTCTGATATGAGTACTGCTACCCCAGCTTTCTTTTCATTGCCATTTGCATGGAGTATCTTTTTCCATCCCTTCACTTTCAGTTTGTGAGTGTCTTTAGGTCTGAAGTGTGTCTCTTGTATGCAGCATATATATGGGTCTTGTTTTTTAATCCAATCAGCCACCCTTTGCCTTTTAATTGGAGCATTTAGTCCATTGACATTTAAAGTAACTATTGATAAGTATGTACTTACTGCCATTTTTTAACTTTTTTTTTTTTCAGTGTTTTGGTAGTCCTTCTCTGTTCCTTTCTTCTTCTATACAGAATTGATGGTCACTTTAGTTTGACCTCTATCTGAAAGCTGTACTCTTTAACTCCCCTCCTCCCTCATGTTTTTGATATCATATCTAACCTCTTTTTTGTGCATTTGTATCCATTACGTTCTTATCATGGAAGTAGATAATTTTTCCTGTTTGTGGTCTTCTCTTTTCCCCTTAAATCAGTCCCTTTAATATTTCTTGTAGCACTGGTTTCTTGGTGACATACTCCTTTAATTTTTGCTTGTCTGGGAAATTTTTGATCTCTCCTTCCATTTTGAATGATAACCTTGCTGGGTAGAGTATTCTTGGCTGTAAGTTTTTTCCTTTTAGCACTTTAAATATATCGTGCCATTCTCTTCTAGCCTGTAAGGTTTCTGCTGAGAAGTCAGCTGATAGCCTTATGGGGTTTCCTTTGTATGTAACTTGACATTCTCTTGCCGCTTTTAGGATTCTCTCCTTATCTTTAATTCTGGACATTTTGATTATGATGTGTCTTGGTGTGGGCCTCTTTGGGTTTATCTTGTTTGGGGCTCTCTGTGCTTCCTGTACCTGGATGTCTGTTTCCTTCCTTAGGTTAGGGAAGTTTTCATCTATTATTTCTTGAAATAGATTCTCTGCCCCCTTGTCTCGCTCTACTCCTTCCAGGACACCTATAACATGGATGTTAGTGCGCTTGATGTTGTCCCAGAGGTCCCTTAGACTGTCCTCACTCTTTTTAATTCTTTTCTCTTTTACCTGTTCACCTTGGGTAATTTCTTCTAGTCTTTCATCCAGCTCACAGATCCATTCTTCTGTATCCTCTACTCTGCTTTTGAGTCCCTCTAATGAATTTTTCATTTCCAGTATTGTATTCTTCATTTCTGATTGGTTCTTTTTTATATCTTCCATTTCTTTGTTGAGATTCTCACTGAGTTCATCTATTCTTCTCCCCAGATCATTGAGCATCCTTAACACTCTTAGTTTGAACTCTCCTTTGGGTAGGTTGCTCATTTCTGTTTCACTTAGTTCCTTTTCTGGGGTTTTGTCCTGTTCCCTTACTTGGAATGTATTCTTTTTCCTCCTCATTTTGCCTCTTTCCCTGTGCTTGTGTCTATGGATTAGGTAGGTCAGCTACATCTCCTGCTCTTGGATAGGTGACCTTATGTAAGTGATGCCTTAGGAGGCTTCCAGTGTGCTTCCCTCAGTTCTCAATGTTCCAGGGGTGACCCCTATGTGGGCTACATGTGTCCTTCTGTTGTGGCCTGTTTGCTCTCCCTGTGGGCACCCAGGGAGGCTGAGTTATGCTCCTGGCCAGCTGTTGCAATGCTCAGCTGCTTGTAGTTGTTGTGGGCCTTTCAGTCTCTTTATCAGGTGTGGGGAGCCCCAGCACAGTTGGCTGCAAGTTCTAATACCACATTTGTGTTGCAGTATTTCTTTTAAGTGAGTAGGCCCCCAGCCTGGCAGGTTGTTAGGCTCAGGGCCTTACAATTGATGTAAGCCTCTAGCCTATTAGGTCTCTTGTCAGCTCTCTGAGGATTGCAGCTGGGTGGGGCTGGCCTCAGGTACAGGAGCATCCAATTGTTTCAGGCTTTGGAAGGTGGGGCAAACACTCTCTGTGGGTCTTTGAGAAGTACAAGTCTTCTGCAGCTGACAAGCCCTGCCGCCCACAGGTCCACACACACAGTCAACACAGTCCTGCCCTGTGTGCGCACCCCGACCTCCCGAAGTGGACCCAGTCTTTCCATGGCGGGAGCCCCACACACTCCACCACCGCCCCACACTCTCCACCCGCTCCTTGTGCACACCCTGCCCCGATAAAGTCGGCTCAGTTGCCAGGCTGCAGAGAATCCAGTCACCAATCTATGCAGGCCCACAAGTTGCCTGAGGGCTTGTTGTTGGGTGGGGCCAGTCTCTAGGGTGGGCTGCCTACCCTGGCTGAGCTGGATTAAATCAGTGCTCTAGTGGGTGGGGCAGACCTGGGCTAGCAGGCCCCAGGGATAACTCCAATGGCGTCTGTGTCAGCACGCCCACACCAGGCCACAACAATGGCCGCCGCCAATGTCCCAGTCCCTGGAGAGGTCTCACCTCCCACCGAGATGTCCCCAGGGCCCACTAGGTGACTCTCTTTTCACCACAGCACTGTGCACCTTTCTTTCTGGTGATTTTAGGATGCTTTCTGAAATGGGTGAGTTTGCGCGCGGGCCCTTTAAGAGCCGGTTTTAGTTTCTTTGTGAACCAGCTTTTCTTGGGGTACTCCCCGATGTTTTAGTAGCAGGCAAAGTCAGATATTATGCCACTCATCTCGATTGTGCTGGGTTCACAAAATGCCCACAGTGGGGGTGCTCCCAGCTCAGGGCCCCGCGCCTCCAGGGAGGCTGCGGACCTGTGGGCTGCTCCCGGGCGGCTGTGAAGCTGGCGGCTTGTGAAGGCGGCGTTTTTCCTCTCCAGAAGGGAGTCTCTGCCTCTTCCACCTCAGTTAGGATTGTCCGTTGTTGCAGGAGTTCCTCTTATCCAGTTTTCAGTTCTGTCTCAGGGGTAACTTTTCCACAAGTAGTTGTAAATTGGCTGTGTCCACGGGAGGAGGTGAGTTCAGAGTCTGCTTACGCTGCCATCTTGAGTTTGCCCCCCTTTAACAAATCTTATGACCTTTCTTTTAGGTGAATTAAAAAATTGATAATGCTTTTAATCTTACTTTCTCATCTTTGAAGGTACAATTTGTAAATATAGACCCAAATGATGAAGATTATCTTTGAATTATTATTCTTGTGTTAAATGTCTCTTTTTGAGAAACTTTTCAACATTTAATGTACTATCATTTTTACAAACATTATTTAGACTTAAGTTTAATTGTTCTTTGACTTATATGTGATTTTTTTATTACACAATTTTCTAATTCTTGAGTTTTTCCTTTGAGTCATCTCTAGATCAACTAAGAGCTCTTCAAGCCCTTTTTTTAGGAATACTGTTATATTTTCTGGATTTTGCAATGATGGCACTATTTCTTTGGTGGTTGTACACAATGTTTTAGCTCAGTATAGAATTTAAGGCTAGTGATTTTCCCTGGAAAAACTCTGTTGACGTTCTTTCCTTTTATTATGGTATTCAATTATTGTAGATATGACTTAATTCACAAGCTCTGGTGTATAAGAAATAGAAATTTATTTTCCATAATTCCTTTTGAATTCTGGCTCTCAATCCCCATTCCTTAGGATAGGTGGAAAGCTTAATCCTTCTTGAAATATCCATCTTAGACTATTCCATATTTCCCCGTACATGGTAGGTGGTGGGGGGACACATGTCTCGGTTTGCCTGGGACTGAGGAGTTTCCCACACATGGGACTTTTCATGCTAAAACTGGGGAAGTCCTAGGTAACCTGGGATATGTGGGTCATCCTAGATGTGGACCCTGATCTTTGGTTCCTGTGGTTTGCTTTTGTGATGACTATTGTAGAGGGCTGACAGGCTCTGCAAATTCAATTCCTCCTTGCTACTTCCTGTATGTGCCTGGCAAACAGAACCCTTCCACATATCTTCCAGGGATCTTGTATGTCCAACTGAATAATACAGTTATTTATTTACTTATTTCATATCCTGTTAGCTCCACAGAAGAACTGCTAAAGAACAAGATGTGGCTCCCTCTGTCTCTCAATCTATAGCTATCTCTCTATCTCTTCTTCTTCATGGCCTCAGAGCATATCTTCCTAGTCTAAGGATAATCCTTCTGCCTCCATGTTCAAAAATTTATGCCCGTTACACCAAGGAAGCTTTGGCTGCATCATAAAATCCTCTAGGTTCTCTTAAGAACTTAAAAATTTGGAAAAAAAGTCCACAAAGACTTGTGGCTCATTCCTCTTTTCTGCCCTGCCTTTATGTCTTCCCTGAAATGATTACATATGGGGGCTGTTTACCTGCTTGATGGGGGAAAGGAGAAAAGAAGTTAACATCTCAACATGGCATCCAGCCCCAGAGCTTTGGAGAGACCAAATTTTATCCTCTATAACAAACCTATTCTATTTATTTTTCTTCAAAACATTGGGATCTATTTTCTGTGAATTTAAAAAATTTTTTGGGGGGGCGCTGGTGAGGAAGATTCGCCCTGAGTCAACATCTGTTGCCAATCGTCCTTTTTTTGCTTGAGGAAGATTGTCCCTGAGCTAACAGCTATGCCCATCTTCCTCTATTTTGTATGTGGGATGCCACCACAGCATGGCCTGATGAGCGGTGCAGGGATCCAAACCTTCGAACCCTGGGCGCCAAAGTGGAGCATGCGAACTCAACCACTATGCCACCGGCCCCATGAATTTTCAAAATATTTTTTAACTATTGGAAACCCTTTTGAGTTGCAGGTTTAGATTTCTTGTCGGCCCAGCAAAAATGGCCAGTTAATCAGCTTCCAAGCTGTGATTTAACTTACGTTGCAAGGCACAGGGGGCCCATGTAAGTATGACCCCTGTTCTTTAGGATCCTTTGGTCCTGATGGATTCTATTTATTTATTTGGACGCCTTGTGAAGGTTTTTCTTCTTTCCAAAACAACATATACAATGAATATATCCTGATGGATTCTATTTATTTATTTGGACGCCTTGTGAAGGTTTTTCTTCTTTCCAAAACAACATATACAATGAATATAAGAAATAAAATTAAAGTTATTTTTCTGTAATCAGTAGTTCTAGACTCTTCTCTGCCTTGTTGTTCAACCTTGCTGTACATATAATCACTCCAGCCTATTCTGTACCTCAAGAAAAAGTCGAGCAGCTTAACTGTTTCTTAGGAATAGGTAACCTGAAGTTAATGGGCATAAGATTTAAAGATAGAGACTTTTTTTTTTTCCCTCAATTTTCTTTAATAATAGAAAATCAGCCCCCTCCAAGTAGTGCTTGGGAAGTTTCCCTCAGCTGCACGTTCTTCTTCACAGATCTGCCGGTGTGACTGCTAGTGCCCACCAGAGGAAAGAGTCCTGGTAAGACAGGACAACAAATGTTCCTCGGCATAGCTGAAGCTGCCAGTCCTGTAATGGTGCTTTTCCTCCTTTTTACTTCATTTGGGAGGGCTGATGGGTACTGTTTGGGTGAGGAATAGAACTTAAAAGTTTGCTGTAGAAGACCTTATTTTATCTATGTTGCTTCTGAGTCTAATCAGGTAAACCAGAGCCTTCACCATTCTCACAGAATCCGTTGTGTCTGCCCTCAAGCACCAGGAATATCGTGACCAAACAGAGTGCTGACTTTCCGACCATGGACATTCACTGCAGTTGTCCACGCATCCAGTTTCCTGACAATATCTAACATAACCATTCCTATGCCGTGACTTTACTTCTATTATTTTCAGTTTTGCAACTACATTCAGTGCACATTTGTTTTTTATTTCTGATCATCCTTGGGGTTTCCTGTTGAGTATTATAATATTCTGCCAATCACAATGGAAGATATCTATCTAGGAATTAATTTGCATGCCTTCCCTTTTTGCAATTGACCTGTATTTGCCTTTCGTTCAATTTTTTTCACTTTGACTGGCTCCATGAGATTTTATTTACATTTATCTTAACAGATTTATGCATGGTTAATCAAACAAATTCAGCAATAAACCCAAGACGACTGTTAAAATGATTAAATAAACTTTGTCAACCATGTTGCAGATGTCTAGTCATTAAACTCTTTGCCTGAATGTATTCATAAATGAATGTCTGCATCACAGCTAGCCAGTTGTTAGTGCATATTCTGGGAGAAAATGATTCAAGGAGAGCCTGTTTCATGTCATTTGTTTTTATTGGAGATTGTTTACTAGGGCTTCTGTTTGATAGCCTTTTTTGAATCCAGGATTACAATGTTACGACTAAACTGATCATTAAAAACGTTTGGACACACATACAACTCACATCACTAAGCTTCTACAGTATATCAATTCTTCAATTCTCTCTTTGTTTATAGTAGATTGACAATAGAGATATTATTACTCTCTTTTTACTATTGGGAAAATAGACCCAGTGGAGCTAAAGAAATTATCCAAAGTAATTTAACTGTTAAGAGTCAAATATTCTGACTCAAGTTTCAGTGTTCTTTTACTATTCTATTGGCTCCCAAATTATTTTGATCATGATACATTTAGGTGCACAAAGTTCACTTAAACCTCCCGTTTACACTTTCCATATTAGTGGGAGAAGGAGGAGCAATTATGATAAAAATAAAATGCCACAGTCTAAGCGAAATTTGTCCTGGGTGGTTTAAAAACAGAATTCATTAAAAAGCAAGAAAAGCAATTGAAAAATATGTCCAACTCAAGACTAGCGCAAATGATGCCCTGCCTTCTTGAACACTGCTGGATTTCCAACAATGTATGTGAGTACCACACAACAGCAGCTTTGCAACACTGTCATATGTTATCCAGGAGCCAGACTCAACAGAAGAAAAAACTTGCATTTTGGATGCATTTCTACCCATCAGGTGAACTCTTTCTGCCCACCAGAAGATTATAGCCCATACCATGCAAGATCACTGCAGTGTGGTTTTTACGTAATTTTTAAACAATGTTCCTTGGAAGGAAAATATCTAGCCAAACATATGCCACTGTTTCAACCAGAATAACTTGGCTTTATGGCAATTTATATATTGGGATCTAGTGAAAGATTTAAATAAATAAAATGCTTATAAAAAAGAGCATAGAATTTAGTACTTCTCACATATTTTAATGGCATGACAATGTAGAAAAGCATTATCTTTAATCAACACACTGACGTTATCTGGAAGGGATTTGAGGAAGTGTCTATGTGAGACTTGATGAGAAACATTATTATATTATCTGTACTTTATTTATCAGTAACAAGAAACATGCCAGCTGTGGTGATCTAGTAGTCAAGATTCAGCACTCTCACTGCTGAGACCTGGGTTCGAGTTCGCCTCCCAGACAGGGAACCATACCACCTGCCTGTCAGTTGTCAGACTGTGGCAGCTGCCGTAGCTGTGATGCTGAAAGCTATGCCACCAGTATTTCAACGACCAGCAGGGTCCCCCATGGTGGGCAGGTTTCAGCAGAGCTTCCAGACTAGACAGACTAGGAAGAAGGACCTGGCCACCCACTTCTGAAGAAATTGTCCATGAAAACCCTATGAATACCTGCAGAGCATTGTCTGATATAGCTCTGGAATGTGAGAGGATGGCACAAACAGACCAGGCAGGGTTCTGCTCTTCTGTACACAGGGTCGCTAGGTGTTGGAATTGACTCCACGGTGCTAACAAAAAACAAAAATAAGGGGCCGGCCATGTGGTGTAGTGGTTAATTTCAAACACCTCGCTTTAGCGGCCCGGGATTCTCAGGTTCGGATCCTGGGCCGGACCTACATACTGCTCATCAAGCCATGCTGTAGCAGCATCCCATATACCAAATAGAGGAAGACTGGCGCAGATGTTAGCTCAGAGCTAATCTCCCTCAGCAAAAAGAGGAGGATTGGCAATGTGTTAGCTCAGAGCCAGTCTTCCTCACAAAACAAAAAAACAAAAATAAGAAACATGAAAACACAAATGTTTTAAAAAACTAATGTTTTCAAAAGTTTTAATGAGTAACAAACTTGTTAAATGAACAAAACATTTTTGTATCAGTTTTTATGCTTCAAATGGCTACATACAATAATTTCAACTGATACAAATTTTGAATGGTTATAGAATTGATTTAAGTTTTGTTATCTCCTGTAATCGTATCTGTAACCCCTTCACAGCCCACTAATAAGCCATGGTATAATGGTTGTAAAACAATGCGCTATTCCATGTTCCCTGGCTTCAAATTGGCATTCTCTTAGAACATTCTCTGCTCTTTAATACTTCGCAATTTAATAAAGATTGTATGGAAAGCAGACCATAGAGAGTCTTAAAGGGACTTTATAGGTCTGTTAGAACCCTCAATGCAGGTCTTCAATCCCCCGTATGGCTTTTTTCCATTGGTACCAGATTTTTCTCCAGTTCTGGCTTTTAAGAAATCTTTACAAACGTTTGTTGAGCATTTAATATGCGCTAAAAATTTATCCCAGTGCTTTGCGTATAAACTAATTACCACAAACTTGTATAAGATAGGTGGTATTATTCCGTTTATAGTGCAAGGACCCTAAAGAACAGTGTGTCCAAGGTTGCAGACCCAGGCAGTGTGGCTCAGCATTTATTCTCATAACCACAGACTTTCATACTGCAACTCTCCTGCTTGAAACCTTCCAAGGATGAGAAATTAGCTCACTGCAGAGATACCCATTCTTTTTTCAGACAAGTCTCATATTTATACCTATTTTTCTTCATATTGAGCTAGTATCTGATTCCTAATAGTTACCAAAGTCTGCCTTTCCCTGTTAGGTAATGCAAATAATGCCTCATTGAAGGCTGCTTCAGGGCTGCCCTTGAGATATTGGGAGACAGCTATTCAACTGGCAGTTTTCTCTTCAGTTTTAGTGTGCCCTCTTGTTATTTCTCCTGCAATGTCTTTGAGTCTCTTCACCTCTCCAACAGTTCTACAGGTGTGAATAGTCCTCTTAAATTATGACACCATAACATTAGCCTAAAGTTTCTGGTATGTTTTGACTGTCATACAGCAAGAACATATACTAACTCCTCCATTCAGACACCTAAACTTTCATTGATGAAAAATCAGATTGGCGTTTCAGTAGCCTCTTTACAATGTTGACATCGATTTCATATGGATAGGAAGGAAGGACCAGAATACTTACTTTGGATATTGTGATTTAGAGGGGTTTATTACTCCATAGTGAGAGGGTAGATAATGGAATGTGAAGGACTGTCGAGCTCCTCCTTCTGGGTTCTGTCCTTTCACGATGCTTCCTATGAATGACTCTACACTTTCAAGTAGTCCCTTGCAAACATCAGTGACATATGGCATCAACTGACTGAGAGAACTAGTGTGGCCACAGGGGGAGGCGATCAGCCAAAAGAAATTAAGGGAAAGACGAGAGATTGTGAGACTGAAGGCTCTTGTTTGAACTTGGAGTTGAAAGACATCTGCTTGAGACAAAACCAGTGCATGAGACAAATTAAGGAAATAAAATATTTGGAAATGTGCTCTTGGAATAATGGGAGACTTCGAGGTCTGGCTTTTAACCAGGGCCTGGAATTGGTGGTTCTTTGGTCTAAATGAAATATTCAGTCATGACCAACTGAACAAATATGGTTAAGTCATGTTCAGAAGGAGAGTTTGATTCATTCTTGAACTCTTAATTCCCTGAAAACAGAGTATACAATTTTCTAACATGGTGAATTTGATGATATAGTGGTGAAATTTGTTTATTTTTAAATTTTCAAAACATTCTTGGTAATTAAAGTCAGAATGTCCATAAACGATCTGTAAAGACAATGGCCATGTTGGATCAGAAAATCTAGAGCTATATCCTCACTCTGCCACTAGTTATTTAATCTCTCTCTGCTTTAACTTCTTCTTGTGTAAATTGGAATTAATAAACTTATGTCACAGAATTAAATGTGATATTTCACAAGAAAATTATTTGTAAAATATAACCTACTATTTAAATGTCAGTTATTATCGTTAATATTTATGACACTACTCATATTTCTTAAAGATTCTTTTCTATGTATGATGTTCTTCAACAATGTATACGAATTTTAAATTGGGACTCTCCTAAACATGATCTTTATTCTTGCATTAGAGATTGGTAGCCAACCACCAAACTCTTTCTTCTCTTCTTCCATAGCAATAGAATTGTAGTTGCTACAGTTCCCAGACTTCCTTACAGTTAGATGTGGCCAGATGTCTCAGTTTTTGTAAGTGAAAGTGATGTGTGCCACTTCCAGGACAATTTCTTAAGACCAAGCGTTGCCTCCTGAGTTTTTCTTTTACTGCTCACCAGCAACAACTTGGACATGGTGACAGCACATGAGGAAGACAACTAGAGGATCGCAGAGAAAAAATATGAATGAAACATAGGTTTCTAAATCACCCTATGGACCAAAGGGACCAGTGGCTGCCTGATGCCCTGGAAACCCCACCCTGTACTGTTTTGGGTAGAGAAATAAACTGTAGTTTTTAAGCCACTGTGTCTTTGATGCCTGTTTGATACAACAGCTTAGTCAATCTAACTAATAAAAATTATACCCATGATGTTTTGAGATATTTCCATGCTTTCTCTATGCTCACAGAAAACACATTGGGGAAAATTGGAAAATGTCTTAAGTAATAAAAACTCTCAAATTGGCAGCCTGGAACCAATAGCATTGATAACCTACTACTGGTTAAAAGATCAAGAAATTTGATTCTTTAATATTAAGAGAATTTTATATTTATAAAATAATTGCAAAAATAGCACAGAGAATTCCATTTACTCTTCACCCAGCTTCCTGTTAATATGTTATATAACTGTAAACCATTTATCAAAACTAAGAAATTAACCTTAGTACAATAGTATTAACCAAATTATAGACCTTATTCAAATTTTTACCAATTCTTTCATTAGCATCTTTTTTCTGTTCCAGATCTAATTCAGCATTCCGTATTGCATTTAATTGTCATGCCCATGTAATCTCCTCCAATTTGTGACAGTCCTCATTCTTTTCTTGTCTTCCGTGACCTTGGCATATCTGAAAAGTACTGATCAGTTTATTTTGTAGAAGGTCCCTCAAGTTGAGTTTGTCTAATATTTTCTCATGATTAGATTGAGGCTATGAATTAATGAGAAGAATACCACAGAAATGATGTTCCCTTCTCAGCACATCAGATTAGGGGATACATGAAGTTGATATATATTACTCGTGTGTTAACCTTAATCACTTGCCTATTGTAGGGTCAGCTAAGATTTTCCACTCTCAACTTACTACTTTTTCCTATTGTAATTACTAAATACTATGGAAGAACACTACACAAATATCTTGTCTGTTGCATTTTCTACTGTGGTGTTCTAATGGTTTTCTGTTTTCCCCAAGTACTTTTAAATTTGTTAATTGAAATTCTTCTGTAAAAGAGTCATCAATTTCCCCCCATTTATTTATGTATTAATTAATTTATTTTTATTAGTATATGTTCATAGAGTTTTATTCTTTAAGTTCTCAAATAACACAGTAGCTTACTTTGTTGTTCAAGCTATTCAAACTTTGTCCATTGGGAGATCCTTCAGTTTGGCTCCTGTGCCCTCTCGATATGCCTACATCTTTTGTTTTCTTTCTCTTTTCCGCACTCCTTTACTTCTGGCACTACGTGATGCTCCAGGTTGGTCTTGTATTTTCCTGCCTCGACCTTGGAAACAACCATTTCTCCTAGGGACTCTGGTTTCTTTCACTTGAAAGTGGCATTTAGAAACCAATATCTGGGCACTAGATGTACTAATCTGGTAATAAGGTGTCACTGATTCTAGCCCCATTCAGTGGATAAAGCTAAGAAATACATGTCTGTATACTAACTCATGCATGCACACATATCCATAGCTATTTTTATATCTATTTTCCTGTCTACATATTTTATAAAATGACTCAATATTGATACCATCCACACCAATCCAGCACCGCAGGATTCATTCTAACCTTTCCCCTTTCCTTATTATAACTTGTCTCTCCACTAGCATGAGAACTGATTCATATTATCTACAGTATATTTACTTATTTGCTCAACCCTAGTATACACAGAATACTTTTAGAATTCTAATCCATACCCCTGCAAGAAAAAAATTTACAAGCCAGAACACATTGTTTCAGCTCCTTTTGTCCCATCCCCTTTAATGTGATTGATTTATATGTGATACTGTTTCTTTTCCCCCAACACCCAGCATACACACATCCTGGATGATTTATTTTTTTATTTATGCTTAGTAAAATTCACTTTTTATTGTGTATGATCCTATGGGTCTCGACAAATGCATAGAGTCATTTGCTCACACAACAATTCCATATAGACCAGTTGTATCGAAATTCCCCCCAAGCTAGACTTTCATAGACATCCTCATCTCCTATTCCCCAACTCCTAGTAACCACTGACTTGTTTTTCAACATATAGTTTAGCCTCTTCCGTTTCTGTATAAATGAAATCACACAATATGTGGCCTTTTGGGTTTGGCTTCTTTCACTTAGCAAAATATATTTAAGATTCATCCATGTTGTGTGTGAATCAGTAGTTTGCTCCTTTTTGTTGCCTATAGTCCATTGCAGATACACACTACAGTTTGTTTATACCTTCACCAATTAAAGGACATGTAGGTTGTTTCCAATTCTTAGCGATTATGAACAAAGCTGATATAAATACTCATGTTTTTGGGTGAATATAACTTTTCATTTATTCTGGAGTGGGATTGCTTGGTCATATGGCAGGGGTACGTTGAATTTTATAGGAAACTAGCCAACTCTCTTCCAGTTTGGAAATGGCTGAGGCATTTTTCAGTCCTACCAGCAATGTATGAGAGTTTCAGCTGCTCAGCATGTTCGCCACTATCTGGTATCGCTAGTTGTTCTGATTTTACACATTCTAATAGGGGTGTAAGGATGTCTCATTGTGGTTTTAATTTACACTTCCCCAATGATTAATAATCTTGAACATCTTTTCATGTGCTTATTTGTCCTCTTACATTTTCTTTTGTGAAATGTTTGTTCAGATCTTTTGCCTATTTAAAACATTTTGGTTATTAGCTTTTTTTTAATTGTTTTGAGAGTTCTTTATGTTTTTGATGTAATAGCTTTATCACACATATACTTTGCACAGATTTTTTTCTCCCTGTAACTTGTCCTTTTATTCTTTTAACTGGATGTTTTGCAGAGAGAAATTTTAATTTTAATAAAGTTCAATTATCGATGTTTCTTTTTATGAATTGTGCTTTGATGTCTGATTCATCAAACTTGGGGTCATGAACCTCTTTGCCTGACCCAAGTTCACACATAGTTTCTCCTATACTTTCTTCTAGAAGTTGTATAGATTTACTTTTTACATTTAGGTCCATAATCCATTTCCAGATGATTTAGTATAAGGTGTGAGGTTTAGATCAGGTTTCATTATTCTGCATATGGATGAAGGAATTTGATTCAAAGTTATCTTTAAATTTCAGCAATGAAAGATAAAAGTAGTTATTAAGATGCTTTTAGTTGCAAGTGACAATTTGCCCCTCTATTAACTTCTGACTACCCCCACACCCCAAACAAAAAACTGATTAAGGAAAAAGGGTATTTGTTGGCTCATATAATTATAAATTGCAGAGATTTGTGGCTTTGGTGTAGCTGGATCCATGGCTTGGATAATGTCACGACTCAATCTCTATACCTCAGTTCCTTGATTCTTTATCCCTCACTAGTATCATCTTTCCCAAGAAGGACTCCTCCATATTATGGTGCCCAAAATATCCATAGCACTTTTAAAGCCAGTAGGAAGTTAGATTCTGTTTTCTAATAGTTTCAGGTAAAGTTCTATAATTGAGTTTTATTAGTCTGGCTTGGGTGATATACCTATCCGAGAACAAATGGCTGTGTCGATGTCCTGTATCTAGGAGCAATGTCAGATACATTCTAACCACATGGTTCTGACTTGGGGAGGGGTGGGTCCCTAAGCAAAAACAGGGTGATTATACCAGAAGAAGGGGGAATGGGCGCTGGGCTTGTAAAAACAATCTGTTCACTACAAAGGCCCCCAGCACAGTGAAACTGAGTGGAAGAACTTAAAGAGGAAGTGAGGGAGGCTTGGATTGCTTCCACTTTATCACCAAGGGGCTGTGAGAAGTAATCACTTGCCTTTCGTCTGTATAAGAAATGTGATAAATGAGTGAAGTGCTCAGAATTCTTTAATAGTATGTCCTTATGTAAATTACTGTAACCATAAAACTCTAGTATCTAGCATACATAAATTTAAAAATTTAAAAATCTGTCATCCCTATGTTTACTGGAAACAAAGGTCACTGGGATATTTAGATCAATATTATCGATAACTGGAACATTAGAAGAGAAAGAGTAACATGGCTTTGTGAGTTTAGGTAAATGCCAATTGAAAAGTCCAAATGAAAGAAAAAGTGGGAAATAATTATTGATGAACCAGAATTTTTAACTAGTATAACCCAAAAATCTGTTCCTTAAAAATGAGCTATGGGGCTGGCCCCATGGCACAGTGGTTAAGTGCGCGCACTCCGCTGCTGGCGGCCTGGGTTCAGATCCCGGGCGTGCACAATGTACCGCTTGTCAGGCCATGCTGTGGCAGCATCCCATATAGTGGAGGAAGATGGGCACAGATGTTAGCCCAAGGCCAGTCTTCCTCAGCAAAAGAGGAGGATCGGTATGGATGTTAGCTCAGGGCTGATCTTCCTCACACACAAAAAAAAGGGGTTATTATAGCACTTTTAAAAAATTTCATATCCTACAGAATCCCAACTGATGAAGAAGTCACAAAAAGAGTATTAAACTAGATTTGAAATAAATGTTACTCTACGTGGAAAGAAATGTCAAAAGCAGACCTAGGAAAGATGCTAAGACCCTCTAGGTTTTACATTCTGAGTGACCATAGGGAGTTCCTAAAATATATCATCTAGGTTTATTTATTAGTGCAAGAACAACCCATGAATATAAGCCACTTTAGTGGGTATTGTGGGCAAAATGGTCGTAGAATGATAGAATATAGAACCTGAAAGAGATCTAGACACCTAGACAACCTCCTTCATTTAACAATAAGCTAGCGATAGTCTGGACTATAATAAAAGGTCTCTTGCCTGGCTCTCAGTCTTGAGTGATATTTTTTCCTCTCAATTTTTACAAAGGTTTTATCTCTGCATTTGGTGTTTCCCAGACACAATATGGGCAATTCTTAAGCCTTATCACCTGGAAGGGTACACTGATACTGAGACGCCCTTGAGGCATTTCTTAGCTATGGGGACGGATGATGCAGTGAGTGAGGAGAGAGGTCTTCTGGTTTACTCAGAGAATGCCATTCAACAGCTGAGACTATAAACAGCTTTCATTCATTCATCTGGTAACATTTATCAAGCATCTGTGTCAGATCCTGAGCGAGGTGCTGAGACAACTATAATAAGTAAAATAAGACTTTTCCTATTCCCAGGTATCTTTATATTCAATTCATTAAAAAATATATTGCAAGAGGAAAAAAGAGAGATGTTTCTTTTAAAAAGTGTATTAGTGTTTCTCAACACAGGTACACACCCACGGCTAGGGTGTGGGTTGGATGACACTTGACAACTCTGGTGGGTTTCTTTAAGGAAAAAGAGATAATAATCACTTCAGATCCTCACTTCCTGAGTGAAGAGATGCAAATATTTTCAGCAAATTGTTGAGATACTTCCTGTTGTAGGGCAGTTCTTGGAGACTTGGAAGAGTTATTTGCTTACATCAGTTTTTAGGAAGTAATTCATAGAAGAACAATTCAATTGCAAAGCCTAATATTGTTCCTCAAACTACACCCTCTCTCCCTTCTTGTAGAAAAACACTGCCCAGACTTCCTATTAAATACAATCTTTTCCTAAAAGAAGGTGAATAGCATCAATTTTGAAACAATGGAATGCCATCTGGAATGATAATTTATAGAAGAGAAGCTAGCTAAAAAAATGAGCATTATTAATGAGACCATACATACAGAAAATGAAAGAGCATTTAACTAGATTTTAACAAATAAACCACTTATAATCTTATTCAAAACAAAGAATCTTATTCAAAAATTTTGAATTGAAAGTCATGGCAGAACAAAGAAACACACAGATATACATTTTTCAAAATTGTGTATGTATGTGTATATACCCATATATCCAATATATGTGTATATAAATACACATATATCACATATATATATGTATATAGTATATATAAATAAAATATATTTGTGGAATGTTTCTGAATCTTTAAACATGATTCTATATAGATGACATGAGAAATTTAAAAATAAAAAGCAAATTAATTTTGAAAACTTCAAAATAATTCAACACTAATTTTGAAAAGATTATCAAACTGCTACTGTTTTGTGAATCATTAATAAAATGTAATTTCCAACCTGCTGCAAATATTTCTGGTCACTATTGTGAATTCTCATGAATTACATTTATGGTATTTCCTTCAAGTATTTTTAAATCATAAAGGTATTTTAAAATTACATGTGGAAAATAATCTACTGGAGATATGTTAGCTGAAAGAGATAGAAGACTTGACCATTCTCACATACACTACAAACACCTGTGTGGTCATATATATTTGAAGACACTGGCAGTCATTTTTATATGCATTTGAATATGAATATTCATCCTTTGTGTTTCACTGTGATGTGTGTGAAAGTATTACATGCCACCTTGGCCTCTGACCATCACCAGGGATTAGAAAGGTGTTATGTTGAGTGGTGATAGTTTGAATCTCACAGCACACCTTCTCATGACAATAAACCATGATCTCTGCTAGTTGTAATGACTGAGAAAGTTTTATATTTGGAAAAGTCAGGAAATAGGAGAACTACTTCAGGACATGCAGGTCAAATTTTGAAGAAAAATATGTTAAAAAAATAAGATAGAAGAGTAGAAGTATGGGTAAAATAAATATAGAAACAGAAACCATGATAATGGCACCCATTTTAGAAGGTTCTTCGCACATACACTCTCACATAGTCACTTTTTGATCTCTATGGAAATTTCAATTAAAATATTCAGTGAAAAGCTGGAGATTTTAGACAAGACATAAGAGTCTTGAGATTCCATGAAAATATGTTGCTAAGAAATTTGCTGGTATCAACCTCATCCTACCATGTTCTGGAGAAATGCTTTCAATCCCATATTAACTATTTGTGTACATTTTCTAAAAAATGCCTTCCCTGTATATACATAGTTCTACAATCACAATAATTACTGGCTTTTACTTTGAATGTTCTTACAAAATCCAGTAAATAATCATTGAGTTTCAAGAATATTTCTTCAAGAGGGGTAATATACTGCTGAGCTCTGTAAGCTACAAGAATTTTGTACACCACCATGTAAAAATGATCACTTAGAAATTCTTTTATCGACCTTGCATATGCTAATTTATAAAATTTTGGCATATTCCATAGTATGCCAAAATTTTGGCATCCTGCTGCACTAGCTACATGATCATTTTATTTGGTGGCTGGGATGATATACTGTTCATTACCAAAGTAAACTAAATGCAGTCGCTAAAAAATACAAAAGATTTCTCCTGCCCAATAGATTATTTTTCTCTTGCATTAGTTAAATGATTTGTTCTCATCGATAAATCATATTTTTATGTTCAAATTTTACTTGTTTAGAATAAGAGAGATTAATCTTTACATTTGGTTAATATTTACTCCATATTTTATTTCATAGTGATTATTAATAATGCTTTGTTTTTTGCTTAGACATTTACTATTGAGAAGAGTAGATGTACCAAATTTGTGAATTTTTATAAATTTATAGGCATATAAATTTTACTTTAAATAGTGATTAGAGAAGAATTAAGGTAATCTGAATTGTGTCATTCTCATTTCCTTGCTTTCTTGACTACAGAGGAGAAAATTCTAGACTTGGTGCCTGAACTTAGGTATGACCATGCAACGTCAGGCATGGGAACATCAACTGTCACGAGAACTGATGTGGAAAAACTTGTAATTTAAGTAATGATGTACACTTGAAATTTTTACAATGTTATAAACCAATGTTACTGCAATAAACAAAAAATTTAAAAAAAAAGTATATTAAGTAAACTTGAAGAAGATGATTCAGGTCATATACTTTTCTCCTAAAATATCCATTTTTTAAGAAATGTTCCTTGTCAAATGTGGTCCTATGAACAATCACTAAGTCATCTTGATTTATTCTATGTATATGATGCTTTTTTAGAGGTAATAAGAGACATAACTTCTTTCTTCTCTCTTTCACCTCAATTTCTTTATTAACTGTTTGTTCCATCTGCCACCAACTTCTGCAACTACCAATCTCATTTAAACGTCTTTTTTTAATGCTGTTAAGTCTCTATAAGGAAGCTATCAAATGCTAGAATCAAGCTCTGGAGACAGACTGGAAAGGACTAAAATGTAGCAACTAGACCTGCCTATTCTATTCAAGGTATGACAGAGGCATATGGGCCAGGTCTCATTTTGGTTGCACGGGATACAATGATGAAAAGGGCTCTCTGGCTTTGAGGATATTACACACTCGGGGCAAAACAACAAACTCTATTTCCACATTACCTTGATAACTTCCAAAATCAGTGATTTTCCACTTTTTTTATTGTGGGAAATATGACACCTGATGTTCAAATGCCTTGCACTGCTATGGAAATATCCAAGGTTCTGAATATTTCTATTCCACTGGTTACTAGTTGGAATTCCAAAGTGATGGTTGTTATCACAGAGGCTACAGCAGATTGATGACTGGGTATCGTGGAAGTCAGCAATAAACTATCAGGACCTGGTAGCAAGTATTACGACCGGACCCCAGTCTCTGGAGAAATGCGGTGAAAGCAAACAGGACCAAACATTCTTGGAGGAACTGAAGTATCAGGTCAGTATTGAGAGAGTAAGACTCAGGCCTGGAAGAATGAACCAGGCACCTACCTACTAAAACTGATGTGGAGGTCAAGGACTTGATCCTGAACCTAAGACAGAATCCTTGAATTTAAAACTGTAATTAATGATCAGAAAATATCTAATGAACGCAGTGATTTGAAAACAAGTCACGGTTTAGTCTTCCTCTTAACTAAAGGCAGGACTGGTTGAGGACATCAGGGACAATTGAGACTGTTTGATGAGACGATACGCCTAAAAGCACCCAGTCTACAGTCTGGCACTTGATCCATATAGCTACTTATCTTCTTCTTAATGCCATCCAGGAATCCCTAAGATCATCCACAACCATTCCCGGATCAGCCTGTAAAGGAGTGATTTACAGTCTTCTCTCATAAATCAGGAGAAATTTAACCCAGAAAGGATTACAAAAATGCAATCTGTATCATGCTTTATCTTGTGTTAGAGCAACATTTAACAATCACATCAGCCCTCTCTGAAAATGAATTGCTTTCTTATTCACTAATATATTGATGGAGATATTAAAAGAGACTTTAATTAAATGTTATTAAGCTAAGGAATTAGTTTAAGTGATATCAATTGTAGGTGACATTTAACATATTTGACTTGAGAAATTCTCTCTGCCGCATTCCTTTTGTGGAACTACAAGCTATGAGAAATAAGGAAAAGCAGGAGAGCTGCAATTCAAAGCTCTCCGAGGGATACCACCATATCACAAAACTGAATCATGGTGCAAGGAGGCAATCTGCACACCCCTTTTCTGTACTGATTTTCAAATGTTTGACACAAAGCGACACCCAGTCTCTTCTGACTCCCCATGAACTGTCAGTGAGATAAAGCTGCAAAGTCTCTACCACTAATTTTTTCCCCCAGAAAGAATACCATTTAAACTTCATGTCTCATGGTTTACTTTCAATGTATAAGCATTTCAATATCGCACTTGTTTTATGTGTATATTTGAATAACTCCTTCTATTGACATATTTTCAAGAAAAAATCATCTTTAGAAATCCTAACAAGATGTTCAAGAATGCAAAACTGGTTTTTAGTAAGCCGAATTGAACTTAAAAGTGATGCTGCGAGGAAAAGAGCAACAGAATGTTTCCTAGTGGTTATGTACGATTGTTTTATTAGGTTTGATAAGACTAAACAGTCCAAAGATTTGACAGTCCTGACACCTGGCATATGAAAGATGGAATTCCTGAATGGAAATTATTCTTATTGAACTTCTCCGAAGACTTTTGGCTGGAAAGAAGTATCTTTTCTAAAGCCAGTATATTCTCGGCACTCCTTCAACTGGCTGAATAATGAGGTACTGAATTCTTTGCTTAATGAGAAATCTACTGTTGTTTTAATACGTATTTTTTGGAACCTCTTTTAAAAAAAAATTTCTGTCATCACTTTTCCTTTGTGGAAATAAATATGACACCATATGGGAAAAAATGTTACAGCTCCATATGTGTAGCATAATATTCTGAATTTAAAGATGAACTAACTCTAACCTCCATTTAATGATTAGACAATATTGAAAACAAATATACAAGTTTATATGCTCCATGGCTGCTATTCAAAACACCAAGGTAATATGGCTACTCTGTACTTGGCTGTGTTTAGGTAAAATCAAAGGTGTTTATAACATGAATAATAAGGTATTTTTATGCGACTGTTATTTATCTTACCGGTTCTGCTGTGTGATGCACAACAGACCCGTTATTGTAGTTGAGTTTAGATATTTATATATGATACAGTTCAAAGAACTGATTCCTATTCTTCCACCTACCACTTAAAAAATGTAAGACAGAAAAGCAAATAAAGAGAGGTCATAAATCACAATAGCACAGATGTTGAAAAGGGAAAGTGCTTTTTTTTGGTCTGTCATTGTATCACATGAAGTTGTAAGTTATGAAATCCATAAAGAATAGTTTCATGATTGAAAAAAAAAAAGAGGGTATGGCTTAATTGAACAAAGAAATACAGTATTCCTTGGAATTGATTCAGAGCCCAGTGGAGGAAGCTATCCATTTTGAATGGTCTAAGACCTTTTTTTTTTTTGTGATTCTGGATTACTTTCTCTACTCAGCCTAGGCTCAATGGTAGGAGTCAATATGGGGTCCCTACTTGGGATAGGAAGCAAATGGGTATTCCAATACTTTTGCCTCTTTAACCCATTTGAATATGTTCCGTATGAGTCTAATGTAGGTGATGGGCCAGGATTCATGAACCCAGAAAGATGAGCCAAGTGAAATTCTATCCTAGAGACGATTAACATCTCCTACCGAAACACTTCAGATGGCAGAGAACTCACTTCCTTCTGAGATATCCCATTTTATCTTTGATCCAAACATGATCTCCCTCTACCTTTTGCTCATTTTTCTCTGGCACCTGGAAAGACATTTATCTCCTGTTCCACATGGTAGTTTCAAACATGTGAAGATAGTACTCATGTTTCTCAGCTTACATGTCCAATTGAATATTGAATTCTCCAGAGAAAACGTTCTCATCTCTTTCTGTAGTTTTTAAAATGTGAATTGGTGTCATATCTATTTTCTTAATTCCACATCTTTAAATGTTACTGTTCAACCCAACACATTTTAAAATGTATCATTTATCACACTCCAAGCACATTTCAATTGTTGTAGATGATAGGGATATTATCACTTCCTTACTATATTATCTGTGATCAGAAAATATCATACGTTGTACATTTACAATGAGCCACTCTTCCGCCGACGTTGCCAAACTTGATTCATCAACAGAATTATCTCCTTACCATTAATAACTCTCCCTCTCTTTCTATATATATGTATATATAAGGAGGGATACATACACACACACACACACACAGAGGGAAATTCTATGATAACGTAAAACAATGAAGCATAAGAAAAGTAATTTGGAATTGAATTAGGTGAACGATGATTATATTTGAGTGGAGAAAGTGGCATCATTAGTTATTCACTTGCCAATTGAAATATTTCTTCCTTTTCCTTGCAATAATTTATGTATGTGACAGCAAAGCGATACCTTCATCTATAGCAGAGTTTCTTCTCCACATGAAGCTTTTATGTTTTCTAGTCTTCAACTTGACATTATTTTATCTGAAGTCTCAAATAACTGACAGCATTGTAATTGTTTATGTCCTCCTCTGTTCCGATACTTGGTCCAATTTCAAACTCCTGTTAAGATGCAGTTATCAAGCTTCAGTTCTGGGACCTAGGCATGAGTCTTAGAATGGTCCTTGTCTTTCTCTTTTGTTGACTGAAAAAAAAACGGCTCACCAGTGGTGAAGAGACTCCTCTTTTGTGATTCTTCATTGCATTACTTATACTTCTGCATACAAATAAGACTCAGATACACTCAATGTCAAATATTAGACAAAGAGGAGGAAAAAAACCTTAGAGATGAACGATTTTGGCTCTCATCTGTCAGAATATCTCTGGAAATAGCCACAGGCTATTATTTGTGATTATTAGTTTTGTTATATTCACCATCTACAAAAGTTTTTAAATTTCCTTTTGAATACACATATGTCCAAGGAATGTTTCAACAGTACTAAAGATTTTTCATTCCTTGCAAAGGTTGCCAGAGCTTTCAGATGCACTGGATATTTGGATAGTGAAATTTAAAAATGCATATATATAAATATACACACACATTATCTTTTACTATTTGGAAATTATATAATAAATACATTATATATAATTTTTCAGTAGTGATTGTCCTGTGTAGAGAATGAGAAAATCTTACAATTCTTTCATTTTTATTATTAATATAATGGGATCAGTTGATGAGAAAAAATTGACTGGTCTTTTAGTATCTTATTTACCCACACTGACACAAGAATAGAGGATTTAAAAGCTAATTTAAATAGAGGGGAAATTGTGTGCATTTTTCTAGAAAGCAACAAGGAGGAAAGAAGCAGCAAGAGTACAGGGAAGTCTGGAGGTGTGCCCCAAACCGAAAATGCTGTGGTGTTAGCAGGTCATGCTGCCATGACAGGGTGCTAGAATGAGACTCATATTGACTCAGGTTCAAATATGTTCCAATAATAGAGACTGAGTCGGGTACCAGAGTGGATAGGAGACATATCTTTATATGCAACACATACTCATATGAAATATCTGAGCACCAGTGTCACCACTCCAAGAACTCTTAGCAGATGAAGGATACACAAGAGGTTGAGTATGGAGAGAGATTTCTGAGGATAATATCTTTGGAGAAGATGGGGCTGTGAGCTCTATAACCAACCTGGGGCCCTCCATCAAAGGCACGTGGGACTGTGCCACTTCCTAAAGCTTGGTGGGGACGACTTTCACGAGATGACTTGGAGAGCTAAGAAATGTATGTCTCTGCAGTTGGAGGGTCACATTGAGAGCACTAGTGGGCGGGAGAAGGTCAAACTAATTGCTTGGTGACAGAACCAACAGAGTGCTGCAGCATTGCCAACAACCTGTATTCTTAGAGTTTGTCAGGGCAAAGCATGTGAGAGTGTGTTTTGCAGATGGGTGTGGGCCATGGAGAGAGAGCTAGCATGAGGTTATTTAAGATCATGCCAAGGAGGGTGATTAGAAGACTGAGGAGATCTCAGCTGAGAGATGCTAGATAGGGTGTATCACTGGATGCTGAACGAAGAAGACAAAGTATCTGCTCAGAATAGAGATGGTCATAGGGCTGCAGGATAGAGGTTTCCAGAGGTGAGGATCACCGAAGAGCCTATGAAAGTGTCCCACAAGAGAAAGAGTCAAGTTTAACCATGGGCCGAGGCCAGGGAGTACAGGTGACTTAAATATCTGACTCCAAGTCTTCCAGCCCCTTTTGCAGTCTCTGGCCTAAAGCTGGAGAGAAGACGTAGGCTAGAGAAAAGATTTATGTTTAATAAAGTTAAGAGTTCTAAGTAAAATCTTGTTCTGGACATGCTAATAACTGAAATGAGACAGTGTTTGTGATAACGTGACCAATTACACATAGAGTGAGCAGAAAATCAAGGGCCTGTTTAAGTTTTCATCCAAGAATGGGGAAGAATTCTCCCTTTGAATAAGGCTTAAAGGGGCTGCAGGAAACAAAATAAAGTTGCAAAAATCCAATGATCAAAAGATCAGTTACAATCCATGATTCTTGCTGCTTTGGAAGCAATGGCAGGACCTCAGAGGGTGATAGCTTCAGGGCATTTCTAGGAAGAGCAGATCATGGGCACTGAAGCTGAAAATTTAGGCAAAACGCCCTCTCCTAAGTGGTGCCTCCCATCCTCAGGAGACCTTTCCCACTTGATCAATGTGTATTGACAAATGGAAAATGAAATCTAAAAAGCCAGGAGACCCTCTTGTGGGTTATCTGAAACCTTGGGACCTGGAGATCTGCAATATGAGATCATATTTCTCACCAGAGATTCAGAGTCAGACTTACTTTGATTTAGAAATATATGTTTTGATACCTAAGTGTTGTGGTTTTACTAAAACAATAGCACTTGCTTCATTTCAAAAAGTTTGTGGAATAGAAGGAAATGCATGGTAGTAGCTGATTCAAGACACGTGGCGGATGAACAGGTCATTGGACGGGCATGCGTCAGTAGTGACTGAGTCTTGAGTCAGTAATGTCGAGAGACAATTCAAAAACAGCCTGGAGTTTCTACGCATTTCCCTCTCTACTGCATAGTTGTACACAGTACAAACAACATAAGGGCATTTTGAAAAGCTTTCTCATCTTGCTTCACTTTCCTTCCTTGCAAATTCTGTGAGTGGTTATTTTTTTTATTCCTAATAGGTAGGACTTTTATGCTTCTAGAAATGTACTGCAATTTTATGGCTCTTCCTGATGAGTGAATTTTTCAGCAACCATATGGTGCGGCTGGCTCTGACTCTATCAAACTCTAATAACCTTTGGAGCCTGCGGAGCAGCGTGTTCATTCCCATCTTTCTTAAGCCTTGCTCTATTGATCGCAGTCTTTGATAAGTCGAGTTATTGAGTTTTCAGTCCCTTCCAGAAGGTTTAAATAAGAAAGTTTGCAAGTCATCCTTCGGTTGGACTTTATTTTGCAAAACTTGCTTTCTCCTATGCCATAGGGTCAATAAATTTATGGCGTAACTTTTCATTTTCTTTTTGAATATTTCAGAAAATATTTGTTTCTCAAGGCTCTACGTGTGAAGTGCTTGAGTCTCCTGGGGTAGTCTTACTGTGACTTCTCATTTTATACGTATCAGAATATTTTCTTTCTACCATAATCTCAGAGTTTATACTTACTGAAATTCTCTGAAATGTGCTTATTTTTGCAATTACTTCAGAATTTAAAGTAGTAAAATATTAGGTAGTGTCATGAGTTTGTTTTATAAAGTAGAACTCTTCTATTTTTAATCTATTCAATAATCATTTAATATTTACTATATGCCTAGCATAGCACCTTCCCTGAAGAAATTTAATGTCTAGATTGAGATACTACTACTACTATTAGTAATAATAATAATAATAATAATAAATATAAGTAAAATTTGTTGAGTGGTTCCTAGTTGCCAGGCATCGTTGTAGAATTTTACATGTCATATGTCAACTAATTCTCATACATACACAAATGGGTACTATTATTATTTTCTTTTAAAATTAAAAGAAAGTAGACATGGAAAAAATTATTCTTTTGCCCCACACAGTGTCACACAGATAGTACACAATGAATTCGATTTAGGTAGCTGGATTCTTCTGATTTATCCTGCCTTTCTAGACAAGATAGAGAAGGATAATCAAAATAAAATGTTCCTGGTGAGAGAGGAGTTCAGCTCATGAAAGGCCTAGTGAGTCTTGCAAACAAAACGGGGCTTTATGTTGGGGACAATGTAGGCCATCGAGGAGATTTAAATCAGGGGCTGACATAATTGGGAACAATTTCAGAAAGCTTTATCTGGTAGATATGTGGTGAATTTGAAGCAGGAAATGTGAGAAATAGTCAAGTTTTATTCTTAAATTTCTGGTTTGTGTTGCTGGGTAAATGAAATCTTTATATGACAGTGGAGGAGGAGTGAGAAAGACAATGAACTCAGGTTTGGAAATGTGGGGTTGCATTGAGGGGAATAGGGGATGGAGTAGAATTTGACAAGCAAATAGAGATTTGCACTAGAGTTCTGGATGGAGTAAATGAAGCCAAGGAACTAAATAGGATTATCCTTTGAGCATTATAAAATATTAAGAGAAGAGAGCCAAGGACTCAAGAAAACGCCAACAACTAGAGGAGTCTCAGAAGACAATGAGTCGACAAAGTTGCCTGACAACAATTTTGAGCAGTGATGGGAGGAATACAAAGCTAGAAGGTGTCACGAAAGCCAAGCAAGAGGGCATTTTAGGAAACAGGACAACTGTCATACATATTTCAGAAAGGCTTTGTAATCTAACGATTGAATAGATTCTGTTGGATTTATTGTCAATGAGATTGTTGGCAATCTTGGTCAGAATGATTTCAGTGGAATGATGGATTCCACAAAGCAAGCTAAAGTGGACTGGGGAAAGAACTGGGGGGTGAAGAAGCAGAAATAGTAAAAGTAACAACTCTGTAAGAAGCTCAGCTGCGTAATTCGTCTTTGGGTGGTGAACATGATATAGTCTACGTAGAAATCAAAATACAATGATGTACACTTGAAATTTATATAATGTTATAAACCAGTGTTACCTCCCTTAAAAAAAAAATAAATAAATGAAAAAGAAGCTCATCTGCAAAGGGAAGGAGCAAAAACGTGTGCTGGCCAGAAGGGATATGTAAAAATAGTACCAATAAGCTCAGACAAAAAGTCCTCCTAATCGATTTTGGCACTAAGAAAGTAGCCATAGATATAGGCAAAGGTGTGTATATCTTGTAAATGAATACAGCCTCAAGAAGCTCAAGTCCTCTGCAGAGATAAAGTGGGTTAGAGAAAGGAGGAGGTGTTAAGGAGCTTAGAGAAGGCTGAATTAGCTGTTTGTGGAAAAGGGAAAACATCTGAATAGGAGAATGTAAAAGTGTTGAGGAACAAGTTGAGGCTACAGATCCTGGCATGATCTGGGAGTTGGAACCATTTTCTGTGAAGAATTCAGCATCCAGGAGAAGCCACACAACTATACTCCTTCATGCTTGGGGTTTTTCTATACTGGTGACTAAAGAACTCAACAGACAGGGAGGTAAATGTATTAAGAGAGGAGATGAAAAAAAAAAGATCATGTTTTCTAGTTTGAGTAGCTGTAGAAAGAAAAGCAAGAACTATTTATAAGTATCAATTGGGTACCATGTGTATGGGGATACAGGGACAAGCAATGTAGCTGTGGGTCTTGTCCTCAATCATGTTAGCAGTTGAGATAGAAATAAATAAATACTCATACAAGTGTATAATTACCAATGATATTAATTGCTCTGAAAGAAAATTAAAATATGTGGTGAGAGGCTAAGGGACATAAAGCATGGAACGTTTTCGGTTGAATATCCTGGAAACAGACTCTGAGAATGGGAGCTTCACAAAGAAGTCTTACTGTGGAGTGCTCTAGGAGACTCGGGAAGACACGAGGAAGCAGGATTGGGTTGAAGGAGAGGCTGGGCCACAATGTGGTTGCACCTGAAGTCTCAGCTGATCCTATGGGAAGTCTGGTTGTTGGGATGGCCCTTCCAAGTAGTCCCAAATTGAGGCAAGGGATCAGGGCTTTGCTCCTTCACATAACACAGTCATTGGCCACAGGTTGCCCCCCTGGAAAAATTTATAATTTATAACCATGGGCAAGGCACTCCCTATTGCAGCTGAGGGAAATCCAGCAAGGGATGTAGCAGTGAGGGCTCAGCAGCCCATATTCCCTACAGCTGGGGGTATTGTATCAGCCCTAAAGAGGGTACTGAATGAAGCACCATATAATTGATTGTGGCCTAGTATTAAGTGGTACAGATACACCAGCATCTTCTAGTAAGTTTTCCCTATCTGGGAACAGCTCCTCCAAGATTCCTGTTGACCTTCTTTCCTAGGAAATTTACAAGAAAAGGGTTATAGGATGAACTCCCGTCCCTGCTGCTGCATGTGATCTCTTATCAGTAACCAATACTCACCACCCTCCTCCACCACACATTGCAGATTTTCCCCATTCTCAGACAACTCCTTTGCTTGGTAGGTGGTTTTCCTGGTGGAGTGATCGAGGTCTTTATCCCTAGAGGATCTGACTCCCTGGTTATCATGCTCTTCTCAAACAGTGGCTGCTGTGCTTGTTCATTATTATTAAAACTGGTCATGGAAGCAGCCATCCATGCCCCTCCTAATATCAGTGATGGTGTGTTATTGCCACCCAGAATCTGAGCAGTCCAGCTCTAAGGTTTTCACTTTACGGTTGGCTTCCTAGGACGCCTCTTGATATTATTTAGGTTGGGTTCCCTGGAAATAGACTCTGAGAAAAAACAAATGGTGTTCCAGAAGTTTATTGGGAAGAATTCTAAGGAGATATGTCTGTGAAGAAGTGGGAAAGACAGGATTGGACAGAGAGAGATGAAGATCTACCAAGCAACTGAGGCCTCAATCAATCCTGAATGAACATCAGGAGCTCAGTTGTTTCAAATTGAGGCAAGGGGCCAGACGTTTTTATCCCCACCTCAGACATGGTATAGCCTTCTGCAGATGACCATTTCCGGTGAAAGATACGACTGTGAGCAGTTGATAGCCGATATTCTCAGCAGTTTACATTGCTTCTGAAAAAGGGATCTGGGTAAAGCATGCACTATTTATTATAGGAGGATTCAAGGTAAGGCTTTTTGTTTTGTGGAGAAATGCATAGATTAAGATCATAAAAAGGCAATATAAAGACAAATGGTGGGAGAAGAGCATTTCAGGCAGAAGAAAGACCCCGTGCCAAGGTTCAGGGGTTAGGAAAGAGCATGTCCCTCCAAAGGACTTAAAGAAGTCCACTGTAAAGTGGAGGGGGCAAGAGAGAGAGTGGCTCAAGATGTGTCTGAAGAGATAAGCAGCCAGATCATGTAGGATCCTTTAGGTCCTGTTAAGGATTTTGAATTTTAAAGTAACATAACGGAAAGCCTTTCAAGAATCAAGAGTCAAGAAGTTTAAGCAGTCAAAGCAATATCATCAGCTCTGACTTTAAAAAAGATCTCTTTGGAGGGCAATATTGAGAATGGTTTGGAAAAGGGCCAGAATACAACCAGAGAGGCCTCTTGGTGACTGTGGAGATGAAGAACAGTGAAAAAAGATACAAAATTTATGACCGAGTCAAAATCTACAGGACTTGATAATGGATTAGATATGAAAATTGAAGGAGAGGAAAGTGTCAAGAAAGACAGAGACAGCATTCTGGTTTGAAAACCAGGTGGATGAAGTTGTGATCTAGGGGCACTGGAGGTGGAGATTGAAGATCTGAAGGAACCTACAGTTGAGTCAGCACCTACAAGATGCCTGACGGTGATATCAAGGCAGTTGGATATATGGGTATGGAACTCTAATGAGAATACTAGGCCAGAAGAATAAATTTAGGAGTTGTGGACTAGACTTAAAACCTAAGTAAAGAATGATTTCAAATATGAAGAGAGTGTAGAGTGGGAATAAAAGATCCCCAGTGAGAGACAAGAAAAATATTGTCAAGTTGGGTAGTAGATCCAATTTCTAAATATTCAAACTCTAGCAGTTTCACCTTGCCTTTACGTTTCTTAACTCCTCTCTGTCTCTCTCCATCCCAAACCCCTGCACCTCCATTTGGTGAGCTCCAGGCTCTATCAATATGTGGTATTTGGCTGCAGACTGTTGCAAGAATGTCACTGGAAACCATTGTCATTCAACTTGAGTGGGTTCTAGAAAGCCTTGTGTTTAAATGCAAATATTTGCTCCCAATCTAAAACGTTTCAGAAAGTCCCTTTTCTTTCCAAAGTTGTCTATATTACAGTTTTTTTTTTCAGTTATGCTCATGTCAGAGAAAGATGTTATTATTCCCATTTTTCTTGTCTTTAATACCAGTCTATCTTCCTTTTGAACAAGGATGTGCCTCGGGATGCGTGAGCTACTTGAATGCAGTCACCATGTCTTATTCATCTTATGGTTCTCATGTTTAACCTAGTGCCTGGCAAATAAGCAGTGGTCAACAAATGTTTATCAAATAAATAAATGAATGAAAACTGAATAAATGACTAGGAAGATGGTATGGGACAGGGGAAAATTATTATAGCACCAAAAAAAAGGAGGTAGTGACTACTTACAAAGTTATTAGAAAATCATTGTACCAGGACCGTCTTTTGTGTAGCCTGCTCTGACTCCTGGGACAAACTATGGACTCAGAGAGGCTGTCATGTATTCTAAATACATTAATATATTAATTAAAATATTTTAAAATAGGCATGTTTCTTAACACTGTAAAAGTGCACATGCTAGGATTTTGGTGGGGATTTTTTAACTGCTGCATGATGAATTTAGAAGCACCGCTAAGAATGCCTGAGGTTACGAAAAAAAAAAAAAAAGCAGAGAAGAAATGAATCACTTGACATAATACGACTAAGAAAGAAAGCCAACATTTTTTATTATTCAAATGTCAAAGAATGTAGCAAAAATCAAAGAAGCTTAAAAACAAGCAAAACCAAAACAACATTGCTACAGGCAGAAAAGAAGAAACGACCACATGAGAAAAGGTTATTCCAAAACACAGATTTCAGCTCTTGTTCATGTTCACCAGCAAGCTGGCAGCAACTCAAACTTCAACAATTTACTTTACCAGTGATGATAAATGTGCCAGAAATCTTCATCAGAAACAATGGAGAAGAGAATCCTGCAAAAGCAGAAGACAACAGTTAGAGGTGTCCGGAGGGGCTGGCTGGAGCCCTAGGGAGACAAGATGCTCTTTTTCAGCAATCTGTCTTTTCTGAAAACCAGAGGATGGGATTTTTGCTTCTGCTCTTTTCTTAGATGAATTTTGTTATATAAGTAAGTATAAATATATTTATTCATAAGAAATAAGGCTAAGTAATATTAGCTTGATCAAAGTGAGTTTATATAGTAGGATTTCATATACTGAAAACCATCTGAAATTGTAAACAAAATATTAGGATTTTTTTTCCTGTCCAATATTTTCAGGGCATTTTGAAGGAAACTTTTTCATTATTCAAAAAGGAAATGATTAGTCTGCTTCTGTCCATTGCCAGATGGTAACATAAATTTGTAGTTTATTTTAGCATAGTCTTCGATGTGAGGGGAGGGAAATCCTTCCTATTTGTAATGTATCAATAATTTGATTGAATATAAATTAAATTATTTACTATGAAGTTTCATGATAGATTTGTTTTCTATGTCTTCCCTGAAGTCACCACAAATAGACTGCACCCAAAATCATGTATACTGACAACTTTATGAGGCTATTCAAGTATCCTTTCTTGAAACTTCTGTTTAATAGTAAAGGAATTTTTTATATTTGGCTTTTTAGACCTTAAATGGCACCCAAAATATTTCCATTTGATTATATACTTTCTGTTGCTAATAAATAAAGTGACTCATTTTATGAAAAATATTTCTTCTAGCATTATTTTCTAACATTTTTATAAATTCCAAACATATTTACTTTGAAAAGAGTCAGAATTTTGGAATATCTATTTTTCTATAAATACATTAAATTATAGATAATTCAGTGCACACACCCACACACATATATATGTATATACATATATATTGTTTACATTCAGATCCTTAAGTTGCTTAACTGATACAGAATTTTAGGTCTTTTAGAATTTTTTAGGGATATAAGTAATTCTGCTTTGAGATGAGATAACAACTACTTTCAATTCACATTTATAATAAAGTTATCTTAAAGTAACTTGAACTTCTCTTTATCATTATTATTATAAAATGAGTTTTTTTAACTCTGGAAAAATTCAAACACATATAAATATGGAGAGAATGATAAACAAAGCCTCATATCCCTGTCACTCAGCTTCAACAACCATCATCTCAGGACCAATCTTCTTTCATATATACCTCCTCCCACAAGACCTCTCAAAATTATTTTGAATTTAAACCTCTACTTCATATCCTTCCATTCATAAATATTAAATGCTACTGAGAGATACTCTTTTCTAAAAGAAAAACAGAGCAAAATAAAAGAGTAACAGAATCAAATATCTCTGATCCCAGCCATTCAGCTATGGGGCTGAGCAATGAAATATTCAGTCCGAAATCTTGTCCTAAAGGAGATTCTTAAATGTTACATTAGTAACCTTTTAACTGTTTTTAAAATCAATGACCCAAGTTACCAGTAATGAAACTCAAAATGTGTTCAACATATGAACGTGAATTATATAGCTTTTGGAGGTTTAAGGCTCCTTTTTCTCCTATAACAAGGAGTTGTTTAGGCGTACCATCACCGTCAGCTCATGTTTAGTCCTTCGGCTTTAGGATCTAACACAAATCACTTCAACACAAGGCAGAACCCAGAACTAACCCAGAACCCCTGAATTAATATCCACTGGGTGCTTTCAATGACAGCAAGAAAATAATACAGTCACTGTGGTCATTTTATACAATTTCATGCTTTCATTTTATATTCAGTAAATCATTTAAACTCATTCACTATTCATTCAACCATTCAGCCATCTCTCATGTACCTACTATGTATCTACTCATTCAATGAACGTTTATCGTGTGTCATGCACTGAGCTAGGTGCTAAGGCTACAACATTCCAGACAATGTAATATTATTCAAAAATAAGAAGAAATGAGCTATCAAGCCATGAAAAGGTATGAAGGAACCTTAAATGCATATTGCTAATACATACTGTACGAGTCCAAATATATGACAATCTGGATAGAGATGGTAAAAAGATCAATGGTCACCAAGGTTTGGGAGGAGAGAGGAATAAATAGGTGGAGTATCAGAGCTTTTCAGGGCAGTGAAACTATTCTGCATCATATTGTAACGGTGGGTACATGTCATTACACATATGTCAAAACTCATAGGATGCACAACACAAAGAGTGAACCCCAATGTAAACTATGGACGTTAGTCAATAATCATGTATCAATGTTGGCTCATTAATTGTAACAAATATATACCACTAAGTAAGATGTTAATAATAGGGGAAATTGGAGGAGAGGGGCTATATGAGAACACTGTACTTGCTGCTCAATTTTTCTGTAAACCTAAAATAAAGTCTATGAAAAAAATCTATGATCTTTTCCCTCCTGAATTTCAAGGTCTAGTTTCGAGCAGAGGTAAAAATAACTATCCTTCTTAGTTTCCTAGGTTTGTCATGACAAATTACCACAAACTTGGCAGCTATAAACAACAGAAATTTATTCTTTCACAGTTATGGAGCCCAAAAGTCTGAAATCAAGGTGTCAACAGGGTCATGCTCCCTCCAAAGGCTCTAGGGGAGAAAATTTCCAGCTTCTGGTGGCCCGGGAACTCCTTGGCTTGTGTCCATCTTCACACGGTCTCCTTTTCTCCCTCTGTGTCTCTCCTCTGTGTCTTATATGGACACTTGTATTGGATTTAAAGCCCACGTGTATAATGCAAGATGATTTCATTTTAAGATTCTTAACTTAATTATCTCTACAAAGAACCTTTTTCCAAACAAGGTCACATTCAAAGGTTGAGCGTGTTAGAGTGTGGATGTACCTTTTGAGGGACCACCATTGAACTCATTACACTACCTGTAACATGATTTGCACTCTAGTAGAGTATGAACACAGTGCTCTGGGAGGGAGGTGTGAAAGTGTCACAGGGAACGTGACATGAGATGAATATTGAAGGTTGAGTGAGTTTGCTAGACTGGAGCAGGAGGGTAGTGCTGTGAGAGGTAGAGGTATGCCACCTCCGGGGAGATATTCCAGGCAACAACAAGGCATATTTAGAGAATGGTGAGAAGGTCAGTGTCCCTAAAAGGGGGGTGTGTGTGAATAAGGGCTAAATGAAATGATAGCTTATGAGTCTGAGATGTCAGACTGTGGCCAGGTTATAAAGGAGCTGACAATCCTAAGAGAAAAGCATTTGTTCCTGTTCCTATTTACAAGGTTCTTAAAGACAACATCAGATTTGTACTTTAGAAATAGGAGCGTTGGCAATAAAGTTAGGACTTTAGGAAGCAGAGGCTAGTGGCAGGGAAATCAATAGGCTAGATTCAGTGAGGGCCTACTCTGAGGGCTCCGCAGTGGGGAGAGAGCAGAGAGGTGAGAAATAAGAGGTATTTTGGAGGGAGAATAGAGAACTGGTGACAAATAATGGATTTGGTGAGAAGGGAAGGAGGTGAGGGTGAATCTTCAGTTTATGGCTTCCAGACTTAGTGTCATGCCATTATCCAAAGCAGGGACTTTTGGAGGAAGGGAGTGGTTTTATGTGGGATGTAGAAAGTTAGGTGCTAAATTTTGGATATATTTAATTTTGTTGTATCTTGTACCCAAGTTCTAAATTTGGTGTATCAAAACGTTTTGCTTCTGAGCAGTAAAAGGCCTTGAAAAAAGAAACTTAAGCTCTTGGGGAAATCTTCAAAATTACCTTTAGAATTTCCCACATGGGTCCCTCCCTGTCCGTTCTTGTCACAGATGATGAGTCCAAACAGACCACATGGCCCTGGAAACAAGAGGAATGAGGGAATTGCCAAGTATGAAGAAGGCTTTACTGGTTCACAGAGGCAAGAAAATTTTTGAGGGGATAGAACAGTTCTGAAATTACTGCCACAAAGTAGCAGCCCAATCTCATTCTGAATAGATTGTAAAAAGAATTAGGGCATAAGCTTGCACGGGGGAGGAGGTCTTCAAATTCACAGAATGTTGCTTTATTACCTTTTATTTTTATCTTTGCCGAGCTGGTGCCATGAAAGAAGAAATCTACATTCCAACATAAAAAATAAACATAATATCAGTGTGACAGGGACTGATTCAGTATGGAAACATTGACTGTACAGGCAGTCTGGCTTACTTCAAAAGACTTTCAATAACTGCCAGAAGAGTTTATTTGGATAGTTTCAGTTTCATGTGTTTAATCAACTGGAAACTCAACCCAGAGTTGAGAGTGTGACACAGCATGTGTTCTGAAGAGGGTATGCATGTGTTCATATTTGTAGGGGCATGAGTGTGTTAGTGTATGTGGGTGTTTGAGCATGAGCAAAGGTGTGTGTATGTTGTGTTATAAATTTTTATTTAATAGGGCCCACACTCATAATCTCCACAGCTGTGATCATATCAGGCCTAAATTTCCATGATTTCTGTAACACTTCATCATGCTCTAGACCTTACAATAGTATGTTGCAAAGGGATTCTGTAACTACAGATAAGACTAGAAAGTCGGAAAGTGAAACCGCTTTCCCTCTCGTTGTCAGATTGCGTTCAGCTTGATGTCACAAGCCTTTCTCTTAAGGACCACTATGTTCCACCAGTTGGTTTCAATGTACTGGTATATACTAGTGAACTTATATTTTGCCATTTAGTTATACGATAAAAGGAAACAAATGTGTCCTTAAAGGAATTTATCTCTTAGATTTTTCTGTTGTTACATTAGGCAAATCTCTCACCATAACCACTCATAGACGAATGTGTTAATAACAATGTGATAACACCACCTCCTACACCATTGACTTTTTGAGGTTGGGGGCAAGGAGGTCAAACAACACCTAATCCAGCATTTCTCCAATTTTCCTTATCATATAAGTTATTTAGAGTGTTTGATAAAATCATGGATTCACAGGCTCTATCCCTGCTGAATAGAAACATTCAGGAAAGGGGAACTGTGATTTTACCTAGCTCTTTGTGAGCGTATTAAGATTCAGTGAGTGTGGGAAACAACAAACTAGTCCAAATCCTTGTTTTTTAGATATAAAGATTGAGCTCCAGGAAAGTTATTAACTCAGTGAAAGATGGCCCATTTAGGCCTAGAACCCATGTCTCTTTCTCCTAAACCACTGCTCTGGTCCACCCCCTTCTTAGGCACACGATACACATAGAAACTCTGATTTGAGTTTCTCAACATAAATGAGTTTAAAATGACTCTAGTATGCCACAGTGAATTTGATCCCAGTTTAAATATACATGTCAGCATGCAGCTTAATGATTGTATAGAATAGAGTGTTAATGATGCCAGAGTTGTAATATTTATCGCTTCAGAATGATATATAAAAACAAAACCAAAAATTAGCATTCTGCCCATCCTCCATCAACCATGATTCCAGCCAGCTGTCTTGCAAATGTTTGTTGCCCATCAAAAAGGGGATCAAGTGACAGAGTGTGGGTGACTCAGCACCACCATCCACACTAGAATGACATAGCTTTGAGTGTGTGTGCTGATGACAATGCCTCAGTAGCAGCATTTCTGCAGATGAAGAAAAACTTCTTTTTAAAACCAGTGTCATTTGGTATTAACTGTTCTTAGCAGAAGGATAGGACATGGCCCCTGTCCCTAAAGAACTTAAAATGTGAGTGGAAAAACAAAGACTGACACAGAAACACTTTACAGGCCAGGCTGCGTGCATAGATAGATCTGTGGTTTTGAACCAGGGGTATAACGCTATGTTCCCTCTCAATATTCATTCCACATACAAGTGTAATAAATTGTTATGTCAATTGTTTGAAAAAATATTGTGGATAATTTTTTGACGTTGACAGTCGCTTTGATATGATACTGGATCAGTCTTCTAAATGATAGGCATTCTTTCCTACAGGAAACAACCCAGTAAGTATATGTGCAACTAATTGTCTTTCTTTTGCAATTCCTCTAAAACCATAAACAGGGGATTACAGATACTACCTTTTCCTTTTGTAGAAAACATAGGCAAGACTTGTGTCGTCTTAGAATTTTGTGAATTTGTATGAACTACTCACATTATTCACATTTCGAGTCATTAATTGTGATCAAGAGCAACTGGTTTGACAGAAATGGTCTCACTTGGGGCACTGTAAGCCAAGTGTTCATCCACCTAATCATTAAACTACCCAATATTAACAGTGTAGGAGATCATTGGGCTTACAGATAGTCATCATTCTCTAGCTTGCCACTCTTTTTGGGCAGCTCAGAATGCCCACTTCGCTTCTGAGTTTACTAGAGCTGGCAACTGACTTTCTAAGAAAGATGGGAAGATAAGGACAGATCCATATTAAATTTTATCACCTAATTTCTGTTGTCAGAAAGCTGGCAAATGGTGTTAGTGTGCCATTAATCAGGGCATTAAAGGCATATTAATACCCCACTCCCTACCTTCAACCTCATCTCTAACACTTGAGGAATGATTTAACAAATCTTACTATGTGCCAGGGTCTGAGATAAATACTTTACTTGCATTAATCTCATTTGGTCCTTCCAGCTATCCTATGATGTAGGTTAGAGTTTAAGTTTTACAGGGAAAATTAAGGCTCAGAGAGGACAAATAATTTTCCCAAGTGCACATAAATATCAAACATAAAACCTGGTATTTGAACACTCTCTATTTGATTCCAGAGCCAAAACTTTTAACAACTTGACTGTACTTTCTTCCAAAGAAGAGCTATGGGACTAGAAACAACTGGAAACATTAGCCCAACTGAAGCACTGGGGCCTGTCTCAGAGACAAATAGTAAGTGCTCAGTGTTTGCTAACTGTCTCTTCTTTCTCCTCATTCTCTAGGTACAACCTTCTAAATTGTTTGGAGGCTCAACTAAGGCAAACTACAAAGGAAAATATAAGCTTGAGTAATTTGTGGAGAACGAGCCATACTCAGGGAAGGAAAGGGAACCAGCATTCATTGACTACTAGGCACAAGTGTTTCCCTTGTGTTATGACATGTACCTACTGCTATGTGGCATTGGCCCATTTTGCAGATGAGGCATTTGAGTTCTTCAGATTTACCAAGTTGTATCTCTCCTGCTACTAAAGATGAAAAGATATTGTTCCCCTCCTCTAGATGCCCTATAGTCAGTGGGAAGTCAGATATGAATATATTAACTACAATAGAGAGGAATAAATGTGATCAAAGGAATGTATACTATAAAGTATATTTACTGAAACTTCTGATTCACCCATCCAAAAGCTTCAAGTAAACATAAAAAACATATTTTCATGAGATTCTACTGAGTTCTAGGCTTCTCGTTTGGAGAATACACCAATTATATCTAAGCTGGAATTTAAGTCATGTTAAGGCATTCAAAAGTCATTTTTAACTTAAAGCTTATTCAAACAATGTAAAGACACCATAAAAATGATATTTTCTGTGGTCCTGCATAACATCCTCCACAAAACCTCCATGGATGGTGCTGAACACATGACCATTGCAGAGTTAACCAGGTAAAACTTGAACAGATGATTTCCTGTAGTCAGCAGCAGTAAAATCAAATCTATGACATTTTTATCCCATCAGCCTATTCCAGATATGAGTTCTACCTTTTGACAGGATGCCAAGGCGTTAATCATTAAAGTAACATATCTGGCACCACAATATCTGGCTTTTTAAACACTCTTTTCAATAAAACATAACAACATTGCACTTGAGTTTTCAATTGCTTTTCTTTTTGATTGTCTCTGAACAGACACATATTTGATTCATAGGATGCACTTAAGTTGAATGTTTCCGAAACCACAGACAAAATTTCGTGCTATTTTAAATAAGTATTTTAATAGAAAGCATGGACGATAGTAAGAAGCACAGTAAAACCTAGTTACTTCCCAATACATCCATAAACTGTCAGCTGTTTTAGGAAAACGTAAAAAGAATGCACAAGGAGAATCCACCCCAAAATCAAGTCCCAGATATTCTTGAATCAAATATAATTAGAATGAGCAGTTGAAACCAAGAAAACTAATTCTATATGGAAGACCTGTGACCAAAGAAATGTTAAAGCATTCTCAAATATTAATGAAAACAAAATCTGTGGAGACGAACAATGTTCTTCTGAAATGACATTATCAATACTGATCAGAGAGTAGTATAAATGGTAATCTGATAACTGTAAGGAAGATTTTAAAGTATTATGAAACTGAAGGACTATATGCATTCTACAAGGAAAAAAATAAGTGCAACAGAAGCTAATTCTATTTATAAGTAATACTACAAATTTTCTTTGTTTTATACAGAAACATTTTATTATATTTGCTCTTTCTTATAAAGATATGTTATAATACTTTTATCCTCAGTTTCCATAGAGTAAAAAATCATATATGCTTTCCCTTGCTCCCAAAGCAAGAAAACAAGCCCATTCTTTCCTTTGGCATTACTATTCACTATTTTCCCCCCAACACATCACCTCTTTTACTATATCCAGATTGAGGGTATTGAAAATGTAAACCAGTCCTCCTGTCTTAGAAGCACACATAAGAAGTCTTTCGTTAAAAAAATAAAAAAAAATAAGTAAACTTTTTTCATATTGGGATCTAGGGCACTGTAAGAAAGGTATTCCAATTGATGGCAGAAAGCCATTATGAGGAAACAAACTATATAAAGCATGGGGACACAGCCTTTGTAGCTCTGAAATCACACAAAGAACTCATATATAAATTTGGCTCACCTCAGCAATGCTTTTTCTTTAAATTACACAGAAATCTGAAATGCATTGGGTGTATGTAAGGGCAAACTGTGGCCCTGAGTAAAAATGTGTGTTTAAAAGGGGAAATGTGGAAGTAATTATTACCTTGATGTATTTACCAGAATGCACAGAATGTATTCAGCATGTCTTATTTGGGCGTTGAGGGTTTCACAGAACACCTATGACTCTAAAAATCCAGCATTTGGCATCATGTGATCCGGGGGTTAATGATAAACCACCTTTACCCAGGCATTGTTGCCTTGGAAAGCCTCAACAAGCCAGGCTGCTGAGATGGACTGAAATAATTATTTCAAATGAATGAGTCACACTGTTGCTGGCTTCAACTACTCTCTGGTTCAAAATGAACAAATCAGTGTTGCAGGCAGGCACTTTGGAGAAATAAACAGGAACTTTTGTGTCCTTCCATTTAGAGGCTAAAAACACAAGACAAAGGAAGGAGTGCTAAGTAACTGCAAAAAAAATCTAGTTGGATTTCATGATTACTGTTGGGTCTTTAAATTGTGCTCATGCCTAAGCCAACATTCATATTTCCTGCTATGCAGACTTAAAAAGAGGCTCTGGTCATTATTAAGAAGGTCCATACTCCCCAGGGGTGGGGAGAGGGGAGTATGTGTAAGGGGTGGGTACCAACGGGCTGGCGCAATAGATGTGCCCTACAAAGTAACCTGAAGTGGGGAGACTGTGCAGTGAGAAATGTAAGTCAGAGACCTTGAGGAAATGTCCAAAGTAAGAAGCTGATGAAAACATAGGAAAATCCCTAATTTAAAGGTGCAGAGGCAGAGCTACAAGCTGGAACCTGGGGGAGAAGCTATATTGAAGTAGGCAGATCATAAACAACATGGAATGTCTCCTATGATTTCAGCACATACCAGTGTGTATTTAGGGCTTATATTATGGGACCAGAAGTGTGTAATCCATGGATATATTGAGGAGGCCAAATAGTACAGGATCAAGAAAACTAAGTTTTCGCATTTGCCTTGGCTTCTGGAAAGATAGATGATAACCATTGTCTCTTCACAGCAAAGTTGTAGGACATATTTCTACTACCTCCCGTTCCTCTATGATCACACCTCACAGATTCTGTGACTGAATTTAAGAATGATGGATCCAAATAAAATGCTGAGTTTATGAAGTAGAAGGATTTGGGGTTTCCAGGTTATATAAAGCCTTGAAAGACCAAATCTACTAGAAGGAAGCAAGGCTTGATGGAGTCGAGAAAAGCACATAGCAATTTTCTGCTGAGGATAAATGTTGGAAAGGCCATTCCAGGTAAAGGAGAAACAGCATGTGCAAACAAATTAGTGTGCCCAAGGAACTGGAGTAATTTATTATGGATGGACCACAGATCATTTGTGGGGTAGTGGCAGGAGGCCAGGTTAGAAATGTTCGGGCTGAGGACACATTATAAAGGAGCTAACTAACCTATGCTATGGAATTTGAACTTTATCTTTTAGGCAATGATGAGCAATTGAACCTACTAATGTTGGGGAGGGGTGGTCACACGTTTAAAGATTTTATTTATTCAGTTTTTTCCCCCCAAAGCCCCAGTAGATAGTTGTATGTCATAGGTTCACATCCTTCTAGTTGCTGTACGTGGGACTCGGCCTCACGTTGGACGGAGAAGTGGTGCCTCGGGGCGCTCCCGGGATCCGAACCCGGGCCGCCAGCATCAGAGCGCGCACACTTAATCGCTAAGCCACGGAGCCGGCCCTGGTCACACGTTTAAACATACACTTCACAAACCTCATTCCGGCAACAACATTAAATATAGTTTGGAAGTGGGCAAAATGAGGTAGGGGAAACCAGTGAGAAAACGGTATTGCAACAGTTCAGCCAAAAAAAAAATACTGACATTATAGAATAAGCAGCAACAGTAGAAGAACAGAGGAGAAGATGGATTCAAGAATCTTCAGGAGAAAGTGTTGCAGTACTTATGGCACATCAGGGGAAGTGGTGGTTTTTGGACTGGTAGTATGGAATACAGGAGGAAAGCAGATTTGTCATGGAGGGGGAAAAACAAGAGAAAAGTTTAGTTTTCAAAATGATATGCCTGTGGGACATCTGGGTGAATTTGCCTGGGATCAGATGGAATTGTTGCTTTCAGATTTAAATTCTACTATTCAGTTCACTTTTTGTTGCAAGTGACATAAACCCAACTCAAGCTAGTTTAAACCAAATCAAGGGATTTATTGGCTTTTTCAAGTGGGCACAGCTGGATTCAGAGATCTAAACATTGTCCTTAGGACTTTATCTCTCATCTCTCTTTGCTTCTGTTTGGCTTCAATTTCAGAGGCTCTTTCCATGAGGCAGCAAGATGACGACAGACAGCCCTAATCCTACATGCTCTCGATGCCTGAGGGAGAGAACATGTTCTTCCCAATATCTCTGTCAGAATTTCTGGACTCTGATTAGACTAGTTTGTCATGTACCAATCATGTTACCAGGGCACGAAATACTCTAATCCTGGGTCACATTCCCAACCCAGGGGCCAGGGCCCAAGTAAGGCCCCTTGACTGACCATCCCCAGAGAACCACATGGGATGGAAAGGGATGAATCTCTACTGGAAGGGGGCTTCTGAGTGGCAAATTTTGTTCTTACTGAAACTCAGTCTAACCATAAGAAGGTAATGAGATACTCTATCTTTCAAGATTTGAAAAGCTTGACATCAAATACTGTATCATGACAAACAATACAATACTAATGAAATGGCAGTTAGGCAACTGGAAATTTCTCCTGCAGATGTCATTGAATTGCTAGATACTGGAGAAGAGCAATGAAGATGACATTAAAACATGTGAACAAGATCAATCTCTTCTGAGTCAGTCCTGCCTTCAAAGTCCCCAGAGCTAGGCATCATGCTGTGTTAGGGGAACCAACACATATCTCAAATACCAAAATACAAAGACTTTTAAATTTTTTTTTGATCTTTTAAGGAAGATTTTTGAAAGTTCGTTAACCAATTGGATGAACAAATACAATTAGTTGGGAAGAATGTTTGGAACCAAACCCGACCCCCAACACACACACACACACACACACACACACAGGATGCAACGCAGAGAGAAACTAATGTGTTTTGGGGGTGTGGAGAGGCAGCAGAGGGGAGAAAATCACAATCCCTGCCCTGGAAGCCAGGGAAAGGAGCTGCTTTTGTTTAAGCTGGCTGCCTCAAATCCCCCCAAGTAGGTATTTAGTAGACTGGATTCTCCAGATAACTGAATTCCATCCTTCCCTCTGCTGAGGCAGTGTAGCTTTTGGAAGTGATTGGAACTGTCTGGAAATCTTGAGTTGGAAAGGTAAGCAGAATGGGAGAAGACCCTGCCCACTCTGGCTCCCTGGGGAGCTTGACTGGGTCAGCCTCATTCTGGGCTGGGCAGTTCCAATGATTGCCCTGGCATCCTGGGCACCGGACCAGCCTCTGCCTTGCCCTGTGCCAGCAGGGCACAGTAGCCAGCTGGCTACTTGGGTTTACAGGCAGCCATGCAGCCTGGGAAAGAGCAATATCCCTTGAACTTCAGCTGCAGGGGGAGCGCAGGAGCAGGTTTCAAGGGCCCTGGTGAGAGCCAGGCAGGGCCAGACTATAGCCTGATTTATAACTTTAAAATATTCAGACATGCAGTATGCAGGCCTCAGGCCCTGCAAATGTTAGGGGCAAGCCTGTCTCAAGCATTTACCAATTCAAAGGCTTTCAAAGTGTAATGAATAATAAATTTAGAATGAATCTAATTTTGATCCTGGTGCAAAGAGAAATATTTGTTTCCCAAAAGAAGGCTTACTGTTACTGAAGGAATACACACTTCCAACTTCACTGGATGTGCCTTTTAAAGTAGTTTTGCCATTTCTACTCATGTAGGATAATCCACCATAAGGGACATTAACAAAGCAGCTTTTATATTTTATTTGGTTTTACTTACTTAATGAGTATTTTAAAAGCAATATATTTGGATTTCATTTATATATATTTATTTTTTGGTATTTTCATGGTATAGAATGAGTTTTCAGGAATTTAGCGAAATTGTTAACATTTCACCTATAGGAAAAAAAAAAATGGGCTGACCTATGAGTAATCATTGAGCAGGAACAAATTAGCTTCTTATTGGGAGTAGCCTTCCAGTCATCTTTTATAGTCACCTGTTATAGTGCTTTTTGTAAGCAATCACTTGCCTGTGCTGCCCATTAGCCAATTTGTGGCCCAGCCATGGAGCGGTCAGGAACATCGCCACCTCGAGAAGCCGATTTCCTGACAGATCCCCTTCTGTTGCAGGATTCTGGACCATCTTCAAAGGACTTTGCCCTGGTTTTTGTCAAAGCTTGAAAATGTGAAGGGACAATAAATATGCAATCTACTTCAATTTACAATGTTATTTTAACTCTAAAAAGTGTCCCCAGATGCAGTAAATATACTTGGGGCTAGACTCATGGATAATAGAATAATTATACAAATAAAATATGGAAGAAGAATAGATTGCTTTAAGATAATGTATTTTGACTGGTGTTAGTTTCCAACATGGCAGACGGTATTACAGTTCTCAAAGCTATTTGAAGTCTGTAGATGTTTTCGGTTTTCATAACCACAAAACCAGATGTTTGAAAAGTCTTATTGTGCTTTCCTACAAATGGCATATAGGAAGAGGTGTTTGCAGAGCACAGATTACCTCAGCCCTATCCTATGAGTCTCTGTCTTCAGCTGTATTCTTTATGGTCTGTGGTACATAAACTTTTTATAGACGGTGGGAGGAGACAGTAGCTGAAGTAAAATTAAGTGTCTTACCATGAGACAACTTTTATTACAACTTCCTCTGTGACTGAGCAGAACCCAAAAAGAATAGAAAATCTTTAGCCACAGAATTCTCTACCATTTCTCACCAATAAAAATGTTTAATTTTGATAACCGTTGGGTGAAAAATCCTTTCTGGTAATTAGTCCACACATCTAAGTGCTGTCAAAATCACATGGAATTTGGATTCGAATCAAACTGTATCCTTATTAGCTATGTATTCTCAAAGGAATTAGAGCCTCATCTATAGATTAGGAAGAAATACCAACCTAACAGGGATATTCTAAGGAAGAAGTAAAGTAAAAACAGAACAGAATCTGGCAAATAATAGGTGATCAACACTGACTAATCATACTCATTTGTGTCTGACCATGATTTCTCACTTTGATAGTTCAACATTAATAAATTAATACTCTTCCAATTAGTAGTACTTGACATCAGACACGTGTACACTTTCAAAAAGCAGCAGTTCATTTGAAGCATTAGAGATGAAAGTGTAATTAATGCATTACAATTTTATACCACAAAATTGACTCTATTCTAACTACCATAAGTAATGGGAGAAATAACTGTAAATAGAGTATTTTATCATTTTGTTAAAATTTTTATCTTTGCTTAATATTGTTTTAATAGAAATATACATATTCACACATTAAAATCTTGACAATTTCATTTCAGTTATTTTTAGAATTAAGATACTGTTTTTCATCTCACTTTATTATGTATTATTAATCTTTCACTTTTGACTACCTAAATTTTCTTCCTGGGCTCCTATTTAGTAAGTCAAATCTAACATGTTCCAAAATGAACCTCAAGGTCATTATCCTTCCTTGTCTCCTACTCAGAAACAGCTATTCCTTTTGATTTTGCTATTTCTGTTAATGGTACCATTTTTTCCATGTCTCATAAGCTTGAATTCTCCTCCCTTCCCTTTAACTTCTTATCCAAACTGCTGCTAAGTTATTAAAATATTAATTTGAAACCTTTGCACCATGTACTTTATATACAATTTATATATATACATATATGTATATGTACATGTATATGATAGCACATACATGGAGAGCTAGCATATGTGTGTGAATACACATATATACGCCAGCCCTTATATACACACACACAGACATGCTAACTCTCCATATATGTGCTATCATATATGTGTGTTTGTGTGTGTGTATGTGTGTGTATATATGTATGTAAAGAGCTAGTATTTGTTGAGCGGTTACTGTAGGAGAGACACAGAACCGATGTTACACATTACAGGAGTAATGTTTCGTTTATTCTAATCTTCCAATCACCTTTTGAAGAAGGTACTATGATTATTTCCATTTTTTAGATAAGAATTTTTTGGAACTTATTTAAGCTCAAAAAATAGGAAAGAAAAGAGCTGGGATCTCAAATCCAAATCAGTCTGACTCCAGAACCTGCATGCTTCACCAGCTATTGCTTCTCACATCTACTTACCTCCCTCCTAATCATAATGTCACTTCTGTTCTTGAAGTCTTATTACCTCTACTACATTTCCTCCTTCATGTGTTTCTTAACCATGTGTTTTGCCCCACAATGCAATTTACTCTCGCCACATGATTCATCCTCCTAAAACATGACTCTGATCTTCCTTTCTTCTATTTAAAAATTGTGAATGACTTCTCATTGCAAATTTCCTCTTTCTTCGATTACTGTATTAGTCAGTGTTCTCCAGAGAAATTAAACTGATAGGATGCGTATATATAGAAAGAGATTTATTTTTTTATTTATTTTTTTGTTTTGTTTTGTTTTTTTATTGATGTTTTAATAGTTTATAACATTATGAAATTTTGGGTTGTAAATTTTTGTTTGTCCATCACCGTATACATGTCTCCCTTCACCTCTTGTGCCCACTCCCTACCCCCATTGCCCCTGGTAACCACACTACAGTTTTCTCTGTCCATATGATGGTTTATATTCCACACATGAGTGAGATCATACAGTGTTTGTCTTTCTCTTTCTGGTTTATTTTGCTTAACATAATACCCTCCAGGTCCATCCATGTTGTTGCAAATGGGATGATTTTGTCTTTCTTTATGGCTGAGTAGTATTCCATTTTATATATATACCACATCTTCTTGATCCAATCGTCAGTTGAGGGATACTTGGGTTGCTTCCACTTCTTGGCTATAGTGAATAATGCTGCAATGAACATAGGGGTGCATAAGCCTCTTTAGATTGTTGATTTCAGGTTCGTTGGGTAGATTCCAAGTAGTGGGATAGCTGGATCATAGGCTATTTCTATTTTTAATTTTTTGAGGAATCTCCATACTGTTTACCATAGAGGCTGCACCAGTTTGCATTCCCACCAGCTGTGTATGAGGGTTCCTGTTTCTCCATATCGTCTCCAACATTTGTTGTTTTTTGTCTTGGTGATTATAGCTATTCTAACGAGCATGAGGTGATATCTTAGTGTTGTTTTGATTTGCATTTCCCTGATGATTAGTGATGTTGAACATCTTTTCATGTGCCTATTGGCCATCTGTATATCTTCTTTGGACAAGTGTCTGTTCATTTCCTCTGCCCATTTTTTGACTGGGTTGTTTGTTTTTTTGTTGTTCAGTTGTGTGTGTTCTTTATAAATTATGGAGATTAACCCCTTGTCAGAGATATGTTTTGCAAATATTTTCTCCCAGCTGGTGGGTTGTATGTTCATTTTGATTCTGGTTTCATTTGTCTTGTAGAAGCTCTTTAACCTGATAAAGTCCCACTTGCTTATTTTTTCTTCAGTTTCCCTAGTCCGAGTAGGCATGGCATCCAAAAAGATTTCTTTATGACCAATGTCAAATAGTGTGTTGCCTATATTTTCTTCGATGAGTTTTATAGTTTCATGTCTCACCTTCAGGTCTTTGATCCATTTTGAGTAAATTTTTGTGAATGGCGATAGTAGATGGTCCACTTTCATTCTTTTGCATGTGGCTGTCCAGTTTTCCCAACATCATTTATTGAAGAGACTTTCCTTTCTCTGTTGTACATTCTTAGCTCCTTTGTTGAAAATTAGCTGTCCGTATATGTGTGGTTTTATTTCTGGGCTTTCAATTCTGTTCCATTGATCTGTGTGTCTGTTTTTGTACCAGTACCATGCTGTTTTGATTACTATTGCTTTGTAGTATGTTTTGAAGTCAGGGATTGTGATGCCTCCAGCTTTGTTCTTTTTCCTTGGGGTTGCTTTAGCTATTCACAGTCTTTTGTTTCCCCATATGAATTTTAGTATTCTTTTTTCTACTTCTGTGAAGAATGTCATTGGGATTCTGATTGGGATTGCATTGAATCTGTAGATTGCTTTAGGTAATATAGACATTTTAACTATGTTTATTCTTCCAATCCATGTGCATGGGATGTCTTTCCATTTTTTTATGTCATCATCGATTTCTTTCAATAATGTCTTGTAGTTTTCGTTGTATAGGTCCTTCACCTCCTTGGTAAGATTTATTCCTAGATATTTAATTCTTTTTGATGCAATTGTAAATGGTATTATCTTTTTGAGTTCTCTTTCTGTTAGTTCGTTATTAGCATACAGAAATGCAACTGATTTTTGTAGATTGATTTTGTACCCTGTGACTTTGCTGCAGTTGTTGATTATTTCTAATAGTTTTCCAATGGATCTTTAGGGTTTTCTATATATAAAATCATGTCGTCTGCAAAGTGACAGTTTCACTTCTTCATTGCCTATTTGGATTCTTTTATTCCTTTTTCTTGCCTAATTGCTCTGGCCAAAACCTCCAGTACTATGTTAAATAAGAGTGGTGAGAGTGGGCCACCTTGTCTCATTCCTGTTCTCAGAGGAGAAAGAGATTTATTTTAAGGAAGTGGCTCTTGCAGTTGTGGGGTCTGGCAAGTCTAATATCTGTAGAGTGGCTGGCTGCCTGGACACCCCGTGATGAGTGGGTTTTATAGTTTAAGTCCAAAGACTGTCAGGCTGAAGACCCAGGAGAGAGCAGAGGTTGCAGATGATGTCCAAAGGCAGTCCACTGCAGAATCTCCTCTTTCTGGGAGAGGTCAGACTTTTGTTAAATTCAGGTCTTCAGCTGATTGGATGAGGCCCACCCACATTATGGAGGACAATCTGCTTTACTCAAAATCAATTGATTTAAATGTAAATCTCATTTAGAATAATGTTTGACTAAATATCTAGGCACCTTGGCCCTGTCAGTCTGATACATAAAATTAACCATCATAATTATGATTCAGCAAGTTCCTTATAATTCAGCAAAACTGGGCACTTGTGGGTGCCCCAAACCACCTCATTCTTTCCCAGTTCTTCTTTCTATGATGCGTTTTCCTTCTCTTGAACAGTTCACTCCTCTCTCTCATCTTATCATTCAATAAAAGACATATCGAATGAATGAAGAGAGAAACATAAGAGGAAAATGAAAAATAGCACTCCAAATATCAAGGTAATTATTAGCTGAAGTCATATTAGATAAAGCTTTCAATAAACGCTGACTCAGACAGTTTTGAGTGGTATTAGAAGCTCTTTCACCACCAGTGTAGCTTGAAGTCATTTGTTGCTTCGATGCCTGACAGTCTTTGCGTGAATTCAGCGTCTATGGCAGTGGTTCTCAAAGTATGATCTGTGGATCAGCAGCATGAGGATCACTTGGAGAGAACTTATTCAAAATTCAGATTTTGAGGCTCCATCCCAGACATACTGAATCAGAATCTCTAGAGGTGGGGCCCAACTGTCTATGTTTCCACACATCCTGCAAGTAAAGTCTGAGAACCACTGCCCTGGGGCTAGTGTCCTTCAAACTGCATTGAGAGACAAACACATGGAAAAGAAACACATTAAAGGGTAATGTAATAGAGGTAATAAGGGTGCAAAAACTGAAGAGATATTGTGATTAGAAGGGATGAAATAGATGAGAGGAGCAGTAGGTGGCTAAATTCTTATGTCCTGGAGCCAGTCTACTCTGGCTTTGAAAGCCCAACTCTTTCCTTTCCCAATTGTGTGGGCTTGGGTAAGTTCCAGAAGCTCTTTCGTTATCTGAAACCTCATTGTGTAAAGTCAGGCAAAGAGGAGAGAACTCCAAAGAGGCCTTTTCCCTTGTCGGGGGCAGTTTTTCCAGAAAATAATTGCCCTGGGAATAGTTTGGAGGACATGTCTCTGGAGAAATTGACTAGCCCAAGAGAAAAGGCTTGCTGATGTTACACTTGGGGGTCCCCCCATGAAACAGCCTAGCCAGAGTGCCCCAACGTAGCCTACCAATGTACATGCTCTGCCTTCTTGATCCGTTTTTCATGGTACACCTTTAACATAAGACGACTGCCAAGAATTGCTAAACAGTTTAGAAAAATCCGTAATAGAAAAGAAAGCAACTAAAACAAACAAAGGAAAGAAATAAGAACTTGGACGAGATAGAAGTAATGTGAGAAATAAACAAAAATATCTGAAACTTCTGCAATGAAGAGTAATGGTTTAAATTCTTGTTTGTCCAACCTCTCTCCTGAGATACCCCTAATGGTGGAGAAGGATGGGCTAGGATGGTTAAGGTAAAAGATTCTGTATCTTCAAATGTATATTCATATCAGGACTTAACCCTACACCCACTCTAATTCACAGAATCTAGCAAAGATAATTCACTTTGGTTTATATCCTAAATGATAAACCCTCCTACATATACACTGAGCATAAAATGTTACATCCATCAGGGGCCTTTAACTCTAGTACTGATTTTACATGTGTGAAATTAAGAGACTTAACATGATTTGTGATCATTTGTGAGCCATCAGATCCAGGTTACCTGACATTCAAGTTACTGCATGTTTTGGTACACTGAACAGCAGCTAATCACAGCGTTGTGCTTCATTTTTCCCTCCTGTGAATCAGAATTTAGCTAGCTGTTTTCCTATATCAGGAGAACACTGTGAGGAAAGTTAATAACTAAAGCATTTTGAATCCTCCTAATAAACTAGGATGACTTGCAACATAGTAATGCCAGTATTATTGCAAAGACCCCGTGGAGTACTATTTAAAGTCAGCTGTAACTACTATAGGGAAAATAGTCAAGCGATTCTGTGTGTTAGCATTAAACAAGTCTGAAGAAAAACTTGTTTGGTCTCAATCAAAATGTACCGATCTATCTATTTGCAATCGTTTATGTGACGTTTTAGGTCCAAATGAGAAAATGTAGATTTAGGTGTATAATCTATATGTGATTAATTATATGAAAGTATCAGTGAAGAAATGACAAACTCCAAATATTGTGAGAATTAAAGTTTAAAACATTTTGGAAATTATTTTCCTTTTCACAAAGTATATTGTTAGTTTTCATTTTAGATTTCATTATTTAAGTATAATTGAAAAGATCACTTTATTTTATCACAAAATAGGCTTTTGAGAAACATTCCTGATTAAATGATCATCATTTAAAATAAGAGGTAAATTCTTACGGTATTTGTACTTAGGAAAAAGAGCTATTGGTCAAAGTTTCATAACATTATTTTTTCGTCCTCTCAAGATTATGAAGCAGTTTGATAAGAAACATGTTATTTGAGTAGAAGAGTTGTACCTTTGCCATCAATCCTGTAGTTTACAATAAGATCCTAAAACAAAAAGTATCATTTCCCCTCATTTGGCATGTCATAAACAAGAAATAAATTTCCTGCAGTTCTTCCTATAATTGAGTGTTCACTCTTTTTTTTTTCTCATATAAAACTTCTTATATGACAGTATGGTGTGGGAACAAGAGGGCTGGATGAGAACGTTCACCAGAGTTATTTGTTACATAAACAGTAACTCTCCAGAATTCTGCTTCTTATCTGAAATGTAAAGTGGTGAAAAATGGACCATCACTACTCAATATAACTTTCTGTGATGATGGAAATATTCTATAATCTGTACTGTCCAATACGGTAGCCACCAGCCACATGTGGCTATGAAGCACTTGAAATGTGGCTAGTTTTACTAAGGAAGGAATTTTTCTCATTTCATTTAATTTTCGTTAGTTTAAATAGCCACACGTGGCTATTGGCTACTGGGGACAGTGCGTGATTTGACAATCTCTAGAGAGTCTCCTAATCAAATCCTTTTTTGATTCCGTGTAATAATGTTTAATTCTAACCACGTAACCAGACAGTTTGGAGACATCTCTCTACAGAAATCCTGTTAAAGTCAGATTATAGAGTTGACAACGAAATTTTATGGAAAATATCTAAATTCATGTTTGGTATAAGATATTGTTACGTGACAAAATTATTTAATAATTTATAATAATGAGAAATGCACACAGTTTGCTCTACAGTGTGACAACAGAGAATGAATGTCTCTGTTGGACAAAGGTAGAGCCACAAATCACATCTGTGGCTGTGTGACTTTGCACGTGTCACTTTACCTCCTTGCACCTTAAATTCTACATCAGCAAAAGAGAGCTAAAAATAAATATTTTATCAATGTAATTATGAGCACCAAACAGAATTATATGTGTTAAGCAATTAGCATGTTCTCTAGCATGTAGCAGATCCTCAAAATAGTGTATTTCCCCTCTGTAATTTTTTTTTTAAGTTAATGAAAAAACACTTCTACACAACCTTCATTCTAGTCTGGAGGGTAATCAGTTGTTTTCATTTCCTATTGGATTTGGTTTTCTTTCTTAAAAAAAAAAGGCCGCAAACAACAACAGCAAAAAATCCCAATGAAGTATAAATCACAAATCAAAGCAGGGCAGAGTTCAAACACTGAACAAAAGAAAACTATTCTTCACCTTGAAGGCCCTTTTTTCCAAACCAGCAAGTTAAAGGATTTCTCCATCCACTGTTGGTGCTGGAAGGAAGCCACATCCTATTTTCCTTCTCATCTCCCTTTGCTCCAAGTTCTCATTTCTAAGCCTTGCCGCCGGCAACGTTGGCTCTCATTCTTCCAAGGAGACCCTATTATTTAGGAAAGGATTTGGGGCGACCAGGTTGCCGGTGGCTCTATGTCCCAGCAGGACGGCCAAATATGTGGGAGCAACTTCCCTCTCGGTGTGGACTGTGCCCAGGCACCCTCAGTGCCAGCAGCTGTGTGGGGTCCATTCTCACCATGGGCCTCTCATTCACTGCTGAAGCATTCTTGGAAAGTCAAGTTTCAAAGCTAAACAAACAGCACAGATAAATTTTGCAACAATCTGCACTGACATTTTATAGCATGATCGTGAGGAAGATTTAAGGCAAGTAAAACACACCCACTAATATTCACACACTCATATTCCCCATTTGTGGAGGGACTCTCTCTTCAGAACTTCTAGTGTTTTCAAGGTCTGTGAGAAATGAATTTCACTGTGAAGCTTGAGAATTTAACCAGAATAATTAGTCAATGAATACTTCTGCAAGTAAGACCCATTATCCTAACAGTAGTGCATTGAGGAGTAAGGTCGTAAGCTGTTGGGTAAGCACAAGTCTCAGTTTATGCTTAAATGTGCAAATATTTCTCTGTGCAGGTATAGAAAGTGCATTGCTTCCTTTAAGAAACTTTTCTAGTTTTTTAATCCCTCTTACATTCAAGAAGCACATGCTCAATTCAGTGGCAACTGGAAAACGTGTGACAGATGTACAATAAAATGCCGTACCTATGCTCACACTAAGGGCTCAAAAGGAAAATTAAATCTTTCTAAGTAGGAGAGCTCAGGAGGTCATTTTTTCCATACTTTCCTGTATGTGCTCCAAGCTCCGGAATGTACTGAGGCACGCATACTGAATGGTTGGTGTAGATATTTTTTTCTTCAATTTTCTTCAGATTTTATTGCATTCACAGGGAAATATGAAATCACTAGGTTATCTTATCTATAGATTTATATAGAAATGAAATAATGTATTTGATACTTAGTGGATATATTGCTTTCTATATCTAAGAAGGAAAATTTTTTTTCTCCCTGAGAAAAATCACGTACAGTTAATGCCAATTATAACGCAACTTTCAAAACCTGCAGGCTTAGGCTGCAGGACTGGAAATCAAATCACATCTTCCCTGTGTGTAGTGAGGGACAGTAATGCCTCATTTATCAAGCATTGTTCAAGGATGAGGTTCTCCATATAAATGCCCAGATACTTGAATTTTACTCCTTTATGTGTAAATTGAAAATGAAAACCACAGAAAACATTTTTCTAAGTATCCTTAAAAATATTACAATTTGCCTTTATATGTTATGTGCCCTAAATATAATTTAATCAAGTTTGAAGCTGAGCTCAGCCACTTATTAGTTATATAACTTTGGCAAGTTAGTAAAATCTAGCTCTGCCATTTACTAGTTTTGTAATTTTGGCAAATTAGCCTCTGTTTTCTCATCGGTCAAGTGGAGATAATTATACCTATGTCACAGTTTAAATTAGCTAATCTATATAAAACACCTCATAAAACACCTCACACATAGACCTACCCAGCATCGCCTCCTGGCCAGGCCTGTGGATTCTGCAGCCAGACTGTCTGGATCTGAATGTTGCCTTTGCCACTTCCTAGCAAGTAAACTTGAGTAAACTTTTTGACTTAAACCTCACTATGCCTCAGTTTCCACATCTGTAAAATGGGGATGATAATAGTAAGTAAGGATTAAATAATAAGGCGTATAAAGCCGTTAGAGCAGTGATTACCAGGCAGTTATAAGGCAGTGTTCAATCAAATTAACAACGATTAATAAATTTTTTCTGATTTTCTGAATGATCCAAATGTATGTAATTTTGGCAAGGGTGTGTGCATGCATCTATGTGTGTGTAGGTGGGTATTTTTTTTCTCTGGTTATTTATGTTTTGGCTATCTCAGTAATATATTTCTAGATATCAGCCATAAAAAGTTCTCTGAGGTAGGTCGACATCCATTTCTACGTTTTTCCATTTTCTGTGTTTGTTGGTTGGTTTGTTGTTCCTGTTTTCCTTGAGAAAATATCACTCCCATCTCAGGCGAATATGGGGAAAGGCTAAGGAAATGAGAGGTCCCTTTGGGATCTGCCAGTGCAGCAACAGTGGTGGCCTAGCAAGAAATTGATGTCACTCAGGCAAGTAGTAAAATGAAACTTTAGTAGCAGACAAAATGGATGTTCTTACATTACTATGCTCAGATTTGTGCAAGAGGGGTCTCTGCCTCCAGCCACACTTCTCCCAAAGAGCAAGGATTTGGGTGAGGGTCAAAGGATGTGTCCACTTAAAGTCCACATTCTCCCCTTCTGTCCCACCCTCCAGGGGCCTGTCATCCCAGAATTCCTTGCCCATAGTGCCTTTGTCGCCTTCCAGATTACTACAATGTGTATATACTTCCCTAGACCCAAGGGGTGGCTGTGAGGAAGCTGTGTACGCAGATAAGAACAAAGCTTAGATGCCTGACATGGACTCTCGACATGGACGTGCACAGGATAACTTTATGGTGGGTGGGAGGGAGCTAGGGCTGGAATATGATGGAGGCCAGAGGGCTTCAGGCTGGCTTCCCTACACTTTACACATTCAAGTGTGAACTGGGAATCCACCCTACTAGGTCATTCTGAATGTAGATCAAAATAGGAGGTTAAAATGTGTCTAAATGATAGTTTGCTAGCTTGATGTAAATATTACACTATAGTATGTTGATCTCCATTTATACTCCTGTTTCAGCCCTTGCAAATATTAGCAGTAGGCCTGTATATTCACCTTTTTCTAACTGGGATGCTTCTTAAGTTTTAAAGATTTGAAACTTGGAGACACAGGGGACAGTTTCACTATGTCTTATAGCTGAAGTTAATAATACTAAATGGCATGGAAGTATATGGGACAAGATAGACTTTAAATCATAATAAGATACTACTACATACTCACCAGAAGTGTTAAAACTAAAAAGACCAACAACACCAAATGTTGATGAAGATGCGGAGCAAGTCATTTTTAGTGAGAATGTAAAAGGGTACAGTCACATTCAGTAAAGGTCTGGTGATTTCTTATAAAAATGAACATACATCTACCTTATGACCCAGCAATTCCACTGTAATATATTTAATCAAGAAAAAAATCAAATATATGTTCACAAATACACTTTTCATAGTAGTTAAAAAACTGAAGACAGCCCAAATGTCTGTCAATAGGAGAATGAGTAGAACTGTAGTATATTCATATGATGGAATACTGCTATAGTAGTATAAAAAGAAATGAATTTCTGATACAGTGTGGAAGAATCATAAAAACATGTTGCTCAGTGAAAGGAGCCTTACCCCCCCAAAAAGAGTATATATTGTATGATTCTCTTTGCACAAATTTTAGAGCAGGCAAAACTAATCTATGGTTAAAAAAAATCAGAACAGTAATTCCTTCTGGGGGATGGTGCCTGGGGACTGGTGGGGAAGGGAATGATGAAAGACTGGATGAACGTAAGTGACAGGTGTGTCCTTGTGTATAAGGGCAGATTTCTTGGAGATGGGGAAGCAGGACTTCCTGAAGCTAGGCATGTTTGTCCCATAGTGGGAAGAGGGCCAAGATTTGGAATTCTACCAATAGCAAGGAATCCCAAGATGCTGTTTTCCAGGGATGTGGCAGAATGTCAGAATTGAATGATCTGGTGCAACTAGAGAGGCCCTACCTTAAGCACCAGGGCTGTGGATCACAGCAAGGATCCCAGGGTCTTCACCTTGCACAGGAACAGCTTTCTTCAAGGGATCACTTGGTCTTAAATAATGAGTAAATCAAAGGAGACAAATATGGACTGAAGACCAGAAAGGACTCCCTGAATGGGCTAACTTTTGTGGGATTCTGGGGTTTTTACATGACTTGGAAAGGTAGAGACTCAAATGGACTGAGACCGAATTTTATACTGTTCTGGTAAATGAGGTCTCAATCAGAATAGAAAAATTAAGTCATGTTCTGGGTCTTCTGCTGTGAGTTTGTGTTTAAAAATTTAGCCCTGCTTTAGAGGGATTAGGCTTACGTGTGTGGGCCGGAAGGCAAAAACCATGACAAATGCATGGAAGCTTTACAGAAGTCAGTGTCAGCTCAATATAAAGAATATTTCCTAAGGGAGCCGTAAAACCAGAAGGGGTAATGTGTACATCAGCTAATATACATGTTATGGTTCACTTAAAATTTGATATTCTCTTTGCAAATTAATAAATGGTATTCTGAGACATTAACACAAAAATAAAAACAGAATGAGCTGCTTAGGTAAGTGAACTTACCTAAACTGATTTAGTCCTTCAGAATTATTGTGTTCCTCTTATTGCGGAAATCACGTCGCAACATATACAAGTATCAGATCGTCACGTACACCTTAAACTTGCACAATGTTATATGTCAATTATATGTCAATAAAGCTAGAAAAAAGGAATTATTGGATTCCTTTGGATAGATATCTGTAGGCTCCAGCACCTTACTACCATTTAGTGTGTTATAATAAAAGCAAGTCTCAGGCCAAATTCTGCCACACATGTTTATTAGTAAGCACACACAAGTCAGGAATTCAACCTGCAAACTTGACAGACTTTCTTTGTTCTTTTGGGCACTCTTGCAATGAATTGAGATGAATTTAAACAAAAGGGTCCCATGAGGCAAATGTGACAATATTCCAGGAGCAAAATTATGTTACTCTGCTGGTCAGAGCAGGGGGACCTAACATCATTTTGAACGATTGAGTGAACCCAAATTCTTGTATCTCATTCAACCAAAAGCAGAAGTGATCAGTCCATGTTATCTTATATAATAACACTCATTTTATCACAGAAAAAATCACTGCCAACTTTCTTTAGGCTAATTTCCATACCATCTGACACAGAGGAGGGATCAAGACTCAAGATAATTGAATTGATTATGATCATCATTCTGCAGAGTAGGATTCTGATGAGGATTTTTCAAGTAGTTGTTAACCATCCCTGGAGTGTATAGTCTTGATTAGGATTCTTCAAGTTAAGTAATTGTCTCTAGGGCACAGACTAAAACTTAACATGCATATTTATTTAAAGTGAAGTAATATATAACATCTGCTTCATGAAGCCATGAGTCCTTGTTAATGTAACTGATCAGGTAGAGGTTGTAAGATGAGCTATTATGATCTTTGCAATTGGAGAAAATTTCTTCACTGAGTCTTTTGGATCCTCATCTCGTCCTAAAATTCTCTATTTTTACTCAAGATCACACGTCTAATTAATGGTGAAACTAGGAAAGGAAACTGATTCTCCTTTTGATCAGAGTTTCTCATTCAGGCTAGTTGCAAGATTTAACAAGTTGTTCAACATATTCATAGGCATTTCTGATTGTCTAATAATTCAAACACCTGTCACTTTTCTTACTGAATACTATTTAAATCTTTCTTTATTGTAATTCTCATTTTTGTGATTTTTATGATAAAATTTATAGTCTTAAGTGTTTTTATTCTGCAGACTAATTGCAAATCACATTTTATATGAAAAAATGGATAACAAATATGGTATTAACCTCCTCTAAAATGTTAAATAAGAATTACTCTTGACATTCCTTAAAGTTACAAGTGTGGCTTTCAGTTGCTCCAAAGCTCACTGTTTATACAGCAATTTGAGATATTTGTAATCTGTCAGAAAGGCCATATAAAATGTCAACATATTTCATTTTTCTACAGATTAAAAGCTATGAATTTTAATATGTCCAAATAAGTTAAAATGTTACAATAGGTACATTTATTCTATTCCATTAATTCAAAAATTAAAAATTAAGTGTCATAATTCTAAATTTTAGGATATAATGGAAAATAAATATTATAGCTGAATGATATCCTTGGTAAAGTCACCATTTCAAATTAATTAAAATTGCTTTAATTTTCATAGTGAAATTGAAACTATATCTTTTATTACATAAAAAATATTACACAAGAGAACCAAGCTTCAAATCATTCTAAGGTAACTGTCGCATTTTTTTATTGATGAACCTTTCTTCTTCCCGTCATCACCTCCAAGTTTCAGGGAATGCGAAAGCCAACAAAAGGAACAAACTGTTCTGTGGTGTCAGAGCTGGTGGTTTTATGGAAACTTAACAGGATCCCTCCTCCTAGCTATCCATATATTCTCAACTAGGACAGCTAAAAAAAAGCCAAAACAAATGTTTCCTTTCTGGGGTTTTGAGGCCTCTGCCTCCAGTTGAGAAATAAAGGCACACATTTAGTGGGTTGGTCTGTTGCAACAAAAACTACTATTCAAGGTTTGAAGAGTTGAACAAGTGATGAATTAAAAGTCCAAGAGTTTCTGTTTCTAATGAATACAGTTTGATCGATTATTGATCAAGGTGTCTAATTTCATTTCAGCATAACAGAAAATGCGGCAAATGCATTCATCTCTTAATGTCTGCACGGTGCTTTGAAAACAGATACCCTACAATGTGCTGTGGCAGAATACAGGCTACAATCTCCTTGAGGACAGAGGAGTTATTTGTTATTTGTTATTGTGTTATTTGTTCTTATTACCCAATAGCCCAGCCAGGAGGTCAGTGTGTGATTGTCGAATGCGGGCACTCAGTTAAGGCCTTCAGAAAGCAACTCTTCTGTATTAATGTAGTGAAACAAGAGCTGCACTGGTTGGCGGTCAGAAAATTGAGGTTCTCCTTCCAACCGTACGTCCTGCTAGCAAGCCTCAATTTCCTCATTTATGACGTGAAATAACAATGTCTGCCTACTTACTTCAAGATTTCATTTTAAGGCAAAAAGGGAGTTATATTTGTTCTAAAACTGTATGTGCTGGATTGCTATACAGGATTATTACTTAGTATCACTACATCCTATGGGTAGAGTTATCCTTAGGATTCCTATGCAAAACAAAGATAGTGTGTTGCTTGATATCCCTGAACCCAGTAGGTGAACCCCAGAAACCAGAGCTTCATAATATGATCAAATTTTTGAAAATAAAGTACAATTTATGTACAATAAGATGCACAGATTTTTGGTGTAAAATTTGATGATTCTTGACAAATGTATTCACTTACATAACCACAGATTAATCAAGACATAATACATTTCCACCAACCTGGAAAGTTTCCTCCTGCCCCTTACATGTTAGTCTTCACCCCTCCACCACCAGGCAACTGTTGTTCTAATTTCCATCACCACAGTTTAGTTTTGATGTCCTAGAATATTATATGAAAGGAAAATGCAGTATGGACACTTTCGTGTTGAGGTTATCTTGCTCAATATAAAGTTTTGAGATGCATGTTGTTATCAGTTTTCTTTCCTTCATTGCTAAGTAGGATAAATATATCATTACTTGTTCACCCATTCACCTGTTGATAGACATTGATTTTTTTCTAGTTTTATGCTATTATGAATACAGTTTCTATGGATATTCTTGTCTAAATCTTTTTGTAGAAATATTCTTTAATTTCTCTTGGGTAAATATGCAGGAGAGAAGTTGCTGGATCATTAGTTTGGTTTCTCTTTAACTCTATGAGAAAATGACAAACACTTTCTAAGGTAGTTATAACATTTTAAATACTCACCAGCAATAAATGCATGAGAGTTCCACTTCTGTATCCTGTCCAACATTTGGAATTATTTGTAGTGTGTGTGTGTCTGTGTGCGTGTGTGTAATTTTGGCAATATCAGTGGATGTTTGTTAAGCAGTACCTCACTGTGGTATTAATTTGCATCTCCCTGATAATAAAAAATATACATGGTCATTCACACAACCTTTTGAAGTCTCTTGCCCATTTCAAATTGTTCTTTTGTCTTTATATTATTATTTTATGGGAGTTCTTTATATATTGTTGATACAAGTTCTTTCTGAGACGTTAATTGTGAATATTTTCTCCCATTCTATGGCTTGATTTTTCATGTTGTAATATCTTTTGTTGAGCCAAATTTTTAAAATTTTGATTAAGTCCAGTTTATCTATTTTTTGTTTTACAATTAGTGCCTTTTTATTTCTTAAAAATGGTCTAAGTTTGCAAAGATATTTATCTTATTTTTTTTCTTCCAGGTATTTTACAGTTTTAGCTTTTACATTAGGCTGACAGTTCACCTCATGTATGTATGATGTGAGGTTTGTGTCAAGATTTATTTTTTTCCCATATGTTTATCCAGTTTTCCTGTGCCATTTGTTGAAAAGACTTTCTTTTCTCCCATTAAATAGCTTCAGCAGCTTTTCAAGAATAAATTGACCATATTTGGGTCTATTTCTGAACTCTATTCTGATCCATTAATCTATTTATCTAGTCTTGAGACAATACCACATAACAAGCTCTCTTACATACTGTATCTTTATAAGTTTTAAAGTCAGATAATTAAGTCCTTCAACTTTGTTCAACTTTATCAATGTAAGCAGCTTATACTTGAATATTTCTGAAAACCTATTCTGAAAATCTCTGCCTTCAAATAGGATTGTTTAGTCCATTCACATTTAATGTAATTGTTGACATTGTGGACATTGTCTTTCTATTTTATTTCTATTTGTCCCATCTATTTTTTGTTCTTTTGTTCTTCCTTTCCTGCATTCCTTTGGAACAATCAAATATTTTCAAGTATTTTGTATTATCCCCTTTAATGACCTTTTACTTATACCTCATTACTTTGTATTTTTAGTTATTATTTTACTGACTAGAATATGCATTCTATAGATTGTTTTTTGAATTTGAACTTTCCCTCTATATAAGACCAGTAGGAGAAATATTTGGCTGACACTAATATTATTTGTATTCTAAGCTCAGATTATGGAGATATTAGAAGACAGGATATTGTCAGAGTGACTACAACAAAAAGGAGGAAGGTAGGTCTTATAAGAAAAAACAAGTACAAGAATAACAAATATTGGGTAAGACTGAAGCTCCATTTATAGTATTTGGACTAAAGAGTAAATATATAAATATTTTCTTTAAATTTATCTTATTTTAGATTTTAGACAGTGATACAGCACAATAAGACTTGATCTAAATATAGTAGCACATGCCTGAAGCTACTATAGCCTTGAAAGAGAACTGTCTCACTTGAAAAGAAAAATATATTTGACTGAAAGCCTTTACGTTTACATTCTAAGATAAAATGTGACATTGTTTGCTTTTGATTTCATTGGTGCATTCATTCATTCAAGAATTAGCTTGGTTTGCCATGAACATCACCATGACCACTGAGGAAATCTTGAGTCAGTTCCTAAGGAGAAGGCTAGGAATAGTTAATGTTTCTTTTTTGTTCATTCAAAGTAAAAGGAGGCCTGGCCTAAATTAAGCTGGGAGTGCTTTTTGCAAAGCATACCAAGCTTTATGGGACTTCAAGCTCAGCACTTTAGGCACAGTATTTCAAACTAAATCACAAGAAAAAAATTTACCACTATATTACTTTTTTAAAACAATTCAGCATGGTGCATTTGTTTCTTTGGAAATGGGATACAGCTGCTTCCTGGGCCATGCTCTTGTTTGAGGATCTTTTTGGTAAACTGAGACCTTCCTGAAGTATCACTATTAAAATGTGTAAAATATAAGTCTTTACTACATTAAACACCTATTGAGCTGCAGGAAAAATAAAGAAGAATGAATTTGTAAGGAAAAAGCATAAAATTCCAACTTTTTAATGCATATTATTATGAGTTTTTTAAATGCAGCATCTTGTTTTTAGACCATTAAGAGAATTGAAATCAGATTTTTATTTTTAAGTAAAAGAACACTCTTTACTAAATAATAATTCACAGTGTAAGAAGAAAGAGTTCTATCAACTTCTTCAAGTGTTTAAATACAAATGTATTTTACAACCAAATTTTTTTCAAAACATTTCCTAACTTAAGAGAAACCAAAAGTCTTTTTAGCTTATTCTTTATCTTACAGATATTTTTACCATAATACATATTATCTTATAGTTCCATGGTGTATTTTTGTTCCTTATTTTTTAGGAATTGCTTAGGCTTTTTTTTTTTTCTGATTGCAAGAGTAATAGATACTCATTTTAAAAAGCTATGAAGAAAGCTAAAAAGTAAAGAATTTAATATATCACTTGATGAAAACTAATCCTTGTTAATATCTTGGTGGACTTGGCTACTTTTCCTATATATGTATTTTAATACCAAATATGCATATATATATGCATATATACACACACAGAGGTATAAACATATTATATCTTTAATGAGATCATACTATACTTTCCAAATATGTATTGTTTTATACCCTAATTTTTCTCTTACACAGGCTTCAAAAGTGTTACATATCTATAAATATAGATTAAATTAGACCCATTTTTATGCCCAATTTTATACCTGTTCCACTGAACCTGTTCTATGATAAGATGACCAGTAACTTCTAATTCAATGTGCCATCCTCATTCTTCATTTTACTTGACCTTTACTCGACACTGTAGATCTCTGTCTTTTTTTAAATTTTTTTTTTAATTTTATTTATTTATTTTTTCCCCCAAAGACCCAGTAGATAGTTGTATGTCATAGCTGCACATCCCTCCAGCTGCTGTATGTGGGACGTGGCCTCAGCATGGCCAGAGAAGCGCTATGTCCGTGCGCGCCCGGGATCCGAACCCGGGCCGCCAGCAGCGGACACGTGCACTCAACCGCCAAGCTACCGGGCCGGCCCTCTCTGTCTTTTTTTGAACCACTGTCTTCATTTGGCTTCCAGAGCCTCTTCTGGGTTTATTCTTCTGGCTGCTCTTTCTTGGTCTCCTTGACTGGTTTCTCCTCAATTCCACAGTCTCTAAACATTGGAGTGCTATTGGGCTCAGTCCTTCCACCTCTTCTCCTGTCTCTCTATACCCATTCGCCTGGTGCTCACATATAGTCCAAAGCCTGTAAATACAATTTACAGGATGGCATCTCCCAAATATACATCTCCAGTCTGACCTTCTCCTGTGAATTCCTGACTGAAACATACAACAGACTATTTGACATCTCTATTTGGAGATTTTGTAGGCATCTCAAACTTAAGATTCACAACTTCGAAGTTCAAGTTCAAATCTGATTGATATTATCTGCCAAACCTACTCCTCTTCCCTATCTCAGTAAATGATAACTCCATCCTTCCTGTTATTCAAGAAATAAATCTTGAAGTCATCTTTTAATTCCTTTACTGATATCCCACATCTGATCTGATAAAAATGCTGTTGACTTTCCAAATAAGCCCTGAATCTTACCACTTACCACCTCCACTGCTACACCCAGGCCCAAGCCCCTTTATCCTTTGTTTAGATTATTGCAGAAACCTCACAACTGGTCTCTTTCCTTCTACCTTTAGCTCGTTCTAATTTATTCTTAAAATGGCAGTCAGGGGGCTGGCCTGGTGGCATAGTGGTTAAATTCACGTGCTCCGCTTCTGTGGCCTGGGGTTCACGGGTTGGGATCCCAGGCGCGAATCTACACACTGCTCATCAAGCCATGCTGTGGCAGCATCCCATATACAAAACAGAAGAAGATTGTCACAGATGTTAGCTCAGGGCCAATCTTCCTCACCAAAAAAAAAAAAAAAAAGGCAGTCAGAATAATCTTATAATGTAAGACAGATCACATTCCTTCTCTGTTCCATTCTCTCCAATGGCCATTCTCTTCGCTGGCCTCTTTTCCTCTCTAACGTCATCTCCTACTACTCACCTTTTTGCTCACTTCCCTCTACCCATGCTGTCCCCTTGCTTTTTTTCAGGGCACTTTGTATTAGCTGTTCCCTCTGTGTAGGATCTTATTCCTCCAGATATCTGTGTGGTTTATTCTCTCACCTACTTCACCTCTTTATGAAAATTTTAACCTTTCTGTGGGTCCTTCCTCAGTCACCCTATCATAAATCACACCACCCCATTTCCCTGCTTTATTTTTCTCCTTAGCGCTAACATAATATGTTATGTATATTTACTTACTATTGTGTTTTTCTCTCTTTCTCCAGCTAGAATGTAAGCTCCTAGAGGGCAGAGGACAGGGATTTTTCTGTTTTATTCATTTCTTTATGCCCGGCTCATAGAACAGTGCCTGGAATATTAGGAGCACTTAAATATTTGTTGAGTGAATGGAAAAATAAATGAATTCACATCATTATTTGAAACTACAAATAGTGTCTCATTACATGGATGAACTGTTAGTTTTTTCAACCAATTCTGGATTGATGTGTGTTTAGTTTGTTTCTTTACTATTACTAACACACTATTTTAACACTTTGACAATATCTGAGGGTTCCTTTAAGGTAAGTTTCTGGAAGTGGAATTGCTGCACGAAAAGATTGGCACAGTTTTAAAGCTTTAATTATGTGGCTAGTCGTCCTCCAGAAGAAACGCAGTCATATACGTGCGAATGTCTCTAGTCCAATGCGTTGACTATGGTGAGTATAATCATTCTCTCTAATGTTTCTCAATATGATATTAAAAACTTGGTATCAGGCCGACCCGGTGGCATAGCACTTAAGTTTGCACCTTCTTGCTTTGGCAGCCCAGGGTTTGCCAATTCAGAACCCTGGCGTGGACCTACTCACCGCTCATCAAGCCATGCTGAGGCAGTGTCACATATAGAAGAGCTACAACTCTACAGCTGTGATACACAACTATGTACTGGGGCTTTGGGGAGAAAAGAGGAAAAAAAAGAGGAAGATTGGCAACAGATGTTAGCATGGGGCCAATCTCCCTAAAAAAAAAAAAAGAGGTTTCCTGGAGGAAGAGATCTTAAAAAATAAAACTTGGTATCTCAGTGCTGTTTTATATTCATGCAACTTAAATAAATAACTATAAATAAAATTAAAAACTCTAAATAGAATTTCTCACAAACCTAGACGGTAACATCTCTCTCAGCCAACAAGCGCACGGACCACCTTCATTAGTAGTCATGTAGCACCATCCTTGACTGCACAGGGCAGTTGCCACAATTTCCTCAAATTGAGTTGACTTTTCGCATTCATGCTCACTCTCGTCCATTCACTAGATTCTGATTGTACCCTGCTTTCGTGTCACCATTTCCTAGTGAGATCCAATAACAGGAACGATGTTAGTTTTTTTGCAGAGAAAAGCAACAACAAAAAAAACCCGCCATAGCTAAAATAATCTTCTTTACAAAGAAAGTCACTTGTAGCTCCTCTCCGTCATTAGATCTTCAGTGAATTCCTAGATAAGGGCAGGTTTTCCCACCCCATTGAGGAAGTATAACGTGGTTGGGAGTCAGTGGGTCTAATAGGAATCTTTCTAACTAAAGCTTATTTGCTTTGGCTGCGATTCTAACAGGCCTCCTTCCTGTGCTCTTGTTAGATTTTTCTGGCTACATTCATAAAATAGGGAGCCTGTCTCTTGGTGAATATTGAATTCCTCTATGTGATAACTTGTGATTTTAATGAAGTTTTGTTAATCTCTAAAACACGTGCTCTTTAGTGTCTAACCCCTCTCATCTTCCTGAGCTGTTTTTTGTTGTTGTGATCTAAATGTTAGTATCTCATCTGTCAATGTAGTTCCAATTTTCTGTGTATTCTGTAGAAGGATGGCCTACATATATATTCAAATTGTATTTTAAGAAATGTGTTTCTTCCTATGACTTTATTTATTTATTTTTTTTTAATTTTTATTTATTTATTTTTTCCCCCCAAAGCCCCAGTAGATAGTTGTGTGTCATAGCTGCACATCCTTCTAGTTGCTGTATGTGGGACGCGGCCTCAGCATGGCCGGAGAAGCAGTGCGTCAGTGCGAGCCCGGGATCCGAACCCGGGCCGCCAGCAGCGGAGCGCGCTCACTTAACCACCAAGCCACGGGGCCGGCCCCCTATGACTTTAGAAATACAAGTTAGTTACTCCAGTTAAAAGTTGTAATTAATATGGTGATTGAGACTACACAGGGAGCAACGGTGACAGAGAAACACTACTCTGTATGTGCTTTTGCTTTTTAATGAAAAGGAGTAGATTCTTCCTAAAGTGGCTTTTCTCAAACTTTTTGGTCTCTGCATACCCTTAAGCTGTTAGAAATTATTTTTGGCACCGAAGAGCATTATTTTGTGGGTTATAACTGTCGATATTTGTCATATTAAAACTTAAAACTGAGAAATTTTTAAAATACTGGTTTATTTAAAGATAGAAGTGGTAAACCAATTGCATGTTAATAGAAAGAATACATGAAAATAACTTTTTTTAAAGTTTTTAGTTGGAAGAGTCACATTGCTTTACAGGTGTTTAATATAAGAATTAATAGATGGGACTGGATTCTCAACCAGCTTCTGCATCCAATCTGTTGCAATATCACACATCATGTAGCTTCTGGAAAACTCCGATACATGTTTGTGAGAGAATGAAAATGAAAAACACAAATAACATCTTAATATTATTATGAAAATAATTTTGACCTCACAGGTCTCCTAAGGGTTCCCCAGGGGTTCTCAGACTGTATGTTGTCCTGAAATAAAGGGTCAGAATGTTCTAGAATATGAAAGAGCATAATACTGGAATTTATTAGCCTTGGTTTATAACAGCTAAATCTGAAAAGAAGCTATGAAGTATGTTAAAATTTTAATAACATTTGCTCACTTTTGATGGGCTTACTTCCTTGCTTTACTCATCCATTCCTTCATCTACATTATGAAAGGATTTTCTTTATTTTCTCTGTAACCTACTCAGATAGAAGAGACTTTGTCTCAGCAGAACCATTTTCTGATGACTTTATTATGTCCTTCATTATTTAATTAAAAACAAAAACAAACAAAAAAGAACAATCTCCTCAGTTATGAAAGAGGTAAAGTTCTTACAATGATATTATCTTCTAGATTTGTTTTTAAAACCTCTTATTGTCACTTTGATTAAATAGGTAACTAGGAATTGTTTCTCGGACCCCCATTATTCTAGTTTATTGAAGGGCCCAAATTGCCCCTGACAACTCTTTGGATTTTGCCTTCCTGAAATCTGTCGCTGAATTTAGAAAACAATGAAAACATTTTCAGGATGTATTTTACACCTAAAACTATTTTTGAGATTTCCCACAGGTCTCCTGAGAAATCACAAAGATTTATTCTGTCGCCTTGTAAATAAAGATGTGTGAGACAACATTATGTTCATTTGATCTCTTACAAGATCTATTGCAAGAATTTCATGGGAAAAGCTGTCAGGTCAGAAGAGACACTCAGCCTTTCCTAGATAATGTGTGTGTAGGTAAAATGTTGTTAATTTAAGTACTTCAGAAATATGGGGAGTCCTTGGAAATTTGTCAGTGCCCTCTCTATCCATAACACATTTTACTCCTAGGGAAAATTGATCAAAATTCCTATAAAATAGTTGTATGCTATACCCCAATAAAGACTTTTATTCTCTTTTGTTTGGATATTATTGATTATGATATAATATTATTGATTATGGTGATAAGTTAACAGAAGCCATTAAGTTTCTAGACAGTTTTGTTTTACTTGATGCTTGTCTGAAGTCTCTGCCATAAGCTACAGGCAGAGTTGTGTCATTAACAAACGTCTCTGAGACTTTGAATGATTGACACTTCAAAGAATAGACTCGAGTACAGGCTTTGGAGCTGACATCACACAGATAACTTTCAACTCATACTAGTAGACTGCTTCATGAAGTTAGACCACTAAGCCAAATCCAGTAGAATAGAATTCATTTCCTAGGACTGAATAAACTAAGGAAGAAAATTTTATTGTGCTTATTTGTTTGGACCGCTGTTGGTATAGTTTTCAGCTTATGTTTTCTAGATATATGAAGAAGCTCTTTCTCTTTCTTCTTAAGCTTTATCTATAATGCATACAATTTAGTAAAATCTGCGTTTTAAAGCTGAAATACAGCATTTAAAAATAATATTTTGTTCTTACTGACCTGAGGTTGCCCTAACAAATCACCACAAATTTGGTGGCTTCAAATGACATAAATTTATTCTCTCGCAGTTCCGAAGACCAGAAGTCCAAAAATCAAAGTGTCAGCAGAGTGGATTCCTTCTAAGGGCTCTGAGGAGAGAATCTGTCCCATGCTGCTCTCCTAGTTTCTGGTGGTGGCTGGCACTTCTTGGTGCTCGTTGGCTTGTAGACATATCACTTCAGTCTCTGCCTCCTTCTTCAAGTGGATTTCCCCTCAGTGTGTCTGTGTCTCAAATCTTTCTCTCCTTTCTCTTGTAAGGACACCAGTCTTTTGATTTAGGGCCCACCCTAAATCCAGGATGATCTCATCTCAAAATTCTTAACTACATCTACAAAGAGCCTATTTCCAAATAAGGGCACATTCACAGGTGTTAGGACTTGGAGATTTTTTGGGAAGGAAGGGACACAATTCAACCCACTACACCCCTTCTCCAGAATTTGGAAACTTAGTTTGTCTCCTTACTTTAAATGGAAATATTTGCATAGGTACCATAAGAGTAGTTTTGCCTGGGGTGTTGTATTTGAGACTGAAACTCTTTTAATCAGTTATGACAAGCTGCCTTTAAGAGGAAAAAAAAAAGGCTTTACTTATGGAGCCAATGCCTCCAAACTTCTCCCAAGAAAACTGGCTCAATACCTGGCTTACAAGGTCCCAGCCTTACCCTCAAGGGTAGTAAGGAAAATTCCTGGCAGACTAGGAAATTTAAAAATTTGGGGGACTTCCAGAAGATAGGAATTCACTTTGATGTATAGGTACTGCCAGTAAAATCTGGTGGAGAGAGATTCTTGGGCTTGGCTTCCTGGCTTTTGGATAGAAAAACAGAGGCTTTTAAAAGTAAAATCTGAGATTCCTTATGAAAATATCCAGGGAGAAGTTAATTTATGGCCTTTGTAGCTGTCCAGTGCTGTGTGTATGACTCAGGAATTGCAAAGCAAACTCAAGGAGCCTGTATGATAAATTAACACTCTCGCTGCACTTAGGTAAATAATCAGGTCAAACCTAATATTCCTTTTTTATGATCAAGAATAGTCTTTGAGGGGCTACCCCCGTCACTTGGCAGTTAAGTGTGCGTGCTCCACTACTGGCGGCCCAGGTTCGGATCCCTGGCGCACACCGACGCACTGCTTGTCCCGCCATGCTGTGGGGGCGTCCCACATACAGCAACTAGAAGGATGTGCAACTATGACATACAACTATCTACTGGGGCTTTGGGGAGAAAAAGGGAAAAAAAGGAGGATGATTGGCAGTAGATGTTAGCTCAGGGCCAGTCTTCCTCACACACACACAAAAAAGAATAATCTTTGATATTATTATGATCATAAGAGGGATAGACTGTGAGAAAAATATTAAAGACTTTGAACAGACAAAAGATTATTTGGTGTTAGGTCTAGCACACCCTTTTGGGTTATCTGTGCATTTCATTGTCTTTGAGCTATTTTATAACTCTGTAATTTATAGAAATTGGTAGCAATGACAATGATTCTTGTCCATAAAAAGTGAATTTGTCTGTTGCACCTCCAAAAAGTCAGTTTTGCATCCATTAAGAAATTCATTTCAGCAATTGTGAATGCCCGTATCTGTGCTTCTGAATTCTTTTGAACATGATCTAATATCTTACTGGTTTCCTCATTTATTAATAAGTTAAATAAAATAAGTGTCTTGTATTTAGAAAATGAACAAGATAGAAAATTTGTGTCTGTTAGATCTATTCACAGTTCAGAAAAAAATAAAAACTCAAGAAACTGGGATATCTATGTGGAAAAATTGCATATTTATTTATTATTAAATAAATAAATGAATTATTTATTTATTGTTCATCTCCTCTCCCTCTAGAATGTAAAGTTCATAAGGGCTATGATTTGGTCTTGTTCAGTACTATTGTCTCCAGAAATTAGAATAATTCCTGGTACATCCAAGGTGCTCAATACATGCTTATTGAATGAAAAAAATGATTGAATAAACGCAATCTGAAAAAGGGATTATAATTTTCTTTATATGATTACATCTGAGTCAACATTTCAACTGATATCTATAGAAGCAGTTAAGAAATTATTCTGTAATATAGGCTTAGTCAGTGCTTGATGAAATTAATAATTTGAATTTAATAAAATTTAAGCCTAGATTATAATTTACATATGTGCATTATAAAATTAAATATAAGTTAAAAATTATATGTGCTAATTTTTATGGTCAAAATACTAATTAAATAAAAACCAATGAGTTTGTAAAAAGCAACTGCCCTATTATTAGCACTGTACAATCTTAAATAGTAAAATAGTACATAGTAGATTATTTATTTTCTTCCATGTGCTTTATTTCTCTTTTCAATATCCTTCTTGTCTCTGTGTCTCTCTGTTTCTTTGTTTCTCTCTCTCTCTTTTCCTGGCACACAATGTCATCAGGCTCTTTGACCTCCAGAGTCCTGTGAAACAATCTGCCTCTTCCCTGGGGGAGTACTACTGGTGCCAAAGAGTTTTCAAGGGGTTCTCATCACAGGTGGCATTAACGGTGCAGATAGTTCTATGGCAATTCACGGCAATATTCTTGAATTCTATATGTAGTCTTTCGTAAATCTGATCTGCCTGTGGTCAAGTTGATTCTTCTTTCCTACCTCCATTATCCCAATTACCATACTCACACTTTTCAAATATAGATCTTTCCCTTACCAAATGTTACTATATTATCTCAATATGTAAAACCTTAGGGCACAAAATGAACGTTAATATCCACTTCATTAAGAGATGTATTTACAAATTAATTTTTATGTTCTTATAATGAATAATTATTTACCAGAATTTAAAATAAGAAACTTTGATTATTTGCATATTAGTAATCATAATAATAAAAATTAAATGCAGAAGAAAAATTTTAACTTTCAAGAACATATCATCACAGCAAATTTTAAAAATTTAAATTTCAATTCATATATACATAAATATATATATTGTTGTCACTGTTAAGGATGAAAAGAAAGGGTGGTTAATATAAAGACTTTTAAATACAAAAAATATTTTACGTTAGGATGAATTTCCTTCCCCAATTTACGTTGGGGAAGGAGAAAGAAAATAATATCTCAAAGGGAAAAATGAACTGAAGTGAAATGTCTAAATATTGAAGAAGAGCTTGTTCGTGAATAATGATGAATGTCAAATGGCTATTGTACTTGCATTACAATGGATACATTTAAAGAGTATATTCTAAAAAATATATACTTAAACGTGTCTAGGCATTACACTGTTTTTAGAAAAATTCTTTTAAGGGCACACTAAGCAAGAAAAAGCTTTATGTTATTCCTAGTCTCTGGGTTCCCATGGAAGTAATGACTGGTAATGAGTAATGAATCTGTGCTGTTGTGTTAGCTAGAGGTTGTGTCAACCTCAGAGAACATCATGTCTTAGTGCATTAAAAAAGCCCAGAAAACCTTCACAAATTATTCTAATGATGGAACTGTAAGACTGAATGATAGGCCTGTTGGGAACAGACGTTGGTAGTTGTAAAAGATTTACAATCCCTCATACCATTAGCATTGGTGTGTAGACTTGGACTTGTACATAGCAGCACAGTATAGAGTATTGATTAAGAGCCTGGCCAGCTAACTTGCTGACTGTGACTCTCATCAAATTACTTAAAATTTCCAAACCCCAGTTTCTATTTTTTAAAATAGGGTTTGTCCATAAAACAGTCCTATCCCTTAGAGTTCTTCTGAGGAATTAGTTACATATCAAGAGCTTAGTACAGTATCTGAAAAATGAAAAATTATTAAATAATTGTTTGGTATTATAATTACTTATGCTTATAGATATGCTGATTTATTTCTTTTTTTAAAAGATGACTATCAGTTATCTCTAATCAGTAATAATAATTGTCTACAATATATGCCTATTGAACTCATTCAGTGTCACTAAGGTGTTTCTCAAATCTTTAGCCACAGAAAATCACTAATGCCAATATAATGCAAACTAAGATTTCTGTGAATCATGCATTAGAAGAAAAAATAATCTTCTTGTAAAAAATAGTAGTAAGAACTGAAGTTTCATAAAAAGCTGGCCATTTCTTTGTTTTTATTCCTATTATCACATAGAAATAATCAAGAAGGAACACAAAGTTAATTGCTAACTACTGTTTAAACAACAATGTAGCCTTTCCTTTTGTTGCACTGCACCCCATTAGTTCCCTTCAGCCTAAAGACATTGTTTTTATGACAAAAATAAAATACAAAGCCTTTACTTTGAACATTTGATTGTCAATATTAAGGAATACACAGAAGAGGCCTAGATTTGAGTATAATATTCATTTTAGAAGCCCGAATTCTTCATTAATATATCACTTGGAACTTAATTAAGTTTATAACTCCATAGACTCACAAACTTCACATATATTCAGGTGTTTCACAGATGTGGAAATGTTTTAGTTTGGAAGACTTAACGCTATCTTGTTGGCATGAGGTCCTCTGATAGTTTAACACTTAGACGTAAGGAGAGTTAAATAAAAATCTCTGAATTGCTTGTCAAATATTCAATGACATCGTGCATCAAATTGTGTCCACAAAAAGCATTAATCTATGCTGTCCTTGTTCTTTGACTATTGCTAAAACCAATCAGATTTGTTTTAAACCTATTTTCTGGGGGCTGTGGAAATGCGTGCATTAATGCCCAAAGAGAGATGTAATGCTTTTGGAGGTTTTATTTGCCTATTTTCAAGGGTCTCATGTAACTGTGTAGAATGACCCTTAGAATACTCCTAATCCACTCATCAAATTGGAGTCTAGCTAGAGGCACAGAGGCACGGGTTTTCAGCTTTTTAATCATACTTAAGATTATACCACTTATTGGCTCTCATTTTAAACTTGGATAAGAAATCAAATATAATCTCAAAAATAAATAGTCTAATTAGTCTGCATTCCAAATGCTGAAGAAATATGATAAAGTAGTCCCTGAAGAAAAGAAAAGCCAAACACCTTGAATTTGGCCTTTTCCTCATGAAGTCGTGGTGATTTTCCAGTTCTCATCTTTACCAATTATTGGTGTTTGGGTGTTTGACACACTTGCTCATTCCTTCCTCACTGAAACACATTCTTCACTTGGCTTCTGAAACATCCCTGTCTTGGCTTTTTTTTTTTGTAACTCACCGGTCTGCCCTTCTAATCTCTTTCCTGGTGTCATGTTCATACTCCCGAACTGCTAAATGTTGGTGTATCCATGAATCACTCTTAAAACTCTGTTCTATCTGTACTCACTCTCTAAATGATTTAATCTTGTCCCACAACTTTTAATACATTCATATTCTAATAACTTTCAAATTTCGTTCTTTAACCTTAATCTTCTTTGCTGAATTCTAGAGTGTCGATACCCAATCACTTACTTAACACTTCTTCATGGATATCTATGAAAATATGTTTTTTGTTTTTGTTTTTTGCCAATTCTAAATTGGAAAATTGCTAATTCCAAAATTGAACTTGTAACTCCATCTCCTTCCATAATGGCCCTTCTTGCAGTTACCACAATCTTGGAAAAAGAAGAGTCTATTTATTCAGGCCAAAATCATGGAATAATTCTTGATGTCTTTCTTTCTCTCACAGTCCTTAGCCAATATTTCAGCAATATTCAGAATATATTCGGAATCTGACTACCTTCATGTTGTCTTCCAAATTTAAGCTACTATTTTCTCTCATTTGAACTATTGCATTTGCCTCCTAACATAACGCCCTACCTCTAAGCTTGCCTCCCTACATGAAACTCTTGAAAAGAGGAAAACCCAAAGTCTTCTCTGTGGCCTATGAAATGCTACATAGAATGTGTCTCTACATTTGCCTACAAGGCATGTGTCCTCTCTCTTTGTCCTCATCTTCTGCCACTCCTCTTACTCGCTCTACTCCAGCCATACTGGTCTTTTTGATTTTCTTCTAACACATCAGTCATGGTCCTACCTCACGGCCTTTGCACTTGCTGTTCCTACTGCCTGGAAGACTTTTCCTTCAGAAAACTTCATGACTTCTTCTTTCCGTTCTTTTGGGTTTCTGCTTACATGCCCTTTCTTTGAAAAACCTGCTGTTACCACCGTATATAAAATAGCACCACCTCCCCCCACACTGCCATTCTCCATTCTTTTCCTCTCTTTTACTTGTACTCTTCTTCATAGCACTTTTTAATATTTACTTAAAATATTCTTCGCCTTGACATGAAAATATTTATGCCATCTGACATATTATACACATATCTATTTGTTTATAGCCTGTCTTCTCCTTTGAAACATTTAGAAACTTATTTGCCTTTCTATTGTATCTCACAGCCCAGAAGAGTGGCTGACACAGTGTAGATGCTCAACTAACTTCCCATTGTGTGATCCCAATTCTTGGACATAGGTTCACTGAAAATGCCTTCCTTTGTGCTGGTTCCTTCCAATGCAAAACTTTCTGGAAAGCAAAATAGTAGGGCTTCTAAACAGTGGTCCTGGATAAATGCCAGAGCCATTGTTAGAGTGGGGTCCTCTCAAGCTCTTTCCCACTTATCTAAAGGTCCTGTATCAGGTAGCAAGCTTTTGGAGCCACATGTGCAATAGAAAATCCAACTCAACCTGGCTTAAATAATGAGAGGACATCCAGAGGTATGATTGTTGAGCCCTCAGCCCCAAAATACCTTTAGTTTACAAGTTCTGTCACATATGTTTTAGTTCACATCCAACATGAGAAAGAGAGGCTTCTTGTATCCCTCTCACAGATCATGAAGATCCTCTCTAAAACCCTTCAGAAATCTTTGCATCTCTTTGGTCAAAATTGAGTCACATGTCTATTCTTGACTTGATTGCTAATAAAGCAGGATGGTTGCCCTTAGACAAATCAGGCTCACCTATGAGCAGAGGGTGGTGTGGTCGCCTTTTTCTTGAGTCACGTGGATTACATGAAGGAAGTTAGAAATCTGAACTAACTCAGATTGGGCTTCTCTGGGAGTAGAAGGAAGAATGTCTGCTAATCAGGTGATCAAGAATATTCACTCTATTCTCAAACCAAAGACCTGAAGGGACAGTGACTTGAAAGCCAAGAGACAATAATAACCATGGCTTGTGAGACAGGCAGTCAGGTGAATTGTATATACTTTTTATTTTCTGTATATTATGATGCTTTGACACCTTAAAAAGCTTTCTAGCTGGGGAGGGATTGCCACTTCTGGCGCCAGCCAATTCTTATAGATAGCAGGGGGTGCAGCCAGGAACATGCCTTTGATATGCAAACTAACCATCCCATAAACCCCAGGAGAAAGTATTTGTCTTCCTTAATCTGCCTGGGCCAGATACCAGGCAACAAGGGACCACCCCTATAGCTATATAAAGTCCATGGAAATTATTCAAACTAGCCAGTCCTAAACTGTTCACCCTGCCCTGCATTGCCTTTCCCACGGAAACTCCAGGAAAGGCACTGGCCTCATGCTTTCCCTCGCTCCTGCTCCTGTGTTCTCTTTCCCAACCACCCTGCTGTCTTTCCCACATGGCCTTGCACAGCATGCCATGCCTTCTGTCTCTTGGACCAGTGAGTAAATGGTAAACTTTGTTTTCGTGAGCCTCTCCTATGTCTCCTCTTGTGGCCACACCTGACTGGCCATCGCATTAAAAAATACACAACATTGGGCTTTTCCAGGCAGTGAGGATATGTGGAAAAGGCTACAGGCACATATGTTGTTTCTTTGCTTGGGCCTTGGTCAGTTCACTGCTCCAAACTGCTCTCCCTGAATGAATGAAGTGTGAATGAAGCAGACTTTTTTCCATGGATTTTTTTTCACTCCTGTGGTGCTGGGGTAAAAGTTCAGGTTTTTAAAAACGTGTTTAGTTGCTCTTCACTTGTAGCTTGTCAGTGACGTAAACAAAATATGGGTTTGTAGATAGAAATGATTCAGTTCAAAATCCCAACTACACCACTTATTAACAACATACCTTTGGTAGAGTTATTTTCTCTCTTCAAGCGTCATGTGTTTACTCACTAAAAAGATGACTACAATACTTCCCTCAGCATCATTTAATCCAGATTGTGTGAGATAGTGTCTATTAAACACCTGATTTAAAATAGATAATCTGTAAACACTGTTCTCTGTCTCCTCCCTTTATAGCAAAGCACACTGCTGAAAGGAAATGCTGAGTTTCTAAAAGTCTACAGCTTTCCATCAAAGAATGTGAAAGGAATAGATAGGTAAACTTTTTCTTACTAGATTATAGGTCATAGGACTTTAATTCCTAAATTTCTGTCAACAAAGTACTGTTCAGTAAATAATTGTTTTCAGTTGATTGGTTTGATTCCCTTCGTTCCCTGACTCTGTTGAAATTAGGATAACTCACTGAATTATTGCCCAATAATTAATTCTTTATTCTAAATTCCAAATATACTAATATATTTTTCTTGTAATTATAAAGATTTTTGAAGACTTAAAATAGTAGGATTAATATGTCAATTTATGTGGTTTACTTCTTTCTTATCCTCACACTGTATTTGAGGATTGAACTACCTTGTAACTATATTAATTGGAAAAAGTTAGGGTGGTGGTGTCTTGTGCTATTTAAAATGAATTTTTAACATAGTTTCTTCTTAACATAATATCTCTGTGCCCATTGCCTCTTCCCAGATTCTTGCTGCTCACACACCATAGACCCAATCTCCTGGTGACCATTAATGACCCGTGAATGTAATCTCAACTGTCAGCAGTGTTTTCACAACCACTTTGTGAAATTAGAGAATTGTCCAAAAATAATGAAATACAGAGAAACGGAAAAACCAAAACTCGACGTGATCCATCCAGGTAAGTGCTAAATTTCCTATGTCCTTCCAAATCATTCCTTTTTCTTCTTGTTACCGAAGCAAAGGCCAATAATGCCAGAAGCCCCACAATTCTCTTCGGTACTACCTACTTGCTTTCATTGTCAGGACATGAAAAGAGAAAACTTTCCAATTTTTTTAGGCCCTCAAATCTCTGAAACTAGCCTTGACCTTCTGCCAGTATAAATTAATTGCTTTAAGATAGTAGCCGTTTCACAAAAATAATTAATTGGAATTCCCAGGCCAGATGACATTAGTGCCAGAGAATCCAAATAACTGAACCTAGCTGTAGGTCAACCACTGACCACAACAGGCAGGAGGAAAAGGAAAAAGAAAACAAGAAAAAAGCAGGTCCAAAGATTAAAGACAATACTTTTTATTAGATAATTCCTCATCTTTTAGAAAACTGTATAATGTCTAATGATTTCATTCTTCATGCCTCAGTCTGCCCCAGCAACACCAACTATGCTTTTCTTGGCATCCTTTACAAACTACTCTAATCTCAGTGCAAGTTTCCTAGTGGAATCCTGTCTAGCACCCAGTTACACTTAGCGGAGCCAAAGTTCTCAATTCCTCAATCACTACACCAGCCAGGGGCTCCTCTGACTGGCACACATGTTTTTCCCACCAGAGCCATGATTCTCTGTTGATTTGTGCTGATTCTACACACACTTCTGGTTGCAAGTTCATATTTGGATCCAAGCAGTGAGATCTGTTCAGACTCCAGGGCCCATTAAACTTCATCTTCTTGAAGTTCACTGGCATAGTTATTATTTTCAAGAACACTTAAAGTATGAAGCACACATTCCACATTTACTAAGTGTAACTTTCATCACCAAGAGAATTTCCATATTCAAAATATGAGCTTAGGTTTGATCTATGCTTTATGAAAGAAATTCTTCTAAAGAAAGCCTCCATTTTCATTGAATAAACATTCTTTAATTTGCATTTTCTCAAAAGATTAATTATTTCCAAAAAGGAGAAACATAAAAATGAGAAATTGGAAGATTCATTTATAGAGGTAACTTTAAAAACAAACACCATCTTGTGTTATCCTGGCCTTCTGTCAATTCCAACTGATGCTCTGGAGAACAGCAAGGCCACTATAATAATGCCTTTTGTAAAGGCTGCTGTTATTATTGTTGTTTTCCTTTTTAACATATCAAGAATAAAGTGAATAAATGCACCTAGCAATGTTTATACTTGAGGCATTACCTCCTTGGGGATTTGTGAATTCTGAGAACTACAATATCGCTTTCATTACAGATATGAATCTTATATTTACACCTTCATAGATGATGTATTAACCCAAAGAAAAATAAAAGTTTCTATTCATGTTTTATATGCAATTCACTTAGTAGTGCTAAAGTGATTGAACAACAAACAAGATGACAAATTCCAAAGCAGTTTCTTGAATATGATTTATTTCATTTTAATGAGTTTTTTCTTTCAGGAAATCAGTCCCTGACATATCTCCACTGTCAGATCTACATTCAAAGATCTGAAAAATGTCACAAGTAGAGTTTAATGTGAGTAAAGGAAAGAATGCTTATAACAAACAACAATAACAGCAGCAGCAACAACAAAGTATACTAATAAATGAGGCCAAAATATGTCTCTTGGGCTATAGTAGGCACAAAGGCCTTCTTTGATTACAGTAGACAAATAATTGGAGATAGAAACATTTAACATCAGACTACATTAGTCTATTTTTAAATTTCTTAGCTACTTTGAATTATTATTATTTTGTTGGGTCCTTTAGAAGCGTATATAAGAAGGACCTATGAAGTAATGGTTCACACAGGCCAAGAACACATCATGGCTTTGATGTGCTGATCTATGTTCATAGAAAAGCATCCCTTAACATCCTAATGCATTCTCTTATACTTAAAAGGATATTCGGTGTTTGGAGGGTAACCTTCAGATGAATCCGCTATGGTAAAGATAGCTAGCTAGCTAGCTAGATAGACAGACAGACAGACTGACAGACAGATAGATAGGTAAACAGACAGACAGACAAACAAATGATAGATAGATAGATAGATAGATAGATAGATAGATAGATAGACGGACAGATGATAGAGCATTCCATGAGAGAGTCTCATTATTCTCTCCCTGTATTCTAGGAAGTATTTCCAAAGGATTGTGAATAGAAGCAATGTACACAAGTCATGGCCGTTTTCTCTTAATCTGCAAAGTCAAAGGACTCTGCTGCCTGCCCCCTACACTCATCCTCTCCTCTCCTTCCTCCCTGAAACCACTAGAGATGACATTTACACTATTGCAGTCTATTTTATAGTCAATCACGGTCTATTTTATAGTCAATCACAATGGACAAATTGTCCTGGTGTGTTGCTGGATTTCTCTGGGGTCTTTTAAACAAATAGCCTTCCAATAGATTCCAGAAGAAAAAATATCTGGGGCATATGGTTTAAGGTCTTTTATTCTCACCAATTTTGAGAAGTGACTGTTTTGCAATAGTACTGAAATCCTAAACTACCTAGGGAATGCCAGGTGAATGCTAGTTCTGAACGTATTAAGGAGAAAAAAAGAGAAAGCTTCACCATGATTGTCTCACCATGCTACACAGCTGTTTCTACATGGGCAAAGAGATTCTTACTCTTTATCAAGAAGTATAATTTGATGCCAGAGCTACCACTGTTTTTTCAATCTGAAAACCCTCAGTAGCAACTCGAATATTCTGTTTTGAGCTGAAAATCGCTTTATTAGCTAGTATGGTTCTATGCCATCTAATGATATATTCACAGTGAGGAGATACTATGGATCATGTAACGCATCTGTGATTGTTATACTACCTTCATCATGATCTAGTTCTTGTTTGTGAGATTCTAATCTAATTATTACAAAATAAATTATATGTCAGCATATTATAAGGGTCAACATGTTAAATAGTAACTTCCTTTAATGTTTTAAGATATGTTTTCTCATGTTAAATCAATTTGAAGTGTTTAATATTTTACTCAGAACTATTAGGATTTTTACCAAGTAGTAGTCTAATTGAAAAAAGGGAATGTTAGTGAATGCCTACTCTTTAATGATTTCAAAATTAAGTCTGGGTATAGTCAGTAAAAAGTCACACATCCAAAACTGTAGCACATCCTGCCTGGGATAATGGAGAGCAGCGAACATGCTGGTTAAAATCAGCAACAAAATAAATGCATATCCTGATTGGTCAACCAGACAAATAGTCCAAAGGGATCCTTTTATCCTTGGTAAAGAGAGGGGTTGGCTCTGGATGGAAACACCTGCATTGTTAAAGATAAAACTTAGGAACATATGTCAAGGAATTCATTGCATAAAGCATAGCTGGAGACAATCCTCTTTATTAAAACCAGTGTGCCAAGGGCTTTCGTGACTACTAGCACTTTTATCACCTTGCAGTCTTCCTACTGATCAACTGCATGTTCAAATGCTCCTTTTTGTTTCCCCCAGAGAAGGCAACTTCATTTCTCTTGGAAACAGCTCCATTTCCTGTTCTGTGGCTGGGAGTCCTGAAGCATAGATGTCTTTATGCTTCCATCAAAAGGTATCATTAATAGTAGGGTACCTGACAACCATGTTCTCTTTCAGAGACAATGAGAAAGTGTAGGGAGATTATTGCCCCCTTCCCTGCTGTGGCAAGATTTTTTAATTTCATCTCTGGATAAAAGTTTCTGCAGAATAAGTATATTATGCACTTTTTAATTCTAGTTCTATGGAGATTATGCCAACTTTTCCTTTCCAAAAATGGCATAGTTAGGTGCAGAGAACGTGGGTATCAGAACCAGACATAGCTGAATCAAATTCCAGCCCAACCTCAATGAGCTATGTGACTTTGAGCAGGCTTCTTAACTTCTGTCAGCCCCATTTTCAAGGAAATATGGAATATAACTTTTTTCCTTTGGGATCATTGGAATTATTAAAGGAGATAATATTTTAAATTCCTAGCTCATTGAGCAGCACATATCAGGAACTTAATAAATACCTCTTTCTGTTCACATGGTTAAAGTGCTTATATTATTTCTACTAGAAAAGGAATTCTAATTTTAAAGAGATATCATGTATTAGGAGAATAGAATTTTTTCTGGCACCATAAAGACCTGGGCACTCTTACTAGTTAGGTGACTTTGGGCAAGTTAATTTAATTCTCTGAAACTATTTCCACATCCGCTGATGCAAATAGCGCCTACTGAGCCTGGTAGTTATTAATTAAATGCTATACTGTAGAGTGCTTGCTACAGTACCTGGAGTAATGCCATATAGTATACATTTCACAAATGGTTGTTTGTCTACTGTGTCCTCCTTTTCATATAACTACTCACACAGCAATAAATTGCCAAGTAGGGCAGTCCTATATTATAGAATAATTACATAAGTTATTGTCATGGCCAGTGTGACAATATGTTTTAAAAGTTATGACTGCACTATAATTAAGAGTATATATAATTGATCATCCAAACCTGAACACTTTTGAGAATGAAGGAGGGCATGTATGGATACCCTAATTATATGCATATGAGATGAGGAGTTGGCAGGGCAGTTAAGGATAGTCTGGGGGTGAAAAGTCAAAATAAAATTAACTACTAGATATATGTCTACAATCTCCTTAGAATATAATTACAATATAAAATGGTTTTTGAATGTAGAGTAGGGTTTTTAAGAACTTGAATACTCCAGCCAAGGATTAAAAGTGGTTTTTCTTTAACTGCTTGAATTGTCCACTCAGTATTAGATACGGTTCGATGAATTAGGGACATGCTGGTTAAACAATTTTAAATAGGATTTTATTTTGCAGAGCTTTTCAGAGTCTTTATTACATTTATAACTACTATTGACCTTCAAGGAAGGCTGCCTTAAGTCTGATTCCTCAGAAGCAGGCCCTGCGATGAGCATTCATTCACGTACAAGTGATTTACCAAGAAAAGGCCCCCAGCACTTCCTTCCTTTTTTCCTTCCTTTCCTTCCATCCCTTTTACAGGCTAGAAGGTAAAATGGAAGCAATGGTGTAAGTAATGGAAGACACACTGGAGTATGAAAGTTCAAGGGGTAAAAAAGATTCCAAAGATACTTGTGGAGGAGATGAGGGAAGCAGGACTCAAGGGGATCTAGGCTGGGGGGAAAGTATCAGCTTGGACAGATGCAAATGGAAGGAAAATGAGATGTGAATCAGATCATAATATTTCCCTATGTACAAGCTTCCAACATCTTTACATGGGAAATAAAATAAAGTCGAACTTTGCTTCATGCCCGATCATACCCCACCTGCTTCTCTGACCTCTTTTCATGTCATTCTTCACTAAGCCGGCTATACTGGCTTTCTTTCAGTTCCCCAGACCTGCCAAGCTCGATCCCACCTTAGGAATTTTGCACTAGCTGTGCACTCTGGAAGAGGCATAAGGAAAATTTTTAGGGTGATGATATATCTTGATTGGATTGGTTTCTACATGGATGTATGTATTTATGAAAATTCATCAAACTGCACACACAAGTGAATTCTATTGTGTAGAAAATGTACCTCGACAAAGTGGATTTAAAGAAAAAAGAACATTTAACAGTTGCAGAAGTCACCAATAAAGTAGAATTGACCTTACAATATTTGTTTTAAGAAGAATTTTGCAGGCATGTATCAATTATTTAAAGTGATTTGGTAAAATTCAACTTCTTTGGTATTTAGAAGCTGATTTTCCCAGACTTCAAACACAAATAAATGCACATGGGTTATAGTCTAAAGGAAGTGAAATTTGGCGAGGAGCAGATAGCATGAACTAAAACTGGGTGGTGGACTGAAAATTCAATGGGGAGATATCACAGACTTCATCTATGATTTCCATCCAGGAACAGATCCAGACAGCTGTAGGCTGTGTAGGGGGCCTTTAAAATACAGTTACAAAACGTTATTTTTTTTTAAACCTGATTTGAGTTAAATTTCTTAAGTCAGATCCCAGTTCATCACAGCAAAACAAAACAAAAGGCCCTTGGCTTCTGCTCTTAAAACTCACTTTGTATACACGTAAAAGACATCCTAAAGGAAATAAGCTAAGACGTGACAAGGAAAGTACATACTACTGAGAAGAAACTGTGAATTGTAAGAAAAATGAAATTACTAGTGGTGTTTTTTTCTTTTTCTTTTGCTGTGGCCTTGATGAAAAGGAAAGGGAAGAATTTGTGCAGTTGGTTGCTACCCCCCAGGTTTTTAGAATTATGTAAGGATAATAGTATTTCCCCACCCATCCCCTGAGGAGCTTTTAAGACTAGCATCTGTGAGGTGCATTTCCTAGATAAATGCAAACTGCCCTTTGACTCTCTTCAAGATAAGAAAACATTGACCCTTTCAACCAAGTTATTTATGACATTCACATAATGTGAAACAGTGCTTAGACCTGATGGGAACGCCCAGAAGTACATATACTGAAGGCAGTTAAGATTCCCCTCTGCTACTATCCAGGAGAGACCACCACACAAGTTGAACAATGCCCAAGGCTCATTAAGAAGTTTGATGAATTTAATACAATTTGAATTAAAGAAGATCTCAGGGGAACACGTTTAGCAAAGAAAACCAGATGGGGCTCCAGTGTAGAGCATCCAGGGAGCAAGTGTGGGATGCCCTATAATCCTACGGATTCTGGAAACATGAGAAAATGTGATTTATCTTTTTGGTGAATTAACATGCAAAATGTGTTGGTCACATAAGATTGGGTTTCAGATTTCGTAATGAAATTTTCCAGATTGTGAAGGAAAAAAAAAAAAACCACTGGATAATGGAAGGAGCCACCCCCCTTCCTACGAGACTTCCCAGACTAAAGGGGAATAAAATAAAAGGAAAGAAAAATGCACACAATCTATCAACACTAGTTATCAGGTGGGAAATGTCAGGATGTGTGCTACCAAGAAAATAAGGACAGATCTGAATGTCAACTCACCCAATGGCTGCCCTTTCCTTTTCTTAGTATGGAAAATAATGCTGAATGATGCCCTTGTGCACTGGACTGGAGGGTGGGGGAGTGGAGATTCTTGCAACAAAAAGAATGTAGAGAAAGGAAAAAAAACTCAGTCTGCTATTTTAAAAAATAGACATAAAGTTTAAATATAAACCCAGAATAGTTAATCCAGAGTTGTCAATTTGATTTAGCCATGGTGGCGTTACCATTTGTGAAATGAACCCTACCTAGACATGGGAGGGACAAGGGAGGCCCAGTGTCTCTCCCTCGTCAGACAAGAGCCGCTAAGTCAGAGACAATGATGGCAGGTTTGGGGGTTATTTTGTTTTGTTTTGCAACATCTCAGGAAAATATTCTTAAAACGTGATGTTGAACATTTATATTGCTAATATTTTATTCTGAAAATTTTAGCAAAGCTCAAATTCAGAACAAGTATTCTCAAATAAAGAGAGCAAGTATTCTAAATTTTCAATGTGCTCCCTTCACCAGAAAATATAAAATAGTAAAAATTAAATTAAAGTTACCTGAAATTCTATCACTGAAATAGAATCATATAAAAAGAAATCTAGCACAAAATAAGACCATCCTCCACATCTAATTGTGTAATGTGTTTTTCCTTTATTATGTATAATGAATAGAGTTTCATGTCAAAATATGCAGACCAAAATAATAATTTTTAATGGCTGCCTAGTACATTATCTGGATACACCATAATTGTGTCACTAAATATACCATCTTAGTGCATTTTGGTTGTTTCTAATTTTTCTCTGTACTTAAAAACAATACTAGGATGAATATATAGAATTACTGGAACAATTGGTATGCACTTTAATTATTTTTCTAGGATCTTAAGAAGTAAAAAAATTAAAGAATTAAGGGTAGACCCAACAGTTTTCATTTTATGGTGTATAATATATAATGTATCAGAATTCCATTCTGTCCCATATTTCTTTATCCTCACTTATTGGCATAAACCAGTAAAGGAAATAGGAATCATTTAGAGAGGAACTAGAACACAGGAAGCCTCCAGTCACCTACAACGACCTTATTAGAAACCTACGGAAAAATGTGTCTCCCATAAAAAAAACCCAGTAACTCAACTATAGCTCACATTGGCAAGCTAGAATGAGAAATGAGGGATGAGCAGGGATTGTTGGAAGGAGGGATGAGATCATCTTGAAAGGAAAGCAAGGAGTGCACAAACTATGGCAGATTAATATCTAAAAACAAAGTTTTACTGAGGTAAACAAAGAGTATGTTCTATATTTAATTGACAGACTAGATTTAAATAAGTCATTAGGGACCCCAGTGAAACTTTTGGCTAGAATGTGCAAACTGTCATGCTAAGCTGACTTGTGGTAGCAAAGACTAATGGTTTCCAGTCCACAGTGTCCATTGGGAGGAAGTTGGAAGCAAACCTGGGAACTTCAGAGTGGTGATTCGTATCCCCATACTTCTCAGGATGGCAGCACCTGGAAAGAATGATAAATAGTATCACGGATTCCTAGAAAAATAAAACTTTTTGGGAGATATGTGTCATGGCTTCTACAAGGGAAAATTAATGCCCCACTAATTAACTCAATCACAATGCTATATTCCTATTGATTAAACTTCCCAAATATACATCTTTTTCCCTCCTCTTCTTATTGTTGCTGCTCTAACAGCTTGGAGCATTGAACTAGATTTTTCAGATACTCTGCAAACAGCCTCATCTTCCATGGTACATCCTTTATTTCATCATCAGAGTAATGTCTTTAGGACATATTTTTTTTTTTTTTTTGGTGGGGAAGATTAGCCCTGAGCTAACATCTGTTGCCAATCCTCTTTTTGCTGAAGAAGATTGGCCCTGGGCTAACACCCATGCTCATCTTCCTCTACTTTATACGCCTGCCACAGCATGGCTTGATAAGCAGTGCATAGGTCCGCACCTGGGATCTGAACCTGCGAACCCCAGGCCACCAAAGTGGAGTGGACAAACTTAACCACTACTCTATCAGGCCAGCCCATTTAGGACATATCTTATTGGTTGCCTTCCCTGCTTGCAAATGTTTCTCAGTTTCTTGTTTGCAATTTCTCAGACCACAGGATAAAATAGGAACTCTCCACCATAGTTCAGAAGCCCTTCTGCAAAAGGGCATCTTCCACTCTCATCTTGCTCCCTGGCTCCCCTCCAGAAATACCTGACAGCCTGCATGCAGTTCACCACACTGGGATGCTGGTGCATGCCTCCATGCCTTAGCATGTTCTATTCCTTTTCCTCAGAATGTACTTCCTGTCCTTTGACTACCAAGTAAATTGTCTATGGAGACTGCTTGAGTGTCCACTCCAGTTAAACCTTCAGTTAAACCTTGGCCTCCCTCCAAGGCAGAGTTAGAGGTTTTCCCTTCTGTACTTTCATTAGGGCACTTAGCCGATTGCAGAAGGTGAAGCTTCTTGAAAGCTAAATGGGTTTTCCTCCTATGTGTCCTCACAGTCTCTTACAGTGCTTGGCACTTAGCAGCTTCTCAACAAAGATTTATTGAATAAAATCTTTCTTAGATTTCTCAGAGGTGATATCGACAAAAGAGAAGCTAATTTTATTTCTGCTTTGCAAAAGACTTTGAAAGTGGTATCCCATAGGTGGTCAAACAACAATTAAAAAAAACCCGACTTGGTTTCCTTGTTGTTATGGAAAATGTTTTGTCTTACGTACGGAAATGGCTTAATGACAGGAAGCAATGTGTAGGAATAAGTGATCATTTCTCTACTTAAAAAAGTGTTAGTGTCGAGGTTCCCTAGGGACTGATGCTGGAACACAATCTCAACCAACATCTTAAATATACTGCTTAGAAAGAAAGGCAGAGAGAATCTTTTAAGTTTGCTTTTTCCTAATTGCCAAGGTCTTCTGTGTATGAAATACTGAGTTGACAGGCATAATACGCCAGTGTGTAATGAAAGCAATGAAAATAAAGAATAATAACATTTGACTTTGATGTAGGAAAATAAAAGTAATAGAGTTAAAGAAAAATCCACTGATCTAATTTATTTTGAATACCCATTATATACAAAGTTCTATTTTAAGAGTTGCAGGGGCCACAGAAATGAACAAGACTGAGTCATTGTACTCACTTTGATACACGAATACAAATATTAATCAAAGTGAAATGCACTAAGCTTAAATTAATAAAGTTATATAGATGTTTAGAAGAGTAAGAGGTAATTTTTGGTTGGAAGAATTGGGAGCTTCATGAAAAACATGTTATTTGAGCAGTTGATATCTAGATGTGATATTTAAAGGTGGAGATTAACAAGACAGGTAATTTAAAATGAAGAATGAATGAGAAAGGATCAAATACCACTTCATAAATACAATTGGGGTGACTGAAAGGAGATAACTGACAACAGAAAGAAGATATTCAGAAAGTTGATATGAAGGGAGAAAAAGGCTTAGATGAGTTAGGTTGAGGGCAAAATGAATTTATAAGCTATTACACTGTGAATTATATATTACTACCAAAGAAATAGATCATAGAGTCTGGAGAACATCTCAGAATGTTATGGAAATTGTTGCTCAACAACAACAACAACAAAACCATGCAATTATGCATTCTAAATTTTATTGGAAATAAATAATTTTAATGGCAATAAGGCATTTTATTAGAAATAAAGCATTCAATGGGACTCAACTGATATAAGGCAATGGTGTTACTATACTTGAATAAATCTTACATTTTAAGCACTTTATAGTTTGCAAATTCTTTCATGTACATGGCCTCACATCAGATAAAAAGAATAGGTGCTGTCATTCTCATTTTAAGGGTAGAAGGGCATAGATCTAAGTAGTTTAAATAACTGTTCAAGGTTGCATAACTAGTAAGGGACAGGCAAATCCAGAGATAGAACCTAGATTTTTCTGCGTGCAAATTCAGTGTTTTTTTTACCCATTCCACTTAGCACCCAAGGGAGATATAGATGTAAAGAACTAGAAAAGATCCTAGAGGACATCACTAAAATAATCAAGAGGATAAAGGAGATTCCTTAGAAGGAGAAACTCACAAAGAATGTATATTAGAAATCTACTTTGGAAAGAAGCGAATTTTGTTAATAATTTTATAAATGTTACAGGTGAAGTGAAGATGGCTTAGATTATAAAATTCAGATAACTAGAACTGGAAGACACACTAGACCAGAAACTATAAACATACAGCCTTTTGACCACATCTGTCCTCTAGACATGCTTTGCATGACCTTCGCAGTGTATTTTAATACAACATTTTAAGTAGTTGTCACAATTTTGAAATTGGGAGATTTTATAGAACAATCCACATTTACAGCTTCTTTTGAAAATCAGAAGCTCTGAAAAAAGTGGGCTTTGGCCCAATAGAACACTCAGCCATACTGAATAGGGGCTTCACCCTTTAAAAGGTGAATTTGTTCTCGGCTTCAACACACTATCCCCTAATGCACACTAGTAGTGTACACTCCTCCCTGGTGTATTACACCCAGTCTGCTTCATACCTATATATTACTTGGTAAGCATTTGAGTGTTGGCCACTGCTCCAGAATCTAAGCAGAAATAATTGAGGTGCCATTTGATGCTAATGGCAGGCAAGTCAGTTACACCCTCCTTCAAACGAATTCTTTAAGTATGCTAACAGAGAATGAACATGGAATGAGACTTTAGAAGACACATTCTACCCATAAAAATGGACTTCCATGTTAATGGCAGAGCTCCAGGGGGAAAATCTAAATACTCCTGCTTCTAAAGAACATGACCCTGGCTCTTTCTGACGCCAAGTTTTTTATTCTTCCTCAGATTTCATGAGATTCAGATTCATTCATTTATTCAATAAATATTTACTGAGTTCTCACTGCATGCCAGGTTCTGTTTTAATTGCCAAAGCAAAAGCAATGAATAAAATGGTCTAAAATCCTTGCCTTTGTGCACGTTACATTTAGTGAGAGTAGACAGAAAATAAACAATATAAATAAATAAATATATAGTAGGTTTGGGAAGGGGTATTGGGAACATGTAGGGGATTGTAATTGTATTAAGGGAGATCATGGGAGGCCTCAAGGAGAAAGTGATATTTGAATAACAATGTAGGAGAAAAAAGGAAAAATGTGAAGCATCTGAGGCAAAAATATTTCAAGAAAAGAGGATCTCCAAATCACTCCTGAAGTTGTCCTTTGTGCTTGTTAGTTCAACTTGTTTCCTGTGCAGGGGAGGAAGGCATATTCCTCTACCCTCTAGGTTCTTCTGGCTGGTCTAAGAATTAAATTGACATGAGACAGAATAACAGGAGAAAATCAAACAAATTTGATTTCGTGTACAAGAGAGAAACCCAGGAAAACTGAGTAACTCACTAAAATGGCGAAGCCACCACCTTAAATGCCATTTTCAGCTAAAGACAAAAGAGGATGTGGTGGGTAGTGGTTTGGAACTTCAAAGGGGAGGAAGGCAATTCACATGGAGATGGAAAAGCAAATGTTTGGTAAATAAATGTCTGCCATGCTTTGCAAAGACAATGGGACAAGGAGAGGACTTTGATCAAATGGGCCTTGCTAGGTTCCTCCCTGTGTGCCACACCTAGTTCATGTTACACTATAGTTATTTATGGTGATAGCTCCTTCCCAAAACAGGCCTTTTATTTTAAAATCTTTTAGATATTTAGGGGGAAAGTCAAAGTTTCTTTCCGAGTCTTTTGTTTTTAAAAATAATCAAGCCAAAGAGACACATTTTGGGGTGGCAAATTCTGATCCCCCACACCTGCTGCTGGCAACCAAGAGACTTAACCATTTTGACCCATGAGTATCGCATGTCTGGTAATTCCAATGTTATTAATTTTTTTTTTTTTTTTTTTTTTTTTTTTGTGGAGGAAGTCTAACCTTGAGCTAACATCCATTGCCAATCCTCCTCTTTTTTTGCTGAGGAAGATTGGCCTTGGGCTAACATCCGTGCCCATCTTCCTCTACTTTATATGGGACGCCGCCACAGCATGGCTTGACAAGTGATGCGTCGGTCCGTGCCTGGGATCCGAACCTGTGAACCCCGGGCCGCTGCAGCGGAGCACGCAAACTTAACAGCTATGCCACTGGGCCAGCCCCCTCAATGTTATTAAATTTTTTAAGGTATATTTTAATGTGTCAGGGCAAAGGAATCGTGGAGTACTGTAGGATTTAATAAGTTTAGCATCTAAAGTTCTTTTAATTGTTTTTGTCAGCTCTACACTGGATGCAAGATTTTCTTTTCCTTTTTCTTTTAAAACGGTATTAAGGAGCTGTGTACTCAGAAGCAAACCATTATTACTCAAAAATATAGAATTAGTTTGGGCTTTTCTTAAAGTGAGGCGGGGGGAAAAACCATTTTCACATTTATTCCTCATTTTTGGGATTCTTCCAAGGCTCCTAGATTAATTACCATTTTAAAAAAAGGAATAAAAAAGCTACTATTTATTTTGCATTAAGCTTGGGCCAGATATTTAAACATTTATTTTGTCTTATAAAAAATTATTTCACAAATGAGTAGATTGAGAGGCGAAATAACTTACGCAAGTTTATACAGCTAAAAAAGCAAGCAAGCCAGGATTCTGCCTCACCTGATTTTAAAGTTGGGTTTCTGTATTATGAAAAAATCAGAAGGTTGTTCTAGACCATAATGTGACCATAACCATGTAACCACAGTGGCACTTACTTACGGTGGCTCCTTAATATAACACTACAAATTTTTTGGCAGCATTATGTGATGTTGATGGAAATATATGAAGGAGAGATTCATAAATAAATTGCTAGTGGAAAAGGCATCTGTTACTGACTGATGTCCTCCTGCAGATTTATCTATGTACTGTTAGACATCACTCCTCTCTTCCAGGAGACTTCTGGAAAAATTCCCCAAACAGCAGTTCCTATATGTAGAAAACTAGAGCAACAAGAAAGAAAGAGAGAAAGGAAAAAAGAAAAAAAGAAAAAGAAAAAGACTGAGTTCCCAATGGGTTCCATTGTGCTCAGGACACAGCAACCAAACACTGCTCTCTGTAAAAGAAATGTCAGGCCATGGTGCTTGGAGGACCATGCAGCACTCTCACGTAACTGTTCTGATGAGGTGTCACCTCTTTCCATCCAAAAGCTGTTGTAACATGATAACACCTTTGGGATAAGGCACTTTTCTGTCTATGAAATTATTGAATGCAGGCCTTATTCACCTCTCCACATTAGGCTTAGATGCTCAAAATCTGACTTTAGGCCCTGCAGAAACTGGAGGAGGCATCCAGCATATGAAAATCTTCCATCTGGAAAACTCCTTAATGGGAAATAGATGAACTAGATGATCCAACGAGGTCCTCCACATCTTTAATTTCCATGATTCTGCCTAGAAAGTATTTTGGAACTTTCCTAACCCAAGGCAGATTCCACTGATTTTTAAGGGAGGGGGGGAGAGGGTGATTGGCATTGAAACAAGGAAAGGAAATGTCCTTGATTGCTAGAGAAAAATGGAAAGCCCAGGGCGGGAGAAACTAGGGGTAATTGATCTGACACCACCTTATCTTGCTGAAATACCAGAGAGAGGAATGGAAGGACCAGGCTGCCAATTTGCTGACTCTTCTGGCAATGGAATGGTCACTGTAACTATCCTCCCAGTAATTATCTGTTAAGAAACAGACTCACTTTCCTCTTTAGGGCCCAAGGCCTGTTTTTACATAAAATAGACAATTAAGCAAATCCTTTTTGGTTCTCAGTCACTTCTTTAATTTCAGTTTCTAATCTGCTTGTTGTTAACTGTCTGTGTCCTTAAGAGATAGAAATAACAACCGGCTATAGAAGATCTCAATATGCGGAAACCAGAAAAGGATTTGCAGTATTTGGTGAATAATGCATCTTACTGGACTGAGGGAGATTTAGGAAGTGATCCGTATCATTTCTGAAATGTTGCTTAAAATATTAAATAAAAATTTTGTAGTTTCAAATATATTTGAATTTAGGAATATAGATCATAAGCTCTCGCTACTTCATCTTCATAGTTGCTAATGTCATTGATCTTATTGAAACTGTTTTGACAGAACCAGTATTTCCAACAAGATGTGTCTTCCCCAAGGTGAAGGCTCTTAACCAACACACTGTACCATTTAGAATTAGAAATCAGAGTCTCCATTTCTCTGCTTAGTAAGCTGGATATATCACGAGTAAGGCAATTATTTATTTGAAATTAACCATGTTTTCTACTAGTTTTCATCTCTAAGATTTTGTATCTTTCCTACTTGAGATTGGCAAAGTCTCTGAGTTGCCACTATTTTTTAGTGCTCTTTTATAACCTGCGTGTACAAAGACATCCTAGGCACTGCCCCTGCCTTCTAGGAATTTATTTCTGATTCTTCCACTTTGTGTAATCCTGTTACACAAAGAAAAATAATCACTCATGTTATACATGTTTCTATTTCTTTAAAAAATATTTCAGCGATAAAAATATATTTCTACAAAAATATGAAGTGAGGTATTTCCTGAAATAGAATTTTTAGCTCAAAGGGACTTTGGCTTTTCTCTAGCTTGACATTTTTAAAGGAGCATAAGTCAGTTTTTTGTTGCTCTTTTTTTTTTTTAACTCCTTAAGAATATCTACCTAAGAGAATAACCCTCCAATCTCCTCACCTCTAGTCCAGAGCTTAAAAGAATAATTTTTTTTTTAAAGTAGTGTTTTTAAGGAGTAGGAAGTCTGAGGAAAACTGCAATTCAAGAATCAGTGAAGTACGTGAATCAGTGTCCCAGTGTAGGCTCTATTCTTGCTACTTACATCTTGCTTTCATGATGGTATTACTAAGAGAAAGTAGCAGCCGAGACTGATTTTGAAGATATTAATGTACGACCCCTTGAATTTTCTTACTCCATGTGGCAGGAGCCATTATCTTAGTGTAATAGCAATGAAGACTCTCAATGGCTTTTGCTTGTTAAGGGCCAACTCGTTCTGATTGTTGCCTCTGGGAGCAGAGAGCAGCTCTTGCCTGCCAGGACCTCATCTGATATGTTCAGCTCTGGATCCCCAATGTTTCGCATGCTGCTTTGTATACAGGAGGGCTCCATACATGTCTGTTAAATGTTGATTGAATAAATTGAATGAATAAATGAAGTTTGTTCATGTAGCAACAGTGTTATACTTTTTTTCCCCGTCACAGAGCCACCAGCTGTTTGTAGAACAGTGAAGGCTGAATGGTATTAATATAAATAAACACTGTCTGCCCCTAATTACACATGTGACCTTGTGCAGGGGACTTCCCTCTCTAGACCCTGGTTTCCTCCTCTATAAAGTGAGGGAATTAAACCAGGTAATCTCCAAAGGCCCTTCCTGTTATTGCATACAGTGATTAGTGTGTGATGACATAGCACACGTTCTGGTATTATTTACAACGGAGAGGGCAGCAGACTTGCCACTCACTCCTCCTCAGAGAGGACATGAGTCGAGTTTAATAGGCGAGTGGAGAAGAATGCAAAAGTAAGAGTTTTCTCCCATTCACAGCCTGATAGGCTTTTTTGTTTAGATTTCTAGAGGCTAATAGGGTAAAGAGTGGAATTAAGAGCAGCAGAAAATATTTTTTTTTAATGCAGAAAAATATTTTATTTAGATCAGTTAAGTGGATAATGGTTGGTTTTATTCACAGGAAGCACAGTGCTTTTCATATTCATAAAATATTAGTGACTCCAGACCCATTTAATCTCCACACATCTGCTAAGTACAGAAAAAAGAAACCTAATGATCTAACAGAAAAACACACTTAAGACTAACATTTGGTTCACAGACCCATCATTCTGTTTGCCAAAATGAAGTTACTGAAGCGTTCACAGTAATTGTTGTGACTGGGCAGCGCAAAGGGACTTATGTACACGCATGCTGGTATGTATACACATGTATTTGCGCCTCCCAAGCCCATATTAGAACCTGCTATTTATTTCCTGAATGAAGCCTAAATTAGATAGTGATACTCTGGGATGCTGCTGAGAAATGGATGTGCAATATGTTCTTGTTTAAATGAGAGACAATGAGTAGACAGTGACACAAGAGCGTTAAATTACTATGCTCCAATTTATTTTTTAGCAGTTCTTGCTGAAAGGTCTTGGAAGAAAGCAAAGACGTTCAGGAAGTAACCCTCAGTCTCTGCAGATGAATGTGTTTATTAAGAGCCTGCTTGGTGAGCGATGCACAGACTCCCGGACTTAGAGCCCTGTTCCAGCTTTACTTCCTTCTAGTATTACTGGGTGAAACCTCCTCAGTTTCTTCATCTGTAAAATGGGGTTAATATAGAATGGTTGTGAAGATCAAATGAGATAACAATGTCAGTGCATAAAGAAACAGTGGGGAAGGGCATGGAGAGGTCACTGTTGAGTCCACACCAAAAACGTTTCTCTATCTGTTTTTACTTCTCACAAATCTCATAATCCCCTTGGCTGTCACTTGGCAAATATGAAAATCGCCTTGTCACAGTAGCTCACAACATTCCTTTACCCATGTTATAACATAATCATAATTATAAATTCATCACCACCGCCACCACCACCATCACCGAACAGGGCACCTGCCCCTACCCTCAACTCCAGGTAACAATGCAGCAATGGAATACCCCTGTGTGGGGGAGAAACTGTATGTTCAAATACTATAATACATGAAACACAATTTGTACATGAAATCAGCTACATAAATTGTGAAATATATGTACAGTTTAACTTGTTTTGCAATAGTCTAAACATTGCAAATGTTGTCAAGTATAAATCAAAATGAAGATAAAATATGAGCCCCATTTTTTTGGCAAAGTCTATCACTACTACATCAGATTACAGTCTTCCAATTTTAACCCCTCCCCTTCCGACTTAGGAAAAATTTTATAATGTGTGCGTTATGGGAGAAAGTTGTCATTTGCTCCTCACCCATCTCTACCTACTACTTCTTGATGGTGCTACCTGGCCAGGATAAAACCACTCTGGAGAATCACCATATTCCAAATATCTCCCTTCCATCTTTACGTTCTCCACAAACATAGGATTTGTTTTTCTGCAAAGCTTTTCTGGCACTGGCAATTAGAAAATGAAAATTGAGTATCTCTTCCTATCAAAAGCTTTTAATGGCTGCTTTCATTAACAACCAATCACAGCTGAGAAACTACTCATCTACACTGCCCAGTGTAGATCCATCTCTTTCTCCTCCACAAACTACTTGTTGCTACCTTTTACCAAACATATGTGATCAGAAGCCAGTGCTGTGAATCTTGCAATTGGTGAATCCTGTTGGTTAGGTCCCCAGCCTTTTCTGCTTTATGCTTCCTTGGTATCAAAAGTGTCTTCTGCTGATTTACCTGCTGAACTTCTATAAAGGAAAAAGCTCTTCCATATACCATGAAGACATTTTTAGTTCTACTAGAGAAACTAAATCTAAGCACAGAAAAATGTAAATAAGAATCCAAAGTGGCAGGAGATAAATGCCCGATAAAATGTGTAGATGTGAAGTGTGTCTTCTATGAATGTCTCCAGCCCCGTTAGTTTGGGGTGAGGGGGAGGGGATAAATGTGCTCGCTCTAAAACTAAAGCCCAAATTTGGAAGGTTTTACCTCCACACGCATGACAACAAGAACTTACCTCATCCTTTAAAAAACTTGACCTGGTTATTTCTTGGAGTTTCTGGAGGCTACCTGTTTATGCATAAAATTAGGTTCAGGTTTTTTCATCTCAGTTTTCTCTTTGAAAGTCCAGTGCCCTCAAGCTACCTAAAGAAGGCTGCTGGCGCTGACACCGCGGGTCTCCTGAAAAACCAAGGCAGTGTGCCACAGCCTCTTTTGGCTAACTTCTTTAATAACATGGAAAAATGGGTTCCATGGCGAAAAGCGTGTTTGGTGACTTGAATCAATATTGAGAATCCTTTCTACATATCTCTATCTCTGTAATGGACCCTTTAAGTGAATTTTTAAATACATGAGTTTATTTAATTAGTCACAAAAGATAAAATTCGGAGTAAGAAAATTTCACTTGACCTCATTAAACAGTTTAAAACAAAAATCATGAAAGATCTCTTTAACCATAAGTGTACAAATTTGACCACTACCACTTGTAAACTCTAATAGAAGGATGCCATATTTAAAATTCTGGCAATCAATTATAGTGCTATATTTTAGATATAATTCAACGCTGGAAATTTGGATTATATACAATTTTAAAACAAAAACAATGTACAATATACAATAACTATTTAGATTTAGGAAGTTACTTTATAAAATACATATGCCTGGGGCCAGCCTGGTGGCATAGTGGTTAAGTTCGCATGCTCTGCTTCAGTGGCCCCAGGTTCACAGGTTCGGATCCTGGGTGCAGACCTACGCACCGCACATCAAGCCACGTGGTGGCAGGCATCCCACACATAAAGTAGAGGAAGATGGGCATGGTTGTTGGCCCAGGGCCAATCTTCCTCTGCAAAAAGAGGCGGATTGGCAACAGATGTTAGCTCAGAGCTAATCTTCCTCACCAAAAAAAAAAAAAAAGTCAATACATCCATGTTTGTCATACTTGTATACCTCCTACTTACTCATCGCTAGTATAGAATATATGATTGGTAATATTTGCTAAATGAATTTTTTAAATACATATTTTAATTGGCTGCTGACTAAGTAAACTATCATATGGCCCATGGAAACTTCATTGCTCAGAGGCTAGAATTCCAAAATCAATTTATGGAATCCCTATGATGTGGGGCAAGAGACCAAGCTCATTAGCTGCTGCTGTCTCTTTATGCCTAGGCCTTAATCAATAATTTAAATTTTATTGCTAATAAATAACTCATATTATGATGATATTGTTTTTTAAGGACCCAAATTTTCTTATACCTCTTGGTTTTGTTAAGACTCCTTGGCAATATATTCCTGTGAATGTCTAAGCATTGGCTCCTTGGGACTCCCTGAGAACAAAGAAGTTATTGTAACTTGAAAGATTTCAAATTCACTTAAATAATTAATCAGAGTCCACAGATCATCACCTCCTCCCTCATAACAAAAAAGTACAATTAGAATATTAAAAGTTAGTTATATGAATGAACCAAATAACGGGGGAGGGATAATGCCAATAGAGTCTCAAAAAGGACTTATATGTATGGACCTATATCTCTTTCTCTGATTATATATATTTTTTCCAATATTTTTACTGTGGTACAATACATATAAGATAAAATTTACTATCTTAACCATTTTTAAGTGTACAGTTCAGTGGTATTAAGTACATTCATAGTTTGTGCAACCATCACTGCCATCCATCTCCAAAACTCTTTTTTTTTAAAGTAAATTTTTTTTTTTTTGAGGAAGATTGGCCCCACACTAACATCTGTTTACCAATCTTCCTCTTTTTTTCTTTTTTCTCCCCAAAGCTCTAGTACATAGTTGTATATCATAGTTGTAGAGTTGTAGCTCTTCTATGTGGGACACCGCCTCAGCACGGCTTGATGAGCTGTGCGTAGGTCGGCACGCAGGATCTGAACCGGCGAACCCTGGGCTTCCAAAGTGGAACTTGCGAAGTTAACCTCTATGCCACTGGGCCACCCCACCAAAACACTTTTTATCTGCAAAACTGAAACTCTATACCTATTAAACAATAATTCCACATTTCCCCTCCCCTAGACCCTGGCAACCACCATTCTTTCTGTCTCTATGATTTTGACTACTCTAGGTGCTTCATATAAGTGGAATCATACAGTATTTGTCTTTTGGTGACTGGCTCATTTCACTTAGCATAATGTCCTTAAGGTTCATCCATTTTATAGCATGCGTCAGAATTTCCTTCTTGTTTAAGGCTTAATAATATTCCATTGTGTGTATATGCCACATTTTGCTTATCCATTCCTCTGTTGATGGACACTTGGGCTGTTTCTATGTTTTAGCTATTATGAATAATGCTGCTGAATAAGGGTGTACAAATACTTCTTCAAGACCCTGCTTTCAATTCTTCTGAGTGCACACCCAGAAGTACAATTGCTGCATTACGTGGTAATTTTATATTTAATTTTTGAGGGACCATCATATTGTTTTCCACAGCGACTGTGCCATTTTACATTCCCACCAACAGTGAACAATTTCTCCACATCCTCTCCAACACTTGTTATTTTCCATTTTTGCCTTTTTTTTTCAATAGTAGCCATCCTAATGGATGTGACATGGTATCTCATTTTAGTTTTGATTTGCATTTTCTTAATATTAGTGATGTTGAGCTATGATTATATTTTTAAATTATATAGATATAAAGCCCTTTTCCTTCTACTTGACAATTCTATGAAAAAGAGCTAAATAAAAAGAATTCCAAAACTGTGACCATAATTTTAACACTATAGTATATTTTTAAAGGTATTAGTATAAATTTGAAGGAAATAGCTTAATTAAATATTGTATATTCATTCTACAGCTTTTGAAAGTAGCAATTAAACTCTTTATTGAGTTTATACCGTTCATTCACACATTCATTCAGCAAATATTAATTGAGAGCCTTATATGTGTTTCACTGCACTAGTTGCTGGGAACGTATAAATCAAACCCCATAGTTCCTGTCCTCCAATAAACCTATCTCTAGTTTACGGGGCATTATCTTTCTTCAGCCGAGTATAGGTCAAAACAGGTAAGTGCCATGTAGACCTACTGAGAAGTCAGGGATGTAGTTCATATACTTTCTCTGTCTTGACCAGTGGAGTGACTAAAAAATATTGCTTAAGCTGAGTTTCCTCATCTGAAAAATAGTGGTAATTATTCTTGCTCAAGCATTTTCTGAATTAACCACACGGGCAGTGTAAAGCGGTTAACCAGGTATAGACATCCCCATAATGATTTTCAGTCTTTTATTGGCACTTTTATAGCTAAGAGTTCACGAATATCTTGCTGTAGCCCAGAAAAATGGAGGCTTCCATTAACTTAGAGATTTTCTCAATAACCATTTCTCTTGAACAGTCATTGAAAAAAGTCAATAAATGGAACCAAACTCTGATGTCAGTACTTAGAAGTATATAAAACAAAAAGTGCCTAGAAAAATGTAGCCATGAGGGAGATAAAATTGTTTGCTGAGACTGGTACTTTAGAATTGTACATCATCTGACATATTTACATTTTCGTTAGAGTGACAAAATGTATTCCAGGACCTCCTATCTGGACTGTAACATTATTCAAGGTAATAATTTGTTTAAAGAAGGAAAATTTGCCCTCCTGGAGAAAATGTGCTGGTCACGGGGAGTTGGACCATTCTTGTCCCGGAAAGCAAGTTCTTGTTGCAAATTTATTGACTTCTTGGATTCCTAGATGGCTTACCCACAGGTCCACTGGTTGTGTGGATCAGGGCAGCCTCCTTTTTTACAATAATTATTTGTCATTGTAAAACTGTAAATTAGTAATTTGTTTTTCTGGCATTATACGGTAATCTGATGATCCTGGTGATGGTATTGGTCTTTTGCTTTGTAATATTAAAAAGAAATTAAGTTTTGAGGTGTTAAAACTCAAAGCTTAACCCCAGACATCGACACCAAGAAGACTGGAAACAAGAAAGGAATCAATGCAACCTCAGGAAGTGCCTGCCACATCCCCCATCAAGGGGACGCTAACCCCATAAGCACTGGCCTCATGCACCTGGGAACAATCCACTGATTTGCTAAAGCTTTGTAAATTTCTACAAACCTGATTTTGCAAGTTTCAATAAGCTTTGTTAAAGTATTCTGTGAAGATATTATATTTTTTTCCAAATACTGATTTGGAAATTTTTGTTTCTCATCTGAACACTGGTAATTCTAGGAAAAAAGAAACTATTATATTTGATTCTTTGTGTGTCCAAATTTTGATGCGATGCCTTTATAAATTAGCTTATATTGATATCATAAAACTGTGATTCAGGGTCAAAAATAAAAACTTAGACCAGATGGGAATATTTACTAATGTTTACTTTAAGATATAAAAATGTGAAAAAAATTGAAGTAGAAAAATTGTGCTGAAATGTATCCACCGTTCTTTTGGTAATACAGTAGTAGATATTCACTATGATTTATTTTCCCTTGAAGCATATTTTGTCTTTATTTCAGTGTATAAGAATAGAGCACTTTCACATTTGTACATTTTTTTCTCAATAAAACTACGGCTGCATTGTTCGTCCTAATATTTATCTCTGCATTGGAATGCTTCTTGAAGTTGTCTGTCTGATTTTTACGTTTCATATTCTACAGTAGAATTTGCTTGCTTCTCTAGTCTGCTGCCAGGAAGTTAAATATAATAGTAAAGCTTATTGAAAAGTAGAAAATAGGAAAATTTGAAAATTGAAATCCTATGCTTTTCTTCATTTCTGAGAAAAAGTTTTGGTACCTATGTGCTTTAAGGATTGGACATTAGTCATTTGGTTGACCCTAGGAAAGGACGTGAATCGAATTTTCTTAAATAAGATCATTTTCATTGTTAAATTTTATAGTATTCTTTGTGTGAAACTGATTCAAAAAATTTCATCTGTATTGATGGTTTTTGCCTCTATAAGGAAGCGTATATATATTTTTTTACTTTATCAATGCCTGTACCTATTTGTTAACATTTCCTTAAATGGTGTTTTCTCCAGATGTTGAAAGTAAAACAGCCCTTGTTATTTTTTCCATTGTCACTCTTTACTACTTTCCATAGGCGGCATATTGTGCATGCCAAGGACTGGAGGAAATAACAGACGTTTGAGCCCCAAATTATAGGCACAAAAATAACTTTCATAAAATAGGTTTTAAATGACACCACTTTCCAAAAAGCCAGCTCTAATTGACTCAAGCCTAGAAAGCAGTAACTTGAGGGAACATCAGACACACGTCCACTGACCCCAGAAAGTGTTTCACAATGTGACATTAGCTGGGATGATGACATTCCCAGCTTGCTGCCAGCACATTCCAGGAGGCAGGCTGGGTATTTTGGTACTGGTCAAGCCAGTCTCCTCAATAGTAGTGTTTTGACATCGTTGAGATGCTATTTTATTTATACAAACAACTCTTGAAAATGCCAACTGCGTTGCTCACTCGCAACAGACAAAAGAAAAGACAGAGACAGAGGGAATGCGAGAAATAAGAAGGGAAACTCCTCCAGTTTTTCCTTTGAATCTAGACAGAATCTTCACCCCGGGCTTACTGACAGAAGCAGCCCGGGTTCCTGCTGTTCGCAGAATGTTACAGATGGCTGCCTGGGCAGGAAGCCCTCCCCCTTCCGTAACGGTGCTCTGGGGAATGCAGGGGGCCTGGAACCAGCCCTCTCCTTCCCTTCCAAACCTCTTCTCCAAACCCCTACTGAGTAAAAAAAAAAAAAAAAAAAAAAGAGAGGGAGAGAGAAGAAAAAAAAATACGCAATCCCGGGAAACATTTTTGCCAGTCTGTTTTTTAGTGGAGTCTTGAATTAACCTCTTCACTCCCGATTAGAATAGCGATTTATAACTTTGCCGGCATCTCTTTAATGTCCTGAATCAATTCCACCAGCTCATTGAAGTACCTTACCATTTGGGTTGAATTATAATGGCACTTTTGAATTATGCAACAATTTCAAGAAAGCGAAAGCAGGTTTGAATTCTGAAATAATTAAAAGTATTTTAGCACATCAAATTTTGTATTACTAGCGTTATCACATTCTGAAAGTTTTCTTTTTCCCATAGTTTTTCATTTGGTGTAGTTGCCTTTTTTTTTTTTTTCTTTAAGTACTAATTTTAAAAGTACTCTGCTTTTGTTTTGGACCTATTTAACAAGGAGTTAATTTTATGATCATAGTCTTTCATTTATAATTTTAAGGCAATTTCGTTATCGTAGTCTTTCATTTATACATATTTTAAGGCATACTATATTTGTGTTCTAAAGCAAGGTGTTTCTTAAAGATAACTTTTATTTTGGACTTTGTAAAATTAGATTCAGCTAGTATGTCTCTGCCCAAAGAGAAAGTATGAACCAAATACTTATGTTAAAGCACAAAATGCAGTGTTATTTCTAACCTCATAATTGCCATCACAGTAGAAACAAAATATGTCACAGGAAGAATATACTTATTTTGGAACATGTGTATTACGTTTATTGATTCAAAAATAAAGTGTAGGGGAGGAAAAATACCTACCTTTTCTACCTTTCTAGATTCTTGGCTGAGACTCTCCCTGTAATAAAAGACAGATTAACAGGAGAGAAACTAACAGAAGTTTAATAACATGTATACCTCCAGTATACACGGGAGATACCCAGGAAAACTAACTCCTCAAAATGGCCCAAGCCACTACCTTAAATACCACCTCCAGCTAAACACAAAAGAAGATGTTGGGTGGGGGGCGGGGGTGGGCAGTTATGCAAAGCTGTCAGGAAAAGCACATGCTCGCAAGTGGAGATTTCCCTTATAAATGTAAATGTCTCTTACAAAAGGGTAACCTACTCGGTTTTCAGAGCTTTTCATGTCTGCTGTTTCTTAAAAATAGTCAGCTAAAATAATCCTTATGACAAAGAGACATATTTTAAGGTGGCAAATTCTGCTCCCCTTCAAAAGTTACAGACCACCCAAACTCTATAATGCCAATGATAAAATGGTTAAGAATTTCATCATATCAAGAATAGAACATTCTAACCAACTGTAGTTACACAAGTACTCCTTAAAAAGACAAATCAAAGCTTCAAGTAGGGAAACTATTGAAAGTACAATTAAAGAATGTAACAGCTGGAAGAGTTAAAAAAGAAAAGGACTCCTGAAGTTCATATTAAGCAAAGCCAGATATTCCGTGATTGACTACATCTACTCATTGATTAAGTCACCAAATATTGAGTTTCTTCCTAAGTTTCAAGCACCATGTTGGAAATTAGGGATTCAATCATGAGTGAAACATACTATTTGCCCTCAAGAAACTGACAGTCTGGTGGAGGAAATGACAGTCTGGGTTTCCATCACCTTCTATCCAAAGCCTTTTTATCTAAACACAGGCTAAATGAAGACAAGTCAATTCAGCCAGTTCTCAGTTGAACAGGCTCCCATCACTACTATACCTGACATCCATTCTGATTGGTCACTGCGTCTAGTCTGGTTAGTCCCCCAGCTGTACCATTTATTAAATATTTTTAATAGCATGTCAGTTTAGACACAATAGAAACTTTACTCATTTGGGATTTCTTCAAACAAGTAAAAAAAATTTTATTTACCTTATATATGTTCCATATTTAACTAAAAACAAACAAACAAAAGCATATGGGGAAATCTATAGAGTTTTTGAGAAATGTTTTTTCTTCGAGAAAAAGAAAGAGAAATATGAGTAGAAAACCTCAACTACTTTTGCCCTTGCCTTGGATATTGTTGTGTGAGGAAGTGATGCTCAGAGCTACAACAGTCTTACAATTATGAGGGAAAGCTAATGGCCCAAGTGCTGACCAGGACCCTACAGACCTGAGCTACTCAATTACCCACCTGAGACGGGCAATCTCTGGATTTCTTACATGAGCTAAATTGATAACTTTCATTGTTTAATATACTTTCGTTTTGGAAATCTGTGACTTTCAGTCAAAAGCATCTGAAATGAAATAATATATTTAGAGGAAGTGGCATGCCTTTTGTTTCCTAGAAATAAAAATTGAATGGCTATACTTATATACCAAATAAAGGATCTTGAAATACGTATTTAATTCATGCAGGTTTCCAAATCATAAAACTTCTTGGGAGGCATATTAAACTCTATAAAATCTGGATTCTAGAATTAAGTATTATTTTTTGCGTAAATAGCCCTCTTCCGTGCATTCTTGGTTTTCAGAAGTTTATCTGACTTTGACAGCTACCTTTAGGTGACTCCCAGCTTGCTGGTTTCAGAGTCAGTGGTGTGGTCTATAGTCATACCTTACAATTTGATCAACCACATCATAAAACACTCAATAGAGATATAGGCCAACACATTCAAGTGAGAACCCAAGCCAAAAGCCAAAATTCCCATCTCTATGTGTAATTGTCATTGACTCTATATATGTATTTGAGAGAAAATAAGGACTATTGGGCAAATTAGAGCCTGTCAGCATCAGCTCACTAGCTGTATCATAATCATTTTCACATCATGTATTTCAAAACTTAGTCAAATGGAAGGTTCCAGAAAAAGGAGGCATTCTATTTTCATGACATCTTTTGTCTTCTAGCCTACAGACTTCCTGTACAGTCAGTTCCAGTTCACGTGAAGACAATGATATACTAGAATATATGTAGTTGAGGAATCTGAGCAACTGATGTCATGTAGTTTATTGCTAAATTATTGGAGCTTAAGGGTTTTTAAAAGATGTACTGATTTCCTAGGCACAGAAAAAAATTCCATAGATAGATATCCTCAATAAAATATAAGGAGCAAAAAAAACTCTGCGTGTGTGTGTGTGTGTGAATCATCTCATTTATTATAGTTTTTACTGAATAGCTGAATAGAATCGTAATAAAGATACATGAAAGTAGAGAAAGAACTTATGTTACTTAAGCATAATAGATAAAACATGAAGTGTGCTTCAAGTAAAAAATCAATCACACTGGAAATGCCTTAAATGTCTACATGTGTAATGATTTAGAAAGGCCCAACACGCTAATGATGGGCCATTGCCGCATGCCACAATGCTGCAAAGCAAAGCCATTCCTTTACATTGCCCCTATCCAAGTCCATTAAGAAATAATGGTTCTAAGATGAAAGTCTTGTTAGGGTTTCAATGAAAATGTTTGGCACACCATGATGAAAAGTCAACAATCTGCTTTTAACGAGAGACACTGGAAAAACGTTGGTTAATATACCACTGAAAATATTAATTCTCCTTAATGGCAGGATGCAACATAGCTTTTTATAGTTTTTGATCCATGTCATAAATTTGGCTATGACAAAGGGGATACTCCAGATTTAACTTACTGGCAAGAACATTAGCTATTTTCCAGCCCTAAAAGGTTTGGCCCTTAGTATTCTTTGTAATGAACCAAAAGACCAGATTTCTACTCTCAGAGGGATAGGCTGTGTGTGTGTGTGTGTACGTGCGTGTCTGCAGCCGTACACATGCTTGCACATGCATGCACGCGCATGTGTGAGTGTGTAATCAATGAGTGTGTGTCAGCAGTACCAGTAGTTTTCTTTGAGCTTTTGGAGAGAGAAAACAAGGAAAAATGTTACAAGTCCCAAGTCTCAGTGTCATTGCCAGAATTCTAAAATTTGCAAAGTTGAATCAATGAGGAATATAACAGCCTTACAAACCGCAATAATTTGATCACTAGATGCCTGGTAATTTGCTATCCATTTCAACTGGACGTGGTTAGAAAAAGCATATTTTCTTTTATGCTTTTTTCCCTCAGCATAAACGTAAATTTTCAGATTTTAAAGATGAGAGCATGAAAAGGAGGAAAGTGGTCCTCTCATTAGCTCAGAACAATGAATTTTGGCTTCGGAACTTAATATTTCAAAACAGTGTTGCTCTTGTTCAAAATCCTCACGTAGTATTCTCTCTTAGTAAAATAGGTATGCATATGTGATAAATATAACCTCAGTACCAGACCCTAACATTTTATCCCTATTGCCTTCTTTCAATTCTGCTAGTGAATGAGTGTTCATTTGTTTTTTTCTTCAACAGTATTGAAAAGAAAAGAATTTTTTGAATTGGATAGCTATACAGATATTTACTAAAGAAATAATTCTTTGTTTCTATGATAGAAGGATGTAATTGTAAACACGTTTTAACTTTATTCCTGGTGGTTTTAGATTCTTCTTCCACAACAACAACAAAAAATATAAATTTAAAATATACTAATAGATTTCTGTTTCCTCTATTTTAAATTTCATTGTGAATCTAATGTCTTAGAGCAATCAATGAGAAGAAAGATGAAGTGTGAACTTCATATACAGGAAAAATATAAAATAGCTTACCACCAGAACATCTTGAATGTTTTTTATGAATAGGAACATGAGTAGAGTAAATTATACTTTAATGTTGCTTCCTTACACAAGTAGTTCTTAAACTTTCATGAGCATAAGAATCACTTAATGGATGTGGGGGAAGGGGGCTTGTTAAAAATTCAGATTTTTAGATCCAGAGATTCTAATTCAGTATGTCTGGGGTGGAGTCCAGGAATCTGCATTTGAAACAGATTCTCTTTCTCTCCACCTTTTGATACTAATATCAGCGGTCATTTCCTCAATTTTGAGAAAACACTGCTTTATATCCTATGAAGAATAGAATTTTGCACCAAGGGGATGTTCTTACTCATTCCCCTATCGGTTCCCCTGTTAAGGGAATAACTTTGTACATTCCAAAAACATGTGTTCCTTCAAAAGATATGGACCCCTCTTTAGTTTTCCTGTTGGCTTGACAGGCACTTGGAGAGAATGTTATAAAGAAAATTTAAATATCAGAGAAATAATTAAATTATATTAGCTTCAAGGTCACATCCAACCCTGACCTTTTTATCCTGAGTCCTGTAAATGCCCAGTGTTAATTCTTTTTAAAAAAGTATATGTAAGAAAAGGGAAAAGGGACGATAAAGCACTGAGTTGTCTTGTTTCTTTTCTTTGTATTTCTTAAACAACATATGATGTAGTACTGACATAATACATCTTTTTTTTAGTGTCCTCTGGTTGCACAGGATTGAATAAAATAATCTTACTCTTCAGTCAATGCACTATTTTTTTGGCTTATATGTTCTCTTGCAAGATATATCCAGTACTATATTATACACAGTGTATTTTATATAGTACTATGTTATATATCACATTCTCTTCTGTACTTTTCATTGACCATTATGTCTTTAAGGTCAATTTACGTTGCAATGTGTAATCTAATTCACAACATCTAACTGCTTCACAATTCTCCATTTTGTGTATCCTCCACACTTTACCTATCCATTCTCCCTGGATGGAGTCCCAGCTTGCCTCCAAATCCCCACTGCTAAAAAAGATGCTAAAATGGATGTCGTCTTACATATCCTTGATGGACCTGCACATATTAATTTCAAGGCAGATACCACCAATTTATATTTTAAAACAAACTTTAGCAAAAGAGAATCTATTGGGGTTTCAAAATTTTTGTCATTCATTTGGTAACCTGAGGAACACTGAAAAAAACCTATTTATGATAACTTTATGACAATTATAGTTTACTACATGAAATAATTGGTATAAGTCACTCATTGTCTCCAGTAGAGCTTTCTAGAGTGACGAACTGATTTAGACAAAAAGAAAAGCAAAAAGAAGAAAAGAAAGAAAAATATTCTCTCCTCATGGCTTTTAATGAAAGAGAAGTAAATCCTACTTCTCCCCCAACCTACTTAGGTTAACTTGGCTAAAAATAGTCTTTTTCACCTGTGATCATTTGGAAAGTCAGTCCAAACGTATACAACAGTGTGAACCAAACTTGGTGAATAATTAAAATTGTTTTGAAAATTTTGTATAGCATTAGCAAGTTTTGAATTTTATATTTAAGAAGCAGAATTTGAGACTCATATACTTTTAATAAAGCACACATTTAATAGGTCAGTCTGTTGTATTCATATTTATTGAATGAACTTTTACATCCTTGCACTTAATGAAGTGTTACTGTAATTTGATTTGTTTATCTGGTGCCTCTCTCTTTATATTTGGAATTATCCTGCCAGCAAATACACAAAAGCTGCTATGCAGAGATCAGCAAATATCTTTAAAATCTTAACAGCAATTTAAAGAAACCTTCAGAACACATATTAGAGACTCGTTGCACAACCCCCTGAAAACATATCCATGTGGCCTTTTCTGTTCTTGATTTGATTTCTGCACACTTTAAACTGTTTAATGTCCGGAATAACATCTTGAATAGCATGTTCCAATAAAATGAGATTTCATATGATGAATTTTAATCAAATTGGCAAGGAGTTTTTATTGATTAAGCATTTCAATGACACAGGAGGAAAAAAAAACTTTTTAATGCAAACAGAGATCTGAAAGCACACGGAAAGTTGATGTGGAAATGAAATTGAGCACACAAATTGCCACTTAACATACCACTTCAAAGAAATATTAATAGAGTTGGTAGGAAAATGGGAGGTCATTTATTCATTTATTATTTTGTTGATTGAGGACTGAGATGGGTTCAAGTTTAGGCAGTGCTCCATCTCCTGTGATTGTCTAAAGCAATGATCATCACACTTCTTTTAGCTGTAAAACTCTTTCCTTCCTAGAAGTCTTATTCTAGAGAAGCAATTATAAGTGAGTAGGAGTGAAACTGCTCTAATGGGAGGTGGAAGCACCTGTTTGAATCCATTCTCATTCCTCCTCCGTCCCCCTACCCCTAATACCTCTGAGGAAGTGCTTGAGTTCCTTGAGAATCAGTTCAGAAAGCACTGATTCTAAAACGTAAAGGCCAAAAAGGTGATGTAAATGCAATCCTTTGTGCCTGCTCGCACTGATTAAAAGCAAAATGAATCCCTATGCATTTCAGAGTAGATGAAGCTGAAAGGGTATCTCTCTGCCTTTGAGTTTGTTGAAGACTCAAGAAGTTCCCTGGGTTAACCCTAAGAGCATGGCACAATTCTTTTTCAGCGTACTATAATCCCCACCACTGGGTCGTGCACAATCTGGGTGTCAGACAGGACAGACTTAATTCAAATTTGTTTAGCACCATGTAGCTAACCATTGACAGATGAAGACTTTAAAAGTTATTAAATACAGTGAATATTTTCTCACTTAATCCTCATTATCCTCTAAGGTAGGTGTAATTCACCCCATTTTACTGATAGGGGAACTAAGTTTGAAGAGGGGGGAAACATTTTGTGGTAATATTTAATAGCAGGACACTTAAATATTCAATGATAAAAATATCCCTTTCTGTGTTTGCATTCTCATTCATGGGGAAAACACTGAGTGTTTGTGAAATCTTGGGAATCTTCAAAAGTAGGTTTTACTGGTGGAATTTGTATAAAAAACATGTCAGGAATCACAAAGAAAAACAATATTTTATTGGCTTATTCAAAAAACACAATAGTTATTTTCAAAAGGAAATAACAGATAAACGTTGTTTATGTAAGGGTAATTCAGAATTACTTGGCTGCACTCATGTTTGTTGATAAAGCTGAAATGAACTTTCACTTAGATATACTTTGAAGCCCAGCTTCTGGCCTGGTTCCAAGGGTGGAGTGAAGGAGAAGTCTGTCAGCAGTCGGTCCTGATTGTGTTGAGTCCTATGCTGAGTACAGAAGACACCACTTTTCCTTCCCTGCACAGATCCAAGGAAAGGCATGGTCTGTTCCTATTATTATTACTCTTTTTAATTTTCTTTTCCTTTCTGTTAGGCAGGCAGGAGGGACAAGGGCTGTGATAGTGCTATTTAAAGATCTTATAATTAATGTGCTATGCATTGATACTAACTTGATACTCATGTCCTTAATTAGGTTAGGGAGACTCTATCACCCACGATATTCTCAGTGTCATCTCTAGAGACCTGTTGATTTTTGATAGAGTAGGTTTTAAACACACCATATAGATGCGTAAAGCCTACATAAATGTCTGCCCTAAGTCCATTTTCCATTAGCTTGCTGACAGAGCCCAATAGCTGTAGAATTCCACTTATATTCAACAGAAATTTTGATTATCTATATAGCTTTAATATATGCTTAGTGAACATCTAAGAAAGGGATGAGAAATACGCAGTATTTCTCAAACATATTTGATTTCAGAATCCTAGAAGCTGGTGGCCACTTATTTTGTTTTGCCTCAGAACTTAGCTCCTTTTGGGTGATGTGAGGAAGCTAACCAATGGATAAGCCAAAGCGGAAAGGTATTAATTAATCTGATCTCAGTTCTACAGTGATTCTAAATCTTGGTTGCACATTAGAATCATCTGGTGAGCTTCAAAAATGCTAAATCTCAGGCCTGCACCAGACCAACTAAATCAAAATCTCTAAAGACTAGTAGGGGCAATTTGTGAAAATTCCCCTTGTCCTGCCGGGGTTGAGAATTATTGAGCTAAGCAATCATTTCTACTTAAAAAAATGAAGGCATATATGTCTCTTTAGAGTTTCAAAACATAGGAGTTTATTTACCTAGTGATAGGACTTATGGTCCTTATTGAGTTCAAACTTCACGTGCAGGCCTAGTGTAGTGTATCTTAGGTTAACCCTTCATAACCTTACTCGACAAAGTGTGGGTGAAAGGTCTAGAAGCTTGTTAGAAATGCAAAAATCTCTGACCCCATCTGAGAAACATTAAACTATAATGTAACTTTTAACAAGACTTCCCAGGGAGGTTTGTATGCACATTCAAGATTGGGAAAAATCAATATATAATTTCAGCTATAGAAAAGTCTTTTGAAGTTAGAGGTTCACTGTTTTTGTGATCCAATTTTACACTAGAAAATGAGATGAGCACTACGTTAAAAAGGGGACAGGGGGACACTGTCCCCTAGATTTTTAACGTGCAGGGAGTCAACCAAGTGGTGAGCTTTCTCAAGATGATTCATAGATATTTATTTCAGTCGTTAATTCTTTTCATCTGACACCTAGTTCCATTTCCTAATGAACATGCTATCTTTTCACATATGCTTTCTTTCTTTGGCACCGCATAGAATTTTTCATCCTATGTAAGAAAATTGCAACAGAAGGCAATACAGCCAAATATCGAGGAATGAGGGAATTTGGTGATTGGTGACTGGTGACTGAGAAACTTAACCAGCAGAATACTGAGTTTCCAACATCGAGTTTCATAGTTCAGACAACTGGAGTCACACTGAATCTTCAGCAAAATATCCTTAACTTGTATGTGGTATTAATCTGCTTCTCTTCAGCACTTAGTTTAGTTCTCCTTGTGTTTCTCTTCAATCTCATCTGACTCTTCTTTGTAACTGGGGACAGGTTGGAGAGAAGCAAGCAGGTAAACTCTTCTTAAAAGATTTAGGGGTACTTGCTGATCTTAAAAAGCACATCCCTGATAAGACCTTGGATACACAAACTTTTGGTGCATAGGAAGGTAGGAACTCTTTAGACTAAATACTGGTTCTTTGCACACTTTGAGAATATTTCCAATAAAAAGAGTTTCCTTCTCTGCCAAATCTTCTCCCTTTCCTAAACATCCTCCAAAACAGTTAACACTTTTTAAAACATAGCTAACACTTATTTGCATATTCATATTTACCAAGAACTAAGTACTGTATAGGTATTAATTCATCAAATTTTCATAAGAAAACTATGAGGACACTGAAGCACAGCTTTTTTTTCAATGAACTTTATTTTTAGAACAGTTTTAACTGTACACAAAAATTGCAAAGATAGTACAGACAATTCGCATATATCCCACACTCAGAGGTATTATTAACATTACAATTAACATTTTACATTAGTGTGGGTACAATTAAGGAAATAACATCAATACATTATTCTTAACTAACGTCCACACTTTATTCAGATTTCTTTAGTTCTTACTTAATGTCCTTTTACTGTTCTGAGCACGAGATTTTTAAAGTAACTTCCAAGATTACACAATAGCAGTTGACAGAGCGTGTCTTTAATCCAGACTAACTCCAGAGATGCAAACTTTTAAGCATTACTTTATAGTGCCTTGTGAGAGAAAGCTATGCTCATCAAATCAGACGTCTCGAGAAGAAACTACACCAAGTAAACAGGAAAAAGGATCTTTGCTATAGTTCTGGGAAAGCCAGTACAATCTGAGGAAGATTCTGATGTTGTGGAAAGCTTACATGTGGCATTTGTGGTCAAACAGACCGAGTCCACCTGCATCATTTATGTAGCTAGGCTTCAGTTTAATTCCTGGAAAATGGGCATAATATCAATATTTAAGGGCTATCGAGAGGATTTTTGTAAAGGGGAAGGGACTATTATTCATTGAGCATCGTCTGCATGCCTAATACTAAAGTACTTAATATTTTCTTCCACTTCCTTCCTCTCTTTCGTATCCCATACCCATATGTGTCTACATTCATTATTTATAAAGAGAAATTTCAGTACTGAAAGGTAGTAAGATGGCCTCACAAGTGAAAATTGTGATATTTCTCTTTGCAGTGGGGAAGTTGACTGGCCACCATCTGGCATGATTTTCTTATCATTGGCTTTATGACAGTATCCCAAGACTTGATCCAAATGAGCATTTGAGGCTGCTTCAGTTCTATTTTTATAATGTGCTATCTCTCTATCTCAGTTTCAGGATATTTAAACAACTGATATGCAAACCCCAGAAGAATGATTTTCTACACAAGGATTAACTCAATATTTTGAGGCTTCTTTCCAAGAGTTGGTCTGGTTTTCCAAAAGAGAGTTGGCTCCCAATGTGTTCCTACTGCTTTCTGGTGCCTGTATCGGCATTGGGAACAGAGAGTTGATCTTTCACACGCACAACATGGCTTTGGCAAAAAAGGAAAAATGTCTGTCCAACCAGAAAAAAACATTCACACACATTCATGTTCACGCCACACACATCTAAAAGTCTTATCCTGGAAGCTGTCTTTAGAATTATCATCATGTTCTGATATGGATACTGCGGCTAAGGTATATACATAACCAGCAGTGTCTTGAGCCCAGCTAGCTGCTTTTCCATTGCTTTTCTGTCGCTTCCCTTTTCTTTCCTTCCTTGTTTACTGCTTCTATATTTCTCAATATGTCTATGTGATGAATGTTCTAAGATGATCATTTAATTACTTTAAAATTTTCAGAATGTGCTAAAGTCAGGAAAAGGGCTTTGAAAATTAGATGTTTTAAACTTTGTTGAAGAGCAATCCCCTCATTAACTATAAAAGGTATAGTCTCCTTTAAATTTATGTAGAATAAAAATTTTTAAATTTTTTCCAAAATATATAAATAGAAGCCGGAATTTAGAAATATGAATTCTTTCCCACTTAGGATACTAGCTATTTCATTTCCACATGAAGGGAAACTTATCTATATCATACATCAATGGATTTAGCAAATCAAATTATATGAATATAGGGCTCAAAGCAGACCATAGAATGTTGTAAAATTCATCCAGAAATACCTTAACCATTCCAAACAACACTGTTAAAAATCTCCAGAAAAGAGATTTTATGACTTTCTGTAGTAATGTGATATATTTTCTTAAATCCCTCCTGTCTCATGTTCTTGTCTCAAGGGAAATAGAGGATTATCATTTCCCATTAACATCCCAACAAGCTTACACTAGCTCTGCAAAAAGAGGGTAACTTACATGAGACCTGACTGCCAGTGTGAGTCAAGATGGATAAGAATAGAGATTAGGAATTCCTAGCATCTGGGTGGCAGGATGGCCTGGTAGTCAAGAGTGTGGTCTCTGGACATACACAACATAAATTATCTGGTGCTGCCACTTTATTTTTTAACTATATGATCTTGTGAAATTACTTATCCTGTCTGTTTCTCTGTTTCCTCGTGTTTAATTGAGGTAATAAAACTACTTACCTCATTAAGTTATGGTAGATGAATTAATATATTTTAAGGGGATATAAACTACTCAGTAAATGGGATTTTGATTATCTCCTATGTAACAGACACTGCACTTCTAGAAATATTTTAAATATTTAGTCTCCATTTAATCTCCAGATATATCATTCATGGGTCATCATTATTCCCATTTTATGGATGAAGAAATGGTAAAGTGGAATTAGAAACCTCCCCAAGAGGACTCCATTAGACTGTGGCAGAGTAGAGTGCTGAACTCAGGGTTCACTTCAAAGTGGATTCACTTGATCTCACTTCAAAGCCCATTTCACCATTCTGCCTTCATGATAAGGCAATTAGCATCTCTTCCTAGAAATGATACCATTGAAGGTCATTCTAGATATCCTGTGAATGTGGTCTAATTTTCTTTCACAATTATTTTAACCTTAATTATGAAAACTATTGATTAAACTCTAACTCAGTTGAACTTTTCAGTGAGAATTTTAGACTTTTTTCCAAGAATGTGTAAAGTATCTTAAAATGAACACCAATTACTAGGTCTTTTATTTTGTTTTCTCTCTTTATTCATACATTCATACAGCAAGCATTTGTTGAGTACTATTGTATATATTAATGTTAGAGGTAAAATGAAGACCAAAAAGTATTAATGCCAAGTGCCACTTCTCAAGGTATTATCTAAGTAGAAGAGATGAGACAACTCCTCTTTCACTGTATCATAAAATATTCAACATCATCTAATTAACTACTAAGAAGAGTAACATAGGAAAGGAAATGCTATATAAGCTGTGATAGTTTTAGACAGCTCAATTAAAGAAGTAAGTCTGGAGCTAGGAATAAAATAACGGAGAGAATTTACCTACAACATACAAGGCATTTCCGACCAATGAAACAGTGTGAGGGAAAGTGTGCAGGTAGAATCGAGTACAGCTTATTTGGAAAAAATGAGGAAACGATCTCATTGGAGCAAAAAACTGAGTTGAGGAGATACGTGAGCTGAGACTGGAAAAACTATTTAAAAGCATACCATGACCAACTTTGGATGATAAATTGCAATGTTCCATTTTATCCCATAGGCATTTTGGGTCCACTGACAGTTTTTGAGCCAGGAGAGTTATGTGGTGAAACCAATATTTTAGAGAGATTTCTAAATGGTTTTGAGTTTAATAGTAAATTATTTTCTTTCCTCCCAATTAAACTTGGTGGGGGATGGAAAATGGGGATAGGATTATGCAAATACCACCAGTCTCAGTGGAATAAGAGTGTCAACTTCCAGTCTGAAATGTCTGTGCATAATGGTTTAGAGGAAGAGATAATGGAGATCACTAAAACATTCCCAGTGACAGGTGATAGAAGGCTAAAGCATTAGGTGGGAACAGATAGAAATATCCTGAAGGAATAGCAAGGACTTTGGAGGAAATGTCAAAAATGGTCACACAATTGTCACCAAAAGGCTACTTTCCCTATGGATAAGATCATTAGAGTGGAACAGCCACATCCTAGATGGGGCATTGAGAGAATGCATTGTAAATACAGAGAAACACCTTCATCTGTGCTGGCAACTGGAGACTAGTAACAGAAACTGAAGAATTCCTGCTAAAAATACTGAAAATAAGACTAGCTAATTTCAACGTTAAAGAACCCACCACTTCATTTCTCTTCTTGCCTCTGCCAACAGTAATACTTTTCTTATGAAGAAAAACTATATGAAACCCAGCAATACCTTATTAATATTCTCTGTTTTAGAAGAGTGAGATACTCTCAAGAAAATATGAGGAAGATACAACTATGTAACTAAGCAGGTAATCATAAAGATAAAAATCTAATGTCAGAGAAAGATATGTGGAAGTGGAAAATATGGTTGCTGAATTTTAACACTCCTAAAGAGATTATAGAAGACATATCTGGACTTTAGAAAGTAAGATAGATAAAATAGAAGTCAAGCTCTAGAAAAGTGTCTCACAACACAGATAAAAAGGACTAAAATGTGGAAAATTAAGACGTATGTATGACAGACCAAAGAATTTCAATATATGTAATAGAAATTAAGAAAAGATAACAGACTTGACAAATAAAAAGCAAAAGTTAAAGAGACAATTGAAGAAAAATTTCTTGAGTTGTAGAAAAATATACTCAGAGTATAAGAGATTGTCAAATTTCAGGTAAAATAAGACAAGTTGTTTTCTACACATAACCTCATGAAAGTTTTTAATTTTAAGATAAACTTTCAAAAATATTACAAGTATCCAGACACAAAAACAGTTTAATTGCCAGAAAAAAATGGAGTCATGTTTTCAATGCATGGCAAAATTCTATGACCAGCCAGATTCATTTATGTGTAAGACAAGCAAGTGGATATTATCAGACACGCAAGGGCCTAGGAAGAATGACACCCACATACTTTTCTGGTAAAGGTGATGCAAATACGTGCTATAGTAGATTGGAGGATAATGCAAAATTTCAAGAGTGTGGAAAATAATGGTATGAAAGAAATTATGGTGCACGACAAAAACCAGGAAACATAGAATTAAGTCTAAATAATTGTTTTCATTACCAATACAATAATATATATGTCCAAAAGATTTTTACATATTGTATGTATAATATACATAATAATGTAATATTAATATGCATATATCAACAAAGACTTGGAAAAATAAGGAGATAAGAAAGAAAATAAAACTGAGCTAGAATTATCATTTTTATAAAAGGTATTATATAGGTTCTTTTTCATTATTGACATTGATAATTAGAAAAACATTGGTTTAAATATTTTTAAGTAAAAAAGGATAGATGACAGCTGTAGCAGTCTTACTTGGATCTGGATGATGTGGATACGGGGCTACACTGAGCTCCGTTAATTTTGAGTATATTTTAAAATTGTCATGCTAAAGACAAAAATGATCACCAAAAAACTCAACCAAAGAGTTCTTTCCTCATGGAATACAACAACTGGATTGGTAATGCAACAGAGTAATAATTCAAGTGTCATTACTCTTAACAGATGCTAAGTAAAAGCATGGTTGCTATGGTTAAAATGTATTTTAATAACTAAAAGTAACCACAACTTCCATAAGAAACAGGATCTAAAGTATCCACTTTACAGAACTCCAAAATACCCTGAATAGCCAAAGCAATCCTGAGAAAGAAGAACAAAGCTGGAGGTATCACAACTTCCTGATTTCAAACTATATTACAAAACTATAGTAATCAAAATAGTATGGTATCAAAGGATCCAAGAATATACAAGGGGGAAAGGATAGTGTCTTCACTACATGGTGCTGGGAAAACTGAATAGCCACATGCAAAAGAATGAAATTGGATCCCTGTCTTATACTATACACAAAAATCAACTCAAAATAAAGACTTGAAATTAAAACCAAAACAAACCTCCTAGAAGGAAACATAAGGAGTAAGCTCCTTGACATTGGTCTTGGCAATAATTTTTTTGGATTTGACACCAAAAGCAAAGGCAACAAAAGCAAAAATAAACAAGTAGGACAAGTAGGACTACATCAAACCAAAAAGCTTCTGCGCAGCAAACAAAACCAGCAATAAAATGAAAAGGTAACCTATGGAATGGGAGAAAATATTTGCAAATCACACATCTGATAAGGGGTTAATATCCAAAATATGCAAAGAATGCATACAACTTAATAGCAGAAAACCAAATAACACAATTAAAAATTGGGCAAAGGACCTGAACAGACATTTTTCCAAAGAAGATATACAAATTGCCAACAGGTATATGAACAGGTGCTCAACATCACTAATCACCAGGGAAATGCAAATCAAAACCACGATGAGATATTATCTTACGCCTGTTAGGATGGCTATTACCAAAAAGACAAGCCATAACATGTGCTGGCAAGGATGTAGAGAGAAAGGAACCCTTGTACACTGTTTGTGGGAATGTAAACTGGTACAGCCACTATGGAAAATAGTATGGAAGTTTCTCAAGAAATTAAAACTAGAACTACCAGTTTGATCCAGCAATCCCACTTCTGAGTACATGTCCAAAGGCAACAAAACCATTATCTTGAAAAGATATATGTAGTGCCATGTTAATTGCAGCATCGTTTGCAATAGCTAATTTATGGAAACAACCTAAATGTCCATCAACAGATGAATGGATCAAGAAAAAGAGGTATATATATATACACACATACATACACACAATGGAATATTATTCAGCCTTAAAAAAGAAGGAAATTCTTTCATTTGAGACAACATGGATAAACCTGGACGGCATTATGCTAAGTAAAATAAACCAGACAGAGACAGACAAATACTACATGGTATCACTTATATGTGGAATCTGGGGGGGAAGAAAGTCGAACTTATAGAAACAGAGAGTAGAAAAGTGGTTGCTAGGTGCTGGGACGTGGGAGAAATAGGGAGAGATTAGTAAAAGGGCACAAACTTTCAGTTATAAGATGAATAATGTCTGAGGATCTAATGCATAGCATAGTGACTGTAACTGATAACACTGTATTATGTAAATTGTAAATGTTCTCACCAAAAAAAAAAAGTAAATATGTGAGGTGATGGATTTGTTAATCAATTCAATGGGAGGAATATCAAGTCATTATGTTGTACACTTTAAATATCTTAGAATTTTATTTGTTAATTAAACCTCAATAAAGCTAAAGAAATAAAGTACCTACAGGACTAAAGAAAATGATCTAAATAGTAAAAGAAGGGGGAAATCTTACTTAAAAAAATAAAAACAGAAAGCAAAGATGATGACAGAATTAAGAACAAACTTAGATTCTAACTGTAAAATATACAAATAGGTTAAATTTCCCTATTGAAATTTGACAAAAAATAAAAATCTGTCATTTGTTATCTTAAAAAGAGATTCATAAAAGAATGGTAGACAAAGTTTAAATGTAAAAGGAAGGACAGGTAAATGCAACCAAAAGAAAGAACAGGCAGGCATTATTAATATCACTGAAAGAATTATAGTACAAATAATTAAAACAATAACAAAGGGCCTAACATGCAAATAATAAAATGGACAATAAATATATATATAGGACATTCACAAAAATATGTAAATGATTATTTAATTCTGAAATAGCATTCACTCTTACAGTTCTTGGTGGAATGTAAATTTGTACAACTGTTCTGGAGAATAATTTTGGAAAAAAAATGCCAAAACTTTAATAATAAATATAGTCTTTGACTCAAGAGCTCCTTTACTTGAAATTTGTCCTGAGAAAATAATCATGAATGAATATAAAGATTTGGGTGAACAGATGTTCACTCGAGTGCATTGTTTATAATAACAATAAAATGGAAACATCTAAATGCTCAACAACAAGAGACTTCTCAAATCAAGTATAATACGTCTTTAGGATGAAATATTATGCAACCTTTAAAAATTATAATGTAGAGCAATATTTAATGACAGGAGAAAATGTCCCCAATGGGGAAACAAGAAGATGTAAAGTGTGTATATATATATAATAATGTGGTGATGACACTATTTCAAAATTCTGGCGGATATGCTTTTCATCCCTCTTCTCACATCATATTACTCAAAACTTCTTTTCCAGCACCCATCATGCACCTTAAAGGAACATCAAGCCCGAACTACGCAGAACATCAGATGACAAGTTATTGCATATATGGTACAGGAAGTGGCCTAGATCTGAGATCAAGATTGAGAAGTTAAAATTTCCTTGCTCCACTGAGAGTGTTACCAACCTGTAGCACTTGCCCAGCCCCATCTTCATTTCCCCTCCTTTCACCACATTAGGTGGGAAGAAAGTGATTAAAATAATTTGCATTAAACCTGTAATTATAAAGAAATCCTTGGATTTAAATGAGATTATCAGGAATATATGTATATTTTTCTTCATCAGGCAAATAATTTACTTGGATTCAGAAAATAAAGTTCATAAAGTTGCATTTCTTACACATTCACATTTTTCATGGAGAAATTTGTTCTTGCTACAATAAAACATACTCATTGGCAGTTATTTTGAAAAATAATCATATATTCAAAAATTTAGTGACAAAAGTGGCATTATTTTACCTTTCTGAAAATCTCTTCGATGTCTTAATGGAAGACAATTGGATTCTTAAACTTTTTTCCTGCAGCCAATTTGTAGGAGTTTTTTGTTGTTGTTGAAGTATATGAAGAAAATATATTTTTCCATAGATACGTAATTGGAAAAGGGAGGAGAATTTTCAGATAATTGCAAACATTCCTGACAAGGAGTAATTTCTTGAAAGTTAGTTGGAATGTAGAATCTGAAATCATATCAATCAACTTTTCTTACCCTATTATATTAAAAGCCACTAGTTTTTCTTACACTTTAAATGACTATTTTACTCATATGTGATTTTGTAACTTCATACGTTTGTCATTTGGAAAACAGATCACCGATTTATGTAGCTCTTCCAAAGGTTGACATATTTCATTATACATTGTCAAAAAAGTCACAATCGTTAATGTCCTCACCAATTTCATCAGAAAAGTGTTTAAAGTATCAGGAATCTATAAAACTCATGGTGGTAGATAAAAATTTTCCAAAATTCTCACTTTCTTTTGACAGCTCTAATTTTACCACAATCATTGTCAGTTGTTTTTCTCAAAGCGCCAGGTTCAAAATATCTGCCCAATACTTAAGTTTGAAAAATAATAGTTTGTTGGTCAATCATTTCTAGTAAAGATAACATTCCATGATGGCATTTAAGGTCCTACTAGAAAGAATAATAGGATTATAATCAGCCTTAAAGAACAAAAAGAGCGTTGTAAGTAGTGGGCTGAAAAAGATGCAAGTGCATTGAAGTTTGTGGCATCTTATGGACCTTGTAATTACACTATTTTATCTGGAGCATAGGATAGATAATAAGAATAAAGCTGGTAGGAGCTGAAGGTAGAGGAGATTTTGTGAGCTATTGCAGAATCTCGAATGCTATGTTACAAATTTGACCTACTAATTATTTTATTTATTGAATTACAATTACTCTATTAAAATCTGGATTATAGATCATAAAAGATGGTAATATGTTTTTTACATACTCAGCAGTGGATTTCATTAGATCTTTATTCAGAATTACAACATATTTTCTTGGAAAATCTTGCACAGAGATGTAAAATGAGGCATTATAGCATTACGTCTGATCTCCTACAAGCCTGAAAGTCTTTTTGATAATTAGAAACATTTTTTCCCTTTTGGCTAAGTTATTGGATATTCTCTAGAGATAAGTAGAATTAGCACACATTTCACTCAAAGTCTGAAAAGACAGTCTTTGGGAATAGCTATCTAGACTCAACTTCTTTCGGTTACTTAAAATGGAGCACCAAATTTGAGGTTTTCTAGCTGATAGCCTTTTCTGGAAATTGGTGACTACATTTGCACTTAGATTCTAAGGAGCTTTCTCAATGGTTATTCAACATTAATGTTTAGCTCTAACTTTGCCTTAACAAGATGAGTTGAAGATAAAGAAAATATCAAAGTGTGCTAAAATTCTTTGCTGTTTAAAGTATTCTAACTCAATCTAAACTTCTCCAATAGCTAAATGCTTTCTTTTTGTGATTGTTGGATCAGATAGGAGTTTTATCCAAACTATTTATCCTAATCAGCAGTTGGAGGAGAAGAATGTTAAATAAACGATCTTATTTTGATTCTCTCTCTGGATGTTTACCAGGCTGTTGACAAAACCCAGAGAATGTTTAATGACTTGGTGGGGGAACTTGAAACAGAAGTGGGAACTGCTCTCGAGGAGACTCATTTGCTATTTTTTTTTCAGTGCAACAAAAGGAAAATGATGACAGGCCACCTCTTGGTACCCAGTTTGAATTAGAAAATTCATCATGCTCCTTGTCGAGAGTTCAATTCTCTCACATTGAATTGAATAAACATTCTCAATGAAAGCCAGAAAGACACAGATAAAATTCAGATGTCTTTAAAAAGAAACTTTACACAGGGGATCGAAGGGGATAGGCTCTCCAAAGTCTCACACATGGACTTATGCAAGGTTGCTTGTATTGTGCCAAGAAATAAGGCATGTGGCCTCAGCAGTGCATTATGACTGAAACCCTATGGTCACAAACTTAAGAGAGTTATCTAGAAGGAATGTGGTGATAAATAAACCGTTATAATACTAACCAAGGAAACAGTTTGGATGCACAGACATTAAAGGAATTACTAGAGTTATTCAATTTAAAATCCTTATTAATCTTTTTATATCTTGGGTAATACCAATTCCCTAAAGTATACTATTTAAAGCTTAGGGAAAATGCATCCTCAAGTACCTACTGCCAGCAAAGAAGCTGTTTTCAACATCTGGGAATAAAAATCACCACCAAATATAGATCATTGGGTCAACTTGCTTTGGGAAATGGTGAAATTCAGAAACGTGTGTTACAACATTTGCGTGAGCTTACCGGCTTCACGGTAACTAATTTAGAGTCTATTTTGGATCTGTATGCTGACTGAGAAAGTAGAGATGTGACTGGTGTATCGTTTTCCTAACTGCCAGTAAAAGTCTGGAAATACGTTAATGGACAAATCATTTGCCTCAGTGTCTTCTTGATTTATTTCATTTTTCTCCTATTGATATCAAAATCCAACCAAAGTAACTTATTTATTATTTCCTATCTAAATAACCTTGTCCATTACCACACAGAACTTGAAATTTGTATTGCGTTGCAGCTCTCTCTTTAGAATAATTAAAGCCAAAACTAAATTTCCCTAGACCTATGAGGTGGGTATCATTTCGATACAGGTGTTACTCCAAACGTTATTAGTCAATTATTTAATAAAGATGCTTCAATCCTGTTATTTTTTAATCATCTTCTAATCTAGATTTTGCTCTCACTATTATTGAATGTTTCCTTTTACTTCTCATCTAAGCTTCTCTAAAGAATGGTCAACTATCCTCACTTACCATTTACTCCTAACCTACTATAGTATTTCCTCAACCCAACAACAACTCAACTGAGTTGTTCTCAATTATTCTCAATAAGAATAATGATTTCCTCTTTGCCCAATCCAGTGGTGATCTGCTGCACTGAGCACATTACATTATTCACTCCTTCTTGCAATGACACTTCTTGAAATGGCTCTTGGGTATCTCTTTGCTCCTCACTCACTCTTTTTCATTTGTCTCCTTTTTGGACACCTGTTTTCCTCCACCAACCTCTGAATTTTGAGGTTCCTCAGGATTTTGTTATCTGCTTACTAATTTTCCCACTCTCTATCCTCTCTCTGGTTGATAGTTTTTATTTTCATCACACACACACACACACACACACACACTCTCTCTCTCTCTCTCTCTCTGCCAGCCAGAATTTCTCTGTTAAGCAACAGCAGAGTCTTCTTATCCAGCTGCATCCTGCATATATCCATTTGGCTTTCACATAAATATCTCAAATTCAACATGTGCAAAGTTGAACTTTCCCACTGACATTTCTCCTCTCATTGTTCAAAAACTGTATTGGTTGCACCACCAGTTTTAGAAACCTGAGAGTTTCTAGAACTTGCCTATTCCTTCTCCATCATCCCACTTCCAATCAGTCTTACATTCCTGGCAGTGTTATATCTGAAGTATCCATTTAATCACTCTTTTTTTTCCTCCATCCCAACCACAACTTTCCTAAATCAAGCTTTCATCATCTTTTTCCTGGATGACTGTAACAGCCTCCTATACGGTTTTCTGACTCCAATATTATTGTTATTGTTTTTTTTTTAAATTATCTCCTATATTGTAGTCAGGAAAATCTGAAACAAAAAAATCTTATCCTATTCTACCCTGCTGAAGAGCCATTGTCTCCATAGTACTTATGATGAAACGAGGTACAAGCACCTAAATATACAGAATATTTAAGTACTTGTAGTTAGGAGGCTGGGTTTACTTCTAAGCAATAGAAAAGCCAAAAATTATGCCAGAGTTGCTTATAAAAGAGAGAACTGTATTTTTATCTCATAAAAAAAGTTTGGAGATAGACAGATTTAGGTTGATATCTAATTTTCACAATATCATCAATGACTAGGGATACTTTTAGCACAAGATTTCCATTCTCAAGATAATTTAATGATTGAAGATGGTTGCTGGAGTTCCAGCCATGCTATCTGTTCCAGGTAGCAGAAAGAGAAAATACCGAGTGAGGGTAGGGAAAGAAAAGCATCTCAAACAACATCTAAGGATTTTTTTTTGGAAGTGATACACAACAGTAATAGAAAAAAGTGAGAGTTTTATAAGATGGGTCCCAAATAGTGAGTTATTCTTAGTTATTTATTATATTATTTATGTTCTATTATTTTATATTTATATTCCAATATCTTACTTTATTCTAATTTGTAATATCTTATTTATATTCTAGTCACAGATTTTGCAATAGCAATATTTTCTCAGTTATTGGTTATGTTGCTCCCTCAGAGGATTATTTTGAAGGATAAATTGCATTATGTATAAAATGATAGAAGAATGCATGGCACAGAGAAGACGCTAAATTAACCATATTTTTATTGTTAATGACACTCAAAGATGAGAAAAGAGTCCAGAAGATCTTAGTATGGAAGTTACTCTAAAAAAGATTTGCTATGGGTTACTTAAAAGATCTAATCATTTTGTAGACATTATTTGACCCTCTTATTCTTTCTTCTCCTATGCCAGCTAGATCCAAAGGCCTCCACAGATGTTACCAAGAAAATAAAAAGGATAGAAGAGTGGAATGGAAAGGAACATTGGGGCATCAGGAGAGAAGTGAACAAGTATTCAAGTCTAAGTTTCAAAAATAAAGAACTACTGGGCTACCCACTGAAGAAGATAGAGCAAAGTAAAAATAGAAAATCAAGGCAACCCAAACTTCCTGCCCAAAGCAAACACTTTCAGTAAGAGCTTGAAGGTCTATTTGGTACAGACTTCTAGAATTTGTACATGTTCTCAATCACTTAATGATGTTTTGTGTTAATAGGATATAAAATCATCCTTTCAGATATAAAAGTCATAAATTAATAATCAAATATTAACTAATAATACTAAGTTTCCTTACTCAGTGTACTAATATTTTGTAGCTACTTTGTTTAAAAGAGCCTCTACTGTAAGTTTGTTTTTGTGAAGAATAACATGATTACAAAAATATGATGGGAACAATAAATTATATATAAAATGACTAATACAGTGCCAAGTATATGTTGAAATCCTAATAAGTAGTTGTTATTATATAATGATGATGAATATGTATGTTATTACTATTTACCGATTTTTTTCCCAGAAAAAAATATGTTTCATAGAATGGTTTTATAATAGGATGTTGAGAGGGACTTTCTTAGTTGCTCTGAATTTTATCACTAGAATTGAAAATTAGGGACAAATTGCTGGTCCTGGCACATTCTAAAAAGAACCAGATGTCTTAGAAAATACAGAACACAGTATTTAAGGGTAAAGAAACTCACTGTCTCCAATTTTCAGGTGATATATGGTAGATAGATAGGTAGGTAGATAGATAGATGATAGATTATAGGGTGATAAAATAAAATGTAAACAATATGTGAATATGGGCAGTTGGAAGTTTCCTTCTAACATTCTTTAAATTTTCAGGAAGTTTGGAATTATATCTAAATTAAAAATCACCAAAAAATAACCAAGCTTTAAAAATTTAGGCATCAGATCTACTTACAGTCTTCGTAGGAAGATACCAAATTAGCTCTGCTACCCCCAAACATCCTTTCATCACTCTCTCCTCTACATGCCTTTATAAGGAGAGAAGAAAAGGAAAGAATCAATGAAGTCATGATTCATTGGGTCATCACTGATTGGAAATTTTTAAAAGTTAGTTCCTTTCCCTAGGGTGCAGGAGGCAAATAAAATACTCCCTGCCTCCTATCTTGTGAGGGGTTCCATAAGAGCCACTTACAGAGATTGGGAGCAAAGTGAGAAGACTGATATCTCATTGCCCAGGTAGATATCTGCTTCTGCAGAAGAATAGCCAATCTGCTTTCTGTGCCTTCTTAGTTGGGGGAAAAGGGAACTGGAGAGTGAAAATAGGAAAGGGGCTGAGGGAGAGAGGTAGAAAAGGAAAGAGAAAACAGCCTGCATGCTTAGCATGAATCTTCCAAGTCAAATGGCCACTGAAGAAGACAGCTAGTCTAGCATGATCTTGCTAGGACCACCTTTCTTTCAAATTCTGATTCTCTCATGGGACTTATAGATAAATTCTTTCCAAACTCTGCTGAAAATCTCCCCCTGCACTCTCCCTGACCTGGGAGAACCACTTCCAATTCTCATCTTCCAATACTCCTGTCAGCTCCTGCTCCTGGGGCTGAGGACTCTCAACAGCAGCCAGGCCTCTTGGGTGTGGTGTGTGGTGATAGCTGGAAGTAGCAGCTCTTGCTTAAACAAGATTTAGCATCTGAAGAGTGTGTCTGAGCCCAAATTGTTTATATACTCTTTGTCTCCTGATGGAAGCCAATTCCAGAGCAATCCAAAATCTCAGTGAATATCTACTTACCCTTTCTTTTAAACATAAAATAGCAGAAATGAGCTTTTCTGGCTGTGATCTAATATGACAAATAAATAACTTTACATTACTCTTTGAGGAATGGAATTCATAATTTATGGAACTGAGACTTTAGGTTCCTAGGTTTTTATAATTATATCCTAATGTTCTTGCTGTAGGATGAGATAAATATTTATTTCACCACTAATATTCTTAAACACTCTTACTCTCATGCTCAAAAAAATTTTTGGCTCCTCACTACTTATAATATCCAGAGCCCTGAGCTTGCATTAAAGGCTCTGTGCAACCCAAAGCAGTCGTTCTTGCCTAATATTTCACTATTTTCCCCACATGAATTATCTACTGCAGTCTGTGATTTTCTTGTTCATACTGTCTCTGGTATTTGTCTTCTGCTTTATATTCCCATAGCTAACACTCTAGTCTATTCCATTATAACCTCACATCTGGATTATTACAACAGCCTACTTAGGTAGTCTTGTCAAAGCCATTTTCAAACTATACTGCAGGCTGCTACCAGATAATTCTTCCTAAAACATGACTTTTACCATGTCTCCTGTTCAAAACCCATCAATGACTCTTAATTCTCAAGGATAGAATCATTGTTTTAAGATTTTTCCATGCTTGACTCCATAGCAACTTGCTAGCTTTCTCTACTTTCCAAGTAAACCCTCTATCTAGCTGTTTTTGTCTCCTCTTTCCCCTATAATGTGCCTTACACATTCCCACTGCTTCGTCCTATTCTCCAGCTTATCTGACTCTTTGTTTTTTTTTTTAATTAATTAATTAATTAATTTATTTTTGTGAGGGAGATCAGCCCTGAGCTAACATCCATGCCAATCCTCCTCTTTTTGTTGAGGAAGACCGGCCCTGAGCTAACATCTATTGCCAATCCTCCTCCTTTTTTTTCCCTTTTTCTCCCCAAAGCCCCAGTAGATAGTTGTATGTCATAGTTGCACGCCCTTCTAGTTGCCGTATGTGGGACGCCACCTCAGCATGGCTGGAGAAGCGGTGCGTCGGTGCGCACCCGGGATCCGAACCCAGGCCACCAGTAGCAGAGCACACGCACTTAACTGCCAAGCCACGGGGCCGGCCTCCCTGACTTTTTGTTTTTACCTGTAGAAATCTGCATTCCTCAAGGCCAATTTTTTTTCTCTCTTTCTTTATGTAGACTTCCAAAGAATATATATTCACCTAGTAGCTTCCATTTATCAAATTTGTTGAATTTTATTGTTTTCCTGGCCATTTGGAAGACACCTGTTTGTAAAAGGAGCATGGACTCTGTAAGCTGTGCTTACAAAACTCATGGACAGTGTTTGTAACAGGAGCCCAGGTTTGAGTTCCAGGCCCACCGCTTTACTGCTCTTGAAAAACTGGGCATACTACCTCACCTTTCTAAGCTTCATCTGCCTCATCTGTAAAAATAGAGTAGTATATTTCTATACAGCTTAAGTGTGTAATATTGTGTTTCCAAATAAAGTGTAATCCTATAGAAAGCAAAATTTCACATCTTATACTCTGTACTGCACAATGTGTAGAACTGTTCACAGTAGACGCACACAACCAGAGTCTTCTAGTCCTGTGATCTTCCAACTGGGAATCTGTGACCCCAGTGGGTACATAAAGATTTTCCAAGTAATACGTGGAAATGCATGCCTTAAAAAATAGGGCAAATTTCCAGATCCTAAACTTCCATCTATATTCTTTCCTTAGAGTCATCTACCTAAGAAAGTGCCTATTGCCAAGGAATTAATAGCTATTTTTCTGTTTTACAACAGAAAGTTCGAATCTTTCTTTCATTCATGACCCATGGTATTAAAACCTTCAGGGAGCTGACAAAAAGAACAGTTCAACATATTCTAAACCTTGGTATTATGACACCAATGAAAATGAATGACACTACTGATTAAGAAACTTTTTTTACACATTAGATGGCTTCAAATTCTTTGCAACAAGTAACACTGAAGTAGATTGTAATCTAGTTATCCACTTATGAATTATAAAAATAATATAATAATAAATCACCATGTCATTTTTGGCAGATAACTCAGAGGGTGCACAAAGAATTGAATGACATGGCTAAAATAAAACCCCATTTCATTTTTATTACTTCTGAGTCCATGCTTCCTCAGGGTTTAGATCTATAAAAATGCAAAATGGGTGGCTAATAGATGTTGAAACTAGTCTTATTCTAGCAATAAGAAATATTCATCCAGGGATACAAGAACTAACAAAAAAAATACTATCCACCTTATTAAGAAATGCATTTCATAAAAAACTTCACTTTAAAGTTTAATAATTACTTAACAACATGTGTAACATACGTTACTTGGGTCAATTTTTAGGATAATAGCAATAATTATAATAATATCTAGAAGAAAATACTTTTTAAAATTTAGAATATCATATCCCAGGAAATGAAGAACAAACTTAACTTGCAATTTTCAATGCCCATTATTGTGGCATAGAAGTATAATGCAGAAGTCAATAAAAATAATCCATGACTAAAAATATATTACATTATGACAAACTAGTCCTTGGTGTAAATTAAGTTAGAAAGAAGCTAGTATACACATTTTTAAAAATAGATTATAGAGGACATTGAATTGCTAATAACACTTATTAAAACAACAAACATTTAAAATAGTGGGGAGATTGTTTTAATGTCAATTTTTGCAATATACTAGATATCATATGTCTTGCAGAAATTATTTAAATATTTGATAAAATATTTAGATGCCAACTTGAAAATGTGCAAAGATATATATACTTTTACAAAATTCTCTTAGAGGGTATTAGAGCAAAAATGTTTAAGGGGCATCATTTTAAGTCAGCCTATTCTTTCTCAGAAATTAATCCTTGCAATTAGGTAAGAATCTAGTATATATAAAAGAAAACAGCCTTTTTTTGTAAGCCATACTGCAGATCTTTCAATATACAAATTATCACTGAAAAACTAAAGAAAGCAATTATATTTCCTATCCAAATGGGGAAATCAGGATGAAACTTACCTTCTTGCCATAAACAACTAAAAAACTGGACAAAATATGTGAAATAACTGTTTGCAGATATTGGGCAATCATCATTACAGGACTATTATCTTGATATTAAGAGAAGGTAAACAAATGTGGTGAATCATATTATCTATGCGGCTTTCTCTCTAGAGGCACTTTCTAGCTTGTGGTGCAGGGAGGGGAATTCCAACTATAGAATTCTGGTCTATCAGAAGAGGTAGAGATCAAATTTCAGGGAGGTGGAGGCAGCCAGAAACTGAGACGGAGAGTGTGAGAAAAGAGGGAGCTACACAGGGAAAGAGTCCCAGAAATCTGCATAGGATACCCTTGAAATTGTTGCTGAATTCTAAGTTCTTTGTGCATAGGAAAAAAATGCACTTGTCCAGGAAAAGAAAGAACTGAGAGAGGTAAACTAAAAAATATGTCGAGTTTACACAAGGCTGGGAAATTTTTGAATTTTGGCCAGTCAGAATGGAGAGGTTACATTGAACACTCAAGACACTCAGTAGAGACAGCAGAAGGACATTACAGTAGGACTAAAAAAATATCCCTAGAGTAAAACTACCCTAAACTTGCACTAATAAAACTTAAAAGCAAACCTCAACATAAGTAACTTAACTATATGCAAAACAAAGTCCAACAGTCTTTAAAAGAATTTTTAAAGAACTACAATATTCAACAATATAAAATTTACAAATGGCAACATCCAATATAAATAAATAGACGTGAAGAAACAAGAAAATGTTACCTATAACCAGTAATAGAAACAAACTAAAAAATGACAGAAAGGATGAAATTAACAGATAATGATTTTTAAAGGATTACTACAAATATCAAGTATTTAAAGAAAAACATGAACATATGAGGAAAGAAATATCAACTATAAAAAATAACCTAAGGGAACTTCTAGAAATAAAAATACAATGTCTGAAACAAAAATTCTATTGGATGAGATTAATAGCAGATTAGACACCACAAAAGAAAAGATCAGTAAACTTGAGATACAGTTGTCCCTAGGTATCCATGCGGGACTGGCTCTAGGACCCCCATGGGTACCAAAATCCGAGGATGTTCAAGTCCCTTATATAAAATGTCATAATATTTGCATATAACTTATATACACACTCCCGTATATTTTAAATCATTTCTAGATTACTTATAATACCTAATACAATGTAAATGCAATGTAAAGAGCTGTTATACTGTATTGTTTAGGGAATAATGACAAGTAAAAAAAAGTCTGTACATGTTCAATAGAGACACAATGATTGTAGGCCTTCCAATCTGCAGTTGGTTGAATCCGAGGATGTAGAACCTGAGGATATGAAGGGCCAACTGTACAGCATTGAAACTACAAAATAAAATCCAGACTGAAAAAAAGACTGAAAAAGATATAAAAAGATACTCATGGATTTCTGAAGTAATATAAAACTCTGCTATTCAAATCCCAGAAGTGAGACTCACAGGAAATATTAGAAGAAATAATTGTTGGACATTTTCCAAATCTAATGAAAACTATGACTCCACTGATTCAAGATGAACAACCCACAAAGTGGATAAACATACAAAAAAATTCACTCTGTTATTTTTCTATTGTTGCCATAACAAATTACTATAAACACTGGGTTAAAACAACACAAATTTATTATCTTAAAATTCTGTATATCAGAAATTCAACATAAGTCTCACTAGGCTAAAATTAAGGCATCAGCAGCAGTACATTCCTTTTTGAAAGCTCTAGAGGGGAATCTGTTTTCTCACCATTTCCATCTTCTAGAGGTAACTCACATTCCTTGGCTCATGGACCCTTTTCTTCGTCTTCAAGGCTAGCAACATTGTATTTCACTGTGAATTTGTCTCATAGTCACATCTTCTTCTGACTTCCTGAGTCTCTCATACTTTTAAGAACCCTGTAAGTACGTTGGATCTACCCAGGTCACCCAGGATAATTACCCTATTTAAAAGTCAGTTGATAGTAACATTAATTCCATATGCAACCTTAATTTTCCTTTGCCAAAAATGGTTAACATATTCACAAGTTCTGGGTATTAGGGTGTGTGTGTCTTTGGGGTGTCATTATTCTGCCTACCACAAATACCAAAGTGCATCATAATCAATTGCTGAACATTAACAATAAAGGGGAAAATTTCAAAAGCAGAGAGAAAAAAGTGCACCTTATATACAAAGGAGCAAAGTAAGCACAACAGCAGACTTCTCTTAAGAAAGTTTATAAGACAGTAGACAATGATATTGTTAAAGTACAGGCATACCTCATTTTATTGTGCATTGCTTTGTTGCGCTTCACAGATATTGCATTTTTTATAAAACCCTCTACCAGCAAAAAGATTATGACTTGCTGAAGGCCGAGATAATGGTTAGCATTTTTTAGCAATAAAATATTTTTTAATTAAGGTATGTACATTATTTTTTAGACATAATATCACTGCACACTCAATAGACTACAGTATAGTATAAACATAACTTTTATATGCACTGGGAAACCAAAAAATTTGTGTTACTCACTTTATTGTGGTATTTGCTTTATTTTAGTGGAACTGAACCCGCAATCTCTCTGAGGTACGCATGTACTGAAAAAGAACATTGTAAACACAATGAAAACGTTTTTTGAAACTGAAGATAAAATAAAAAGCGATTAAAAAAAGATAGATAATTTGTTGCCATACAATCTGCACTACAAGATATGTTAAAGAAGGTTTTCTGGCAAAAGAAAAAAAAAAAAAACACAGATGAAAACTTGGATCTACAAATAGCAGTACGAGCATTGGAAATGGTAAATACATGGGTAGATATAAAATATTTTTTCATATTGCTAATTTCTTTAAAAGATAATTGACTCAGCAAAATTAATGACAATGAATTGTGGGGGTTATAGCACATGAAGGAAAAAATATCTAAAAACAATTGAATAAAGGATGAAGGGAGAAATCAAAGTATTTAATAGTAAGGTTATTGTATATGTATGAATTGGTATAAGACTATTTGAGGTTATCTTATATTAAATTTATATAGTTGAAACCCTAGTACAAGTTAAAAATTTTTTTAAAATATGGTATATATAATGAGGTAATAGTGGACATAAAATAGATTATGGAAAAATACTCACATAATTCAAAAGAATTCAGGAAAGGAGAAAAAAGGAAAAAAAGTGAATGGATCATGTTGAACACTACTAGAAAGATGCTAGATTTATATTCAAATATATTGATAATTATATTAAGTATTAATGGATTAAACCATCCAATTAAAAGACCAAGATGTCAGATTAGATATAGTAAGCAAAATATGACTATACGCTGTCTGCATGAAACCCATTTAGAATTTTTTTTAAAAAGGATACTATAAAGTATAAGGATGAAATGAGATATAACGTTTAAACTCTAATCAACAGAAAGTGGGAACAGTTATATTTAAATCAGACCAATCAGATTTTAATCAAGGATTATTACCATGATAAAGAGGAAAATTTCATAATTATGAAGTCATGATATCAAGAATATATAAAACATTATATTTGTTAAGGTTATTATTATTAGTAGTAGTATTAGACAACATAGATGTATTTATAAATAAAACTAATATATTTATATTTAATAAATATATAAACAATATTTATTATATAATTATTATTGATTTTTAAAATTAATGATCAACGATTTAATTCAGCACATTCACAAACTAAAAAAGAATACCACATGATGACCTCAATAAATAATACAGCTCAACTCTCATTTATGGCAAAACTTACATAATTTCTCTCATTCCTTTTACATTTATTATTTAGAAATCTCTGAATGGAAGAGCTGTCCTTTCTCCCCATATATTTATTTAAAAATTGTTTATTTATATTAGTATAGATATATAAATATTTATTTTATTTTGTGTGTTAAAATTCAATACCATAATTATTTAATTTTTTCTCAAATTTTTCCTTCTTGACCATTGGACATGACTTCAGGTTTACCGCTGTGAACTTTTGATCCTTTTTTCAAGCCAAAATAATTTTGAAAAAGAACAAAGTTGGAGGACTTATACTACCTGACTTCAACCATAAATAAAAATATAAATCAAGGAGGAAAAAAAATAGTGCCCCAAAATAAACAAATACACATATATGATTAATTAATGTTAACAAACATGCCAAGGTAGTTAAATGGGAAAAAATTTTCTTTCCAACAAATGCTGCATTTTGAAAATGCATTCCATTTTCCATTTGAAAAAATATATACCTTCACCGTTACCTTACAAAATTAACTTCAAATGGATCATAGATGTACTGTAGAAGTGAAAACTATAAAACCTCTGGAAAAATAAGATAGGAGAAAATCTTTGCGACCTTAGGGTAGGCAAAAGTCTCTTGAAATCCAAAAAGTATGAATCATAAAAGAAGAAAATCAATAACTGGATTTTATTGAATTTAAAAACTTCTGTCCGTCAAGAGATATGATTAAGAAAGACAGACTTGGAGAAAATATTCACAATACATATTTTCTAGGACTGATTTCTAGAATATACAAGAATTCCTACAACTTAATAAGGGAACAAATAAGCACATTTAAATGAGCAAAATAGTTGATAAACTTTACATAAAAGAAGATATATGAAAGACTACTAGCACATGACAAGTTGCTCAAGATCATGAGTTGTTAAAATCATAGTAAGATACACTACATATCCACTAAAAGAACTAAAATTAAAATGACTGACAGGAATTCTGCTTCTGCCCATGAAGGATTAACTGCTACAAACATTGCCTTCTCAATGTAAACAGAAAACTGGACAAAATATTTGTAACAACCGTTTCCAGACATTGAACAAAAGACAGCAGAGGCCTGGGATCCCTGAGAAAAGGGAAACAAACAAGGTCAGCCCCATAAATACTCCAGTGTACTTCCTAGAAGCAATTTCCAGGCCTCAGGGTAGGAACGATGAGCCCAATTGGAGCCTGGTGGCTTCGTGGATTTACAGATTTAAAAAGACAGATGTCAGAATTTGGGGAAGCCAAGGTAGCAGAAATCTGTGACTCAGAATAAGACAGAAAAGGAAGCTGTACAAAGGGAGAGCCTTTTCTTTAGAAATGTACAAGCTGACTCTAAAACTTATATGGAAATTCAAAGGACATAGAATATGCTAATGAATTTTGAAATAGGTATAAAAGCTAAAGTTAACACACTACCAGAATTCAAGAATTTAATAAAGCTACAATAATCAAGACATTGTGATATTGGTATTAAGGATATACGAATAGATCAGTGAAACAGAATAGGGAGTCTAGAAATGCACATATGAACAATTAACTTTTGTCAAAGGTGTCAAGATAAGTCAATGGGTGAAGGACAGACTTTTCAACAACAGATATGGAACAACTGAATATTCATATAGAAAAAATGAACCCGAATCCTTACCCAACATTTCAAAAAGATTAGAGACCTAAATGTAGGAGCTAAAACTATACATCTTTTAGAAGAAAATAGTAGAAATCATCATAACCTTGTGTAAGCAAAGATTTCTTAAAATATATAAAGCTAATCTATAAAAAAAATCACAAAATAAACTTCATCAAATTAAAAACTTACTTTTAGAAGGAACTAATTGTTGTCTTTCTTCCTTCCTTCCTCCCTTCCTTCCTTCCTTCCTTCCTTCCTTCCTTCCTTCCTTTTGTGAGGAAGATTAGCCCTGAGCTAACATCCGTTGCCAATCCTCCTCTTTTTGCTGAGGAAGATTGGCCCTGGGCTAACATCGATGACCATCTTCCTCTGTTTTATATGGGACACCGCCACAGCATGGCTTGACAAGCAGTGCGTTGGTCTGTGCCCAGGATCTGAACCTGTGAACCCCTGGCCACTAAAGCGGAGCATGCGAACTTAACTGCCACGCCACCGGGCTGGCCCCATAGAAAGAACTGATTTTTAAAAAATGAAAAGGTAAGCCACAAACTGGGGAAAATATTTGCAAAACAATGATCTGATAAATGTCTTGTGTCTAGAATATATAAAGAACATACAATTCAATACCACAAAATAAAACTTTACAAATGGGCTGAATGTTTGAACAGACCTTTCTCTGAAGAAGATATAAAAATGACAAGCACAAGAAAAGATACTCAACATCATGTCATTAAGGAAATGAAAATTAAAATCACAATGAAATGTCATTACCTACCCACTGCAATAGTGTCATATCTAAGAAATCTTTGCCTAACCCAATGTCATAAAGTTTTTTCCTATGTTTTGTTCTCAAAGTTTTATATTTTTAGGTTCACATTTAGGTCTATGATCCATATAGAGTTCATTTATACATATGATGTGAGGTATGGATTGAAGTTTACATTTTGTATAATGATAGCCAGTTGTTCTAGCACCATTTGTGTTTCCTTTTTCCATTGAATTCTTTTTGCATTTTTGCCAAGAATCAATTACCCATACATGTGAGGTTCTATTTCTGGACTCTTTATTGTATTTAATTGGTCTGCCTATTTAGATGCTAGTACCACATTGTCTTGTTTATTATAGCTTTATAGTGAGTCTTGAAATCAAGTGTTAGTCCTTCAACAGTTTCACTGTTTCCAAAAGTTGTTTTGGTTATTATAGGTCTTTTCCATATTAAATTTTTTTTTTCTGAGGAAGATTCGCCCTGAGCTAACATCTGTGCCAGTCTTCCTCTATTTTGTATGTGGGTCACTGCCACAGCATGGCCACCGATGAGTGGTGTGGGTTCGCACCCCGGAACTGAAACCGGGTTGCTGAAGCAGAGTGTGCCAAACTTAACCACTAGGCCACAGGGCTGGCCCCCATATAAAATTTTTAATCAGTTTGTCACTTTGCACAAAAATAGCTTGCTGAGATTTTAGTTTTAATTTCTTTGAATCTAGGGCCAGCCTGGTGGTGTAATGGTTAAGTTTGCATACTCCACTTTGGCAGCCTGGGGTTCACAGGTTCAGATCCAGGTCTGGACCCAAACACCACTTGTCAAGCCATGCTGTGGTGGCATCCAATATAAAGTAGAGGCAGACGGGCATGGATGTTAGCTCAGGGCTAATCTTCCTCACAAAAAAATGAAAATAAAAAAATATTTCTTTGAATCTATAAATTAATTTGGGGAGAATTTACATATTAAAATATTGAGTTCTCCAAGTCCTGTTCAATGAGTGTCTGTCAATTTACTTAGGTTTTCTTTAATTTCTTCCAGCAATGTTTTGCATAATTTTTGTACAGGTCTAGTGCATCTTTTGTCTGATTTATCCCTAATGTTTTCATACCCCCTTGGTCTTATGGGGCATCATCAATCTAGACATCCAGACAAAATTTTGTTGGGGTTCCATGTTGTTTCTGTGGGGTGGCCACAACTTCAAGGAACATGACCACTTCCTTCAGACAAAACTTTGAAAGAGCATCACCTTTCTAGCTCAAGCAAAAAATCTTGAGGAAGGATTCCATTCGCCTGGCTTGTTTTGTGTATGCTACTCTGACTATCTGTCAGGAAGGCTTTGGGCAGTTAAACAGAAGATAACTTCATAATAGTGGCTTAAACAATTAGAAGACTATTTTTCCCCCCAATAACAAAACCAAGGGAACACAGTCAATGACCAGAGAAGTGGCTCAAAAACCCAGGCTCTTTCCATTTTTCTGTTTCAACATGCTTGATGTTGGCTCATGTTCTCATGCTTATTGCTTTATGGTTACAGAATGGGTGCTGGATCTCTAGGTATTACATCTGAATTTCAAGCTGGAAAGAGAACAAATGGGCAAAAAGACAAGCCAGTTGAGTCTGCTGTTTATTATCAGGGAAGCAAAATCTTTCCCAGAAATACTATTCAGCAAGTTTACATCTTATTCACCAAATATGGGTCACTTGGCCACTCTTAGCCACATGGGAATGTGGAAAATGGATCATTTTATTTCTTACACCCTCTGTGATATAGCCAGGAAGAGGAGAAAGGAATTATATTTGAGTATTGAGTGAGCCAAATTACAATGTCTGCCACACTGACCAATACTATGCCTAGAGGATAGGAGAGTATTATTATTCCAGCCAGAGTTATAGGTCTATCTCTGTAATTGGGGAGGGCACAGTCTACTTTCACAAGAGAAAGGTCGGGGCATGACTAGGTTGACAGAAACAATAGTTATCCAAGACACACAGAGTTAAGGCAAATCTCTGGGATTTCTCTCTTGCGATAATGGCAATTGGGTTGACTTCTCAGGAGCATTTCCCTTTATTTAAATAGGATTAAAGATAGAGTTTAGAATGACACATCTAATCTACTCCTAAGGCCTAGTGAGATTTCTCTAGAGAAGAAGCACTGTGTATGGAAAAAAATAAGAGCCTGGGTCTGAAGCCAGAGTCCTGTGTTCAAATCCAAGCATATCTATTACCTGGATTTGTTACAGTCATAAATTACTTAACTCCTAGAAACCTCAGTTTCCACATCTATAAAACGGGGATAATTACACTAAATGCCCATGGTATTTGGGAGAGATTAAATGAGATAACTTATATCCAGCACCTAGTTTCTACTTGCTACTTAAAAATGTTCATTTTCTTCTCTGTTGCTTCTTTTTTTTTCCCTTTTATTTCTTCTAATTTAGATTTATAGCATCTCCCAAGGTCCTATTTGAGCTCTTCCCCAAAGGACTGCTTACATGCCAAGTTAGGTCCAGATTTTCAGAAGTTTGCATAATATTTGTGAAAGAGCCATGGAAACATATACGTCTGGCCAAATGACCCTAACCTTCCCAGGTCCAACCAAGTTATAGCGTTGAGAAGCCCTTCTCAGCCTGGTTGTGTTCAGGATATGAACTTCCTTATGATTCTGAGATTGATTTGCATACAGTATAGGTCAACTCCATCATATTTCTTCAGAAAAGCCTTCTCTGATTCCCTAGTCAATTGATACATTTTATACACCCTCATATTAATATGTACCTCTCTTTTCTGGCACTCACAGTAATTCTAATTTTGCATCTGTATGGCTGTTTTTAAATTTAGTTTTGTCTTTCTGAAGGAAGAGGCAGTATTTTCTTCTGCTCGCTACTGTATCCTAAGTGCCTAGTCTAGAGATAAGAGATGGAAAACATCCCAGAAGGAATCAAGTACCTTTTCTGAGTTTTTCTTAAAACACATCTTCACCCCTCCCCTTCCCACAATTTGATTTATCAACACTTGCTTGGATTTGAGGCCTTAGGAAGCTGCCTTTGTGCCCAAGATAACAGAAGTTAGATTTCTCTGTCACTATTAATTTAAAGTCTCCCTTCCAATTATTCACTCCCTAATTTATTCATTCACTTGCTGAAATAATTTTATAGAAGAAAATATCCCTTGCAGCTCTCATTTTTATTTTCATAAATGACAAGATCAGTTTGCAAAAAGTAGGGATTAGGGTAAAAGGCTCTAAAAATGCATTTCCACTCAAGCTGATGGACTCTAGGACAACACGTAGTTGAATGGACATTTCCTGTCCTACGGCCACAGAAGAATAAGAATGCAAGCTCATGATGGAGTGTTGGGGCCTTGGATTCAGAGTGCAGCCCTCATGAGAGCTGTTCTAAGAGGTTTCTGCACTGTCTACCACCTCCTATTTGGAAACCCATTTGACTTTTTCCATTAGGGCTTTTCTTTTTGAAGTGTTGTAATTCAGCCTCAGTGTGTGGTCTGGCTTCATTCTCACTAGAGCTGAGACTGGAAGGACTGAGCCAAACTGTGGTAGGCCCATGATAAAAATCGCTTCTATTTTCCATTTTAACAACAATTGTTTTTACTTGAACAACTTTGAGGCTGGAACTTTCTTGAGGGGGGAGAGAGGAATTTTGGATATCCATGAATAAAAAATAAACAAAAGTAAAGGGGAAAATCTATGGGAAGTGGCACACAAAAGGGAAAAATGATTATATATCACTAATATTATTTCGAAATCTTGATTTAATTTTTATAAACTGCTTCTATGTGATTTGTCAAGAGTCATCAAATTGGTATGTGCTACAACTTTGCCACCACAAACCCACTGTAATTCCTTTAAGATTCTAATTTGGGCTTGAATTCATGTCTTTCCATAAGTCAGCCCACTCTTGAACCTGACCCAACTCCTGGCAACACTTTTTGAATATATTAATGGGGATATGTCCACATTTAATACCTAGTCCTGTATTCATTGCCTTTCTGGTTACCCATAATTGGATGATTACAGAAAAGAAATCTATTGTAAAGTGCAGAGTGTGATGCTTCTCTCATTATGTTGAAATTTATGTTCATAATATAAATTATGTGACAAATTATGTAGTAAATGAAGGAACAAACATGTGGCTATGAACTGAAATTCAACATGATGCTAAAATGAATGTTGAAACATTAGATAAGCCATTTGTTTTTACTGCCTCAACTTTCAAAGTCAGCTAAATGGGATAATGATCCCTGTCTCCACTTATATTGAAGAATTAAAGAGTTGCCTATGATGTGATTCTAATGTCATCTGGTCCCCAGATGCGCTGCTTTTTATAATAAGATTAGACACAGATAATCAACTTTTATTCATCATTTACTATATAGCTCAATATTCAACTTAGGCCAAATTCAGAAGTTTTAAAACACTGTCGCTTACCCTATGAGTTTGAAAGAACAATTTGCCCACAACTCATATTCACTCTATTTTTATTAATTCTACCCACAGATTCTGACGTTGTGTCCTCTTCCCATATGGTTTATATATTATTTTGTCCCTCAGGATCTTCAGCTTTAATTAACTCTGAAACTATGCGTTGAATTAGAATTTTTTTTCGATTATCATTGTAAATATTTACTCCATTTGTTCATTTTCTTTCTATATTTATTCAACTCATATTTATTGAACATATTATATGTGCAAGTCTTGATGATACACCAAAAATGAGAAACTCAAAGTCTTTCCTTTAAGTAGTTTATATTTGGTTTAGGCGTAGGTGAAGTTATGAAGAAAAACAAAAGAAAACATCGGATAGGGAGTGATAAGGTGGATAATGATCTCTCTAAGGAGGTAACATTTGAAGAAAGATCTAAAATATGTGAAAAATTAGGTACTGTGAAGACCTAGGGAAAGAGCACTACAGGCAGAGGGAAAAGAAGGCTACAGGCAGGCCTGCCCCAGTGGCATAGTGGTTAAGTTTGGTGCACTCTGCTTTGGTGGCCCAGGTTCAGTTCCCAGGTAAGGACCTATACCACTTGTCTGTCAGTGACCATGCTGTGGTGGTGGCTCACATACAAAGAGGAAGATTGGCACAGATGTTAGCTCAGGGTGAATCTTCCTCAGCAAAAAAACAAACAAACAAACAAAAAAATGGGTGAGGAGCAAGGAGAGAGAGTCAGGGATAGAAAGCCAGGGGGTTAGGCAAGGGATAGCTCCCATAGGGCCTTGCGGCACATGGTAAGTACCTAGGATTCTATGCAGAGTGTGACACCATTGGAGGGTTTGAGAAAACTTCTGTGGTGTTAGTTTCTAATACTATATGGCCTGTTTCTTTGAAATAATCAGGAAAAATCAATTAATAAGTATATATTGAAGGTTTTCTTTGTGCAGGACATTAGGCTCAATTTGTGAGGAAATAAATAAGAATATAATTTGAAGGGGCCGGTCCGGTGGTGCAAGTGGTTAAATGCACATGCTCCGCTGCGGTGGCCCAGGGTTTGCTGGTTCGGATCCTGAGCATGCACCGATGCACCGCTTGTCAAGCCATGCTGTGGCAGTGTCCCATATAAAGTGGAGGAAGATGGGCACAGATGTTAGCCCAGGGCCAATCTTCCTCAGCAAAAAGAGGAGGATTTAGCAGATGTTAGCTCAGGTCCAATCTTCCTCACACACACACACACAAAATGAATACTATTTGAAGCCTGGCCTCCAGAAGCTGACAGTGTATTAGAGCATATGAATCACAAACAGATAAAAAGATAGGGAAGGGGAAATTGGATGAAGGTCCTCAAAAGGCACAAACTTCCAGTTATAACATAAACAGCTACTAGGGACGTAATGTACAACATGGTGACTATAGTTAACACTGCTGTCTGATATACATCCGAGTTGTTAAGAAAATAGATCCTGAGTTCTCATAACAAGGAAAAAATAATATTTTTTGTTTTAATTTGGTTTTTTTGTATCTATATGAGATGGTGGCTATTAACTAGACTTACTGTGCTAACCATTTTACGATATATGTAAGTCAAATCATTATGCTGTACACTCTAAACTTACACAGTGTTGTATGTCAATTATATCTCAATAAAACTGGGGAAAAAAAAGTGCTTCACATCAGGAGACTGCACATGTCAAATTAGCGGTACGGAATGCAAACCCATATTTCCTCTCCTTAAAGAGCTGATAACCTCTTTGGGAGGATATAATGGTCACATGTAAGGCAAGTGTATGACAGCATAAAATTATATCATTCTATCTGCAAAGTACTTGAAAATAGGCACATCAATGAGAGCTAGAGTAGTAAGGTGATATATGTTGGAGAAAGAAGGCTTGAGTGCAGACTTGAACAACTAGCAGATATCAAAGAGAGAGGAAGAAAAAGAAGACATAACAAAATTTAATATGTAGGAACCTCAGGGCATTGAGGATTCTGAACCAATAAGATAGGAGAGAGGGCTGCTTTTGGGAGCTGCAAGACATAAGACTGGACAGGAAGAATAGTTCCTGTCTTCAAAATTAAGGAGGAGGGGCCAGCCCGGTGGCGCAAGCGGTTAAGTGCGCGCGCTCCGCTGCGGCGGCCCCGGGGTTCGCTGGTTCGGAACCCCAGGCGCGCACCGACGCACTGCTTGGCAAGCCATGCTGTGGCGGCGTCCCATATAGAGTGGAGGAAGATGGGCACAGATGTTAGCCCAGGGCCGTCTTCCTCAGCAAAAGAAGAGGAGGATTGGCGGATGTTAGCACAGGCTGATCTCCTCACAAAAAAAAAAAAAAAAAAAAAAACTAAGGAGGAAATTTTAAATTTATTGATGAAGATGCTGTCAGACTTTGTTCAGCAGAGTAACGAAAGCTATATGTGAGGAAGACTAGAGTGGCAGTGGCATGAAGGAAGGTTTAATGAAATGAAAGAGAGTTTGAAGTAAAGTAACCCAATCTTTATATTTTACATATGTAAAAACAGGAGCCCAAGAAGTAAACTCATTTTTTTTCAGGCTTTTATGACCTGTGAGGATCAAGGAAGGGGAGAGAGAGAGATGTGAGCAGGTGGTTGAAACTGAAGACAGGACGACCTTATACAGTTTAGTCTGGAGAGATGGCAGTACATTGACCACGAAGGGAATGGTTTAAATTTATGTATAATAAAATGTATAAAATGTATTTATATTATGTGTAAAGATATTTTTAATTTTTTATTGAAATATACCTTGCATACAGTAAAGTATACACATTTGAAATGTATAGTTCAATGAATTTTTGCAAAGGGAACATACTTATGTAACTAACCAGATGAAAAAATAGGAGATACAGAACATCCAAAAAGCCTGGGTCCTAAAAGCCTACCTACCAGTTAAAATGCCCCCAAATGTTAACCAATATCCTCACTTCTATCAACTACATTCATTTTGCCAGTTTTGAACTTTAAATAAATGGGGTTATACTATATAGCTATTCTTTCACATCTGGTTTCTTTGGCTTACTTATCAGTGAGGATCATTTAATTGCTGCATATAGCAATAGATTTTTTTTCTTTATTATTCTTGTATATCATCTCATCACACGAATGTACAAAAATTACTGTTGACAGAGATTTGTGTCCAGTTTTCTACTGCTCTGAATATTCACACATCTGTCTTTTGGTGTAAAATGGAATGTGTTTCTCTTGATTACATAGCTAGGAGTGCAACTATTGGGTCATAAGGTATGCATACACTAAGCTTTATAGGTACTGTCAGTTTTCCAAAATAGTTACAAAAATTTACATCCACACTACTAGTGTTCAGGAGTTCAGTGTCCCACATGCTCACCAACACTTGGCGTTGTCTTATTGTGATTTTAATTTGCATTTCTCTGATCACTAATAAGGTTGAGCACCTTTAGACATATTTATTGGACATCTGGAAATCCTCTTTTTCAAAACTCCTGTTCAAGTCTTTGGCTATTAAAATCAAATGGGCTGTCTTTTTCTTGCACTTTTTAAGGCATTTTTCTTATATTCTGGATACATGTCTTTTGCCAAATATACATGTTGCTAATGTTGTCTCAAACTCTATGGTTTGTCTTTTCACTCTTTTAATGGTGTGCTTTTGATCAACAGAATTCCTTTTAATTCAAATAAAGTCCAATTTATTCATCTTTTTCTTTCTGGATAGTGTTTTATGATTTAAAAAATAATTTTTAGGGAGATTCTAAAAAATATTTTTTACCAAATGGACATGTTGATATTCTTTGATCTTCTAGAACCTTACCTTTTTTACCTTTTACCTTTAGGTCTATAATCTATTGGGACTGAATTTTGTAAATGAAGTGTGAGGTGAGAATAAATTACCACTTTTTCCATAAAAAATTCAGTTGACTCAGTACAATTTACCCAAAAGACCATCCTTTCCTTACTGAATTTTAGCGGCAATTTTGTTGTAAATCAGGTGAGTATATATAAATGAGTCTGCTTCTGGACTCTGTATTCTATTCCATTGGTCAAATTGTTTATTCACGTACCAATATCACATATTTTTTCCTTATAATAGTTTTTTAAAAATCTTGATATCTGGTGATATAAATCTTTCCAATTTGTTCTTTCTTAAGATTGTCATGGTTATTCTTGGCCCTTTGCATTCTCATATAAATTTAGAGTTAGCCTGTTAATTAAAAAAAGTTGGGATTTTAAAATTGTATTGAAACTATACATAAATTTAAGAAGAATTGGCATCTTAAGAATATTGAATCCTCCAATCTCTGACTATAGTGTTTTCCTCCATTTATTTAGGTTTTCTTTGATTTCTCTTGTAATGTTTAGTAGATTTCTGTAGAGAGGTATTGCAATTTTCATTAGATTAATTCCTAAGTATTTGGTAACTTTCAAACTTGTAAATTGATTTATCTTTCAATTTTTATTTTCTAAATGTTTGTAGCTAGTATATAAATATAATTAATCCATATAGAACTTATAATCAGCAATATTGCTAAATGTTAATTAATTATAATAGTTTATTTATATATTTCTTTGACTTGTCTATTTTCCATCCTTTTATTTATGCTACATTCTGAATTATTTTCCACTAATCTATAGTCCAATCACTAATCCTATATTCTGCAGTTACCAATATGCCATTAAAGCCATCTTTTAATTCTTAATTTCAATTATGTAAGCTTTATATTTGATTCTTTTTTAAAATAATGTTGTTATTTGATGAATTTTTTCAAATTGTCATCTATTTTATTAAATATATTAATCTCAGTTATTTAAAAATTCATGTTTATGTCCAAATTTTAAATAAACTGCATGTCTGTACCTATCTGTTTTCTCTTTGTTTTTGGTTATTTGGGTTTTTTTTTGACATGTTTTATAAGTTTTTATTGAATGCTGGACAGTATGTAGAAAAAAATTGTAGAAGCTCTAGATACCTTACTCCAAAGAGGATTTAGTGTATTTGTTTTCCAACCCACATTGAAGTACAGGCAGATAACTTTCATTCAGGCAAAACTGGCCTATTTTTAGTTTGTTCTTATTCCTTGTATGCAATGTTTGCAGGAATCTCAATGCAAAAAAAGCTTTAATTGGGATCATTCTTATTTGGGAGATATGAACACTGCTTTTTGTCTGTCTAGCACTATGGGATTTTCAAAATCTTTGCTAAACTATTTAGCTTCTGAGCAGAATCGCAGAGTTTCTGCATGTTTCAGAGTCACTGAATGCTTAGAGTAGAAATTATATGTAGAGGATCAGAGTCGTGTCTCTGTAGTCCCCTGATTTTGGCCCCCTCAAATTATGGCTCTTCTGGTAATCCTGAAGTCCAATTTTTTGTCTTCCTGCAGTTTCTAGGCTGCTACTCTGTGATCAGTTTCTATGTTCAGGGCTAGGAATTGGCAGCAAAAGTGAAAAAGTAGAGACAAATGTAAGTCTCGTTTCAATGCACTTCTTATTTCTTCAGGAATTCAGGTCCTCAATTTCTTCTAGCCTTAGTTATTGGAGAATAAGTTATTGTTTTATTTTGTTTCATTTTATTCAGCTTTAATTGTTGATCTCAGTGGGATATTCTGTTTAATACCAACTACTGCACCACAGCAAGAATCTCTGAGTTATAAATACAGTTTCAATTACACAAAATGATATTGAAGAAAAAGTTGAAAAAGGAAAATCCTTTTTTCCATTATTGTACTATTTTTGGGTTTTTTTTGCATATTTTTTTGTAATTTTACAATCCCAATACGTGGTATGTAAGAAACTTCATAATCTGACTCTAGGCTACTCCCACTATATCTTCTAAACCAAGCTGAATTTCTCAAGGTTTCAAAAATATTTCATGCATTTTCTGATATCTACATTTTTACATGCTATTTTATATGCCCAGAACTAAACTTCTCAACTGGTAAGTCTGGAATATTTGTATGCAGCCAATGGATTAAAAGTGTGATAAGATATGGATCCCCTCAGCTCATGGGGTTTTTGGTCAGAGCCAACGGTGGCCAGAGCACTCAGGAAAGTTGCCTCCAGCTGAGAATTATTGCCTCATTTCTCACAGTGTGCTATAAAAATATTATATATGCTATTATACGAACAAATTTGGGAGCAGTTGCCAAGGATATTTCCCCCACACTCTTCCACATCCCCATATACAATCAATTTTTGTTCCATGAAAGGTTTTGCTCATATTTAAGACCCTGCACAAGTGCAATCTCCTTTCCACTCCCTTTATTCATTTCTATAACAACATAATTTTGTAATTTTGTGGCTTTTGATATTGTACCAAATGTATGGGTTTTGAAGTTAGAAAAACTAAATTTGAATCCTACATGAGGTCTTGTGGTCTTTGGTAAGTTTTCTCTGAGTGTCAGTTGTCACATCTGTAAAATGAGGGAAATATTACCTACCTCATTATTTAAAAAATACATATTGAATGCATATTTTATACTAACCACTGAGTTGGGCATTGGATTAAGAGAGAGAATGTCTGTGAATGCATATAGCGATAGTACAGGAAACAACATATTGTATTGTTGTAAGTCACTTAATTTTAAATTTTACTTTTCATTATCTTAATATCAATAAATTAGATTGATAACAGTTAGAAAAGGAGTAGGACTAATTCATAGAAGTTCCAAATTTCACAGCCTGAGCAAATATGCAAATTGTACCTGCAACATTAGGTCCTCTAAGTTCTTATTGTTCTATAGGTGAGTTCTAAACAGTCTTTTTTGACATCCTTTACTCATGAGATTTATTAATTTGAGAATCAGACAAATGTACACTAAGTTTGCATCCCAATTCATGATTATCTTTATTGCAATGGCTCATTCATCCAACCCTGCAGGTTGTCAAGAATGCAGGCTCTAAGTCAGGCAGACCTGGGTTTGATTCCTGGCTCTATCATTTACTAGCTGTTCATTTCATGTTCATAGCATGTTCGTTCACTGGTTAGTTAACCAATCTAGGCTTAAGCTTCATCATCTATAAAAATTGATGTAATAATTGCATATGCCTTGTAGGAGTTTTGTAAGGATAGGAGGAGATTCTACATGTAAAACTACATGGCATGGCAAACAGTAAGTGCTCAATAACTGTTAGTTATTATTATTTTCCCAACCTCAGGCTCTTTTCCAAGAGTCCTGATGCCTTAGCCAAGGAGCAATTTAATCTATTTCCTTCTTCCACCCCCATTTTCCAGAGTCCTCAATCCCAGGTGAGAGTGTTGGAAAGGTTTCCTTTCTGAAATGCATTTGGGCAGGCCAGTTATTCCATATAAATCAAGTACCCCCTTGAGGTTCCCCAGTTTCTAAAAGCATGGGAATGTGGGTAGTCTTGGCTTCACTGTCTTTGTCCGGTGTGTAGGATGTCCTGGCAGTCCATCCACTTGAGCCTGAAATTTGGCCTTGGGGCTGGGTTCTGTTCAGTTCCTCCTAAGTAGGCTTTCAGGCCAGGAAAATGTTGTAATAGAGTTTCTTCTCTCCAGAAAATCCCTAGAGATTCCTCTTCTTGGACTTGAGGGTAGACATTCAAATACTGCCTTCCTTGGATGTTTTTTATTTTAGCCGAGGATTAAATTTTTCAAATTGTCTGCCTAATAAATATGTCCAACTCTTCTATTTATTCTGTATTTGAACCCAAGGTCAGGGGGCTATTTATATTTAAACCCCTTTCAGAAACCCATACTCTTCTCCTTTGTAACCTTTTAACCTACTTTTTTTCTGGTGTTAGGTTCTTTAGTTGCTTGCTGACTTTTCCGTTTACATGTTTAATCTTCCTTTATTTTATATTTTAATATATGCACTAGGGCACAATGAAGTTTTTTTAATACTAACATGAAAGGCAGAGAAAAAATACTTTGGACCAAGAACAAAATATGCAGGAAATGGACATGGAAAAGACCCATTTTGAGTTTAACTGGTAAAAGCATAAGCTCTTTAGGGAGGGAGAAAGTGCTTCCAGAGGACAGCCCTAGTAAAAGAAGAGACTCCCATGGCCCTGATTCACAGTCTTTTTAAGCTATGTGCCTGAGCGCAGTGTGAAAAATGGATGAAAAATGATATCAGGCCAATTTATTGTTGAGACTCCCAGGTCACGGAGCAGAAATTTTTAAATATACTGAGGGATGCATGCAACGGCACAAATGACTACACTGCCTTCCAAAGGGAAACCTACACAAAGCGCCATTGCTTAGAGCCCTTCACTCATCTACTACCGGGATTTGCTGTTTTTGGGTTGAAGGCACAGGGAAAGGTGGGGGCTGTGCAAAGTTATTATCCCAGGTACATAGAGGCGACTTTGGAAGATATACATACCGTTTCTAAGAGAGTTCAAAAAAGCATTACAGCTGATGGCTACAAAAAAGAATGCTTCTATCTTTAGCTAAGTGAGGCATGCTCTTCTTAGGGGAAAGGAAAAATTCAGTCTGTATAACGCAGAGATATTTTGCCTTCTCCCTTTTACAGGGAATATTCTAATGTAGTATCACCTTCACAGATGCTGGTCCTAAAGAAAAATGCAGTGATAATTGCATTCCCTAAAGGGTGGTCAGCACCTTCTAGAATAAGGACTTATGAAGGGTCATGGATGGACATCCACATCATCTCAGACTGTGAAGTTGGCAAGCTTCATTCTTACTTCCTCTGTCTGTACTTCTATCTACATTTCCAATTACTACATCCTACAAGAGATACGGCACGTCTTCCATTCTTACAGAATGTGTGGGAAGGATTAGTTAATTAAATTAGACTGATCCAAACTAGGGGCAGTAGAGGATCAAAATACTCTGCCAGAAGCTTTAGATCCAGCTTTGCCTACCATCCCAGCCCTCACCTTCTACCTTCTTTTCTCCCTGTAATATGCATACAGAAAGGCCTGATTTGTCACTTGGGAAGGTTACTAGATCCTTCTTCTAAAACGTTCTTATGTGAGGTTTTATATTCCTTGAAGTTGGACATTTCCTGCATTTTCATTAGTCAGGATGGCTGGTAAATTATCATCTAGTGAAATTTGTAAAATCAAAGTAGACATGGACCTCTTTTAAATACCAGCTTTATAATGCTTATGCAGCCTGACAAGCTAATTGGCTTTTCTATATGTTCGTTCTTTTAAAATAGTTGCAACTTAATACTGAGAAGATTTCCAGAAGAATTTCATCAAATAATAAAGAGATTATTCAGAGATCCATAATGATATCTTCAGACCCAAGTATAGAGGCACCTTCTTGGAATGATTGTAATGGAAGAAAGATTAGAAACTGACAATAAATATTTTTATAATTTTCAATAACAGCACCATAAATATATTGGCTAGTGAATGGTACTTTATTGTTTTAAATTTTCTTTTTCTGAGGAAGATTTGCCCTGAGCTAACATCCGTGCCAATCTTCCTCTATTTTTTAATATGTGGGCCACCAGCACAGCATGGCCACTAACAGAGCGGTGTAGGTCTGTGCCTGGGAATTGAATGTGGGCTGCTGAAGTGGAGCACACTGAACTTAACCACTAGGCCCCTGGGGCTGGCCCTCAATATTTTGACTAACAAAATTTATGAATGCCTTATTTAAACATATTACAAATGCTATTGGTATTGAAATATTTTTATGTTAACTATGTCTTTGACAGATAACATTGTTTACTTTGATCTTGTTAAAAAATCTAGGCTCAGATTTTTTTACTGAAGCGTCTCACATTATTGATACTTGTCAATAATTAAAGTAAAGAAGACTTTTTTATTCCTTTTGAGTCTTATTTGGTACAAATATTTTGAACATACAGAAATAGACAACAAAACCCATTCACACCAGCTTATTTGCTGTCGAACATTTGCTGTGCTAATATCAGCTAAAACACATAATAATGCAATGTGAATGTCACTGCAGCATTCCATTAAAAACATGATTCCAACATTTAATCCATTTTGGACTTAAACTACCAATCTAAAAGAATGGAAATCCTTACATTAGCTACCTATTTAATTTCAAAATATAGCAAGCAATAAATAAATGCTTCCTTAACTGAATGTCATTGACTAATTGCAAGATAATTGGTTTATTTGCAGATGTTACTTTTATTCATTATTCATAAATTTATAAGCCCTGTTGAACAGTTGGGCTTAATAGCTGGTTCTGTGGCCTTTTTTTTGGCCTCAGGACACCTGAGGATTTGATCTTTGTATAATTCTCCTTGTAACTCAATTAATTATTAGGAGTGTATCTATATTATAAGTGGGAATTGGGCCAAGGACTATGTATTATACCAAGTACCTGTTATCAAGTAATGTGTACAAGGTACTGATGAGATACAGTTGCTCCAGGAAATAGGGAGAAATAGGAGAGTCACATACTCCTGAAGGGGCTAAGTGACTAACCAGGTAAAAAACATGAAAGGCCCCCAGAACGATGGGTTAAGCATCATCATTCATGACCACATGTAATGTGAATGTGAAACAATTAGGACATTGGAAGTTGTGCCTGGGAGTTCTATGCTACTGCTGTGATGCTGTGTTGCTTCCTATAATGTGTTCTTTCCTAAAGCTAAGCCAACTTGGTGTTGGGTGAAGTCTATTGTGTATCCTGACTTTGACTGTCAGTCCAAACCCAACACTACTCCTAGAAGAAGAGTATACAGCATTTAAATCACCATATACGTACCCTATATCTTTCCCTTGGAGAGGTTTGGGCTCATCTGTTTTAATGAAAGTTTGGTTTTTAGACTATGTTGTGGTCAAGGTATTCCTTAGAAGCTGGAGCAAAAGACCTTCTCCAGAGAGTTCTAGCTAATTGTTACACTATACTGGTAAAAACTTTATATTGGCAATTACTAGAACTGTAGAGGGAGCTTAAGTAGAAAACTCGAACGTAAGCCCTCTGTGGAGAGAATCCGAAAGCAAGGAGATCTAAATAAAAGTCAAATGTAGAAAGTATAAGGAAAGATGCTTCAATGCTTATATGGAGTTTGTCAAAACTAGGATTAGACAAAGAACTGAGACAGAGTTAGACAAAGTTCTGTTATAGGTAAGTCTCCTAGTTTAACAAACCAGGCCTTGTCTGAAGAATGGTCTAATTGACCAAGGCAGCCAACAGGCCCTTAAAGAGAGGCTTTCACAGTTTATGCCTTCCCTGAGTTATCTCTATTACCAAAGAGCCTGGAAATTTTAATCATAAAACCAAACAATAACATCAATTCTTTTCAAGTAACAAAAGACTTTAATGCAATTTTTATAGTACAATAACCCTCATATGTTAGCACAGGCTAATGTTTCCTACTATAAGCCATAATTTGTCTCTGAAATTAATAAATATGTAATTTTAAAGTATTTTCTATCTTTTGGGATATATAAAATAAATGATCTGTTTTACTAGACTTAACATTTTACATCTTCTCGTGATCAAAGAGAACAGAAATAAAACATTTTCTTGAAAGCACAATTTTGAGAACCGTGAATCCCTACGTATCTTCTCATTTTAAATTGGAGTGGGAATCTCTCTTTCCCCTATTTCCTTCTTTCAACTCATGCCCCAATTAAATTCAACAAATAATTATTGAATGACAATGATGCACTCAGCACTCTGCTCACAGGAATAATCAACAATAACAACCATAGTCATGGTTTCCATTAGGGATGTAAAATTTTGTTGGAGAGAAAATATTTAAGTACAGGTTAAATAGACAGCAGTGTAAAACTGTATGCCAAAAGGTTCAAAGAAGCATATACAGTATAATCTTACTACAGGTAATATTAGGGAAATTTTGCGGAACAGTTGAGGTGCCAGAAGACAGCAAATAGAAAAAGAGCCAGATTTTAAAAAGAATAATTTAAAAATATACTTTAGTAAACTTGGCTACAATCATTGAATAGATTCTTGTACAGATTATTAAATACTTTTTTGATTACTAAAAAAAAAAGCTTTAATTCCTAAGCACTGGCAAAGTTTCACTTAAAAAGTAATATAACATCTCTCCTCTCTGCTGAATGATGAGCACCTTTAGAGCAGAATCTGATTGATAGTCATGTTTGTAACTTGTATTTGTGCTTCACAAGTGCCAGGCTCTATGATTAACACATTGCTTATATTATTCTCACACCTTTTCACAACAAATCTGTTATCTCCGTTTTACATGTGAAGAAACAAGCCAAGAGTGAGTAACTAGCTTGCTTACAGTCAAGTATAAGAAGCAGTAAAGTTGGTCTTCAAAGCATGATAATCTGACTCATAAACCCATAATCCAACTTCTAAATTATGTAGAAAAAAGTTTGACAGACTTCTGCGTCTGATTGTAAGAAAGTAGGTTGTATCAGACTAATACTGATGCTTAGGCTAACAATGGAAAAAAAAACTGAATAAAATGCAAAACACAAAAACAAAAACAGCCAATTGGAGGGGTTGGAGAACAACCAATGAGACCTAGGAGAGAAGAGAAATGCATCAAAATAAGTCATACATTTGCCACTGCCATTTTCCCCTTGGGACATTTGGTAATTCAGAGAACCAACCATAGAGGATAGCAGAAAATATCAGGTTAAAGGTTTTAGCAACCAAACTGAGTTCAGGAGATAAAAAATTGGAATTCAAGACCCCCAAGACAGCCAAAATTTGAGATTCCAGATCCCAGATAATAAAAATAATCACAGAGAAATGAGCCCAATAGTCTCTCTACAATTTCCCCTTAAGTGATTTCCTAACTCCTAAGCTACTCTTCTGTGGGCCAGAATTAAAACAAAAAAATTAGAAAATAACTGATAAGGAGTTAAAAAATGAAACACATTTTATCAGTCTCACAATGTTACAGAGAGAAAAAGATTGGAATTCAGTGCCCACCAAGGAGAAAGTTTCCTTATGAACTGAGGTCCTTGTAAAAGATCCTTCCTAGCTTGAGAAGCACACCAGAAATAAGCCAGTCTTCAAAAACACTGAAATCCAAACAAAAATTATTTCAATGTTTAATTGAAACAACTTAACCCATGCATATTTTAATTTATTGCCAGATAAAAATTAAATCTCTGGCACAAGAGAAAGATTCCATAATTTTTATATACAAGGTTTAGCATACAATAAAAAACTACCAGGCATGCCAGAAGATAGAACCAAATGACTGAAAATCAGGAGAAAAAAAAAAACCTAGATAATAGAAACAGATACTTAGGTGATCCAGATATTGGACTTACCAGATATGAATTTTAAAAGAATTATGATTAATATATTCAAGAAAAATTGGTACAAAATGGAGAATTTCACTACAGAAGTAGAATCTATAAAAGAGAATCAAATGAAAATTCTACAACTAAATAATGCAATAATTGAAATTAGGTATTAAATATTATGAACTCCAAGCAGGATATATGCAGTAAAAGCTACACCTCATTATGGGCTAAAAAAAATTGTTGAAAACCTAAATCTAAGAGATTGTTTTAAAAGCAGCCAGGAAAAACAACCATATTACTTTCATAGGTACAAGAGTAGACTGAGAGTCAACTTTTCAGCAGACAAAAGATGGTGAAATGACATCTTTAAAGTTCTGAAAGCAATAGCAGCAACCTACAACTCTATAATCAGCAAAAGTAAGTTTCACAAATGAAGAGAAAATACATATAATTTTCAGACCAAAAAAATGCATTGGCAAGAAATTAGTATTAAGATAAATATTGAAGAGAATTTTTCTGGCAGAGGGAAAATGAGCCAAGATTAAATCATGGTAATGCAAGCAGGAATGAAAAACAATAAAAAGTTTAAATGTAATGGTAAATATAAGTGAATACTGACTGTAAAAAGCAATAGTAACAATATCTTACGTGGTGTAAAACATATGCAGATTTAAAATATGTTAACAAAATAGAAAAAAGATGGGAGATATTTAAATTAAAGAAGATTCTTGTATTTCTGGAAAGTGCTAAATGTATATACTAATTTGAAAAACAGTTTAATAAATCAAACACAAATCTTGCAATCTCTAGAGTAACAACAAAAAAATAATTAAGGGCTACATAATTAACAAAATAAGAGAGGGAAAATAAAATAATAAAATAGACTAAAATGTAAAAAAAGGAGAAAGAAAAGAACAAAGCTATTAGGAAAATAGGAAATATATAATAAAATGATGAATTCAAATACAAATATATCAGTAAAACTTTAAATGTAAATTGACAAAATGGTCCAGTTGGAATTCCAAATTGTTAGACCAGATAAAAATATAAATAAAACTCAACTATAAGCTGTAAAAGATACAGCCCTTGAACGTTTAAAAGTAAAAATATTGGGCATATGCCATGTACACTCTAAACAAAAGGAAGGTGATATGCCTATACTGATAGCTGATAAAACAGACGTTAAAGCAGGAAGTATTACTAGACACAGAGAGAGACATTTCATAATGGTGAAGTTATCAATCCAACAGAAAGATATGACAATTCTAAATTCTTCTGCACAACCATATTAGGAGAACTTTAGTACCTGACCTTTAGAAACTGATAGAAAAAAGCAAGCAAAATATCTTAAAGAGGATTAAGGATATGATTATTAATTCACATTAGTATAAATTTAATGTGAATTTTAGAGCTTACATAACCTTTCATAACACAAACTTTTCAAGTGTGGCATGATGAGCTTCTCTGCCGTTGTTTCTTCTTTCCTTAGCCCCCACATCCAATCTATCAGAATCCTATTGGCGTTACCTTCAAAGTATATCCAGTATCCATTTCCTCACCGTGGTACCTGTTATCACCCTAGTCTGAGCCACCATTACACCTTGCTTGTGTGGCTGACACAGAGCTTAACAAATCTTCCTCTTCTATCCTTTCTCTCCTACAGTTTAGTCTCAGCACAGTAGTGATTCCTTAGTTCACTCAAAGTATAACACAGAGTCCTTACAGTGGCTTACAAGGCCTTTCTCTATTTGCCCAGAGGAACTGTCTCCCCTCTTCTGCTCTGCTGCATCCTCAGTGGCCTCACTGATAGTCTTCCAACACTCCAGGCACACTGTCACCTTAAGCCTTTTTTCTTGTTTGTTTCTGCCTAGAATTTTCTTCCCCGTACATCCACTTGGTTAGGCTCCCCATTTCTTTCAAGTATTTGCTCAAATTTCACCTTCTTAATGAAGACTACTGTGGTAGATTTTACTATCAGCACCACTTCCTCTTCCTAATGTAAGGTTGGGCTTGGCCGTCTGACTTGCATTGGCTAATAAGACATAAGTGAGAAAGAAGGTGTAATAGGTTATGCTTTGCTATATTCCCTTTCTCGTCCAACATTATGACTAGGAAAATATTGTTCTTGCTCCCTTAGCCTGGGTACAAGAAAAAGGCTGATTGCCACCAACAAAGTCCGCTGCCAACTGATGGTGAACATGTATGGTGAGTGAAACAAAGGTCTCTGTCACTATAAACTACTAAGATTTGGAATTGTTTGTTACTACAGCATAACCTGGCCTATCCTATCTATGTTGACCAACCTCTTCAACTCTGCGAATTACCATCCCCTCTCCTGCCTCCCCTGTCCTACTGACCCTGATCTGCTTTATTCTTTATTCCAAAGCAGTTACCACCTTCCATCTTTTGGGATATTGCCTTCAAGGGTCACTTGTGCTTTCACACATTTTGCTGGGCATGCCAAGAATGCAAAGTCCTAACAGCTCTTTAACTGGGACAATTCTCAGAGTTGGGTTGGTAGCAAGCAATCTTGAGAGAGAAGTTAATGTTTCTCTCTGAGCCAAAAAAAAGGCTTGCTTACTCCTTGTCATGATTTCCTCACACTCAGTGTTCTTCAGGTGTGATACAACACTACTGTGTGCACAGCATCCATCTGGTCCCATCTGCATAATCTGCATGCAAAATATGCTAAGGTTCATACTGCTTGCTGTGCTGTGCATGAAAGAGAAACTTGTCTGACCCAGGAGTGTCATGTCTTCTGCCAGCAACCATGAAACACCAACAGCGCATCTATTCTATTAACTTGCAAGAAGGTAAAATCCCAGATTACATCATCACATTATATTATTGACTTAATTATTACATTTATCACTTATTCTTTGCCTCTTCCCACTAAATGTAATGTCCTTGAAAGTGCAGATCCTTAATTTATGCCCAGTCATTGGATTAAGCCTGGGACATAGTAAAACACTCATTAAGTATTTCTTGATTAAATGAATGAATAACGAACAAACTTCATCACAAAACAGTAAGCACCTAAAATTCAATGTATTTAAGCTTCCATGCTGGGAGTAAAAAGCTATATTAAATAATTTTTATGTTTTCTTCTATTGTTAGGATTCTATAATTCTATGAATGTGAAAAGCTACCAAAACTATAAGAAATTATAAAAAGGAGAGTTAAATATAAGGCATGGATGTGAAATACTGAGGAATTCTGCCTCCAAATAACTCAGGGACATGATAGTATGATTTTTTTCATAAGTTAATATACATAAATGGCCCATTTGGCTATAATTTATCATGAATATGGTGTGTGTTTGCACGTGCATGTGTGAGTGCACTGAAGGAATTGTAAGAATGGTTAAGACTAAAATAAAATAATTTCTTGCATCCGAATTGGTATATTTGGTAGAGTGGTGATAAGTTTTAAAGGGGGATATAATTTTTTCCAGTTGAAAATGGGTTCTTTTGACACTTGAGATGGAGATATGAAAATTCTTTTTACCTTGATGAACGGTTGGCAGTGAAGCAAGATTGTTACAGATATTTTATCTCAGGGGAGTAGGAGGGTTTGACATCTGGAAGGAAGGGGTTAGAGCTCACCACTTGGGTAGAATGGGAGGAAATGAAAACTCAGAGGTGGGTCAGAACATCTTTAAGGAGGAGGATTTTGGCAAGTGACTAGATAAAGTTCCAGATGAACTGATTAGTGGGTGAAGTACCGCAGAATAATAGACTATGTATGGCAGGAAGTTCAGTTCAATAACTCATTATGTAGATGCAGATTAGGTAAAATGAAAAAATTCTAAAGGCTTTTTTTTCTGTGGTGGAGGAAGTGTAGAGGATAGGAAGGAACACATCTCATTTCCTGAAGTTCGTTTCTAATTACCTAGAAAGCCATGTTTATGTTTTCTAAAACATTGTAGTCAGGCTCAAACTACCACCAGTACAAAAGCCAGGTAAAATCTTTGATGTTAAACCAGTCATTTCAGACATCAAAGTTTGACAAGCCACCACTCTTTTGAAAAGACTAAGAAAGTGTAAAATAGTTTCCTTTCTTGCTTCTCTTGAATAATTAACTCTTATAGTTTTCTTCTAATCCCAAACTTTTAGATAAAGCTAAAAGAGCACAATCATTTGCTTGGAGTCAACATATTCCAAATTGCCTCAGAAACAGTGGACTGCCATGATACACAAAGAAGAAGAGGGAAAATTATATTACCTGATTTCTTGTAGTAGTAGTCTTATGTTCATGACAGGGCAAGATCTTTCTATACTACTTCAAAATAAAAAGGATTTTAGGTTATAGTGCACAGATAACAGCAACAGGTCAATATTGACCTTGTTTATTGATAAGGTCAATAAAGAGATCTGTCAGACGATATCAGATTAATAAAATACTTCTGGCTTGCTTCCTAACTAAAGAGAAGAAGAGAGAAGAAAAAGAAGGAAACTTAAAAGGAAGAAAAACTATTTTTAAATTGATGATTAATCTCAACAGCATTAGGAAATGAAAACAATGCTTGCCTGGCCCAACACACACAGAAACAGGCTATGCAGGGCATGACTCAAAAGGTATCATGCATAATATAGCAGCTCTGCACTGGTGGATTAGAAATTAGGAGTGATTTCTGTAAGACAGAAAGCAGGCAGAATCAGACTGAGGGAAGCTGCAGTGTAATATGGCGTAAAACACTTACAGAAAAGCTATCATGAAGATAGATCAAAGTAACTGAATGTAAGGAGCGGAATGATACATGAGAGACCTGTTTGGATGACCAATTGTAAACCTCATAGAACTAGACCTTTCTTTGTCTCCTGCTTTAGCTAACCAAGAAGAAGCCAAGATATTGGATAAGATTCCAGGTAGCTAGTAATTCTTTAAAAGGAGATGGAAACCCATATCCAGAAGACAAACTACAATTACACCTTATACAGGCATATTCTATCCATTTCTCTCAATCAATCATGCAAATTCATACAATCAGAAACAATTCTAGTAAAAGTTGAACAGGTGTTATCAAAATAAAAAATGAGCAGACAATAATGAACCACCAGATACACAAAGAAAATCCAATAATCTGAATAACATAGAAGAAAATTTCCCCCATGAAAATTGGTGCCTTCAAAGTTAATGTACATACAACAAAATCCTAACACAAATGAATGAACAAAAAACTGCATATTGAAATGCATGGTAAAATGTAGAACTCTGAGGATAAAGAGAAAAGTTAAAAGTTTCTTGGGAGACAAAAACAACTTACCCACAAAAGAACAAGAATTAAATTTGAATCAGGCTTCTTTCTCAGCAGCAGATGGTATAGCTCAAGCAGCAATATTTATCAGGTTCAGGTAATATGATTGTGAATTTAGGTCTTAATCATATATCCAGTCAAGAGCAAAATAAAGACATAAAACATAAATACTCATAAATTTCTCCCTAATCATAGACCTTCCAAAAGAGAACTACTAGAAAATTATTTCCAGCAAAATTCAAAATAAATCCAATAAATAGGACTAAAAGTTGTAAAGACGTATGGAAAACAAAAACATTAAATGATAAGTCTATGTAACAGTTGTTTTCTAACATAAAATATAATAGTAAAATATGAACCTAAAATCTAGACGCATTGAGCCTAGAAGTAAAGGGAAATTTAGAAAAGTGGCAATAAAAATATGCAAAGTTTTGAGAGAGAGAAAATTGGCTTGAAGGACAGAATATTGCTTAATTCTAGACTTTGACAGAATAATTTAAGTACAGCTCTATGGAATAAAAATCATGATTTTCACTAGAACACAAGAAATGAATGGATAACCTCAAAACAACTTTAGAGGAAAAATTCAAAAGAACAAAGGCAGAAAGGATAAAAGTTATCAAGAGCACAGTAAATAGAAAATATAAAATATGACTTCAGAAAGATGTCCAAATATGTCACTAGTCAAAATTAACAGAAGCAGATTAAAATCTAATGTAAAATCAAGATTCACAGATTGCCTTAACATTATTCCAATGATGTAGACTTACACAGGAGATATCTTCTACTATCAAAGAAAGTTTTGAAATTAGAAGTAATTTAACAGCTAAATACAAAAGAAAGTACACAGAGCAAAAATAAATAAATAAATAAAATAGATTAAAATGTGAAATCCACTAAATGGAGCAGAGAGAAATAATTATTTTTGATAAAATGTGCACTCTACCAAGAAGATGTCACAGGCATTAACCTTTTTAATAGTTTTGAAAAATACAAGAGAGTTAACAAATAAAAATGTCTAGAGAAATTTTAAGACAAATGAAAAACAAACTTATACAAATATATATATAAAACTCTGTATTCTACAAATAAAACAACATTTTTTTTCAGAAAGTTGGGGAATTCACAAATTAGCCAAGCACTAAGCCACAGAAGAGAAGAAATCTCTATGGATTCCTAAAAAACAGAAACCATGCAGGCTATGTTATTTTTTAAAAATCACAATCAAGATATCTGCTCATTAATTTTAAAATAAATTATTTTATTTCTTGGGATGAGGAAGAAATCAAGAAGAATATGAGAATCTCTAAAAATAAACAGTCGGGAATACTACATATTAAAATCTCTGGGATGTGACTAAAGTCATGCTCGAAAGAAAATGTTTATCCATTAGTGGATTTATTAAAAATAAGAAAATGTAAAAATGAATTATCCAAGCTTCATATCAAGAAAGAATAAAAACAATATAAAGCAGAAGAAAGGAATTAAATAGATAAAAACATCATTTTTTAAAAAGAGTAGCTATAATCAAAATGCAATAAGCTATCATTTAAAGAGAATATTGAATAGATATAGTGTGGCAAGACTAACAAATTTTTTAGAAAGAGCAAAAACAACACTAAATAATATTAAGAATGAGAAATAAAGCATAATTACAAGTACAGAGTGTGAGTAAAGAGATAAGAAAAAGTACATAAAGAACTGTGTTATAGGTTGAAGTGTGTCCCCTAAAAATTCATATGTCGAAGTCCAAACCCCCAGTACCTCAGAATGTGACCTTATTTGGAGATAGGGTCTTAGACAGGTAATCAAGTTAAAATGAGGTCATTAGGATGGGATCTAATCCAATCTGACAGGTGTCTATATAAAAAGGGGAAATCAGAACACAGAGACAGGCATAGGGGAAAGATGATGTAGGAAACACAAGGAGAAGACAGCCATCTATAAGCCAAGGAGAGATGCCTGGACCAGGTTCTTTCCTCATAGCCCTCAAAAAAACCCAACCCTGCCAATATGTTGATTTTGGACTTCCAGACTCCAGAACAGTGAGATAATAAATTTCTGTTGTTTAAGCCACCCAATTTGTGATACTTTTTTACTGCAACTCTACAAACTAATACAAACATATTTGAAAACGTAGACAAAATAGATGTTTTTCTATGAATATTTAAATTATCTCTAAATCATTATAATCGGCTCAAGAATTAGAAAAGAAATAGAAGAAAAAAATCTCAACATACTAATATTCATTGAAGAAATAAACGATTGCTGAAGATCAACATCCATAAAGGACACCCAGATCACAAAATTTTTATCAATGAGTTCTAGTCAAGGAATAGATGCTTCTAATCTTTAGATAGCAGATAGTTTTAGATAGCAGAAACAGATGAAATAGACATAAAACTTCCCAATTCATTTCACAAAGTTAGCGTAATCCTGAAACGAAGAAACTAAAAGAATACGAAAATGATAATATTTTGGTGGATTTTATTTATGAACTTGTATGAAAAATCCTGTACAGAATGTCAGTAAGTTGAATCAAGCAATATATGAAAAGGACAACGTGGCATAGAGGTTAAGTTCATGCACTCAGCTTCGGTGGCCCAGGGTTCGCTGTTTCGGATCCTGGCTGCAGACCTACTCATCTCTCATCAAGACATGTTGAGGTGGCATCCCACATAGAAGAGCTACAACTTTACGACTATGATATACAACTATGTACTGGGGCTTTGGGGAGAAAAAAAGAAAGGGAGGAAGATTGGCAACAGATGTTAGTGCAGGGCCAATCTTCCTCAAAAAAAAGAAAAAAGAAAAAAAAGGACAATGCATCATCAACAACAGTTTCTTCCAGAAATGTAAGAATGTTTCAGCATGAGGAAATATTATAATGTAAGTCATAGCAGGAAAAGATAAAAAAAAAAGAATAATTTTCTCAGCAGATGGGCAAAAAAAAAAATTCCTGACTCAATTTTAATGGAATTTACTAGCCAGACTACAATAGAAGGAAACTTTCTTAACTTAGTAAGCATTATCTATTAGAAATCCTAGAAAGCAATATACTATTAATAAATCAGTAAAAAGAATCTCATTGAGTTTAAGAATAAATGCCCACTATCACTACTACTCTTCGGCTTTGCAGAGAGATCCCAAGCAATGCAATCACAAAATAAAAAAGGATTGGGGTATATAAATATTGGATAGAAAAGGACAAAACTCTCATTATTTGCAGGTCATATATCTTCATAAATGTATTTGTTTTCTAGGGCTGTCATAAAAATTACCACAAACCCAATAGTGTAGCACAATGAGAATTTATTCTTTCACTGTTTTGAAGACTAGAAGTGAAAAATCAAGGTATTGGCAGGGACATGCTCCCTCTGAGGGCTGTGGGGATGAATTCTTTCTTGCCTCTTCCTGGTTTCTGGTGGTGTCTTTTGATCCTTGGCTTTCTTCTCTGCATCACTCCAACATTCTCTTTGGTAGTCACATGGCATTCTGTCTGTCTCTGTCAAGACCGGTGTTTGCTCTTCTTGTAAGGACACCGGTCATATTGGATTAGAGCCCACACTAATGCCCTCATCTTAACTTGATTACATCTGCAAAGACTATTTCCAAATAAGGTCACATAATGAGATACTGGGGGTTAAGACCTCAAAATCGTTTTTGAGGGGCCATAATTCAACCCATAAAAATAGATATACAAAGAATCAAGTGAAAAGCCACTAGAGCTAATAAGCAAGTTGAAAAAGGTGACCATACATAATACCAGTAGCAATTATTTCTTTTCCCTTAGACCAAAAAAGAAAAGTTAAGAACTGTAATGAGAGAGAGAAAGAGAGACTGGGGAGAGTGACTCCTATAAACAAGACCAACAACAACAAAACAATAAAAATCTTAAAATAAGCATTAAGAAAATCACTATATGAAGAAAAATTCACCAATGGGCATAAATGTCTCAATAATAGGGAAGACATTCAATGTTCCTGGCTGGAAAGATACAATGTGTAACAACACTCATTCAATATAAATTTAAAACACTCATTCAATACAAGTTAATATATAAATTCAATTGTAACAGAAATCAAGACAGCAAATTTCTCTTTTTTATGGAATGCAATGTTTATTTTCAAGATCATGTGGAAGACAAAACTGCAAAATAAAATAAAAGATCAGGAGTTTATTGAAAAATAAGAACACTGAAGGAGAGTACTTTCTCTACCACATGATAGTAACAATCATAGAATTAGTAAACGTGGTAATAGCACTTATGTGTCAGGCATTCTTCTAAAAGCTTTACATATATTATATTATTTAATATAGCTAGGAACTCTTACTATCTTAATTTGACAGATGAGGCACTAGATGACTAAGTATATTGCCCAAGGTCACACCATTAGTAACTGTGATGTCTCATTCTGGAGCCCACATCCTTGGCTAATACCATATGCAACCTGATAATGAGATATATTATAAAGTCAAAGTAATTAAAACCATTTGGTATTGTCATAAGTATAGATATGTAAGTGACGGGATACTACAGAGTCCAGACACTGACCCATGTTAATGTGGGAGTTTAAAGGTTTCCCAAGTCATTATGAAAATTAACATGTAGAAATCTCTTATCCACTTAGCAAAATTTAACTTAGATCTTACCTCACACTATTTAATGCACGTAAGAATGCAAAACTATAAATAAATTAGAAGAAATATGAGAACTTGTTTTATAATTTACTTTTTTTTAATAGACTTTATTTTTTAGAGCAGTTTTTGGATCACAGTAAAATTGAGCTGAAAGTATAGAGTTCCCATATACCCGCTGCCCCCACACATGCATAGCTTCTCCCAATGTCAACATTTCTCACCTGAGTGGTGGTACATTTGTTACAATGAATAAATCTACACTGACACATCATTATCACCCAAAGCCCAGACTTTACATTATGGTTTGCTCTTGGTGTTGTATATTCTATGGGTTTTGACAAATGTACAATGACATGTATCCACCACTACGGTATCATGTAGAGCAGTTTCATTGTCCTAAAAATGCTTTGTGTTCTGCCTATTCATCTCTCCCTCCCCCAGCCCCTGGCAACCGTTGATCTTTCTACTGTGACCATAGTTTTGCCTTTTCCAGTATGTCCTATAGTTGGAATCATATAGTATACTGACTTTTCAGATTGGCTTCTTTCACTTAATAATGTGCTTTTAAGTTTCCTCCATGTCTTTTCATGACTTGATACCTCATTTCCTTTTAGCACTGAATAATATTCCACTGTCTGGATGTACCACAGTTTATGTATCCATTCACCAACAAAGAATATCTTGGTTGCTTCCAAGTTTTGGCAATTATGAATAGAATTGCTATAAACATCTATGTGCAGGTTTCTGTGTGGGCAAATATTTTCAACTCATTTCTGTGTATACCAAGGACCACGATTGCTGAATCATATGGCGAGGGTATGTTTAGTTTTGTAAAAAGCTGCCAAACTGTCTTCCAAAGTGGCTGTACCACTTTGTATTCCCATCAGCAATGAAAGAGAGTTCCTGTTATAATTTTCCTTTATAATCTACTTTCTTCACAGCAATTATATTAAATAGTCATTTGTTTATTTATTCTTAGTCTTATCTTCCCTTACTGGAATGTCTTGTTTATTATTGTTTTCCTAGGACATAAAACAGTGACTAACTTAAGTTATAATAAATGTCTTTAGTAAATATACATTGAACAAACAAATCATTCAGTGCAACTATCCCAAGTTGAGACTATATAGAGAGCAAATAAAAACAAATAGAAAAATAAAAAAAACCTAAAGGATACAGCTAAAGTATACAAAAAGAAAATTAAAAGTAATACACAAATAGTCAATTAATGTATTGAAAGAAGCTCAAATTCCCCTATAATAAGCAAAAGACGAATCAAAAAACAATAAAAATATTTTTATCTATAACATTGAAAACTATTTCATGGATAATATTGTGTCTTGATATTGTTATGAAAAAACAGGCACTCTCACATACTCTTGGTGAAATTGTAAATTGGTAATTTGTAGTATATTACAAAATAAATTTTCATAGAACAAATAAGAGAATGAAAAATATAGATATCACTTTTTCCAAAAATTTTACTACTGGTAATCTATCTCACAGAACTGATTGTCCAGTTGTACTATGTATAGTGTGACTCTTTTACAAGACTTATGTCTTTATGAACTACTTCTATAATTTAAATAAGTTTTTAAAAAGCTAACTGAACAGTTAATTATTCCAATCCTATACTCAAATATACATACTTTACCCAGTGGCCCAGTAAGTGCCTTAACTTTGGGGGCCTACTGAAAGCAATATTAAGTATGAGACACTATTTTGCCATGGGGGATATAACGCGTGTGTGTGTGTGTGTGTGTGTGTGTGTGTGAGAATTGGCAACTTCTTAATATTGAGTTTTCTGATATATTTATGTATTAACACATCATTACACACTAAAAAGTTATTCCTGGATGCTAAATTATTTTCTTAAAGAATACACTCCCTTGTGAAGATCAGTTATAGATTTTAAGTGCCTAAATCTTGTTCTTTTCAAGAATTATCTAATGTTATCTGTCTAAAGACTTAATTAACCATTAGAGCCCCGCCCCATTCTCTCTCTCAGTTGTGTGAGGAAATAGGAAATGATAAAGAACACAAAGGATTTCCCTATCATTCTTCCAAACCAAGTTTCCTTTACTCATCATACCAGTGTACATTTTGAAAGTTCTTAGAAAGCCCTGTTTCACATATTCCTTTCAATTTCCAGAATGTGATGTATTTAATTCAAACAGTGCGAGAAGATGTTTTCTAATGACGGTAACAATATAGATTTGTTAGTGTCTTTTTTTATTAACAAAGACAACATTTTGGTCATAATTGTTCAAAATGGATACTTTGTGGCTTTTTTAATTCACAATTAAGTTATGTAAATTAGAGGAAAGTGAAAACGTCTAGCAAAAGTCTAAAATTCAATTAGATGTCTCTTTTCCTTCTTCCAATGGGTCTAATAAAAGGAAATAACTCAATGGATTAACAAAAATGTACATATTTAAATAATAAAATGACATTGTTTTGAATATATGGTATCTTACCAAGACAAAAGACGAGGCTCTGTCTTTTCAGCTATCCAAACAATTCACAACTGCTCGGTTATGTTATCCTGTGTTGGCTTCATAGTTAAAATAATTTCTGAAATCTGCTTTCTGAGATTAGAAGTGCCCTCTCCCCTAATTTGAACAAAAATAATTGGAAAGGCACATGTACCAGCTTCCAGTTTATACAAGTTCATTTATTTGAAATCCCTTGAGCTCCTCCAATTAGAAAACAAGTTTTTGAGTTAATATCCTTCAATTGTTAAAAACTTGCGTCACTGCAAGAGCACAGTGAAACGTAAAGGTCCCGGCACACGGGCAGTTGATTGTGAGGGGATGTGATTGTTCCACATTTAGACTGGAAAGGCTTAGGAACTCTGCTTCCCAATGTGGTTAATGAATGAAAGGAAAATTGGACCCCTGAGCCAGAGTCAATGACCTAAGGGAGTGAAAAATGTTCACAGGTTAACAAGGGCAACTGTTCCTTGACATAATTCCCATAGGAGGTAAATGACAAAGGGGCCAATGAACTTCTGTCTTTGTGTTATTTATTAATCCATTTTCTTCCTAGGAAAAATAACTTGGCGTACTTCTGGAAGACACCAGCGTTGAACATCTTAAACTCTATGTTTGGTCTCTTTTGCTACTGATTTTCTCCTTCATTAGTATATTTTGCTTTAATAATTCACTTTGACATGTTTAATTTAGGTACTAAGAGATTACTTTATCATCCTATAAAATTTTAATACTAAGGATATAATATGCTTAACATAATAGGCAAAGTTGAAATCAGAGCTGCTAACTTTATAGTGACATAGTAATAAATTCTTTCTTATCTAATTGGTACAAGCGGTGATGGAGATTTTTCCCCCCTTAAAGTGGGAATTATTTCAAATGCTTGTTTAAAAATATTGTTTTTTCTGAACTGAAGGGAGTTTTCATAACTATAGCCAAGCCACCACCCTTGGTCATGTTCACAGATACAAAACCCCTGATTGGCCGTTGATGAGTCATTCCTGGTGAGGAATCTTATCTTAACACCTGCCTTATCTTTAACATCCTTTTCAACTTCTTCTAGAAAAACAATAACCAAAAAGGAAAAAAATATTTGGGACCAGTCCAGTTTTGAAACACCTGCCTTAGAGATAAAGACTGCAATTTTAGGCATTTGTAATGTCTTTACTTTTGGCCTGGAATTTGTTCTGCCTGTTGTGAGCATCTGCTGACTTTCTCAAACGGGTGCTTTGCCTGGGAATTACTTCAGTCTAGTAAATTACAAAATGACAAGATCATCTCTGTTACCACGGAAAAATCTGTGTATCAGAAAATCTCTGAAGCTCTGGCTTCAGAGTAAATATATTTTATGAGTTGAAGAAACATTACAACACCAGCTCTAATGAATCAGTCAATAATCCTTTATGACATAATTCCAGTCTGATATTGATAATCTTTAACTGAAGGTTAAAGAGGATATCCCAGGTGTATGTGACCACTGTGAACCAAAATAGAACCATTTAAAAAAAAATTACAGACAGGAACTACACAGCTGGAAACCAGAAGCACCAGTTTTACTTGGGCTATTAAGAAAACTCACAGTTAGCTGAATAAAAAATATTTATTCTACCTCATTTATTTTTCCCTTGGTATTTAGATGTGCCCCATATTGGTGCCTGTGAAGAGGTTATTATAAGGCACAAATTTGTTTTAAAACTGTGAGTTAATTTGCTAAGTAAACAGCACCAATTACTGAGAAATTACATAATTTTTAGTATTAACTAGTTATATTGATTTTTTTTAAATGTAATTTTCTCTTCATGTGTGAATGCTCTGACATTAGACAGTCCTTGCCTGAGGCTCGCTTAGCTAAACTCTAGGCAACCAGAAACTCTCTGGAAGGAAACACTAGTGAGAATGTCTCAGCAAAATTAACCAGCCTCAGAGAGCTTGCTTTACAAAACCAAATTAGCTAAGTGACGGCAAATGTCGTAATACTAAAAACAAAGTTTTTTTTTTTAAATAAATAAAAACCCTAAATAGCTTCACAAGGTCCCTATTATGTCTTGCTTTCTGGGAGTCAGCTGACACTAGCTTGATGAGAAGGAATGATAGAGAAAGGCAAACAAGTCAGTCAAGGGCAGAGGAATGAATGTGAGAGGGTGTGGTTAAAACTATGATGGTGGTGAGTGTGCTCAAGAGTTCCTTTAAAATGACAAGCCTCAAACAATAAGTATTGCTGAAGACGTGGAGAAATTGAAACCCTCTTTCATTGCTGAGGGTCTAAAATAGTTCAACCATTTTGGAAAAGAGTCTGGTAGTTCCTCAAGAGGTTAAACTCAGAGTTACCGTATGACCCAGTAATTCCTCTCCTGGGTATATACCTGTTACAGACTGAATTGTAATTAATTCACTGCCACCACAAGCCCAGAGTGCTCAGGCCTGGGGGGCAAGGCTGTCTCCTCCTCAGTTTCAGAAGGTGGGGCCACCTCTTTGGTTTCAGTAGGCTGGGGTGTTCCTGCCCAGGGCCTCAGGGGCAAGTCTTCAGCCCACGGCCGACAGGGTAGGGCCAACAGCCAGAGCCAAGGAGATGGGGCAGCTGCCCTGTGGACCCTGACAATGGGGCTTCACTCCAGTGGGCCTGGAAGAAGGGGCCACCACCCTGGTGGGCCTAGAGGGCAGAAAACCTAGTCAAAGAGGATTATTCTGGAGCCATAAGATCTAATGGAATTTGCCTTACTAGGTTTTGGACTTGCTTGGCACCTGTCACCCCTTTCTTCTTTATAATTTCTCCCTTTTGGAACGTGAATGTCTGTCCTATGCCTGTCGCATCACTGTACTTTGGAAGCACATAACTTATCTGGTTTCACAGGTTCATGGCTAGAGAAGAATTTTGCCTCAGGATGAATCACACCTTGAGCTTCACTTATACTTGATTTAGATGATATTTAGATGAGACTTTGGACTTGAGTTGATGCTGGAATGGGTTAAGACTTTTGATGCTGCTAGGATGAGGTGAATGTATTTTGCATGCAAGAAGGACATGAATTTGAGGGGGCCAGAGGGTGGAATGTTATGGACTGAATTGAGTCCCCCCCACAAATCCATATGTTGAAGCCCTAACACCCAATGTGTCTACTTGGCGACAAGGCCTTTAATGAAGTAATTAAGCTTAAATGAGATCATGAGGATGAGGCCCTAATCTAATTAGACTGGTATCCTTATAAGAAGAGGAAGAGACACTAGGAGTGTACGTACACAGAAAAAGGCTGTGTGAGAACACAGCAAGAAGGTAGCTGTCTGCAAGCCAGGAGGAGAGATTTCACCAGAAACCAACCCTGCCAGCACCTTGATCTCGGAATTCCAGCCTCCAGAACTGTGAGAAAATGAATTGCTGTTTTCTAAGCCATGCGGTATGTGGTATTCTGTTATGGCAGCTTGAGCAGACTAATACAATACAGTCATGCATCGCCTAATGATAGGAATATGTTCTGAGAAATGTATCGTTAGGTGATTTCATCCTTGTGCAAACATCATACAGTGTACTTACACAAACCTAGATGGTATAGCCTACTACACACCTAAGCTATATGGTACTAATCTTTTGGGACCACCTTCATATATGTGGTCCATCAGTGACTGAAACATCGTTACGCAGCACATGGCTGTACTCAAGGTGTGAAAAAAATATGTCCATACAAAAATTTGCACATGAATCCCATAGAAGCATTATTTATAATAGTCAAAATATGCAAAAAACCCAAATTAGGAAACAGCCCAATTCCTACAATGGAATATTGTTTGGCAATAAGAAATGAAGTACTGATACATGCTATGGCATGGACGAACCTTGAAAACATTAAAATAAATAAAAGAAACTAGTCACAAAACACCACATTTTGTATGGTTCCATTTATATGAATGTCCAGAAAAGACACGTCTATAGGGAAAGAAAGTAGATTACTGGTTGCCTATGTCTAGGGGGTGTGTGAGGAGAGTGACTGCTTAATGGTTTCAGAGTTTCCTTTTAGGTTGATGAAAATATTCTAAACTTAGATTGTAATCGTGGTTGCACAAGTCTGTGAACATACTGAACACTGTTGACTTATACACTTTAAAGCTGTGAATTTTATGTTATATGAATTTTATCTCAATATAGTTTTTTTAATTGGCATCCTCCAAGGCCACGCAAATTAATACTGGTTCACAGATAGTATATCCAATGGCAGTGTTTATTCAAGCATGAATCTATCTGAAATGGAAGTAACATCTCTGATTCCCTTTTATAGTCCTAAAAACGTTATGGCAAGTGCTTAATTTTCCTCTCTCTTTATCTCTTCAACTCATCCTTCCTTTACCTTCTCTTCCCTTTAGCTGTCTTATTGAATAATTTAGTCATGAAAGCATTGGATGAGGCAGAATAAGGGAAGCAACTATGTCAACACTGTAACAGGAAATATGAGGCTCATAGAGGGATGTCAGAGTCCAAGTGGGGTAAGGAGTGTGCTCACATAGCAGGGGTGCCTTGGAAAAATTGTCCAGTTCTGCTGGGTTAATAAGGGTGTCTACATGATGGTCAGCCTAGCGTGAGGTGTCAGAGCCTAGGCAAGGTGAGAGGGTATCCCTATAGAAGAGCTCCCCGACACGGGGTGTCAGGGCCTGAGTGGGATGAGGAAGGAATGCACACAGGGCAAGTTCCAATGCGGGGAGTCAGAGAAAGAGCAGAGTGAGTAGTGTGTTACTGAGGAGGGACAGCCTGGTGTGAGATATCAGAGGCCAAAAAGGGCAAGGAGGGTTTCCAAGCAAGTGGGACAGTCTACAGTGGGCAATCAGAACCCAAGCAAGGTGAGGAGGGCATGTAGAAGGACAGCCCAGCATGAGTTGTTGGAGCTCAAGTGGGCTAACAGGGTTTCTATGCAAGAAGGTGGGAAGCCCTGACTGACCCATCAGAGCCTGAGCAGGGTGAGGAGGGTGTCCAAATGGGGAGACTTTGTAGCGTGAGGTGTTGAAGCCCAAGAAAGTTGAGGAGAGCATCCACGTGGAGGAGGGTGGCTGAGGCATTGGGAGTCAAAGCTCAAGTGGGATGAGGAAGTATCCACAAGGATGATATGGTGGCAGCAGAGATGAAAAACTATTTACGTATAGGGAAAATGATCAAATAAATAAATATATCAAAGATAATGGGAGCCAGGTTTCTCACTGTATGAGAAAGGATTTGCGAATATGAAAAGGGAGAAAGCTAGAATAAACTCTCTTCTGTTACATAGGAATTGGAGGTTTTGGTGTGAGCTCATGGCTTTATCTATATACCGTATGGCTATAATAAAGGAAAAGCAAGGTATACATATGTATTATATTTGTTCTCAAATATTAATGTGCTTAAGAATCACCTGGCATGATTTTTTCAATGAGATTTCCAAGCATCATTCCAGGAAATTCAGAAAATAGACCATGATCAAATAGATTTATCTTAGGACTGCAAGGTTGGTTTAATATTTAAAAATCAATGTAATTCACTGCATTAATAGGACTGAAGAAAAAAGACTGTGTGATTACCTTAGTAGACACAAAAAATGCAACTGATAAAATTTAATGCCTTTCATGATTAAAAAAACTATCAGCAAACAAGAAAGAGAAAGCACCTTTGCTAATCTCATGACATTCACAATTACCCTACATTAGCCTGGGTAAACTTTCTTGGAATTACACTGCAGCTTAACACTCTTTCTTAGCAACTATCCTTCCCTTCAAAGTATCAGATTTGCACAGTGGTCTGAGAGCTATTATATCTTCTCTGATTCTCCACTTTATCTTTCACACTTTCACCAATAAATCTTTTGCACACCTAATCCCATTTTAATATTTGATTTTCAGAGGACCTGAATTATGAACATATAGTTCCACAAAACTCTTGTGTACAAATGTTAATGACAGATGTATTCTTAATAGCTAACTAATGGAAACAACCCTGATGCCTATTAAGAGAAGAATTGATAAACAAATTATGGTATGTTTGATGGTAGGCAAGATTATTAATATTCCTTATCCTGAATTTCCTTATCTGTAACGTGGAAATATGATTACGATAGTTCCTATATCATTGGCTTTAGTATAGATTAAATGTGTTCATGAATGCGAGTTGCTTAGAATAATTCTTAGATTCAGTCATTCTAATATGGTCATATAAATTACCAATTATCGTTATGAGCATGATTATACAGTTTTTTTTCTACTGCATATTAAATAAACTTGTTGAATTATTTAATTTTCCTTAAAAGAAATGCCCACAATTTTTCTTCCTGCTTAAAAACTTAGAGTGACTTCATATTTTGATCACATCAGATTTAAACTATCATTCTTCTGTTATTGATATGTCATTTGTAGCCAGAGAACATATTCATATGATTTTCTTTTAAATTTATGCAGATATTTTAAGGGCCTAACATATTTTCTATCCTGGAGAATGTTTCATGTGCTCTAGAGAGCAAAGTATATTCTGCTGGGGGCCGGCCCGGTGGCACAAGCGGTTAAGTGCACGCGTTCCGCTGCGGCGGCCCGGGGTTCACGGGTTCGGATCCCGGGCACGCACCGACGCACTGCTTGGCAAGCCATGCTGTGGCGGCGTCCCATATAAAGTGGAGGAAGATGGGCACAGATGTTAGCCCAGGGCCGTCTTCCTCAGCAAAAGAAGAGGAGGATTGGCGGATGTTAGCACAGGGCTGATCTCCTCACAAAAAAAAAAAAAAAAAAAAAAAAAGTATATTCTGCTGTTGTTGGGCTGTGATCAACATATACCTGTTAAGGCTAGTTGGTTTATAGTGTTGTTCATCTTTTTTTTTTTTTTTTTTTTTCATATTCTGCTTAGCTATTCTATCCATTATTGAAAGTGGGGTATTGAAATCTTCAAATATTATTGTTGAATTATCTGTCTCTCTCTTTGGCAGTTTTTGTTTCATTTACTTGGGGGTTTTGTTTCTAGGTGGATATATGTTCATAACTGTTTTATTATCTTGATGAATTGACTCTTTTGTCAATATAAAATGTTCTTCCTTGTCTTTAGTAAAAATTTTTGTCTTATAGTATATTTTGTCTGATTTTAGTATAACCATTCAAGCTCTCTTGTGGTTACAGTTGAGTAGTGTATATTTTTCCACCATTTTACATTCAACCTATTTTTGTCTTTGAATCTAACGTAGGTGTCCCCTAGACAGCATATAGTTGGATCTTTTTTTTTAAATCCATTCTGGCAATCTTTGTTTTTTGATTGAAGAGTTTAGTCCATTTACATTTAATGTGGTTACTGGTAAGGTAGTATTTGTATCTACCATTTTGCTATTTGTTCTCTATATGTCTTACTTTGTTGTTTATTTTGTTGTTGTTGTTCCTCTATTCCTCCATAAGTGTTTTCATCTGTTACATAAATATTTTCTAATATACTATTTTAAAACATGTTATTTCTTTTACTATATTTTGACGTATTCTCTGAGTGATTGTGCTAGGGATTACAATTAACATATTAACTTAAACAATCAAGTTCAGGTAAATATCTACTTAATTTTAATATTACACAAAAGCTTTGCTCCAATATAATTCCATTTTCTCCCCAACTTTGCGCTACTATTTTCCTACAAATCACATCTTTATACATTATAATCTCATCAACATAGTTTTATAATTATTGATTTATACATTTGTCTTTTACATTAGCTAGAAGAAAAAAAGATTTACAAACAAAAAGATACGTATACTGTTCTTTTTATTAATTTATGTAGTTATCTTTACCAGTGCTTATATTTCTGCATGTTGAAGCAAATTATTATCTAGTGTCTTTTTCAGCCTAAAGGACTCCCTTTAATATTTCTTGTAGGCCAGGTCTGCTAACAATAAAATCCTTTAGTTTTAGTATCTGAAAATAAATTAATTTCTCCTTTGTTTTTGAAAAATGTTTTTGTAAGATATAGAATTCTTGGTTAAGTCTTTTTCAGCACTTTAAAAATGTCACTCCATTACTTTCTAGTCTCCACGGTTTATGATGAAAAGTCAGCCATTAATCTTACTGAGGTTTCCTAAGGGTGTGGTGCTAAAGATCAAGTTTGTGATTTCTCCCTTGCCTGAAGATTCAGACTGGCTTTCTGCACATGCTCACTAGTCCTCTACCAAAGCTCATTTTTGCCACCATCGGGAGCATGCACAGGGAGTTGCCACTTTGGGTGAGGGGTGATGTGAGTAAAGTCAAATTATTCCTTTTACTCTTTCCAGTGCATTCAAACTTGTACATTTTTTGTTCCAACTATATGCTGGAAGTTCTCTGCTGGGCTCCTAGACTTCCACAAACGTGCACTTGTCTATGAGTGATTGTCTAAGACAGTATTCTCCAGGAAAGAACAAGGAGAGAGTGCACAGAGAGTAGTTGGAGCCAGTTTATGGGCCACTGCAGGGTCCACAACCAAGACTGAGGTCTGTACGCCTATTACTTGATGCATAGGTGGGTGAGACTCCTCTCAGATCCCTTGGCATATGGTGCTGGATCCCATAGCTCCCACAAAAGTACTTTTGTCTGTGGATGGATGCCAATATGTTGTTGTTGAGCAGGGGGATACAGTGAGGAGTGTCTTAATTAACCATCTAGTAGACACCTGTCCCACAGCATTCATTTTTCTTAAATAAATGCTCCTAGTATTATTATAAGCCTTTGGCCAATTTCCAGAGTTCTGAAAAAGTTGATTTTGACTATTTCTGTTCTCATTGCTTTTATAGAAGCAAGGATTTTGAGAGGTCCTTACCTTGCCATTACAGAAGTGCCTTTCTTTTTAGTACAGGATATGGTCATCCATCATCTAGACTTAAATATTTTAAATAATATTTTTGTAGAAGATCTATACCAATAAGAGGAATAAACTTTTAGAAATGTAAACTTGATACAGGTATCCCTTATTATTTAAACTCTCTAAACTCTCAGATCAGATTTTTCTGAATAGAAGTCAAAGATTTTATGACATCTAGTTCCAAATTCACTATTTCCTTCCAGGCATCCTATGACTCAGATCTGTTTGCCAAGCATGCTGCACTCACTCACAGCTTCCAGTTTTTACATACTCTGTTCCCTTTGCTTGGCCAGTTTGCCTGATGAGTTCTTCCTAGTTACTCTTCAAGTCAAACCTCAAGTCAAAACTCAGTCACTCCTTCTGAAGCCTTTCTGTAATCCCAGACTTAACGTCTTTTCATATCTCCATTGTACTGTGTGCTTTCCTCTATCGAGTCACTTTATATGTGGTATGTAGTTGTTGTTTGCCATCTCTTTCCCCACCACTTTAAGGGCTGAGGTTACAGAATTTCAATTTTTTAAATCCTATGCTTAGAAAAATGCCTGCCACATAGTATGAATTACTTAAATATTTGCTGAACAATTGGATGAGAGAGTTAAGAGTCATAGACAAGGAAGTTTGGAGAAGGAAGATAGTAATTAGGAGGATCATGGTGCTACCTGTTTTTAATCAGAGAAAATACATTTGGATAATTTCCCTTTCTCTCTTGTCCAGAAAATGATAAATGGCTTTGTTCCTTTTTCTTCCCTGGTGAAGAAAATCCCCTTTAGCTTAGTAATGTCTCTGAGTGCACTAAGAGTTAATGGTTCAGAGCTCAAAGGAAAATATTTGGCATGGGCAGGGATGGGAGGAGAATTATGCAGCCAAAATATTTCTCTTCATTTTTTCCTCCAACTCTGGAAAGGGAGAAAAAATAAAACTGCATATTATATTCAGCATTAAACAAGGATAATATTCTTGTTCTATGATTAAAGGATAATGGTGGTATTGTGATGATGTCAGGTATAATAAAATAAACTAAATAAATTATAAGAAGTAATCTTGTTTGTAGGAAGTTATACTGGTTGACATGTCATATCTTTTCCATTTGTAGTTTCCCTAACTTTCTGATTTGTTTCCAACAAAAATTGGTGTTGGTAAGATGAATAAAAACCTAAGCATGGGAAGAAGTTGATGGATAGCTTTATGTGGTGTGCATGGAAAAATCCTCTTCAGGAAAGAATCCAAATTACTAACTGGAAAAGGGTGGGAAGAATAACTCATGTCAGTAAAAAAAAAATTTATGAAAAAATCAAAAGGTCAGAACTTTGGATACTTGTAAGTTAAGGTGTATTTTGACTTGTCCTGGAGTGATTCAAAAACTACAATTGAACTGAATTACTTCCAATGAAATTACTTGGCTCAAATAATTTCCTATTTCATTACCTTGCTTGCCATGAGGAAAAGTAAAATAGACCAGTGCAACTAGTGAGCCAAATTACACAATATTTTTGGGAGACCTTGAATCATGACAGTGTAAACTATACTGCATTCATATTTCTCTTCATGTACCATTATTGTAATCAACAATTAGCAGTTCAAAGTAACCAAAATTTTCCTCAATATTTTTGACACTCTTTCTTCTAGACTTAGAAAGGTAGTATAATTTCTTGTACAAGAAGAGAAATTCATGTGTGACAGATATCAATTTTTATGATTAGTTTAAAATCCAGAATTAAAAAAAATACGAAAAGTAAAATCTAGCTTTTCTGTCATTTCATTTAAAATACTAATTGATTAAAAATAACATTAATACTAATACATTACCTTGGGCAAGTTATTATCTATCAGTTATCTGGTACTTAGGAAAACAACTGTGATAAAGACATTGATCTGAAACATATTAAATTCCCCTTTCCTTTGCATTAGCTGATATCCAAGTTATTGCATATTCATATATATAATTATTATGTATAATCATATAAAATTATATATGTATATATCTTTTTAGTTTAGTTTATTTACGTCAGATAGTGTATATATATACACACATACATATCTTTTCAATTTGCAAGTATAGTATATATTGTTAAACATAAATGCTCAGTGAAGAAAGCATGATAAAGCCGCAACACAGAGGTAGCTCTTTTAGAATAATATACTTTTATGCTTTCTCTTTTGTGTAGATTATCACACAAAAATGACGTAATACAAACTCTTTATAACCTTTTATTAACATAAAATATTAATAACATTTTTCTAAGTCACTAAATTATCTTTTATAGCATCATTCTTTTTCACTCCAATACTTAAATATTCTACACTGTCCCCAGGGGCAAAAATTGCTAACCTGTCCTAATCAACATGAAAAGTATTATTACCCCCCTTTATAGTGAAGAAAGCAACTTACACAGAGCTTAATTTACTTATCTGTGTTCACACAAAAGCGAGAAGTTGAGCTGCCGTTGGAATGCAAGGATGTTTGACTTCATGTACTGCTCACCTCTTTTCTTCCCTTTCCTACACATATTTTTGAGTGTATACTATGTGCCTGGTAATATGCTGCATACCAGGGATTTAACCATGAGAAGACCCCCAAAAAAGAAAATGAGTATCCCAGCCTCCTTGGAGCTTAATGTCTAGTGATCTTCGAATTAAGCATCAAATAATGTGCCATGGTTGACTGAAAATAGAGTTGGTATTTCTAATAGCACTGTAAAGGAACATAAAGACGAGCACCATCAGAAAAGGAAATAGTTGTCTGGCGGTGGGCTCTTGGCCTGGGGACAGGGGAAGGGGTATGTCAACCAAGTTATGGATAAGAAGAGTTCCCATAGAGAAAGGTCATGGATTAAAACAAAAAAAGATAATAGGAGACAAGTGTGGTCAAAATAACAGTCAGCATCAGGACATTCTGGCCAGAAGTAATATGGAGAATGAGCTCATAAGTGGGTTTAGAAAGACATTTTCTCTAGGGCAGATCAATGTTTGGAATAGGTAGGAGTTTTAATCCTTACAAGAATTAAATTCAAAAAGTTTAACTGTAGTTGGTTTTAGTTTTAGAAAGGGGGCAAGCAAGGAAAAGACATATTACTGCCCTAGAAGATGACTAGAGTAGTGGCTAAGCTTATAAAAACAAAATTAAGTCTTAGGAGCATTTATCTAGGATATCGTTGTTAGAATGCAAGGAGAGAGAAGCCCTAGCTTAGAGCAGGACTGAGTTAAATTCTCGGGTTTTATCTCCTTATTATCACTGACCAACCTCAGGATTGATTCTCCACCCAGGAAATGCCAGAATATGCAGGTGTCTCTTAAGTGGTCTTAGTTATATGGAGAGGATGATATATTAAAAAGTTAGACAGATCATTACAATAAACAGGGATAACAGAAAAAAAGAAGAAAAATAAGATTTGGAGAAACACCCATGGGGCTTTTCTTCCTTTCTTAAATTTCTGAATGACTAATTTGTCCCTGGATACCACAAACATCAATTACTCATTTCAAAACTGCTTAGAACATTTTTTTTTGAGTTTTTAAAAAACATTTTTCAATCATTAGTCCCAGTTTATATAAGCAGAGTTTAGATATAGCCCTCTTGAGCATTCTTATTTTATGATATACAGGATGCTGTATTTTTGAATTGGGTAAATTTCCATTCACTTTATGTTGAGTCCTCCCAGGATCTTCAATCTGTAATATTGAAGAAAAGCAACTTGATTCCACTGAGCTTACATGTAAGTTATGGCATTCTCATAAATGTTGACTTGGGCTACTCTAGAGAAGAAGCAAAAAGAGATACGCCATAGAATAGTCAGCAATAACAAATAAGAAACCTCCAGTTAGATCCAAGAGGGAGAGTACGGTATGTATTATAGCAAGGTGGTTTCAGTACGGCCATCACAGTTTTTAGTATATTGTTGTAGTTAAGAGCATAGACTCCAAAGGTAGGATAACTGGGTTTCAATCTCACCTCTGCTACCTACTAGCTGAGTGATGTAGTGAAGTCACTTAACCTCTCTGCATCTCCACTTGTTTACTAGTAAAATGAATATATAACAATAGGACCTATTTCAACAGATATTATGACAGTTACAGGAGTTAATATGTGTAAAGTATTTTGAACAGAACATTGCAATTATTATTATTACTATTATTATTATTTGTGGTTGGTGACGCACTGCACAGGTTTTGGCAGTAAGTAGTCCTAGCGTGGCCAAACGAGAAGTGTGCCCATTTTCTGCTAATGTAACTAGAATCACACAGAAACTAAATTGAGACTCATAAAACTCGTTGACTAAAAATTCAGGTGCAGATGACCACAGGCAGAAGTCACATCACTGACATTTTGATTGCAGTTTGATTAATACCAGCTTTGAATAAGAGGGCTCCTACTATGCCTCCTATAACATAAATGTTCTCCTGACACAGCCTACTTTGCCGTCATGATGCAAAGTGTAGAGTACAGATCAAAAGATATCTCATCAAGTTTGATTTGATCACAGTAGGAGTTAGGTTTTTGCTCTGCTTTTCCAGACATCTTATTTAACATTATTTTTTCTGGCAGTTTTATCATACTTTCACTCATCTTGTTTGAATTTAGAGTTAACTAAACCCCACTGCTGCCCCAATATTCAGCAAGTTTTTGAGGTGATAGGCAAGATGAGCTCCCCTTCGTTGCTTCTCTTACTTCATAAACTACCTATTTTAGTTCTATTGTTTCCAGTTAAAAAGTGACCTCACACTTGCTGACACATGTTCAGTGGTTATCCAAAAATGTTGATATGTTGTCTTTCGTGCATCAAGTCAGTCTTCTTTTCTCACTCTCTCGCACTTCCGCCCTCCAATTTCTTTGAAGCCACTGTCTATTTGACATGAAAAATGTACTTATAGTCTTGTGGCTAATTATTTCAAGGAGAGGTGAAAAAAAATTTCGAATATGGCATGATTAACTCCATCTGCTTCAGCTAAAGCAATTGCACACTTCGGAATTTCTTTGCAATGACAACTTTTCAGCAATTTACTTTTGTTAAACATTGCATTGCGTTCCTCCAATGCTGAACTGATTTTTCTATAAATTCCCAGAGAATTAACCCTATCCCATAGCATATTTTAAAGATCATGAACTTTTCCTGTGAAATTTTATGCAATTAAAGTGACTTTGTTAGTTTTTCCAAATCATTATCACCTCTCATGTCATTATTTAGGACTTTAGCTCCTGGCTCTCTGACTTCCATCACAAAAGTGAAGGATCCCATGGTGGTTGACTGTCCCATTCAAGATTTGAGATGAAGAGCTATAGTTGGGGCTTCAGGGCAGACTGAGGAGTGCTACTCACATCACTGAGATATGACTATTATCTCTGCTACTCAGCTTCATATAGGGAATGTTTCTCCTCCTACCATCAGACGGGATTATTCGCAATAAAGCTCTTAAGAGTTTTGCAACTAACCCCAAGGCTGGGACTGGATCCTAGATGTGCTACTTAGTACCTGTGTAATCTTAGATAGGTTATTTAGACTCCCTAACCCTCAGATTCCTCATATGTTAATGAAGATAATTAATGCTGGTAGGGTTGTTATAAGGATTGATTGACATAAATTATTTAAAGCATTCCATATAAAGTCTAACAAATAGAAATTCTCAATAAATGATAGCTATTATTATTTCTGAAAATATGCACACTTCAAAAGTCTTTGTGAAATGACTAGTGATTTAGATTAAATTATCTTGTATTAAGATGTGATTAAACAGTAAAGAAATGAAATTTGTTAATGGCTTGAAGTAAATAGAACTTTAATATTATACATACGACTTTATAATCTTTTTGCTTAGACCCTAAATTTTTGAGTACTTGAGACAAAAAGTACTTGAGAAAACAAAAGAAGACAAAATAGCAATAATATTATTTAATTTTTACTAGGTCTAAGAATTAAAAAGATGGCAAATGCCCAAGTCAGAACCCATCCACTCCTTGATGATTTCTTCCCCACATTATTGTTATTTTCTGAATTCTTACACATATTCTGTACTAACAATTTAGCAGTAAAGTATTATACTCATGGTTTTTTGATCATTGTTTCACATGTGTTATTTTTACCTTAGCACTCACGAGTTGGCTAAGATCCTTCAGAAGACAGGTGTATATGTCTTAAGCTTTAAAACAAAAACATCACCTCCTCATCTGGTTTGACTATGGTGGGACCTAAACATCTGTACATGGAGATTAATCTGTAAACCACTGAAGAATAACTCATTCTGCTAATTCCGTTGTTTGAGAATATTGGATTACATGGTGGACCTGGATGCCTCTTCAGGGAAGGACTTGTTGCCAGTGTGTCTGTTGGTGAACAGTGTTTAGCTGTCAGCCACTGGCAAGGATTGCCTTAGATGCAGAGAATTGCCTTACCCAAGGTAATGTCCCTTCCTAGAGTGGCCCACCTTCTCTTTGAGGCATCCCCGACCACTCTACCTAAAATTGCAACTCCTTTCCCATAGCAGTACACATACCTTTTCACGTTTATTTCTTTCTATAGCATTGCTACGTGAAATACTTGATATTTTTATTTATTTATGTGTTGTTTCTTTTTCCCCGTTAGAATGCAAGCAAAATGAAGGCAACATTTGTGGTCTATTTTATTTACTTCTACATCCCAAATGCTTAGAAGAGTACTTGAAACATAACACAGCTCAATAATTGTTTATTAAATACTTATAAACTCTAAAGTGAATATCCTACCCTCTGTTAAGGGAGCAGGGTAAAATGTGCATTGTTCAATAAAATAAACAAAAATTGTGTTTGTAATTTGGATTATCCCCAAGCTCAGCTTCAGTGATAAAAGATGCTTGTCTATAATAAAGACGCTATACTTTTGTTTTTCTCTTGATTATCAATCCATAAATGTTTACTTCCTTAGTCAAAATCTAGGAGGAGAGGAAATACATGGCAGTCAATAGAGCTCCCTTTTACATGTAACCGTCCAAGGCCACTCAGCTCTCTCTTTGTCATTTAAAAATTGTGTCCAGGTTCTTCTTCCTAAATTTGGCTTCAAATCTTTTACACATCTTTGACCCTCTGTCGTCCGGCAATTTGACTTCACACCCAGAACTCCCTTTTTAAAGAAAGGCCATTTTCTTCAGTGGGTTTTTCATTCCACGGCTCCCCAAGACTGTTTTATAAATTCCCCTCTCTTTCCCTGCTCTCAGTACCGGGCACAGCAAATTATTAGCAATTGGAACTCGGCCTCTTTGTCCAATCAGGCTTCTAGGCCCTTGGTCCCAGCATGCACCCAGCCAAGTGTTCTCTGATTGCTGGGATAGAAAGTAAGCTTAAAATATTGTAAAAAAAATTTTGTTGAGGTATATTTTACATATCATAGAATTCACTCATTTCAAGTATACAATTTCAAGATTACTAATGTTACTGAGTGGTGTAACCATCACCATAAATCAGTTTTACAATATTTTTATTCCTCCAATAAGATTGCTCTTGCCCATTTAAAGTTAACCCCCCATTCCCATTCCCAGCTACAGACAACGATTAATCTACTTTGTTTCTCTAAAAATTTGCCGTTTCTGGATATTTCATATAAATAGAATCATGCAATATGTGGTGTCTTGTGTCTGGCTTCTTTCACTTAGCATAATATTTTGAAGTTCATCCATGACATAGCATATGTCAATGGTTTTTATTGCTGAATAGTATTTCATTGTATGGATTTGCCACATTTTGTCTATCCTCTATTTTTGTCTGTCCAGTTAATGGGCACTTTTTCAGTTTTGGGATATGATGAATAATATAACTATGAATACATCCTTGTGGGGACACATGTTCTCAGTTCTCTTCTGTAGCTATTTAAGAGTAGAATTGCTGGATCATGTGGTAATTTTATGTTTAATTTTTTGAGAAACTTCCAAGCCACTGTTCAAAGTGGCTGCACCAATTTCATTCCTACCAGTATGTTTCTCCATATCTCCATCAACATTTATTATTGTCTGTCTTATTTATTATAGTCACTCTAGTAGGTGTGAAATGGTATCTTATTGTGGTTTTAAATTGCATCTTAGTGGAGAGGTGGATGGGAGTAGGCCAAGTTAAACATCAAAGACCCTGCTGTTTTTACCGAAGTTCAGTAGTTTTTCTTGAATAATCACTCTTCAGATTGTTGTAAGTCTTTGGTTAATTTCTAGAGTTCCGAAAGGGTTGATTTTGCTGATATTTTGTTGCTTTCGTGGAGAAGAGTTACCAAGTTTCTCACTCCACCATTCCAGAAGTCCTGCCTGAGGTCTAAAATATTGTTGTGATGAGTTTTAACCTTGTAAAATTCATCCTTATTCAGAGATTTTGTAATTCTCCCCCCTATATTTTCTTTTTATCTGACTTTTCAACATTTAAATTTTTCTCCATTAATCAATTATCTAAATTGTCTAACCACTATATGTTAAACAATACTTCCCTTCTCCACATGCTTGTCATTACTCTTTGTCAGAGACAAGCATTTTTCAAGTTTATATTTTTATTAAAAGTAATACATTTATTTATACATTTTTTAAAAAAGAAAAGTTAGAAGAGAAAATAATAGTTCATTGAAATATTGAAATGCCACTCAAATACTATTATCTATATATTACACTACTTACCTGTTTACCCACTTATGCTTTCTAAAGTTTTACCTGGGTGTAATTTTTACATGATACCACTGGCCAATGAATGTAGGGACATTCAACGATCACATGAAAAACTCTCCAACTTTCCCTTATTGGGAAAATGCCATGATGATAATGAAGATGATGATGGTAACAGTAACAGTAACAAACACTTATATAGCATCTATTATGTGCCAGGTTCTGTCCTAAGTACTTATATATTAACTCATTTAATTTTCTTATGAACTCTACGAGGTAAGAACTACTATAATTCTCATTTTGCAGATGAATAAACTGAGGCACAGAAAGGTGAAACAACTTGTCCATAGTCACTCAGCTAGAAAATAGTGGAGCTAGAATTCCAGCTCCAGAATCTTTACTATTAAATCCTACTGCTATCCTTGCTTTACATGAGTTAACTAAGGCACAGAGGGGTTAAATGAGTTGTTTAATAAGTAACTGGTAAAACTGAGACTTTGATTCACTCAGACTCTGGAGGTGGCAGAGGGCAACTATTGGGGATATAGACCCCACATGCCCCCAAGTTTAAGATGGTTCATCTTGGGAAGAGAGTTTGGGGAGGAAGAGATTCCTATTGTCCAGATTACCTAAGACTTAAGCTTTGTTCCAGAGATCCATTCCCTGCCTACTTGCCTGGAGAGGAGAGTGATAGACAGTTCAGATGTACCCAGCCAGAAGGATATTGCTGGAGCTCCAGGAGTTTGAATTCCAAGGTGAACTGTTAAAATATCTCACCCTGGCCACAACTTGCCTATGGCAATATCACAGCTACAGGGGCAGGACCACTCCAAGCCTGCAAAGAGATGCTAGAAAAAGGTATAGCCAATATCCTTACCAGCCACCTACTTGAGCACCTGTGCCCTTCTGGATAAACTGGCAGCCCAGGCTTACTGATATGACATTTTAGAGTCTAGATACATTGATGGCTCTTACACCCTGACTACTTTGGGAATACTAGCAACATACACATTGACTATGTCACACATATCATTCAGAGACACAGACCTTCTTAGATTACCCTAGGATGACTATGCCTGGCAGAACCCATGCCACTCCCTCTGCCTTCTCAGGCAGCACACAAAGCAGGAAGAAGGCCAGCTGAGATCTCTCCAAATTTTGGTAGACTATCTTCTCTTTTATCTTCTTTCATCTGCATGAAACATTTATGTTTATTTCCCCAAACTTTACCTGGGCATGGTTTTCATGGGATTACTCCAGCCAGTGAATGCATTCCTGTTAGTTTTAAAATGTTGACGTTGACAGGTGACAGGTAGTGACAGTTTATAAGAATTTTCTGTTTCTAAGCATTTGTTTACGTTAACTATTGAATGTAAACTTGGAATTTTCTCAACAGGTAATGTTAAACATATGTCACTGATTTTGAACTCAATATAATGCATAAAAATATTTATGAAAATCACATGCACCTCAGAGTGCCACAGGCAAATACTTTGGCAGAATCTGCTTATGCCTTGTGTAATACATATTTAATCAGAAAACATTATATATTACTTTTTCAAGAGTTTTATTATTGAGCTTATTTATTGGTGACTATGGAATAAATGTTTTATTATATTTATCCTAATATATATCACAAACTAATTTAGACATGATTAATATCATTGATCTGCTAGAATGATATGTATTATACAAGCGAACTTTGTTATAGTAGACAAATAGTTATAGTATAAGTGATTTTTTTTTTTACGCAGGTATATAATATTTCATTGGACTTCAGAATCTGGTAACAAACAAGTCTGGAAGACTTGTGAACAACAACAGAGATAAGGAAATTGTTTCTCTTGTCTCATCAGCCATATTATACTGTAAAAGGATGGAACTACCCTGCACATACATGTAGGTTCAATGATGTGGCCATTCTTTCCACCTTGCTTGTTCCCAGTGACGATTCTTGACAAGAGCCTTTATGATGAATTGCATTTTGTCTAATTGTTTATATAGGAGAATCCAACAGAACATAGTTTGAGTCTTCAATTGTGATTCATATCCAGTAACGTAACCAAGTCAGTTTTTTAGAAAGGATTCAGGTAAGGTTTTTCTCTATCTTTAGAGAACATTAAGTAGACCTTCCCAAATACATCCTGTTTTCTATAGATTTATTATAATAAATCATTTTCAGATATTTGTTTTCCCAAAAAAAGATGAATAAATGGATATATAGTTATAGGTGTTGGGTTTTGTCATTGTTTTAAGACATAAGAGAAGTGGCAAATGGCAATTCAATGTTAAAAAAGATATTGTTATAAAAATGATAGAAACATTTAAAAATCATGGCAGTGTAAGTTCATTTAAAGCAATGTTTTTTAAAATGTAGCCTCAGAACAGCATCATCTTTCAAGGAATTGCTACATTTCACCTAAGTTATCAAATTCATAGGCATAGTGTTTATTTATAATATTCCTTTATTACCCTTTTAATATCCATAGGATCATTAATAATGGCCCCTCTTTCATTTCTGATATTAGTAATTTGTATCTTTTCTCTTTTTTTCTTGGTTAGCCTAGGTAGAGGTTTATACATCTCATTGATCTTTTAAAAGAACGAGTTTTTGGTTTCGTTACTTTTATCTATTGATTTCCTGTTTTTAATTTAATTGATTTCTACTCTAATTTTTATTATTTCTTATTTTCTGCTTACTTTGGATTTAATTTGCTCTTTTTTTTTTAGTTTCTTAACGCAGAAGCTTAGGTTTTTGAGTTTAGAGCTTTCTTCTTTTCTAATATATGTATTCAATGCAATAAATTTCCTTCTAAGCACTGCTTTCACTATATCCTACAAATTTTGATATGCTGTATTTTCATTTTCATTTAGTTAAAAATATATTTTAATTTCTCTTTAGATTTCTTATTTGACTCATGTGTTATTTAGAAGTGTTTTGTCTAATCTCTAAATATTTTGGGAACTTCCAGCTATCATTCTGGTATATTTATTTTTAGTTTAATTCCACTGTAGATTGAGAGCATACTTTATATAATTTCTATTCTTTTAAATTTGTTAAGGTGTGTTACATGGCCCAGAATATGGGCTATATTGATGAATGTTCCGTATAGGCTTGAGAAGAATGTGCATTCTGGTGTTGTTGGATAAAATATTTTATAAATGTCATTTAGATCCAGGTGATTGATGGTGCTGTTCAGTTCAACTATACACTTACTGATTTCCTGCCTGCTGGATCTGTCAATTATTGTTGAAGTTTCCAACTATAACAGTGGACGTATCCATTTCTCCTTGAAGTTCTATCAGTTTTTGTCTCAAGTATTTTGACATTCTGTTGTTAGGTGCACAAACATTCAAGACTGCTATGCCTTCTTAGATAATTGATTCCTTTATGCTTATGTAATGCCCTCTTTATTCTTGATAATTTTCCTTGCTCTGAAGCATGCGTTGTCTGGAATGAATATCATTACTCCAGTTTTCTTTTAATTTAATGTTAGCATGGCATATCTTTCAACATTCCTTTATTTTTAACCTATTTAAGTCCTAAATTCTACTATATTTGTAGCTGTTTTCTTTCATTGGCCTTGCTCTGTTTTTTTTTTTTTTTTTGGTCTTCCACTCTTTTATTGCTTTCTCTGGTTTAGTTGAGCATTTTATATGATTCCATTTTCTCACCTCTCTCGGCATATCAATTATATTTCTTCAAAAAAAATTTTTAGAGGTTGCCCTAGAGTTTTTAATATACATTTATAAGTAATTTAAGTCCATTTTCATATAACACTATACTCCTTCATGGGTAGTGTAGGTTCCTTATAACAGAGCATTCCCAATTTCATCCCTCCCATCCGTGGTAACATTGCTGTGATTCATTTCACTTATCCATAAGCTATAATCAACAGATTGTTGCTATTATTATTTTAAACAAACTGGTATCTGTTAGATCCATTAAGAATAATAAAAATATTTTATTTTGCCTTCATTTATTTTCTTCTCTAATGCTAGTCCTTTCTTTGTGTAGATCTGAGTTTCTGACCCATATGATTTTTCTTCTCTCTGAAAAACTTTTCACATTTCTTGCAAAGCAGGCCTACTGGCAACAAATTCCCTCAATTTTTGTTTGTCTGAGAAAGTCTTTATTTCTCCTTCACTTTTGAATGATAATACCGCTGGTAAAATAGTTTCCTTTGAGGCCAGGTCTTTGTTAAGAAGGACAGAAAACTATGAGCATATTTCCAAATGGTTACTTTTTCCTTTCCTCTGCAGGAGCATGATGGGTTTTTCCTCCTATTTTCATAGGCGGTTCCTAGAGGTAAAACTCAGAACATATGGCAGCCCCTTTAAGATTGAGCCCGGGAATTTTTCTCTCTCAAGTCAGTTCAAAGTCAGTCTCCAGAAATTAGTCAATTACACTTAAAAAATTGTTATTTTACTGTAGAAAGAACACAATATGAGATTTACCCTCTCAACACATTTTTAAGTGTACAACATGTGATTGTTACCTATAGGTAAAATATCGTACACTTAAATGTCCTACCAGTTGCTGTCATCTGCGGCTGCTTCTGCTCTTGGTAAACTATGATTCCCTGTATTCCCCTGTCTCTTCAGTTTTCAGGGCAGTGGTTTGCCCTGTGACTTCAATTCTCTGATGATTCTAAATAGAGTTGTTGATTTTCAGCTTGTTCAGCTGTTTTCCTGTTTTGAGAATGGGATTGAGGACTGCTAAGCTCTTTACATGTTGGAGAATAAGTCAAGAATTTTTTTATTTGTAAAGCACCAATGGCAAAAAATAAAATCATAAAAATGTCATAACTTAAAAAAATTACAAAAAGGAAGATTTGCTAACTCAGCTTTCCAACACCTTCCCAGAGGTAACTCTGACAATGTCAAACTGTATTTGAACACTTTGCTCCCAGAAAACAGTGGTAGTTAGGAAATCTCCACCACTACTCTATTTTCTAGAATCCTCCACCCTTGTGTGTTCCAGGAAATGGCTTGCTGCAAAGAACCACCCTTTTCCACATGACTTACATTAAACTCACTGTCCACTCTTTTTTGTGACTCCCCTAAGACTCACAGATAACCCCCTTCCTTACCTATAACAAGGCCAGATACAGATGCTCCAAATTCCCATTCTTTGTCTCACAAATGATTAGCAGAAATGTTTGTCATCCAATAGTAGCTAGACATAGGCATAAACTTGTCTTATTCAGCTGACTGACTGAGACTTCCATTGATTACAAAAACAATCCCTACTACATAATGACCCCACCTATTTATTACTTATTCCTACTTATATATGTCCAAAGCAAAATCACCCTGCTGAGAAACTCTGGTATTCAGATCTGGGGTGCTCTCCCTACTGAAATAGCCTAAACAAAATAATTTTCCTTACTTGTATAGATTTTTATCTTGGACACAGTTCCCAGCAAGCTTATACATATTTTCTCCTGCTTTATGAAATAGTTTTAAAGACTTTATCACTTTAACTTGTTATTAATATTTCAACCTTAAACTCTGACTGATAACTTCAAGACATAATAAAACTATTTGGCATTTAGTCATATTATCCCACACCCAAAATAGTCATCAGACATTATTAGTTGCAAGAAGCAAGTTACGATTCTAATGTCAATTTAGATCAATCTGTGATATTATAAGAAACAACTATTTTCAAAATATAATTTTTATTTTGATAGCTTCCATGGAAAATTATTATATTAATAAGATTGTTTTTCCATATTTTTACATTTCTAGAGTTATCTGTAAACTTGTTTTGTTATTCAATCCAAATCCTAATACCATATTGACAGAGTCTGAAATAAAAGCAAAAACGAAAAAATTAAATATCCTAACGCTAATCACACATTTTTTCAAGATGCTTATAAATGATGTCTCTTGCAATCCTATGTTCTGAGAACCACGGACTTCGATAGTCAAATTCAATTACATCCTATCTTTGGCAGTGTACATTCTTCTAACAGGATGTTAAAATGGAAACTTTCTGTTTCGGTTTTGGCTGAGACTTCAAATTCCAAGAAGAAAACAATAGTGAGCAAGTGCTTCCACATTCCACACTGAGGTGATACACTGCCTATATAAGACTAACAAAGGACATAGCAAGGAAACAAAAATGAAAACTATTTTTTCAAGCCCTAGTCAAATATTCATCACAGTGTAAAAATTTTGAGGTTGAAGCAGCTACGAGAAATATTGTTTTTGGATAAAGTTATTGAACTGTTATGGCATTTGTTTCCCCTTTCCTCCACTCAAAGAGTCAGAAAAGCAAGGGTGGTACACTATTCTTAACTGAAGTCACTAAGAGAGGGTTTAAACTAACCATTTGGAGATCTTGACATATATGCTCTAGAGTGAGGGAAGAGCACGCAGGTGCCTGAGGGATCTCTGAGAGAGAGAGAAAGAAAAAGAGAGAGGTGAGGTAACCACCACACACATCCCTGCAATAATATGTGTTTTCCATAATTTAGAGTTGTGCCAAATGAGAAGGAGCTGGCCAGAAATGGATTTAAAGAGGACCATCTGCAGGCTTGATGTTATTCCAACCAAATGTTTACACCTTCGGAAATCCAAGGCTGAAGGAGGAATCTTGAATTGGGGGGCAAGGGGCAAACAAAAAGATGTACCATCTGAGTAACTGGAAGTGCAGTAGAACACTCCCTGAGAGAAAGAGTCAAATTTAGACATTTGGTAAAACAAGATCATGACAGTGCTAGATAAGTAAAACCCTTCCCCTACCTCTCTTTTCTTCCAGACCCTTGCGCCCTGGTGAGGATAGAAATGTGGATTAGCAAGCTGCCTGGCAGGAGGCTGGGGGGATGGGGGATGGGGGCGTGGAGAGAAAAAGAAGCAATGGTTGGCAAAACAGAGAAGATGAAGGAACGTTCCCTTTTTCACTGCAGGCTCCATACCTGAACAGGTGTAACAAGGGAGGAGTGGAGAGAGGAGATCATTGATTCTAAATGAAATTGGGTTTCGACAATTACATGGGTCTGGTCAATTTATTACTGAAATAAGACCAGACAAAGACATGAGGGCTACCTTAGATGTCACCAAAGAACAGGAAATAACTAGTCCCGTGGAAAACTTTTGAACAGGCACAGGGGAAATAGAACACAATTGTTTTCTGCTTGCACCATATGGAGACATTCTTTCGGTATAAAGTTACAGGAAATTGCTCGCATTTAGCACCATCCAAAATCAGGGTCCATTTTAACAGTAAACTCCCTTCATGAACATACCCATTAACTTCAAGACACATTTTAAGTCTCATACATTCTAAAACACCTCCCATAACTGCCCCAGGTCTCACTGATCATCAAATTCTTGGAATTGTTTGACACAGATTTCTTCCACCTTCTACTTTGAATTTAGTATAAAATATCTTGTAGTAATTTTTTTTACCACTTTAATGAGATACAGTTGACCCACAATATCTAGTGTTTAATATCTATCTATATCTATATATCTGTGGATCCATCATCACAATCAAGATAATGAACTTATCCGTCAACCGCAACTATTTTCCCATCAGCCTTTGTAATTTCTTTCTTCTCACCACTCTGCACCATCAGCCATCCCCAGGCAACTACTAATCTATTTTCTGTCATTACAGATTATTTTGCGTTTTCTGGATTTTATATAAATGGAATATACAGTGATGTACCACTTAACAACGAGGATATATTCTGAGAAATGCATCATTAGGCAATTTTGTCATTGTGCAAACAACATAGAATATATTTAAGAGAGAGAGAGAGAGGGAGAGAGAGAGGGAGAAAGATTGAGAGCTGAAGATCTGATAGCATAAATTCAAGCTCAGGTCTGAAGACCTGAGGCCCCGGAGCACTGAGGGATGGAGGTCAATGTCCCAGCTCAAACAGTCAGGCAGAGAGTGAATTCAAACTTCCTCCACCTTTCTGTTCTATTCAAGCCCTCAATGAATTGGATAATACCCATTTAAATGAAATCTGCTGCCATAAAATTTATATTTTATCTAGTTTTATCAAGTGGTTGCACAATTTTTATATTCCCATCTGCAGTATATGAGAGTTCTAGTTATTCCACTTCTTCACCAATACTTGTTATTATCTGACTTTTTAATTTTACCCATTCTACCGGTATATAGTGGTACCTCATTGTAGTGTTAATTTGAATTTCCTTAATGACTCATAGTGTTGAGCATCTTTTCATGTGCTTACTTGCCATCAATTACAGAGTTATAGCTAATAACCCAAAAAGGATATAAAATAGAATCATAAAAATACTCAAAGTAAAAGAAGGTAAAAAAAGAAAAAGAGAAAAAAATGAGGCAATTAGAAAACAAATAACAAGGAGCTGGTTTAATCAATAATATCAACAATCACATTCAATATAAATGGTCTAAACACTCCAATTAAAACATAGAGATTGTTAGATGGGATAAAATAGCAAGATCCAACTATAACAAGTGAAAATTAATGAAATGGGAGAAGATACCATACTAACATTAGTGAAAACAATGCTAAAATGGCTGTAGTAAATTCAGACAAAATGAATTTCAGAACTAAGAATGTGAAAAGAAATAAAGAGGGTCATTTCAAAAGGATAATTCATCCAGAATTGTCATTATGGGGGTTAATTCATCCAGAGTATATAACACTCCTAAATGTGTGTGCGCCAAATAACAGAGCTTCAAAATACACAAAGAACAAATTGATGATAACGCAAGATAAAACATAGACAAATCCACACATGTAGGACCAGACTGCATGCTTCTCTCAATGACTGAGAGAACAAATAGACAATATCTTTAAGGATATAAAAAACATGAACAAAACTACCAACTAACATGAACTAATTGATATTTATAGAACACTCCATTCAGCAAGAGAATATACATTCATTACAAGTGCATATAGAACATTTACCAATAGAAGCTATATTCTGGGCCATAAAAGATGTCTCAATTTAGAAGATCTCAAATTATACAAAGTATGTTCTTTGATTAAAATGGAATTAAATTAGTAAGGAATAACAGTAAAATATTACAAAAATCCGAAAATATTTGGAAACTACAAGACAAATTTTTAAATAACTCATAGGTCAAAGAACACATGAAAAAAGAAACTAGAATGCATTCTGAACTGAATAAAAATGAAAACACAACATATCAAAAATTTTGAGATGCAGCTAACAGACAAAATTATACCACTAAATACCTTGTTAAAAAAGAATAAAATTATCTAATCTGTAGTCTAATCTTCTATGTTAAGAAACTAGCAAAATCTGAGAAAATTAATTCCAAAAGAAATGGGAGAAATGAAATAATAAACGTGAAAAGTAGAAATAATTGAAAACCAAAAAACAATATGAAAAAATAAAAGTGAAAGCTGCTCCTTTGAGAAGACCAATAAAATTGATAAACCTCTAACCAGATTCAGATTGGTAAAGGAAATAAGAGAGAAGACACAAATTACCAAATTAGGAACGAGAGAGTTGATATCTCTATAAATTTTGTACATTCAAAGGATATAAGAGAATATAATGAATTTTATGCCAATAAATTTGACAATTTAGATGAAATAGAAAAGTTCCTTGAAAGACACAAACCAAAGCAGCTCACTCAAAAAGTAACAGGTTATTTGAATAGCCTTAAATCTAATAAAGAAATTGAATTATTAGGTAAAACCTTCCCATAAAGAAAAAACCAGGATAAGCTAGTTTCACTGGAAAATTCTACCAAACATTTAAGGAGAGAATAATACCAATTCTACAAAAACTCTTCAAGAAAATTGAAGAGGAAGGAACACTTTCCTCCTCCATGAGGCCATTATGATCCTGATGCCAAAACCAGATAAAAATATTATGAGAAAACTAGAATATGAATATCCTTTATGAACACAGATGTAAAAATTCCTCACAAAATTTTAGCAAATCAAATCTAACAATATGTAAAAATATACGTTATGATCAAATGGGGTTTATCTCATTTGTTTAAGATTTGAAAATAACCAATGTAATTCTCATTATTAACAGATGGAAAAGGTAAAACCATGTGATCATCTGAATAGCTGTAGAAAAAGTGTTTGACAAAATACACCATCCATTCCTGAAAAAAACTCTCAGCAAACTAAGAATAAAGTGAACTTCAAACTATAAGGGGATAATGAGTTGATTTACTACTGGACTGGAAAAGCCCTTTATCTCTGGGAATGACTGGATCCCTAGTTTGTGACTTTTGGACCAGATAAGGGCAGTGGAGTTCATTATGTGCTGTTTAAGGTCTGCAACTTTCCTGATGACCCTCATGGTTGGTTTCTTTACTGATGCTTGCAACTGGCCTAACCACTTTGAGAAGCCTGCTTGACCAACTAAATGGCCAATGAAAGCTTCTTGGGGAACTCCCCTGAAGCCAAAATTCCTTGCACAGATCAGCCGGTTCAAGCTGGAGACACAGCATGGTACATACGTATGAATGGTGGCCCAGGGGAACTCACTTGTAGAATGTCTCTCAGATACCTGCTGCTTGCCGGAATTCTCTTTCTCTTTCTATACCTCATCCTTTGCCTCTAAATAATAGTTTCACATGTGTGTGCTCTGTGGAGTCTGGTGAATGCTTTCAAATATCCATAATGGGAAAAATCTTTGCGACTTGATAAAGGGAATCTCCGAAAGACTAAGAGCTTATACTTAGTGGTGAAAGACTGAATGCTTTTCCTCTAAAATTAGGAACAAAGCAAGGTGATACATTCTCATTATTTCTATTCACCATTATAGTGGAGATTCTAGCCCGTGCATTCAGGTAGAAAAAGAAATAAAATGCAATCGTGTATGTAGAAATTCCTACAAAATCTATAAAGAAAGCTACCAGAACTAGTAAATGAGTTTAACAAGATTACAAGGATACAAGATCAACTTATAAAATTAATTATATTTCTATTATATTAGCAGTGAACAATTGGAAATTATGAAAATAATGCCACTTATCAAATATATGAAATATTTAAGTATAAATTTGACAGAAGAGGTATAAGACCTGTATACTGAAAATTACAAAACATACCTGGGATAAAATAAAGACTTGAATGGATGGATAAATATCTTGCACTCGTAATTTGGATGACTCAAAATTGTTAAGATACAAACTCTATGCAAATTCATCTTTAAAGCCAATGCAATCCCAATCAAAATCCCAGTAGACTTTATTTTAGAAATTAGCAATTTGTTTCTATGGAAATACAAAATGTTTGCCTTTCAAAAGACACTGTTATAAGAACAAAAAGGTAAGGAAAGGACTGGGAAAAAATATTTGAAAGACGTATCTGAGAAAGAACTTGTACCTTGAATATATAAAGAATTTATCTAATTCAATAATTAGAAAATAACAATACAATTTAAAAACGGGCAAAAGATTTTAACAGACATTTTTGTTTTGATTTTTATCTTTTTATGTGGGTAAGCCCCGCATAGCCTACATTTCTCTAAGCTACCAGCACCAGTCACAGTTAATAAAGATATTTTACATGTGTCCAAACCTATAGAGGATTTAAATGAAATTTGCTGCCATAAAATTTATATTTTTCTACAGTCTTTATGAAAGTTATCAATGGAATAAACTAATGTAATATTCAGACTACTGAATACAGCAGTTCAGCAATGCCATAACACTCCTCCTGTTCAATTTTGGTGCCTTTTTTGTTTGGTAGTCTAGACATAGCCTGTGTTTCTTAGACATGTTTATAAATGTATTGGAAAGGTGGTCTAAATAAAAGCGTTACTGAAATACAAAGCGTCTTTTTGTTATACATTGTTGTTATTAAGAAAAGATTCCAAAAGAGGGCTTCTGGCAATGAGTCATATATTCTGACAGATGTTTTCTACAGATGAGAGTTCAACTCCACCTTTCTCAAAAATGTAAGTTTTAGAAGAAGAGGTCTCTCTTTCAGAACCCTTGGGAAATAAGTTGCAGCGTAGACTGTGTTTCTTAAAACCACTCCTATTATTGTTTGAAATCCAATGGCAAAGGTCTTTTCTGGTAAATAAATGATTTTGAAACTTTAAAACTTTCAACGTATTTTGCTCCTTGATTCAAAACTACAGCCTTGCAAGAGAACTTGAAAAATAAAGGAATGCGGTGAGAACGCTAAGAAAGCTAATTTTCTTGAATGTGAAATTGAGTATGAAGACAAAGATTCTTTGTATCCCAAAATATGGAAGAGGCTTAAGAAAATTCCTGATCCAATCCCCTTCTTTCATAAATAAGGAAACTGAGGCCCAGAGTGAGTAGGTGTAAGGAGCCAGGAGTGGAAACCAACAAGCCACGATTCTACTTCTAGTTTAGTGTTCTTCCCATTACGCCTTCTGGAATGACAGGAGGAAATAATCTCTGACAACATAATTAAGACCACTTAGAAAGGTCAAATAAATTGCCCAACCTCATACAGCTAGTAAGTGGCAATGCTGGGACAAGAATCTAGTTATCTGAGACCCCAAAGTCCATGATTTATACTATACCACTATATTCTTTATATATTGTTACAAAACCAATTAAAATATATTTTGTTAAAATATGAGTTTCATGAAAGAAACTTTCTGGTTTGGCTTATCATTATATTATTTAGCACATCATAAGTACACAATAAATATTGAATATTTATTCACCAATTCACACATATTGATTTTAATGTACATAATGTTAAACCTGAATGCATACCAACTATGCACTTAGAAGACAATGTACGTTTGTGCTGGTTATAATTCTCTGACAGAAGGAAATTATCTCCTCTGAAACTCTCTTAGAGATCTCTTTTTCATGACCCAAGATGCTCTGGAGTGCTGAAGGAAGTTTCTAGTTGATCTAACTTACTCATCAGAAAAAAAATAAAAGAATGGTATAGACTTCTATTATTACATGGGTATAGACATATTCGACTCTATCCACCCATTTCATTTTCCTAGAGGAATTAAAAGAGATTGGGGTGAAAGAAAGGTAAGAAAATGAGTGAAGAAAAATTCCCTTTGTATAAATACATTTACCTTGATTCCCTTAGTAATTTGGGATTTGCTCCTGGAGCATCTCTCTCCAGCTATAATTTCTCATTTTCTATTTCTCTTTCAACTCCTCAGTCTCATCTTCTAAAACATATTCACTGAAATCTCATTATTGCCTGTAAATCTAGTCCTAAACTCCCATTATAATCACTAGTATATTGATAATCAATATAAAGTTGTGCAGCAATATTTTGTAGGGAAATATAGTATACTTGTTTATACATGCCTCTTACCAATATGCTAAAAAATCAGCTGTGCATTAAAAATATAGCATATGAAGAACTGTACAAAACACAGTACTTCTGGCAAGCATAATCTCAATTCTTTTATTCTTTGTAAATACTTCAATTATGTCTTCTAAGTACTTTTAAAATTGTCTTTATTAACATACTGCAATGATTAAGAGCAGACAGTACAAGGTTGACATATTTTACATGTTTTTAAAGTCTAGCATGTATTGTGAGTTTGTTCTAACTGTAAGTGCATTTAGATAAATGAAGTCTATTTCTCCACATGGTCCTTGCTGAATGTACAACCCAAAAAAGAAAATCAATTGTGGTTTCTTTAATGTATTTTTAATCATTCTAAGTACAATTGTTTAGAACATATTCAAACAGAAGAATAAATTTAATTAATCTTAATAAATTACACCAGAGTAAAGATGTCAGTAGCATATTAATAAAGAGTAGCTCTTATATACAATATTTTGTAAAATCTGGGAAATAAAAGTTAGTAAATAACTTCCAAAATAATTTAGTAAATAAAAAAATAAGTAAAGGAAATGAAGGTGCAAATTAATGTAAGAAGAAACATAGTCAGCAAACATAAAAAAATTCCTCATCTTCATTAATTTAACACAGTCACATGCCACACAACGACATTTTGGTCAATGATGGACTGCATATATGGCAGGGGTTCCATAAAATTAGTACCATATAGCCTAAGTGTATAGTAGGCTACACCATCGAGGTTTGTGTAAGTACACTGTATGATTTTTGTACAATGACAAAATCACCCAACAATGCATTTCTCGGAATGTATCCCTGTCATTAATCGACACATGACTGTAATTAAAATAGTGTCATACTTTCTACCTAGGTATTTAATTAAATTAAAAAATTGATAGCAGGCCAGCCCAAGTGGCCTAGTGCTTATGTTTGGCATGCTCCGCTTCAGTGGCCCGGATTCGGTTCCCGGGTACAGACCTACACCATTCATCTGTCAGTGGCCATGCTGTGGCAGCAGCTCACATACAAAAAGAGGAAGATTGGCAACAGATGTTAGCTCAGGGCAAATCTTCCTCAGCAAAATATAAAAATAAATAAATAAATAAATAATTGATAGCACTCAGTGCTGATAAGGATGTGGTAAAAAGGGCACTCATAACTATTTAGCATGAGTAGACATGGGTTTGAACAGTAATCTGGGAATATGTATATAATTTTAAAATTTGCCTACTCTTTGCCCCAATAATTCAACCTCTAAGAACATATTCTTCAGTCTTACTAGCCTAACCATGATTACACACACACACACACACACACACATTCACACACTCATGCAGAGCAATATTCATTGCAAACATTACCTGCAGTTTTAACGTAAGTAAACAATAAAATGAGAGAAAAAATTATAGTACTTCCATTCAAAGATTACTAAAAAACTATTAAATGGAATGAAGTATTGACCTGTAATGATACACATGATAATTTATTAAGTGAATAAAAAAAACAATGTATTTATCAAGATTCCAGTTTTGTAAACAAAGAAACTAATTAATGAATATAACAAATGTATCAGAGTGCATATGTGTTTATGTATAAATAGATGGAAATCATAAAAATATATTTAGCAAATTCAGTAGTGGTTACTTCTGGGGGATGGAATTGACGAAGTCAAACATGAGAATGACTTTCACTGTGTAAATTAGAATGACAAATTTTTGAGGTTATTGGTGATTTCCCATTTTGACAACTACAGGTTTAAAAAATAAGAGAAAGGAAAGATGATGGCATATTGGCTATTAACCTACAGATTTATAGCAATATATTATATCTGGCCTATTAAATAAAATCAAGGAATTCAGCATAAGGGGGAACCAAAGAAAATAAGTATTTGGACTGTGGCCCAGGTAAAATTAGCCCCATCGGAAATAGCTGGTCTCTGAAAACCATGATATTTCTTTGGGAATCAAGCTTACTGAGGGACAGTTACCAAGCTGATATATTGGATGGTAGGCAAAATACGGCACCATGAGAATTAGGAACATCAATCAGTAAGTAAAGATCCAAGTATATATAAAACTGGCACCAAAGAGCTACTGCTAGTTAGAAACTCCAACCACTAGGTTGCTATAGGTCTCCATAACAGGACATCAGGGCATAAAATAGTGTACTTTCCAGCTATTGAAATATGGATAAGGGATGAGAAGGCAAACCAAAGTACAAGACAAGACCACAGTGAGACCAGCTAAAATATGAAATTTGAGGTTGAGATGCTGAGTTACACACCCAGGAGATCTGCCCAGAAGAGAACAGGAAGACAATTCACTTGAATAAGAAAAGATCTATCGCACATCTTTGCTCACAATTTGATTACACCACCAGTATAAATTATTTTTCTTTCCCTCACCAAAAAATGAACACTTTCCAATTTTCCTACTGCTCCCGATGGCACTATAAATTTTAGTCCTCTAGACTCAAAATTTAGAATTGTCTGTCACTCTTTTTCTCATATCAACTTCCACAAATCTTGACAACCATAAACCAAGTCCACTTGTGTTTATTTCATTCTAATTACTAAAATAGTCTTCTGACATATCTTCCTTTTTCTAATCAACCATCCACCAAAGTGTCATGAGAATCTTTTTCAAATTAAATCTTTTTTACAAAGTCTCTACTCTTCCCAAGAACACCAGCTGGGATGAAATGTTGTCTCTCAGACAGCCACACTCTCCAACTCTCCCTTCTCAGGTGGTTTGCATTGCCACTAGTCTGGATAATTTTCCACTTCTTCAACTCCAGAAATTGAGGAAAGTTTTCCTCTAAGTATAATAAAGCAGAGTGGTTAAGACCATGGACTCTAAAACAAGACTCAATTGGTTTTGCAATGTGCATCTACCACACTGCAGCTATGTGACTTTAGACATGTGATTTAACCACTCTGAACCTAGGTTTACTTATTTATAAAATAGGTATAATAACATTTCATAAAATTTTTATTTTATAAAATTATTGTTAGAATTCAATGTTATCTTCTATATAACGTTTGTTATTGTTTCAGCACACAGGCTGGCACACGAATATTAACAATCATTACCATCATCATTCTTAAAAATGACATTTTTTCTTTCATTGTTTTTTTGTGTTTCTTACCAGTGTACAGCATGAAGCCTTGTAAAAGTATACAAAACATTTTTGTTCATGTAAAGAATATTATGACGTAAAATATATAAGAAGTAACATACTGATAAGAATTACCAGTAACTTTCAAAACGCTTTCCTCATCTTCCAAGTTCTCCTTGCTTTTCCTCCATCACATAAGCATGTGGTTCTTTCCACAGTCTGATCCTTTTGGTGAAAAGCCTTCCTTTGTTAATTTGTGAATCCAAGACTAAATCTCTTTTTTACCAAAAGAAAATCAAAGTGCAAATTAATCTAGATACCTACGTTCTGGAACCCTTTATTCTTCTTCTTAAAGACAGTGTTATTTTAATGAACCAAAACTAGCTAAGGAAAAACAAATATTTCAGACAGATACAAGAGAATCTCTCGAACTCATTCGAACAAAAGGTAGCAAGGACACCCAAGAACCAGAAAGTCATCAAGGGCCCAGGCGGCTCCTTCAGCTCCTGGCCATTGATGCTGCGCTGACGTTCTTTATTAAGTGCCCAGGGTCCAGGCAGGCGCTGCCCTCTGCGGCTCCCTCTGCTGAGGCCTGTGCTTGATGAGGTTCGCAGGAGCAAGCGTCCCCGACAACCTGGGGCCTGGGGGTTGTCCTGTCTTGGCCAGCGAGAGAGCAAGCCGACCTTTGCTCCTGGGGCCCTGTAAAGCGGTCTCCAGTCTGTGGTGTGCAGCTGGCTCACTTCACATGCTCGGCAGGGTGCAAGGAACAGCAATACTTCTCGTGAGCGAGGAAGGCGGCCAGGCTGCTGAAACTGATGTTGCACAGACTGCAGTAGCGTGGTTGCCGTGGACGCGGGGGCCGGCGTCCCTTTGCAGGGGGTCTGGACGCCCTTGTCCGAGAGGGAAGGGGGCGTCGGCGGGGACGACAACACCGCTGGCGAGAGGCTGCGGGCCAGCCGGGCCGGGGCCGGCTCCTGCAGCTCCCAGCCGTCGAGGGTGAGCCGGGAGTGCGGGGTCCGGGCTGCGGTGAGGCCACGCGTGAGGGTGGGCCGCGGTCGGCCGGCGGCCCAGGCTCCGCCCGGAAGCCGGCCGGGGGTTTGCCCCCCAGCAGGCCGCGCGCCAGGCGGAAGTGCTCGTGAGGCCTCCCTGCCCCCCCCCCCCCACGCCGTGGCCGTGCGGGGGCAGTGGGGCACACGGCGGCGGTCGGAGCGCAGCGCAGACGCGCAGGTGTCGCGGACCGGCGGCGCACGAGAACTTCCCGTGCGCCAGGTTAAGCCTGGAGGCCATGGACGCTCGCGCGGCAGGTCGTGGACTGGTGGTGGTCGGCCAGGGCCTGCTGGCGCGTCGGGGGCCCGGGGCTGCGGCTTCTTGCTCACCTCCATGGCGCCGACCTGGGCATCGGGGCTGGGTGAGCGCGCGGCCATTCCGCTTCCCGCCGGCAACACGGAGTGACCCTGCTGATTCTCTATCCTCCCTCTGTCACTCATTCTGAGGTAAACTCATTAGCCAAATACTCAATACATTTTATTTGCAACCAGATTCCTCAGTTTATCAACTTACATATTGCTGGAGTTGGCCACCAGCCCTCAGAATATATAACTCGAAGGTTTCAGTGTCTAAAACCCTCTGAATATCTCTGACACCGTTAGTGTGATTGATTGGAAGAGACTCAGATTGGCCATTGGCCAACCAATAAACTGAATAGCTTTAAATCAAATGTCTGTTCTTTTCCAATCAGCAAATGGCCAGAGCTGGAGGGTCCTCTAGACCTGCTGCTCAGTCAACAGATACTGTGGGCCAAAGCCAACTTCTCTGAAAAGGAGGCATAGAAAAGACAGCGGAATTTACTGGCACATTAGCTGCAATTTCCTTTCCCTAAACCCCCACCAACACCAAAATTAGTATCTCAAGAGAATCATCGCTATTAGGCAGTCATAAGGCACTACAGTGCTATTATCTTTTTTATTGTTATGCCAAGTATAGCTCATTCTTCCTTTATCATTAATCTACTGTATGAATACTAACAGTATCTTTTTAACATTTAACGTCTATATAGGACCTATTCAGATCACATATTCCATGCAAGGGAGAGTTGTTTAGGGGAATGGGAAACTTAGTAAGAAATATCAGGAATTAGACAGAAATTAGGGGAAATGGTTCCCTGTTCTGTACTCAGACTCTTTTACCCCATGCATCAGCCTCCAGGGGGAAGGAGGGGCTTTCCAAAACCAAGTGTGAATAGGATTCCAGTATATTCCAGTAGTTTCTTTCCAAGACAAGGTCAGACATTGATGGTAAGGAATCCAATGATTCGTTCTCTTCCTATTGGTCCTCAAAGGTATTATTGACCACCCACATTCCCAAAATAAAACAGAAGGAAAGAACAGTCTTTTCAAATGCATCATTCTTTCTACATTTGAGTAGTCAGTATATATTGAGCATGCAGGGTCCCCTGCCCTGGCAGTTGTGTGGAGAAATGATGTGCAAATCGAATAAAAGGTCAGGCCATTCTAGTATTCCACCTGAAAAAGTCAAGAGTGGAGATGGCCAGGTCTAGCCACACCTTAAGTCAGATGGGGGGTTTTAAACCGACTGTTGCCCACGATCCCCGTCTGACCAATTTAATCAGAATCTTTGGTTATGGGTTCACACATTGGTATTTTTTTAAAGTTACCCTGGTGATTCTCATGTGTAGTCAGGTTTGAGAAGCATAGGCTAGCCCTTAGGGAAATAAAAGTTATTAAGAACACATGAGAAGCAGTTCTAGCCAGCTGGCTGTACTTCTCCAAACTTAGAAAAAAAAAACAAAAACCTGGAGGAAGTCAGGAAAAATCAAGAATTCAAGAAACCGTGGAAAAGAGGGCTAAGTGGGCAGACTAGTTGCTTCATAGGAAGGTCTGTCACTCAATCATAGTTCCCAAAGCTGTTTCCTCCACCTCAGGCGTGAGGCAGAGGCCACTAAATTCAAATTGCACTGTTCTAGATTATATACTTTGTTTGAATACCAAGAAAGAAGCATAGCGTATTATTCTTATTGGGGCATTGTATGTAGCTAAGGTTTAGTCATAAACAAATGCTATTGATACTAAGATTTTTCAGGCACTGCTATCAAGATAGAAGGGCAAGGAACACTGAATGATAATTCAGTGAGTTATAGTACCATTTTTTCAAAGAGTGGCCTTAGACAAGTCTCTTACTCAAACTGCTTCTCAATTTCCATTTTTCTAAAGTTACTGAGTTGATCCAGTTGTTTATTCAATCTTCCATTCATTTATTCGGTGAACTTATATTGATTAACTGTCTCTAGGCAGGCATTGTCTAGTGCTAGGATTACTAAATGAATCAACCATGCTTTCTGCCTTTAAAATCTTATAGACTAGTGAATTGCAAATAAGTGGTTACAGTACAATGTGAGTAGGGAACCTGGGGAGATGCATTGAGGGATTTAAAAGGTCAGGAAAGATTTCTCATAGGAGTGCCATTTTAGTAGGTATTAAAAAATGAAGACATTGTCCTAAACATGAGATTAGGGGATAGGAATGGGAGACTGAGAGAGAGAAAGCAAGGCCTTTAAAATAACTGTCATTAATTCAGCGTAGATGAATTGCATGTTTGGGATAAAGAAGTGGGGAGATGGAGTCTCATCATGAGGGATGTTGTTGAGGACCAGTGTGTATTTTTATGCAGTGATGGTGTGATAATCACATTAGAAAGATCAATCTGATAGCTGTGGAAAGGATGAATTGAAGAATGGTGAGAAGAGGCACACAGATAGGGAGTGAAGCAATAGTCCAGAAGAGAAATCATGAGGGCCTGAACTAAGAGCCTTTCTGGTAGTAAAATTCTAATTCTTTGTTAGAGAGAGAATGAAAAATTGAACTCATAACCTCCAAAAAACAATACCTACAAAGTGTTTTGTAGTGGTGTTTTCACAGTACAAATAATGTGTACCTATATAAATATTTAGAACTTCAAGGCCAAGTTTTGATTATCTTCTTCTAATTTCCAGTTAACAAGATTATATTAATGTGAGAATGAATAAACCTACAGGGATTTTGACTAATAGTACTGGGTTTAAAGATACCCACAGATTTATAAACATCTCTATACATCTTTACTTATCTCATCTCTAATATAGCCCTGGGGATTTTCAGAAAAATAGCATGTAATGTCAATTCTGTACTTAAAATGTGAGAATCAAACCCTTGGGAACTATCAAGTTATCAGTCTTCACTACTGAAAACATAACATGGTTTAAGTAGAGCTACTCTAAATGGTTCAGATTACATTTAGGCAATATTTTGAGTGAGATGAAGACAGAGAGATTTTCACCCAATCTACCGGTTTAAATTGCCTACATTTGCGTCCCAGATTGTTTTTTGTGAAGTCAACCAAGAGTATAAAAAGCTTCCTTTCCAAAAACGAAAAGACCTTTATATTGCTGAGATCTGGACAAGTGCAAACTGAATAGTCCTTCTTCCTAAAAGAAAAACAATTGGGACATTATTTGTGGCACTTTAAACTTTTTCATAAAGTTTTTAAAGAAGAAGTCAACCAAATAGAGCTTTATGATCCAACAAATATTCTTTCATTTCATTTGTAACACATGACGGAGATTATAAATGAAAGAAGAAATATCTTGAGGCAAATAACTTATGTGTACAACTTTTTATTGTTGATGCTTATAAGCAAATTATCTTTTTGAATCTTTAAAGTAGATTCATGTGCCAAAACCAATTCAATTACTCATGGAAGCATTTGTGTTTCATCTTGGAAACTTGCTTACCCTTCGGCCTCACGGTTTGAACTAGTTGTTGAGTTTACATAGCCTTTTCTGCTTTCCTAATTGTGTAGTGAAGAGAGAGACATATTGGGCCCCAAAAGGACATTTATTCCAAAATGCTCAAATAATTTCTCTGCTTCTGTCAGAAGAGGAGGAGGAGAAAGAGGAAGAGGAAGAAAAGGAGGGAAGGAAATGAGAACAGAGCCAATTGACTGTTAGTTTTGGAAAGAAAAGCTTATACCACATGCCCATGAGAGACTTTAATGTCTTTTAACTAAAGCAGGGCTCCAAGGCCAGATTTAAAATAGTGTACTTCCTATTCCACAGGCTCCAAACCAAATGACTGTATGAAAACATCTTGTGATAATGCTTTAATGATTAGTAATGTTTCATTTCAATTATTTTCAAGTACCACAAGAGAAAAATAAAGACTAACATCTAGGCCTTTAAATGTCAAGCTCAAATATGTACTAGGATAAAAGATATGATTTTTCTGGACCCTAGAATACCATGACAAGGCCATTGATGCAGAAAGTCATAAAAGTATTCACTGCATGACACACCATCACAGTTAGAAAGACATGGAAAAGCTATGGACACTATGTAGTCCTGGAGAAAATGTTGGTCGTGATTAAAATAAATAGAATTTTCAAATAGTAATTAGCTTAGGAAGCTGTGTTTTTGTGTGACATGTAGATCTGTATATAGTGATTCATGGGCCATGTGACTACATACTTTTGGCCAGCTGGAAACCACACCCGTATCATTTATTATGAGGCGAGAGAAAAAGTATAAAGTGATGAATTCAAAATAAGATGTTTCACATTAGACACAACTGTATATTACATGGTTTAAGAAATTATTTTTGTTATTTACAAAGGTCTTGTTTTAGAATCTTTTTCCATTGCAGTTTGAACTGCATCTGGTAGATGGCACTGACACGGTATGATTCATTGTCACAGACGAAAACATTCTTCCCACTCCTCTCAGAATTTCAAAAGCCAGTTCCATATTTGCAGAATCTGTTGGGGGAATGTTCTTAGGTATTAAACATACCAAGAATTTATTTTCCAGTTAATTCTCAGAAATGGCATTGTATTTTGTGAAGTACTTTTGGTGGGCTGTTGTTGCAGATAAAGTATCTAAATCTGGTGTTCCTGACAGACTTTCACTTCTCCAACACTTAGGCTTATTTTCCTATTTTTCTTGTTTTAAATTGGTTTTTGTTTTTATATTTTCCCCCCACATCCAGGTCCCAGTAATGGATCATACTGGTGTGGGAAGTAGAGGCTCTTTAGGAAAAAAGGCTTTTCTTGCCTGTAGCTGTGACTGTATCCTGTTCCAGTACAACTTTTTCATTCCAGAACATCTAAACCTTTAAAATCATGCAGGGCTAAAAAATACTAATAAATTATATGGTGCAGCATTTTTTTTTTGTCACCTTCCAGCCATATAACTGGTTAAAACTATCTTGTTCACTTGCTTGAGAGGTTAATGAATAATTTTAAAGTATAAGAGAAGGAATTCTGAAATTTGTAGGAAAATCAAGTAATTCTGAGGAAAAACAAAGAGGAACAAAACAAGGAAATATATCTTTCAGGTTTTATTTCCTTAGTGGCAGAGTGGTAGAGTCAGCCATTTTTATGGTTCAGTCAACACAAGTTCAAAACATCTGACCACTGGAAAAATAGGGATTTTCCACATCTACATATTATGGGTCATTTCATAACAACAACAACAACAATAATAAAACACTTCTTAGAAGTTTGTTCCTAAGTCTGCTCTGTTATTAGAAATTAAAATGTAATTATCTGAAGGAGTTATACCCTGTTGGTTTATGTTGTACATTTAAAGTATAAATTTTAAAATAACACATATATACAATAATTTGCAAAACATCTTTGTTCAAAGGATTGCAAAGTTAACAGGCTCATATGTTACCTAAGGATGTCCATTTTCTAATAGTTATAGCTGAAAAATTCCATAAAGACCATCTAAAATGTGTAGTTTTTAGATTGGCATTCCATATTAAAAGATGAGGAATATTCTTGAAGTTAATATCTATATCTTCTCTTTTCTCTATTTCACATGGTATTTAATACAGGCCATGTATAAATGGGTACTCAAGAAGCATTCTATATTTGAGGAATTAAAATCTATAACATTTTAACATTTTTTATTTAAAAAGTGAAGTTTAACATCCTGATGTTTTTTAATTTTAAAATTCAATTCTGGGAGATCTCAAATATTTGTTCCTTGCCAAAAATATGAAAATAGACAAAGGGGGAATGTAAAAAAAGTATTTTTATTGTCTAAATTAAATATGTCATTAGAATATTTTCTTTAGATTACTTTTAGATCTCTGTAGATTACTTTTATTTCCAACTATAACCCAAACACTCAGAATACATTGTATCATGTGGAAGTGTGACTCAGTTAAATATGTCATCTTTAGCATCTGCTATGTTGAAAGAAATGTTATACAGTGTGAAACGGTAGTTCATATTCACTGCTGAGAATCATATGGAAGTTAAAATTCCCCGAGGGAGGCAAGAATTTGGGAACCCAAATATATATCCTCCTGACATCAGGATACAAGTGTGGGAAAGAATGAGACAGTGGTCATACAGCCTATGCTTCTTTGTTTACAGAGAACCATGGTCTTTTTACTAGATTTTAAATCAAACCAATGGCTTTGTCACCCATTAAGCTTTTACTTTTTACTTTTTTCTATTATAATAGCATTTATTTGGAGAAAAATTTATGTGCATATGTGTGTATTAATTGAATGTATACATATATATTTACATACGTATTTAGAATATATATATTTAGAGTTCTGGAATACCAGAGGTCTAAATTATTCCAAGACTATTTGAAGATTTGTCATCATGGTAATGGCAGTCATAAATCATGAACATTTAGAATGTCCTAGCTACATCAGCCCCCAAACAATAGACTAAATGAGCTTTTCTCGTCCAATAGTAAGCATTTTACAAATTCCAAGATTGAGTTTGTTTAATATAATTTGTCTTTTTAAAGAGAAACTCTACTTAAAACTATCGATATTCTACTCACGGAAAAGAAAACTGGAAATATGTCAATTTAAAAAACTGAATAAATGAAATTATATGGGAAAATGCAATCGTTTAGAAACTGGTTCTCAAAGTAACTATCATTTTCCAGAAAAAAGCCTAATATTACTATATGAACATAGTTAAGATTGGATTATAGTCAGATTATTACTTTGCAAGGGCTGGTTAAATACCTCCAACTTTGATGATAATTTTGTAGTTAGAGGTTGTTAAAATAAAAGCCTCTTGTGTTCACTTAATTAGTTCAAGAAAATCTTTTTTGTGGTTCAATGTGTCAAGCACGATATTACAAATATAAATGTTACATTTTCAAGCTGTTATGAGAAATGCCAAAACATCTTTGAATCAAACTCTTTCATACTTAAATATTGTATATTCAAATATTCTAAATTTAAAATCAAAACAATTGATTAGAATATGACAAAAAGTCAGAAATTCAGCTTAATGCTTCTAACTGCTTGCTTGTATTTCTTCAACTATTTCGGTATTATTTTGCCTCAATCCATTCCTTTCTTCTTAAAATGAACTCAACCTTTATGAGTGTTTGAAAATATGCATTGACAAAAATTAAATATTAATATTAAATAACATTAAATATTATGATCTATTTCTGTGATATAGAGATTTTTAAATAGCATCTGGTAGTTATTTTAGATCTGAAAGTTTAATTTATATGATTTACAATAAAATGTCTCAGCATTTCTCTATACCTGAGGCTGGACTCAGAAATAAATTTTTTTGTGTAGTGTCTTTTTCAAATACAAGATTGCTTTCTTTAAATTAGGAAGATGTCTTATCAATTTAAAATAAATCTATGAAAATCACATAGGAGGGAAATGTCTTTTCAGATCATGTCATTTTCTATTTATTATTTTTATAGCAGAAATATATAGTACTTTCCCAGCTTATATTCCACTCTGATGTGGTCCGTATGTACACACACACACACACACACACACACGCACACACATGTATCTTTATTACTAAGGAGATATATATCCTAATTATTAAGACAAATGAAAGGTTCTCTGTCTCTGTCTCTCTAGATAGATAGATGGGTAGATAGACAGATATCCCTAGAAATATGATATAAGACATTAGATATTAGGTATATATTTGATATCATATATATATTCTCTCTCTCTTTGTTATATATGTATAATGTAAGTTACCTATGTTTTGAGAGTAAGAAAACCTCACCCAGCACATCTAATTGGAGAAGTCATATGAAATCTATAGTGTTGATTAAAATAATTGAAATTCATTCTTTGCCATCTTCTGGAAGAGAACATTAAGCCTTTATCTGAGTTGAAAAAGGAGTAACTTCAGCATAGGCGTTTTAATCCCACCCATATCCAGATAATCACCAATTTAAGAAACTACGGTCCTTTTATTGTCCGTTGCTTGTAAATTGAAATACATCCTTACAATACTTAATGAATATTTGTTGAGCAAATGAATAAAATCAATGTTGTCAGTGATGGTTTTATTTCCAAACTGACCCAAAATGTTCTGTTTCGCCTATGTGTTGTGCATAAAGAATAACTTGTACTAGATTGCAAAAAACTTATTAAACATAAGGAAAATTCAGTCAAAATCCTATGCTCAGATGCCCCAGTCACACCGCAGCCCTGATACTGGAATGGAAAGACCCTCCCAGGTTGCAGTATTTGGCATTTCATGAGCTCTAAGCTCCTGTTGATGGCGCCAAGTCTGGGACAAGGGGTCTGGGAGGACCAGAGAAGAAGTGGAGATGTGGATTGGAAGGAAGGCTCCATTAGGAGCACACTTCTTTGTCCAGGAATCTTCCTGTCACCCTTTTTGTGTTCCTCTGAGGCCATGAATTTGGCTGCGTAATTACACTTTGCTGACTCTGCCTGTTCCCACCAAACTCATTTATTCTCTGTCTCCTTCCATGAACAAAATGAAGTCGACAGCTTTTTTACTGCTTTCTTGTCCTTGAATAAGAACACAGAAGTTTAAAAAAATCTGATGTTTTGGGGCCGACCCGACGGTGTAGTGGTTATGTTCCCACACTCCTCTTTGGTGGCCTGGGGTTCTCAGGTTCAGATCCTGGGCTCGGACCTACGCACTGCTTATCAAGCCATGCTGTGGCAGGTGTCATACAGAACACAGAGTAAGAGGGGCACAGATATTAGCCCAGGGCCAATGTTCCTCGGCAAAAAGAGGGGGATTGGCAGCAGATGTTAGCTCAGGGCTAATCTTCCTCACACACACACAAAAAAAAAACCTTAAAAAAATCTTCATACTTTTAATACTAAAATTTATATGGGGCAACAAAAGACCCGAATAGCTAAAGAAATCCTAAGAAAAAAGAACAAAGCAGGAGGCATCACAATCCCTGACTTCAAAACATACTGCAAAGCAATAGTAATCAAAACAGCATGGTACTGGTACAAAAACAGACACACAGATCAATGGAACAGAATTGAAAGCCCAGAAATAAAACCACACATATACAGCTAATTTTCAGACAGCTAATTTTCGACAAGGTGCTAAGAACATACGGAGAAAGGAACGTCTCTTCAATAAATGGTGTTGGGAAAACTGGACAGCCACATGCAAAGGAATGAAAGTGGACCATCTGCTATTGCCATTCACAAAAATTAACTCAAAATGGATCAAGGACCTGAAGGTGAGACCTGAAACTGTAAACCTCACAGAAGAAAATATAGGCAACACAGTATTTGACATTGGTCATAAAGGAATCTTTTCAGATGACATGCCTACCCAGACTAGAGAAACTAAAGAAAAAATAAGTGGGACTTTATCAGATTAAAGAGCTTCTGTAAGACAAACGAAACCAGAATCAAGATGAACAGACAACCCACCAGCTGGGAGAGAATAGTTGCAAAACATGTATCTGACAAGGGGTTGATCTCCGTAATATATAAAGAACTCACAACTGAACAAAAAAACAACCCACTCAAAAAATTGGCAGAGGAAATGAAGAGACACTTCTCCAAAGAAGATATACAGATGGCCAATAGGCACATGGAAAGATGTTCAACATCACTAATCATCAGGGAAATGCAAATCAAAATGACACTAAGATATCACCTCACGCTCGTTAGAATGGCTATAATCACCAAGACAAAAAACAATAAGTGTTGGAGAGGATGTGGAGAAACAGGAACCCTCATACACAGCTGGTGGGAATGCAAACTGGTACAGCCTCTATGGAAAACGGTATGGAGATTCCTCAAAGAATTAAAAATAGAGATGCCCTATGACCCAGCCATCCCACTATTGGGAATCTATCCAAGGAACCTGAAATCAACAACCCAAAGAGGCTTATGCACCCCTATGTTCATTGCAGCATTATTCACCATAGCCAAGAAGTGGAAGCAACCTAAGTGTCCCTCAACTGACGATTGGATTAAGAAAATGTGGTATATATATACAATGGAATACTACTCAGCCATAAAAAAGACAAAATCGTCCCATTTGCAACAACATGGATGGGCCTGGAGCGTAATATGTTAAGTGAAGTAAGCCAGAAGGAGAAAGACAAACACTGTATGATCTCACTCATATGTGGAATATAAACCAACACATGGACAGAGAAAACTGTATTGTGGTTACCAGGGGCAATGGGGGTGGAGGGTGGGCACAAGGGGTGAAGGGAGTCATATATATGGTGATGGACAAACAAAAATGTACAACCCCTAATTTCACAATGTTAAAAACTATTAAAGCATCAATTAAAAAAAATCTTCACACTTTTAACAAATAGAAAAACTATGTAAAGAGGGCTCCACTTTATCTCCTTCTGATTCTTTTCCTTTTTGTTTCCATGTGTCTTCCCCATTAAAAATATAGAGACATACAAGCACATAGCAACAGTAATTATAAAAGGTGCAGAAACTTGAGGTGAGGTTCCTGTGGAGGGTCCTGTATACTCAGCAGCACTCTAACTGGCAGAGGGTCTGATCACTTCCTTATGTCCCTTGGAGCATCACCTCTGAAGGAGGAGTGACAGGATGAGATCCATATTCTCAGGTCAGGTGGGATGGGCAAGGTGGGAGGCAAGAGTGTGTTCACCTCACCATGGTGCCCTTTGTCACTATCAGTCCTGATATGATAAATGCTGCCCTTGCCCAGACTTAAGATGAAGAAATGTGACCATTCTAGAGTTTAGGTGAAGGAGAAATATGACTAGGGCTAAAAGGAACACAATGTAGATGTTGTAGTTAGTGTGTGTGTTTGTGGGTAAGTTTGTAGATATTCTAGGGAACGTCAGATTTTGAGGTGATAAGATAGAAAGTAATCAAGTATAATAGGGAAGAAAGGTCTGGAAATCCCCTGGAATATCATTTTGGAAGGGGAAAAGATTTTTCAAATCCCTATGGTGAAAGGAAGACTGTTAATTCTTAGTGATATTTAGATTTAAGCGACATATTTAAATTGGATTGATGCAAATTGAGAATGTATCTCCACTTTTAATTGTGCACTGATTTCCTTTAAAAAATTACCTTTCTTTGTTTTCAGGCACGTTAACCCCTCTCCCAATATATTCACAGAAAGTTTCAAAAGTGTTTGAGCTTCCAAAAATAACACAAAAATTATAACACAACATGTCAGCATAAAATGATGAATCTGCACATTGGCAAAACCATGATATAACAATAGTCAGATATTCCTACTTGAAAAGTTAATGATTTTTGCCATGTGACAGATTTGAGTTTTATTTCTAAAAATTTTTATTTCCATCTTCACTTTTCCATACTTTCAGCCCTAGCTCTGCCACCAAATTCCAAAGTGACTTTAGCAAAAGATATTTGTCAAATTAATGCTTATAGTTAATCTCAGAAATACAGAATCCCTGTATGCACTGAAAGTGTGAGATTTTTTTTCCCTTGAAGTTGGTTCTGGAATGCGGTTTAAGGAACATAGATTCCGTATTACCAACGTTCCAATCCATGTCAATTTATATCTAAGAAGTAACATCAGTCCATTCTTGTTTTAGAATTATTGCAATCCAGTTCATTGTCAGTGTTACAATAATAAATGAAAATTATTTTTAATAAATTATCACCATGATAGAATGTAAATGAAAGGAATATTAAGGTAACATTACATGTGGAAATTTTTTGTGGATCAATAGTATGACTTATTCTTACCGTACGCAGTGTAGTACCATACTTATACACAGTACACTGTGTGTGTGTGTGTGTATAAAATAAAGGCTGGTTCACTGCCTCAAATTTCTCTCATAGTACAATGGCTCCCCTAAGAGGGTTGTAATATTCCATTGACTGGTTTGTGGATTCATTTACTGTGAGTTATTTCCGGCCAGTGGAAAGCATGCAGTTAACTTTTGGGTATTATTCAAGCAGACACTACGATTTTACCAGAGATTGTTCTGTAGGAATAAATCTGTATATTATTTGTCTAGTCAAAAACAGAGCATGCTGACATGAAATCAGTGGGGGATTGGAAAATGGATCAGGGGTTGAGAGGAAAGAAAAAGGGGAAATCTGCTTATTTTAATAATATACCTCAGATAAAAAAATAAAATATGTTCTTTTATAAAAATAAAATATGTTTTTATCCAAAAAGGATAAGTTATTGAAATAATGTGTTCATGGAGCTATATCCAGGAAAACTTTAATCGAGTTAACTTCTCTACACACATACTCAACTCTCGTCTCTCTATATAAGTTTTTTGTCAATGATTTCTGTTCCCCTCATTTCTGGGTATATTTCACCATTTTAACACCATCCTGTTGTGCTTGATTTAGGAAGAGACATAGATATGCAGTTCTCAAAGTCCTGGAAAAAAATTCTCTATTCACCTCCTTATCATATACATGAAAAAAGGGCATGTGAATGCATACAGGCACATATACACACACACACATACTTACCACAAAATGTGACTCTTCATCCTAAGAATGCACAGTGAGAAAGATATTACTTGCCTATTGAGGAAAAGACATTTATGTATCACAATATCAGACAATGACTTAAAAACCCTTCACGTGACATATCTTTTTTTGATAAATGTGCGTTTTTCACATTTAAAGGATGCATAGTTACCTTCTAAAGTAAGCCCCTAGACTTAGAATGTTTTTTAGCAATAATACTTTAAGTGGGTATACAGTGATTGATATATAAGTTGTTAAAATTACAGGCTGAATGAACATACCAGATATTTATCTTCCTTGCTTTTCATTTCTCTCATCATTTCTGTAAAGCAATGGCTTGGGTTTAATTATAGGAACTATGCCATCATATTTACGTACAGCATTTTTTTTGTTTAGGTTTAGATGTGACTTTGTCTAATAAATAATTACTAATACTACCCAAGTTAATAGTGAAATCACTATTCACTATGTCTCAGATACAATCAGTAAGATATAATGTATTTATTTTATTTTATTTTTTTAAATTTTTGTTTATTGCAGTAACATTGGTTTATAACATTGTAAAAATTTCAGGTGTACATCATTATACTTCTATTTCTGCACAGATTACATCATGTTCACCACCAAAATACTAATTACAACCCATCACCACACACATGTACCGAATTATCCCTTTCACCCTCCTCCCTCCCCCCTTCCCCTCTGGTAACCACCAATCTAATCTGTGTCCCTATGTGTTCGTTTATTGTTGTTATTATCTACTACTTAATGAAGGAAATCATACAGTATTTGACCTTCTCCCTCTGACTTATTTCACTTTGCATTATACCCTCAATGTCCATCCATCTTGTCACAAATGGCTGGATTTCATCGTTTCTTGTGGCTGAGTAGTATTCCATTGTGTATATATGCCACATCTTCTTTATCCATTCGTCCCTTGATGGGCACTTAGGTTGCTTCCAAGTCTTGGCTATTGTGAATAACGCTGCAATGAACACAGGGGTGCATGTACAGTAAGATATAATTTAAAACGTAATAGGGAGATTTTTTCAATGTTTCTTCTGATTTCTATAAAAGTGTTGTATATTTGTTTGATGCCTTTCAAGGATATTCTTTTCATAAGTATTGTGGTTATAATTCTTGTTTATTTGGCCTTGATAGCTACTCTTAGGGTTAACTTTGCAGTGTATTTTTAAAATAAATGTAATAAAATTTTCAAAGTTTTTATCGCAAAAAGACAGGTCACAAAACAAACATTAAATACTTAAAACAACTGAACATCCCAATGCAAAAAAAATGAATCTAGACACAGGCCTTACATCCTTCCCAAAAATTAACTCAAAATGGATCACAGACCTAAATATAAAATGCAAAATTATAAAACTCCCAGAAGATAACATCAGAGAATATCTAGATGACCTTGGGCTTGGTGGTGACTTTTTAGATAAAACACCAAAGCACACTGCATGAAAGAAAGACTTGATAAGCTGGACTTCATTAAAATAAAAACTTCTGCTCTGTGAATGACAATGTCAAGAGAATGAAAAGACCAACCACAGACTGGAAGAAAATATTTGCAAAAGACGTATCTGATAAAGAACCATTGTCCCAAATATACAAAGAACTCTTCAAACTCAACAATAAGAAAATAAACCAATTAAAAACTGGGCCAAAGACCTGAACAGACACCTCAACAAAGAAGATATATAGATGGCAAATAAGCATATGAAAAGATACTCCACATCATATGTCATTAGGGAACTGAAAATTAAAACAAAAAGATACCACTTCACATCTATTAGAGTGGTAAAAATCCAAAATGCTGCCAGCACCAAATGCTGACGAGGATGTGAAGCAGCAGGAACTCTCATTCACTGCAAAATGGTACAGCCACTTTGGGAGACAGTTTGGCAGTTTCTTACAAAACAAAACAGTCTTACCATATGATCCAGCAGTCATGCTCTTTGATATTTACTGAAATAAGTTGAAAACTATGTCCACATAAAATTCTGCACACAGTTGTTTATAGCAGTTTTATTCATAATTGCCAAAACTTGGAAGCAAACAAGATGTCCTTCAAGAGGTGAGTGGACAAACTGAGGTACATCCAGACAATGGAATATTATTCAGTGCTAAAAAGAAATGAGCTATTAAGCCATGAAAAGACATGGAGGAATTAAATGCATATTACTAAGTGAAAGAAGCCAATCTGAAAATGTTCTATAGTATATAATTTCAACTATATGACATTCCAGAAAAGGCAAAACTATGGAGACAGTAAAAAGAACTGTGGTTGCCAGTGGGGAACCAGGGGGGGAAGGAAGGATGAACAGGCAAAGCACAGAGAATTTTTAGGTCAGTGAAACTATTCTGTATGATACATGGTGAATACATGTCATTAACATTTGTCCAAACCCATAGAATGTACACCACCAAGAGTGAACCCTAAGGTAAACTATGGACTTTGGATGATGATGATGTGTCATTGTAGATTCATCATTTATAGCAAATGTACCCCCCTAGTGGGGAATGTGGATAGTAGGGGAAGCATTGTCTGTGTGGAGGCAGGGGTTAGATAGGAACTCTGTACTTTCTGCTCAGTTTTGCTGTGAACCTAAAAATAAAAACAAAACGTATTGTATTTAAAAAACAAAACAAAACATTTAGTACTATGTTTCCTTTCAGGAATCAAGTAAATCGAATTATATATTTAAAAAAATGCAGCTATAAAGTACCTTCGTTCCCAGGTCTCAAAGTACTTTATAGACATCACCTCATAACTATTATGCCCTGGAAACTTTCTCAGTACTTCACAGGAGTTTTTATTAGTTATCAGCATACAATTATTGAAGTAGATTATAATGCTTAATTTCATTTTATAGATGAGAATGGGGATGAATTTTAAACAAACAATTACATGGTAGGACTAATTCTTGATTTGGGGGAGTGATGGGGAAAAGGGATAAAAGAGATCCCATACTATCTATAAAATCCACATATTATCAGAAACTTTTATTTTAGCCATTAATTTCAGCCTTCTACTAAAATCATTTATCAGAGGTGATAATCAAGATAGGGCAAATTCTGATTTGATTTGTAATGCTTTCTTTCTTTGTCCCTGCCCTTTTCATTTTGGAAACTGCTAATCAACAATGAAAAAGCCCAAAAGCAGATAAGAAAATAGATAGCAAATTAGATATAAAATCAAAGAGTTTGGATTTCTCAAAACTTGGCAATTAACATTTAGCTGAGATTAGCACAAATGTTAAAGTTGAGTTTACAGGCCTCAAAACTGTCTAGTATTCTGATATATTAGACAAATTTGATTTCTAAATGTAGTTGAAGTCCATTTAGCTTTTCATAACAATTTTCCATAACAGGTTTTGAATTTTAAAAATTCACCATTTGATTTCTTTTGATTTTTTTCTTTTTGGTGGCTCAAAGAGAGGTGTATTTGACATAGAGATCCTTTGAAGCAACCAATTTTGTTTCAGGTAATCTGTAATTCTGCAACCTATAATCACTAATACCTGAATAGAATTCAAAATCCATGACTAATGTAAATGGAAGTTGGACAGATGACTAGGCAAACCCATTCCACTATGAGAAACAATAACAACAAGTGTTCAATATATTTCAGTTAAATTAACGTGTGAATGTTCTAGTGGGATTATGAATGGACATTCCCAAAGGGTTGCCATAAATTAACCTGAGAATCTTCATTTAACATATAAAGTTTTTTTAACCCATAAGATGAAAAATAATAATATTTTTTTCTTTTTACTAATGGTAAATTTTATGATGGTAAAATTTATGTTAGTAATACTCAACATGCAATATTCTAGGAATCATTCCATTTGTAATTCTTTAAGAATCCTGCTGCTGACTGAAATGGGAACTGTTATAACCACAGTTTTCTTGCAGCACTGCAGTATGAATGGTCTTTTTCTAAGTGGCATTTCCATCACATGGATTGAATTTTAAAATATTTTTTTCAATGACCAATCAGACATTATAAAATACTTATGCTACTGACTTGGTATGTGTTCAGTGTCAAGCCACTTTTTTCCATTGACAGCTTGAGAAGATTGTAAAACCATTAAAAAATTTAAACTTGTGGCTCAAAGGGACTTTCTGAAGTTAGACTGCTTTTAATTTTCCCATTCTATTTAGTGAACACCTGCCTTTCCTTGGATATTGAACTGAAGTAAAACTCACTGGATTTTCTTCAGTATTTTTATTTTGGATCTCAGATAAAAATAGAAACTCTTTTATATATTAAATATTTGAATAAAGAAAAAACAAAAAGGGGAACTATTTATAGTTAGACTTTACATATTCATAAATACATAGTTGTAAGACCCTGTTTTTTTAAATTATGTGTTCAATTACTTATGGTAATGGAGCATTATTTAAGGAAAGAATGACTTGCTCTATTCAATTTAGAGTGTTGGAGGTTCTGGAAGAGTAATCTAAGACGTAGTGGCCTGATGCTGCCATCACTATGCTCATTTCTGAGCACACCATTGAATAATGATTCCCCTAAAGGCCAACACTGTATTATTCACCTTTGTATACCAACTTTCTTATAGAGTCCAGCACACAGTAGACAATTAATAGCTGTTAAATTGAATTGAAATAATTGTCTTTTGAAACTCAGCCTTGTTTTCATCAACTAATTTTGAGTACTAATTTTGTATTAGGCACTCTTTCAGGTACTTAGGCTACAAAGGTGAAAAACCATTCCATCCTTAAAAACTCACAGCCTAGTAGAGGAGAAAGACAAATGTACAGTAATAATCAAAGGTGGCAAGTGATGTGATAGAGCAGGATTCTCAACCTTAACTTCACGTTAGAATCACTTGAGAAGTTAAAAGAAATTTCCATGTCCAGGCTCCATCCCAAACCAATTGAATCAGAATATTTGAGTGATTTCAGGCCATCAGTATTTTGAAATGGTTTACCAAGTAATCCCAATGTGCAGGAGGTTGAGAAATACTGTGATTGGGGCAAGCAAGATCATAAGAAAGGTATTCTTAATTCAACCTGGTAGAATCGGGGAAATATATGCCAAAAAGTTGGTACTTAAGCTAACCTTTAAAGAATTCTTAAGATTAGTCAGATGAAGACATGGTAAAGGGCATTCTTGGCAAAGGGGAAAACATGGCTAATGGGGAGGAAGAGCAGGCCGTATTGAGGAAACTAGAGGGAGGTTGTTATGACAGGCATTTAGAGTAGGTATAAGTAAATCTAGGGCAATAACATGCAAAAATTAGATATGTTACATGAAGGGAATACATGATTGACTCTTCAATATTCATTATGCTCCAGATAATTATTCTCCAGATATTGATAAGCCTATCATAGTAATTTCATTCCTTCTCTCATAATTGCCCAGGAGTTCATGAATCTAAACAGGTTGAAATCAATGAGAAACTTCCTCTAGCTCCATGGAAAAGAGAAACAGCTTTTTCTCCAACTAGATGCATAGTGGGGATTATGTCCCACAGTTACTGCTGGAAGCCCTCTTACAACCAGGAAAGAAGCCAGATTGAGAGTAATTAGCTGATACAAGGCAGAGCCAAAAAACCTGAGAAGCAGGGCTGGAACCCTGAGGTACCTAGCCCAGAGCCCACCCTATCTCTAAACTCCTTGTTATGTGAAATTTAAAATGTCCTTCTTGTTAAGCCACTTTGAGTCTGGCTTTCTTGCTGAAAGTTCATCCAATCAATTCATCAAGGCAAAAGATTTTCCTTTTGAAGACAAAAAGGAGGTATTGTGGCAATTTAGGAAGGGGATTTTAAAAGAGGGAAACAACATTGTTCTACCTGAAAATGGGATCTTTCTATATGTCAGGCATTTGTGTGTGCTATATGATATGTATAAAAAAATCTTAAAAACAGATGTGGGTTTTATTCTTCTGGCACCAATATGTAGGTTGGATTTGATGAGGCCTAAGCTAGAAGCAGAAGAATGTAGAAATTATTTTACAAACTATGCAATAGAGATGATTATGAAGGGAAAGGGAAAGAGTCAAAACATATTTAGGAGATAGAATTGAAAAGATTTGGCAGCTGGTAGAGTTTTATGGCTAAGAGAAATGGAAAATTCTAGAATAAACTATTTCTTAGAAATATTTGACTTTGTCTAAGTGAGAATGGATTAGCTGAATGTGAAACACTGGCTGATTGGCCCTGGTTTTTGTCATGAACTTAACTTGGACAGAGCAAATGCTATAGGAATAAAGTTACTCAAGTTTTCTAGTTACTCTGTTGCCTAATTAAGGGTCAACAATTAGAAATTGTAAATCAGAAGAATTCACGCTCAAAGAAAATGCATTTTATAAAAATCTCATTGGAATTCCAGGGAGAGTAGATCCTGAAATTTTCCTATTGAGCAGGTATGGTAAATAAAAGTGAAATGCCTTGTACCTATTTACTTACTTTAATTGTGTTAACTCTGATAGAGTCTTCTTATATCATGTATTATAGTTAAATTTTTATTTCAAAGAGTATAAAAATAGTGTTCATATTTTTCAGTAACCTCAGTCCTCAGCTTTCATTTCTCATGAAATTTTCATTTAAATAGGAATTCTCCTCCATAGGAATTTTCATTACCTTCAGTTCATGAAGTACAAATAGCATACTGCATTGATATAATATTTCTTCTCATATATTAGTTTCCATAGCTTTATATTCTGTACCTTTATATTGTACATATCATACATGATTAAATATTGACTTTCATTTAGCATCAACAACACAATAACATTAGTATTTTTCGTCCATATTTTCTATATAGATTTCTGATATTACTGAATGGTGTTTCTGTATAGATTTCTGATATTACTGAATGGTGTTTCTATATAGATTTCTGATATTACTGAATGGTGTTTTTGAAATCCAGTCCAGGATTTTGTATCTATCACATTACTACAATTTTGAAGTTAATACAATTTGAGTAGCAGAGTTAAAACAGGTACATTTCAAAGAACATGCCTAAAAGTCAAATTATTTTTTAAAATATTTTAAATGATGTGTATTTTTATCTCTTCAAGAGCTATTAATCAGGGAGTCCTCAAATTCACTAAGGTAACATTTGGAATATACATTTTTCAATTAATTTTCAAGTTAAATTATACTAAGACAACACTAAGGCAGCTTTTAAATCAAATCATATTTGATTTTATATTTCAAAGAACTTAAAAATGAGAAAGTATGCAAATGATGCTTATTGCGTGCTTAATGCTTGAGGGGCTATAGGAGGTACAGAACAATGGCTAACAATTAGTGAGGACTTACTCTCTGCCAGGTGCTGCTCCATTTACCTGACATGGAGTACTTCATTAAATCCTCACTCCAATAATACTTCAGGTATTATCATTTTCACTTTACAGATGAGGACACTGAAATGCAAAGAAATGCAATAACTTGCCCAAGGTCATGGAGATAGAATGCGGTAAACCCAAGCTACAAATCTAGAGTCTTAAGCCCTTGCTCCCAAATATATTGATCTGCTGCTTCCCATAGGAATCTACAGTGATAAAACAAGCTTAATTGAAACAACTAGGGTGAAACGCTTTCCACTTCCATAATAATATTACAATTATACAGGCTGTAAGAGCTGAGGGAAGGTGGAAAATCAATACAGGCTTTATGTCATGAAGGCATGGATTGCAATTTGAAAGTATTGAATATTAATGTCATCCTTGTCTCTCATAGCTATGCAAATTTGGGCAGACTATTAACACCTTATTGTAAATTGATTGAGAAATAACTATACTCTATGTAAGAGTTTTGTTTGTTTTTTGAGAAACAGTAGATGATAATCATGTAGAAGACTAAGTAAATTAAATATATGATTTCAGTTTGCTGGCAAAAGTGAGTCTTGAACTGGGCCTTTAACAATTTAAAGAGCAGGAAAAAAAAAGAAAGAATGAAAAAGTAAAGAAAAGGGTATATTTCTGTATCTGCAAGCTGTATCCATCTAGTGACAATGGGCATACTGCTGTCTTTAAACGGGGAAGACACAAAAACTTTAATGAAATTCCATTTATGGAAAGATCTAAGTGGATTAATTTAGATTTGAAATCTCCATTTGAGAAAGGAATATTTATTTTGTTTTTCCATTGCAAAGCATTCCAGGTGTAATTATCTCCTTAAAGTTTAAGAACAACTTTGTTCCACAGTGCTAAAAAAGAAAAAAAGCGAGAGGGAAGGTCTACTAGGTCAAATAAACGTTTCTGAGGGGGCAAATAGTAAGAAAACATCTGATTCACCAGACTACCATTTGTGCCTGACTATAAAGTCCTTTTTTCTCAGAGGAAGATGCCAAAGAAATGTTTTGGCCATTTTGGATGTATAAACTTTGGGGAATATAGATAAATAGCCATATATCTATTTATATTATTTAATGTATCAATTTTCAAAAAAATACTTAAATTACACACTATATAAAATAATATATGATTTAGAAATGTTGCTTTTTTCCTACTCTCAATTTTTATGGAATACTTGCATTCACTATATTGGGTTGAATAGTATCACTCTAAAATTCATGTCTACTCGGAACCTCAAAATGTGACCTTATTTGAAAATAGGGTGTTTACAGATCTCATTGGTTGAGATGAAGTCATACTAGATTAGAGTGGGCTCTAAATCCAATATGACTAGTGTCCCTATGAGAAAAAAAGTGAGCAAGGCCATGTGACAATGGAGGCAGGAGTGATGCAGCTGCAGCCAAAGACCACCGAGAATTGCTCGCAACCACGAAGGTAGGAAAAAGGAACACAGGATCCTTCCCTAATGCTTTCAGAGGGAGCATGGCCCTGCTGACACCTTGATTTCAGACTACTAGTGTCCAGAATTGTGAGAGAATAAATTCCATTTATTTTAAACTATTCAATTTGTGGTAATTTGTTATGGTAGCCATAGGAATACATTTACACTAATTCATTTTGCATTCTTAATATAGGCTTCAAACATCAGTGCATTCATATATACTGGAGTCATGTTTTGAGTCTTGCAAGACAGTTTTCAAAAGTACATAATCTTCACCTTCTACACTATTTGTGATGCAGAACTTTTTTAAACTATGCGCAATTCTTTCACATGAAATTTTCTCAATAAAATTTTGTAAAAAGTTGACAGATTATTTTATTTTTCCTAAAACTGTATATGCTGGTCTCACAACTTAATCATTCTCTATTTTTAAGTAATCTTTAAAAGACTTCTTTACAGCATCCTAAACTAATTAGATACCTAACAGTTGTAATTCTGAAATCATTTCCTAGGAAAAATTTTAAAATCTATGTTAAATTTCTTTTCCTCTTTCTTCTTCTTCTTCTTCTTTTTTTTTTTTTTTGAGAAAGATTAGCCCTGAGCTAACATCCATGCCCATCTTCCTCTACTTTGTATGCGATGCCACCACAGCATAACTTGATAAGCGGTGCGTAGGTCTGTGCCCAGGATCTGAACCTGCAAACCCCAGGGCACCAAAGCGGAGCGCCTGCACTTAACCGCTACACCACCTGGCTGGCCCCTCTTCTGTTTTTTTAACCTTCAATTATGGAGTAATTTCTATAAGCATTAAAAATTATTATTGATTGATGTTGTTTCAGATTAATATATCTTTCCAAATTGTTCAAAATAAAGTAATTGAGAGAGTGACCCATATGAGGCTACACAAAGATTCAAAGATTCAAAATTTGACTAGCTGTTTCCTATGAGATAATATTGGGAAAATGTACTACCTTATGTTTAAGCAAACATGAGAGCTGTTTGATGGAATATACTGGTCAATTCTCGATCAATTCATTCTTAGAAAGATGAAGTGTGATTTAAGGTTGACAAAGCAAGTTATAAAGTTATATGAAAGAGTGAATCTTTTTAAAATTCATGACTTGAAAGTGCGAAGTACTCTCTTTTGATATATGTCTAAAAATTGCATGTTTGATAACTTCCTGAGGTCTTAATGAGAGAGTTATTTAGTTGACTTTCTTTACTAAGTACTTATTGGTCAGAATCTTGATGCCCATATTTTGATTACTATTACATATTATAAAATTTACATAATTAATTAATTAATATTTACATATTATAAAATTTAGTCATGTATTATTTATTACTTATTATATTACTTACTGTAGACTTCATTACAGATACATAAGGAGAATATTGTATATCAAACTCAAACCTCCTTAAATGGTAAGGTTGAAAGAGAAATGTACATGGAAAAGAGGAACCAGGACCTCCAAGCAATATTCCTTATTATTATTTATAAATTCTTATTATTCTTTAATAATTATTCTTTAATATCAAAGTGATAATTTATCAAAACTCCACAATCCCATCCCAAGGTATAGAAAAGATATGATGACTTTAAAAAGATGTTTTATAAGTAGCATACTTCTCTTTTTCACTTCATTTAAAGTAAACTTGTCACTTATAGTCACCCTCTCTGACTTCCAAAAATATCCTTGTTTTCATAATTTTTGCCTTTTCCAACTAGTTCTCAGTCATCCACTCAATAAATATTGACATGTACTAAGCGATGGCAACATAATCAGCTTCTTTCCTTCAACTTTAACTTCTTAAAAGTTGCTTCTTGCCTAGGAAAAAGACAAACAAAAACACACTATCTTTACCTCTCCTTTAGATAACTGGACTATTTTATTCTGGCTCATATGCAATTTTTTAAAAAATGCTGCATCCATTTTCTCCTTTCCTATTGCATTCTGGATCCCCTGCAACTCTGATGAAGCATTCTCTGTGCTGTTAACTGTAGCCTTCCCTGGGTCTTTTCTCAACTATTGTCTTCCACAGTAGCTCTAGTTGAAACTATTCATTACCCATTTATAGAATTTTTCTCTTCTCTTGGCTTTCAGGATAATGTACTTCTTTGCCACTAGCTTCTCTAATAATTTATCTGACAAGCCTTCCAAGTGTTCCTTATGGTTTTTAATCCTTTTCTTCCTCTCTAAGTGTGAGGTTACCACAAGGCTGAGCTCTTATTTTTATATTGTTACCCTCTATACTATCTCAGAAAGCTCATTCATAATCATAGCTTCCGTGATCACTTGGCAACCAATCCTTACTTTTACGCTTATTTCTAATGCAAGCTCCAATTCATCTAATAGAGAGATCTATTCAGTAAGCAACCCTCAGCTCAAATTCCATGTATTTAATATAAAACTCACCACCTTCCTCTCTAGGTGGAATCTCTTTTTAATGTTTCCGATTTGGTCAACTACAACAACATTCTCCTTGTCCCAAAAGGAAGAACACCATGGCCATCAATAACCACTTCTTCTTTGATCCTAAAATATAATCAGTTGACAATTCCTGTCTATGTAACTTACTGCCACAAACAATGCACAAGCATTCCCTCTAAATGAAATTCCAAACTTCCTTAGAATTTATGCTGTTTTATCTTCCTACAGAGGTTGTGCAGGCCACCCTAACACGTAAAGCCTTTTTTTTTTACATTTATAAATTACAGAAGAATATCTGTTTTTATATATCCTTGTATTATTGTCTAGCTGCTTGATGTGTGTAAATCTTGTCTTACTAAAAATACTGCAAGTTTCCTTAGGGCAAGAGTCTATTTATACTTTTTAAATATTACCTTTATGACTAAGCTTTTCTTTGGAGCTATTTGGAATTTTATGATATCTGACTTAGTTGAATTATTAGTTTGTTAACAATTTTCTAGCAAAGCTAGATAGGTGTTTAGTAATTAAAACCTGAAATGTTTTAGTACGGAATGAGCAATTATTTATATATAATGTACTTCTTTTTTTAAATGTTGAAGTCCAATGGGAAAAGGTGAAACAGAAGAACATATCTGTAAGAATATTTTTTTAAAACCTAGCTGATTGTCACTTATTTCAAACAAGAATCAATACAACTAAATTCTGGCAAATGTAAGAATCTTGGTATCCTTTGGTGCCTATTGACGTAAGCATTGATCCCTGCTTTAAAATGTATAGAAATATATTTTTATTTCGAAGTATATTTGTTGATATTTTTAACCTGCATATTTTCACTATAGAATCAAATAATTAAAATTAACTTGATGGTTTTTATTTGCACTAAACATAATAGAATATACATACTTTATATGTACATTATCTCTCAGAGAAACTAGTAATACTTGCCTTCATAAATATAGAAAGTAGTTTTCATTTTATTTTAGTTAACAATTCCTGCTCAATATTGACATATTTAATTGAGTGTAATTTGCTTTTATGGTACACGGTTAATATTTGCAGGTTATATAATTGTCAAAATCTGTGATCTTAAGAAAACAACAATTGTGGACATTTGTAATAAGCATCTGCTCCTAAGAGCGCTAACATCACTTCAGTCTAATTGAATTTTGTAGCTCATTCTATGGCTCTTCATGCTCAACATGCCTGAAATAGAGAAAAATTATTCTTAATAAGAAACACTTTAAAAACGTGCGAGGCCAGCCCCGTGGCCTAGTGGTTAAGTTCGGCATGCTCTGGTTCGGCAGCCCGAGTTTGCATGTTCAGATCCCGGGCACAGACCTACACCACTTGTCACCCATGCTGTGGCGGCCACCCACATACAAAATGGAGAAGATTGGCACAGATGTTAGCACACTGCTACTCTTCCTGAAGCAAAAAAAACGAGGAAGATGGGTGACAGATGTTAGCTCAGGGCAAATCTTCCTCACCAAGAAAAAAAAAATCTTGTATATGCATACACACATGCACATACGCACACACACACTTTTAAGAGTAGGAGTCTTGAAAAATGGAATTTTATATTAGGTACTTAAATGCGATACTCCTTGAAAATACCAAGTAAATGCATGGGAGTATATATGTAACACATGAGGTAAGATTCACCATTTTAATTGCTTCTTTTTGATGACTAAATGTAACTTGTAAAGATAATATAGAAATAAATAAAGGAGGAGAACTAAAATTTAATGATTGACTAATAAAATCCAAATACTGCACATGTATTTCACATGCCTAATCTCATTTTAAACTAACCGCAATTGTTCTATTTATAGGAAGGAAACTGAGGCTCAAAGAGGTTAAGTTGCCTTTCCAAGGTCATTTGATGTAAATAGTGGAGCAGAAATTCAGTCTTTGGTTTGTCTGATTCTACAGCCCATGTAGAGCACGTACATAAATGTCACACTTGTTCAAGTTTTCCATGAAGACTTATTATCAAACAGCAACATAATAAGTTTAATTTTTAAAAATAAGCAAGTTGTGCATATTCATATTCTTGACACCTCCTTTGGAAATACTAAGCTGAATGGCAAATTTTGTGGTGTAAATTTATTACACTCACCTTTGGACTCAAGCTGTATCTGACCTATTAAAAGTGAAATAAATGGCCTCTTTTAGAGCCAGATATTCCCATCATTGTGTCAGGTATATTAAAACAAACAAACAAACAGAAAAAACATCCCATTACCACAGCTGCAATGTGTCAAATATAATAAAATTTTTGAATGAGAATAATAAATGTCAAGATAAAAAGAGGTACATTACTGACATAAAAATGTTAAAGGTGATGTGTTTTTCTCCATCTAACACACATTTTTATATCTATGGAATCCCGAACCTCTTCCCTTCCTTAATAACTGCAATTTTTGCCACAAACCTTTCAGTTTTATCATAATTTTACTATAAAAAATATAGTCACTAGATATTGTGAGTCAAACTCTTTCTAGTACATAGGATAATGATTTTATGAGAAAATGTTTACTTATATATGGTTTATTTTGGCATGAATTATAATGTTCTTTTAATAATTAGTTTATTATTATTTTTTTTTGCTGAGGAAGATTTTCCCTGAGCTAACATCTGTGCCAATTTTCCTCTATTTTGTAGGTGGGTCGCCACCGCAGTGTGACCACTGACGAGTGGTGTAGGTCTGCACCTGGGAACCAAACCTGGGCCACCAAAGTGGAGGGTGCTGAACTTAACCACTAGGCCATGGGGCCGGGCCCCATAATGTTCTTTTAAAGTATAAGAATGTTGATGCTTTAGTAGGTGATACAACTTCGAGATAATATAATAATTTATAGCCAATGGGAAATATTTGCTGTTCACTTTCCTTAAGTGTAAATCATAGTAGTGCCTCAATATATATTTTGCAAGGAGACTTTTATGGACAGTTACTTTTAGTTAGCCTTGGTTATACAAAATAAAAGAACAATCTCTTATAAATTTAAGAGAACAATAAAATCTTAATATTTCACATATACATTTTGTTATAAATAAGGGCAGTCCACTTTTCTCAGTCTTCAGATTAGTTCTTTCTAGATATAAATAGGTATTTACTGAGACCACTCTGGGTCAGATTAACAATAAATTAACTTTGTTAATTTGAACAAAATATAAAACAAACAAATTTTGCTTTAAAATTTTATCTCCAACTGGAAAACATGCATACTAAAAATAGCGTTTTAAAAATAAATGTGTATGCAGTAATAGCAATGGGCTAGAAGAGGGCTCCATTTGAGACCTTTGTACCAGTGGTAATTAAGTGATATGTTACAAGTGCGTCAATAATTACACTTTCATTATTCCCAGATAAAATTCCTTTTATACACACATCACATAGCTCATGTGGTTGTATACATGTGCCCTTGTGTATGTGTTTGGATACTGTGGCAATATTAAGTGATATCACAGTTCTTTGGGGGCCATAGTAACATTAAAGTCCTCAGCAAAGGCAAGCACCAGACAAAGAGTTATGTTGCTTTGACTACCAACTGTTGCCTGGCTCTGGTGGGCTTTGGAGGGAAATTCATGATGAATAATGAACAATTCAATTAGTAAATTTCTTGTTTTTCCATCTGTACCTCTGAGGCTAAAGAACTATATTGGGTCTATTAACTAAAGAAATTCTTAGAACAATTTTCTCATCAAAATAGAACTGTGCCCACTTTTCCTTATATATGTTATACTTCAATAAAGAATTTTGGAAAATATAGAGTTGTGCTATCATTTGTAAGGGACATTCATCTAGATTTTGTGAATTCCTACATTTATGAATATCATTTATATTCATAGTTTCTCCCTCCCCAGCTAAACAAAATAATTAACTAAAAATGAGAGAGACCTCTTCAGATCCTTAATGAGAGTTTAAAATGGGTAATAATGGAATAATAAGCAAACATCAATGCTGCTTTAGAATGTAGTATCAGTTTTGTTGGCTATCTGAGATTTAAATTTTGTCACAAGCCATTAAAAAGTTACTGCTAATTTAACTTAGGACTTTATGGGTCATTCATAATCCGTCAATAGCCTTTGTATCCTTCTTTAAATAAAGAGGATTGAACTAGGGGAGCTCTAAACTCTCTAAGATTTGCTTTTAATTTTATATTTCAATGAATTTCCACCCTGGTTTAAACTCTGATGATGTCAAGGGTATTTTGATTTTACAGACACCAACAACAGTATCTAAGTCATATGCTAGAGAGAGAAGGGGGAAGGGGCAAAAGAGAGAGGAGAGCGAAAGGGAGAGGGAGAAAGAGGATGTTTCTTTACTGCAGATGAATGTTAAACTGCGTTTTCTTGTGCAATATATTTGGTATCAAGTAAGGAAAAAATACTTCTTTGGTTATTTTAGAAATTTGAATGTGCTATTTTTGCATTGTTAGTTAAATATAATGTATTTCCCAAAATATCAACTGGGAGAAAAGGTAACAGTTTGAGCTCTGTAGTGTGTGTGAAAATCTCAAGACACTGAAACTCTGTAAGCTTCTGCTTTAACACTGTAGCAGGTCATGCTTCTTAGACAATAGGAGGTATCATGTGATACTCTGAACTTCTCCCTGTCATACCTTAATATGAGAACACTTTCTACTGTTCTGACCCCCACTAAAGATTAAACCTTGCCATTGCAAAAAAAGAAAAAAAAAGCAGGCCCTTACCCAAACTCTACTTTCACACATGGGAGAAGAATGGGTTTCAAATTTATTATAACTCAAACCATTAAGGACTATATTTGTCCAAGACAACACCTTGGTTTGTACTTCAGACACTGCCAAGCCGCCAGTATAAACTCAGTCTGAGGTGTAATGCACTCCATATGCTTCACCATACTGCCTACGCAGACAATTGAATCTTTCACATCTGAGTTGATTCAGATTAGTTCCAAATTGGAGATAGCACAATAATACAGTTTTAGAGTAATGATGTTATTTAGAAAGAAGAATAGTAGTTTTTAAGGCAAAGATGTAGCAAAGATAATCAATGCATTGGACACAAGCTATTAGCCAATCAATAATATATGTGATGATTACATCATACATAATGGAACTATTTAAAATGTAAAAAGTTTATTCAAACCACAAAGGTTTCTTCTACTTCATAGGACATCTTTTAATTGTATAGAAATAACAATGTCATTTTCTTGATTATAAAAGTGATATACTTTGATTATACAAAATTATAAAAATTTTGAAACATTTGAAGAAATAGTACAAATATCTATTAATCTCAACAGTCGGAGATAACATTAATAAACTCAAACTGTAGTAATTTTGAGTATATCTTTTGATGTCATTCATGTATATATATAATATACATAACAAATATATGTACGTAACAAAAGATGTATGATGTGGTTGTATTTGGATCACCTTTTAGATATGTTTGTAACCTGCATTTTTTTCTTAGCATTGTATCATAACTTATTTCCTATATTCTTATCATCTTAGGATGTGATTTTTTAATAGTTGCACAATATTTATCATAATGATCCATCATAAAGTATTTAATCAATTTTTATTGTTTGATATGTTTTCAATACAGTAGATACCACTTCAAAGACTTGATTAGACACAAACCTTTTGATATATCTGATTATTTCCTTTGAAGATATTAATTCATCTGGAATAATTGAATCAAAAGTTAGCGTTTTACTTACTGCTAATTTTGTCTTGGCAATCTGTTTTAATTACACTTGTACCAGCAGTGTATGAGATTTATTATTTTCCTAAATCCTTATCACCATAACCTATTTGTTTTCTGAACTTTGTCATTTTGGTAGGTGGAAAATGCTATCTTCTTTAACTTGCATTTTTATTACAAGTAAGCTTGCAGCATTTTTGTGTTTCTTGATCATATATATATTTCTTTGATAATTTAGCAATGTGTGTCCTTTGACCCTTTTCTATTGGACGATCTGTTTTTCTGGCACTGAATTCTATAGGGATTAGAACATTTTTGGGTTCTGTTAAGTAACATTGTGCTTTTCAGACCTTATGGAGATGTTCCTCATATAGGTATTTTTTTTTCTACTTTTGACTCTTGGTAAATACAGTTATTATATTAAAATTTTCTCCACTAAAAGTATTTCTACACTTAGTTTTTGGCAATCTAATTTTATATTTTTTTTAAAAATTAGAAAATCTGAAGGAATTGATGACTAGACGCTTGAAGACAGAAATAAAGGAAAATAATGTGGCTCAAATATTTGCCTCAGGAGTGTGCCTATCAAACGAATTAATGGACCAAGAAAACACAGGTATGGCATTTCAGAGGCCATTTTACTGGATGGGTTGTATATATTAGAGAGATTAGTGGTTTTTCAGGTTGTGTCCCTAGATCCTTTTGCTCCTTTGTGGGTGCCACCCACAAACCTGTGGTGGGGGTGGCGAAGGGAAAATACCAGCTCCCCTTTGCCTGCATCCGTCATAACTGCTCTGCTTCTCACCGTCCACTTTACATAGTTGGGTTCTGTAATGAATTTCCTTTGAAAAAAGAGGGCTCTTCTGATAAGATTAAAACTACTACTCTAGAAAGTTTTCATATCCTCCTGTTAAATTATCTTGTTACATGAGACTTTACTGTAAATCATTACAAAACCTTTCTGGAACTAGGAAGAGATTCAATTCTAAAATAATATAGATTTTAATCAGTGTAATAAGATATAGGGTTCATATTTATCTAATATAGCTATCTCAGATTATTCAGACATAGATGATATAGCAATGTCTGGACATTACCTATGTAACAAATAGCTTACATTTAGCATAATTTATGTATACTCAGTATATGAATCAAGCATAAGTTATATACACAGATGTTAAATCTTAAGTTCTACAATGTTATTTGTTTCAGGGGTATTTTGTCTCATTGTTAGTATGTTTAATTGTTTGGAGTTGAAGGAGTTGCATATTTCAGCAGAATTGTGGGTAGAATTAGTCCAATTGTTATTATCTCGCTAAACATCTGTTGTTAAAGAAATGTTCATTACCTTTAAAGCAAAGGCTAGTTCCAGTAAAACCTAAAATAAAAGGCACCAAATGCTACTATAAATTCATTCCAAAGTACTATAGTTAAGCAATGTTATATAGCTTCTTCCGTAGAACCTAATAGTCCTTTTGGCAGTAATGAAGAGTTTTTATCACTCATCCCAAATCCTGGGATTATATGCTGAGAGGTTTTTTTCATCATATTTTGAAGTAAGTAGAAAAGGCAAGCGAAGTATGTGCAACCTAAATGCATGATCATTATATAAAAAAATGTTGAGATAATTGAAGTTGCATTTATCATTAAAACTTTATTTACTCATCGAACAAACATTTATGGAATCTCATCCTAGGACAAGATGTCTCAAGATATTAGAGTGTTAACTGGGGAAAAAGTGGAATGAATGGCTAGAGATAAGTAAATGCTTCCAAAATTTCTTATAGAGGCTTTTTTGTAGGTAGTACAAGATCCTCAGGATAAATGATAATGAAAATTATTATAACGATAATAGTACCTGTCATTTGAAGACACACTAGGCTTAGGTTGACTTGCTAGTTTATATTATTTTATTTGTCAACATCAAGCTGTAGAAATAAACATCTCTATTTAGAAATGAGGGAACCTAGACACAAAAAGTTAATTAACCTGGGTACCATCAAAGTGCTAGTAAGTGACAAAATCAAGACCCAGCCCAGAGTGTCATCTTCAAGTCTGTGCAATGAACCATTATGGAATGGACGATACTGATTGAAAGTAAAATACAATATCTGGCAGGGATTGAATCTAATTTACACATAGAGATAGGTGTCATGACACAACTGCAGACACTTGAAGGCAAATTCCCCAAAGAATTTGAACCACTGTCATTATATGTGGACACAACTACTGTTCTAATTCCAATGAAAATTAGGAATGAATTTATGCTCTAGAGCCAAAAAAAAAACCAAAAAACAAAAAACAGCAGAAAATACAAAAATCAAGAAAACAAAACTGAAGTTGTGCTGAGTGAGCATCTTATCAGTTCAATTTTCTTTGCAGTTATACTTTCTTGATGGGATGTAGCAGCTACAGAAGTACTAAAGTCTAATGATAAAGTGAACCTTGTAGATCTAAGTGCTCTGTGGAATATATTTATTGAGAGCTTACTCTGTGCCAGACACTGAGCTAGAAAACATCAACAGAAGAGTCCAGGAAGACTCAAGGAATATACAGTTTACTGGTGTGAATTAGACCTATTAGGAGCAAATTTGAAGTTTGCCAAAGCCTGGTATGGCAGAAACATTTCCTGCTCACCAAATGGCCATATGTTCCAGAATATTTTCATCTCCTTGTAGGTATATTGGACTTTGTTCTGGCCTACAGGCTGTGAGTAAAAATGACAAGTGTCACCTCTGCATCAAAGTATATGAGACTAGGTGTAGGACCCTCCACCTCTCTGTTCCCCTGCTGTGGTATTTTGAAGAAACATGTCGAGATGACTAATTCAAAAGATCAGTTGCTGCCTGGAGAGCTAACCATCTTGCATCAGAATTTGCAGGAAGAAGAACTAAACTTTTGCTAAGTCAGTAGGAGTAGAGGTTAACTCATTGTGACAACGTTGTCTAGTCCCTCATGAATAATATACCTGGCTCTTCTTTCTTTACAAAGACTGTTCCTAAAAGAATCTTACAAGCATATCAGTAATTATGGATGATGCTCCAATGCACATAGGAATAACTGAATGTCTTCAGATAGGATGTTTTGCCGCTCCAGGAATTTCCTGTGTTTCCCTGAGATCTTCTTCGGGTGGTTTCCAGGTGTGGTACAACATTGTGAAGCTCCTAATCCTGGGGTCAAGAGGATCAACTTACAGAGAGATTTCAGGTCCTACATCATTTTGACAGATATATATGTAATTTGGTACCTATTTGTGAGGGCGAGAATAAGAGAGAAAAAGTTAAATGACATCTTCTAGATCAGCACTGTCCTATAGAAATAATATAATGTAAGCCACATAAGTAATTTTAAATATTCTAGTAACTACATTAAAAAAGGAAAAAGAAAATTAATTTTAATAATATACTATATTTAGCCCAATATAGCCAACAAATATCATTTTAATGTGTAATTAATATAAAAGCTTATTAATTTTGTATGAAGGCTTTGAAATCTGATTGCGTTTTAATCTTAAATCATATCTTAATTTGGACTAGTCACATTTCAAATGTTCAATAACCACATGAGGCTGTATTCAACAAGTAACTCTATAAGTAACTTAAATTTATTCCACATTTGTCAAGCTTGTATTAGGCACACTCACAACACTGTCTAATTTATTCATTATAATATTCTTTTGAGTTAACAAATAAATGCACTCATAGAGTTAAACAGTGACAGAGCATTCAAACCCATCCTCTCTCCTGCTTTTGGAGATAGAGTAGTGCTCTAGGCAAGTAGATAACCATGGGGAATCCTCCGTAATCCAAGCAAGAAGGGTGAGGCCTCCAAATAAAATAATGGCATTGGTGATGGAGAGAAAGATGGAGTTAATGAATATTAAAAAGGTATAATTGGGAGTACTCTACCTGATGATTGATTACGTATGGGAGGGTGAGAATGGAGGGGCTTGTTGAGGATGGGTTCCTACTTCTGACTTGAGCTAATGAGTTGGCAATGATGCTGTTTAGACAGAGACTGACATGGGACTTTTCAACCTGAAGTTAAGATTTAGCGATTTTTGATCACTGGAATTGCTAGTACACTGCAAGGAACCTAACCCACTTTTTTGTTTTAGCCACGACTAGGTTATATTTGGTCACAAAAGCCAGATGATAATGATTTAACACCTGCTGACTATTTAAGAAAAAATAGTGTCTACATAACAGAGCTGCACATGGATTGGCAAGTCTTTAATATTATTACAGAAAGGGGAACACCAACAGCTAGTTCAACAACCTCAGATTTACAGTGTGTAACATTTACAAGCTTCTGTGTGCTTCTTTGTATCTTTTTAAAAGAAAGTTATTCAGCTTTGTCACTACATATGCAACAGTGGAGGTTTTTGCAGAGTTTTAGAATTATGTGCTTATCTTTGGACCTGGAAGAACAATTTCAAGTGATGCCTCCTGGGCCTGAGCCATCTACCTTGGCAGGGTCTAGCAGATAATGGTATGCCACATAGCTTTAGAAAATCTGATCTTAAAAATCCAAAGGGACTCAGCTTTTTACTCTGACCAAATCACATTATTAACTGCATAATGTAGGATACAAGAGGTGACTAAGAACAAAACTTGGAGAAATCCAAGCATCTCATAAGCTGTTAACAGGTACTGCTGGCTCACACATGGTGACTATTATGGAAAAAGCAACAATTATCCTGGAAAGTCATAATTATGCTATTTTTATTTCTCTATGTTTACTATATCAGGGAAATATTCTTAAAGTTGTTTACAATAAGTGGATATTTTATTGTATTAATTACGGGTCGAATTTATTTAAATTGACTTTGAATATGTCTTCATAGAAACATGAACCTCATTGTAACCAGCACATATAATCATCTTTAATAAGTAATTTGCAGAAATGCTGCTGCAGATCACTACAGATGCTCTAGATTAGAGGAAAGGACGTGAGGTTTCCCATTACTCTCGCAGCCCCCTTCAAGATCAGTGGTAAGTTTTACTGTATATTTTCATAAAGTATTCCAAGATAGTTTGACTTTTTCAGTCATGGCTCTGTTTTCCGGACCATTAGTTATTTATGCCCTTAAGAATTAATCATTAGAAACATGGAATTGGACCAAGATGGTACCTGCAACTCTGAGGTTATAAGGCAAGGGTCATGCAAAATGAATATGCCTAGTAGGGGAAATAATCTTCTGTAACCATTCAGTGTTGAAGAGGCTTCATCTAGTATTTATCCACTCTTACGTAGTATAAAGAAAGCTTTCCTTTGATCACGGATCTCCTTGTTGGTGAAAATGACTGTTAGCTGATGGTATAAGGAATTGCCTTATCCTGGGCCCTTGGGCTCAGAGCTGAAAGGCCTTCTGAGTTCTGGTTACTGTTTGATTCTAGAGGAATTCCCTTGTACTTTGAAGTGCTCTAAGATGCAGTTGGCCCAATACTTTTTTTTTTCTCAGCCACTGAAAGCTGTTGAAAAACAGCTTATTCCCTTCCCATATACTATTACCTCAACTTAGCAGAAATCATCCTCTAAAAATAAATAAAATTTAGAAAAACAATTGACTACAATGAGTTTCAGGTTACAGATTTGTAAGAGGAGAAGGCAATGATATTCTGAACTTCTGACATTCAGAAGCTTGCACATGTCCAGGCATTGACCACATCTTTACCTACATTTCACATTATGCATGTGTGGTTACTTGAAATTGTTTCGCAGAAGAACAGTATTTTGTTTTTATTACTTTTATCAAAAATATATATGCCATATATATGTTTAAACAAAAACCTTTCTGATTACTCTTTTTAAAATTCCAGTGAAACTAAAACATGCACCTGAGATCTTGTTACCATTATCATAAGTATTTGTGACATGAATTACATATTTATATTTCCAAATATAAAATTATTTTCCATATATTTAAGTTAATTTTATTTCTCTGTATTTTCACCCGGTAAACACCTTCTTCTGATTTTCCCTTGGCCTCTTCTGTCCTCCTATCATCTTTCTAATTTCTTAGGTCAACTGAGACATAAGCAGATAGTTGTCATTTAATTATTTTCATTCTTGTTTTGATCCATTTTCATATGGCCATTGCCTTGTACAAAAATACTCCATGTCACTTTTCAAAATCTTTACAAATCTGAGCTGAATCAAGGTGCTAATATTAAATTCTTAAAAAATTTTTGTTATAAGAGATCATGTATTTGGCTTTAACTTTCTACTTTGTTTGGAAAGTTATATCTGTATATCCACACAGATATACAACATTTTTCCTTTATTCCTATAAACAAAAATGTTGACATCAAAGGCAGGTGGTGTTTCTTTGCCAAGACTGAATTGTATAAAATTAGAGTGTGCAGTTAAATATTTTGGAGGAGCTATACCAACACAGCTAAAACACAGAGGTTTTTAGTGATTCAAATCATAAACCTGGGATCACAATGAAAGAATCACTTGAAGAATAAAACATGCTACAAATTGATGAAGCATGAAAAACAAAAACACATAAGAATAACGTACCATAGTGCCAAAATTACATGAGTCGGGTTAAACTCTTCAAGTCAGAAAACTTAAAACAGGAGACTAAGGTTTTACCTATAATTCTCGTCTTTAGTTTCGATTGAATTTTTGTTCTCTGAGATTTATGAACTTGTTCTAAATTCAATCCACTTAAAAGTTTAGCATTGCTTTATATGACATGAGAGAAATAAATGGCTTATTTTCCTAAAATTATGGATAGAAATTTAATGCTTGTGAGTTTGATGGTATAGAATATATAACGTAATTTATAGCATTGCATTATAGAACTGTCTCGCATTAGTGTGCCTGTCCCTCTTATAATTAGATATGTAAAGGAGGCAATTTTCAACTATAAAAATGTGAAATGTGTACTTTTATCAATAAAAATATCATAAAAGGTGAATGCAAATGAAAATGTGGGAATTGAATGTAACTATTCCCCATGTGCATCATTATGAGGTAACATTGTTGAATAATTCTGGGTTTAAAACAGGTGGACAAAAGGAAGTTCAGATAGAAGCTTTTAAAATTTGAGAGGTAGTCAATATCTTCATAATTTTAACACTCCCCCCCCACACACAAAAAGATAATTAGAATTTCATAAAATGTATGTGGAAATCAATGGGAATCATGGAAGGTTGCATATATTTTGAATTTTTAATTAAATTTATGAATTTAATTTTATCAGTCATAATATACATTTCATGCTAGTTTTCTGAATATTATTTACTATATAGTACCTCAATTGAATTGAAGAAAAACACTAATTTCTGAAAGAAATCACAAATGTAGGAAGAGATAGAAATTAGAAAAACAAAGTATGTTGGATATTTTACACTTTTCAGAAGTAATGTGTAAGTATGCATTTTTTCTAGTATATGTAGAAATGTAACAAATTTTATTGCGAAAGCAGTAGTTAGTGTTATGTAAAAATAGTTATTTATTATAAAAATCAGTAAAAGTATATAGAATTACTAAATAACAAGAGTTAGCCATAGCAAAATTGTTCTTTAAATTGTACAATGCATAATTCCTGGAGAAAGGCAATTCCTTAGTTTTTAAAAATGGAGTGCATCATAAATCACATAAATTACCTTTGAGTATTTAGCATATTTTAATATATTTTCAAAATTCTTTATTTCAGAAGAACCAACTGAAAGACATAACTATCATTCTTGGAGAAATAGCAGAAATAATATTTTTATCCTCAACAAAACTTTCAGAGACCAATTCCAGTCTCAATTTAATTTTCCATACTTAAATTCATATATCATAACTATGTTACTAAGGCAAATATATCTAGCAGGTAAAATGCAAAGTAAAGTTTTATGATATCTGTAGCTAAAGATAATACTTAATTTTAAATATTTTATTCCCATCATGCCTCATGTCACAGATGTATAGAAGAATGACAACTCTTAAAAGAATCATCATGACTCTTAAAATAAATTTAAAAATAAATGTTTCAGATTGCTTAATTTCAGTTCTAGTCCCGTTAAAATAAAAGTCTTAATTAAAAAATATCTCTGCCTTTACTATTGAATATCATTTCATTAAGCAGAAGGAATAATAGATATACATATTTATCAAATTTAAAGAGCCGAGCACATGTTTAAAATAATTTTGATTCTGTTTTCTACAAAAGATGAGCAGCTTACGTTTTTTGTATATTGAACCTCTTGTTATAATGTGCTGCTTGATATCAAAACCTTGCAAGAAATATTTGTATTAATAGAACATTTTTCAGGAAAATTCAAGTATATTGTAAATATAGAATAAATACTATATAATATATAGTTTAAAATGAATGCTATAGAAACTCTATAATAAATTTTGTAATTTTTACCATTCTTCCTGATATAATTATCCATTAGAGGTAAGAAAGCATTTTTCAACATCAGATTTTATAGATGTGGACACTGAAGTAGCTATCATAGGAAATGCTAGAAATTTTTCCTGTTATTACATTTTGAAAAAATTCTCTATGGCCTAGAAAATAAAAACCCATATTTTATCTTAATCCAAATATTCTAAGAAATGAAAATTTTGAAAAAAACTTTATGGAGTAATTAATATATATTTGGAAATTCACAAAAAATAAAAGTCATATTTAATTCTGGAATGCATCAAGACCTCCTTTTTACTCCTTTCTTCTTTGAATCACACTTTTTTCTCTTCCAAATAACGTTTTCCTTATATTATGCTTTCTGTTAGAAATCTGGACTTCATCATTTTTACTGATATTATACGTTTTGTGTCTTCAATTAAAAAGACCTTTCCTGCTAGCTTTGTTTTAATTACATGCCTTTCAAAGAGACTCCTTCCCTTTCTAACCTTTTCTAATTTTTCTTTCTCAGACTTCTAGCCCCACCATTCCAGAGGCTGGCTGACTGAGGCAGGTTGTAGAGAAATTTCTGGACATGTTGTTAACATCTGACACAGTGAGTGAGAAAAAAGCCAGCACAGTCATCGGGCAGGTTCAAGGAGAAGTGGCAGCTCCTGGAGATGAAAAGTTTGTGTTTGCTAGTTGCTAGTTACCTGCAACACACTGGTTAAATTCAAATCCATTCATTTCCCAATTGCTTCGCCCCTTCCAAACCGCTGTAATGCAAACCAAAAGGACCTTTATGGATGTTTTTTATTGATGTGTGCAGATCAAGTGTATCTTTAGTTAGCCTTGTCTGACATTTTCCACAATGCTTTTAGTAGACAGCATTATATTCAGTAAATATTTCTAGTTACTGTTTATGGAGGTGGGTGCCTAAATTTCTCTTTGGATAAAGCCTTTAATGCTTCCACCCAGAATCCATGGAGTAGTTAGTTACCCGAGTTTGGGAAGTTTAGTGTGGCTCTTTGTACTTCAACTTTTAATATCAGAGCACATATTGAAACCATAAACACAATGAAAATTCAAAAAATATTCCGACGATATTAGAAGAATATAGTCCCTCTTTTTTTATCCTTAAAGACTCAAGGGCATGAGGAGTGGCAGGAAGAAACATTCTTAAGGTCTAAGCCCTGGACGCCATCCTGCGAGTGGTTAAAACCCTTAGAAACGTGCAACCTGAAGAACACCCCCTTTCGAAGTCTAAAGCAAGATTAGATTCCCAAAACATATCGGCAAAGAAAGTCTTACCGTCAAACGCTTGCAGCAGGTTCCAGCTCAGACCCAGACTGAGAAGCTGAGCAGCTGGTGAACAAAAGTTTTAGCTTTTTTTTTTTTTTAACGAAGTCTGCAAAACTAATTTCCCTCAAAATAGGGCTCAATTTCCGTTAAAGAAAGCAGCGCTTACAAATCTCAGAATTCCTGATCACTCCCGCCTCACCCCACCTCTAAGCAATGGAAAACAATTCGGACTTACATATGGATGTAAAGCTTTATTGCGAAGCCACTATTCTGCAGTACGGCTTAAAAGAAAAGGGACATAGGCTGAAGCCTGAGGGACTGGGCGAGGGAAAAGGTTCTGCCTTGGGGACACTTCTCACAGATTAATCAATACTTTTTCCTAATTCAAGCCAGATGGCTGGCGCAGTTTGCTGTCCCCATTAATCCCATTAACAACTTCAAAGACCTGGTCCCCATCCTCTGGACACCTGAGACAATGAAAATAACGGGGCGACGCTGCTGGTGGCACATTTGGGGTCCCAGGCGGGATAGGTGAGCGTCAATATTCTCCTGATGCGACAGGTCCCAGGCGGGACTCAACTGTTCTGCAGCTCATTACACGAGGCTTTCTTGCCTTGTGTAAACGACTCTGCCCCCAGCAGACAGTGTCGCCCCTCAAGCAAGTGGCAGCATCAAAAGTGGCGGTATCAGCCGTCGCTGGCACTAATTCACTGGTGGCAAGTATTCTAATTCATTTTCTATGATGCAAGATTGTAACCAAGGAGACCTAAAGCACCCAGGTATAGTGAACTTTGGGAGATACTCAAGTGCAATATTTTTCAATAAATGGAGCCATGGCATGGGTTGGGGGGAGGGTGGGAAGGGTTGCGATTAGCTGATTTATTTTCCAGCGGAAGAGAGGGTGGATTTCTGGAGGGAAATGAGCGGACATGGGCTGGCTCTTGAGGGAAAAGACTGGAAAAGTGCGTGCAGTATACACATCTCATGTGACCGGGACGAAATCGCTTCGGAATAATCCTGTCCCAGAAAAAGTTCTTGGTGGACAAGTGTCTAGGAAATTGAGTGGGACCAGGAAAGCAGAGGGGAGGTAATTTGCGGAAAGCAGAGACGGCATTTGCGGAAACCAGGGGAAGAGAGTACACACCTGGCACCGCAGGTGAGGATACCAGGGTCGGGATATCGACAACTGCCACCGCCCCACGCTTTCCTCCGACCTACCCCACCAGGTCTCTCTCCTTTTGGCACCGAGACTGGCCTTTTCTTGCCCGCGGGGAACTTCCCTGCAACCTCGGACCTAGCATCCGAACCTACTAACAACCCACCCACAGATACCAGCTGCAAAAAGCTAGGCTCGTCACTTGGTCCAGGGCACAAGTTCACGCGAAGTTTGAAAAACATCTCTGAGCGCGCGCCAAACTAGCTCTGATCTTCCTCCTTAACTCTACTGCTCCTTTCGTGCTCTTCAAGAGCTGAGCGCACCCCTAGTTCTCCTGCAGATGACAGTGCCTGAGTGGCATTAGCAAGACACCTTTCCTGAGAGAAGTGAGCGGGCCACACACTGGGCGCGGGGTTGCGGCTGGCGGGCATCGCGGCGCGCCTCGGTGCACCGAGTCGAGAGGGGAGAGCCAACGCCCGCCGGGGCTGGGGTTTAGGCGCCAGGCGCGCCGCTTGCAGCCTTGGCGGCTGGCGGGGGCCGGCGGGCGTGGACGCGCTGCGTGCGTCCAGCCGGAGATAGGAAGTGGAACTGGGAGCGCGTGGCGCACACTGAGCGGGAGTTTTGGAGGGAGTTTGCATGTGGTCAGCGCTGGCCTCCTAAGCCAGCCCCCAGCTCACATTACACTCTATTTATAACCTCTCAGAGCCGTTTCCCCCTGAAAGCAGTTCTCTGGGACCACCTTCTTTTGGCTTCAACCTCTCCTACTCTTGACATCTGAGTAGTTCGGAGGGAAGCTCCTCCAGGTCCGAGTGTTTATATGTGAAGGAGGCTGGCCGCTGGGGCTCAGGACAGGGATTATCCGAGCTCTGCAGAAACGCGGGCGGTTATTGCTTTGGGAAGGGGAAAAGTCACACGGTTTCCAGTGAAAAGTGACAGAGGGTAGTGGCGTTTGGACTCGTCGTGAAGTCTTCTGCCTGGAACCCGAGACTTGCATGCTATGGAACACCCGCTCTTTGGCTGCCTGCGCAGCCCTCACGCCACCGCGCAAGGCTTGCACCCGTTCTCCCAATCCTCTCTCGCCCTCCATGGAAGATCTGACCATATGTCCTACCCCGAGCTCTCCACTTCTTCCTCGTCTTGCATAATCGCGGGATACCCCAACGAGGAGGGCATGTTTGCCAGCCAGCATCACAGGGGGCACCACCACCATCACCATCATCACCATCACCACCACCAACAGCAACAGCACCAAGCTCTGCAAACCAACTGGCACCTCCCGCAGATGTCCTCCCCTCCGAGTGCAGCTCGGCACAGCCTCTGCCTCCAGGCGGACTCGGGAGGGCCCCCGGAGCTGGGAAGCAGCCCACCGGTCCTGTGTTCCAACTCTTCCAGCTTGGGCTCCAGCACCCCGACCGGGGCCGCGTGCGCGCCTGGGGACTACGGCCGCCAGGCGCTGTCACCCGCTGAGGCGGAGAAGAGAAGCGGCGGCAAGAGGAAAAGCGATAGCTCAGGTAAGGACGCACCGGGCACCCTCGGCGAAAGGGGGCGGAGAGATGACAGGGAGGATTCTCGCACTATAGTGAGGCGGCAGGGAATATGGTACATGTCTTGTTGCCCTCTCTGGCTCCCCGTCGCCAAATTCGGCGGGGCTGCTTTGGTCCTGTTATTTGGGGGCACGTGTTTCTCCGAGGGCGACACTGCAGCCAACAGCGCTAAGCCCTCCAAGGTTCAAACTAGTTTACCAGAGAGTTAAGAAAAAAGAACAAGTGACAATATGTGAAATCGATTGCGAAGCGTGACCTTTCCTCTGAGCGATGGGGAGGGGAGTGCACCCTGGGATGCAGTGTCCGCTGGGCGTGCGTGCGGGTGCCGCTCCTTGACTTTTCCTTTGCAAGTTCCCGACTCCGAGTGGCTCGATTTTTCCCATCGTTAACTGGATTTCCAAATTATTGCACAATATTTGGAACTTGCAATGGAACTTGGCAGAGAGTATGAGAAAAAATAAGTTGTCGTTTTTTAAAAATATTCTGATTTCAGAGTTCTTTAAATAGCAGCCTATTCCAAATGGTAAAAATTTCCCTTTCTAGGGGAAGAAGACATAATCTAGGAATTCAGAGGATTTAAAGGAACGTGTCAGAAAATTGTAAATAAATACACACTCAGACTCTTGAAGAGTGATGATTCTTAATAGTAGTTGTATTCGTGTGGTGCTAATTTAAATTTCTAAAGTGGAAAGTAAAATCCTCCTCCAACTGAGTATTATCGGAGACAAGTATGGGGAAACAAACGACAATCCGGGTAGTGCTGGTTCGCTATGTGCCTGAGGCTGGTGTGCGAGGGTGCACGCAGAAGGCGCTGATCTACGTGGGGATAACTCGAGCAGCCACGCAAAACGGGAAGCTTACTGAACGCGGAGGCTTGAAGGCACAGGCTGCCAACTAAATTGAAGCAATTTAGAGAAACTAAAGTTTTACAGACAATTCCTCAAAGCCGTTACTTATCTGTATCATTATGAAGTTGTTAAAAGATACTTGACGATCAGAGAATTTGTGGGTTTTCTTCTGTAGCTAATAGCGCAACATGCGTCCCATCTTTTTGGAAAGGGTCATTTAATATAATATTTACAAATTTTTCTTCCTTTGCGGAATTGGTTTAACAGTCCTAAGAAGGTAATTCCAGGTATTGGTTTGAAAGATTGGAAAATGTTTATCCTTTATAATGCTTTAGGTAAGATCCCACATAAATGACAATGATTGAACTGCATATTTCTCATGTGCCTTTGCAGCAATAGTATCATTTGTTCTTCAGTGTTAGTATGAGATGGATTCTTCTATCACAAACTTAAAATCTAACTTTTACTTTCCAAGGTCAGAGGTGAACTTTTAATGCTCCATCACAAATTAGTTTATATCTAAGAAAGTTACCAGCAGTATCACTCATTTTAATGGTTTTTACTAACCATATGTGAAACTCTCTTAAGACAAAGTTAAAAGGTTAATCATAACAAGAAGGTTTCCATCTTCACCAGAAAAAAGGTCATTTTTAGAATGCAGTGATCATTTCCTAGACTCAGCATTTGATACCAGTGTAACTTTTTTTGGAAGCAGATCCCAGTTCAAATTGGTCAGCAGCACTTCTGCAATTACTAGAAGCTCTTACTGTTCATTTTACTTCTGCAATGAGAAACCTATGTGATGGATTGTTCCTATGCTTCCTGAACTGAACCAAACACACCTAAGTTTCTTACGGCAAACTGAATATTCATATAGGCACATGTTATTTTGGTTGGGGAGAAACAGAGAAAGTGGGATCTAAGAACTGGTGGGTTTAATTTAAATTTAAAGAATTTAAAGTGGGTTCCTTTAAATTATTTTAATAACAACTTTCTTAAAAAATTGGTTATATTAATAGTGCAACCCTGTTTTGGTGGGAAATAACCGTATAACAAAATAACTTTATTTTTACATGTTGAAGCTGATAATTAAAGTAGTGAAAAAAACAAACAATCCCCAAAGTTTGCATCAGTTACATAAAGTATTAATAGATTACATCTTGAGTGGGAAATACAATTAGTCATCACCAAAGATAGGATCACTGGGGAGTTAGAATGAACGTTTTCTTTGATGGGATATTTTGAAAGAACTTTTGACTATTTAAAAGGAAATTTCACAACAGTTTTTGGTTAAATCTATGTATGCTCATTGAAAATAAAATTTAGTGCCAATTTCACTGTTCAAGTTAATTAATATTTGTTAGCTCTCTAGGTAGATTTTAATTCAAGATATCTTTCTCCTGAGATGATATTGCATTTGGTCTTCCATAATTTACGTTCATAGTTATTTCATTTCATAGTATTATAAAGGTATCTTGATATAGCAGAAACTAAAGCAATGGAGGAAATCACTATAATTCTGATATATTATTAACATATAAGTCTCTCATTGCTTATAGCATGGTTTAATATTTAAATATTTCCAAAAAAATATAATTAAATTAATTTCTGAATTCTTAAAACTAAAAAGAAATAGTATTAGATGAAAGTCACATCGTGTATAATAGAAATCATTTATATTTGTTAGGCAGTTTATAATTGCCACGTATTCTAGTTGAAAGTAAATGCAGTACATAAATCCAGGGCAAAGTCGGAACCAAAATTCTGTATCCTTGCATCTAATACTCAGATTGCATGCATGCATGACTGTGTGAAATTCTAATAGAATTTTAAGCACCAGAAAATACTGGAAAACAACCTAAATTTTTACCCATGGTAATGATGCTGAAACTACAATATGTAACATTTTCCAGCATGCATTTACATGCATTTCCCCTTCCCAACACACATGAACACACACATATACAAACTCAAGAAGTGTAAGGGTCTAGAAACAAATATTTATGGACTTTAGGCTTCCATTATAGTTTATTGACAATTGAAAATAACCAAGTTTAATAGAAAATCACACTTTTTTTATGTGTCAAACATTTTTGCAACTTTGAACCTGCTATGCTTTCCAGCATTATTAGCCAAGCCAACATCTGCCATGCCTTCAAAGGAACTCTTAAAAAATCAAAACTTGACAACTGTACTTAAAACAATCTGTACAAAGCAGGTGATTCTGAAAAAATATCTATAAATAGTGTGAACTACTTGGCTTCAATTACGTTTGATTGTACTCCAAGCAATGTAGTAATAGGTATAAACTGCCCACTTTCAGTTAAAATAACCAAAATAGATTAATCAATCTAATTTTAGTTTTTATGTAGGTAATATACAGTATAAATATGTAACTATTTAATATTCAAATTAATTGAATGAATATAAGTACATATTTCATAAAAAGTCAAAATTATATAAACAGGGAAGGAAATGATTTGGGGATGTGCATTTTACCGTGTTCTGCATTGTTAGATTCTTGTAAAATTGAAAATATTTTATTTATTACTACAAGATCATAAAATATTTGTTGTCTAGTTACATCTGTCTATATGCTTGACTGTCCAGAATGACAGGCAAGTATTACATTAATAAGCTGGAAGTTAAATGCAGAGTAATGTCTTACCCACCTTAACTCTGATATTATAATTGTAATTTTTTCTAGATATTTCAATCATCATGTTTTCTAAACGAAAAAGTTATTTTATTATTCACCTCTGTGTTACTGGACTATAGCTTTTCAGCATTTGCTTTGTAATTTAAAAAGGAGTCTATTGGATCTTGATGATTATAAGAGAATATGGAACAATTAAATGTCTCAAATCTATGGAATAAAAAATACATCATTTTCAGTCTTTTTCTTAGAGTGATAGATTAATTTTAGGCATGAACATTTTTAAATAGTGACCTGACATAAAAAATATTCTAAGTACCATTGACCTACATGAGTATTCTCAAATGATTACACTCAAAAAGTCAAGAGCAGCAATTCCTTTAGAACTAAGGTGCTCTATTGTTGAAAGTCAACAATGAATGGAAGGAAGAATGCAAATAAAAATAGGAATAGTTTCCAGTTCTGTGTAAATATCCTTATATAGTTCATTTGAAAATGAAAAGTATTAAATGCAAGGCTAAAACTTTCATTTGGGTTAAAAACCCAGTACTAAGTATTTAAAATTTTAATCTTTGTTTACAGTAATTATCAATGGAAACCACTATGTTGGCACCCTGCAAACTGATCTCCACTAATAAACTGAAAAAGATATTTTAAGCATTACCTCGTTTTCCCTCTCTGTTTGAAGACATAGACCCTCCATCACAGCGTTGGAATTTATAATAACTTATAATATTTATTATAAGACCTACACAGTGTAAGAAATTAATTTAAAACAAAAATGAAATAGCGAAAGGGATCAACCTCTTCCCTTAGATTCGGGGAAATTTGGGAGATTAATTCCGTATTTAATAGATGAATTAACTTTTTCATTTGAGAAAAAAATTTATGGATGAATAAATAGCTGAATTATGTAAAAAATCCCCACTTATAAATTTATTACATGTACTTGGCCTGGTAATGGTGCCAATTTTATTCATTTACTATCTTAAAATATATATATATCCTAGGCAATGTTTTTCATTTACTATGTTAAAAATGGCAGCCGGAAACACAAAACAAAGATGTGAGGGCTTTTTAGAATTTTATTTCAAATGAGAAAAGCCAATATAATACAATAATATATTTTAGTTTTAGATTATGCTTACTTCACTAATTTATTTGTACAATTTCGGAGCGTGTCTCTTTTCCAAGCATTGCTATAATGATTACAACATCTATGAATGATAAATGCTAAGGATGGAAAAATATTAGAAAATAAAATACACAGGAATTCCTTAATTAATATTTGTTGAGTTAATAGTTGTGAATGATTTATCTCTCAAGTTTTCTATATTTTTGCCATTTTGTTTTTTATAATAAAACATTTTGTGGGGAAAATAGATTAGCACATGAAGTGAGACTATCAGGAGTAGCATTTTTTCCCCCTAGATTGAAATCCTAAAATAAGAAGGATTAATTCTTGAGTGGTCGGGTAAATTACATTTCATGGGTTATGGTATTAGTGATTGATTCCAATGGTTAAAAGAAAAAGAAAAAAAAAGATGAAACACAAACCAAGACCAAAGTCCACAAATTAGAAACTGAGGTAGGTATGATGCATTTCCTATTTAACATATTTAAGCAATAAAACACATTTTATTGTCACTATGTATTTCTTGATAGTATGTGCTTTAGTCATTAATATGGTTTAGTTATCAATAATAAGCTTTTTTGTAGAGGTTGTAAAGAAAGTGCTCCTATGACTATTTCTTGGAATAGCTGTATTAAGCTGAAACCCCCAAGTAGAGATGGAATAACACAATAAAGAAAAGTTGGTCGCAACGCTCTCTACGCTACTCCTAAATCATAGTCATCGGCGAGGTTCAAAATCAACTTGATATTTGAGTATCAAAATAACCTTGCGGAATATTTTATTGCTCTCATGGAGCAAAACTTACAATGATAAAGGTCATTCAGGTCTCAGCCTTCAATTTGCATTACCTGTGTTGAGGCAGAATTAATTTAAATCTGATGCCCTTTTCTCTAATGGTTTTCCGCTTACATTATAAAAGTGTGGGGAATTTGTCTTCTCATTAAGAAAGTTATGTTAGTATTTTATGATACAAAATAATCAATAATATATCTATTGAATCATTTGTATAAATTTCAGACGTTGTTATATTTCAGAGTAAATATTTCTATTTAAAACCTTTTGACATGTTTATTACTAAATTAACAGAAAATTACTTGATAAAAGTATACAATAATATGTGATTGAATGGGTCAAGTATTAATTTTCTTCTATATTTGGAATTTTAAATATACAATAAAAACATATCCCATTATTCATGAAACCTTTATTTATAATGTTACATTTTCCACAGCAATATAATATTTCTTAATTTATACATCTTACTGTCTGTAAATTTGGTACTGTATATTGGAATATTGGTTTTCATAGGATTCTGAAAATATTTTATGATATGCTTTTTGGTCTCTTACATGTGCATATGAACAAGAATAATCAGGTAAAATTTGTATTATATGTATACATTTTTTCAAAAGAGTTTATATGAAAGTGAAATAGTTATATTTATTTCAAAAATATAATCACTTTGCTCTCTCTATACTATATAGATTTAAATATTAATAAATTGGATCTTTAACTTACATGTTATTATTGCTATCCTACTTTTAAAAGTTATCACTACCTTAAAAGCTTAAGGATTTTAAAATATTTGTGTGTATTTTGGTGACTTAATTTTTACATCCTTGGAGTTTTTACTTTTACCGCAAATATAATTTTAGTAGGTAATAACTTGTAGTGGTAAAAATGTTAGGGTTTTGATTAAGGATTTAAATTCAAATATTGTTGCTCTTCAGAATTTCATAGAATCAATTCAATTTGAAGCTTTCAAATGTATTTAAATATCTTGTTTGTTTTCATAAGCTTTCTTTCTAAGATGTTATAGGTATGTTTCTTGAAGCTTGGATAGGCTATATTCCTTGAAATTATGAATATAAGATGTTTATTTTTCATGGTTTTTAGTTTCTACTGCATTTTGGTAGAAAGATTAATGGTAAAAAGAAAGCAGGGAGGGTGTTGGATTAACTAGGACATGGCAGCTATACTTAAAGCACACCTTAAAATAATACATTTATATAAAGATATATGAACACTAAGAGAGAAATAGAATTCCAAATTTAATTTCTTGATAACAGATTATCTGCACTAGACCATTCACATTAGAGTCTCTAGTATGATGTTAAATGTTCCAGTTACAAAATAAAATATTAGGCTTGAAGCATATACAGCTGTGTGGAGAGCTCAACGGGCTGAAGCTGGTAATCAATGATAGTCATTAAAGCGAAATATGCCAACTCCCCTGCAGTTTTTGTTTTCTTTTGTTTTTCTCTTCCTCTAGCTCATTATTCTCCACACAGTTGAAGAGATTCCCATAATGCTACAAGAAAAAAAATTCTCCAGTTATCTTACATGACTGTGGGCAAGAAAATGATTAAGATGAAGTCATTTCTCTCTCAGGCCCTGCGGAAACCTAGAGGAGGGTCCAGCTTAGGTTGGTGGATGCCAGTAGAATTTTAAAGCCCTGGAATTTTGCTCTTTGAAAATATAGTCTTAAAGCTTTGCCAGAAATGACACCCAAATAAAAACTTATTTTTGCAAAGTGATAGTTACTTGCAAATGTAGTGGTGAAATGTATTCAATGTCTGTAGAGGCAGCTTCTTACAGTGTCTGGACTGCACAGTGAACTCGTGGATGATTCTTCTTAGCCTCCTGAAAAACTAGCAAACTAAACCAAGGTGTATTTTTATTAGTTGAAAAAAAAACTTTAAATGGGCCGTGACTTATCAGATGAACAATGAATACCAAGTAAATTTCACAAGTGATTGATTTTATTTTGATAGCTAAAATATGTGGTTCAGGAAAATAGAATCATGCCATCAGAAACTTAGTGGGAACTAAATAGATAAAAGGTAGCATTGATTTTGCAGGACACCAGTAGTTTAGCAAACAGCTTTCACGTTTTAAGAACCATCTAAAGAGAGCTTTACTACTAACCGGGTAGATTGAAATTAAGTGACATCTCTGTATTTAATATTTTTCAAAAGTAAAATGCACTCTCAGTATGTTTACTGCCTTTAACAATTAAAATCTCCCCAACTACAGGCTACGTTTACTTTGGGATTTTTTTTCTTATTTGAAATATAAATGGGTCTGAATGCATTGAATTAGACAGCATTTAGATGTAAACTATTGAGACAGATTGAAATGACAGGCAAGCCAGAGGTTAGGCATCCAGATCTGGGGCCTGCTGCCACCCACTTTTCCGGGATTACCATCTTTTGAATGTCAACCTTCAAATTCAGGGAATTACAGATACCTTTTCTTCCAGAACTATTCTTTGTTCCTGAAAGTAGAGATTTACCAAGTTTATTCTTAGATAATCAGATGCTTGGGAAAACAGAACGAACCAGCAACACTTTTTTTTTGTTTTTGCATATTTAGCCATTAATTGATAAATCATAAAGGATTTATCTTATTTCTCAGTCAACCTATCAGACAAAGAAATAGGTGGTACATTCAAAGAGATAATTGAAGAGAGTTTGATGATGACTATTTGATGGTGGACACTATGTAGGGAAGCAACGGGAAATGGTGAATCACCCAGGGTCTGCCCACAACTGGAAAAGATTAGCTCCTGTAAATCTGAGGGGACAAATAGAGGGAGCTTTTCCAGTAATCCAGAATCCAGTAAGAGCAGCAGGACAGAAGCCTTCTGGCAAAGTTGGAAACTTAGGTGGACGATTGCAGCTGATATCCAGTCATCTGTCTTCATGCCTTCCAGTCTCCTTCTGTTGCCTCCCATTGGCCAGACGTAATCAGGAGATAGAGAAGCAGAGCACACGAGTCTCAGTGGATGAAGTTCATAGAAGTCAACCCACAAGGAATGCAGGCCACAGAAGAGAAATGTTGAAAGTAGATCTGGGAGAACACATCTGTCTCTCTTACCACCTGTGATTAACCTCTCTGTACCTTAATTTGCTAAAAGTTAAAGTGAGTTAATAAACATAAAGCACTTAGAACAATGTTTGGCTCAGTGAGTGTTAGTTGTTATTTTTATCATATATCAATGTAAGTACAGTTATGTTGTGGTGTGCACCATCTGAAAACAATCTCTGCCTTATGTTGCCTGTTTATTTGTATTTTACTACTAATAGTGTATAGGAAATGTTGCTTGCCTAAAAGATTGCTAAAGATTTAAAATAATCTGCAATGGTCCCTAGAGTTGTAAATTGCATGCCATTTTCCTGAAATGTATGGTGAGTTCTATACCAAGTTGTGTAAGAGACTCAAGTTGCCTTCTCTTAAGGTGAGGACTTAAGACTCCCATTCCGTAGCCTCTTTGGCTTGGACATCTCCTAACCTTTCTCAGGTGTCTCCTGCCACTTCTCCCTCAAACACCTGTTTTCAAGAGGAATGTGCAAAGGGGCATTTAGTCAAGAGGGACAGAACTTAAACCAAAGGGATTTAAATATGACAATGAAATTTCAGGTCTCTGTTTCAGTTGTTAACTAGAAGGTTGGGCATGACATTTTTCTGCTGTGTTACAAAGTGTATTCCACAGAGAATTGATGTATTGTAGCTCTTTGTTATTTTTGATGGTTCTATTTGGAGACCCTCAAGAATGGCAAATATCACAAAAAACTAAATATGTATTATCTTTCACATAAAATGCAGAAAAACAGTTTTATTGTGGTAATAATTTATTTTTTTCAAAGAAAATAATTTGTGTATTTATTTATATTTAATAAATTCTTGAGAATTATTGCTTAGCTTGAGGTGATAGAGAACAACAAAACTTGCCTGAGTTGCAAGTCCTGGACGATTGACCACTTTCACTCTATTTAGCTTAGTCACCTCTCCTACACCCACTGTTCAATGTGGGGAATTTAGAAATGTATTTCAGAGAAATTTTAAATTATTATATGTGATAGTCTGTGACAGTTGCTTTTGAATAAACAGTAGGATCAAATGCTGTATTAAAATTCTAAGTACCAAGAGTTAACTTTTTCAAATCTCCTAGATTCACAGCAATTTATTCCCTAAAATGAGGGAAGTTCAAAGGGCTAGCGATTGCTTCTCTGTTAGATAATGGGAGGCTTGGGAGGGAGTAGGGAGAGGGGTACAGGAAGAAGAACAAAACAGTCAATGTTCAGTAATACACACCAGTGACAAGAAGGGGCCAACTGTATCGACTAGTTCGTTCCTCTTGAGTTTCAGAGTAGGCTTGATTTGTCAGTTTTCTTAACGAGTTGTAATCCACAATGTTTAAACAGATCATGAGATTCAGTGATCGAAACACTAGAAGAGATGCAAGGCATCACCCAGTTCAATGAGTGTATTTCCTAGATGAGAGAATGCGCCCAGAGGAGTTAAGTAATGTCTGTCCGTTCAGCCAAGTAGTGGCAACTGAACTTCCATATCCTGACTTCAGCCTAGTGCCCTTAAAAGGAAAATCTCATAAAATATTTTGAAGCCTTAAGTTTTTAGTCTTCCCAATAAAAATAAATTTCAGCATCATTTAAACTGTTGGCTACTGCTTTTGAGTGAATAAAATGGAATTTGACCAAGTGCTTTACTTGGGTGTAAACCACCTCTCTCTGATTTTATGATTACCTCAGTCATTTTTCATTCTTATTTTGTGAATATGAACACTGTTGTACTTTCTTACTTTCAATTTTCTAATGATGTAGTTCTTGTTATCTATTACTAATGTGCCTGCATATTTTTGACACCTTATACAATGAACCAAAGCTTCTTAAAGTTTAATAGCTCGCAATGTGCAAATGGACTTTGCTATATTATGTCTATAAGTAATAGATATTTATGTAAACAGAATCATATTTTGGGCAGCCGTTTGTGAATTGAAGGATCTGTTTTCTGTTTTAAAATTTTTAATTTAATAGAAGTAAATTTTGTTAAATTGAGCTTTACCCGTAATGTATTTTCCTTTTTGTGTTCAAAGTAACAAATACCTACAGGTAGACACCAAACAACTCTCCCTTGTCTCAAGTCATTAACTTTATCTCCATTCTTAGATAAGTATTGATTTTATTTTTTTTAATTGAATACAATCTTCTTGCATAGAAGATACTCAAAAATATTAACAGTTGGCCATTTTGTCTTTGCTTACCAGACATGTCTTCCTTGTTTCTCCTCTGCTCCTGCCCACACCCATCTTCCCCATAATCTGTAAACACCAAAACCATCTGCTCCTCCCCAATACAACTGACCATATAACCTCTGGAACACACTAACACTGACCCCTCATGCTAACTCCAGATCCTTAGTTCTAACTAGACTCTCAAAACACAAAATTAAGCATGAAAAATGTAGTTGGTTCTTCAAAGAGACTTTTTTTTCCTTTTTTGTCCAGACACAACTCCATTACCAAAGTAACAAAAAATAATTTCTCTTTTACATAATTTTAATTTACATTCAAAATGCCTTCACATTAATGGTCTCAATTGATGGTTTCTCTTTTTCCACTAAAGTTATATTCAGGACTCAGTTATGCTGCTTCTTCCTACACAGCTCGGCCCAAATCCATTCTGTTCCACATCCTTCTCTTTGTTTTCCTATTCCTACTTTGATGTCTCTTATACTTCATTTAGTTTTCTCCCTGGGACTCCTTATGTAGCTCTCTTCTGAGTATCTTTACATCTTTTCATGTTTCCCTAATGTAATTGTATATTCAACATATAGTAATATTTTGACTCTGTCATTCCTCTTCTTGGAAGTCTACATTAAACTGAAATTATTCCACACTTACAATGTGAATGTTTAATTATAGGCTTTGATGTATATGACACATGGAGTGGCCAATGTCCACCAATGATACACTACTAGATTTTACTTGTACTGATTCTTGTACGCAACCAAATTTTGTTTACTATCAGATATATACATCTAATATATATCATATAATATATTATATATAATTAAATATAATATATAATTAATATATAATACAATCTCATATATATTTTATATAGAATCAGAAAGATAGACTTAGAGCAGTATTTTCCTGTCAAAGTGATCTCTTCATTTAGTCTTTGGAACACAAGGCTAAACGTTAGTTTAAAACAATGTTCTGATACTTTCTAATGTAGGTACCTATATATATATAGTTGTAGCTGCATTCAAGAAGTTTTCCATATTTTCTGCATCTCCCATTTAGTCAAGAACACCTAGTGACATGCTACATATACTTACTATCTAATTTCCTTTGATAAGAACTTAGGGCTATAAATTATGGGCTTCCATCTGCAATCTCCCAGTTCAATTATTAAACGCTTTATTGACCAGCTGGGAGGGTTTTGTTGATATTGGTTTTGCTTGTATTTTAACCAGTGTTTCTTCAATAGGCTTGTTTATGCCTACCCCTTTAAAAAAAACTTTTTATTTTGAGAAAATTGTAAATTCACATGCGGTTGTAAGAAATAATACGGAAGGATTCCTTATACTCTTTACCCAGTTTCCCACAGTGGTAATATCTTGCATAATTATAATAAAATAACATAACCAGGAAACTGATATTGATTCAATCCAGGAAACTGATACTGATATAATCTAGTAACCTTATTCAGATTTCACTAGTTTTACGTGTACTTGTGTGTGTGTGTGTGTGTGTGTGTGTCTATTTAGCTCTATACTGCCTACCAGATTTATTTTGTATTTTGATCCCGTAGTCTATAATATCTTTTTCCAATATATAGTCATTATTTTCATTAAAATCTGGCTTGTGACACCTTCTCAGGTCAATACTACCCTACACTACTCATTGCATTTCCCTTACCACATTAGTGTCTATATATTGCATAATAATTCACTTAAATTTTACCTCGTGGTTCTCTTTGCTATTTTTTTTTTGTTGAGGAAGATTAGCCCTGAGCTAACAGCTGTTGCCAATCCTCCTCTTTTGGCTGAGGAAGATTGGCCCTGTGCTAATGTCTGTGCCCATCTTCCTCTACTTTATATGTGAGATGGCTGCCATAGCATGGCTTGATAAGCTGAGCATAGGTCTGTGCCTGGGATCCGGGTCTGCGATCCCCGCGCCGCTGAAGCAGAGTGTGCAAACTTAACCACTACGCCACCGGGCCAGCCCCTTTCTTTGCTATTCTTATGTCACATGTCTCTAGTCTTTGATTTTGAATTAATGCACTCCCAAAGGAAAAGTCAGTGTCTTCTTTTTCTTTTAGTGTGCTATCTCCAGCATCAGGTTAGGTGCACCCAAGTGCTTGGTATAGAAATGCTTGGCACAGAAAATGCTTCACTAATGATGAATGAATTATCTATATTAGGGGTTTTTTGAGACTCTTGATTCCAGAAGTCAAGTAGTAGGGAAAATTCAAAAGATTCTTGGGCAATCCATAGGAGAGTTTAATGAATATCCAGCTTACGTAATTATCTGTGTTTGTTTCTGATTGATTTTTATGGATACTGATTGATTTTTATGGATACTTTCTCAAAGTGAAATACCTGTGATTACTAGGTATATATTTACCATTTGTGAATAAATGAGGACAAAAATAAATATGCATTTATTAAAAACTTTATCATAAGTCAGCAAAGAACATCTACATTTTAAAGGAAGGTGAGGGGCTGGCCCTGTGGCTTAGCGGTTAAGTGCGTGCACTCCCCTACTGGCGGCCCGGGTTCGGATCCCAGGAGTGCACCAACACACCGCTTGTCCGGCCATGCTGAGGCCGAGTCCCACATACAGCAACTAGAAGGATGTGCAGCTATGACATACCACTGTCTCCTGGGGCTTTGGGGAGAAAAAGGAGGAGGATTGGCAACAGATGTTAGCTCAGGGCCGGTCTTCCTCAGCAAAAAGAAGAGGATTAGCATGGATGTTAGCTCAGGGCTGATCTTCCTCACAAAAATAAATAAATAAATAAAGGAAAGTGTCTATATTTTCAACAATTTAGTGATTATTAAACCCAATTTCCTGTTAACGTATGGAAATGCCTCATTCCATTATTTTTGGGTGAGACATGAGATTCTATAAACATTTTGTGAGGTTATGCTGTGTATTGTTGAACTTTTGCACAATATAAACAGCCAAGTAATTGTAGTATTTTAAGTGTCTGTCTAACAAAGCCAAAAAATTAAATTAAATCTGAAACCCTTGGGCAATTGGAAAAAAATATGGAATATTAATCAATCTGCTCTGTAGTATTGGACAGTCGCACAAATATAGTTGGTGATTTGAAAAAGAAAACTAGATTATTGTCAAATAAACTGAATTTTAAAAAAGAAATGAAAAGTTGCTTTTATGAGGATGTTGATATAATGATGCTGATTCAATCTATGATGGCTTGTCTATCATTCTGGTTTGAGTATGACTGGTTAACCATATTCAAACAATGCTACGTGATTAGAGAATGTAGATCTGAGACACTGACAAGCGACCACACATGAGGTGGCCTGGCCAGTAAGGGAAGAACAATGACAGTGAGGGGCACACAAGCCAACAAAATCATCTCACTTGTGGTTCTGAGCTTAGTCACATATCATATAAACTGATGAAAGGAGAGTTTTGCAATAAGCCTACTTGTGCAAGTGGGTTAGCATTTATTTCTGTAAAAGAGTTAAAATGAATGCATATTGCAATACATTTTGGCATTTTAAAAAAATTCTGTTATCTATAACTCTGATACTGATTCTATTTCAATAATTCCTTCAATTCATAAAGAAAAATATCTTTCAGATTCTCCATGCTTCTGGCCTTTTTCATTAACGTGGTGTCATAAAATTTCTTTATTCACACCAGTAACTCTCAACACTGATGTTATGTTGGAATGATCTAGACACTCAAAAAATACTGATGCCTCATGGATTATGATTAAGTTAAGCTAGTTTAGAGCTGAAATTTTTTAAATTTTATAATGAAAAATTATGGCATTAAAAGAAGAGAGAAAATAGTATAATAAACCCTCATGTGTCCATTATGTTCAATATTTATCAACACATGGCACTCACATCTCACTTCTCCCTCATTTTATCTCAATTATTTTGAAACAAATCTCAGGTATTTTATCATTTCCCTGGTCATTGGTATTTTTAAAAAACTCCCAAGTGATTCTAATGTATAGCCAAAGTTGAGAACTACTAGTTTAGGATATTCCTGTTTCTAGGTTGAAAAGTTCTAAGAGGCAGGGACTCTGTATTCTAAATCTTATCCTTTTCTGCACATGCAGAGCAATGTCAGACATGGTTGCTCAATAAAAATTACAGATTTACTGGAAATGGTCATTTGTATATCTGTGTTTATCACCAATAATCATAATACTCTCCTATGCTGTGTAGTATGGTAGCCACTAGCCACCTATGGCTATTTAAATTTTAATTACTGAAAATTAAATAAAATTTAAAAATCAGTTCCTTGGTATCATTTACCACATTTCAAGTACTCGCTAGCCATATGTGACTACTGGCCGATGTATTGAACAGTGCAGATATAGAAAATTTCCATCTGTTAGAAAGTCCAGTTGAACAGGGCTTCTTGACAAAAAGACAAACTTCCTTACTCTTTAGCCACTGAAAGAGTCATCAAGGATGAGAACCTCCTCAAGTGGACAAAGAGATGATGAGAATTCAAATACCACATTAGGCCAAATACAGTTAAAAATTAACTGTAAAAGTTGAAGCATATCTGAAAGTAAAATGTAAGGAGTATTATTTTGCTAAAACACTTTTTGGATAAATGCTTGCTTTACTCAACCAAATGTTTACAAAAATAAAACACATTCATGGTTTTGAAGAGGCCAAAGTGTATCCTAATTTAATTATTAGTCAAACATAATGGATAAAACTGGGATTTGGACAGTTATCAAAATAAAAGCAAAATCAGAGATATTAAATTATTGAATTATAAATACAGAATTAAAATGAAGTAAAATACAACATAATGCATGTGAACACTAAAAGAAATAGAATTTTGGAAGTGGGAAGGCAAACAATGAAAACATATTCAAAAATGTAAGGTCAACTAGGGAGATTCTTCCAGGCCTCTTGAGGAATAGGGAGGAGAACATTTTTCTGGGAAAGGGTGGGGAACATGCCAGGAATTAGACTAGATTTTCCAGGGAGAAAGTATGAAAACTTAATAGAATCAGACAGTGGCAATTAATGACAAAGAATTATTAACTTTTAAAGCCTCTCAAAATATTTGTTCTTTTATAGTTCCCGGTCTGAATTCCAGAATTGCAAGTCAGGTAGCTGACAACCAGAAGAGCCTATTAGAGGAGATTTTTAACTTTTTAGGAAGAAAATGAAGATGAAGTATTCGTGTTGGCATTAGAAAAGAGCAAATGCAAAGAAGAGTGAAGAATAGGGAGCCCTAACATCTGTACTGTTAAACATCTGGGCCTGTTTGGCTGTGGCCATACATTACACAATTAAGCTACCACAACCACAGAGTCTTGAGTATGTGGGAAACAGGAGGACTATTCATCAGTGGATTCATTTTTAATAGAGATTAATTTGTAAAATTAATTGATGATTGAATGGCTAGAGATCTGTGGCAGAAAAGCAATATTAACACTACATATTAAGCAAAGATATCCCTGATACATTCATGTTAAAATTTATGAGTTGAGAGTGTACATTCAAGTATGAAAATGTAGAAAAATGTTAGTGGTGGCATTCAGGCTATCTTAGGAACACAAAAAACAAATACTCACATTATAGCACTGGGCCAAGCATACATGAGTATCTGGGCAACTCTAATGGTTTTTAAGAGATTTTGGAACAGAATCAGGCCAGACTGAATATAGTTTGTAATAAAGTTTTATTGGCCGTGTAGAAGAGTAGAGAAAACATTTTAGTTGTTTTCAGTGAGTGAAATTTATAAGTTTATTTCTATATTGAAAATTTGCTCATATAATATTGGGGGCCATTGGTGTGTAAAAGTATGGATGTGGTGATCTATGTTACTAATGGCAATTGTTTTTTACTTTAGATGAATAAATCTTAGTTTTTTCAAATTAAAAAAAAGGTGCACTTTTTCCATGGGCACAGTAAGTAGAGATAAGAGTTGTTGTTGTTGTTGTTTTTTTATAGAGTACATTTAGAAGAAAGTCTGCATATGCAAAGCATCTCTATTTTAAAAAAAAGCATCACTAATTAAAGTATGTTAGTTAAACGCAATAAAGTACTTAAATGTATGTTAGTACATAGTGGAAAAAAGTGACATCCAAACTGAATGATTTTACCTTGAAAACTCAGGATATGAGAAAGCCAAACTACACCAATAGGAAATTTAAATATGTTATTTAAAGTGCATCCATAATTTAAAGTGCATCCATAATTTTCATGAGGTAGTTGTGCTATTCTCAGCACGTAAATACTTTCTCACATTTTCTCTACAGTTCTAATATTAAAAAAAACCTCTCATTTTGTATTTTCTAATAGAATTACATTTCATTTTGAATCACCTATTAACCTTAGGAAGCAGCGTTAGCATTGTAGATCAAGCTGAATTCCTTAACAATGAGAAGCTCAGAGAATTATTTAGATAAATGGTAATTAGTGTCACATTGTAACCTATCCTCTCCCTGGCCCTGGACACACATACCAATGCAATAGGTGTTTCAGTAGCTTCATAATTCACAAACTCAGACGTAATTCACTAAATGCCTACTATGTGCCAGGGACTTGGTTCTATGCTGTGGGTACACTAAGATGAATAGAACAGCTTGAGGTTTCTGGAAGGGTCCACAGCATAATAGCGAAGACAAAGATGGAAACAATTGAAGGCAACAATATGATTGAGGATATAAAAACGTAGCAAAGTTGATGAAAATATCCAGAGAAATCCAGGAAAGTTTCAGAAAATGCATGACACCTGCCTCAATTCCTCTTGCTTCTTACTTTCCACTTCTGAAGTCATGAGTGCATGAAAATCTTAGACTATGACCTGGATCAAATCACCCTTGGAGAAAAATATAAGGATCCTTGTTGAAGAATGAAGATATGAAATGCAGGGTAGGTTTGGGGTTCCTGGAATCATGCACAAAATCTGTTCCTAGGGCATCCTTGTTCATATCCTCAATTTTTATGATTTAAGCATTCCTTTGTCTTATGCATCAAGGTTTGTGGGGCAGGAATTGATCATAAATAGCTAAACTTTGTAATTCAAAAATATCATTCCCAAGATGTCATTTGATAAAATCAGAGTGAAAAGGTAAGAGATTTTGCTAGCTGGTTAAATATATATGCTGTATTATTTTTGGCATGAAATCGATGTCATCTTGATAAGGCAAAGGAGGGTTAAGCTCATGCAAGATTTTGTGGAGCACATTTATAGCCATGACTGTGATGTTATTAGCTCTCCTATATTTCAAGTGCTGACTTTAGATGAATATTGTGAAACAAGTGAAATGACTTTTAGTCCTTCCTAGGTTTCCCTTCTTTAGTCTTCTTGGCATCCATCTTTATCTTGATGAGAACAATTAAGACTTTCCTGCAGGCTGTATTCGAGCACCTTCACAGAATGTTAGAATTGGAAGAGATTCTAGAATTCATCAAAACCACTCCCTCAATCTTAAACAGGAGAAAATTGAGACTCAGAGAGTGGCACCCTTAAAATAACATATGCAGAGCTGGGACTAATAACTTCCAATTCAGTATCTTTCTCTTATTTCTATAATCTGCTGTTTGAAAATTTCATCCTGTTTATTTATTAGATGTTAAATAGCTGAAATTTTCCTCTTGAGGATTGCTCAACTGGTCACTTTCTACAATAAGAGTAATGATAGCATATAAATCTTCTTTCCTAGACTTGCAATATTATCACTTAATTACCACTGTCCATTTGATTTGAATGAATACTGAACATTAGTTAGCTGATTTTTTTTTTAAATTGAATCTGGAAGGGATAAAATTTCCATTGATGAGGTCCCAGTGTCCACCTTGCATGACACTTACTTCCTAGTAAAATTAGTCATTCATCGAGAAGGAATAATTTGGGCCATTCTGTTGATACCTATTCTTCAAATTTACTCTGAAAATTTAAACATTAACAAATATGTTATTAGTGGTTAATATGACAGTTAAATCTATAGTAGTATTATACTTGAAATTACTTCATGAGCTGGAGTTTGAGAGTTTTCCTGTGTTGCCAATGCTCTTTCTAAATTCCAGACATCTTACTTGAATCCTTCCACTTCGTCACTTTTTGTTTTAATATCCCTTCATTATTTTCCAAAAGATATTCGTTGTTACCAATTCATCAGAATGCTTTTATTCTCTTAATTTAGGGTGACATTAGTTTTCTTTGCTTATTTTCTTTTCTTTAAGTTATTCTGGAAATGGATGTGGAGGAAGTCATATCAATTCACAATTTGACTATATTGAATCACATGGGTTTGATTTGCCAAAATGTATAACATTGTCTTGAACGTTTAGTGTGGTTAGAAGAAAGCTTGAACTGTAAGAAGAGGTTTTTTGTGTGTGATGTCCACTTAACTAATAAATCTGTCATCACTGACTGGTCTCCATTTCCTCTGAAATAAACAAATCACTATTAAGTCCTTTGAAGCAGGAGACTGCCAGGAAACACAAAAGTCACTTTTGCTTCATCCTCCAAGATAAAGTATTTAATAAGTGGAAATGAAATGCAACAGAAGGAGCCGTGAGGTCTTCACACCTGCTAGAAAGTCCAGCAGATCTCCACAGAGCAGGAATTCAAACAAACTTCAAACCTTGATGTTCAGCAAAGTGCAGAGACAAAGCCAAGAATGAACTTTGTAGGCCCCTTGGAAACTTCTTCAGTAGAAATCCTGAATTGTGAGAACATAGGAAATTTTGAAGAGGAAAGGCTAGGAATCTGGAGGCCTGTGGCCCCCAATTCAATTAGCCCAAGAGTTGTTTTATCTTTAGATTATTTCATATTCTACTCTAGTCAAATGGTAATTGATCCTTATGTAAGAACTTTTATTAGAAAGGCCGGGTCTTGGTTAAAGAGTAAACATCAAGCATCAATTGATGGCTTTTTCATCTGTTTGTTTGCTTGCTTATTTACTTTCAGAGAATTCCAGACTTAACGTTTCATTTTTATTTATCTCAATCAAAATAAATTCCTTTAAAGTAAATGCACATACATTCTAACCAGCAGTTCACTAGGAAAATACATGAGGTCACGTAAGATGCAGGGCAAAGAGAGAAACCAAATGCCAAAACTCCTAGAAGACCAAAAAGCAAACAAGAAACAAAGGAAATAAACAGGCATTAAAAAGAAAAGTGAAAGTGTATCCCCAAATTAAATTTAAAACGGTGTTACATCACTGTTTTCCCTAAATTTTGTGTTCATCCTTTATTTTTGATTAAGGAATTTGTCTCAATAACAGAGCAAGTCTCTTGTCTACTTTATATGTAGTTATTAGCTCTTCTAGCACAAATAACTGTAGTTGATATTTGTTTTAACAGTCATAATGCTAAAATAAACAAAAACAAAAAACACTTGATCCAAACTAAAAATTTTATTTGAACTAAAAATTTCCTTCATCTTAAGGTTTGATAAACCTCTTAACTCAGATATATATTTTTTTCAATATATAGGAGTGCAACTGGGGAGATGAAGACAGCAAGTTTTTTTATGTCGCCAGTAGCTCAGGGACTGGAATGATGCCATTACTGTACGCAGTTTCTCACTGCCTGCCTTACACTTGTCTGTCCTTAGTTAAGGATACCTGCAGTGTGCAATTATTTATAATAGTTCTGCCCCCACAAAAGCTTGCACATTCATCTTTTTCTTTTAAAAATAAATTTAATGCTATGCCATTCAGATATTTTAAAGATTATTGTAGAAATTGCTCTTCCTTGACAATGGCAGATATGGCCATAAGATGAAAATTCTTATTTCATTCTATCTTTTTGAAAGTAGAATCTTTTTACTCATCAACTTTTCATCAATAAATTTATAATTATGTTGGCTTTCAGATATTCCTGATACTTTTAAACAAAACAGTTTAAAGAGTTTGTGGCTGCAAAAGAGTGTCATACCAGTATGCTCTATGTGGCTTCAGTCATTGGAAGCTGCAACAGGAAAGTTGATTTTATATTTACAGGTATAACTTTGGTTATTTACAGATGTGGAAATGACCATTATGTTAGTATATTTGAGGCTTCAGTAATTTACATCTCTGAATTATTTGATAAAAAGGTATAGAGGCCTTTTAATTCTAGAGATTCTGTTCCCACAGTATTGATAATACCTTAGACTTTGACCTCCAGCACGTGAAGAGTTCATTGGCTGTTAGGCTATTTTCTTCTAATTATGGGAAACACTGATTGGTTTAATGGAGCTGCGTTTATAAATTTTCATATGCACTACACTCAATCATAAATCTTTTGGAGTTGTTTTATTCTTTATAAATTGCAGGATGAAATACAAATAAATTACCAAAAATACTCAGTCACTGCACAGTGTGGATATTAAAGAGGATGTGGAAAACTTTTGAAGGAATGGGGGCTTGCTCCATTGTTCTAAGCCAAAAATATCAAAATTTGGCTTATAAGATTGTGGAAACTAAAAGTCTGCTTATTCCTATAGGGGATTAATGCATTTCCTTAACCTTGAAAAATTGTTGCCTGGCAGCTACAAAATATGTCTAATTTTCCTAGTCCTATCTTTATTCCTTTATTTTGAACTGATTATCATTCAAAAGTTCTGATCTGCTGACCATAAAATCTCATTAGAATATTGTACAGCTGATGATAATATTCTCCTCATGCTGTAGGAGCTGTTTGATATATATACTTTGTGTGTGTGTGAGGAAGATCAGCCCTGAGCTAACATCCATGCCAATCCTCCTCTTTTTGCTGAGGAAGACCGGCTCTGAGCTAACATCTATTGCCAATCCTCCTCCTTTTTTTCCCTCAAAGCCCCAGTATATAGTTATATGTCATAATTGCACATCCTTCTAGTTGCTGTATGTGGGACGCGGCCTCAACATGGCCGGAGAAGCAGTGCGTCGGTGCGCGCCCGGATCCGAACCCAGGCTGCCAGTAGCAGAGCGAGCAAACTTAACCGCTAAGCCATGGGGCCAGCCCTATATATACTTTTTTATTGATTATAAGTAAAATTGACTCAAGATTTCTTTTCATATCTACTTAATTGCTTTTAGTTTAGGAAAATGGAGAACTGAAAAACACCAAAATTCAATCACTTCTCTAAAGAAAAAGTATTATGTGTTACATTAATATGACACCCATCTTTGAAGACCTCAAAGATGCTAAATATAGAATTCTCTAAATCGTGGTCTTTGGCTAATTTAATTTTCCTTTTCAAAAATAATCCAGAAGGCAAATAGCAGCAGTGTTGTTGATTTTCTGTTCTAGACTTCCTTAGTCAACACCAGAAAAGAGAATAATCTAGTGTCAGGGAGCAGCAATCTTTTCCTTTTTAATTCCAGGGTGTAAGGATGGTCTTGTGTAAAATAAAAGTGAAATAGTTAACTTTGCAAAGTCCTAACTATAAAATTATTTTAATTTACCCTATTAACATGGCTCTTTCCATTGCATAATGCTATCTCATATTATGTTATTAAATATAACTATGATGGTAGTAGCACCTATATCTGCTATGCCAGCCAGTCATTATCTGTTACTGGAAAATTTGTCAATTAGCTCAAGTGACTAGAGTGGTGCTAATAACGCCAAAACCACAGGCGCAGGTTTTGTGACCTCAGCTTCTTTCAGAGAACGACTTTCTTTCGTGGCTATAGGGCATGGCACTACTCATTGCCAGCCACATAATAAATGCATTCTGTGTTAAACAGGGAGCTGTGTGTGTTTGCCCAGTGATAAATGGAAAACCCATTCAAGGATGCCACTTTGAAATGGTTGATCATATTTTTAGGATGACTGATTCATCTCCCCCACTCCTTCACTCATTCAGTCACATATAATGTGCATATTGAGTGTCTCCCATTGGCAAACTGCTGTACTTCTAAAAAAACGTGTGCTTGACTTAAAAAGCAAAATGCGTCTAAAAGCTGAAGCCCCGAACATTATGTAGGTGTCTATTTGACCAAGTGAATTTAATAAATGTGTTAACATATTCATCAATAAAGAGGAAAATTGAAATAATTTGAGTATTTCTCTCTCACACCATGCTAATTAGCTTAGCTGTAAGATCTCAGCTACAGATCACGACAAGTGTGACACAGAAAGATGATAGCCACTTACCAATAGAATAGCTATTCATGTATTTAGTTACGAAAGGTTATCAGTTTTACATTCTGAACAATTGTTTAATATTTCCCTTACCCTAATTTCTTAGTTTAGAAATGCAATTTTACACCTGTATCATTACAAGAGTTCCTCTCCAGTTTATCCCAATGCTTCCTTTCTTGTTTGTTTTTTCATGCAAGTGTGACTACTGATTTAAACACTCTTCATTGACCACTGACCAAGTGTCTAGCACAGTGCTGGAACTCGAACATGGGATCAGTTGTTCTCAAACTAGGGTGATTTTGTCTCCCAGGAAACATTTGGCAATATCTAGAGACAAATAATTGTCACAACTTGAAAATGTGTGGAGTGCTGATTGTCATCTAGTGGTTAGGGGCCAAAGATGCTGCTAAACATCTTTCAGTGCACAAGACAGCCCCACAACAAAGAGCTATCTGATCCAAATGTCAACAGTGCCTAAACTGAAAAATCCCTGGGGGGCGAGTTGGATGGAGAGGATCTAAAGAGTAAGGTCAAGTTCCTGCTCTTTAGGCACACCCATCTAATCCTGTCTTGATTAAAATCCTTGAATTAATATTGTCCATGTTGCTCACAGCCCACACTCTCTTGCCCACTTTTTTCCTCCAATTTTCCAGCATTCTTCATGTGCTGGGCTTCAACCCCAAGAGAGCATTGCTTTCTGAAGGCATTCTGTGTTCTTTTGTGTTGTAAGATTTTGTTCTTGTTACTTCATTTGTCTGGAATACCCTTCTTTCTGCATCTATAGAAATGCTGCTCATTTTTAGTTCCACCTCATATATTACTTCCTCCTTGAAGCCATCCTTAACTCACTCTGGAAAAGACATTCACTCCCTTCCTCTCAATAGTCTTATAGCTTATTGTGCAGCCTTTTATTTTTGAATGCATCATTTTGCATTAAAATTATTTGTTAACCCACATGTTCTAAATTTGATTATAGAGATTGAATCTTTAGTTCCAAGCACATAGGACAGCATCTGGTACAGAGTTGCTGTTCAAATATTTGATACAAGAATAAAAATAAGTACCTGAATAACGGTAGAAGGAAAATGATGGATCTAAATCACATGGAACATTTAAAAATAGTAAGCTTGATCTGTTTTACTCTCAAGTGTTGAAAATTCTGGGTTTAGACATTAGGCATCCTTTGACATGTAACAGATATAGATTTGAAATTTGCATTCCATATACATACACAATAGTGCAAGACCATTTCCTTTTCTCCTACTAGTAATCCCTATACTTGCAAATAAACACATGGTAATTGCTTGCAAAAAAGACACATTATAGTTTCTATACTACTCACATTTTAAAATAACATTGCGTAGTTTATAAATAAGTTTATATATTAAACGTAAATTTTAGGGCTTCTGCTTCCAGAAAGATAGAATAAATATACTTTTCTCGATTCCTTCCACTAGGTACAACTGAAAACACTGTACATTGTATATAAAACAAACCTGAGAAGATTCTGAAAGGTAGAGAAAGGAAGGCAGAATGGTTAGGGACTTTGAGATCCAAAAAATGACATGGTGCTGAGTTCCCTGGGTTTGCTTTTGCTTTATATGTCCCAGACTTGGAGTTGAAGAAGCCAGCAACCTCAAAAAACGAGCAAACAAAACTAAAAAAGTTCCAACAGAAGTCTGCCATCTTTAGGCAAAGGTCCAGGAAAGGAGCAGACTCACGAAGCAAAATGCTTTAAGACAACAACTGCTCTACTCAAGCAACACAACTCTTGCTCTGTGAAAGACCCTATTAAAAGGGTCAACGATTAAAAAGGAGGGAACTGTTGATGAATTTCAACAACTTGCATGAATCTCCAAAGAAATATAGTGAGTGAAAAAAAGCCAATCCCAAACGTTATATACTGTATTATTCCATTTATATAACATTCTTTTTTTTTTTTTATTTTCCCCCCAAAGCCCCAGTAGATAGTTGTATGTCATAGCTGCACATCCTTCTGGTTGCTGTATGTGGGATGCGGCCTCAACATGGCCGGAGAAGCAGTGCGTCGGTGCGCAGCCGGGATCCAAACCTGGGCCACCGCAGCAAAGCGCGCGCACTTAACCGCTAAGCCACGGGGCTGGCCCTATATAACATTCTTGAAAGGACAAAAATTACAGAAACGGAGAGCAGATTAATGGTTGCTAGGAGTTAAAGAAGGGGTGGGGCCAGAGGGAATTGGGTGTGGCTATAAAAGAGCAGCAGGAGAGATCTTTACGGTGATAGAAACATCGTGTATCTTGACTATTTCAACGCCACATTGCAAGATTGTGCTATAGTTTTGTAAGATTACCGTGGGTAAAACTGGAGAAAGGTACATGGAATCGCCCTGTATTATTTATGATTACATGTGAGTCAACAATTATCTCAAAATAAAAAGGTTAATTTAATAAAAAATTATGATGACAGTAGTTCTTTAGCATATCTTTATATATAACACAAGTTTATTTAACTTTTTATGTGGTCTATGATATAGTTTATATTCATAGTAGATATTTTCTCTTCCAATGTGAAGATGTTAGTGCTGCTCTCCAAATAGGAACTACTTCTTTTGGCTGAGAACAGAAGATCTGCTTACACGACTGGTGTTTACAAAAGATGTCACAACATATATTCCATGCTTTTATGCCACATACATTTTGTTGAAAATATTGTAAATTACTTAGAGTATTCAGGAAACATGAGTAATTACATAGAAGTTTTACACTTTGTGACAGGGTTCTAAAGAGACATCCTGAGAATATCCTAGTCACAGCTAGTTGACATAACATAGTTTTTTTGGAGCAGTAAAAGAGCATAACTGTATTTTAAAACAAATTTTCAGAAAAGTCAAAAGAAAATGAGTTCATTGCTGAGAAGCCTATAGGTTCAAAGCAGTTGAAGCCTAATATCCTATCATCATACCCAATATTAATATCACACTATTAAAGATGGTATTTTGGAAGCTGTTTAGATCCTTTGTTGGTAGAATCTAAAGCTGAGAAGAAGATGAGTTAATCATTGGATGGGTTCTTGATCATTGGTTCTTTCCAGGATATGCTTGTTAATGTCCAGTGGTCTTATGTTGGGAGAATGAAATTACCAAGTAATCACGTCAGTGTATTAAAGATGTGATCACCTATGTAATTGTGTATGTATTTATGTATATTATGTATGTAATTATTATGTAATTAAAGACCTTGAGAATTTTGAAATCATGTATGGCTTTGAAATTTTTAGATTGGGAAGGTACAAACCGTTAAATGTCGCTCATGGTGGTCTTTTGCATTGTTTTCAGTAGGATCTCTTTTGATATGAGTTCAAAATGGAATACTTGGACAAAATTGTCTTGTACAATGGTTAAGAGCACAGACTCTGGTGGAAGATTTCTCGAATTAAACCCTAGCTCTGTTCCTTGCTGGCCATGTGACCTTACATGTGTTATTGAACCTCTCTGTGCCTCAGTTTCCTTATTCCTGAAATGAAGGATTAATTGAGTCAATGAATGTAGGTGTTTAGAATACAGCCTGGCACATAATAAGCACTACTTAGAGGTTAATCATTATTATTATGTCAACATCAAGAACACTGTAAAAATTATATTATATTCTTAAAGAATTTCTTTTTTTTTTAGTAATTAGAAATGGTATTGTATTAGAATTTTACCTGAGACAATAGCTTACCATTTTTGACCATCAAGATTATGCTGGAATTAATTGATTGGTTTTGTTCAATGCCTACTATGCACTACTACTGATCACAATCTATTAAATGATGCCCGCCTTTAATTGCTCTGGACAGGAGCATGAAGATTTTCATAGCAGTAGAAAGGGAGCATGTATCATATTTCATTTATAGATACCAAAATTCGACATTCAAAACCAATTTTTTATTCCTCCTGTTTTAAAACCATTAGTGATCATTATCAGGAGAAAACACTCAGCATGGAAATCAAGAGCTCGCTCAGGCTGGCCCTGGCCCCACATTCCCTCTTTCCCTGCATCCTTGTTTCTAGCATGTTGAAGTAGTTAGTGTTCCCAGTACATTCCAGGTGCTCTATCTCATTGTTTTGTTCACTCTGATCTTAATGCAATCTCTGGTTTCTCTTTTGGGCAAACTCTTCTCCATTTCCAAATTCTAACTCACATTTGCCTTCTACAGGATTCCTTCTGAACTAAAAACAAGCAGATTGAGTGCTTCTCTTCTCTTCTCAGACCACTATGGAAGTCCCTCCACTCTACTAGCACCTTCTTCATTGTATTGACTTATTTTTTCAGTCTAATTGATTTTATACTTCAAAATTTGTAAGTACAGGAAAGTACAAAGAAGAGAATAATTGGCATTGATTTTTTTTTTTTTTCTCTATCTCTTCTCTCTCTCTCTCACTTCTCTCCAATGCGGTGAGCTCCTCAAGGGCAGGAGTAATTTCTTATTCATCTGTGTGTCCCCTCAATGCCCTGTACAGTTACTGGCACATAGAAAGTACTCAGTAAACATTTTATGAATAACTGCATTCACAGGAGATGGAATTGGTTTCAAATGTTCTTGGGATATAGTAATGAGACCAGCATCATTTGAACTTATGATACCTACCTTGATACAATAGGAACAGACTTCTAAAAGGCAGAGTAAAGGCAAATTTGGAAGTACTTGAAAGCAGGTAAAAAAGTGTGCATTGGGCTGAGCAATTATTGCAGTAATCTTAGCACAAGGTGCTGAACCTGACTCAGGTGTTGTTTGCCATCGCAAAGGAAAATTGTACAGAACATTGTGACTAATAGATTGTGGGGGATGGAGAAAAGTGGAAAGAATCAAAATCCTTTAAGGATTTTGAGCCTAGAAATGGTAAAACTATTGTGCTACTGATAGAGAGGTTGGAAAAGGAAGCTAGCTCAGTTTTGGGAAAGAATTTAACTTAAAATCTGTTGACTTGTAGGGGATGGCAAGACAACAGTGTAGGAATGCCCAGTAGGCAGTTAAAAGAGTGGGACTGGTGAGAGCATGCCTGATATCTAACGCTACTTAGTGGTTGATTAAGTCAAAACCATTGATCTGTAGGCTTAGGTCTATCTGGTCACCAACTCTGGGAGTTTAGAATAAAATGTTTTGCAAAATGTACAGGTCCATCTCACTCCTTAATCTCTATAGTGTTGTCTAAATTTGAAAGTCTTCTGTTTTACTTTTCTATGGGATATTAGGCTCTCTGCTGAATTAGGGCCCTGTCCTGAGTTCCAGCTAGTTTGTCAGCAGCATAGTGTTCTGATCTACTCTACTCTTACTTGTCCCAGGATCCCATAGGCTGGGCACCTATACTTTTTGCCATATCGATTCCTTACCATTGTGACAGAACATTTTTTTCTGCTCAAAAACATATTACTTCTCTTAGCCTGTCATTCAAGGCACTGCATGGCCTCAACCTATCTTTCTGGGATGATTCCATCATCTCCTCCATCTATACTCCATACTCCACGTACTCACTGTTTTCTGCACCCACTAGTCAGTTTCTAACCTTAAGTTTTGTTTTGTTTTTGTTTGTTTGTTTTTGGTGAAGAAGTTTGTCCCTGAGCTAACATCTGTGCCAATCTTCCTCTATTTTGTATATGGGATGCTGCCACAGCATGGCTTGATGAGCGGTGTGTAGGTCCCCGCCCGGGACTTTGGCCCACAGACTCCGGGTTGCTGAAGTGGAGTGGGCAAACTTAACCACTACGCCACTGAGCCGGCCGCTCTAACTTGTAGTTTTTACTCTTATTTCCCCTATCATCTGAAAGCCCTTTTCTGTCATCTCCCATTGTAGAAGCTCTATTTTTTCTTTAAGAACCATCATAAGTGTAATCTGTTCATGAAACTTTTCACGATTCCTCAATTTCATGTGATTTTTCCTTCTTTGATTATCCATAGGTGTTTGTATCTCTCTTCCAGCACTAAGCCTGTTCTTTGATGTTTTGAACTATTTTTAAATATTTTAAAAATCTCTTTTCCTAATATCTCCACCCAACACACACATACACACACACACACACTATTTTTATAAGCTCCTTAATGAAGTTACATGATATATTATTTACTAATTTGTACACAGTCAATAAATATTTGTTGAGAGGAATTCGTATGGTAATTGACACCTTGAAAATGGTGAACTGTTAAGATATGGAAATTCTTTATAGAAAATAGCAGACTAAGCACAGCCCTTGGAGAATTCCCCATTTTGGGAACAGAGATGAGGAATGCCAGAGACAGTGACTTGCTTTGGTTATTCAGGGAGTTGTGGGAGGGCCTTCCTAGAACCCAGGTCAACTGTGGCTTAGCTAGTGAACAGCTTAATTTCATGTAAATTGGCTATTATTAATCATTTACAGAGTGAGACATTTCTGCTCCTATTTTATAGCTGTATTGGCAAGTGGGTGCCAGAGGAAAAGGGAATTCCCTGGGTAACTAGACTCCAACCTCAAACCTCTTTACTTCCTCTGGATGATTAATTATGTTGCAAGGTTCTTAACAAAGGACCCTTGATTCGGATCCCGAAGCGCTAGGGTATTAAGGCTGCAGCACTTTCGCTGCATCCTAGTTCAGTTAAATTTTTCTCAAAGCTGGTTCCTATTTCTAGCAGTAAGTCTTCAGTTCTGGAACTTTAGTTTCAGCCAAAATAAACTATTGTCTCAAGTCTGTATTTTTCCTGAAGCACCATGGCATTTTTATGGAATGTGGAGACAGTTTTATGTAAGATTTTAATGGTAACAATAAAGGACCCAGATCCCCTTTTCTGGCCTGCTATCCTTTCCTCTCAATCCCAGAAGTGATTATACAGCTTCCAAAAGGAGGACCATCTCAAGCTTTCCAAATGAAATCTGTCATTTATTTACTGTGTGATGTGATCCTTACTTTCCTGGATTTTTTTTTTCCTCATCCACAACAACATAAAATTATTTTTTTATGTAGTTGGTTACATTTTTAAGGAAAAAAAGCAATCCCCTATATCATGATTATATGGTTCAAAATTGTCTTGTTATTCAATTAAATAATGCTAATAAAGTCTTAACTTTTAAAGTAGCTGTGCTTTATCGGTAAACATTTATTACTCATGCTGCTAATGATGCTAATTCAGAGCAGAAAATAGTGCATTAAATATTAAAGACTTTTTAAATACAAGAGAGACAAAGTTTGCCTCTTCTCGATTTTTTCCTCAATATGTATTAAGTTCATTAAAACACACATGTCACAAGGTTGAATTTGAATGCTATGGGAATATCTCTAGCATAATAGGGTCAACATGTTGATATGTAGCATTTTGAAGGCCAGATTTTCTCACTTCGATGAGTGAATAAAGGAAATTTTCTGAGGTTATTATGTTTCTATTATTTGAGTTTGTCTTATGAGCTCGCCGAAACATGGTTTGTAAATTGAGGAGTTTAAAAATAAAAGAGAGTTCTGAAGTCCTGTCTTTGTAAGAAGATGAGCTAATGCATACATGGTAATCCTAGGAAAAGTCATCATTTTTTCAAAGTTAATTAACTTTTAAAAGTCCTATTGTTTTGTTAAATGGTTATCTTTTAAAATGAGAAGTTATGTTCTAGCAATTTCAGGAAAATTACAATAATAAACTTTTTGTGATATGTTGTTGTTGGCTGTTATAAACAATTATAAAATTTCAGTCTTGTAGAATTGCTACTAGTATATAATAACTGTTCACAGAAGCTTTAGTTTCATGTTCCATAAAATTGAGCTTCCTGTCTTTACATTTTAGAACCTAGATCATGGTCCTTGAGATTTTGCTATGTGAATGCACATAGTTGCTAAGGAAAGGAAATAGTGTAATACGAGAAGACAAAGAAAATAAACCATCAAAGTAGACTTTTGCATAATAAGCAGAATCTTAGTGCTTGTTGAACTTAGCTACAGAATTTACTAAAACATATCTTTGAGCCATATGTCTGGAAACATCTTACCATTTTAATGTGGAAAGCTCAAGGACCTCCCTGAGACACTGTTATGGTGACTTCATGAGGCAAACCTGGATTATGGTAAAAATGAGCAATCACAATGTTCTTCCAACATTTATTTTATGTATAAGTATCATAGGTTTGTGAGAATTGCATGCTGATTTCTTTTTCTCAACAGAAACCTCAATTATTATTTTTAGAGCATAATCACTATCAGAAAAGACTTTACTTACACTAATAAAAACTTTCTTCTGATAGAGCTATTGAAATACCTAAATTAAGGAATTTTTCTAATATTCATCTTATTTATGAAAATTAAACTATAAGCTTTATTATTTTAACATATGTTTATATGTTAAACATATGTTTAACACAGTATATTTAACATAAATATACTTGTTGTATTTATTTCTTGATGTATATGCCCATCTATGTAAACACATAGAATGTGTGGATAATACTGTTTATAAATTGCATTTAGTGTGGCAAATATATTTTGACATATGCACAACACATTCAATATAGCACCTTGAGGATAATGAGCTATCAATAACAAGAAAACACTTATTAAAGTCAAATATTATCTTAGAGAGAAAGGGTTAACCCTGATTCACTAAATCATCATTCTTTCATACTCTGGGTATTAATTTTATGTCAAAGTGGTTTATTTAAGTGAAAAAATACTAGAGCTCTTCTCAAAAAGGTGATTAAATGTAATTATGAATTATAGAGCTTTCTCTTTTCATTATGAAAACCTTCTCATGTTCCATGGAGTACTTTCTTTTAATAAGACTTCTTTATAGCTAAGCGCTGATGGAGCTATGTTTGTAACATAATAAGCATTTAAAATATAATCACTTAAATACAGTATTTCCAGTAGCCTCGATCTTAATATCATGGATTTTACTGAGTTTGATGTACTTTATCAGACTCAAGTTCAAAATTTTTCTATGTTACATAGATAGTCTCTTCTTCAGTTGAGAAATAGTATACTCCAGATTGGAAAGAAGTAAATGTATAGATATTTGTGAGAGATGATAATAGAAAGCCATTGTCATTTTATCTAAAGTCTGGGGAGAAGAAAAATACAATTATATTGTGAAAATGTATTTTCAAATGCTATAGAAGTTTTGTCTCAGGTAAAACTTTCTATTTATTTTTGAGGAAGTTTATAAGATACTTTTATGTCTATTATCTAACTTGTCCATTTAAGAAATCTATGAGGCTAGTAGTAAACTGAGCATAAAGGGATCACAACTATGAGATGAATGAATCAGGATGAGCACTGCAGTTTTTACACCAAGTCTATTGCCATTTGCATTCTCATAGCCATCGCCAGAAAACTTAGTGTTTTAGTGTAGATTAATCAACATTTATTGTGTGGCTTGTAACGTGGAGCATAATTGTGAACACATTCTTTTTAACTTCCAATATTTCATAGTAAGTGCCCATTATGGAAGATTGCCTTTGATATTGTAATTAAATATAAGCTTAAAATAGGAAATTTCCCCTTAGCACTGCCACAATTACGTGGCACACACTTAAATGCATGTGACAAAATGCTCGTGACACAAAAATATTCATACCCATTCCTCAGAATACAAGGTTTATAAATGTTTTTGTGGTAATTTTTCTTCTGTTTACTATTTGTCAGCCAATTCTTTCTAGAGACCAGGTACTTTGTATATTTTACTTGCATTGTCTAGTACTTAAAATAGCACAATAGTCAAGAGACCATCTGAGAAATGCTTTTTTCTTTGTTGACAGTCTTACAATTCAGGGATTCTATTGTCTTTTTCCAACAATTCTTTACATTTTTCTTTGTTTTAAGTTGTAAGTTCCTTAAGTAATTTCAAAGTAGAAGTATTTTCAAGAGAAAATAATTCCAATATTTATCTTAAAAGAAAAATATTATTGCAGTTGTGGGAAATTTGGAGTTTCTTTTCACTGGTATTAGACCATGTCTATACTTTTAGTTGCCAATATTTGGATATCAAAGGGTAGTCCTTTTCTTCTTGATGTATTTTATTGTATGTTTTGGGTATGACACAGCTATTATTTCATTTAAACAACAAAATCTTCAGATGCAGTGATCATTGCTGGATACTCCAATAATCTATGATTAGCAACAGCTTGCTATATGTTGCGTATGATTAAAAAGATCTTTTTCACTTATCTATAGCAACTCCTAGCCTTTTCTTTGCTCACAATGGCATGAGCATAGTCTCTGTGATTTACCCAGTTTGGTGAACTGATTGTCAGATCAACACAGGAAGAAGGGTTATTAATGAATCATAGAAAAATGTTGTCTGTTCTACAGATGAACTTTAGAATACTGCTTTAAGTATTGTTGTCTAATCATGAAGATCATTCTCAAGTTAGCTAGTCATATACTTTTAGCCTAATCTAACTTTCTTTCTTTTCTAAGAGGTTATCACTATAGAGATTATTATCTGTGACTTTATGATAGTTTCTCAATACCAGAATTTAGTTTGTGAAATAGCAAGGTGTTACAACAGTGTGCTGGGGCCAGTTAGTAGGGGATCTAGGAAGCCAAGTGTTAAATTTTCAGGAAGTTTGAGAGCCAGTTGACATCATCTTAACTTTGTGGCTTGAAATTTGCTATGGTGAGAATATTTACATCATGGAAAGTGGCAAATTGTACAAACTACAGCATTTTTCCCCTCTTACCAGTACACAACTGGGTAAGTCATTGTAAATCCTTTAAAAAAAGGATTCAAATATTGCATAAGAGATTAAAGAATTAAAAATCTATTAATGATTTATATATGTACAAAAAATTTTCATGAATTTGGTTAATGCATATGTGACCAATGATGACTAAATAAAACAAAATATTTTAAATGTTTAGAGTATAAATATATATGCCTCATACACATAAAACATAAATACCCTTTTTATTTTGGCTTACTTTGAAAATAAAAGACAATGCCATTTAATTACTTAAAAAAAAGTATGCTTTGATTTTGACTCTACTTTTTAGTAGCAAAGCTGTAAAAAGAAAATATGAAAAATAAAATCACACAGACTTTGCAAAAACCATTTATTTTTTAAAAGGAAACATAATTAAACCTTACTGATTGGTCAAAGAAATTCTGAGCACAGCTAAGTCTTTTAAAATATGTATTGGTAGAAAGAGCTAGAAAATATTACCACCTCCTTTCTAAAATCAATTTCATTTTTAAAAAACAAATCAAGATATATTTCACTAAATGCTAGGTGTGAAATGACAGTTAAGTGATTCAAATAAAATTAAAAGAATAATACATGTGATTTAGTAAAAATTTCAGTTAGTTAAATCTGACTCATGATATATTTTAAGTTTAATTATTAATAATAGGTATACATTATTGAATTGATACTACATCTCAGATATACACATTTTGAATCCTCTAATTTTCCTCTTTACAATAATCATGTGTGGATTCTGTAAATGGGGAATCTGAATTTCAAAAGACTTAGGCTCAGAAGACCACCTAGTTGATAAGTAGAAACAATGGATTTCCAACTCAAGTTGGTGGGCTTCAAAGCTCCTGTTACTTTCCCAAGTCATTCTTCCCTTCTAAATATGTAAAAGTTATAAACAATATAGAAAGCTGTAAAACTTACACACTCTAATTATAACCACAATTCTGTTTAATCAAATCATTCTGTGTAATGCAAAACTTTTTAAAATGTATACTATTATTAAAATTTTTTTCCACCGATTGAGAATTATTGCAAGATAAGCAGAGGATTTGTTTTACTCGTGTGTCTGTTAAAAATTACATTTTAGGAGTAAATCGTGTGCTCCTTTTGTACAACACAAGTGTTGACCCACAAGTGTTAAGAACAACAAAAATGTTGATGCTTCAAGCCCCTTTCCCTCCACATAGTGGAATACTGAATGCTATTGAATATCTAACCCTCATAAGCTTTTGACACATTTCAAAAATGTGAAATGTATAGGCTATGATCCATGACAGGGGAAAAAATCATTAAATTGTGAGTTTTGATGGAATGCCTCAATTTGATGTAAAATTACAACCCATGAATTAATTGTCTGCAAGACCTAGATGAAATCTTCACTTCCTCATAAACTTAACTCCATACCATTCGTGTAATGTCTTGGTAGAGATTAGAAATAGGTGTAGAAGATTTTTCACATCTAATATAATATAAATGTAATTATGATAAATTTTATTTTTCAGATTTCTGTGAAAATTATTTTCCTAGTGTAATTCTTTTAGCATTACACTCAAGTTAGTCTCTGAAATATTATGAATGCATAGATAATTGCATTTAAGTTCTTAAGTTTCTATATAGAATGTGTAATTGCATTTAAGATTTTCAAAAAAGTGTTTTAGAAGCTCCCTATATAGTTAGCAATTCTTAAGGCTTTACAGAACGTTTCATACCATATGTAGGATTAAAAGAAAGCTTCATGGGTAGACAGAGTCTGTTATATATGCAGATATACATATGTATCTTTCTATAATTGCCCCCCATGAAATGCAGTAATAGTGATATTATTCAGGTATGTCCCACAAAGTGCTCTCACAAAACCACAGGTTATGCAGCCCCAAACATCAAATTTTAATAAACAACTGCCATGATGTTCTACCCAAAATGACTACTTATAGTTATTTGTGGATTTGTCTTAAGCAGCGTCTATCCCCAACTTGATTGTAATCTACTTTGGGATAGGTACCATGACGTATTGATCCGTTTCATGGCGTGTTACACAATAAACTATTCATGTATGTATATAACACACCACACTATAAACAAATAGTATGGATTATAGAGACCTGGTTTAAAGATGGACCATAGCTTAAATTGGTATGTAAATGACACTTTATTATTAAGCCTCCCAGTTCAACAAGATTGTCAGTTCCGAATTCCCCTTTCTCCACAGACACGCAGATCTTGGACTCGACTATCATTCATACCTTCTTTTGTCCAAGAAGTGGAACTCTAGAATCATTCTCTTTGACCTCAACCTCTTCCTTCATCTCTCAGAATAACATTTATAAACTAAATGTAGGTTTCATTTTTCCTCTCTTATTCATAATCATTCAGACCGTTGCAAACATTCTGGCTTCACTGGTCTGTCACCAACCACTTTTGCTTGCATATTCTTTATGGCATAGGCTAGCAGTTCCTAACATTTTACAGTCAAAAATCCATTTTAATAATAATTTCATCTCTCTACTCAGATGTTTCAGATTTTTTTCCAAGTAAAATTCATTGCAGTTTTTCCCAACTCAAAATATATGTGAGTAGTAAGTAGTAGTAATAATGATGAGAAGGAGGATGATATGACTTGTATATTTTGAGAACCATCAGCACTTCTTTGTCATTTTCATATTATTATGCTCAAACATATTTACATCAGACATTGTTTATTATTTGGGGAAATTATTAAATCACACAAGTTGATTTATTCATAGAGCAGTGATTTTATTTTTGTTTGCCTAAAGCAAGTATCACTTAGTCAACGTGCATAGAATTCTATTTGTGGAGGGTATTTAAGTAGTGTTCCATAAATGTAAATTCTATTCTTATACTTCTCGTAATTGGAAAATCTCCTTACAAGAACAATCACAAATCAACTTTAATGCAGATAAGTCACCCTGAGACTTTCTATTCTTGCCAGTTTAGCTGCAATAGAGAAATAGATCACAAAGTGTTTACCTCTACCAGCAGCAGTCAAAAGGAAATTAACAGCCGCTTGGTGCATGGGCCAAAACCCCAAGTTGGTTGGGATTTTCCAATTATTTTTATTTTATTACTTTTATGTATTATTTATTGTTTTTAAAATTTGTCTTTTATACTGTGAAATTAAAGAAAAATCAATTTATAAGTCATTTGCCATTAATCTTCCAAAATGATTATTTCTGAGGTTAAAAAATACCTAGGTGATACCTCTCAAACCCTCTATGTGAAGAAAATTATAAGTAGACAATATTTCCAAGCAAACAAATAAGAGCACAGTATTTAAGACAGTGGGGTTATGATTGTTGTTTAATAAATACTTCTGATCTGATTTTTTAAACCCATTTAAGAGTGTTAGTTAAACATTTTGTATTCTCTAACATCGAGGCAGAATGTGACTTCTGTCTACCTAAATCAATATTCCTGGCTGCCAGGATTCTCTAGAGGATAAACACACATGCATGTGCACACACACACACACATGTGCAAGCACATTATCTGACTCCAGTTTATTGAGTATACCAGGTTTGGTTAAGTTTCATCAAATTTCCCAATAAAACTTCCAGAGGAAACAAAAATTCATACATTGATCCCACCAGGCCTTGTAAAGTGTCACCTCAACTGTTTCGTTGGAAACTCATAATTAAACCTTCAGCCTCATTTGTAGATTAGCCAAAAATAACACACAGATCCTTTTAGAGATTTATCCCTTTTTCTATGTAAAATAGAAGTCTGCTAGTCACTGTGTAAACTCTAAACTTCCTAGGTTTTAGGTAGAGTTCTATTTTCAGAACAAAACTTTCCTACACTTAAAAAAAAAAACCTTTCTAATTCCTGATTCTACCAACCCCAACATTTTCAGTTACTGACGTCCTCAGACCACAGTCCGCCCCTCATAATGGCCAGTGCTTGCAACTGATTACTGAGTGCCCATGATATGCAGGTACTATGCTAAATGAATTACTTAATGTAATCTTCCTCACTTTAATTCTGTGTTAAAGAGAGGAAAAGGAAGGTTAATGGTTGAATAAGCAGATAAGTGGCAGAGACTGGACTCTTAACATCTGTGCATTTGGCATCTTGGGTAATAAAAATTCTGTTTTTGTGTAGTTTAGCTTTCATAGTCATATTTAGTATCATAATTAAATGGTGGTGTTTCTTAAATCCTTGTCCTTGTGAAAAGGCCATGCAATGGGTAAGTTAAAAAAAAAAAAAAGAAAATGTATTCATGTCTCTTTCTATAACTGAATGGCACTTGAGACCTAGAAACGTTACCTGGCAGTATGTGACCTCTGACAAGCACTTTAATCACTTGGAGTCTCATTTTCCTCAACTATAAATACAGCAAGTGGAAATAGATGATTTATGAGAATCTTTTCAAGTTCTAAAATCCATGCATATTACATCAATATTTACTAATTAAATCAAAGTTTATTAATTAAATAGTATATATTCAATAAAATAATTAATTTATTATAGCTTTTATGTGCTTTGATGTATTGTAGAAACATAATTAGCACTGACAAAAATACTTCTTGAGCCATTTTAATCTGCAGACAATCTAGTCATTGGCTTGGAGGAGATAAGGCTTGGCTGTAGTATAAAGGTTGTATTATTTATACATGAGAAATTCACACTAACTTCTGAATCAAGTTGGTCATTCCTAGAGAGAGTTGTGTAACTTGGAGTTATTGATGTCTGTCTCAGATATTATTTGGATGCAGTGGTTCTCAGCTGTGAGTGATTTTGTCCCTTAGGGGACATTGGTAATGTATGGAGACATTTTTGAGTGTCATAACTGGGATAGAGTTGCCAGATTTAGCCAATATATATATACAAGATGCCTGGTTAAATTTGAATTTCTGATCAAAGATCAATATTTTTTAATATAAGTTTGTCCCATGCAATATTTGAGATATACTTATACTAAAATATTATTCATTGTTTATCTAGATTTTAAATTGAACTGGGAGTCCTTTAGAGTATCTGACAGCACTAAAGCAGGGTTGGGGTTTGCTATAAGCATCTAGTGAATAGAAGCCAGGGATGCTGCTAAACATCCTACAGTGCCCAGCAGAGCCATCACCACCCGTTTATCCTGAATAGGTTCATATTTCATTGAATATAAATGTAACAAAAAATATCCAGTCCAAAATGTCAATAGTACTGAAGGTGGGAATTATGATCTATGTGAAATCTGTTCCTTCACTTGTATAATAGTCAATCCCTTCGGTTTTAAATTTTATAATAGTGACACTGATTTGGTACTTTTCTACCAGAACATGTTTAGAGATATCATTATAGATATAAAATGGAGGTAATATTACTTGTCCCCATCTGCCATTAATTATGTGAAAGCTGTGTAAAAGTGCTTTGAAAAGTTAATATAAAGCAATATTGAGTGATTCTTTCTCTTTTTTTTAAACTAAAGATCATTTAAATTCTTATGACAGAACAAAGCCCCTTAGGGTTATTCCTGGAATCATAATCCACAACCAGAGCATGAAAACCAAAGATCCAGCAGAGATTCACAATTAGGTGCTTAGCATTGGGAATATGAAGATGAATAAGGCAAATTTCTTAATATTAAATTACCTGGAGTCTAGAATCCAGAGAAGCAAAGCAGACAAGAAGATAAATGACAAGCTCAATAATTTATAAGAGTTACTGTTATAAAAATATATTAAAGTCACTCTGATGACTTGCCAAAAAAATCTCAGAACCATGGCATAAATGCAAGCCACTCTTAGAAGATGTAGACTTGTCTTCTAGAAAATAAAAGAAAAGTTTATGGAAGCTCTCCTGTTACACATCCAAGGGATTTACCAAGCTGCTAGCAGAATTGGTACTGAATTTTCTGTCGCCTCACTGTAAAAGCTGTGTGGTGTTGTCTCATGTCTAAAGAGATCTCAGTCCTTTTTGCCTTGTTGACCGCTGTAAATTAGAATCGTCACAATTCTTCTGGCCACTGCCAAGCTGGCTATTGTCCCTAATTTCTGAAAAGAGTTTCTTTTGCTCCTCATCCTCTCAAGGATATGGTAACACCATGTAACTTCAAAGCACTTGCTGACATAAGAGCTGAACAGGAGGTGAATAGGGGCTGCATGTGGAGGTTTGCCTTCTCTTCATGCCATTGTCTATTGCTTCTGCATGTATTAAAATGTAAATGTGAATGCCAGTACTATCTTTATGCACCTCCAATTACTGAACAAGTGAGAACAATAGTTGGCATCAAACATTTATATTCTAGTAGAGGTAATAAAGTATCCATATAGTAGCAGAATGTGGTAAGCCTTGCAAGAAAGGAACAAAGAACGTTTGATGGGATCCCAGAGGAGGGGTCCACTCTTTAAACTAATATGATCAGGGAAAATGGAATAGAACGCTGTATGTCAAAAACTCTTCACTAGGAGTTCAGACTCCCATTGGAGGTGCAAATTGTGATCTTCGTGAAGTCCTTTGCTATCGAACGCAGTCCAAGCGTGTACATCTGCCTTGTTTTGTTGGACAGATGATCATAATAATTGTGTAGTTTATATTTTCTCTCTGGGATATAGTAAGAGGCATAAAGTCAATTCTGGGCATCTGTAACCAGTTTCTAAACCTAGAAGTGTTAGCAAGAAGTTTACATTTACCCAGAAATCATGTGCTGGTTTTGTATTTGTGTTAAATACACTTTGTATTTGTGTTAAATACTTTGAACTTGGTAGTGAGAAGAACTAAATCTATTCTAAATGTGACTCAAGTAAGTTGCGTTGTATTTCTATTTTGTGTGTCTTTGGCATCTTTTTAAATTTTTAACAAAAATACTGTTTTTATTAAATATATTTGTAATTGTACAATATTAATCATGATATTAATTTTATCAAAATTTGATAGTTCCTTGTATATTTCACTTTGTATTTATGTCATGGAGGAAGAACCATTAGGTTGGCATTTTCTTACTATCAGAAAGAATTACACAGTAAATAAATTATAAAAAGGTCAAGGTAATGAAATTAAAACAAAATCAACTGCTAAAGTCCCATTATTAAAAACAAAGGGGTTCCACTAAGAAGAGGCTATGAGGTAAAATTGGATTCATATGTTGATGGGCACAAAAAGTAGGGAATTGAAATGAGTTACTGAGTAGGTACTTATTTTAAATTGTCTAAAATTCCTATAACTGCCATCATCTCAAAATTATAGAGGAAGGATGAAACAAAGCGAAAGACTTGTAATATTTGCCAGTTTATCCCGGGAATGCAATGCCAAGGCCAGATCATTACCTACTGTGAGGAAGAAACATCTACATATAAGGTGTGGATGACTTTAGAGATCTGAATAGTTTATTTTTATGTAAATTATTTTTTTGCTAAATTGATGTATATATTTTCAAATTATTCATATCCATATTCACACTAAGTTATTAAATTGTTACCAATTTAAGAACAATCTTGTGCTATTATCAGGTTTCTCTCTTTCTCTCTCATTCTACAACGCAACCTAAAAGTATACAGATTTTATAAAGTACCTCAAGTCTTCATACTCTTTTCTTGATACCATTACTTCATATAGTGTGACTGTGTAACAAGTTACCACTTGTAATATTGGCTTATGTAAGCAGCTATTGCTAACACAATCATGTACACTAAATTTTGATTAATCACATTTTAAGAATTATTTGTATAAGAATAAGACCAAATGTATTGGGAAAAAGTCAAATCTGTAAAATAAAATTTACTATTATATAATAGTAACTATTTTATTACATAAAATCTTTAGCTATACACAGTTAATCCTTCAATACAGACCATCAAGTAAGAACCTACATGCTTTGAATAGAAGTGAGTAGGATATCCTCTACAAATTATTTGTTCAAACATACAATTAGCTACACAAATATAATAAAAATGACATATCTTCAATTTCACTAAATTGGGATTTATCTGACTTATTTCATCCCTGAGAGCACATTAGACAATCCCATAAATAATCAAAGAGGCAGTGAGCAGGGAGGCTGCATGGTGAAAGAGTACATCCACCAATTGACAATCACTGGTCCAGCTCATAGAATGAGTTTTGCATAGTGAATACAACTATTACCATTACTATTACTACCACTAAGCTATTATTGAAAAATGGAAATTCCTTTTTATTTCTGTCTTTGAAATTTGGGTTTGCCTTATAAATAAAAAGAAACTATTATCATAGCTATATATATATTTTTTTAATCAAAGGTACAAGAAATAATGGATGTTTTCAGTGCTAATTTCTATTCTAGATTTAGCATAGTGGTTTTCAATCATATTTTCTTTTCCCTTACACATCTGAGTGTACCACAGATGCCTTCATTGGTAATAGTAGCTCATGATGGCTGTGGTTCTCAAATCCAGAGAGTGAAGCAGCAAGAGGAGTTAAGAACCCCCGAGGAAGGTTGTTTACTCTGAAAAAATACCTGGAGAGGCTGAAATGCCCACTCATTAAGAAGCTGGAGTAGCAAGTTGGATAAATTCCCTAGAAGGAAGGTAATTTCCCATTTAAATGTGAAAATCACTAGCATCAATAGGATTATTCTATAAATTTCCCTGCCTCCATCTACAATCCTATGCCTGTGTAAAGATAATTATTAGCTTCCTATACCTACTATTTGTGCAGCTTTGTTAATAATAACAGAATATCTGTCATTTTGAGTAGCTTACAAAAATAGTGATACCACAGTTGCAAAGAACTAAAATAGACTGTGGCTTAGTATTAGTCACTCTTTCTTCAGAATATGAAAAAAGTATTCATTTTAATCTAAACTATAGAGACATTCTTTTACATTTTGATATTTTACAGACATAGGTAAATTATGTTCTTCATTTAAACAAGTTAATAAGTTTACCTAGGGTAGCCAAAAACACAGGCAATCATACTTTAATATTTCACTTTTGCTGAAAAGCATTCTGTGCCACTAGCGAACAGACCAAGCCCTTACATTACTTGTCTTCAATAAAACGTTATTATCTTTTGGCATCCTCTTGCACTAGGGGAAATAAAAAGTCACATGTGGAGAAGTTCTAAATGCTAGACAGAAATGATCCTTAGAGGGCAATTTTTATCCTCCACGGAAGTATCGCAGACTTCTTCCATTAGCATAGTCCCAGGGAGCAAAAGGTTAGGGAGCTGGGACTGCCAACTCTACCTGAACGCATAAGTCAACATTTCCTCCAAGCAGCGAGGGAGTGTGAGAGCGCACCCACATGTGCATTAAAGTATCTGAGACGAGAAACAACAATTGTAATATTTCACATTGGAATATACTGTACAGATGGTGGCATTTTGTTTGTGGTTGTAGAGAAGAAAGGAAGGCAGTTTCCAGATTCCCCTCTCAACACCTACCATTTGGCATAGGATATGGGAGTTTTGCCTCAGTTGAAACAGCTGGGAAACAGATGGAAGCTGATATTTAATTTGCCAAAAGCCTCGTCCAAGGCTCCCACCCATTTTCTACCAAAGAAAAGCTAGTAAGGTGATAGTAGTAGAATCCTCAGGGTCAGCAAATGACGGGCTTTGGAAGGTGTATTAAAAAAAAGGGAAAAAAATTAAAAATCCAAGATTATTGGAAATACTAATCCAGAAATGCAATTCCAAGGAGTACGTTTCTAATAGGCAAAAAAAAGTGGGAGGATCATGAGTGAAAACCACAACAGAATTACAGACACAAGGATAAAAGTGTCCACAGAATTAATTGACATTGATGCTACCTCAACTGCATTGACATTGTCTCCTAGGTGATGAAGTCAAGAGCACACATCCACTCTTTGCTATGTTAATTACAATATAATTATTCCATTTGTGATTATTGCAAATGTAAGTGTGCACAGTTCACATCATTTTAGTCACTGGATTTGACTTTGTGAGCTACTTTGGTTTGGAGTTCAAACATTCAGTAAGTTGCTTTTGGATCTAAATGTTGAATTATAGCCAGACTTTTGTTTCAGTTGAGTTACTGGACGTATAAACCTCTTGTTGTATATTTCTAGTTACAATGGGCATGTATATTGATCACTACCTATGATTCTTCTTCTAAGCATTGGCCGAAGTTCTGTGTGTTTGTGTGTTTGTTTGTGTGTGTGTGTGTGGTATTTTTGAAGTACTTTTGAATACCACAAAAGTTAAAGGAAAGCGGTTGCAAAAATAAATACAACTTAATAGGCTTTCCTTAATGTGAATTTGTTCATTCATGCTTATATAAGGGAATGTGTTAACCATGAATCATTCAAATTGAATTGCTCATGAGAAAAAATGCTCTGGCTTTGCTGTCAGTTTCCAGAGTTACTTTACTGAAGGGAAAAGAGCATTGTCCCATAAAGAATAATTAGCCACAGATTTCAGACTGATCATGGCTCCAAATTGGCCAAAATACTTTTGATTCACGTGAGAACATAAACCCTTGTGAGAGGGACTTATCTGAATATTCTGGGCTGTGTCTGAGTTTGCAGACTGCCAGAACTGCCAATGGAAAAGTTAAATTAAAAAAAAAAATTCAACCATCTGCAAGTTTTGTTCACACAATACTAGAATAGCTAAATGCTCCAGATATGCAGGTTGGCAAATCTGTAGCTAAAAAAAGTGGATGATGGACTGCAGGTTCCTCTTAGAGCCGGGTAAGTTGGCACTGTGTTAACACCGCCTACCTGAGAGCTCACACATCATTTTGCACGTAACTCATCTGCTCCCAGCGGCTTACTATCAAGTACAGAAAGTCTGTGCATAACATATCACAATCCACTTTTTGCACTGGATAAAGCCCTGCCTACTCTGCCAGGGTGGGGAGCCAGTCAACACGGGGGTAAGCGACAAGCCCAGAAATGTGGTCAGTGAATTCTGAAGAATTTCTGACAGTGCCAGTGCACCAGTCTGTGAAACATACTCTGATTCCTCAGAGGAGAAGTAATGGCCGGCGTGCCAAAATTTTGATACAAACCTATTGCTGCTGCTGCTGCTGCTAGACCTAGAAAACTTTACATCTGGCCAGCTTAAATTCTGGTAAGAGTCAAAACAAAATTGTTTACATTAAAGCACCTTGTCGAGTGGATTTCCATTATGCAGGGCCCTCTTGACTTCACTTAGACTTCCCTCAGCCAGACAGAAAGAAAAAGAACACTAAAAAACCAAAAATCAGGGTTTTTTTTTGCTTAACATATTCAAACATCATTGGATAAAGAAACAAATGTTGCCTAAAAAGATCCTTCATAAAGCCGTACCATATTACATTTGTCAGTTAAAATGTCACTCTTGGTAACCTTTGATTAACCATCATTTTTCCCATATCACTTCTCTCATTTGGGCACATAGAAGAGTTCATGGTCCTCGCACACGATAAAGACATCACTATTTGTGTGTAAATGCTCCAAAATAAGTAGGAAACTGAAATAATTTTAAAGAGAGCACAAATATGCCACTTTATCTTGATTATGTTGATATTTCACTGAGGATAAATTTGACATGAATTACTAGAGCTGATAAGGTTACCTATTACTTGATTTATGTGAAATTTTTTTTCCATTATAGACACAAATTCTGTTCTTCAGGATATTAAGAATGTCTTCTAACCTACATCTCAGGGATATTATGAGGATAAATGAAATACTATATGTTAATTATGTCTTGAACCCTTAGGAAGAAAGATGGAATGATATGATCTAAATTATTATTATTTCTACATGGCATTGTAAGATTTGGCGTTTGGATAGCTGATATTAGGTGTTGCGCATCTTATGTTTATCTCATATATAATGAAAATAACATTTTAAAACTCTGTTCATATTTTGAGTTCTGTGAACACAATTTTATTTATAGATTCCACATTGGACTAAATATTATACAAAATAAAAGAAAAGCATTGCTATTGACCTCAAGGAGACTGAACTTGGCCAATAAATTTAGACATACTCTTACATATACTTACCCTGAGCTTGAACTGAGTTTTATGTCATTTGCTAAACATTTGAATTGCTCAAATATTCGTATACTGAGTCACCACTATTTTTTTGGATCACTCTGTTCAATTATATTTAGACCTCAAGTGTATATGTTAAACCACTTATTGGACAAAATTTTATATTTAAAATTGTTTTCTAGAGAAGCTTTGATTTCTTCTTATTATCGTAGCACATTAAGAACAGTTAAATTTTTTCTTCATATTTCAAAAGAAGAAAACTAGACACTTCTCTAATTAGGCTGTAAGTCACTTGAGGGCAGATTGAAAAAATAAGAAACGTATCTCACTCTGTTGAGGGGAGATCAGTCTTACTGTCTTTTGTCTCTATTTTCTCATGTCTAACCACTAAAAGTGGTTACTCAATAAATGTTTCTGTTGTGAACGATATGATTGAATGTGTTTAAATGAATGAACTAATTCTAATTCTCTCTTACTTTTTCAGACTCCCAGGAAGGAAATTACAAGTCAGAAGTCAACAGCAAACCCAGGAAGGAAAGGACAGCTTTTACCAAAGAGCAAATCAGAGAACTTGAAGCAGAATTTGCCCATCATAATTATCTGACCAGACTGAGGCGATATGAGATAGCAGTGAACCTGGATCTCACTGAGAGACAGGTAAAGTGGGACATTGTCATGGTATGACATTCTTAGTTGTTTTGGGTCAACAATCTTCTCTCACCATTTTCTAAATATTTTTGAAATATTTAGACCTGTGCTTCTTAAACACTGTTTGGAAGACAAGTGTTCCATTCCATGATGAAGTTTTTGCTTAGCAAAATGACAAAATTAAGGATAAGATAGCAGCGTTTTAAAGAAAACTACATTTATTCAGTTTAAGGAATCATCCTTTATTCTGTGATTGTGGCCTTCCTACATTTTTTGTTTTTAAAATATTATTTCTTTTAGATAATAATGGCATATGGTGAAGAATTTTGTTTGCTTATATTTTAAAATGTCCTTATTTGGCATAATAGAAAGTTGGCAATCCCATGTTAGTGTCTTCCATTGCTCAAGGTAGGGTTTGTTGTGTTGCAGTAATATGGTAACTCCCAAGCCTCAATGACATACCAAAAAAGTTTATTATTTGCTCACTCTCCATACTAACTTTACAAGTCCAACATTCCAAATAATTGCTCATGGACCCAATCTGGCTCTCTAGCATCTCAACATGTGGTGTCCTTGGTAACCACAGGAGGGAAGAAAGAGTTGGAGGTTCATGCATTGACCTTTAAATGTTTTCACCTGGAAATGACCCGTGTCGCTTCCATTTACACTCTAATGTCCGGAAACAGTCAATGGTGCCACTTAAGGTCAAGGGGGCTAGAAAATGATGGGAGCAAGGGCACATAGATCATTAGCAAATATTTCTACCCCATTACCTCAAATATTTTTGAAATTGTACTAAACTCAGAAATTCAAAATTCTGGTACCTACTCATTTAGAGATCACTTTAAAATCATTAAAGATCTGCGGACCCCAGTTAATAAGATCTAGTAATATTTTTTAATTAATTACTTTTTAGATCCTTTCTTGGATTTTATTTGAATGGCAAGTAATTTGCTCCAATAGTGCTCCCAGTGCGCTCTTTGTGTGGATTCTGATTTGCCCTGGGAGAATCTAGCCTACTGATGGTTAATAGTTGCTAATCTTTAGAAAAACATTCCTGAAAGGCAAATGCAAACATCTTTATGGACAGTGCAGTTGTGATTGGCACTCTTAGAACTAGAGTCTCATTTCCTCTTTCACTGTATGCATCTCCTCCAAGGATCCCATTGGAACCAAAGAACTAGCAACAGGGTGTGGACAAATGAATACTATCTTAGAAGAGCAAGTTATTTTATCCAATTTCTTAAATCATCTGCTTTGCTTCTGTTAATTTCTATATTTCAGCTTTTGGTAGGATATTTCTGGGTGGTGGAAATATATGGAGAAACACTTTTATGTGGTTTTATTTATTGGCACTTTATATTTTATTAAATATTATGACTAGTACCTAAGTTATGGAGCACATTTTCCTTTCCTTGAACTTCACACACAAAGTTTTCTCCATAAGTGTACAAGATTTGGCATGCTGGAAAGCAGGATCCAAAATCTATATCATCAGACATCTGTTTTATTTTTATTTTTTTTTTAACTGGGAGCAGGAAAAAAAAAAAAAGAAGGGAGGGGAGGAATTACACATTAATATCCTTATATAAAGACAGTGAATTCTAGGAAATGCAACCATGTTTTATCTGCTACATCAAGGCAATAGGAAACTAGGGTCTGCTTCCAATCTCCAGAAATGATGGGCCACAGTACTGTGCTCTTACTCAAGAGAAAAGTCAAGATTCTGTGTTTGCTATTCGGGGGATGGCCTGTGGTTATCTGTCATTATCTGATCAGAGAGCAGAGGTTTCACTTTTGGCTAAGAATAATTTCTTTTTAGAAGCAATTCGGTAAGTTTGGTTTGGGAATTTTGAAGGTATTTTGGATATTTCTTCTTTTTTCCTGATTTGCTAGTTTTTGAAAAGAATTATATGCAAATTTTATATATATACACACAATTTTAATCTTTGTTGTTTAGAAAAGATCCCTTTTCAATTTTGTATCAGTTAGCTTTTGCTGTATAACAAACCACTTAAAAATTGTAGACATCAAACAATAACCAACATTGAATTTGCTCACAATTTTGTGGGTCAGAGATTTTTGACTGGGCTCAATGAGCAGCTCTACTGCTGGCCTCTCTTGGATCCCTCATAGAGCTTCAGTCAGCTGGTGGGTGACTAAGAACTGTCTGGTCTTGGTAGCTTCGGCTGGGACAGCTTGTCTCTGTTGTGTGCGGTTTCCGCTTCTAATAGGCTCGCTGGGCCTCTTCAAATGGTTGTAGAAGCATTCCCAGAAGTATTTAGAGGAAAAACTCCAATGTACAAGGGCTTTCAAAGCCTCTGCTTACATCATATTTAGTAATGGCCCATTGTCTAAAGCAAGTCATATGATCAGGATCAGTGTCAACGTAGGAGGGAACCACCTAAGGGAGTGGATACATGGAAGGAAGGCAAATTTTGTTGGAGGCCATTACTGAAAGAATCTAACTATAGCCTCATAGGGGAAAAAAATAATGAAAAAACTTGAGAGATAATTAGATTTTCAAAGAATTAAAAATTTGATATTGTGTAGAAGATTTTTTTGTCCTATAAATCTCTATTTGCAGTTTTTCAAGTTAATATGAAAAAGAGACGCATGCATATGGACTCTAAATCCTCAATCAAAACTAAGTCTTTAGAGGGCCCCTATGTGTTAGTTGGAAAAAATTGAATTGTTATGAGAAATATCTGAACAAAAATTTTAGCTTTGCTAATTGGAATTGTGTATTCTTAGACAAGTAACAATCTCCCTAAGGCACAAAATGGAAAGTAAAACTAAGTTCTCTTTCTTCTACTCAGGTTTATATATGATAATGAATGTGAAAGAATTCTTAGCATAAACTATAAAACATAACTATCACCCAGAGGGGGAAAAATCTTTGCTATGCAAGGCATGGTGAACTAATTCTTTTGTAACACAAATATTTGTTAGGCAAGGTGCTAGAAATAAAATCTTGTTAAAATAAGCTGGACAAATCTCTGCCAGAACTCATGAAAGAGGCAAAAATTGAACAAGTATTAACAATTTGGTGAGTGTTGAATGTCACAGAGAGGAATGACAGGATTGTATGGGTGAATATTCCTGGTTATGTCAAAGGTTCGCTGTATTCTTACACTTCTGTGCACATGCAGTATCTTAAATTAAGAATCTGAAGGCTTTATTCATGTTTTCTGGGTTGAATTTTGCACTGTTAAATTTATCAGAAAGATATTGTATGCTGTCAATCAACAATTTTGCTACTCTTAAAGGTCTGAAAACATATTCCTCCAAGATGCCGGGGCCCTCGTCCCAGTGAGATAGTTGCAGTTTATTTACTCAAAGTTGGGCTTTTAAAGTTATATAGAGTTATAAACTGAACGCTTTTCATTCATCTTTTTCTAATTGGGATAGAGCTATTCATTACTTTGATTTTGCATTAATGCCATACATATTTATCTACATAATCTATATCTTCACATTACAAATTCTTGAATAACACCCTTTTGTAGGATTTCTGCATCTAAAATATTATAATTACAGATATGCACTTTTTTCATTTCCATTCTGCAAGACTTATCTTTTCCATACTTTAAAATAACATGAGATTTAGTAAAGTAACTGAATTGTATACACCAAAGAATATTATATATAACTCCATATTGTGCAATGTTTTCCTTAACTTTAACAGAATTTTCAATCTCCTAAAATATTTTTTCTTGATTTTTTAAAAGCCTTTCAAGACCCCAAAACAGAGATAGAACTCATATGTATATGACGTAAAGGGAAAAAACGACAAATATTAAATCATTTTAATCTCTAGCAGAATTGTTTTATAGAAATAAGTTACTCCTAAATGAAAACTTACTTTGTAATCACAAGTAGTCTTAGGTATACTTTATCTAGAAATGTTATATAGTTGTCTAAAAATATGCGTATATAAAACTGATGTTTTATTTATAGATACATCTACCTTGCTTATATCACCAATCAATGTATCTGCCACACATTTGATGATGGGCCACATGTGATTATAAAGATTTGCAATAATGATTAGGCTTCCTTTTAAAAAAAAGTAAGATACGTTAAATTCTTAAATATCACTCAGGACTTGAATTTTCAAATCCCTACCTGAAGAATAATTCTGAAATCTCACAAAGAAATCAGACTCTTATGTCTGTGTCTTCCATAATGCAATGCCTCTACAGGTCAGGAAAGGGTATAATCCCCCTTTGAACTTTGAACTCCATCTGGCTAAGGAAGAAGAAAAAAAAAGGAGAAAAAATTACTTATAAAGTAATTTCATCTTAGCACATAGGTATTAAAGAAAGTTATTCTATGTTAAATAAAAATGGAGACACTAAAATAAAGTTGAGCTTCAAATATTTTTAATTATATATTGATATTTTGCAGAACAGGCCCCACGCCAGTAATCTTCCAGCTTCTAACTTACAGCTTCCAGTTTACAACACATTCTCATATACCCTTCTCAATCAACAGCTAATAATCGTCAGTCAGCAGAGCCACTTGGAATATTTTGAAGAGCCAGTCAGTCTAAAGACCCTCCTATCCCAAAGTATTTTTAAGTTTGACAAACTTTTTCTGGCTTTTTCGTCCAGCCAGATACACTTGGAGAAGGCTCCCGCCAAATTTTTAATATCTCACAGTGGGAAGAAGAGAGAAGGCAGCTGCATGAAACTATAAAAGGAGTGACAAAATGGACATTTTTATAGAGTCAAGGCTGCCAAATATAGAAAGAATGGTAGATCCTTCCATTTCACAAAATCATTTCACAGAGCTAATCAAAAGTGCAATGTTGCAGATTTGTGAGCTAAGATTGCCGGAATAAACAGACCGAATTCATGATACCTCTGCCAAAATAAATGGAAAATCCCACCTAGTTGGATCATGTTGCTTTAGTGGAAATGAGAGGGATTATGTTTTGTTTGTTACTCATAAATCATTAAATGGCTCAAAGCCAAGTATTTTCAAAATAGGCGTCCATTTTTTGGATGACTATGAGGGAGAATTTTTCGTGTGCCAAATAAACAGTGGCTTTGTCTTTTGCTCAGCATTTTACACAGCCCTCTCCTTTGCAGATTTAGTTCTATAAATTTAAATGAATACTTTTAGTTATTTAGCTAATAAATTTTGTCTCCATGACCAGACGTTGTGTATTCAAGGTAATCCAAAACTACCTGTGTAGCCAGTGATTTTAGAATATGTCCTCATTTCTTTACAGTAGTATTTAACAGTCTCCTAGAGTAATAGTAAGATGTTTTTTTGCTTAAATCATGGTGTGCCTGCTATTTTGAAAGATTAAACATGATTTGACTCCAACTGGAAAAATGGGTGTAGCAGGGAGTGGAAGAGTTGATGGTGGAATATAGGGCGGAATCTTAGTTTGAAATAAAAAGAGATATTTTCTGAGGAATGCCATTGTTTAAAAAGAAATACATACTGACAATTTGCGGTGAGATCTAAAAGCCAGATTCAGAACTGCCTTAGGTTCCACAAAACAAAGGTTATGATACAAGAAAAGGAATTTAAGATCAATAATAAGGCAAGATCTATAAAGAGTAGATCAATGGTTCAACCCTTTCCTCAATCAATTTTCGGAAATATTACCTGTATAAAGTAGAAGACTGAGAGATAACTAATTGATCTCTAAATATTTACAAATGTAAATATCAAAGTTTGAAATAATATAGAAAAAAAACTTCAGGAAAAAAAAGGCCCTACCTTTATTGAACCAGCTTTGAGAATATATAAAGAATCTATTTTTTTAAATGCTGTTAGATAGATGAGTAGATAGAGATAGAGATACCCAAATATTTCTCTGTCTAGTATATGTATTACACACATACATACATATATGTCTTTGTATATGTATGTATACATGTAAAAATATATACATATAAAATGAACCTTTATTTTAGAAACTTTATTGAAATTTGCTCTATAGATTCTTGCTGTAAGCATTCATCAAACTGATATAATGAAAGGATAAGGATAATTCTTCCCATTAACTCAGAATTTGCCACATTTTATTTCCTAATTTTCTCAGTAAGGAAACAAATATATTAATTTATATTTAATCAACAAATCAACAATAATATTCTGAAATATATTACACATCGCATCATAGGATTGTCAAAGTGTAATGTTAAAGAAAGATTTTTTTGCTATGCAAGATTACTCCTTTTCCACACTATCCTTGCATACATATGATTTTTTTTTTTCGTATAATTTAGAAAAATTCTAAAAGGAGCTTCTGGAAATTTTGAGGAGCCAGTGCAAGTTTTGTGTAAGTGTCTTCCATTTTAAAGAAATGTTCTATTATCTACCTATGTATATAGAGCAGTATTTGCATACGTTCTATGACATCTTTAAAATAATAAACACAGGCCTAAGAGAATAGGCAATTTCTAGAGGATTTGGCTATAAAAAACTTTCTACCAACTGGTCTCCCTATTTCCATGACTTCTTATGAAAAACTCAGAGATGCATTCAACTTAGAATAGATTTTTAACTTCAAATGTCTTCATCACTTATAATTTTTATGCGAGACAGATTTTTAAAAAATTTTTGAACTTTTCCCTGTTGTTGAAATTATCAACTATTTTTTGTGGTCAGTGTATATTCATATGATAATAATAATTATCATTATAAATTCTTACAATATTTTGGGATCCAAGGAGATCATCCCTGAATATAATAAATGCAGTGACTAGTGTAATCAAGGCTCACTTATACTCTGACGTTAAACTGAAGGTTGTCTAGAAATAATCAGAATATTAATTTAATTAGATTTACTCATAGAAAGTTACCAATATTCTACTGTTCTTATAAAACTAGTGAGTTTCTATGTTTCAATCAAATATTTATATATGATAGGTTTCACTTAATTAGACAGTGGCTAGAAGAGGCTGTTAGTCAAAATGGTATATACTGATCACAATATTTTGCTCATTATTGTTAAACATCATCACAGAATTAGGCAAGATGTTGAAAATAAAGACTTCCATTCCAGTTGATTTTGTAGTTTAAACAAGATAAATACCAATAGTGGTTGGTAATACACAAATTCCATGTACTCAAGAATTGCTAATTAGGAATTTTTTAAAACAATAAAGCAGAAAAATGCCTAATTTAGTTTTGATATTTTCACCCAGATTTGCTGAAGTCATTTATTCATGATATACTTAGGTAAACAATATTTCACTTAACTAAAACATATATCTATTTTTTTATCTTGTGTAAAAAATGGGATTAGGTGTAGTGAATTTTCACTATAAATTAATATTAATGAAATAGACCACTCGAGTTGAATTTCATCAGGTATGACAGAAAGAGGTATCATTGTTAGCATTTGCTACACCTGTGATGTTTTTAAAAGTCAGATTAAAAGGAATCAATCCTCTGAAAATTTTCTCATCATTTGAATGGTTAATTGGGGTGCATTTTTGGAAAGGAGAATGTGATACATATAATTGGCTTGTAATAGAATAGTATCCATAACATTACAATTTGTTACGGAAAGTTTCAGTTGCCTCAAAAAAGAGTTATTTCTTGTTCAATATGTTTTTTGCCCATGGCTGCTGCCAATAGCTAATGTAGATTCAGTTTGTTTAAAAACATGTGAAGTAATAAATGTTTTATGACTCACTGGTGAGCCCGATTCTCAAGCATTCTAAATAGGAAATAAAAAAGAAGCTTCAAAACTGAAAATTATTGAGGCAGGGAAATGTTTCTCTGGTCATAAACATTGTGCTAAAATAGAAGATAAAGGTGCGAGGCAGCCCTCTAGACAGGAATTCAATCTTTAGTCGTGAAATATGTCCTAACGCCCTTCATCCTCCAACACACACACACTCACCACCATCTCCAAAGCCCGCATCGCAAAGATGTAGAAACAGCAGAGTCAACTGGTAGCTCTGACGAGCTTCTTGGAAATAGTTGAGAGATTCCTGCTCTTAATCAGATGTGAATTTATCTATTCAGGCATGAAGAGTAAAGAAGCTTTCTTTTCCCCATCTTTCACCCTTACCTTATTCTTATTCTTAGTCTTGGTTCTAATTCTTTGATTTAACTATTGACTTTGCCACTGAATTACTTGGGCAAGTCTTTCCAGGGCCCTGGGTTTACTAGATCAGCTGCCATGACCCAATTTAATCACAGGGGGTCTGATTAAATCTGAAAATTGTATTTATACTATTACTCTTTGTATGTTTTCACATGTTAAAGATGTGAATAAATATTTCTTAGGCAGTGTCTTCAGTATTTCAAGTGCCCGGATATAAATGGAAACAGTTGGAATATTAAATCTACAAATTCCAGATGTTTAGAGACATCCAGATTTGTCACAGAAATATTCAGTTTTCATCCATATGTTTGGTATTATGCTTGTTTCTTTAAAAGATGGACATTTATGTATTATGTAAATATGAGTTATGGTATTATGTAGATTCAACTTTCTATCAACCTATTTGCCTCTGGCCATCTTAGGAAATTGTGTGACAATACAGATACACATTTCATTGTGAACCTTAAAAGGACAGGTGTTATGAACTTGTACATAGAAGGCTGTAATGTGAATGACTAAATAAATTAAAGAGATAAAATGAATGTTTAGCAATTGGCAACAGTGATTCTCATTTACGGTATTTTTATTAAAGACAAAAATATGGTTTCTAGATTCTGAAAAACATCACGCAAACAAATTAATCACAGCAAAATTCTCTTGACTGCTTTCTTCAGTAAGAAGAGTGAATAAATGTTTTTCTATTTATTTAAAGAGTAGTTGGAACATCCAGGCAGAGTAAATATTAAATACTTCGTTGACTAAGAGATTAAAAGTGAGACTTCTTCATAATAAGCAGATGTCCTGAAAAGTAAGGTCTATAACTGAGGACTTTAAATATTCACTACTAATCCAGCAGGCTACTACATACTTTTGTTATTTTCTCTTATGAAGATTTTGTTGAAAAATATTATCTGCATGCAGAGATATTAAGAACCTGTAAGGTTTGGTTCATATTGCTTTGATTTCATGAATAATAGTATCTTTTCATTACTCAGATTCTTGGGATAAAGGATTTATTTTTATCTATGTTATTAATCGTACTTGGTAACAAAACATACTTTATATAGAATCTTGCCTTAGATCCAAGGTTGAAAAAAACAAAATATATTAAAAACAAAGCGAAACAAAAAAACACCTCATTTATCCAGCACTTTCTAGAGAAATAGCCGACTAGAAGATAAAGTTGGTTTTAAGCCCAAATAAAATAAAGAAGTTCACAAAATTTATAAATCATGCTCCAAGATAGATAGATTTGTTTTAATTGTATGCAAAATATTTGATGATCCGATTTCCTAGAATCTAGGGGACTACCCTATGTTACTAGGACAAAAAGTTCAGAAGGCACACAGGATGTCAAGAACAGCAAGAGCATGAGATTTCCAGAGGAAAGAAATTATTTCCTATAATAATTGTGTGGCAACATAACATAGTAGTACATTGGGCGTAGGGGTAGAGTTCTATGCCATCTCATGGACCATTGAGCGGAACCTCTTAATAGGGGATTAGCAATGACACCAACTAGAACAGCAAAAAGTTTAAGGATATTCTGTAAAACGTGAAGCTAATCCTTATGCATCTCAGTATATGCCAAAGGCTTCAGATACAGCCAGTAAACTGTTATTTATATATCTCTCTTTTCTTGACTGTGAATGCCTTGAGGGCAGGGACTATGTCTTATTTATTTGTACATCCCTCACTCCAACCCCTCACATCTTTGATCTAACGCAGTACCTGTTACTAGATATTCAGTAATATTAAGTGTATTAATGAATAAATAGAGATTCCAAGTCACCGAGGAAATGTGAGATTAATTTTAGTCTACTTAGTTTATAAATGCAAATTATTATATGAAACTCCCTTGTAAATTTTAATCAAAATAATTGGCATATTCATTTTTAAAAAGTGAAGTGTCTGGCATTTGAATGATTGTGATTTAGCTATCTTAAAAACAATTAAAAGCTATTTTTTTCAATCCAGCTAATGAGGCTGGATTATGAAGTGGTACTAAATTAAACTATAAAGTTTCTTTATTTATAAAACTGTGGTGTTATTTTTCTAATGGCAATACTGACTTATAATCTGGGATTACTTTCATAGATTTATTTTTAATGCTGTGATACCAGTATAAAAACATGCTTTTTCCAAAAATCTTACTCTCCATATTTCATTTCACCCCAATATTTTATAGTATATTTGAAAATATCTGGACACACTGACTTTTGAAGTTCTTCACTCCTTCCAATTTTTTAAGATATGCCCATCATATGTTTGTTGCTGTTTTTTGTTCCATTACTAATTTAATGGAGTTCCAGTATCAAATATGTAATCTAACCTTTAAAGAAAATAGTATATAAAGATATTAGAATTACTATGTAATCATCACATGCTTTCATAACACATATACGCATATATGTATATATCTTTATGTATGTATATCTAGCTACTATTGAAAACTATGAAGTCTTTTATCAGTCTGCTTAAAAAAAATTGAAATGGCAAAATTTCACATGGTAACATAGAAAACAACACAAAATAGCCTATACTGTTTCTAAAATCAATACCATATTTTTACATTTTTCTCATTTAGAATTGCACATAGCAGGTTTTATACTGGTATTATAGAATTGCGGTACCTCTTCTCCCAGAAAAGGAAATAAGTGTAGATTTTAAGAAATCTATTCCTCCCATTTTCTGCCAAGATTATTTTGACTTTATGTTTCAGCTCTTGGTGACAATGATGATGATGTGTTTTTTCCATCTGGAATTGTCCATGGAGAAAATGTCCCTATGGAGACTCTTGAAAGGCTCATTATTCCAATATTACAAATATGAAAATTGAGGCAGAGAGAAGTATAATTTTCTCAAATTCACACAGAAACTCAGAAGTGAAGCCAGGAGTAGAGCCCAACTCATGTGGAAAAGATCTAATGCAGCACGCAATGTCAAGCTTGCAGAGGTAATTAAATTGAGTAGCATAATTATCTAAATTATAGTATAGGAAAATAGTGTCATATTTACAAACCTAATTATATCGAGTAGGAGAATGACCTAAATGATAGTAATCATATGGACAGAGTTCACATACTTTATATGCTCTACTTTTTTATCTTAAATACTTAAAAAGCAGGAGCTTGAAATATAACAGGCACAAAAAATAAAAAGCACAATCTGGAGCCAGACCAACCCCTGGGTTTAAATCTTGGCACCACATTTTCCCATCTGTGTATCTGGGGCAATCACTTAACCTTTGAGTCTCAACTTCCTCATCTATGAAATAGGAATAATGTTAAAAATATATAGAAAAACTTGCGAGTATTAGAAATAATGCATAAATAGCACCTATAGTATAGTTCCCTATCCCTAAGGGGGTATGTAATAAAAGGTAAATACTGATCGTTTGGTTTATTAAGTAATAATAATAAGTGAGCACTCATCAGCTAGTTTTTAGTCAATCTTTTTCTACATTTTCTTAAAATTTTAAAGTTGTTTTATTGGGGTCATATTGGCTTACAACATTGTTTAAATTTCAGGTGTATATCACTATATTTCAGTTTCTGTATAGACTGCATCATGTTCACCACCAACAGTCCAGTTTTTATCCGTCACCATGCATATGTTCCCCTTTACCACTTTCGCCCTCCCCCCACCCCCTTCCACTCTGGTAACCAGTATTCTATTCTCCTCATCTATGTGTTTGTTTAACGTCCACATATGAGTGAAATAATACAGTATTTTTCTTTCTCAGTCTTATTTCGCTCAGCTTAATACCCTCCAGGTCCATCCATGTTGTCTCAAATGGCACACACATTTTCTCAACTTTTTAGTTGTGAAATGGATTAATACATGTATCAGTAATGTAGAATACAAGATTTCAATTATGGCCTAATAGACCAAGGAAAATCTAGAATTGAAAAATGCCTTAGTTTAAATATTTTGTGGTGCAAGCATCTGAAGAAATTGTACTAATTTTGATGGAGTATTGTGATTTGAAGACCACTAAAATAAATATATCTTTGGAAATTTAATATTCTCTTCGCTTTCTCTTTAGTGCTGTGAATTTACAGTAATTGAGCTTGTTTCTAAAATGAAATGGAGAATATTCAAAATAGTCCTGGAGTAGAATAAAACAGAACTATCTCTATCAGATATAAAGATTTATGAAATTATAATATTTAATACTGTGGTTTTTTCCACAAGGATAAAAAATTGAGTGCATCAACAAAGCTATGCATATATGGAAACTTGATTTGTGAGAGTTGAAACAGTGATCACTGGAAAAAGGGTGGACTATTTAATAAATGGTCTTAGGACAATTTGTTATCTATATGAAATAAAGTAAATCTAGACCTTTTCTTTGCACTATATGCTAAAATCAATACTTCATGGATTGAGCACTTCAATTTGAAATGCAAGCCTTAAAAGTCTTAGAAGACATAGAAGAATATATTAATGGCCTCAGAAGAAAGAAGTTTCTTAATGAAGATGTGAAAGTGATAGTCATAACAGAAACAATCGAAAATTTGAATATATTAAATTTTAGACTTTCTGATCATCAAAAGATACTCCAGGGAAAGAAATAAGACATATTATAAATTGAGAGAATTTGGTAGCTGCCATATAACCAAAAAGCATTAAATTAGCATTCAGAACACATTTTGAAAGTCTATAAAGAATAAAATTAAATTAAAAAAAAATTAATGCAAACCAAACATGTAGAGGCATTTCACAAAAGAAGAAATACAAATGGGCCATAAACAATTTAAAGATGGTTTACTTCATTAGTAATCAGGAAATGCAAAATAAAAAAAAAATGGTGAGATAACATTTATAGTCACTGTATTGGGGAAAAATTGACTAATAACTCCAAATGTTGACAAAGATGTGGATCAATAAGAACTCTTACACACTGGACTGCAGGGGGTTAAACTGATGCAGCTTTGGAAACTAATTTTTATGTATTATCATGTTAAGTTTAACATTCATATACCTTTGTGACCCATTGATGCAACTTTTTGATATATACACAGAGAAGTTCTATCACATGTTTATCAGAACAAAAATAAAAGAATGTTTATGGCAGCATCATTTATAAAAGAAAAAAAAAAAGAAAGTAATTCAAATGTCCATGGACGGGAGAATGGATAAACTGTGGCATATTCACACAATGGAATAGTATACAATCATAAAAAATGAATGATTACAGTCATTTGAATCAACATGGATAGAGCAAGAAGCCTGTAATTAAGAACATTCCATTTTGATAAGCTTAACAAACAAGCAAAATTGAACAGTACTTTTTGGGATCACATGTTGTGGAAAAAGTTGTTTCTGTTTTACATGTTCTGTTTACATGTTTCTTGTTTTACATAAAGGCTTGGGGATGATAAACATAAAATTCAGGCTTTTGCTAATTTTGAGGGGAATAGACAGAGAAATGCAATGTAAAAGCAACACTTAACAAGAATATACAATGATGAAAAATGCAATGTGAAAGGAAAAGAAAGTTCTTCCTAAACAAGAAGATGAAATGATGCCAATATTATTCTGGTTCTGATAATGGATGGTCATTTGATGCATGTTTATGTAATGTTTTGTTTTATTATATATATACTTTAAATGTATTCAGCAAATTCAATTAAGATTTTAGAAGGAAAACTTATTGCTACAAAGCTGAGGTGAATTATATAACATATAATCTCAGTACTAGCATTTAACAAATGTCAGTGAAAATTTTTGATCTTGACTTTATTTTTAGGAAATTATTGGAATCATGTCTTTGCAAAATAAAGTAAAAGTACTAAGGGAAGAAGAAAAGTGAAAAGTTCTAAAGAAGACGAACTCACTCTGAGGTGAAATAGTCAAATAAAGCTTTGTGAACGCAGTGGTGGACCGCAAAGGCACAGAATGATCTTTCAGATTACAGCTTCATCAGTAGCTCCCTGAGCATGTTTTAAATTGGTTCAAGAACTAACAGATTTCAAGTCAAAGAACTTGCGGGGGGACGGGGGGGGGAATGTTCGAGCAAGACAATTATTAAAATGTTAGCTCTAATTCGTAGAAACTCTTTATGAAGCCAAATACTTTTGAGCAACCTAAAATAATAGAGTTCTCTCCTGCCTATTCTTTTGTATCATGCATCATACAATGTGAAATATAATATTTTGGATGCACCTTCTGAAAGTTTTACAGTTATTATCATGAATATGGGACCTGATTAAATTTAATGTGATTATTTTCATATTCACTCCTTCATAGTGTCCTTGTATAAGCCTTTGAGGGGCTGGTTTTTGAATGACAACAAAAAAAGGAGGAAAAAAATGTCCATTTAATTTTCTTTCTTTTGTTTGTTTGTTCCTTGTATTTGTTGAAGGTGAAAGTCTGGTTCCAGAACAGGCGAATGAAGTGGAAGAGAGTCAAAGGGGGACAGCAAGGAGCGGCAGCTCGAGAAAAGGAACTAGTGAATGTGAAAAAGGGAACACTTCTCCCCTCCGAGCTTTCTGGAATCGGTGCAGCCACGCTCCAGCAAACGGGGGACTCGCTAGCAAATGAAGACAGCCACGACAGTGACCACAGCTCAGAGCATGCGCACTTATGATACACAGAGAGGATCAGCTCCAATCTCAGGAAAGAAATGTGGTGATGGCAAGCCTTACTGAAACATCGTTTACACAGAGAGATGACTATGACAGTGATTTTTAATATTATTAAATTCAGGCCTCGTGAGTCTGTTTTTCATGATTTATAGAGGGTTTACACTAAGTGCCATTTACTAAAGATGCTTCCACAGTGAAGATGGAGAAGGTGAACTTGCTTTGAATATTCCAGCTGTGTTGGTCGTGTGTATGACAGTGAGCAGGTATGTGTTTGCTTTTGCTTGCACTGAAAATTAAATTGCTATCAAGAGCAAACTATGAGACATTTTTGTTCAAGATGCCTCCAGAATGAAGATGCAGAAGATGAAGTTGCTTTGAACGTTCCAGATGTACGAAGTCATGTGTATGACAGTGGGCAGGTATTAGCTTTTGCTTGCACTGACAATTAAATTGCTATCAAGAATAAACCATGAAACATTTTATCCTGAACAGCCATAGTGCCTGAAATCACTCTTAAATGGATAAAAAATGTATTTTAACTCTGTATATATTATCCTTAAGTCATTTCCTGTCTTCACTAAGTTTAGCAATGCATTCATATTAGCTGATGAAAATAGGCACTCACGATGACGACCAGAACCAGCTTCTTGTCTTTTTATTCATTTTGTCATCCAAGAAACAATCAGAACATGCTTACTTGTGTTCAAGTAGAGAAAAATACATTAGAGTCTGATAGGGCATATTCTTGTACCACAGACAAAACAAATCTTATGTTGCATTTTCTATCAACTGCTGCTAATACATTATTATAAAACTTACCTAGCTCCTCAATTCTTCCTATCTTATAGCTTGAAAGAAATTTAGGATCATAGGCAAATCAGTTACCTTGCAGAAAGAGCTTTGTATGACAGACACTGTCTGATTTTATTCCTATAAAATGTTAGCCGTTATAAATATGATTTAATTAACAAGAAAAAGATTTCCCCCGATTGGCGATGGTGTTAGACAAGTTGCAAAGCAAAATCGATTCCTCAAGTTGGTAGAAGATAAAATTCTGAATGTCTTCAAATTAAGTTCAATAAAAACGCATTATTTTTTTATATATATGATGTATTCATGCAGAACAACAATCTTTGTATTTTGTAAAAAAAATGTGTTTAATAAATGATCCTTTGTAAATAATTTTGGTCTCCCTACTGTGATTTCCTAAATTTTACAGGTTTTAGTATAAACACTTAAGAAAGCCCCAAATTCATCTGCACTTGTGTAAATCCAGGTGATGATAATTAATGTCATCTATATTTTTTTGATTTCTGAAATTTTTTGTTATGAAACGAACAATCCTTGGGTAATCAAAGAGCATCTGAGAATAGGTAATACATTAAACTTTCTTCTGATTTGAAGAATATGCCAAATGGATTTCTTTGTGTGTTTTATGAAATCAAAGGTAAAAGTAGGAGAAAAAGTAATATTATTCAGCACAGTGAGATAAAAAAGAGTCATACACTTTTAAATTTATGTATAATAGACATGAATTAATTCAATAATTGTTTCTAAGTCAAAATATCCAAAGTTGTTGATGTGAAAATAAACTAAATAAGCTCATCAGAATTCTCAGTCCTGATGGACATTACTAATATAAGACGTCAAGGATTATATTAACTTAAAGTATTTTACATCATGCATGATTACACATGCATTGGATGCCTAAGTCCTATTTATAACTTTATAATGCTGTTTTTCATTTGTTCCATATTTTAACCAGAAACGTTAGGAAATATCCAGCAGCTCTCCCTAACCTCCTAATTGGAAATAGAAATAGAGAAAACTAATCAGTAAAAATTTCCAAAAACATCATTATTTAATTGATTTCATTTGCTTTAGAATGGAAAGACTGACAAAAAATAGGTTCAATTGATTATAATTTACTTAGTCTAGCATGATATGTATAGAGTATTCAAGAAATAAAGGAAATCATTAGATTATATCATATTTTTCCCTTTGTGTAATAAATTTTATCACAATAGTTACAATATTTCTAAATTAACTTGGGGGGAAGACCGTTCAGACTGACACCTTCTATGTGTAAAACAAGCACTCTTCTATCAATCTCTTGAATGAATACAAAATATATTTGTAGTGATGACATCTACTTGGGTGGACTGACTCTCTTATTGCAGGATTTAAATTCAAATCATCTTGACAAATTGGAGAAGTGAGAAGATATAAATCGAATTGAGTTCAATAGGGACCAAGTGGAGGATAATTCATTTCGGCAGGAAAATAATTTCCAGAAATAAGAGGAAAGGACAGCTTAGGAGTAGCCAAAGAGAGAGCTAAGAGTTGTGGCCAAATAGAAAGATATAAGAATTTCAATTTAGTATGATAAATGAAGTAGGAAAAAGTGATTCTGAATAGATATGACATTTAGGAAATATGAGGCATTTGTCTTGTGGACCATGTCCTTGTTAGAGAATTGTGAGGTATTCTAAAATGATGTAATGAAATTTGATTCCAGAGAACATGAACAAGCTACCAGGCAGGACAGGCCACTGACTGACAAAAAGGGGGCATCATTTTATTCACAATGGATTAAAATGATCCACCGTATAAGATACTGGAGCACATTAGTACTATGACGACACATTGACAAGTAAACAAGCAGGCTAGGTTAATTTTAATTAGAAGAAATTGCTGTCTTTTTGGAATATATTAGTATTCTCCTATCTTAAAAGTGGTACATAGGTTTGCTAGATAATACCTCAACATCCTTCTAGAATTAAAATCCTGTAAGAAAACTTAAGGTATTCTCATGTACTATCACGTTTAATTTACTCCAGAAATGACAAAATCCAAAAGAACTCTACCTCTTTTTATTCTATACTGGTATCCTGGCTTGCCATAGTTATATCTTTTCACATACTGCCCTTTTCATGTAATTCTGTCTCAGACCTTGTAGCTCCGTGGAAATTTATAATAGCATGAAAGTACCTTTCTCTGAAAATAGTATGGAATCATGGTTAGAGTAATTTTTCCAGCAGGATTCAGAGGGATGAACACTACAAAGTTTTTCCAAAAGCTGATCCACATATTTTTAACTTATTATTAACATGACCCCAACTACCTCTTACTTCCCATATTTACCTAGGGTTGTCAGCCTATATTTTCCCCTCCAGAGAACTAAGACCTGAGTTTGCCATTTTGTTTTTTTAAAACTAACTAAATGCACTTAAAACAATTCCAACCTCAGTTTTAATACAGTCTTGAATGACATTACATAAAATAAATGTGGGAACCACTTGTGAAATTCAATAACGGTTTTCCTTAGGATAATAAGATGAGATTAGAGGGCAGATAGAAAAACAAAGTAAAATATAAAAATAAATATTTTATGCTTTTACTGCTACTGGTTTTCAAGAACATTTTAAAAAAATTACTGGCATATTTATATGCCAGTGGCATATGGCAAATGCTTATTTTCTTCTTAGAGAAGTTTAGAAGAAACTGTAGAGCTAAAATAACACCAGTAACAAAACGGTAGAGTATCCTAAGTTAGTGACTAGAAAGGTTTACTGTAAAATGTTTTCACTTTAATTTCTAAGTATACATAGGCTGGTGATTTTTAAGAATAAGTCACTTATACCATGACCTATTTTCTAATAAAATGGTATTAAAATAATTCAGTTAATATTTGAGGTGAGTAGTATTTAGATTACAATGCAATGTTTAAATTATCAAATACAATATTACATACTTAATTGTTATAGTTTTTTGAACTATTTGGGAAATAATTGTATTTTCTTGTCAGCTCCTTTAGTTGCATTCTTTCAGTAAAAAGCAATCTATAAATAAAAATAAATTCAGAGCTACTGAGAATTTAGCATTTAGTTTGATATTCTAAACATTCCAAATCTTATGAGCATTGGGAATCTGCAAGATTGATCTGCAAACACCATTATAAAAGCATTTGGTTTTTTGTTATGTTTTCGTATTTCTTGCCTAAGGCTGACCAGAATATTGAAAAACAGTCTTTCTCACAGGTACCTCAACATTTCTGCTTTTAGTTCTTGTAAAATAATGCTAGAAGTAGGAACAAAAATGCCCCCCCCAAAAGATTGCTACACCAAACTCTGAAAACTGATAAAATATGTACCTCAGGATCTAAATATGGCTTTTCTCCATCTAAGTAATTCTTTATTATTGTATATTTTTACAATACTCTCATTTTGACATTTAAAATAGTTAAATATATTGAGAGTACTTTTAAGAGAGTAAACCTATTTTTCTTTTATATCTTATTTTTCTTCTTAATAGCCTTCATTCAAATCCAGCTTCAAACCACGGTTAAGAAAAATCAAGGAAAATTTTGTTTGTGTCACAGTGTATTCAGCCAGCTCAGTAAACTCCTATTAAAATAGTGTTTACTTTTGTTAAAAATGGTTTTCAGAAACAATTTTCAAAAGAAAATGAATTTGCAAGTATAAGTTATTGTCACATCCACTTCATGTAAGGGGTGGTATAGCGATTTGAGTATATAGCAATATCAAGCTTGGGCTGTACTTTATATTTCTGCCTTTTAGGAACTAAATGCACTAAGGTAAACATGTATTTGCTTTAAATAAAAGAGATATCTCAAGGTTTAGGAACAATTACATTTATCCTAAAATTATTTAAACATACGTTGTGTTTTTTGCATATGTGTAATATATTGACAATTGAAAACATTAAATATTCTGCCACATTTTTATGTTTAGTACAAATGTTAATTTTGAAAATACATCATTACTTGCCCAGTTTGATGAAACGTTAGATCCACACTATATATTTAAAGCCGAGCTACCAATTCCAGGTAAATTATTTCCTTGGATTTCACTTTCTTTAGAGCAGAGCTCACTTTTATTTGGATTTGCCACCCCTAGAATATATTGATTTTTCATGATCTCAGGTTTATATAGTGTAAGACAATGTTTTGGGGTTAAAAATAATTGATAAAGTGCATAGAGAACATGTTTTCTAAGATAAGATAAACCATACTTCTTGGATTATTCAATAGAAAAATTGGCTTGTGACATTACAAATTTTATAAAAATAGCATCAACTTAATTTCTTTTAGAAGCACTCATCAGATATTCTTTTTTAATTTGCCTCTGACTACCACACGTTTTGTCAAATTTTTGCTTGGTGGAGAGATGCAACTCTAGCTGACGTCAGAGAATGATGATGGACAAAATTTATCACTTGTGTCTGAAATAAAATGTTTACTAAATGTTGTATAATTTATGAGGTAAAAATCAGAATGCTTATAGGGAGACTGTGTCTTGTTACAATATTCTATTTGACAACAGACTACAAACCAAATTGATTAAATGAAAAAGTGCTTAATCATGACCAAACTCTTATCTGGTAGCCCCATGTAGACTCTGTCAGAATCTTTAGTTACCCTGATTACTAAAATGTATTACTTACAGAGATACTCACAGGCCTCTTTAAGTAGATTTAGGCATCCTTGTTAGCCAATATATTAAATCATGTTCAGATATTTCCTTAGGAGAAGTGCTTTCAATTTGTTCTCTGAATATATATGGGTAACAGAAATTTTTTTATTTGCATAACATAAAATTTTAGAAAATATTTATTAGTATAAATGTATATTTTGAGTAATAGTTGAAACACCATACACACTGCTCTGTAATATGAGGTTTTTCTGTTTTATGCTTAGTAATATAATATAAGCACATTTAATAGTTAAATACTATTCCCTTATATGGATGTAGTATGTTCTAAAAAACAAAGTTCCTATTATTGGATATTTGCTCTCCCCCACCCCTGCCAAATTTTCCTTAAATAATATTGAAATGAACTACTTTTTACATTCCTCTTTGCAAAATCTAATTTTTCACATGGCGGGGATTTTGTAGGAAGTAGATTATTTGGAACAAGGAGGTTTGCTCATAGTTAGGACTTTTGGTACACATTGCCAATTTCCCATCAAAAAATACCAATTTACACTCCTACCAATGCCTATTTTACTATCTATTTGGCAATATTAACCACTAGAATTCTTTTTAATTGTTTTGAAAAGCATAATTTAATTTGCACTTATTTAATTTGTAATGAAGTTGAACATCGTATTGTGTTTATTGATAATTATATTTTTTAAATCATTGGTCATGTCCTTAGTATTTTTTCCGTTTGATATATTTGGGTTTTTCTTATGAATTGGTAAGAGCTTTTTACATATTAAGTGTGTCAACAATTTATCTTACAGTATATTACATGCTTATAAAGTAATAAAATTAAAAATTTTCAATTTTACTACTTCGATAAAATCTAGTAAAGCGCTTTGTTGCAGTTCAGTATGGATGGATAAGTATTACAGCTTCACTTGTCAGTACAGTTATCTTTCAGAGTAGATTATTTATTTATTTTTATTTATTTATTTTTTGTGAGGAATATCAGCCCTGAGCTAACATCCATGCTAATCCTCCTCTTTTTGCTGAGGAAGACTGGCTCTGAGCTAACATCTATTGCCAATCCTCCTCCTTTTCTTCCCCCAAAGCCCCAGTAGATAGTTGTATGTCATAGTTGCACATCCTGCTAGTTGCTATATGTGGGATGCGGCCTCAGTATGGCTAGAGAAGTGGTACGTCGATACGTGCCCGGGATCCGAACCCAAGCCGCCAGTAGCGGAGTGCGCATGCTTAACCGCTAAGCCACTGGGCCAGCCCCAGAGTAGATTATTTTTAAAAAGCCATAGGTAATTAGCATAAGAAATTGAACAACTCAAAAAATCCACCTTTTCCTGACTCATTTCTTATATAAAGCAATAGACTGAATGAATGCTTATTTTATTTTTTTCACAGTCAATGTTTTCATCTTTATTAAGACACAGGTTCTAAATACTAAATATTGGGCCAGCCCTGGTGGCCTGTTGGTTAAGTTTGGCATGCTTTGCTTTGGTTCCCAGGTGCAGGAGCTGTGGCAGCAGCTCACATACAAAAAAAATAGAGGAAAATTGGCAATAGATGTTAGCTCAGGGTGAATCTTCCTCAGCAAAAAATAAAATAAAATAAGTAAATACTAAATATTTACATTATTTGATTTAATATGAGGCCATGCATATGGTGTTTTAATGTTAACAAATATAAGTATCATTAAATTTTTTTGGTCTTTTGGTTTGAGGAAAACAACAATAACACAAACTTTGATGTCTCCATTGAAACATTTTCTCCCTCTACAGGCAGTAGTATACTCACAAAAATATAGAATGAATAGCCTTTTTTTTTTAGAAAAAAAGAACCAGCAAAAATAAATCTACCCACAATGACAAGTATTTTCTAATGATTACAACTTTATAAATTAAATTTCTTCTAGAAGTTACTAGCCATGTCTGTCAAGCAAGTCTCATATGCCGCCGCTGAGCTGCCGCTGATAAAACACTAGACGATACAGTTGTAAAGATAAAAATATACCTTTAAAAAGTGTCATTGTGGTAAACTTTCCTTGACTGCAGTGGAAACAGACAGGGAGCAGGGGGGAGTGTGAACTGAACATTTTAACAAAAGCATCATGCCTTAGAAAGAGGGAGAAAAAGGCATTTTAGGGAAAAATTTCTCTTGGTCTTTCATTTTTTAAAAGAGCAATCAAAACTGACTCCAGATATATTCAAGATCCTGTGTAAATGCCAATATTATTCATGCTAGCAATAATAAAATTATTTATTAAAATTTTCCCAGTGCTTGCAAAGTATTGCATAAATTATTATAATGAAAGCCAAACAGCAAGCAAATAGAAAAGCATTTCTCGTTTTTTGTTAACACTTTAGTTTTTGAATTTTTTTAAAACAGGCTTAAACCTAATGACAAAATTTAAATTATTACAGGACACGCTTATGGAGAAGCTTATATAACAATCTGATATTACAGAACTAGTAAATCAAGGAACTTGTTCAGAATAATTTTACCTTAAATTTTCAGGTTACCTTAGTCAATATTTCGTTAATAGTCAATTCAATTCACTCATTCAGTCAACAAACATGTGTATACTAATTATATGAAATGCTCTGTTCCATCATCATTTTATTTACTGATTTCTGTTAGCATATTCCTTAATCTTAAAGCACATTTGGAATGACTGTGTATTTAGCATTTCTGTGTACTTATTCAGTCCAGTTCTATTTGGTCAATATGGAAACTCATTTACATCCCCTGAGTGCTGCGTAGGGGCAGCCAAAGCTGCACCTGGAGTTCCGTTAAGAGAGGGAGCACTTGACAAGGGCTGGCTGACATTTATGACCCAGCATTTCTGTGTATTCAACTGTCATTGTATTTCTACTAGCAGATTTTCAAGGTACTGTGGCAAAACCAAAAATGATTTTGACCATTTAAGCTCCATATTTTGACATTAATTTTGCTCATTAATTATTATGTTATTGCTATTACCTACCTTGAAAATATATATTTTTTGAAAGTTTTTTAGACTGTTACATGGAATTTTATTAGATCAGAAAATTTGTTTCTTGAAAGTAATTCTTTATGGAATTTGAGTACACCTAGACTTTCCTGTGTCATTCTTTCTAATCAATAATCCAATTATAAAAAATAATTAAAAAGTGACTTTTAAGGATGTTCAAAATAATTTTGATGAATGTGTTCAAAGTTAAAGGTCATCTGCAATTTAAAAAAATATTATTTCACTAATAAAGCCATATGAAACAGTGAATCCTTTCTAAACAGTATTCGAAGTTCTAGGTGGTTCCCTGGGCAGGAGGGCAGAAAAATGCAGTCGTCCTGTACTGAGGCCACTTACAAACTATTGAGGAAAATTTAACACATGAAAATAGCTCCTTGTTTCCATACTTCTGCTCTAATCAACTCCGCACACTGCAGCCAGAGTGGGCCTTTAAAATGCAAATCAGATTAATAAGTGGTCCATGGTATCTTTTGCAAATGTAAAATTTCAAATGAAGTCCACAATGAAACAGTTGCAGACATTTTAAAAAGGCAAATCAGATCATGTCCTTCCTTTGCATAGAACACCCCAGTGGCTTAGAATAAAACCAAAACCTTTACCTGGGCCTCAAGATAGTCAGATCTGTCCACAAACTGGTGACTCCTCTGGTCTGCCAATGCTTCCCCTGCATGGCCTCTCTGCTCCAACCACACTCGGCTTCCTGCCTTCTCTTGACCACGCAGAGTTCACTCCCCTCTCGTTCAGGCCTTGCATTCTCTAGTCCCTCTGCTTGGAACACTCTTCTACCACATATCTTGGACTTGTTCCCTCACTTCCTTTAGGTCTCCACTTCCTCAGACAGGCAATCCCTGATCTTCTTAGACAAGATGGCACCACCTGTGACACTCTTTTTAGTAATATTATTTTTCTTATTAGCCATTAGGTAAGTATCTGCCGATTTCTTCCTCTTCTTGATTACAGGCTTCATGAGAGTAAGGACTCCATCTATTCTGTTCATTGCTGTGTCTCTAGCACCTCGAACAGTCCCTGAAAGCCTCACCACCAGTCCGTATCTTGAATTTGTGTGAATTAGGAAAGAGCACGCCGGCCTCAAAATATTAGAATGCCACGCCTGGTGACCACAGTGATCACCGTAAAACTAGATGGTAACTGTGAAGTGAATGACACTCTCTGGAGGAATGCAGTGCATAATTTGCACAATTATAAACACTGACTCTGAGCTTGACAGGTTGTAGCAATCAATATATATTTGTTGAATTAATGCATGAATGAAATGAGATGAGATCCACTTAAAGAAATATACCCGTAAATCTAAATTAGTTGTAAAATATAGCTGTGAAACATTTGTTTTGATGGGAAGTAGTATATGAGTATCACAGCCAAAACAAAAATTTGGTTATAGTCTTTGAAATTGTGCTAATAATATACCAAGTCAGATGAGAATAAATAGAAAGAAAAGTTAAGGAGAATAGGCTTTAACAGATGTTCATTTACGGTTTGACAGAAACGGGAAAATTTTTTTCTTTCCGTTCAGATGTCTGTCTTGAAATTTCACAATTTTTTGCAGACAGTTTGGCTGTTTTCCAAACATACATTGTTGCTTGTCTGGTATGAGGAATGCCATCTGTGCAGTATGGAAGTCCTTTTATAAAAATGGACTGCTAATTATGCTCTGGGCAGGTGCTGTTAAAGTGAAATCAGGTGTCAAGCTTACAATTGTCTAAAATAACTACACTATGTTGAAAAAGTATGGCATACCATATTGTAATATGGAATTTAAGCATGGCATGTAAGCATTCCATTTTTGGGGTGTTGCAAAGGTCAGATTGCACAGCAAAGATGTAAAACTTTCAAACTACTTCCACCATCCACGATGAAATAAAGCTTTACTTTAAATCAAGGATATAGGCTACACCAAGGTTATGCATTTCCTCACTAAAATATCTTCCCAATTATATTTTTTTCTGAAAAGTCCACGAAGGAGGAAGAATGAGCTGAAAAGTATAAATTCCAATTCCAAAATACATAAATTAATTTTGCAAAATTAGTCAAAATCAGTTTTTCATCATGATGAAATGGAATCCATTTTATTATCAGAATAAATAGGCCTCAATGAAGTTTTTTTAGTTCCCTGCAGGACAAAATGACAAATTTATTTTCTTTAAATAAATAGAAGTATTATAAGCTTTCACAGTTTTACTACAGATTCATGATGACATTCATTTGATACTGCACTAACTCATATAAAGCAAGGTAGAAAAACCTCTTAGACAAATTTTAAAGTATGAGTATAGATATGTCTACTACAATAAAAAGTCTTCATTATAATTGTAAGAATCTATCTTTGTTATTGCTTATTGTGTGTAACCTATTTGCTATTTGCAATATGGTTAATACATTATGTTGTTTAATCTTCCAGCAGCTCTATCAGAGTCCAGTGTTGTCCTAGGCTACAGATGAGGTCATTGAAGCTTAGTAAATTGATGTCTTGCTTGAACTCATGCCACTAAATGGCAGAGCTGGAGATTATAGTCAAGTCTGTTGAACCCAAAAGTCTATGTTTTGACCACTCCAAAAATAACCTCTTCCCAAAACAAGTATTATTAGGTAGAAGGATTTCGCTTATTAGCCCATCTAATCCAAAGAAAATGTCACTAGCATAGCAAAATATTGTAATTTACAGACCACTTAGTCTCAGCTAAAATTTCAGCCACTGTAGCCAGAGGCGAAGAGGGCCACAAACAGGAAGTTTAAAAAGCCTCTCCTTCATCATGGATCTGGTGGGTCTCTGAAAGCCAATTTAAAGCAGGAGGCATATTCTTATATCCAATTCCAGCTGACTCAGTTATCTTGTTTCTCATCCCACAATGGATTAGAATTATCAAATAAGACTTGTGTCGGGGGAAGAGGGAGAATCTCCCTCTACCCTTTCCCTTAAGGTTCTTATGGCTGGCCAAATAATTAACAAGACACGTTAGCAGGAGAAAATAATACCAAGTTTAATAACATGTATACATGGGAGAAACTCAGAAATGAGCAACTCGCCCCTCTGTCTAAGCTGCTTGCTTAAGTATTGCAGCTAAAGGTGAGGAGCGTGTTGGGGGTGGGTAGTGGCCTGGGACTTCAGAGGGCAGGAGGACAATTCTTTTCAGGGTCATCTATAGATAATGTGGTCAGGGAGAGACAAAGTTTTTGATAAAAGAGGCTTGGTGCCTTTCCTATTATAACCTCTATCCTACATTATCTTTACAGCCATCATGATAGAAGATCTGTTCCAGGAAGGAGCCACCATGTCAAATTCTTTAGGCAGTTAGTGGGGGAGGTCAAATGTCCCTCAGAGAAAACAATCAAGGTAAAGAGATATATTTCAGGGTGGCCAAATCTTGATCTCCCACACTTGGAAAGCTGTTACTGTCAGACACAGGGCTATGAACAGAACTGGAAACTTAAATATCAAAGGAGAATACAGAAAAGCAATAAAAAGTAATTTAAGCTGTTAAAAGATAAACTGAGGCATATTAAGAATTTTAAGAGTTTGTTTGAGCAAAAGTGTTTGAATTGGGCAACACCAAACTGGACGTGGTTAGGAGCACTCCACTGAGAGGAGCTTGAGGAGAGACTTTTATAGAGAAGAAGAGGAAGCAAAGTGAAAAAGAAGTCATTTATACTAAGCCCCACGTCACCAAACTGAGACTCAATTTAATTACAGTTTTGGCTCTCCCGGAAACGGAACCTTAAGCCAGTCTATCAGGAATTTCCTGATCAGCACTGGTTAGGTAACCTGCCCGATAGATCCCTGCTGTCCCCTAAAGGAAAGTAACTGCAATAAGCAACCCACTTTTTTGCCTTGTATGACTTCCTTGTTCCTGCTCCCTTCTGCCTATAAGAGTCTTTCATTTTGCATAGCTCCTTGGAGCTCCTTTCTATCTGCTAGATTGGATGCTGCCTGATTCGAATTGAATTTTGCTCAAATAAACTTAAAAATTGTAATATGCTTCAGTTTATTTTTTAACAGTTCTGGAGTCAAAAGAGAGAACTGAAGGAGGCCCCCAATGGCCCCCAGGAGCAACCAGCAACCAGGAAAATGGACCTGTTGAGCTCTGAGCTCACTGCTTTCTTGCCGCCTCTTGAGGTGGTGGGTAAGTTCATCTCGGGTCCTAGCCCTGCAGCTTTTGTGTCATGAGCTTTTAGACTTTATTTGAGCATTTCTTTTTCCGGACTGGGTCCAAAAACTGGCCAGAATCGGACTGGGTCTGACTCAGAAACTAGACTGGGTCCAGGGTTGAAATGAGTCCAACTCAGAAACTGGACTAGGTCTAGGGTCGGACTGGGTCTGACTTAAGCTGGAGCAGGTCCACTGTGAGGCCTCAGGTGAGCAGAATTTTGTTTTAAGGCTGAACGAGTAGCTTAAACTTGCCAAAGATAATCTTGAATTATAGAGACCACAGTGGAGAACTTTTAACCTAGATAAGCTCTTCCGTGTATGACGTGCCCTAGAGAAAAAGGGATCCCATCCAAACATTCACTATAAAGCGTAGAGGGAAAATTATTTTTCCTCCTCTACAGTTTCTGGTGACCAGGATGAGACCCACTGGGCCGCCTCACTTGCTCCAGAGCCTGCAGATGACATTCTGGGAAAACTAGCAGAAGCTGGCACAGGGTGAGAATTCTTATTAAAGTCAGTTTTCCCAGATCTCTATCTGTAGTGCCTACTTGAGAGGAAGGTAACAATTCATGTTGTTCCTTCCTTTCAGACTGGTAGGCAAAAAAAATTCATAAGACTTCGATCTTTGTATTATAACTTGTGAACTTGCTTTCCGGTACCCATTGGTTGTCGATCCTTTCTCTCCCAGGGATGGTTATTACCTTCTTGTTTGTCTCATTTTGTGTCCTAAGAGCTTGAGTTGGCTTTCTGCCTGACTGGAGCACAGATGTGCTTGTGCGTGTCGGCAGATCAACCAACAGGTTGAGAGCTTTGAAAATATGGCCGGACAGAAATGTGTGTTGTGCTCCAACTGTGGCTAGGGTCCTATGGACTGTTGCCAATTCTCAGTAAAATTGTCTAAGTCTTTTTTTCTTTGAGAGTGGCTCTACCTTCTTGGGAGGGTAGTATTGTTTGCACCCTCTTTGGGGATGCCTCTAGCATCCATGGAATTATTCAACACTGCCAGAAATATTTATTGTTTGTCTCAGCTGAAACCTGACAAGATATTCGAAAGGATTTTTTTTAAGTAACTCTATGGGCAGAAGTTAGGCAAAGTGGAAGCTGATATTCAGAGCCTAAAAGGAACTTTTTTTAGTCCTTCTCCATAAGCTAAAATGAAACTCTGTACCAGAGGGAAAATAAAATATTCTCAAGCCTTCATGTAAGGATTTACTAAAACATTTCAAAGACACACAGTTCTAAATTCAGAACATAGGAATCTTTTGATTTCCTTCTTAGTTGAAGATCCTCTCCCTTATTTAAAGAAGCAAATTGAGGATAACGTAGTTGGATGGGTGGGTCAACCTTGATATCATTCAGGTTGCAACTCAATTCTTTGAGGAATTAAAAACTACTATTCTTGGGGGCCAGCCCAGTGGCGTAGTGGTTAAGTGCGTGCGTTCTGCTGCGGTGGCCCGTGGTTTGCAGGTTTGGATCCTGGGCATGCACCAATGCACCACTTGTCAAGCCATGCTGTGGTGGCATCCCATATAAAGTGGAGGAAGATGGGCACAGATGTTAGCCCAGGGCCAGTATTCCTCAGCAAAAAGAGGAGGTTTGGCATTGGATGTTGGCTCAGGGCTGATCTTCCTCACAAAAAACAAACAAACAAAAAGCTACTGCTCTTGTCTTAGAAATCAAGTCTTTATAAGAACAGAAATGCAGCTCTAGAAATAGTCAAAGCCCACCTCTCCTTTTTGCCAATCCTAAAACCTTCCCTATTCACTTTAAAAGGCTTACAGATATTATAAAACATCTGGACTTAGGTGGCAAAAGCCCTTCTTGGAGAAACTTACATCATTTCTCTGTGTCTTTGAGATGTAAATGTTCTACCCAGTCTTCTCTAGGAACCCAGAACCATAAGATCTCTGTGTCTGTCTATATGTTTTTGTATATATATGTATGTTTGTCATAAATGTGTGATTTTTTTCTACCTCCAATGGTATTCCCAAAATTATTTTGTAAAGAGCTCTATTTAATTAACTTAAAGAAAATTAAGCATTTATATAAATCAAGTATATTCTCAGAAATATAGAAACTAACCCAAATGTTTTTCAAGTTCATATGATCTAGGATAATCTTCTGTAAATAAAAGCTAGCTTAAGTTTGTTGGTTTAATTAAAACAGGCATGTCTTTAGAACTATCAATATTAAGTATAATGCAGGCATACAACTTTTATTCTACCTATGTTTACTAAAAGTCAAATAAACTCATGTTATCTCTGTCATAGAATTTGTCAGCAAGAAAGAGAACTTAAGATGATGGTTAGCTGTTTAATGTCTCATGAAATTTTTATGAGTAATCTAAACATATTGTTAAGAAGTAAGTTAAATAGATGTAAGTAAGATAAAAGTTTACAAATAAGCTTTTCAATAATAATTCTTCTTTATGGTATGTCCACTTAAAAATAGTTTCCAAAATCTTTTTGATAACTTGAAACCTTACAGTTATACCTAGATAAGTTAAATGATGAATATTGATTGAATGTCTAAATAATTTCCAAATAAGAAAAAACACTTAAACATTATTTACTGAATGCAGGTTTATCCGCTTTTGGCTTCTTTTTACCGAGGAACTAAAGTTTTTTGGGTCTACTAGTAAACATATTTTGTGCCACATTGGAAAATTTGCTATGAGAAAGAATTTAAGTTACCACACAAAATTGGGGTTCTCTTACTACTTGGCATAAAAAAAGCCAATTAATTATGGCATCAGGTTTTGGGAAAAGAAATTAGCTTTACTCTGCAAGATCCATCTGCAGGGAGACAGGGGCTGTGTGCCATCAGATCTGTCTCCCCAGTTCAGGATTTGGGGTGAAATTTAAGAGGTTAGGGAAAACAGGCTGGCACATGGAAATGCTGGCAGGACAGGTTTTTATTGGTGGTCTTCAAGGTTCTAAACATTTATAGCAAGATTCTAAACATTTATGGTAAGGTGGGGAAGGAATTTTAACACTGGATCTTCCTGAATGATGGACCCCTTGCTTCTCATAAGAGTCCAACTTTTAAATTTCCAGTCAGGCCCTGGTCCTTTGTTTCTGTGGGGAATGAATCTTTGGTTTTCTGGTTATTTCAGGTCAACATTTCTTCTTCTGTGCATGCTCTGGCTATGTGATTTTGCTAATTTTTTGAACGACAATTTCTTAATTATTCTGTTGATAAGATGGGGTCAGTTGAACTGGCCCTGGAGGGCCACAGTTACAAATCTCCTGTTTTAGTTGTTCATTCCTCAATCTTGAGGGATAAAGGGTGATAACTACTCTAACTTCTTCCTGCTGATAGGGGATGTAGGTTGTTCCATCTCATTGAACCAGTCTCCTAGTAAGATGGTGATGCAAGTGGTATCCCAAAGTTAGGCCTATATTGTGTAAGCAAGTAACCAGGTATTTAATAAACAGCATTTCTAGAGAAACAAAAAGAAAAACAAGGTTAATGGTTGGAGCAAATTGCAAACCAGTTTCTGAGCCCAGGGGGCAACCAGTCAAGAAGATTTCTAGATGTTTGGGTCAAAGCATCTTTTGCAGGGGCTGGCCCGGTGGTGCAAGTGGTTACGTGCATGCTCTCCGCTTTGGCGGCCCGGGGTTTGCCGGTTAGGATCCCGGATGCGCACCAATGCACCTCTTGTTAAGCCATGCTGTGGCGGTGTCCCATATAAAGTAGAGGAAGATGGGCACGGATTTAGCCCAGGGCCAGTCTTCCTCAGCAAAAAAGAGGAGGATTGGCATGGATGTTAGCTCAGGGCTGGTCTTCCTCACACACACAAAAAAGCATCTTTTGCAGTTTGAAATGTCTCTGATGATGTCATAGGGTGTTCAGGCATCTTTCTGAGTGGCTTACACAGCAACATGTATAAATCTTTTTTAAGTTTATATCAAGTTGTCCAGCTTCAGTTTGCAGGGCTTCGGGAAAAAGGACAGGTTCAGTTCTCAATGGTTCCAAATGAAAATGAGGAAAAAATTGAAAACGTTAGTTTGGAGATTTATAGCCAGATATTTCAGGAGACTAGAAGAATTCAGGAGTCAGTCCAGTTTACAGATAGAAAACAAAACCTCAAAGACAATTAACAGAACTAGAATTGAATATCCATGAATGTGTACTATTGTTTTTATTGAAACATAATTTTTCTCTCTAAAATCCCCCTCATTTTTACCAAAGAGAGCCAAATTAAGACTAATTGCTTAGCAAAATAAGTCTAGTTTCAATAAACTGGCCCAATTATTTACACTAGTACAGCAATAACAGAAATTAATGGTATAGCATCTTTCAAACCTGCTTTGCTGGAACTTTTTATAAGGAATCTCAGATTGATCTTTAAAGGCATATTGAGGCCAAGCAAATCAAGCCAAGCACTTGTCATCAGACTCCACCTGCAATACCTATAGATTTGGGTAGATTTCTCTCTTCTCTTGAGGTACCCCCAAATATCCTGAGGTTCTTTGTTCCCGTCAGGGAAGTGACCTTCTTTACTCACCTAGTAAGGTTGCTAGAACCCTGTGAGCAAGGTACAAGGTCAATATTTCCATTCGGCTTTATTTCATAAAGTCAATCCTTTTCCTTTATTGCTGTTTTGGTCATATCCAAGTCTATGCATGTTTCTTTCAAATATGACATTCCAGTCAAAACTTTGGTAATATAACCAATGTTTCCAATTGTGTCCTGTTATAAGGAGAACAGATTCTTATTGAACTTATGAAAATGAGTATATTGCCATGAAAATAAGAACATTCACTCACTAAGAGTTTCCAGATTCTGAAGGGATCAGGTAGGGAGAAAAAGATAAATATTTCAACTCTGCCTACAAAGGTATAATTTACCAAATTGCTATAAGTCATAGTTAGTTTAAGAGAAAAGAGAAAAAGGTTTCTTAAATGTGGAAAAACAAAACATTAAAAAAATCAGCAATATTTTAAACAGAAGTCATAAAAATTATCATCATCATCATCATCACTGTATTCAGTCCCATGTAATCAACTCTTGATCTTGATCTTTTGTTAGCAGTTTTATGAAGTCATCAATTTCTCCATCAGAGTCCTGTAATTTCTTACCCAGTTCAATTTTATGATCTGAAAGTTTATCAGAAACCTGTATTCTAGAGTAAGTGTCAGAGTCCTTTCCATGAATCTCTCTGAAGATGAAACATATTTGCAAAATCAGACTAAAACAATAACTGCCTGTAAATGACAAAAGAATTAAAAATGGCAATTTACAAAAAAACTTGGCTATTTCTGTGACATATAACACTTTAAGATAATAACTAGAATTACAGCTGACAACCAGGACAGATCAGAATTTTAACAATATTATATAATTTTTTAAAAACACATATTAATAACATTCACCAATACAATATAATCTAAGAAGGTTTATCATCACTTATTTCACAATGCTTCCCATGTAATTGAACATACCAAATAAGCCTAATTAGTTTAGTATCTTCCTCTTTAGAGGAAGAGAGAACAAATTTCTTTCAGTAGTTCCAGGGGCCCTCTGAAAATTCTCAAAGAAAAAAAAATTTTTTCAGCTCAAAAGAAAGACTTCATTTAGGATTTAAATTTTTGGATAAGCTTGTCAAAAATATCAAAAGATTTTAAGACACTTGATCAAGTAGGAAACAGTGCTCATTGTGAAGTAATGCTTAGTTATCCATTTAACCAAAGTGAGACTCACTCAAAAGTAAAGAAAACCTTTTACAATCTCTTTATCAAGAGCAGACTGAAAGTTCAAGAAAATTATCCCTGAAAGGAGTAGAGAGAACCAAATTCTAATTTTGCACCAGCTTACTTTTGATATTAAAACTCATTTACTTAATTAAATTAATTTTAATCTTAGCCAACTTGACCATTTATAAACTTCTTTCCTCCAGGTTCCTCTTCCGCAAACCTTCTATATCTTTCTTTTCACGTTCAGAATTTGTCCCATGCCTTCTTTCTTCCCTCCTAGTACTTTAGGACAAATTTATCTTTCTTAACAAAACAAACAAAAATATTTCCATTCTTTATACATTCTTTAATGAACACATATATCTTACTTTCTTTAAATACAAAGATGTTTTCCTCATAAATTTTTAGTAGCTTTAATCACATATATTAATTAGAATTCTCTATCCTTACAGACCCTTATTTTTAGTGAAAACTAACAAGTAAGCAATTCTGAACGGTCTTTTACGTTAGCATTCCGTGGCTTGGCAAATATGTAAATACTTCTCATAATTTCTAGAAACATGCTACTTCATAGTACAATCTTTTAATAAAATATAAGACATATTTACTAATAGACCCAAACATCTTTTAATTTCCCTGTAATAAGAAACCAGAAGTAGATAAACTTAGGCATGGTTAGTAAATGTTTCAGTATTTTATCTTATTTGAAAATGACTTAGATATTCAACGAATTTTTTATCATTTAATTTTACCTAGGAATACTTCAAAGTTTCAAGTTACCAAAGAGATTTGGAAATTATTTTAAATACACGTGCCATAACACATAATTATTGTTAAAAAGTTCACCCAATACTTTTATCTTTTTCACATCTATTTAGTTTACTCATTCCCAATAATTATTTAGATTGCCTATAAAACTTCATGAAACATTAGACAAAATTAGATATCATTTTATGTTATTATTTTTGCTAACCAATTTTGTAACAGAGATAACATCAGCTTATTTGGCCAAAAAGTAGCATTAAGGCTGCATGTCTGCATCATATCCAATGCTGATAACTCTGAGGACATGTCTATATTAATCAAACTAACAATCTTAAATAAGCTTTCATTTACCAAAGATTAATTTATATCATGTTAACTTGAAAGACATTTGAGTTAGTTTCTATTACATTTAGAAATAATTTATATAAGTGTTTACTTTAAGCCAATTGAATAGAGCTCTTTAGAAATTATACCATGTGAGGGTAAGATATTACACATATATAACATACATAGAGACACAAGCACGCAGAGATTCCACAGCTATGGTTTTAAAATTACAGCCGTGAATCAGGTATAATAAAACAAAGCTCCCTAGTTATGAATCCAAATTTTGTTTTAAGCTTTTTTACTAGTATTTGTGGAGAAAATAGTCAAGATGCTAGATTTTTGGCAAAGGTGCTCTTATGGCCATTTTTCTTTCCTTTTTTCCTTTTTTTAGTTCAATCTGAAGAATTGGTGATGGGCTAGATTGTTCCCAGACAGTTTGGAAACTTTTTGAGATAAGCGAAATGGGTGGAATCTGAACTGCCTCTAGAGCTGCATTTCCAGTCTTGCAAGGATTTTTTTTTTTAAGGACAGTTGCTCTTAATTCCTCAGAAATTGGGTTATAGCTTAAATGACATTATAAGCTGATCTTTACATCATCCCTAATCTGCTTCTTTCCCTCTGGGTGCTTAGTTTTATTTTTAAATAGGGAAGAAGATCTGTAAGAAAATTCCTGTCAGGTTCTGAATATTTGCTTCCAGTTTGGCCAAATTTCTAATTGTAAGTAGCTAAACCCTTTCAAATATCTTGTCAGGTTTCAGCCAGGACAAACAGTAACTACACCTGGCAGTATTGAACAATTCCAGTAATCTAAAGATTACTGGAAAACATAGCTGTTTTCCAGAAAATTTCTGAGTCTCCTTAACTCTGGGAGGGACTCGCATTGGACCCTCTTTCAAAGGTAGATTACAGGGTGTCTGTAAAGCCATGACCTAATATATTTTTCTTTTAGGTACCTTTTTTTGTGTGTGTGAGGAGATCAGCCCTGTGCTAACATCTGCCAATCCTCCTCTTTTTTTTGCTGAGGAAGACTGGCCCTGGGCTAACATCCGTGCCCATCTTCCTCCACTTTATATGGGACGCTGCCACAGCATGGCTTGCCAAGCAGTGCGTTGATGCCCGCCCAGGACCCGAACTGGCGAATCCTGGGCCACCGCAGCGGAGCGCATTCACTTAACTGCTTGGGCCACTGAGCCAGCCCTAGGTACATTTTATAACTTAATTTTCTATTAGTTTTTACAACAAAAATTTCAATAAAGTTATTTTGGAATTTTGAAGTCTTTGCACTTTTCAGTGAGCTTATCTAATTGAAACATTCCTTCTACTGGCTACTGTAACCCTCCTTTGGTATGACTCATAGCTGCAAAAGGGAGTGCAAGCTTCATTTCTGTCTGGCCATCTCTGACCGCAAAATGGGGTGCAACTGCACTTTTGTCTGACTGTATTTTTGGGACCCTTCAACCTGACAATTATCAAGCCAAGCCCTCAGGATGCAAAACAAGCTTGGTAGGATTCTGCAATTCTTTGAAAACACTTACACCTTCCGGAACCTTTAGACTTGGAGCAATTGTGCCAGAAAGTGGAGCACTTGACTTTTTAAAGATTAAAGATTTCTTTGTTTCTCAGCTTGAAAGCTCAAATATAGCCCAAAGTGGCCACTGTAATTTTAAATTATCCCGGCTTATCTTGCCAACTGTTTACAGTTATCCTCATTTTAGGAGGCTTTTCCCAAGGTGGCCGCAACAAACAAGGTAATTTCTCAAGAGAGTTTGTTACATCCATGGAGAAACTCAGTCCCCAAACAGCCAAATTTAACAAATAAAACAGTCAGACATAGATAGACGTGAACAGACACAGAAATCCAGTACTCTGGGAATCTAACCCAGGGTACCCTGGCACCCTGCCCCGGAGCTTGGGACTCTAACCCGATCCTTTGAGTGCCCCAGTGGTTGTATCCCTTTTATATTGTCTCCCTCAAACCCACAATTCTAGCCTTAGGACTTTAACCCAGCAAAAATCTTCCCAGTGGGGACTTTTAACCCACAATCCTGATGAGATATTAGACAGTTTTAGTTATAGGTGCATATTAACAAGGTCACTCATCCAAGAGACATCTAAAATTGTCTGGGTAGCTGCTTAGGGTCAGGGAATTGACCCTGCACCCTGCCAGGGGCTCCAGACCTTCAGGCCAGTGGTCACAGGACCTAATCCCTTTGTGGTTGCCAAAATTTGTTACTGCACAAAATTAGGGTTCTCTTGCCTGATGCACGTAAAAAAAGCCAATTAATTATGGCATCAGCTTTTTGGAAAAGAAACCAGCTTTACTCTGCAAGATTGACCTGCAGGGAGACAGGGGGCGTGTGTCTTCAGATCTGTTTCCCTGATTCAGGATTTGGGGCAAAATTTAAGAGGTTAGGGAGAACAGGCTGGCACACGGAAATGCTGGCAGGACAGGTTTTGATTGGTGGGCTTCAAGCATTTATGGTAAGGTTCTAAACATCTATGATGAGGTTCTAAATATTTGTGGTAAGGAGAGGAAGGAATTTCAACACTAGATATTCCTGAATGATGGAACTTTCACTCTGATAAGAGTCCAACTTTTAAGTTCTGGTCATGTCTCAGTCCTTTGGTTCCATGGGGAGAAGAATCTTTGGTTCCGTGGTCATTTCAGGTCAAGATTTCTTCTTCTGTGCATGCTCTGGCTACGTGACTTAGCCAATTTTCTGAAAGCCAATTTCTTAATTATTCTGTTGATAAGATGGGGTCAGCTAACTGGTCCTGGAGGGCCTGCAGTTACATATACTTCTAGAAATTATGAAATATATTTATAAATTTGTCAATCCACAGAATGCTAGCATAACAGACAATCCACAGTTGCTTGCTTCTTAGTTTTCACTAGAAATTAAGGATTCTAAGGGTTAAGAAATCTAATCAATATATATAATTAAAACTACTTAGAAATAATGAGTGAAAAGAAACAACTGTGTATGAAAAGTAGATAAGAAAAGTAAAATGACAGGTTGTTCCAGAATTAGAAAAAGGAAAAAAATATAAGACAAAAACTGAATGGACATAAAAATGTTGTAGAAGGTTTGTGGAAAAGAAATCTTGGGAAAGGAATTTTATGTGTGGTCAAGCTAGCTAAGATTGGAATGGATTTATTTACATTGTTTAAAAATGAGTTTTAATATCAAGAATACACTAGTGCCAAATTAGAATTTGCTTTTCTGTTTAAAGGACAAAGTTTTCTTAGACTATTGGTCTGCTCTTAACAAGAAATTATAAACAAAGATTTTTCTTTACCTTTTAAGTAGTCTGTCTGAACAGCAAATATTTTGTTTCTTACCAAAATAATTTACTGTGCTTCACATTGTTTTTATCAGATCTTTGGTTACTTAAGAAAATCCTGTCTTCTCAATATCAAAAGAGCTAAATTTCTTTCACAACTACGTAACCTTCTGTATATGCCTTTAAAATCTTCTATTATCACTTTGATTAAATACAAATCAAGTATTAATTCATAATAATTTTGAATTCCTCTAAATGTAATTTAAATATTTCATAGCAAAATTAATCTACCATGTATATTTATCATGAGTGACTCAGTAGCAAACAATTACAATCCATTTTTAATTGCCATGAACATAAAATATGCAATTCAACAAAACTACGAGGGATAAACAATGTTGGATTTCACCCAACACTGATTAAGGAGTGATTACTTTTATGATGGTATAGAACTGTTCTCTTACCCAGACTTTGTTATGTGATTATCTGTCTAGAGAGTTCAATGATTTGTTATGTGTGTTGCTTAGCTTATAACTGAATTTCATTATTAATTTGTTGCCTATCTTTGTTCATTGATAAATAAAAGTTTTGTTGTTTTTTTGTGAGGAAGTTCAGCCCTGAGCTAACATCTGCCAATCTTCCTCTTTTTGCTGAGGAAGACTTGCCCTGGGCTAACATCTGTGCCCATCTTCCTCCACTTTATATGGGACGCCGCCACAGCATGGCTTGCCAAGAGGTGCGTCAGTGCACGCACGGGATCCGAACCAGTGAACCCTGGGCCGCTGCAGCAGAGCGCGCGCACCCAACCACTTGCGCCACCCGGCCGGCCCCAAAAGTGTTTTTGTTTTTGTTAATTTTAATTCTTTCTAGATGTTTAGGTCAGATACAATAACCCAGGGTCCTGATTTTACAGGTTCAATCCACTCCAAATGTCCATAAATTTACTCAGGCTTCCACCTGAGTGTTTAACTCAGGAGCATCCCTACCTGTGACATTACAGCAAGTTGCTGCAGGGACATCTTTCAGTAATCCAGACCTTTTAATGTCTTGGGTTAGCTTTTAAAAAGACAAAGACTAATCTTATTTATAATATAATTTTCATGTTTCTGTATCCAAGGAGGTAACACAATGCCTAAATCCTGTCTCAAAGGTATAAGTTTTTGATTAAACTTACATAGTTACAAGAACTCCTTCCCCAGCACAGTATTAATAGTCTTCTCCCATTTTTAGCTCCCCCCAAAAACATCATATTATCCATATCACATGACAAGCGATTGGAAAGAACTTTATCAAGAGAGAAAGGTTCAATCAGTTTCCACTGTAACCCTCACTTTTTGTCTGGGACCCTCTCCTAATCTCCTTGTAAACATTTGGCAGCTCATAACATTTTACATATTTGAAGAGAGTTTCATGTCCAGATAAATACCAACACCAAGTAGACACTATACATCCAACAGAGGAAAGGAAAAAAATTATAAGAAAATAAGAACATATCCCAAAGTTAAGAAAAGAGAGCATTGCAGTATTGCTAAATGCAGAATAACAGAACGCTGAAATATTGACTAATCCTGGGGCAATTAGTATTGCAGATTCACTGTGCAAATTAGGGGGCCCCAGGATGTCTGTAAATTAGAATGAAGCAAACCTTATGAATGTTTAGTATAGCAAGAATATAATCAGGGAATCATCTGCTGTGAATAGCAAAAATGTTATTTCTTCCTTTTGCCTTTTATTAGACTTTTTTTTTTTTTTTACTTTGTGTTTTGAATTCATCGTAAAAACCCATAGGAAAAAAAAGACCTACCTTATTAATTGATAGGGAATTACAGTTATTTTATTTTCTCTTTCTTTTGGTGACTCTTTCTTCCCTCCAAAATCCCATTTAGCTAAAAATCTTTCTGGAGCAAGGCAGTGTATAAAAAATAAAAATATGCCAAATGGTTAATACTTTCTCGTCTTCTGGGTCAATACTAAATTATAACATTTTATACACTTTCATCCTGCCTTTCCATTCTGAAACTGTTCCCTGAACTTGATGTTGTGACTACATCTAGATGTCACTTCAATTTACTTTGTCCTTGGGAAATCTAACTGGGTGAAAAGGTATATGTGAGATGGGGTCTCCAAATGCCAGTATCAGTGTACATGTTCTCTGACCTTGAGAATCTGATAAGCCTAAAGGAATCAGAATCTGTTGACAATCACAAGTTGATTGTCAGCAAATGCTTGATGTTGGAACATAGACTGAAATTGGGGAGATTGGCTCCCTAATATTCCTAAGTATTTAATACTGCTCTATTTCAAAACTATTGCTTTGAGTTCTAACCTTTGAAAATACAATTTTTCTAGGAAATTACCATATTATAAATACACAAAGAATGATAATTTTCCCTCCTAAAACAGGAAATGAGAGATGAAAATACAAATTATTTGTTTTTGTAAGAAAAGGAAACGCGACGAGAAAGAGAGGAGAATTGGAACAAACAGGGAAGATGAAAATACTAAAGACTTAATACTTGTACTTTATAATTTTGCCTTAGTGGCTGTATAAGAACAAAAAAAAGAGTATTTTATCAAAACATAATTTTGTTTGAGACATTTTTAGGCTGTATTTTTATTTCAAACATAATTTCTGATTTTTCAGTGTCATACACGTGACTTTCTAATGGAAATTCATTATATGTGTTGCAGGGATTTCAATGCTAGGTTTCCCCTTGTTTGGGGAAAAAGTTTGCTCTCCATTCCTGCTTCAACCTGGTGTCTATATTTCAATTACTACTACCTCACTAGTCAATAAATTACCCTTTGCTACTCATAGTAGCTCTTTTTCTAAAATGTCTATAAACCCAGTTCCTGGAAATTGGGTATAATGTTAAGTATTTTTAGCCTTACCTAGAAGGTACTTTTGCAAAAATTGCCCATTAAAATGGTAGCTCTTTCGCAGTCAAAATGACATTTCATTTCACAAAATATTGATACTTAATAAACAAATATGGCCTTATATTAAGGATTCTTTAATGTCACTCAAAATATAACTAAATGTACATTTCCCATTACTTAGTTTTATATGAAACATCTAAAGGAACAATTTTACTAACCTAGGATATACCAGTATGGTTGATTATGGCTACAGGTCTTATATGTCTTAACGATTTTTTGTAGGAAAATGATTTCAGCTTCTTTCTAGTTAAATTGCCATATAGAAGATGTATCGTTGTGGCTTATCTCCAGGCGCTGCCAGCAGCACCAGACACTGGCATCACATTCTACTTTTTCCACATGGTATATCCATCTCTCTAAATCTTTGGTTATGGTTTTGTTCTGCCGCTAGCATTTTAACCCATGCTCCAAGGTAGGTTTGGTGGTTTGTTGTACGTTTCAGGAACATTTCCCCAGCAGAATTCACTCCTTCTTTTACTTGAACGCCCTTCCCTGCTAGTGTGTCCAAGCCCGCACCTGGTCCTCATGGAGATTTGCACTCAGAGCCTCCGCCGAGTTTCACAGGTTTTGCTCTGCGCTGGGGAACTCTGAGAAGAGGTTACGAGTATGGGCTGAAATCTAAGTAGCTGAACTGAGATTCTGGAACAGTTATTATTGATTGGCTCTTATTCTCTTTCGCCACTTTTTGGTTACAAGGGATAGTTCAACTGAAAAAAAAAGATTGCCCAAATCAAACAATTGGCTTTTCTACCAAAACCAAGGTGTAAAGTTTTCCCTTTTTGAAATGCTTTGTAATCTCCTTTCTTATTCCTTCTTCATCTGTATTCAATACAGACATTATTTTTAGAGCTTTGCCACTCTTTCTTTACTATAATGAATAAAACAATATATTTATAAGGCATATGTTTGTATGGAATGTAAAAATGCCAGTTTTACTTTAGGTAATCTGTTTCTAATTGGATTAATCATTTTTTATCAATTGTTTGCTTCCTTATATGGCCCAGGGCTGATTTATAAACCATTTTTTCTCAATGGAAAAAATCAAAATCCTTGGAGAGGAATTTTTATGTAAATATGCTGAGGGAGAGAAAGAACATAAAATTTAGTGTGTTCAGATAAATATAAATTATATAAAGACTTGCAAACAGTTGAAAATGTAAATCTTTTAGTTATACGTGGTTTTCAGATATTATTAAATCTTTGTATATGACCTGGGATTGAGACAGAAATGTCTTCTGTAAAGTTGCAAACTGAAGAGGAGAATGTATTTCCAGCATACACTGATATTTCAGTAGCATCAAATTTCCAGTTGAATGGGCAAACTACTGAGATATAAATTTTAAAAAATTGACTATGAGTTTTATGAATTCTACTTCAAATATGTAAAGTAATACTTCCATTTCACTTTTATAAATTTACTTTTTTTTAATGCACTTAGAAGAATTCATTACCAACACGACTATTTGTACGTTTTAGGCTTTCACCACATAGCTATTTCAGATGAACTTTGACAGGTGGCATTCACATTATGCATATTCAGGCAGCCCAGTGATGGCAAATGCAAACAGTCAGGTCCAGACATAAAAAATATTGTTTTCCTAGACACTTTTCCTGTAATAAGACACATCTCCACCTGGAACAAATCCACAGATACTTCAAAGTAGTATAATAAATCCCCATCCAAACTTATTAGCTCTTTCATTTCCTAAACCTACTCTTCCTGTGTTATGCCCTACTCAATTTATACCACTACTAGCCTCCTACATGCCCAAGTTGTAATTCTGAGTCAAAATTGTCTCTTCCTTCTGACTCCTTCCCTGCCCTCACACTCAAATCTATAGTAAATAGTTTAGTTAACTCCACTTTACGTCCATCCCTTCCCCTACATCTTTGTTCTTATTACCTTGACAAAGATACTCATTACTATGAGAGACCTGGATGATTTTATATTTTTCCAGAAAAGATTCAAGTTTGCTTTTGGCATTCTTTTAGGGTAGGAGCACATAAGCTTAATTGAATTAGGAATGAAGTAATTTGTAGCTGAGTTTGTCTATTTGAGGCTGATCTATTTCTAATTCATCCTTATTCCACGTTGCAACTCTTCGAATCTCTCTTCATTATTGGAAACAGAACTCTAATTTTTTTTATTGATGTCATAATAGTTTATAACAAGAACTCTAATTTTTATCTCATACACTACATCCACTCTTAGATCCATCAGGTTATAGAAAGTTTTGCTGAGCTTGTGATCCTCTCAGTTACTTTATTCAGCTCCGTCATTTAGCCTCTGAGCTGATGTTTAGAATCAGCAGATGGTTTGATGTAGAATAAGCTAAATGTCGGAATCATTTATGTTCGCTTTCTTCCCCTCAGGACCCGGGCTTAAGTCCGACCTCGATCACTCTCTAATGTCTTCAAATAGACGTGTTTAAAAAAAAATTTTTTTTTTTGTGAGGAAGATCAGCCCTGAGCTAACATCCATGCCAATCCTCCTCTTTTTGCTGAGGAAGATTGGCCCTGAGCTAACATCCGTGCCCATCTTCCTCTAGTTTATACGGGACACCGCCACAGCATGGCCTGAAAGCGGTGCATGGGTGTACGCCCTGGATCCGAACCTGGGCCGCCAGCAGTGGAGTGCACGCACTTAACCGCTATGCCACAAGGCCAGCCCCAAAAAAACTCTTTTTGAGGGGAAGTTCATGTAGCACAAAATTAACTGTTTATAAAGCGAACAATCCAGTGGCACTTAGTACATTCACAATGTTGTGCAACCACTACTTCTATCTAGTTCCAAAACATTTTATCACCCCAAAAGAAAATCCCATAACCATTGAGCAATTAATTCCCATTACTCGCCTCACTCCCCAGCCTCTGGAAACCATCAGTTTTCTGTCTCTATGAATTTTCCTATTCTGGATATTTTTTATATGAATGGAATCATTCAATATGTGACCTTTTGTGTTTGGCTTCTTTCACTTAACATAATAGTTCCAAGATTCATTTATGTTGTACTATGTATCAGTACTCATTCATTTTTATGGCTGAATACTATTCCATTGTATGTATAGACCACATTTTGTTTATTCATTCATCTATTGATGGACATTCGGGCTGTTTCCACCTTTTTGTTATTGCAAATAGTGCTGCTATAAACACGTGTCCAAGTATTAATTAAGTACCTGTTTTCCCTTCTTTTAGAATTGAATATTCTAGAAACGTACCTAGAAGTAGATTTGCTGGGTCAAATGGTAATTCTATGTTTAACTTTTTGAGAAATCACCAAACTGCTTTCCATAGTATCAGAACCATTTTATGTTTTTAGCAGCAATGTATGAGGGTTCTAATTTCTCTACATGCTTGCCAACAGTTATTTTGTTTTTTTTTTTTTTATAGTAGCCATTCTAATGGGTGTGAAGGGATATCTCACTGTGGTTTTGATTTGCATTACTCTAATGACTAATGTTGAATGTCTTTTCATGTGCTTTTTGGCCATTTGTATATCTTGTTTGGAGAAATGGCTATTCAAGACTTTGACTCATTTTGAAATTGGGCAGTTTGACTTTTTGGTTGTTGAGTTGTAAGAGTTCTCTATATATTCTGGATATTCTACTCTTATCAGATAATGTGATTTGCAAATATTTTCTCACATTCTGTAAGTGGTCTTTTCATTTCTTGGCAGTGTCCTTTGATCTATGAAAGTTTTTCATTTTGATGAAGTCTAAGTTTTTTTCCTTTGTGTTTGTGGTTTTGGGGTCATGTCTAAGAATTCATTGCCAAATTCAAGGTCATGAAGATTCAACTCTATGTTTTCCTCTAAGAGTTTTATGGTTTTAGCTCTTATATTTAGCTTGTTAATTTTTTTTTGAATCAATTTTTATATATGGTATAAGGTAGTGATTCAACTTCATTCTTTTACATGTGGATTTTCAGTTATTTCAATACAATTTTTTGAAAAGGCTATTCTTTTCCTATTGAATGATCTTGGCACTTTTGTCAAAAATCAATTGGATATGGATGCATGGATTTATTTCAGGAGTCTCATTTCTATTCCATTGGTCTATATTTCTAGCCTATGCCAGTACCACACTGTTTTGACTAATATAGCTTTGCAGTAAGTGTTATTAATCGTAATATGAGTGTTAAAACTGTTTTTCTTATTTTTCAATATTATTTTAGCTACTCAGAGCCCCTTGCAATTCTATATGAATTTGAGGATTGGCTTTTTCATTTCTGCAGAAAAGGCCATTAGAATTTCGATATGGATTGTGTTAAATCTGTAGACCACTTTGAGTAGTATTGCAATCTTAATAATATTAAGTCTTCTAATCCATAAATATGGGATGAGCTTCTATTTATTTTGGTTTTCTTTAATGTCTTTCAGAAATGTTTTGTAGTTTTCTCAAATAGACTTTTTAAAATAAACTTTATTGTTTTTAGAGCAGGTTTAGATCCACAGCAAAACTGAGTGAAATGTATAGAGAGTTCCCATATACTCCCTGCCTCTCCCAACCCCACCCCCCTTAGCCTACCAATTATCAAAATCCCTCACCAGAGTGATACATTTATTACAATGGATGAACCTAAGTTGACATATCATTATCACCCAAAGTTTATAGTTCACATTATGGTTCATTCTTGATGTTGTACATTCTATGGGTTTTGAAAAATGTATAGTGTGTATCCATCATTATAGCTTCATATAGAGTATTTTCCCTGTGCTAGTAATCCTCTGTGCTCTGCCTATTCATCTCTCCCTCTCCCCTAACCTCTCGCAACTACTGATCTTTTTACTGTCTCCATAGTTTTGTCTTTTCCAGAATGTCACCTACTTGGATTCATACAGTATGTAGCCTTTTCAGACTGGTTTCTTTCACTTTGTAATATGTGTTTAAGGTTCCTCCAAGTCTTTTCATGACTTGATAGCTCATTGAAGCTTTTTAGTACTGAATAATATTCCATTGTCTGGATGTGTCACAATTTACTTAACCGTTCTCCTACTGAAAGACATCTGGGTTGCTTGCAGGTTTTAGCAATTATGATAAAGCTACTATAAACATCTGTGTGGAGGTTTTTGTGTGGACATAAGTTTTAAACATTTCAGTAAGTGTCAAGGAGCACAATTGCTGAATCATATGGTAAGAGAATGTTTAATTTTATAAGAAACTGCCAAATGTCTTCCAAAGTGACTATACCATTTTGCATTTCCATCAGCAACGAATGAGAGTTCCTGTAGCTCCACACCCTCAGCAGCATTTGGTGTTGTTAGTGTTTTATATTTTGGCTATTCTAACAGATATGTAGTGGTATCTCATTGTTGTTTTGACTTTCAATTCCCTAATGATCAAATAGAGTTTTTAAGTATAATTTTTCCACCTTATCTATTTTTGTATTGGTGAAGTTTTCCTCTGCAATAAGATTATCCACCATTATTGGAAGTGCAATCCTAAAGCCCACTAAATATTCATTTAATTATTTATCAAATGTTTATTGACCACCTGCTCTGGCCCAAGCACTCTGCTATGCACTGGGTACCCAACAGTGAATAAAACACACATAGTTCCTATCGTATTTAAGATAATACATTGAGTCTGATTATAGTCCTTGCTCACTCTTTCCGTTGGATTACAAACTACTCAATAGTAAGCTTATAGTATTACAGTAATATACGGTAATATATAGTAATATACAATATAGTAAGCTCTATATTGTTAAAGGTAAATATTATTTACTTTTTTTTTGAGGAAGATCAGCCCTGAGCTAACATCCATGCCAATCCTCCTCTTTTTGCTGAGAAAGACTGGCCCTGAGCTAACATCTATTGCCAATCCCCCTCCTTTTTTTTTTTTTCCTTTTTTCTCCCCAAAGCCCCAGTAGATAGTTGTATGTTGTAGTTGCACATCCTTCTAGTTGCTGTATGTGGAACGCCGCCTCAGCATGGCCAGACAAGCAGTGCGTCGGTGTGCGCCCGGGATCGGAACCCCGGCCGCCAGTAGCGGAGAGCGTGCACTTAACTGCTAAGCCATGGGGCCAGCCCCAATATTATTTACTTTTAATCAGTTATATGTGTGTGTGAGTTGTTTGGCTTCAATGAGGAAATAAAATTTTGCTAAGAAAATGGTATTAACTTATTTCACCTTTTCTAATCAACATTTCCTTAGTGTTATTTATAAGTCTACCAAAGCAGAGCAAATGTACAGCAATGTGAAGTTTAAGCTGTAATAACAACCTGAAGAAAATTATAATATATCTGAAAAAGATAAGAAAGGAACAGATGATCCTTAAAGATTTTATTCTTAGACATATTATAAGACTCTACATTAAGGAATGAGCTGCATTAATTCAGCTCTAAAATATGATGTCAGCTTTCTAAACTAAGGTGCTTTCTAGATACAAGGAAACTGTTGAAGGTGATGGATATATTCATTATTTTGATTGTAGTGCCATTTGATTGATGGTGCCATGGGTGTGTACATATGTCAAAACTTATCAAATTGTATGCTTTAAATAGTGTAGGTTATTATATGTTAATGTCCCTCAAAAAGCTGTTAATAAAAATAATTTTAAAAAGTGAATTGATTTTATTCCACTTTACCCATTTCTTTTTCTTCTTATATACTCTAATTTTCAAAAATATACTTTTTCAAAATGATAGACCAGAGGTAGGAGCTATTTTTTTTTTTGCCAAGTCAAATCAAGTTATATCAGATAGATTCTAATTTTTGACTTTAGCTTAATTTGACCCTTTCTCTAACTAGGTTGAATTAACTAGCCCAGAAGAAAGTATGTTAAAATGAAGGTATTGAATACTAGAAATATGAATATATAAGCAATCGGATTGTTTCAGAACTATATCATTGTGGTCTCCTACAGAAACTAGCCTATCTGCAGATGGACAGATGTACTTGCATAAATCATACAGATCAGTCCTAAATTTAGAGAATTAATTGTGGGTAATTCAATAAAATCCTAAGTATGAGTGTAAAATAAAGCTAGAGTATAGAGCAGAACTATCTGCACTTGATAAAGAACATCTACAAAAAATCTACAGTTAATATCCTGTTTAATGTTGGGAAACTGTACACTTTTCCTCTAAGATGGGAAACAAGACAAGAACGTCCCCCTCTCACCACTCCTATTCAATATTGTGTTGAAAGTCCTAGCTAATACAATAACACAAGAAAAGGAAATAAAATTGTATACAAATTGGGAAGGAAGACATAAACCTGTCTTTTTTCACAAATGACATGATCGTCTACATAGAAAATCCCAAAGAATAAACAAAAAACCTCCTAGAATTAATAAGCAATTATAGCAAGTTTGCAGGATAATAAGCTAATATACAAATTCAATTGATTTCTTATATGCTAACAATGACAAATTGAAACTTGAAATTAAAAACATAAAATCATTTACATTAGCACCGCAAAATTACAAAATACACACAGAATCGATATTAGAAAAACTATAAACTCTGATAAAATAAATAAAAGAAAATCAAAATACATTGAGAGCTATTCCACGTTCTTGGATAGGAAGACTTAATATTGCTAAGATGTCAATTCTTGCCAATGCAATTTATTCAACATAATATCAGTCAAAAGCCCAGTAAGTTATTTTGATTTTGAAGTTTATATGGAAAGTCAAAAGACCTAGAATAGCCAACACGATATGGAATAAGACAAACAAAGTCAAAGGTCTGATACTGCCCAACTTCAAGTCCTAATAGAAAGCTACCATAATCAAGATAGTGTGGTGTTGGCAAAAGAATAGAAAACTAGATCAACTGATCAGAACAGACAGCCATAAATAGACTCACACAAATATAGTCAATTGATCTTTGACACAGAGGCAAAGGCAGTTCAATGGAGAAAGGATTGTCTTTTCAACAAATGGTCCTGGAACAACTGTACATCCACATGCAATGAAAAATATTAACCTAGACATAGAGCTATACCTTTCACAAAGATTAACTTAAAATGAATCATAGACCTAAATATAAAATACAAAACTATAAAATTTCTAGAAGATAAGCAAGAGAATACGTAGTTGATGTTGGGTTTGGCAATGACTTTTTAAATGGAACACCAAAAGCACACTTCATGAAAGAAAAATATGATAGGTTGGTCTTTTTAAAATTAAAAACTTCTTCTCTGCCAAAGATACTGTTAAAAGAATGAAAATACAAGCCGAAGACTGGGAGAAAATATTTGCAAAACACGTGTTTGATAAAGAATTTGTATCCAAAATATACAAAGAATTCATAAAATTCAACAATAAGAAGACAAACAACCAAATTAAAAAGTGAATAAAAGATTTGAACAGACACCTAACCAATAAGATATACAGCAGACAAAGAAGCAGATGAAATGATGTTCAACATCATATACCAACAGGAAATTGAAAATTAAAACAACAATGAGATGCTACTACACATATATTAGAATGACTAAAATCCAAAACACTGATAATACCAAATGCTGGCAAGAATGCAGAGCAATAGGAACTGTCATTTATTGCTGGTGATAACACAAAAAATGATACAGCCACTTTGAAAGACAGTTTGGCAATTTCTTATAAATCTAAACATAGTCTTACCATATAATCCAGTGATCACACACCTAGATATTTGCCCAATTGAGTTGAAAACCTATATTCATACAAAAACCTGCACATAAATGTTTACAACAGCTTTAAATATGGTTGCTAAGACTTAGAAGTGACCAAGATGTCCTTCAATAGGTGAATGGATAAACAAACTGTGGTGCATCCATACAATGGAATATTATTCAATGATAAAAATAAATGAATCATCAAGCCACAAAAAGATATGGAGGGACCTTAAATTCATATTGATAAGTGAAAGAAGTGATCTGAAAAGGTTACATACTGTATGATTCCAACTATATGACATCCTGAAAAAGGCAAAACAATAGAAGAAGTAAAATGATCAGTGCTTGCCAGAAGGAAGGGAGAGGTGAATAGGTAAAGAACAAGAATGGAGTTTTTTAGGGCTGTGAAACTGTTTTTTTTTGGTGAGGAAGATGAGCCCTGACCTAACATCTGTTGCCAATCCTCCTCTTTTTGCTGAGGAAGATTGACCCTGGGCTAACATCCGTACCCATCTTCCTCTACTTTATATGTGGGACAGCTGCCACAGCATGGCTTGATGAGCAGCGTGTAGGTCTGTGCCCAGGATCCAAACCTGCAAACCCCAGGCCCCTGAAATGGAGCATGCGAACTTAAACACTACGCCACTGCGCCAGCCCCTGGCTGTAAAACTATTTTGTATGATGCTGTAATGGTGGATCTGTGACATCACACATTTTTCAAAACTCAGAACTGTACAACAAAATTCACACAGTGAATTTTAATATAAACTACAGATATCAATTCATTAAAAATAAATAAAATAAAGCCAAATATAATATTTACATTAGCAATAATCTATATTCAAAGAATTTTGTTTTCAATTATTTTGTGCATTTATTTGGCCTTAGTTTATGATCTAACATTTTGCATCTTTCTTCAGTATTTATTTACCAATGTCCAGCTAGTCACTAATTTAATGGTGAATCTCAAGTTTCATTTTCCTTTGACACTCGGTAACTGTAAATACAATGCAGCAATTTGGCTATTGTTATTTGCTTTACACAATACTAAAGTGTCCTAGTTTTTCTTTCTTTTTTTTTTTTTAAATTTTTTGTTTATTGCAGTAACTTTGGTTTATAACATTGTATAAATTTCAGGTGTACATCATTGTACTTCTATTTCTGCATAGATTACATCATGTTCACCACCCAAATACTAATTACAACCCATCACCACACACTTGTGCCGAATTATTCCTTTCGCCCTTCTCCCTGCCCCCTTCCGCTCTGGTAACCACCAATCCAATCTCTGTCTCTATGTGTTTGTTTGTTGTTGTTATTATCTACTACTTAATGAGGGAAATCATACGGTATTTGACCTTCTCCCTCTGACTTATTTCACTTTGCATAATACCCTCAATGTCCGTCCATGTTGTCTCAAATGGCCGGATTTCATCGTTTCTTATGGCTGAGTAGTATTCCATTGTGTATATATACCACATCTTCTTTATCCATTCATCCCTTGATGGGCACTTAGGTTGCTTCCAAGTCTTGGCTATTGTGAATAACGCTGCAATGAACACAGGGGTGCATGTATCTTTATGCATTGATGTTTTCAAGTCCTTTGGATAAATACCCAGCAGTGGGACAGGAAACAACATGTGTTGGAGAGGAAGTGGAGAGAAGGGAACTCTCATACACTGCTGGTGGGAGTGCAAACTGGTGCAGCCACTATGGAAAACAGTATGGAGATTCCTCAAAAAATTAAGGATAGAACTACCATATGTCCTAGTTTTTCAGTCATCTCTCCAACATATCCCCATGGTCTCTACTTAGTTCCTGCCTACTTAATTGTGGTCTTCTATGTATCTTATGCTCTTTTTCCCTCTCTATCTAGCCTACTTTTGTGACTTTATTTGCCATTTCTGTGTAGTTGAATGTTTATCATTGTCTTATATTTAAATTTCTTACTTGGATATTAGAAAATTTGCTATAAAATTCCTCCTATTGGACCTTTCACCTCAAAACTCAACATGTCTAAAACTAAATTTATCATCATTTTCCAAAATATGTATCTTCTAATTCCAGTAAAATGTGCCTTCATTCTTATAAAAAATATTACAAGAATTCTAATAATATTGAATTATTAGAATAATTATTTCAAATAGCCTCTTTCCCCATAGCGAATCTTCTATTTTAACTCTTTTATCCATTCCTTTTATCTGATTCCCATCATCACTACCAGGCTCTGACCACCTCATATCTGAGGCCTTTGCTGAAGGCTGCTAATTGTCATCCTGCTTCTACCTTCTATTCTTTCTAATCCATCCTATCAAATTCTGCTAGACTCATTTTCTGTTAATACCATTTCTGTTAAAATCAACTTTGCTTCAAAAACACACAGTTCGATTGTCATAGATTGGCTTTCATAGTGTTTCATAATTTGACTCTTAGATACCTCTTCAGATTTCACTCTCACTACAGGAATGCACCAGACTTAGAGAAACAAAACTATTGATTTGTTCACAGAACCTGTCTCCGGGACTCTAAGACACACGTTCCCAATTAATATTTTTTATTCCCATTCTCACTCTCACCCAAATGTCAACGTCCTACTCTATCTCACCTTCTCTCTGCTTACTCTTTCAATTTATGTAGCTCTTATTGATTCTACTATTACATTTTACTGTGAGTCATCTTTTTATGTCCTGTTTCTACAACACTATTGCAAGTTCTTGTTGGGGGTCAGGGGAGTTTCCTTCTCCCAGCCCTGATAATGGCCATAATTTATATGCTGGGGTTCAATGTTTCCTACATTGAATGATAACCATGCAGTCAGAAGAAGTCCATAGGAGAAAATACCACAGAAGAGATTTCTGAAGGAAATGTGGCATGTTTGACATTTATTTCTTCATTCAAAAGTGCTTACTGAGGTCTTACTCTTTGTAAGAACTTGGACCAGGCCTCAGGATACCAGCAATGAACAAAATACTTTAGAGTTTTTATTAGTTATTGTTCTAGGCATACCATACTACATTATGTTTTCTTAACTCTCTGGGGCCTATGTCTTTTAAAAAAATTATCAGGTATATGCTGTGTAAATATTTTCAAGGTTGGGGGGAAAAATCCTAGTACCTCAAAGCAGCAAGAACATCCATTGAGGAAAAAGCTGTTTAAACCAGAGCCATATGCATCCTTCTCTATGTGGCCATATTATGCCAAGGAGACAGAGCTTTAACTCTGCTTTATACATTAACACAACAGAGTTTTTCCAGGCAGGCCAGGTCTATGCCAAATTTGCCTCAGTGAAATCTAGAGAACAGGCCTTCCTATTTTAAGAACTTAGCCATAAGGACAGAAGTCTTCCAAACATCTCCGTTTTCAGAGTTCATAACGTCAACATTTCTTTCAGCTTCCTTTAACTTGCTTTGAAATAGGTTTGCACTTTCTGGTGATTCTTAAAAATTAATGAGATCTGTAAAAGTCATACCCTATTGTATTTCAGTTCATCCAAAGTTTCTTGGGATTTTTATGTTTGAACCAACAAGGAATCTCTTACATAATACTTGTTTGCAGCAGGAGTTATAAAAAACATGCCCTTTAGATTTTTGTTGGAAATTAGAAACAAGTTCATTTCAAGTTTTTTTTCATATCAGTACTTGCTCCCTGGTAATTTAATAAGGATTGCAAAAAATTTAGAATGAATTAATTGGAACCCTTAATAACTACATGAGATGATTAAATGTTTTCACAAAGATGGTAATATCAACCTCTGCTAATAATCGCTAGAACCACAATTATGTAAAAAGATTTTATTTCTTTTGAGGCTCTGTTTATGGTAAAAACTCTCCAGCAATACAGAACTAGGGAGAAAAGTAAGAAAAAATTCAAAGAATAAACATAATACAGAGAAAATGTATAGCAAGATGATAGACTTAAATCTAATTGTATCAGTAATTTCATTAAATGTAAATGTCCTATGTACCACAATTATAAGGAAGCATTTGTCAGATTGGATATAAGAGCAAAACCAAACTATATGATGCCTACAGGAAACACACTTGAAATATAAAGATGCAAATAGATTAAAGGTAAAATGATAGAAAGAGATATCTAACGCTATCACTAACCAAAAGAAAGCTGGAATGGCTGTATTCATTAGATAAACTAGATTTCAGAGCAAAAATATAACCACTGCTAAAGAAGGCTACTTCATAATGATGAAGAGCTTGCCCATTAAGATGACATAGCAATCCTAAATGTTCATTAGCTAATAACAGAGCACCAAAATACATGAAGGAAAAACTTATAGAACTACAAGGAAAACAAAGAAGTCCACAATTATAGTCAGAGATTTTAATACCACCCTCTCAAAAATAAATTGAACAAGTAGAAAATGGTAAGTGGATAAAAAGTTGAACACTATCAACTTGGTTTATTTGATATTTATGTAACACTTCACCAAACAATAACAAAATACATTTCTTTTTTTCTAGTGCATAGTGAATATTTAGATAGATCATGTTCTGGGCCATAAAAGTCTCAATAAATGTAAAAGGTTTTAAGTCTTACAAAAATTATCCTTTAAACACAATGGAACTAAACTAGAAATCAATACTAGAAAGATCTCTAGAAAACTATCAAATATTTGGAAAATAAATAGCACACAGCAGTATCCATGTATCAAAGAATAAATAATAAAGGAAATAAGAAAACATTTTAAACTAAATTAATACAAAAAATAACATATCGAAATTTGTCTTTATCTCAGATGACATTTTAATATGTACATAGAATATCCATAGCTAAAAAATATGTACTAGAACTAATTAGTAAATTTAGCAAGGTTGTGGGCTGTAAAATATAAGAGTAATTGTATTTCTATATACTAGCAAGGAACAATTAGAAATTGAAAGTAAAAAATGAATACCATTTACAACAGCATCAAAAATTATGACATAGGGATAAATCTGACAAAATTCATGCAACAACTGTACATAGAAGGCTATAATATGTAGTGAGAGACAAAGAAGTCCTAAATAAGTGGAAAGATGTATCAAATTCATAGATCAGAAGGCTCAAGATTGTTAACATATTAATCCTATCCAAATTGATCTATAGATTCCATGTAATGCCAGTTAAAATGCTATCAGGTTTTTTCATTGAAACCGGCATGCAAATTCTAAAATTCATATCGAAATTCAAATGATCTAGAATAGGAAAAATAAGTTTGAATAAGAAGAACAAAGTTTGAGAACTAATACTTGATTTCAATACTTATTATAAAGCTACAAAAATCAAGAAAACGTGTTGATTTAAAGATAGAAAAATACTTTAATGGAACAGAATACAGGGTCTAGAAATAGGTCTACACATATATAGACAAATGATTTTCAACAAAGAAGCATTTCTGCACTTTCTTTCAGGGGATAAACTGTAGTCCTTTCAGGAAAGTCTCTGATAAATGGTGTTGGGAAAACTGGACAGCCACATGCGAAAGAACGAAAGTGGACCATCTGCTATCGCCATTCACAAAAATTAACTCAAAACGGATCAAAGACCTGAAGGTGAGACGTGAAACTATAAAACTCATAGAAGAAAATACAGGCAACACACTATTTGACATTAGTCATAAAGGAATCTTTTCGGATGACATGCCTACCCAGACTAGGGAAACTAAAGAAAAAATAAGCAAGTGGGACTTTATCCGATTAAAGAGCTTCTACAAGAAAAATGAAACCAGAATCAAGATGAACAGACAACCCACCAGCTGGGAGAAAATATTTTCAAAATATATATCTGACAAGGGGTTAATCTCCAAAATATATAAAGAACTCACACAACTGAACAACAAAAAAAACAAACAACCCGATCAAAAAATGGGCAGAGGAAATGAACAGACACTTCTCCAAAGAAGATATACAGATGGCCAATAGGCACATGAAAAGATGTTCAAGATCACCAATCATCAGGGAAATGTAAATCAAAACAACTCACGCCCATTAGAATGGCTGTAAACACCAAGACAAAAAACAACAAATGTTGGAGAGGATGTGGAGAAACAGGAACCCTCATACACAGCTGGTGGGAATGCAAACTGGTACAGCCTCTATGGAAAATGGTATGGAGATTCCTCAAAGAATTAAAACTAGAAATACCCTATGATCCAGCTATCCCACTACTGGGAATCTATCCAGTGAACCTGACATCAACAATTCAAAGAGGCTTATGCACCTCTATGTTCATTGCAGCATTATTCACTATAGCCAAGAAGTGGAAGCAACCTAAGTGTCCCTCAACTGATGATTGGATCAAGAAGATGTGGTATATATATATAATGGAATACTACTCAGCCATAAAAAAAGACAAAATCGACCCATTTGCAACAACAGGGATGGGCCTAGAGGGTATTATGTTAAGTGAAATAAGCCAGAAAGAGAAAGACAAACACTGTATGATCTCACTCATATGTGGAATATAAACACACGGACAGAGAAAACTGTATTGTGGTTACCAGGGGCAATGGGGGTAGGGGGTGGGCACAAGGGGTGAAGGGAGTCATATATATGGTGATGGACAAACAAAAATGTACAACCCAAAATTTCACAATGTTATAAACTATTAAAACACACACACACACACACACACACACACACACACAAAATGTAGTCTTTTCAGTATATGGTACTGGAACAATTGGCTATCCAGATGCAAAAAACAAAAAATTATAAACTTTGATCTATACCTTGCACTATATACAAAAATTAACTTATTTAGTAAAACCTAAAACTATAAAACTTATAGAATATAGGAGAAAATATTTGTTTCCATGGGTTAGATAAAGATTTTTTAGGTATAACACCAAAAGCACAATACATACAATGAAAAGCTAAGTTGGGTGTCATAAAAAAAAAAAAAAAAAAAAAAACTTCTAGCTTGGCACAGATGTTAGCTCAGGGCTAGTCTTCCTCAGGAAAAAAAAAAAACCCTCAAACTTCTGTCCTTCAAAAGACACTGTTAAGAGAATGGAAAGACAAGCCAAAGAATGAGAGAAAATAAATTCAAATCATATATCTAATAAAGGACTCATGTCAAAATATATAAAGAACGCTCAAAACTCAATTAAAAAAACAGAACCGAAGCAACAATTAAAACACAACCCACACACACAACCCACAACACAAACCCACAAAGATGGGCAAAAGATTTGAACAGACAGTTCACCCAAGAAGTTCTATAGATGGCAAATAAGCACATGAAAAGGTAACTCAACATTAATATTCATTAGGAAAATGTGAAATAAAATCACAATGTGTTTTCACTACACACCTATTTGAAAAGCTAAAGTTAAAAAGACTGACTATACCAAGTATTGCAAAAGATAGGAAATGGAACTTATATACATAGCTGGTAGAATTGTAAAATAGTACGACTACTCTGCAAATTAGTTTGGCAGTTCTTAAAAAGTTTAGCACACACTTACCATATGATCCAGCCATTCCATTCCTAGAGATTTTCTCAAGAGAAATTAAAGCGTATGTTCATACAAAAAAATGTGTACATGAATGTTCACAGCAGCTTTATTGGTTATAGTAGAAAACTGGAAACAACTAAATGTTCATCAATAGATGAATGAATAAACAAATTGTAGTATATTCATATAATGGATATTATTCAACAATAAAAATGAATAAACTATTGATGCACACAAGTTGGATGACCTACAAATGCTGAGTGAAGGATGCCAGAAGAAAAAGAGTATAGTACCTACTATATTATTCCATTCAAGGAACATTTTAAAAATATGAACTAAATTGTAATGGCAGAAAATAGATCTGTGGTTGGCTGGGGATGGGGATGGAATTGTGGCGGGGTGGTATATGGGCGCAGAAATAGAAGGATGTATTATAAAAACCATGAAGAAATTTTGGGCACAACAAATATGTTCATTATCTTGATTGTGCTGATGGTTTCATGGATGTATAGATAGATATACGAATAGTGTACTTTAAATATGTACAGCTTGTTGTGTGTCAATTATACCTCAATAAAGTTGTTTAAAAATACTTTGATCCATGTTGCACTTTGAATGAATCTTTTATCCATATGTGATTTTGTAACAATATGCATTGGTCATTTGGAAAATACCTGTCACTGAATTATGCTGTTAAGCTATTGATGGCCTATACAAATTTTCCATGATCTTTTTCATTCAGAAGCTACAATTCTTGTTGCATTGGCAGGTTTACTTAGTTCAGTTTCTTGAAAATGTCTCTAAATACCAAAGTCTGACTAACCATAGTTTGTCAATTGTTCTTTTATGTCAAAATGGTTTCCATGAAAAAAGTGGATAGGTAAGCTCACAATTCAGTCATGAAAGTGCTTTATCTTGAGCCATCCGTTACACATCAATATGCAACAGCAGCACTTTATGAGCGCTTCCCATTTTGTCACACAGAATATTACGAAGGTGTGCACTGAAGGGTTGAGATTTAGTAAAATTAACATTTTTAACTGCTCCAGCAAAGAAATTTTAAAATATAACTGTGTTTTTCCTTTTTGTTTTGCCAGTGTGCAGTGGTGAAGAGCACACTATTCAATGCCAGCAGTTCTACCCAGCACTGCTTTTGCACACAGTGAAAAAGGCAAATAACGTCTTAGTGCTGTTATGAAAATACTCTTGACCTTTCAGCCCCCGAAAGAGTTTTGGAGAATTACGGGGTTTGCAGACCTCTCAGAACTATTGGAAATGATGGTATAATTGAAAGATAGAAAAAAGAGTTTGAGGTATTGTAAAGGCAAATAGTAAAAGAAACAAGAGCAATTAAAAACACCTGGGAAAAAAACTAAACAAGTAAATTATGTTCCAACTATGAAGCAAACTAAAATGAGGCACGATTTTAAACAGTTCAGAGAGTGTCTTAAACAAGACCACCCTTAACATTTTCCTTGCATAGTCCAGGATTCCTGACACTGGAACTTAACAAAAAAGAAATGTAATCCTTGTACATTTTTTGGCCAGGAGTGAACAATATTTATATAGTCATGTAATTCAGATCTTGCTTATTTATTTCCAACCTTTAGAGTGGACAGATCATGTAAGATTTGGCTGGGATTGTAAAACAGCTTCACGGATTACGTCAACTGTGTGAAAGAAGAGCTCACCAAGGACGGGCCGGGGCAGTGAAAACTGGCAGGAAAGGTGGAGGGAAGAACAAGGCTGCTACAAAAGAGGAGGTGAGAGAAAATGTTGAAAGTTGATTGAACAAGGAACACAGATTTAAATAAATTATTTAAAGTTACATTGTAATAACAATATAAATAATACCACAGATAGATAGCGACATTTAAAGGAGAAGATGTGGAGGAGTGTGATGGCATAAGTGAGCTAAATCTTCAGTTTCCAGGGGGCGGTGATCAGTAGTTAACTGTGGAAACCGATGAATCAAGAATAGAGTAGACTAGCTGTGGAAATAGCCTCTTAGAATTAAAAATGTAAACAACAGAATTCTGTTTCTAGGGAATAGGACTGAAGTAAGGAGAAAGAATGATGCTTTTGAATACTATGTCTTCGGCAGTGCTTTTTTCGAATAAAAGCAGTTATTAAATAAATAATTATATAAATCATAATATATAATGTATTATGTATTAAATAATATGTATTAATATATATTATTTTACATATTGTATATTAATTATATAAATTATTTATATTTAATTTAATGTATTTGTATATTATATACTATACAATATATAAATATAATTAATTATAAAATTATATCATTAAAAAATTATATAAATAAATACATATTTTACCTGTGGTTTAACTCATATACATTGCTCTCATGATATTGATACCTTGAGGCTTTTTTTTATTGGTCACATTGGTTTATAACATTATATAAATTTCAGGTGTATATCATTATATTTCAACTGCATCATGTTTGCCACCAAAAGTCTGGTTGCCATCTGTCACCATATACATGTACGCCTTTACCCCCTTCACCTTCTCCCCACTTCCTTTCCTCTGGTAACCAATAATCTGTTCTCTGTGTCTATGTGTTTATCTTCCACATATGAGTGAAGTCATATGGTAATTGTCTTTCTCCATCTGACTTATTTCACTTAGCATACTACCCTCAATGCCCATCCATGTTGTCACAAATGGCACAATTTCATCTTTTTTATGGCTGATTAGTATCCCATTGTGTATATGTACCACATCTTCTTTATTCATTAAAGTCTCATCCCCCTGAGTTTATAGGCTTTGTTTATTCTTTATATTCTAATGCTTAGTAAAGTGTCTAACAAATGGTAGATGTTCAATAACTCTTGAGTGAATGTATAGCCGCCATGATATTGTTGTGACCCCAAGGAATAGTGTGACATCCTTTAAATAATTTCATCTGATACAACTTCACTTTTCTCCACCTATCATTCTAGGGAATTCTAGTATAAAATAGAATTACAGTCTGGTGGTAAGTGCCCTTTTTCAAGAAAGGGAAGGGAGTAAAGTAATATTTTTTAAGTGCCTATTCCTTGCCTCATGCATCATTTTATTTCATCTTTACAATACTCATACTATGAATTGTGATAGCAAGACCATGGCAATCATCTTACATCCCCTGCTTGTAAAGTGCCAGGGAAATTGAAAAGCCTCAATAAACAGTCATTGAAGAAATAAATATCATTGAAGGATAGAACTATTTTAGTTGAAGAACGGAGGAAACAAAACATCAGAAACTTTAAGCAACTTTTTCAGAGTTATACTAGAACCAGTAAATGGTTTGAAATGTACATCTGGCCAAGCCCAGAGCCTGGGGATTCACATTATGTTCCAGTTTGGCGCTGGGGAACAGCCTGTCAATTCTGCATGATAGTTCAGTATTGTAGGTTTTGTTTTCTAAATTAGTCTAGTTTTATTTGACTTCAAAGAAAGGATTTTATGTCTTACCCTTGAAGAATCTTTTAGAATAATGATGACAAATATGTGCTTCATCCCTGATGAACAGGCTGATTCTTTGCAGCTACTTTCCTGGACTCTGCTACAGCTCTATGAGTGGCACGCTAGTGACTTTGAGTATCCAATTTTCCCAGAAAGAAATCTGCAGGAAATTGAGGTAAAAGTGATAGTAGTTAACATTCTTACAACCTACATGAATCTGATGCCTGAATTTTATCATGTATCACATTAAAGAATGAGATTAAAGTAGGCCTTGATTTAACATTGACTTTGAGGCTTTACCAAGCAACTTGGGCTCAGTTATGATGGCCTAATCCATGCATATTCTGTTTTCTATTAGATATGTCATTGCCATTTTTTAAAAGTATAAAACACACACACACACACAGACACACACACACACACTCACACACGCACCCCAAACCTGTAGGTGCTGACCAAAATACAGCTTTTGGTTTGGCATTCTCTGTACCAAGAGTCTGTGCTACACTCGGTAACCAGACTATTAATAAATGTCACATAAATCCCTAAAAATAGACCACTGCCAGTTTTGACACAGTCTGCAAATAGTTGGAAAAACAATATGAGTCACTTTTTCAAGGATGTTCTCTTTTTTGTTAGCTTGTTTTAATATTCCAAGATAATGTCAAATGATAGAAATAAATTGCATTGGCTCAGTACTGAACAGCATTTCAAATCCAATACGTGGCTTCTTATTTCACATTGTTCTGTCTAGCTTCTCTCCAAATTGCATGTTATGACTTGTGTTTAGTTCAAGTCCAGTATTCAGAAACTCAAACAGGAAGCATCTGGTGATTCTCTGTTTTGAAGTGTGGATAGGTCAGGAATAACCTAGAGAAGTGAAAATTGTTGTCTGCTTTCAAAGTAGACTAAATTTCTGATCCCACTCAAGTTTGATGGATATGATTAAGTCTTTTGTATGTTTTGATAATTCCCATCAAATAGAATATAAAACGCATTTAATGTAAAACATTCTGAAGTTAGTAGGTAGAAAAATTCCAGTTTTTTACTTTTTTATTTTTATTATAGTTCAAAAATATTCTCATTGTTTGAATCAGAATTCACCATTTCAATTTTCACCTCCCAGGCAGGTCAACATGACTGCATTCTACCTCCTCCTTTTTGCCCCTTTTACAGTCATTTCTGCTAAGGTACTGAACACGTTATATGCCAAGAATGGGCTCACATGATTGTCATTAGCAGAGCGACAGGTTCCTCAAAGTTACGAGGAACTTTATCTTTGTTACCTTACGTAGTGATGGTCAAAAAATGTTGTGTTTACCTTCAGCATAGTTATCTTCGACTTCGGTCACTTTTTTAAATTATAAAGATGACTTTGAATAATTTATATACTCTTTTTGACCCCTAGTTCCCTTTTCTGTAAAAAGGGAGAATATATACCTCATAAGATAAGAATTACATAAAATAATACAATATTAGTCAAACTTTATTCATGAGTACCAATTTTGAAAATTTTGCCAGACTAATTATTTATTGAAAGTCTATAATTAATTTCATTTTAAAAATTAATACGATTATTTAAAGAAGAAATTTTATATTGTAAACATAAATGAGTATTCAGTAATATTTTCTATAGATAGTAATTTAAAAAGTAACACAACAAAAATAAAATGTCATTGAATATCTAACAAATAATAAAATTATGAACTTAAAAAAATATATTAAAAATTTAATTCATTTATAAAATGCATAACTGAAAAACGTTCCTGAATGAATAAAGGAAACTATTAAATATCAGTTGGCATTGAACTCAGCATTGGACTCAGTATTGCTTTCTTTAAGGTGAAGATAAGGCTCTTAATCTGTAAGACATCTCAGTATTTTTCCTTTGATATCGGTTAGCATGAGAATAGCATAAGAATAGCTCTGCTTTGGTGGCCGTGCTGAGGTGGCAACCCACATACAAAATAGAGGAAGATTGGCACAGATGTTAGCTCACGACGAATCTTCCTCAAGCAAAAAAAGGAAGATTGGCAACAGATGTTAGCTCAGGGCAACTCTTCCTCATCAAAAAAAAAAAGAATACTAAATGGTGGGAGTATGCAGCAGGAATAAATATTATATCATTACTCAGATTGTCATTTTACATTTTAATAGAGGTGGGCAGCCTTGCTCTCCATAAAGCGGGGGTGCAAATGTTTATTAATTTACCTCAAGATATGTTGAATTATCAAAAAGACACCACTTAGTGATGTATTTGAAAACTCTTTCAGAAGTAGTCAGTGTTTCAGAGGTAAAGTATTAAGTACATGAACTGGCAAATACACTTTCTGAGAAAGAGAACTTGTAAGAAAAATTTATTATTTTTTTCAAAAATATTATTAAAAAATTTTAACAAAAAATTATTTAAATTGGCTGATAGTTTAAAGAATGCTGCCAAACATTTCTTATCTTAAAAGAATATCAAAAAAGGTAAAGATGAAGATAGGATTAAAGACTAGTACAAATCATGTGTTAATGGATTAAAAAAAAAAAATCCAGCATTGCTGCATAGATATAGGAGACTTGTCTGCAGGTTGGAACTAATATGTAGCTGAATCTTTCCAGATATGCTTCCTTTGCTGTTGGGCTTAGAGGCCCCCGCCTTAATGCAGGCATGATCTAGGCTCATCATCCACTACCCAAGCCATGAATGCACATAGTAGGGCATCGTACAGTTCTAGAGATAAACATGGATGTTGCAAATTATGTCAGTATGATAATCAAATTTATGAAGTTGGAAAATCCTGGGAAACTGTGTGCTTCAAACATTCTCTCTCTCTCTCTCTTTTTTTGCTTTTGTAGTGCATGAAAAACTGATATACTAAGCCCCTTGATTGGAAACAGATATCTACCTGGTCAAGTATCAGGAGAAGTAGAATCGACAGGACTTAGAGACAGAATGGGTGTGAGAGTGGGAGGACTCAGGATGTATCTAAACTCTAGAAAGATCTATACTCTAAAAAATGATAACATTCACAGAGGTAGGGCTGTAGGAAAGATACACAGCTTTGATGATGGGGATGTGAGGAGGAGGGTAGGGATAAACAATGACGAGCTCAACCTTGACATGTAAAGTTCTAAATTTGTACATAGTATCCAAGTGGAGATATCCAGGAGTCAGTTTATATTCAAAAAAGACCACTCTAAGGAGGACATATTTATGCTATTCATGAAGAATGAAAAGGATCCAAGGATGCTAAGAGGCCAAGAAAAGCATGCAAGGCAGAGGCAAAAATAAGCTTAAAGGTGCTGAGTTGCATTTGAGATACTGAGAGAAGGTTCACAAGGAGTGAAGTGAAGGGAGTGGGAACATGCAGTGAGGCTGTTGCTGGGACAGGCAGGAGCCAGTTCATGTTATATACTCAAATCCAGGAAAGGTGGGCATGGGGATGTGCACTCGTTTTGTTCCAAAAACAATGAAAGGTAATGTGAAATTTTAAGGTGGAAAAAGGGTTGATGTGATTAACATACTAAAAAGGTTTTTCTAGTTGCTGTGTAGCCAGTGGATTCAAAGCGTGTTGGAAAGAAAGCAGGGAGATAAGATAGAAGATATTTCTAATGGTCCTTCAGAGATGTGATGGATGGTGTCAGTAGAAATGGAAAGGAGGAGTCAGATTTGGAGAAGTGGTTTTCAGTCTTTTTTTTTTTTTTTTTTTACTGCAACTTAAATTTAAACAAAAACAAATTTTCAACTTGTAAGATGTGTGTGTTTGTGAGAGGCATGCACGTAACTGAAACAAAATTTCATGAAATGATACTTAATTTTATAACTGGTAAGGAAAATAGACATTTAAAAATAATTTTATCGTCTTTTTTCATGTTCTATTTTATTTTTTAAATTCTACTCATGACCCACTATGTATATTGATTTCACAACCCACTAATAGGTTGTGATAGTACACTGTTTGCTGGTAGAATCTGCAGGAGTTGATGTTAAACTAGATACACGGAGTAAGAAAAATGGAAGCCTCAAGGTAGACTCCCAGGTGTGAGCTGTGCAGTGAAATTTGACAGAACAACTGAATATTCCCCAGAAAGGCAATGTGGCAATGGGACCATTTAGCATGTTATATAATGAACCTATGGATTAGTGTGATTTGTCTGTTATAAATACAAATAAATGTGCTATGAACGTGTGAGTAAGTATTTGCATGGATATATGGTTTAATTTCTCTCAGTATATTTCTAGGAGTTAAATGGATAGGTCATAAGGTAAGTGCATGTTTAATTTTTAAGAAACCGCCAAACAGATTTCCATAGTGATTTGTACCAATTTCCATTCCCACCAGTAGTATATGAAGGTTCCAGTTCTTCCACATCCTCACAACATTCACCATCACCAGTCTTTTCAATTTTACCCATTTTAATAGGTGTGTAGTGAGATAATGTGCATTTCCCTAATGACTAATGACATTGAGCATTTCTTAAGTACTGATTTGCCATCCGAATGATCTTTGGTGAAGTGTCTCTGCAAATCTCTTGGCCCATTTTTTTTTTTTAAATGAGATTGCTTTTGAGTTTTGAATTTTCAATTATTTGTTTATCCTGGATCCACATCTTTTATTAAATATAGGATTTGTAAACATTTTTCCCAGTCTGTGGTTGTCTTTTCATTCTCTTAACAGTGACTTTGGAAGAATTTTAAATTTTGATGGAGTTCTGAGGGAGTGGAGAAGGTGCAGAAGGTATGTGGCTGTAGATATATGTGTGAGGTATCTTCTCTTTTACATTGAAGAACCCCTATTATTTAGGAGTTTTCTTCATGAGTGAAAAATGCAGCAAGCAGATCATGAGACATCCAATTCATTCCTTTGAACAGGGGAGGTGACAATGATGTGCAATAATGTTCCAGTGGCAGCAGCGAAAATGAACAGAAGATATCTTTCAGATACTTCTGATTTCAGTGGGGACACAGGAATTCTTGACTAGGTGATAGCAACAACCACAGAGTGCTTCTTTAGAGGGCAAGGGAGTTCGGAGTCTTGTGGAGTCATCCAGCATCAAGGGCAGAGTTTTACATTCAGGTTACATCAGTTTCCAACATGGAACCCACGCCCCCAGGGAGGACTCTTGAACTTCCTGGAGAAGGAGGACATGGGGAAGTGAGGCAGAGGTGTGTGTTTTTGAGAAATGTTGTTTCTAAAGCTCTGGTAGACCCTTATTTGCTGCACCCCAAAATGAGGATCCAGACATCCCCGTTACATATTGGAATTATACAGTAGCACAGTTCTTGATACAAAACACTGAATAAATTTAATTCCTTTACCCCAAGAAAAAGTCTGAAGTGAAAGTCAACTATAATTCAAAAGTATTGGTCTCTGTTTAGTTTGGGAGATGATGCTTGAAAAAAGATAAATGAAAATATATCATTTTGCTTGAATCATGAATCGGTCCCTTAAAACTCTTCTGTTTTTTGGACTCTTCATGTTTTTCCACTGGCATCACCAGCTGCCTGATCCCAGCTGATATTGGCTCTTCATAATTGCAGTCCGTGCTTTTGTGAGGATAATAAAAATTTACATGTCTCCTGAGAAACGCCTATCAAAATGAGATACTAGCTTGCTAGAGAATTGCTTTTTTCACTCATTAAACATTCTATTGACTTTTAAAAATTCTTTACCTCATGACTAGAAAAAATTAAAACATTTTAAACCAATACACTCAATAAAGCTTAATAAAACAGAGTGAAATAGGTGATAAAAGTTAAGCAAGGAAAATATGGGCAGAATCAATGTGGATCCAGGGGTGAGTTTAGTATGCCACCACTTGAATCCTGTACACTTGCTAGATTTATGCCATAAATTTGGCACTAAGCTACATATTAAACCATCTGAAGTGGGAAACATGATTAGGTAGGTGATTCATAGCATCCATAAAATTAAATAACACAAATGCTGTTCAGGAGAAACACATTCTTCTTGGTACTGAAACTAGAGAGAAATTCCTAACCACACGTTCTAGAGAATGATAAGAACTGGATTTATGTCCACGATGAATTGCTTCAACTCTGTTTCATAAAAGAAGGTTCACAGGGCCTTTCATCAGCAGGCAGCAGTCCTGTGATGGATATTTAGGTAAAGGACTTTGTCTGATCTGCTGGTGTTATTAGAAACACACTTTTGTATGTAGTATAGAACACCAACTAATCTTGCCTTTTTATTTATTTTCAAGCATATGCATGACTTTTATAGTGATTTTTCTCTCAAATCATGGGCAATAATTACCATTACCAAAGATAGGTGTCCATTCTTTCCCCAACAGAGAAATGGCCCTACAGAGACGCTAAGTTAGACAGCAATCCCCAAACCATATACCATGTAATACACACTCTCAGAGGTGTTCGCAAGTGTTAGATTAACAGGAATTCTGTGGCAAATTACAAATGAGAAACTGCAAGTTGAGCAAATTACAATAAATTTATTTGCTGCTGGACTTGTCAGAACCTTTAAGATATTTATTACACACAAGATTAATCTCTAAGAGATATATGTATTATTTTGCGTTTTCCAAATTTATTTTCCAAAAGAAATCCTTCTCTTTGCAGAAAATCTCAGGAGCTATTTCAAGAATACTCTTGAGATCTTCCACATTCTTTTATTCTGCACTGTGCATTTGGATTAATTCCAACATTGACTCAAAATCAATCCTATAAAGAGCGAGTTACATACATTCTGACACTGATATGTGTGCAGCACTTGAGTCGCTCTTTTGGCACTGACTACTGTTAAAATAACAATGAGATGTATTAGCTTGATGGGATTTCAAAGAAATAACTTCTGAAATACTATTTGTTTTTTATGCTCTGAACTCAAGTGTATGCCATAAATTTCTTTAAAGATTATGTTCTACCTGATCTTTGCCTTTTAAGTCATGGAAAGGACTTTGGCCAAAAGTAGTAAAATCTGATCTAAGAAAATAGAGAGATTGATTTCAGTTTCATATGGAGGCATTTTCTGATGATAAGTATTAATACAAAGGATTCAATGACTCAGAGTATTAAAATTTTGGCAACACATAGCTATATTTGAAAAAAATTGCACTCAAAATATGTAGGAATAAAATAGGAATGAAAATAATGAACTTTGTATTATGACAACAATATTCTACACAAATTATGCTGTCATTTAGATCTGAAAATGATAATGAAAAATAAAAATAACCCTAGATATACCAAGCCCTTAGAAAGCATGGAAAGCCACTGGAACTCTCATACTGGTGGGAATGCTAAATGGTACATACACTGGAAAACAGTTTGGCAGCTTCTTAATACTAAAACATATGTTTACTATACTGAATATTAAAATGGAAATAGGATATAGCCTTTCAATTATAAAATGAGATTATTCATAGTAAAGTGCAAATTATAATACTATTTTACGTTTTCTGTATTTGAACTACAAAAATTTTGTCATGAAAATAAAATAAATACAATAGATATGGTTTTCAAATTAAAAATGAGTACTGTTTATGCTTATGAACATGATTGAAGAGTCTGTACACGGAAATCATCCTTACGTTTGGCTTGTAGCTGTTCTATTCTTGTCAGTTCTTTTTCTTTCTACTCATAGCTATTTTGAGCTATGAACTACAGATTTATATATCCAACTGCTGGAACCATCTTCACTCAGATGTCTACACCCATCTCATACCATGTTTAAAGCCAAATCCCCCAGTTTGTTCATTGTAGTAAATAACAATTCCATTCTTTCATCTGCTTAAACAAAACTTTTGAAACTATGCATGTTCCTTCATCCAATCTGTTAGTAAACCTTGTCAGCTTTACCATCAAAATGTATCCAGAATCTTTCCACTTCTCACTACTTCCACTGAAACCATCCTCATGAAAGTCACCGATGCATAGTGCCTGGACTATATCAATCACTTCTGAACAGTCCTCTGCTTTTTCTCTCCCCCTCTAAAGTCTATTCTTCACACGGACACAAGACTAATGGTTTTAATACCTACGTCTGATTATGTGACTCTTCTGTTCAAAACCTTCCAATGCTTTTTTTGTCTATGTTAGTTAGGGTATCATTAGCCTCAAATAATAACAACTGAAACACAAAACACATTATAAGTTTAAATTTTACTTACATAATGACCTGATTGATGGGTGGCTCTCCTCCAAGTGGTGATTCAGAGACCAAGACATCTTCCATTTTGAGGCTTTGTCATTCATCATGTGGCTTCCAAATTTAAAAATGGTGGACCTAAAATTACACATAGAGTGTGAACTCAACCACATAAAATAATGTCCCTGAAAAAACCTTAAATATAAGATGTACATTAAAATATTAATGAGACTCTAACCTGATCGGTGGGATTATGATGACTTACTTTTTTTTCCTTAAGTATTCTCTGCATTTTTTTATATTTATACAGTGAACATATATTGTTTTTATAATCTTAGAAAAATAAACTTTTAAAGATGATGATGTAAGAGCAAGTTTCTAGTCTAATTCCCCGAAATTGATGCAAATGACTGAAGAAAAGAATATATGAGGAGGTGTTATGACTTAAATGTGACTCCTCAAAATTCGTATGTTCAAACCCTAATACCAATATGACTGTATTTATAGACAAGGACTTTACAGAGGTAATTAAGGTTAAATGAGGTCATAAGAATGGGGCCCTAATCCAATGGGATTGTCCTTATAAGAAGAGGAGAAACAGCAGGGGTGCATGTGCACAAAGAAAACACCATGTGAGGACACAGTGAAAAGGCATCCATCTACAAGCCAAGGAGAGAGGCTTCAGAAAAAAATCAAACGTGCCAACACCTGATCTTGGACTTCCAGCCTCCAGAACTATGAGAAAATAAATTTATGTCATTGAAGCCACCCAGTCTGTAGCATTTTGTTATGGCAGCCCTAGCAAATTAATCAGGAGAGGAAAGACTTCATCAGTTCTAAAGTAAATGGCAACTTAAATGTCCCCTCATTCAGAGGGGTAAAGGCTAGAGATATCCCAGCACTAGGGAAAAGGTACGGATCTCCCCTCTTGTATCTACCTTGAAGCTCAACTTGATGTGTCTTTCTTAACATTTAGCAGAAAGATGACTACACAATGAGCTACGCTTCTCCAAAAGCAGAGTTTGATCCCTCTGCTTACAGTGGATGAACCCTGTAACCTGCATGCAGTGAGGGCTGGCAGTGAGAACTACGGCTGAGGTTGCCCCACTCTAGTTGGAGTCATTTTGGCCTGTGGTGCCAATGACAGCAGAGGTGGATGGGATCATCTAGGGTGGAGGGGAGTACAGAATTTCCCACAAAAGGGAAAGCCCAGGGGCTGAGAATCTTTTCTATAAACAAATTCTCATTTATCCTAATTGTCAAATTGTCCAAAATCAAAGGCAAGTTTTCTGACTGGAAGCCCTCCACAATAGACCATAGACACTTCCCTGCCTCGATAAATAGAAATTGTAGGAAGAATCCCTTAAATGGTCTTTTTGTCTGAGTCATGTAGAGGAGACCAAAGGAGATGAGAATGAAGATAAGGTAAGCTGGCCGCTTCGGCTCCAACTCTCTGAAAAAGCATTTAGACACGGGGAGACTGACCATCCTCACAGCTCGTCCTCTATCCCCTCAGGTTGAACCAGTAAGATAAACCTAAACTCCAAAGTGGCACATATACCTAGAGGTATAGCACCAAGGAATAGTCATCCACATAATTTTTGGGGGAAAAAAGCATGAAAGGACTCATACCCATTCAAGAATAAATAAATTAGGGATGATGGTGGGGAAAGAGATTGCCAAAAGTAGATGAAGGACATCCTCCTAAGTATTATCCCCAGGAAATTAAGAATAATTTTAGGCGGAACTGTTTTATGCACACAAAGAAGTCAAATAGGAAATAAATTTGAAAAAAAATGAGATTATATGATAAGAAATAGACATAATAGGGGAGCTAAGAGAGTTAAGAAAAGAATTTAAGAAAACAAATAATGTCATTGTAGAATTTAAAGTAAAACGAGGAGGAGGAAAGAAACAACAAAGAAAAACATACCCAAAGTATAGGATTGGACAAATCAGTTAGAGAGCGGTAGAAAACAAGAGATGAAAATGGTCAGAGACAACATATGGATATAGAAGACAAATGAGATCTGATAAACAAATCACATTCATGAAACAGTATAAAAACTTATAAATGGAACAGAAATAAGAGGCAAAAATACAACAGCAGAAAACTTCCTTAAGGCAAAGGAAGATTAAAATCTGAAGTTTAAGGAGGCTTACCTCTTCAAGATATTCCTACCAAGGAAATAACACACCAAAATGTTTTAATTTCAAGGACACAGATATATTCTATGAGCATCCACAAAGCGGAAATGGGTAACTTAGGGGGAAAAAAGTCAAGTTGAACTCAGACTTAATACTAGTCTGAAATGTTAAATGCCAAAAGAAAATGTAGAACTATATATATAGTTTCTCCCATTCCCCTTCTCTTTCAATGAGCACCTCCTAGAAAATTGTTTTTACACGATTTATAATTTTATAAACATTGAGACTAAATATCACAGGCATAAGAGACTATGACGAAAATTTTTTTTTATAGCTACTAAAGGGTGTTATGTCTTGTGTTAGTTATAAATTTATTGTTTCTCATCTCCAAATTTATACTTCACTGCCTGATCTGTGAAAATATATCTGAGTTTTTAAAATATTTTTCCTAAGCTAGCTGACGTGATGCTAAGCTGTGTCAGGAGTGGGCCCTGGATAGTCACTGTTGAAGGAAATTTCCTTTCTGGTTTCCTCTGTTTCCTCTCTGGTTCCCGCCGATGCCCAGTTCCTGCAATGCTTGGCAGCAGCATCTTCACCTCTGCAGGTGGTTTTGCAGGGACGTGCCTCCGGTGAGATGCTCCTGGGGAACAGTTTTCTCAGTCATCCTAGATGGTCAATTTGTTGGATTGAAACCTTGGAAGCTTCCCAGGTGAAATCTGAAACTGGCCTCCATACACGGAAGGCAAGGAAAGACTAAAGAAAGAAGCAGACCACTCCAGATTGGCAGGTGGCAGGTTTAATAAGCAAGGGAACTTACATACGAGGCTTGTCTTGGGCGTCGCAAAGTGAATAGGTCTCCGCGCTTGCCTGCCAGAATCTTGAAGTTTATATAGAGGACTTAACTGGGTTCAGTCACGTACACGATCCAGATGATCTCAACAACACATTGCTCTCTCAAGGCTGCATCCTTGAAAACTGTTCTGGCTGTGGGAACTGTGGGCAGAACAAACATTCCAAGGAAAGAGGACAGGGTGAGGAGACTCCGATTGCCCAGGTCCAGCTCAAGGGTCAACCAGAAGTCATGTCCTCTCAATGACTTCCAACATGATTTCCAGCAAGTTCCTCAGTCCAGCCCTGGGGGTACTGGCCACTTCTTACGTCTGTTATTCCTATGATCTTTAGAGTTCCCTCAATTTGTATTAGTTACTCCCTCATTACTCAAATTCTCTGTTATAGCTTGCAATTCTTTATATTAAACTTTCCCTGTTCAAGATTACTCTGATTTCTCTCTCCTGAATGGACAGTTATCAATGTCACTAGAGGTTCTTAACTGGTTGTTTTTTTAATGTCTTTTCAATACAAAAAGCTTCTGATGTCTTTTTGTGCCGATTTATTTGCAAATGAGAGCCCTAAGAGTAGCAGGTTTTCATGCCTTGCATTCTCATAAGATGCTTGTCACTCATATCAGGCTCTTCCCAACGTTTTCACTTTAATTAGATAAAAGAAGGCACTGCCAGCAATCCATTGACTAGCAAGCTTTGGACGGAGCTCTGACAGAGATATTTGGACAGAAAGGCACCTGGAACTATCTTGGGCTTCTTCTCTCTGGTTCAGGTATAGGCTTAAAGCCCTCTGTTCCTTACACAGCAACATGACTTCATCTGACAGCCAAAGAGACCAATGTTTCTGTTGATTGGGGGGGATCAATTTTTAAACCAGAGATTTTATATTTAGCCAAGTTATTCTTCACATACATAGGTAAGAAAAAATTATTGTAACATATGCAATTATATATGTAACTGTATAGAGAAAAAGAAAAAAAAGAAAGAAAATTTTTCAATGTACACCAGTACAAAAAAAATTTAAGAATGGAGAAGTTAAGAAATACAAGGATTGATAGGGAGCATTAGTTCGCATCATTTAAACACAGAATGAAGTTTAAATTATTGTAGTATATATGTTCATTTCTTCCAGACAAGTTTATTGAGTGCCTGTGATGTCAAGTCTTCCAAACCAATTCATGAATTTAATGAAGTTCCAGTTAAAATGCAAATAGAATTAAGTTTAGTCTAAATAGATCCATTGTAGCAAAAGTGAAAACATAGTTTAAAATTTTTGGAAAATAAAATTCATAAATGAGAAATTATTCTACAAGTTACCAGAATTTATGATAGTACAACAAATAAGATCACATGGTACCAGCCCAAGAATAGACGCCTACATCAGTGGACCTATGTGGAGAGCCTAGAAACAGTCCAGGTATGTAGAAGAACAGTGTGAAAAGTATTGACTGTAACTCATGGTCTGGGAAGAACTGTGATCCATCCAGGGCAGGTAAGGAGGGCATAACGTGAAATAATGACTTCACACTATACACAAAACTAAACTCCAGATAACCAAAGGAATGACAACAGCTAAAAAATCCTGTAAACGTCCTAGAAGAAAACATAGGAGATTATTTTTATAGAATTCTGGTGAGGAAAACATTCATAAGCAAGACCCAAAGGAGGAAGTAATAAAATAAAAGATAATAGTAACACACAAAGTTACAATTGCTATATGACAACTTATATGTAACAAAGTTAAAATAAAATAAAGACTGAGACAACATTTGCCATGTATATGAGGGAAATACGTACATATGTAGAATACAAATAGCCTATAAACCAATACAGAAAGACAATACATAAAATCATGTGCAACGTACATTAAAAAATAAATCACACAAATAAATACAAATGGCTAATAAATGTATTGAAAAGATTTTTAAAATCACTAAGGAAATGCAAATTAAAACATGATGCTATTTCTCACCCATCAATTGGCTAAAAATTGTAAAAGATTGATAGTAGCCAGTGTTAGCAAGAGTGAAAGGCAATTTTGGAGGTGAATTTGGCAGCAACTATCAAAGCATAAATTTCACATACCCTTCACCAACATAATTCCACTGCAAGGAATCTATTTAATGCAAAAATGTGCACAAATTCATAAGATATTTATACCATGATGTTCATTGCTGCATTAAATTTATTAGCTAAAACTGGAAGACTACATTTAATTGCACAACAATGGGGTAACAGTTGAGTAAGTTATGATGCTGTGCTGGTCTTTGGTTGCCTTTTTCCTTGGATCCATTTCTCCCCTTCTCCTTCCCTGCTGTGTATCTCCAGGGACTGACTTCTTTTCCTAGGCTTTTCTTTCAACTGGCTTTTGACTCACTTAGGCCAATGGGAAGTATTGCTGGGAGACTGGTTGGCAGGAAGAAGGGAGAAGCCATAATACTTTTTTCCAATTCCTCTCTGCCTTGGGTGCTCCCTGGTCCACACTCCTCCTAGACTGCCCATCGTGGTTCTAACTTTCCCTGAGTGACCCAGCCCCTGAGCTCTAGTAACACAACCCTCTTCTTTTGTCCCCATAGCTTAAAGAATCTAGTGGCTTCCTATAGATATTAATCTCTACGTGGCCTCTTTTTTCCCACTTGGCTTTTTACCTCTTCCATCATTTCTGTAACTAATTAAATTTCCACTACTTTAAATACTTAAAATGATTTTGTATTCCTGCTTAGAATACGCACGTACACACACACACACCCCTTTGCAGCCAGTAAGAAAACCCTAGAGAACCATATACTGAGTGAAAAAATGCTCCTGAGAAGTTGTTGACTCCAAGAAGGAAAGTTGCTATATCTTACGTTTAATATGGTCCATTACACAAAATCAATGTGTGTATTTGTGAATGTGTTTACATGATGATAATAATAGTGATAACAACAGTTAACCTTTGTAGGAAAAAACAAGTATGGCAAAATACCCACTAGGGGATGTTCTTGAGAAGTTGAAGGGAGAGAGATGTGTGTGTTAAGGGGAAGCAGTGCTCCTGCTTTTTACTTTATTTACTGCTATGTTGTTTGGGGTTTCTTTCTTCTGTAATGTGTTACATTTGTAATTTCAAAACCTTGTAAAATCAGGTAATAAAAACTAATTCTGCCTAATTATACCTAATATGCCTAATTGTGCCTAATTTAATCACTTCTATTAAATATATATGTCCATATGTATTCATCTGTAATGGGAACTGTCTGAAAGTACAGTCAGTTCTGAAATAATTTTAAAGTGCAAATTTGTTCCAACAAGACTCCTTTATTAGAGAATAACTTGAGCATGCCATCTATGCTTGTGTGATATTGTCAGTGAGAAACACCAGGTGAATGTTAAAGATTGAACCCAATTGAACTGAAATGTTTAAGAATACACAAAATGCACACACATGCACACACCTTAAACATCCACAGCATCCTCAGTCCACATATGCGTTATGAGCCACAGTATCCATATCTGGTCTTACAACTTTCTGTCTGATTTCAGATAAGCCTTCTTCCAATACTCCACAATAACTCACAATCTGCAACTCTTCCAATGCCCTCTTCCAGAAACAAACCTCAGGTATTCCTCAAGATGAAGCACCATGTTTACTGTAGTATTTATGCATTTCTTCACCATGGAACATTCATGTGTAAAAGTGTGCTACCATTTTTATTAGGTTCTGATGATTTTCTCCTTATGGATCATTATGAAGTTTTTGAGTATTGCACCCTAATCTCATTTTTGTAATGAGCCCTGTGGATTTTATTGCACAATTTTGCATAGTATAGTGATTCTTAGCAATATGCATGTCACACGATCATGGAACTCACTATACATACACCAAAATGTTAATAGCATTTCTGGGTAGTAATTTATTTTTGCTTATTTATAGTTTCTATTTTTTTCCTAATCATGTATTAATAATTTAATTAAATCTACATAAGCATTGTTAAAAGATGAGATTGTAGCGGGGCCAGCCTCATGGTCCAGTGGTTAAGTTCATCACACTGTGTTTCAGTGGCCCTGGTTCAGTTCCTGGGCACAGACCTACACCACACATTGGCAGCCATGCTGTGGCAGTGACCCTCAAACAAAATAGAGGAAGATTGGCACAGATGTTAGCTCAGGGCCAATCTTCCTCAGCAAAAAAAAAAAAAAAAAAAGAGAGATGAGTTGGTAGCCAAGAGGATGACCACAGCTGTTCTAGGTGAGGACCTGAGGCTATTCAGAAAAGCTTCACTCATTCACTGGTGATGCAGTCAATTAAGTGCCCTCTAGTCTACCTAAAAAGAACAAACAACTAAAGCTCCTCCTGGAAAACAGAGATAAGGTCACTAGTCCCCATAAATGCTAAGAAGAATACAGATGTGACTAGTCAAGATTTCATTAAACAATGTAGATCATATAATAAGCCAAATGCCCCTAAATGGTTTGCAAACATTCAGAAGTTAACACCATACAGATCCAGAAAAATATAGGCAATAACCAGTACAATATATCCAGTGCTATTGATTTTCACGCTTAGGCTCATTAAGTGTGATTAGAGCACCTTGTCATATCAGGAAATATGACTCTGTGGGGAAACTGCAAACTTGAACACAATGTGAATTTCAGAAGGGAGAGAAAAAATGAATTTTCCTCATGTGATTTGAGTCCTGAATTTCCACCCACTTCTTCAGAGTGAACTTGCACCTGTTAGCACTTGTTTCCCCCTTTCCAAGGAGGTATCATGTGGTTTTTTTTGTCTGTTTTTTTTTGCCAGTGATAAGTTACTCAACCTACAGCCAAACTCCACTGTTCATCTTTAATTCGGGCAAGATTTCCCTTCTTTCCCTCCCCCACATGCCCCGTTTCTGGGGCAGTGTCCACTGAACCCTGAACTCGTTCTTGATCTCTGTATTTTCCTGCCTCTACACAGAATCTGCTGTTGGCTGTGCTCTCTATGGAGCTTTGTTTCTAGCTGTTCTCTGACAAAGGGCTTGTTCTGTGCAGCACATCTCGTCCTCTTTGTTCAGCCTCTGGCTTCAACCACTGAAGCACAAATATTCTCCAGCTGGGAATCAGACAAGGGCAGAGATGAAGAACCCAGAAGCCCAACAGGATGTTTCAGTTTCCCAGGGAATTCGAGTGATGTTTTACATGATGAAGCCCAATGAGACGTCATTCCAAACCCTAGAAGAGGTGCCTGATTATGTAAAAAAGGTGAGACTATCTGGGACAAGACTGTTGCTTTTTTCTTGGTAAGAAGTAAGTTAAACTCATCCTGGGATTTTGTTCACTTTCATTCTTTGAATTATTAAATTCTAATAAAAAATAATTCTGTTTCATAAAGTCATGGAGCAAAAGTAGAATTTCTACTTGAATTGAATTTCCGTACAGTATCCATACATCTTCTCCTATTAAACTCCTCTCCCCTGATATGTTACTGCAGAATATGAAAAAACTTTAAAAAGTTTTCCTGGACAAAGAGGCATTACAAATGGAGCTGTTAGAAGCTCAAAGTCCAGTGGTTACATGACATCAGTAAACTTTGTAACAATTTTGTTTTTAAAGGATAGTCTTGTCTACCACCTCCCAGGAAACTATTTCCTCTTTAATTTGGTAGAGTAGGTCTGCAGAATGGATATACAGCTGACTGAGTCCAACTCTGACTTCCTAAGTTTGAACTTGAACCAAGTTTTCTTTGAAACTCTGAAGTGTTCAGAGGCACTTTTCACTTTTGGTTCCTGGCTATGATTGGAAGTGGAAATATCCAGAATTAGAACTTGAATACTGAAGTTCCCCACCCTGTCAAAGTTGTTCTTACAACACTTACTAGTTCAGACCAGAAATAGAAAAAAAAATGACATCAGAGAATATGTTCTTGGGAGTTCCGTTCAGAAAACTTCAAAACTCATGAAATGAATTATGAGTTAAACCCATAACTTTTTCAGAATTTCATATAACTTCTTCTTTCTGATTTCTTTAAGAAAAAAATGTGGTACTCACATCTTCATAAAACATTATTTTTTTATAGTATAACGCCAAACCTAGTCCAATATTTGTCATCGTGTGGAGCCTAGAAAACCTATTATATAAAACAAAAATTAAGCTGAATGAATAAAACCTGAATGACGTTTAAAACAAGCATTTAAAATGACCTTATTTTCTGAAATACTCAGAAGAAAATTCTCTGTTCCTACAGTTTCAATTTTGTCTTTCCTGTAATTCTAACATGAAAAAATAGAATCATGTGCATCCTTAAGGAGAGCCTTTTAAAGTGGGTCTAGCTCAGTCTTGTAGATAATAGACTTCTGATTATTGTGCTTATTTTAAAATGTATTTTTTAGATCCCATGTGAAACACTTCCACTGATCTTATTATTTTCTTGGCAGAATTATCATGGTTACATCTATGGTTATATTTCATTTCCATGTTGGATGATAGATTTTGAGCACCTGTTTAGTGTATGTCTGAAATAATCAGATTTCTTTGCCTATTGGGAGGAAATGATCCTCCAGGATAGGTGTATACCTTCTCCTGCTATGAGATGTCACCCTGGGCCTCCCACTTCTGGAATGACTAATCAGGAAATGTGGAAGAATTTCATACCGAGCACAATAGCATCTCTTTTCCGCAATTTCCTTTCCAGGCAACTCCATTTTTCATTTCCTTGATGCTGCTTGAACTGGTAGTCAGCTGGATTCACAAAGGGAAGCCACCAGGTCGTTTGGATGACGCATTAACATCAATATCAGCCGGTGTTCTGTCTCGGCTTCCAAGGTGAGTTAGCTGGTTGGCAACACTGAGTGAATAAACTGAAATTCTCCAGATAAGATGGAGAAGGAACCCATTGTATGGAGAATTGGTATATTTTCACATATATCCTCAAAGACTTCAATTACCGTCATTATTTAAATTTTTTGTATTTTGTTCACCATGGATTTTTTTTGCATTCATTTTAAAAAATGTTGCTCTAAATATTATTTATCTTGATTACTGAGTTTATTGGTACTCCCTTAAATTTTGTGCCCGGTAAGCACTTCACTTGCCTTACCCAAGCCCTAGACCTCAGTTATGGTCTAGTAATCTATTGGAAAATTAATTTTGCCTCAGGCAAATTCACATGCTATAGTAATCTGAGGTGCAGACACTGCCTAGTCAAAGTCACATAAAGCTCTGGATTACTACAGTGGTATCCTAAGTGGTATCCCTGTCTCTAGTCCCACCTCCTTTGCCGCCAAACATTTCCGTAATGTGAATCTGGTGGAAACTCTTCACAGGTTCCATGTTGTCTGAGGATAACGTCTGAATTCCTTTCCTGATCTATGGAAGCCTTTGTCTATCCAGCCTTGCTTTTGGTCCTTTCATTCTCCTTCCCCCTTTGCAATATTTGTTCCTTCCATACTCTACTACTTGCCATTGCTCAGATGTCACATGTGCTTCCCTCTGCTTGGAAAGTCATCCATATGGTCAACTCTGATTCATTTCTTAAGTCTAAACACAGACTTATCCTGAAGAGTCACATTTTTCAGCAAGTCTTACTTTTCTCCAACAGTACTTTAGGCAACACTTTCAGTATGGTCCTGTGGAATCTTGGGCTTACCCCAGATATAGAATTGTCACATGACATTACGCTCACCTGCTTTCCTCCAGCCCTTCCTGTGAGCTTGCATGCAATTTGAGAGCAAGAGATGTTCTGTCTTCATAGTTGTAACTCATATGGCTGGAATGATGTCTGGTACATGGTAGATGTGTTTTTTTTAAAAACATGTAACATTCTTACAGTGTTACATTAAAATTACACCCATAAAATTGGGTGATGAAGAGACCAAACAACAGTAAACGATAAATGACCTACGACTTTTTAGAAATAGTAAATTATAATGTGTGTGGAGGAGAAACCAATGAATGGAAGGCTCTTCAGTACATGAGGATTTACCACAGAGGGTGAGAGAAGATACCCTTAGAAGTCTGCTTTGTGTTGCTGGTGAATGTTCTCATTCCTGCTTTCCACCCATTGCTTTTTTTACTGTTTTAAGAGCTTTACTTCTGACCAGTGCTCATTGCTTTGGAATGTTTCTATGAACCGCCCAGTAGCAAACCAAGGTGGATTTTTAAAAAATGAAATGAAAACTTAAAGATATCTGAGAAAAGGTAAAATAATTTCATATAATTGAATAAAATTGTTTAGATAGGAAGTAAATTTAGAAGTAAAATTTCTTTCATAAATGTTACTTTGAAAAAGGTTAATAGGTAAAAAATAATAACATCAATAATAATAATGACTCTGAAAAACTGCTCATATGGTTGCACACTGCTATCAGAATGAGAGGATAATATCTCAAGTTATTTGCAGTTAATTCCCAGAACACCCTAAATAAGAATTTACAATTATACATGATTTCCTCTATTTCATGTCTCCCTTGAACAGAATTGAGCAAGAAATACATTCAACATACTTAAAGGATATATAGATTTGGTTATTGAAAAAAACCCAGTTGGTTCCTGTAATTCATTCTGAGAAAGTTAAGTGTATAAGTTTATGGAAATTGGACGATTGATGAACTGATAACTGAGAAGTGCCTGCAGGTGCATTATGGATCACATATTTCGTTGAGTTGGAATGAATTTATTAAAAACTCAGGGAGACATCAAATTGAATGAATGCTTCAGCATTTCTTTTACTTTTTCAGGTTTGACTTTGGTCACAAGTTAAATTAGATTGTTCTCTTATCATAACATTGTAACTACTAGAAATATTAACTGCATCCTCAGTACTATATTTCTGCTCAGCAGTGTGATAAAAAAAGGTACAGAGTTGTAAAGGATACACAAGAATCAAATATATATTTTTGCTAAAAACAAACCCCCACAGTATTAGGGAGATGTAGGGGGGAGAGAGAAAAAGAGAGAGGGAGAAGGAAAGAAACCACCCAGAACAAACCAGTCCTTCAGGGATAGACATGCAGTTCTTTCCCCTCACACCCCACTACTCATAACCCTGCTTAAGCTGACACAACCTGTTAACTCCGGCGCCCTGTGAAAGAAAGGTAAAAGGTAGTGAACTTGAATTTGGAGCATATTTTTCTACAGTTGTATTTTGAATGACAACAGCATATTGCTTCTTTTTTGTTCTTGTAGATGTGAACTGCAATTCTAAATTATGAAATGTGGATAATTTTGTAAGTTTTGCAATGGATTTTATCTTTCATAGACTTTTATCTAAATGATCTCAGCAAAGTAAATTATCCGAAAATAAAATCTAAAAATATTTTTGTTTATTTGTTGCTATTAAAAAGAAAAAACCCAGATATAAGCAGAGAAGGAAAGCTGACCTTCAGGATACACCCCACTCAATCCCCTTTCAGCAAAAGATGAGAAGGGGGATTTAACAGAAACTCTTAAAACATTTCAGTTGAAGCCACAGCATCAAGGGGAATCCTTGTGCAAATCATTAACAGCTGAGAGTTAGATTATCACGGCATTGATCGTATCCTCTCCGAGGGAGTAATTTCATTTTCTACACCAGCAAGAGGGGCTTGCCACATACGTAAACTATATGATTGCAAGAAATTGGTAGTATACTATTTCTTAATTCATTTGTGAGGAATTACATTTTGGATAATAAGTCCAAACAGGCATGTGGCTTCTGACAAAAGAAATTGTGGAAATGGAAGTGAAACCCTGAACATGTTTTTCCACTTTGCCATTCATGTAATGGAAATGCTGAAAGCAGACTTTGAGGAAAAACAATGTTTATTTGAGGATCTCAATTTTGTTATTACTTAAAATTCGAAGTATCTTGAAGATTAGTAGCATACTTACCATATTTTATAGAAAAGATACATGCTGAATCTTTCAAATCGTTATGTAAGGGAAAATATTAATCATAGACAAGATTATATCTTGTTTACAAGCCTGTCGGCCAGACCGTGACGTGTAACGAAAGTCCATGTGTCCGAAGAACGAGATTCTGGGCGGGCCTGCATCTGTTTTGCTCTGTAGGCAGACTTCCTAGTCAGAATCTAGTCCTGAAATTATAGATGGATATTTCTATTTATCATAGTTAAACGCAGTGAATCATATGCAGATAATCTGCCTATCAATTATTTGCATATGTGACTATAAAAATTAAACAACAAAATATTTAGTAAATCTATGTTTTTTAAAAAATTCTATCTAAAACTTGTGAAATAGCCTGCTACTGACTTAAATGCTAACGAGTGAAAAATAATCACATCTTTTTTTTTTTTGGTCGTTTAAGCAGAACTCAATTTCCAATCCTTCATTAGAAAAACGGGACCTCAATTTGTTACTTCCTTCCAAAGTTTCTGCTTCCATAAATTGCATCCTCCCCAGAGAAATTTTATTCCCGGTATAAATATCTACAGTATGTTTGTTTTTAATGGGTTCATTTATTCTGTTGAAACAGCAGATTATAAATCAAATTGCAATAGGTTGGAGGAATAATTTAAGTAGGTAAATTTTCAAATAAGTTGGGGACACTCCACTTTTAATACATATGGGTCATTGCCAATTTTTACTAGGGAGCTCGCTCCGCAATGCTCAAGCATACACATGCACAGTTTTACTGGCCATGACTGCCATGGAATTTTCCATTCCTGACAAGAAAGTTTCAATTCATCAAAAAAAGAAAAAATTTAAAGAGGAGGAAATTAAACTGCTTTGAAATACTTCTGACTCCTTGGGGTGGTGAATAAAGGAAAATTGTGTACTGGGTTTTTATACCAGACTTTAGTATCAGAGGCAATACTGCCTTTGGCAATATTAGACTTCTAAGAAACGAGTGTCTGTCATTTTGGAGGATGATTTTAATAAGAAGTTATTCATTGTCCAAAATAAGAGATAAATGCATTTATGTAATATTAATAATGATATTTTATTATTTATATCAATGTACTTTTATTAACTTTGAAAACTATTAAAAGAACACCCGATGTGAGGAAAATAAATTTTAAAAACTTGCTAGTTTGTTAATTATATTTACTAGGGAGAATGCCTCATTTCCTCCTAACTTTTACCTTAGAAACCTTATAAATAGATTTTGTCTTTGTTATTAATTACATAACTTCAGAGATTGCTATTACACTAACTTTCCCTGATGAATGCAAGCTTTCTTGTGCTTATTACTATGGATTTGTGTGCTTATTCAACAGTGTAACCGAATTACTTGAAGTAATTTACTTTTTGCAAAGTAAAGAATGTAGCAAATTTAATTCTTCCAAATTCTACCATATCGTGTTTGTAAAAGTCTATGGTTTTGTCGTTGTTGTAAAAAGAAATTAAATTAAATGATTGTTTCATAAATGTAATGTTTCACAGTAAGAAAGAGCAGTACAAATTTTATCTGTCTGCGGAAGGTAGAGGTTGTATTCTATATTTTGTTATTATCGAGCAAAAATCAATATTCCACTAGATGGAGCAAAAGTGGCAGTAGCTTTACAGACAGATGGTGTAAGCTCCTGGGCCAGGTCTAAGAGATGTTGAAATAAATAAATGACAAATTTTCTCTGGAAAATCGATATATATAATCCAAATATATTTATTTATTTATAACTTCCTGAAGCTAATAAGGATATTCAGAATGATCTCATTTAAAAATTGGCTTATTTTCTGATTTATAAGACAAGATTATTAGAAATAAAAATGTCTAATTTATTTTCTTCAGTTTTGCACAATCTGGCCAAATCAGGCAGTACACACAGCTCTAATGACAGTTATGAAATAGTATAAGTTGGCAGGTGTCTGTGACTACTGGGTACGTAATTCTGCTTACTCTGAAAGTTGCTTTGAAATTGTAACAGTTTGCAGTGAGAGCATTACATCAAATTTCATTTGCTTGATTAATGATTAGAACACGAGAGTGTTTGAGAGCTAGATAATTTTAGGGTCCATTCAGCCTAATGCTCTATTATCTTAAAAGACCTGAGAGAAGGAAAGGGTGAATGATATGTCCAGCATTAACATTTCTACTTTTGATGATAGGTACATTCAAATCCAGATGACTTTGATAACAAATTAGCTTTGTAATTCTCAATCCCCAAATAATATTTATTCTAATTTATTATTTTTAAATTTCAACGTTATAAAATAACTTTATAGTTTTAAAAATCCAGATTCAGTACTGGAATAGCAAGTTAGCACCTTACCAGATTTTACAGTAACTAACCATCGATGGGACAGATTTCTAGTATTGAGAGAAAATGTTACATAAAATACATGAAGAATTAGCTAACTTTCACTTGCCAAAATATATACCTCAGACCCAAGATAAAATAGCTATCTGGAGGGAATTTACGAAGAAAATAGGACAATGGGAGGAAAGTCTCTATATATGCGGGTTGTTGATTAGAGGATTATAATGTCTCCCTATATTTAGATCATTTTCTCGGTCTTGCATTCAAACCTAACGAGTAACGGGATCCAGTATTTGGTTATTCAAAGCCCCTGTGCTACCCAAGATTCCATCTCCACATGATAAAGAAAGCTCATAATATACATTCATATTACATATGTCTCTTCCCACAGGGTGGGGTTTAGAGAGTTGAAGTTTGAATTCCAGAGTGCAGTCATATGCTGGGGGTGGGGGCTGGGAGAGGAGGGAGGAATTGGGAAGAGAAAGAGGAAGGAGCTTTGGTTTATGATTCGAGGTCTGGTGGGAACATTTTTGAAAATATAGGTGCTATTTCCTGCAATCAAGGGCTTTCTAGAGCTTGATAATCATTTCCCAGCTGTGTCCCTTTGCTGAATTGTTTTTAGTTGTGGGCACTCCATGGCTGTTTTTTCCCGTTTATGATGGAAGAGGATCATATTCGTCTTGCTGATGGAAAGCAGGGAATTTAACTCCCACAGCTTCTCCTCTCTTTCCTTTAGCCTGAAGGAAAGTTTGGCTTCGTGCTAAAGTGTGAAAAAAAAAGCCTTGACTGTAGTATGTCAAGCATATTTCAGCTCGATTTGTGTCAACCCTAATAAGTGAGTTGACAGAGTAATAAATTGGGTGTCTGCTCAAGATCTGGCACCTGTACAGGAAATACAAAAGTATTTCAATTGCAGGCAGGTTCTTTTTTTTTTAACGAATGGAAGTTTTCCAGGGACCCTCTTTCTTTTATTGAAGTCTTGGTGTCTTAAAGTCTATTTCCAATCGTCACTGGAACTGACAAGAAAGATAGCAACTTTTAAGAAAAGATACTGAACTGACGAGACACTGATGAGGCAGATATTATTTTTGCCCTGTTCCCTGGTGTGTCCTCCCTTCCTTCTGCTGAGTCTGGCACCTAGTAGGCTCTTTAATATGAGTTTATTGAATGAGTGAATGAATTCATGACACCATATACTAAAGCTTATGTAAAAAGCCGTAGATTATTTCAATTTTATGTTGCAATTTCTAAGTTTTAATTTTTCTTTCTGGATCAGTCATTTTAGGGTTATTGACTGGGATAAGTTTGCCCTCCAGGAGACATTCAGACACTTCGTTGTCACAGCTGGGGTGGAGAGCTCTGCTACTGGTATCTAGTAAATAGAGGCGAGGGATGCTGCTAAACATTCTACAATTCACAGGACAGCCCCCACAACAAAGAATTATCTGGCCCAAATAGCAATATCATCAAGGTTTAGAATCCCTGTTTTAGAGAAATTATTAGGTTGAAACATATAAAATTGATATTATTCACCATTTTTTACCTAAAACTTGAATTCTACATGGATAACCCTCTACTAATGGATAGCAGGAAACAATTTTAAGATTTCATAATTTGGGTAACTGTTTCTACAGGACAGACCCCAACAACAAAAATTATCTTGTCGAAGTGTCAATAATGACACTGTTGAGAAGCCCTAGTCTAAATATGTAAAAGTTACCAACCAAGCTAACATGTTTTAAAGTAAAATTTGTTCTTTCCCCCTACCTTGATAAATAACCTGGACAACAAATTGGAAGACAAGTTTTAAATTTCAAGTTCTTAGATTCCTTAGAGTTCCAGAACAATGTGGGAGCGTCTGGCCCATGACCTGTCCTGTCTCACGAGGGACCTCACACACATGTGTGTGGACATCCCAGACTGCATGTCCCAGCTCTCTCTACATGTCCCCAAACAGCCACTCTTGACTACCTTGTCACGTCTAGGAGTTTACACACCGGCACAGATCTGCTCTCTGGAGGAGTGAACCAGGAAACAGGCCCACGCAGGTGCTACAAGCAGGCTCATGACCACTTTGACAAGGGATTTTGGAGTATCTAGAACTTGGCCTGGGTTGTGACAGGAGTTTTGGGTAGACAGTTCCCTTGGGTCAAGGATTCTCACTCAGGGACAAACTGCTCTTTCCAGCCACATAATTGGTGGAGAGGTTATCTAGAGGGCGTGACTACTGGTTGACCCTCAAGGCGAACTCGGACAATCGAAGGCTCCTTATCCCCTCCCCTGTCCTTGAAATGTAGGTTCCACCTAGTATTCCCATAATAGCGGCTGTTTCAAGGACCTAGCCTTGAGAGAGTAGGGTATTGTTGAGACCATCTGGACTGAATAGGTGACTGAACCCTGTTACGGCCTCTACATAAACGTGTAAGATTCTTGTAAGGGTGGGTGAGGAGCTCTACTCTTCTCGCAGCCACCCTAGACAAGCCCCAGATGTAAGTTCCCTTGCTCATTAAAACTACCATCTACCAATCTGGAGTGGTCTGCTTCTTTCTTGGGTCTTTCCTTGCCCTCTGTGTACAGGGGCCAATTTATGAACCAACAATAATCTCAAATTGAAAATTGGGTTTTAAAATCTGATGATGTGTAGTCGTTTTCAAAAGTGTAGGCATTTGACATTTTTATTAGTTATTTATATTAATGCTGTTGTGAAGTAGCCTAGTGTTTTATGTTACAGATTAAATAATAACTTGAAGCATTTAAAATATAAGAGATAATTTTAAAGTTATTAAACATAATTGAAGCCATATCGTCAGTAAAGTCAAAAGTAGATTAAAATTAAAGGCCCGCGTCTCCAAGTACAAGACCCAGTAACATGCTAATCCATAGAAGCTGACTGTGTAATAGGAAATACTATTAAAATGGTGAATTTGAATAATATACAATTTGAGCTGTTTCTTCAACTTTTATTTAAAATTAGAATATTTAAGAATTTCCTTGTTTGTTAATGGTTTATAAATAAATCTTTATTAGGTAGAATGATCAATTCATTTTACATGTTAATGATAATGAAAGAAAAAGTCAATTCAATCAAATTTATAAAAGTGATGAAAAGGAATGATTATCAAGTGTGATCTTAAATTGGATCACGGAAAATTTAAAGAAAAATACTACACTTTATAAAATTGAAGTATATTATGTATGTTTTTGAAAGTCCTTGAAATCAGAATTTACTGAAGCTTGATAGAATAGGTGGCAAGACACATTCTGGTGTCTGGGTTTTAAAAACAATTGTTTATTTTAACTAGGTTCTATACTTCATTTGTAGGGGAAGATTATTCTCATATCTTGAGAGCTGTAGTTTATATTACTGCAAGAAATATTGAAATGCTATGAAAATCCAATTTGTGATCCTAAGTCTAACTTCCAAAAAACATTAAAAGTGTGTGTGTGTATGTCTGTGTGTGAAAGGGAGAGGAAGGAGGGAGTAGAGAGGAAGAGAGAGAATAGAATTAGCCAGAAGCAGCTTTAGTCTAAAGGCAAATTTTATGGGATCAACATATTTTAAGGCAGCAGGCAGTTTGCAGTCCCCTTTAAAAATATGCTATTTATAATTTTCTACCTTTTATACTTCCTTTAAAAAGCATTTTATTGTGTTCATTAAGATTTAGAAATAACAATCACAGAAAATAAATTGTAGTTTTGTCATATTTACGTTGTGTAGGTTCCATGAAAAGTATCTTATAAGACATAAAATAGGAATAGCATCCTAAATTCCGTGAAATTGAGAGCGCAAATAGCTGGCATCCATGATGCCTATGAAACAAAAGGAAACATCTTATCAGTCATTTTGATGCCAAGGAAATTGAGCCTCTTAAAAGGCGTGATTGAGCAGTAAGAAACAGAGAAGGGGAAAAGAATTTTATTTTTACATGTGAATACATTAATTTTTAAATGTTATCTGAAATATTTTAGCATAATTTTACCTCTAAAATACAGTATAATCATCACTTACGAATTTTATTTTTCCAGTTTGTTTTTCAGGAGCATTGAACTGACAAGTTACATTTATATCTGGGAGAACTACAGTCTCATCAGTTTGCCTTGGGATTCACCATGGACTTGGTATTTAACCTTCCTAGGAGTTGACTTTGGCTACTACTGGCTCCATCGCATGGCCCATGGTAAGTTGCAAATCAAGGCTTTATTGATACTCTATGTGGAACTGTGTTTGGCACATAGTAGGTATTCAGTGAATATTTATTAAATGAATGAATAAGTGAATAACATAATTTCGTTTACAGCATATAAAGATTAATAATGAAAGTTTAATTTGAAATTTAAATGGAAACAATCTGAAGTCACTTTTGAAAAAAAGTAAAATTATTTGAGGTACATTTTTCACACCTCTTGTATCTAATTAGTAAAAAGAATGTTTTGAAACTGATGGCTATAGCATTATCTTTTTTTATTTTGTTTTGTTTTGTTTTGTTGTTGTTGCTGTTGTTTTTGTGAGGAAGATCAGCCCTGAGCTAACATCCATGTTAATCCTCCTCTTTTTGCTGAGGAAGACCGGCTCTGAGCTAACATCTATTGCCAATCCTCCTCCTTTTTTTTTTTTCTCCCAAAGCCCGAGTAGATAGTTGTATGTCATAGCTGCACTTCCTTCTAGTTGCTATATGTGGCACGTGGCCTCAGCATGGCCGGAGAAGCGGTGCGTCAGTGCACGCCCAGGATCCCAACCCGGGCCGCCAGCAGCTGAGCACGCACACTTAACCACTAAGCCACGGGCCGGCCCCTAGCATTATCTGTTAATATATTGTCTTACATTGTTCTTATTATGACATGCTTGATAGAGTCCACAGTCTACTTGCACAAAATATCAGACCTCACATCACAATTATCAAGGGTCATTCAGAAGAGCTCTGTAACAGCGTGGAATCCTAGGTAATATGTGCTGTCATACATAAGCTCGATTCAAGTTCTTGGCAGTAATTCCTTATTATAAATGAAAATGCAATCAGCTAGGCACGAACCATAACGCACTTCAGTATTACCCTAGTTTTGCCAAATTTCTAATCTAATGCCCTTTTACTGCACTGGTTCACTGAATGTGCTTTTTGGGATTCTTGGCTACACCTTCCAAAGAAAAGTTTCTTTGTGGAAAGGGAAATGAAAGAGCAGGAAGCAGCCCAAACCTCTGTGGGGATAAGTAGAGGTCGGAGAATGATTGTAGAGCTAAGGTGAGCAAGTGGTCTCTAAGAAGGAATAAGGCATGCAAAAGTATTTCTGAAGGGAAATGGGGGAAAGTGCTAATTTTAAAAAACTACTGAAGAACAGAACTCAGGGTTTCAGTGGGTTGGTTCGCTTGAGTGGGTGGGGAGGAAGGAAGGAAGAGGAAGAAACCTGGAATAATAATCAAAAATAGATGGGAGATGGCAAGAAGAGACCTGAGATCATGGTGAATAATTGAGCTGTGTGTGTAGGAGTCTGTGTGACCAAATATCCTTCCCCAGCAAGGGTGAAGGAAATAGGGGTAGCATAGACGAGCCTTATGCTTAAGGCGGCTAAACTTTAAACACAGCATTGTTTTTGTTAAACACGTTAAACGTGTACGTTGAATGAAACTATAAAGAGTGTTAATTCATTGAAACAATTTGAAGTGAACGTATAAACTAGAAAAAGTTATTTATTTTGTGTGCGATAACCTTTGTCTTTGAAAATAATAGGTCGGCTCCTGACATCATTTCCTTGTATATAAATGCAAGAGGATACTCCCAAATCAAACATGATTAAGAATAAAATATGGTCATGTAGTAAACTTTGTGTTTTACTTCAAAATAGTAGTTTTCTCCCTAAAATAAACCCATTGGCAATCTCCCTCGCTTTCTGTGCAGTAAATGGATAATGCAGAAAGCATTTACATTGTATTACTTAATTTCTGGAACCTTCTAATATCACACTGTCCTGTACAGATGTGTTTGTTTGGGAAATCTGCAAATTCGCTTAATCTTTAAAAGCCCATTATAACAGGAAACAAAGAACCAACAAAATATTACCAAATATTAAACTTTAAAAAATATGTTGATTGTAAGTTCTCTCAGTTGGGGAAGAGCAATAAAGTAAAATAATGTATTAAAACCATGGAATCAAGTTTAAAGTATGCTTCCCATTAGGAAATTTTGAACCAAATCCAGTGGAGACAGGCATTAAAAAAATCTGAAAACCTTCTGGAAAAACACTCACCACCTTCAGGCTATGAAGCTTAATCATAAGTTCAAAGACTTTTGACTTGTGATGGAAAGCTAGTAGGAAAAAAAATAAAGTAGTTGAATATGTCAAACTTCAATATGACAGTTGATTTTTAAATTTTATATGATAATAATGTAAAATATTAAAATTGGTTTTTTAGAAATCTAGAAATACACAGGGACATGAAAAACTTATAGCACCAAATTTCTTGAGCCTCTTGGATTACTGAGTCCATACTGATTAATTAGTTAAATTTGTTCGACTGAAAAGTTTGAACAGTTCTAAAATCCAAATCTTGTCTTAAAATGTAATAAGAAAAAAGCCCTGGTTTTCCTACTTAATGTATTACTTTTTACCACTTGTAATAAAAAAATATAATACAAATATATTCCCCATTTGTTAATATGTTAAAAGCTAAGAGTTTTGAAGAAATAATGTATTACATACTTAAAATTTTGTTTTTACATTTATTTGAGTTACTTCTTTAGTAGCTAAAATTATTGATAGGATTTTGTTTTTGTTGTTGCTATTTGTTAGTTTTGCATACATGTGTAATTTTCTCACTTTAGGGGGACAGTTTGGTATTAGTGGAAAAGAGTTTAATCTCAAAAACTTGACTTCCATCTCTGTTTCTATGCAAAAGAACAGAGGGATATTTGAGGCTGTATGTGTTCTTTATATTTCATTCCCTTTTCCTCTGAAATAATCAAAAAGAAATTGCTAATTATTGTCAATTTACACAAAGCCAAGAGTAGCACAGTAATTTCTATAGAGTGCTTTGACAACATTAGAAAAGAACGTAGAATGATAAAATTAAATGTCTTTAATCAAAAGTAGCTTCTTGCTACTTGCCATTACAAAAGTGTGCATTATTTTTCTTGTACTTCCTATTAGTTATACTAAACATATAAGAAAATGAGTAAAGATTTGTAAGGGAACATTTAAAATGTAAATGATTACTGCTTGGGAGGAGCAAGAATGAGCCCTCCAGGATGCTGATAATAGACTTTATCTTGTCTTGTGTGGTGGTTAGATGAGTGTCCATACTTGTAAAAATTTATTGAGTTGTACACTTAAAGTTTATGTACTTTATACCTTAATAAAAAGTTAGTAAATAATGCCACTAATATGATTTCTTGGTGAATTGTTTGAAGTCAGAATGATATAATAGGTAACAAAATATAGAAATAGGAACCAAGAAGTTATTATTTGTGACGGTAAGCATAAACACGTGACCTTACACAGATTTTTCCTGTATCAGTTTCCACAACCAAGGGTGGTGGAAGTACCAGCATATCAGTTACTAATTTTGTTGCCTCTCTTCTCCAAATCCCTCTTTGCAATTTCTTGTGTTACCAGAAGTGGACCTTATAGATATTTCTTCTTTGCCGGCTGACTTGATGTTAGGCTTTCCCAACTGAAGGGGCTGGGGGGATACTGCAAAGGCAGAACAGGAGGAAAGGATTTCACTTCCATTTTCCAGAATGCTGTTTTCCATGTGGCACTTAGCAGATCAGTAGGCAGGGAACCTGGTAGTGTTCACCTCATGGCTAAACTGTAGCCTATACCTTCTGGTAAGATCCTCTGCCCTCCAGGGACCACATCGGAAGACCACCCATAACCTACACCCTCTGGAGCCTACACTCTAGCAAGTCTCTCTGCCACCAGCAGAGATCCTATGGTAGCCATAACCTCTCCAAAGATGTCTGAATCTTAGATTTGGTGGTGGTAGTGGTGGTGGGAGGGGCAGGGGGGGTCTTCTAAATTTGTAAGTACCTGCCTTGTTCACTCTCCCTCAGCTTTGTAGGCATTAACTGTGTTCTGCAGTTCCTACTTCTGTACTACTGGACTACTTGTTTACTTCTTTTAGTAGTTAACTACCTTTTCACTAGTTAATAATTCTTTATGTTAACTTTTCCTTATTCAAATTACTGGTGTGGTTTCTGTCTTCTGATTGGATCCTGACTGATACAGCCAGCCTCCGCACATATTACATAGGGCTATAAATTAGAGTTCACCTGCCTATACCTTCCATTCTGAGGCATTGATTACACATTTAGGCTACAACATAATTTTGTTTAGTTCTGAAATAAAGATGTTCATCTGTAAAATTGTTATAATAAACAATCTATAAAATCCCCTCAAACTCTAATTCTTTTACTCAACAAGTAAACTGCTTAGTTCATTTTCTGTGTCTTTCTGTATCTAAATAAGGTGAGTGATCACAATTGTGTAATTAGTTACAAACATTTATTCTCACAACTTTATTGTCATTAAGTGAGCTTCTGTATACGATGTATTAAACTTCAATTTTTTCATTCCTTTCTGACTTTTAACAAGGGTTGAATTTAGATCATCCTAATTTCCATCATTGTTTTTTTTTATTTTTTTAATTTTTGGTTTATTGCAGTAACACTGGTTTATAACATTCTAAAAATTTCAGGTGTACATCATTATACTTCTATTTCTGCATAGAGTACCTCATGTTCACCACCAAAATACTAATTACAACCCATCACCACACACATGTACCGAATTAACCCTTTCACCCTCCTCCCTCCCCCCTTCCCCTCTGGTAACCACCAATCCAATCTCTGTCCCTATGTGTTTGTTTATTGTTGTTATTATCTACTACTTAATGAAGGAAATCATACGGTATTTGACCTTCTCCCTCTGACTTATTTCGCTTTGCATTATACCCTCAATGTCCATCCATGTTGTCACAAATGGCTGGATTTCATCGTTTCTTATGGCTGAGTAGTATTCCATTGTGTATATATACCACATCTTCTTTATCCATTCGTCCCTTGATGGGCTCTTAGGTTGCTTCCAAGTCTTGGCTATTGTGAATAACACTGCAATGAACACAGGGGTGCATGTACCTTTACAAATTGATGTTTTCAAGTTCTTTGGATAAATACCCAACAGTGGAATAGCTGGATCATATGGTAGTTCTATCCTTAATTTTTTGAGGAATCTCCATACTGTTTTCCATAGTGGCTGCACCAGTTTGCACTCCCATCAGCAGTGTATGAGAGTTCCCTTCTCTCCACATCCTCTCCAACACATGTTGTTTCCTGTCTTGTTAATTATAGCCATTCTGACGGGCGTGAGGTGATATCTCATTGTAGTTTTGATTTGCATTTCCCTGATAGTTAGTGATTTTGAACATCTTTTCATGTGTCTGTTGGCCATCTGTATATCTTTGGAGAAATGTCTGTTCAGGTCTGGCCATTTTTTAATTGGGTTGTTAGGTTTTTGTTGTTGAGATGCATGTGTTCTTTATATATTTTGGAGATTAAGCCCTTATCAGATGTATGGTTTGCAAATATCTTCTCCCAATTGTTAGGTTGTCTTTTCTTTTTGTTGATGGTTTCCTTTGCTGTGCAGAAGCTTTTTAGTTTGATGTAGTCCCATTTGTTTATTTTTTCTATTGTTTCTCTTGCCCAGTCAGACATGGTGTTTGAAAAGATGTTGCTAAGACTGATGTCGAAGAGCGTACTGCCTATGTTTTTTTCTAGAAGTTTCACAGTTTCAGGTCTTACATTCAAGTCTTTAATACATTTGGAGTTAATTTTTGTGTGTGGTGTAAGGTAAGGGTCTACTTTCATTTTTTTGCATGTGGCTATCCAGTTTTCCCAACACCATTTGTTGAAGAGACTTTCTTTTCCCCATTGTATATGCTTGGCTCCTTTGTCAAAGATTAGCTGTCCATAGATGTGTGGGTTTATTTCTGGGCTTTCGATTCTATTCCATTGATCTGTGTGTCTGTTTTTGTGCCAGTACCATGCTATTTTGGTTACTATAGCTTTGTAGTATATTTTGAAATCAGGGAGTGTGATACCTCCAGCTTTGTTCTTTTTTCTCAGGATTCTTTTAGCTATTCGGGGTCTTTTGTTGTTCCATATAAATTTTAGGATTCTTTGTTGTATTTCTGTGAAAAATGTTGTTGGAACTTTGATAGGGATTGCATTGAATCTATAGATGGCTTTAGGAAGTATGGACATCTTAACTATGTTAATTCTTCCAATCCAAGAGCACGGAATATCTTTCCATTTCTTTGTGTCTTCAATTTCTTTCAGAAATGTTTTATAGTTTTCGGTGTACACATCTTTCACCACTTTGGTTAAGTTTATTCCTAGGTATTTTATTCTTTTTGTTGCAATTGTAAATGGGATGGTATTCTTAATTTCTCTTTCTGCTACTTCGTTGTTAGTGTACAGAAATGCAACTGATTTTTGTATGTTGATTTTGTATCTTGCAACTTTACCATATTCGTTGATTACTTCTAAAAGTTTTCTGGTGGATTCTTTAGGGTTTTCTATATATAAAATCATGTCATCTGCAAATAGTGACAGTTTCACTTCTTCCTTTCCAATTTGGATCCCTTTTATTTCTTTCTCTTGCCTGATTGCTCTGGCTAGGACTTCCAGTACTATGTTAAATAGGAGTGGTGACAGTGGGCATCCTTGTCTGGTTTCTGTTCTTAGAGGGATAGCTTTCAGTTTTTCACCATTGAGGATGATATTAGCTGTGGGTTTGTCATGTATGGCCTTTATTATGTTGAGGTACTTTCCTTCTATCCCCATTTTATTCAGAGTTTTTATCATAAATGGATGCTGTATCTTGTCAAATGCTTTCTCTGCATCTATTGAGATGATCATGTGATTTTTATTCTTCATTTTATTAATGTGGTGTATTACATTGATTGATTTGCAAATGTTAAACCATCCCTGCACACCTGGAATAAATCCCACTTGATCATGGTGTAGAATCTTTTTAATGTATTTTTGTATGAGATTTGCTAGTATTTTGTTGAGGATTTTTACATCGATGTTCATCAGTGATATTGGCCTGTAATTTTCTTTTTTTGTGTTGTCCTTGTCTGGTTTTGGTATCAGGGTAATGTCAGCTTTGTAGAATGAGTTAAGGAGCTTCTTCCCCTCCTCAATTTTTTGGAAGAGTTTGAGAAGGATAGGTATTAAGTCTTCTTTGAATGTTTGGTAGAATTCACCAGGGAAGCCGTCTGGTCCTGGACTTTTATTTTTGGGGAGGTTTATGATTACTGTTTCGATCTCCTGTCTGGTGATTGGTCTATTCAAATTCTCTACTTCTTCTTGATCCAGTTTTGGAAGGTTGTATGATTCTAAGAATTTATGCATTTCTTCCAGATTGTTGAATTGGTTGGCATATAGTTTTTCATAGTATTCTCTTATAATCTTTTGTATTTCCAAGGTGTCTGTTGTAACCTCTCCTCTTTCATTTCTGATTTTACTTATTTGTGCCTTCTCTCTTTTTTTCTTGGTGAGTCTGGCTAAAGGTTTGTCAATTTTGTTGATCTTTGCAAAGAACCAGCTCTTGGTTTTATTAATTTTTTCTATTGTTTTTTTGGTCTCTATTTCATTTATTTCTGCTCTGATTTTTATTATTTCCCTTCTTCTACTGATTTTGGGCTTTGTTTGTTCTTCTTTTTCCAGTTCCTTTAGGTGCACTGTTAGATTGTTTGAGATTTTTCTTGTTTGTTGAGATAGGCCTGTATCGCTATAAACTTCCCTCTTAGAACCGCTTTTGCTGTAATCTGTAAATTCTGGCATGTCGTATTTTCATTTTCATTTGTCTCCAGGTATTTTTTGATTTCTTCTTTGATTTCTTCATTAACCCAGTCGTTGTTCAGTAGCATTTTGTTTAATCTCCACGTATTTGTGGCTTTTCTGATTTTCTTCCTATAGTTGATTTCTAGTTTCATATCGTTGTGGTCAGAAAAGATGCTTGGTATTATTTCAATCTTCTTAAATTCATGGAGACTTGTTTTGTGGCCTAATATGTGATCCATCCTGGAGAATGTTCCATGTGCATTTGAAAAGAACGTGTATTCTTCGGTTTTTGGATGGAATGCTCTGTATATATCTACTAGGTCCATCTGTTCTAGTGTGTCGTTTAAGGCCAATGTTTCCTTATTGATCTTCTGTTTGGATGATCTATCCGTTGGTGTAAGTGGAGTGTTCAAGTCCCCTACTATTATTGTGTTACTGTCTATTTCTGTTTTTATGTCTGTTAATAATTGCTTTATATATTTAGGTGCACCTACATTGGGTGCGTAGATATTTACAAGTGTTATGTCCTCTTATTGGATTGTTCCCTTGATCATTATGTAATGCCCATCTTTGTCTCTTTTTACAGTTTTTGTTTTAAAGTCTATTTTGTCTGATATGAGTACTGCTACCCCAGCTTTCTTTTCATTGCCATTTGCGTGGAGTATCTTTTTCCATCCCTTCACTTTCAGTTTGTGAGTGTCTTTAGGTCTGAAGTGTGTCTCTTGTATGCAGCATATATATGGGTCTTGGTTTTTTATCCAGTCAGCCACCCTATGCCTTTTAATTGGAGCATTTAGTCCATTGACGTTTAAAGTAGCTATTGATAAGTATGTACTTACTGCCATTTTTTAACTTTTTTTTTTTTTCTCAGTGTTTTGGTAGTCCTTCTCTGTTCCTTTCTTCTTCTATACAGAATTGATGGTCACTTTAGTTTGACCTCTGTCTGAAAGCTCTACTCTTTAAGTCCCCTCCTCCCTCCTTTTATGTTTTTGATATCATATCTAACCTCTTTTTTGTGCATTTGTATCCATTATGTTCTTATCATGGAAATAGATAATTTTTCCTATTTGTGGTCTTCTCTTTTCCCCTTAAATCAGTCCCTTTAACATTTCTTGTAGCACTGGTTTCTTGGTGACAAACTCCTTTAATTTTTGCTTGTCTGGGAAAATTTTGATCTCTCCTTCCATTTTGAATGATAACCTAGCAGGGTAGAGTATTCTTGGCTGTAAGTTTTTTCCTTTTAGCACTTTAAATATATCATGCCATTCTCTTCTAGCCTGTAAGGTTTCTGCTGAGAAGTCAGCTGATATCCTTATGGGGTTTCCTTTGTATGTAACTTGACATTCTCTTGCAGCTTTTAGGATTCTCTCTTTATCTTTAATTCTGGACATTTTGATTATGATGTGTCTTGGTGTGGGCCTCTTTGGGTTTATCTTGTTTGGGGCTCTCTGTGCTTCCTGTACCTGGATGTCTGTTTCCTTCCTTAGGTTAGAGAAGTTTTCATCTATTATTTCTTGAAATAGATTCTCTGCCCCCTTGTCTCGCTCTACTCCTTCCGGGACACCTATAACACGGATGTTAGTGCGCTTGATGTTGTCTCAGAGGTCCCTTAGACTGTCCTCACTCTTTTTAATTCTTTTCTCTTTTACCTGTTCAGCTTGGGTAATTTCTTCTAGTCTTTCTTCCACCTCACAGATCCGTTCTTCTGTATCCTCTACTCTGCTTTTGAGTCCCTCTAATGAATTTTTCATTTCCAGTATTGTATTCTTCATTTCTGATTGGTTCTTTTTTATGTCTTCCATTTCTTTGTTGACATTCTCATTGAGTTCATCTATTATTCTCCCCAGATCAGTGAGCATCCTTAACACTCTTAGTTTGAACTCTCTGTCGGGTAGGTTGCTCATTTCTGTTTCACTTAGTTCCTTTTCTGGGGTTTTGTTCTGTTCCCTTACTTGGAATGTATTCTTTTGCCTCCTCATTTTGCCTCTTTCCCTGTGCTTGTGTCTACGTATTAGGTAGGTCAGCTACGTCTCCTGCTCTTGGATAGGTGACCTTATGTAAGTGATGCCTTAGGAGGCTTCCAGTGTGCTTCCTTCAGTTCTCAATGTTCCAGGGGTGACTCCTATGTGGGCTACGTGTGTACTTCTGTTTTGGCCTGTGTGCTCTCCCTGTAGGCACCCAGGGAGGCCGAGTTATGCTCCTGGCCAGCTGTTGTAATGCTCAGCTGCTTGTAGTTGTTGTGGGCCCTTCAGTCTCTTTATGCGGTGTGGGGAGCCCCAGCACAGTTGGCTGCAAGTTCTAATACCACATTTGTGTTGCAGTATTTCTTTTAAGTGAGTAGGCCCCCAGCGTGGCAGGTTGTTAGGCTCAGGGCCTTATAATTGCTGTAAGCCTCTAGCCTATTAGGTCTCTTGTCAGCTCTCTGAGGATTGCAGCTGGGTGGGGCTGGCCTTAGGCACAGGAGCACCCAATTGTTTCAGGCTGTGGAAAGTGGGGCAAACCCCCTATGTGGGTCTTTGAGAAGCACAAGTCTTCTGCAGCTGACAAGCCCTGCTGCCCACAGGTCCACACACACAGTCAACACAGTCCTGCCCCGTTTGGGCGCCCCGACCTCCCAAAGCAGACCCAGTCTCTCCACAGCGGGAGCCCCACACACTCCGCCACTGCCCCACACTCTCCACCGGCTCCTTGTGCATGCCCTGCCCCGCTAATGTCGGCTCAGTTGCCAGGCTGCAGAGAATCCAGTCACCAATCTATGCAGGCCCACAAGTTGCCTGAGGGCTTGTTGTTGGGTGGGGCCAGTCTCTAGGGTGGGCTGCCTGCCCTGGCTGAGCTGGATTAAATCAGTGCTCTAGCAGGTGGGGCAGACCTGGGCTAGCAGGCCCCAGGGAGAACTCCAATGGCGTCTCTGTCAGTACGCCCACACCAGGCCTCAACAATGGCCGCCGCCAATGTCACAGTCCCTGGAGAGGTCTCACCACTCACCGAGATGCACTCAGGGCCTATTAGGTGAGTCTCTTTTCACCACAGCACTGTGCACCTTTCTTTCTGGTGATTTTAGGATGCTTTCTGAAACGGGTGAGTTTGTGCGCAGGCCCTTTAAGAGCCGGTTTTAGTTTCTTTGTGAACCGGGTTTTCTGGGGGTACTCCCCGATGTTTTAGTAGCAGGCACAGTCAGATATTATGCTGCTGGTCTCGATTGTGCTGGGTCCACAAAATGCCCACAGCGGGGGCGCTCCCCGGCTCAGGGCCCCGCACCTCCAGGGAGGGCTGCGTACCTGTGAGCTCCTCCCGGGCGGCCGTGAAGCTGGCGGCTTGTGAAGGCGGCGTTTTTCCTCTCCAGAAGGGAGTCTCTGCCTCTTCTACCTCAGTTAGGATTGTCTGTTGTTGCAGGAGTTCCTCTTATCCAGTTTTCAGTTCTGTCTCAGGGGTAATTTTTCCACGAATAGTTGTAAATTGGCTGTGTCCACGGGAGGAGGTGAGTTCCAAGTCTGCTTACGCCGCCATCTTGACTCGAGATCTCCATCATTGTTTAAACAAAGAAATTAAGCAGATGTATTGATTAGAAATTATTTCATTTTGTGATGGTGCCAGGATTGTGGTTTATGCTGAAGAATAGGTTACTTACATTCAGCTACATTTGTATTTCTTTTTTTTTTAAATACTAGGAAATACCTAATTTTTTGTAACTCTTTGCCATATAGTATGCATCACTCTTTATTTTACAAATACAGCATGATTGTATTCTTATTGGATCATGAAGGGTGAAGTCCACTCTGTATTTGCCTGAGTTACTGTCATCCCTCTCACTTTTTCCCATGATTTCTCACCTTCTCTCAACTCTTGGAGTAATCATCATTCAAAGCATATATGAGAGAAGCACTGGAATTCCCATCAATTTGCCTCTTCTACTAAAAAACATGGCACCTGGGGCCAGCCCAGTGGTGTAGTGGTTAAGTTCAGGCGTCTCACTTGGGCGCACGAGGTTCGCAGGTTCCAATCCCGGGCTGGACTTACACATCACTCATCAAGCCATGCTGTGGCAGCGTCCCACATAAAGTAGAGGAAGATTGGCACAGGTGTTAGTTCAGGGACAACCTTCCTCAAGCAAAAAGAGGAAGATTGACAACAGATGTTAGTTCAAGGCCCATCTTCCTCACACACACACACAAACACATGGCACCTATGTCAACCATTTTCCTCTGAGTTCATTTCAGTGATGGACTATCTTGTGTCTAGTGTTAAACATTTGTGCGTAGGAGTACTTAAAATGTGTATGCACTGAAAGATTACCATTATTTCCTTTCAGAGAGCCCCATTTGAAGAAGCCGTCTTCCTAGAAATAAATTATTCTCGTCACTGGCAGCTGCAGTCACCGTTGAAGCCATAGCCTAAATTTCCTTTGGTGTTCTTAGATTCTATATGTAGGTAACGTATGAAAAGCAGGTTTGACACAAAGATTCTGGCCATCATCCAGGTTTTGAAAGTATAGATGCATTGAGATATCAAACAGGGAAGTCATACACTTGATAATAAAGAATAAGAGTTTCAGGACTCTCTATCAGCCTATTTTTTTTTTTTTTTGTTGTTAAGGAAGATTGTCCCTAAGCTAACATCTGTGCCAGTATTCCTCTATTTTGTATGTGGGTCACCACTATGGCATGGCTTGATAAGTAGTACATATGTCCATGCCCAGGATCCGAACCTGCAAACCTCGGCCGCCAAAGCGGAGCCTGTGAACTCAACCACTATGCCACTGGGCCGGCCCCACCATCAGCCCATTTTCGAACATTGATACTAAAGTGTAGAAATATTTCCAGGAAGTATTTCCAGGAATAGTTGGAAGCATTTGAGGATGTCTATAGTAACATTTTCCAGGGATTAAAAAAGCTGTGAAATGAGTAATCAAAATAAAACTGGTAGGCAGAGATGGAGTAAAGATTAATTTATGAGCCTTGTCTGACTTGTGACTCTTCTTGAGACATAGAATGTGCCTTATCTTTCTTTAGTGCTTAGACCTTGTATACTTCACTGTTACAAAGCAGAGAGAGCATTGAAATTTGTTTCAAGAGATCTGGGTGCATAACTCTGTTTGTGCAACTATCCACCACACACTTAACATTAGGATTAACCTCTCTATGATAGATTTTATCGATTTTATTTACCTCCCAATTTTGTGAAGAAGTTTAAATGAAAATGCTTTGAGAGTGCAGGAACCAGGTAAATATGAATGAATGAATGAATGAATACGCGAACTCTAAGGAAGCAAGATGGGGACTTATGTGAAGATTTAGAGGTTTTTAAAATGGGCACAGGAGGGAAAAACTTAAGTGTGGGGGGGTCTTTAGAATTGCATTGAAATGAGATTCAATTAAATATGGTCTGGGAAAACCAGATTTTGTCTCAAGTAATTTTGTTCAAAAGGAGAATTTGGAAAAGTCTTACTAACTGTATATGATGCGTTAGCAAATAAAACGTTTGAGCAGAGCCATTTTAAACCACAAAAAGCCAAATCAAGTGGAATTCTATCCTTTCATTTATTAAGCAGTTGTAATTGTGACTGAGTTTAATGTTACCATATTAAAATAGCACAATGGGAAAGACTGCTCTGTGAAGTACTAAGAGAATACACTAAGTGAAGATTCCTGGAGAAATCATCAACTAACTTAGAGACTTCTTTCTACAGCTATAAGTTTTCATTCATGCATCCACTCATTCATGCACTAATTTTTTCAACAAATATTTAATGACCACCTATCTTATACAATTCCTGTACTAGGCACCAGAGATAGGTTGGTTAATAACAGATCTGGTCATTGATTGTTCCTTCCTCTGTCTATAATAGACATTAACAATGAGTTACAATAATAATAGGGGAAGTACAAAGATGATTATGGAGTGAGTTATAAAATTGATAAAAGAAATTTTCTCCTCATTTCACTAATTTTTAAATTTCCAAATTTCTGAATATATTGGTCAACTTTTCTCAAAGAGGTGTTTATAACAACCAAATGGAATTCTGTTTAAAATTTAAATGACGATGCTAGTAATAATATTAATAGTAACACTAATAATTAAAAGTCAGCTATTATTGAAAGTCATTGGGGAAGCCACAAGTATAATGTTTAAAAAGCATAGATTCTGGGGCCGGCCCGGTGACGTAGTGCTAAGTTCCTGCGCTCGGCTTCGGCGGCCCAGGTTTCGCAGGTTTGGATCCCAGGCGCAGACTGACGCACCACTTGTCAAGCCATGCTGTGGTGGCGTCCCATATAAAGTGGAACAAGATGGGCACAGATGTTAGCCCAGGGCCGATCTTCCTCAGCAAAATAGAGGAGGATTGGCAACAGATGTTAGGTCAGGGCTAATCTTCCTCATGCACAAAAAATAAAAAATAAAAAAAATAAAAAGCATAGATTCTGGAGCCAGGTTACCTGAGCTCAACTCCAATACTACCGTTCATTAACTGAGATTTGGAGCAGGTTAATTTCTCTTTGTCTTAATTTCTTCATCTGTTAAATGGGAATAGTAATAATACTATACAGCAGATAGGTCTTTTATAAAGGTTAAATGAGTAAAAACTTAGGAAAGTGACTGGGATATTGTTAATACTATTTAAATATTACTATCATTATTGAATTAATGTTTATTATATTGCTAGGTACTAGTGTAGGTGCTTCATATTAATTAATTAATTAATAACAACACATTATATTATTTAATTCTCAGAAGAACCCTATGAAGTAGGCATTCTGTTGTTCATCAAACACTGGATGAGAACCTACTATGTACTAGGAATTCTTCTAATTGCTGGGGTTAGAGCAGTGGACAAATAAAAGTTGCTGCTCTCATGGAGTTTATATTCTAACGTGGAAGGAAATGCAGATATAAAACACACATTATATAATACAATGCCAGGTAGTGAGGAGTGCTGTGGGATAGGATATAGCAGCCCAATAAGTCCTCTATTGGGTCTCTATGATAGGTGCGTTTTAGCAGAAACTTGAATGACGTGAAGAAGGCAGCATATGAATATCTGAGAAAAGAGCTTTCTACGTAGAGGAAACTGTGGTGAAAAGTGCCTAAGAAGGGGATATGCTTGGCAAATTTGAGAAATATCAAGAAACCATATGTGGACAACACCGTTGGGAAACTGGAAGAAAGAGGTTGGGGAAGATAGTCAGGATCCTGGTCATATAGGATCCTGTAGACTGGCAATAATAAAATTGGTAAATCAATCCCCAGCCACACTCCCCACCGCAACCTCCAGCCCCTGTATTATGAGTGTAATTTGAAGCCATTGGAAGATTTTTAGGAGAGGAGTGACATTCATTTATTAATTTAACAAAAATTCATTGAAGACCTACTATATGCCTTTATTTTTATTGGCATATGTGATACTCAAAAACCAAAACAGTTTTATAAAGCTTACTACTATAATGTCAGAATGTGATATGTGCAATAAAATTAATAAAGCAGGTTAAAAGAAACAGAGAAGGCCAGATAAGTGTGGGTGTTACAATTTTATATAGAATCACTCAGAATACTTGTCTGATAAGGTGACATTTGAGCATAGACCTAAAGCTTTTTGAGAGAGTGAAATGTACATTTCTGGGGAAATGGAGGTCCAGGTAGAGGGAATAACAAGTGCAAGGCTCTGAGGCAGAGAATACTTGACACAGTTCAAGAATTGCAAGGAGATCACTGTGGCTGGAGCCATGTGGGAGAGGATTAAAGTTGCAGGAGATGAGAGGCATCACAAATGTGATGCAGTCTGGGCAGATCATGCTAGGCTTCATAAACTATTATAAAGACATGGGCTTTTATTCGGTGTCAGCTGAGAAGACAAAATATGATTTATGTTTTAAAATCATTGCTGTAGCTCAGTGGACTTGAAACTTTCTACATCAATCAATCAGAAAAATTAAATTTTACAACATGACACTGTAACATACATACGCACGTGCACACACACACAATTTCATGAAACAGTATTTAGCCTACCTACACAATGCACACTGAAGTTTCTTATTCTGTTTTATTCAATTTTATTTCATTTAAAAATTCTATTTCATACTAGCTAATGCAATAACAAGAAAAGAAAAGAAAAGTTATACAAGTTGGGAAGGATGAGATAAAACTGTCTTTTATCACAGATGACATGATTGTATATATAGAAAATTCAAAAGAATCAACAACAACAAAAATCCTGGATTATAAAAAGGTTGCAGGATACAAGATTAATATACAAAAGTCAATGGCTTTCCTATAACAGCAGTGAATAAGTGGAATTTGAAATTAAAAACAGAATACCATTGGGGCTGGCCCAGCGGCGCAAGCGGTTAAGTGCGCGCGTTCTGCTGCAGCGGCCCGGGGTTCGCTGGTTCGGATCCCGGGCACGCACCAATGCACTGCTTGTCAAGCCATGCTGTGGCGGTGTCCCATATGGAGTGGAGGAGGATGGGCATGGATGTTAGCCCAGGGCCAGTCTTCATCAGCAAAAAAAGAGGAAGATTGGCAGATGTTAGCTCAGGGCCCATCTTCCTCACACACACACACAAAAAACCAGAATACCATTTACATTAGTATCCAAAAAATAAAATACTTAGGTATAAATTTAACAAAATATGTACAAGACCTTTAAAAATGGGGGCCAGCCCGGTGGCATAGAGGTTATCCGCTTTGGCGGCCCAGGGTTCACGGGTTTGAATCCCAGGCACGGACTGACACACTGCTTGTGAAGCCATGCTGCAGTGGCGTCCCATATAAAGTAGAGGAAGATGGGCACAGATATTAGCCCAGGGCCAATCTTCCTCAGCAAAAAGAGGAGGATTGGCAACAGGTGTTAGCTCAGGGCTAATCTTCCTCACATACACACACAAAATATGTACAAGACCTATAAAAAGAACACTAAAAAACTGTAATGAATGAAATCAAAGAACTAAATAAATGGAGAGCTATTTCATGTTCATAGATAGGAAGAATCAATACTGCCAAGATGTCAGTTCTTCTCAACTTGATCTATAGACTCAATGCAATCCCAATCAAAATCCCAACAAGTTTTTTTCTCGATATTTCCAAAATAATTCTGAAGTATACACAGAGAAGCAAAAGACTCAGAATAGCCAACACAATATTGAAGGAGAAGAACAAAGTTGGAGGACTGACACTAACCGACTTCAAGACTTATTATAAAGCTACAGTAATCAAGACAGTGTTGCATTGGTAAAAGAATAGACAAATAAATCAAGGGAACAGAATAGAGACCCCAGAAATAGAGCCACATAAATACAGTCAAATGATGTTTGACAAAGGAACAAAGGCAATACAATGGAACAAAGATAGTCTTTCCAATAAATGGTGCTGAAAGAACTGGACATCTACATATAAAAAAAATGAATCTAGACACAAACCTTACAACCCTTCACAAAAATTAACTCAAAATGCATCACAAACTTAAATATAAAATGCAAAAGTATAAAATTCCTAGAAGATAACAGGAGAAAACCTAGATGATCTTGAATATGGTGATAACTTTTTAGATACAACACCAAAGGCATGGTCCATGAAAGAATTGGTAAGTTGGACTTCACTGAAATTAAAAACTTCTGCTCTTTGAAAGACATTATCAAGATGAAGAAGAGACACGTCAGACTGGGACAAAATATTTGTGAAAGACACATGTGATAAAGGATGGTTCTCTAAAATATATGAAGAACTTTTAAAACTCAACAGTAAGAAAACAAACAACCCAATTAAAGAATGGGCTGAAGACCTGAACAGACACTTCACCAAAGAAGATATACAGATGGCAAACAAGCATATGAAAAGATGCTCCACATCATATGTCAGCAGGCAAATGAAAATTAAAACAATTAGATACCAATACACGTGTATTAGAATGGCCAAAATCTGGAACACTACCAACACCAAATGCAGGTGAGAATGTGGAACTCTCATTATTGCTGGTGGGAATTCAAAATGGTACAGCCACTTTGGAAGACAGTTTGTCAGTTTCTTATAAAACTAAACATACTCTAACCATATGATCCAGCAATTGCACTCTTTGGTATTTACCCAGAGGAGTTGAAAACTTATGTCCACATAAAAACTTACACATGGATGATTATAGCAGATTTATTCAAAACTTCCAAAACTTGCCAGCAATCAAAATGTTCTTCAGTAGGTGAGTGGATATATAAAGTGTAGTCCATTCAGACACTGGAATATTATTCAGTGCTAAAAAGCACTGGTGAGCTATCAAGCCATGAAAACTCATGGAGGAAACAAATACATAATACTAAGTAAAAGAAGCCAATCTGAAAAATCTACATACTGTATGATTCTAACCATGTAGACAATCTGGAAAGGGAAAAACTATGAAGACAATAAAAAGATCAGTGGTTGCCAGGGGCTAGGGGGGAAAGAGGGATGAATAAGTGGGATACAGAGGACACATTTTGAGGGCAGTGAAAATACCCTGTTTGATACTGTAATGATGGATATATGTCATTATACATTTATCCAAACTTACAAATTTTCAACACCAAGAGTGAACCCTAGTGTAAACTGTGGAATTTGGGTGATTATGATGTGTCAATGTAGGTTCATCAATTGTAACAAATGTACCACTCTAGTGGGGGATGATGATAATGAGGGAGGCTATGCATGTGTGGGGACAGAGTATATTGGAAATCTCTGTACCTTCCTCTCAATTTTGCTATGAACGTAAAACTGCTCTTAAAAAATAAAATCTTTAAAAAATTCTATTTCCAATACAATGAATTGATTCTATGACATTTATTTTTAGAAATATGTTTACTACTTGACACTCTTATTTTGAAGTACCTTCATTAATCCTTTTAGAAGTCTTCCCAAACCAAAATTTAGTTATAGTTTTTTGCTTGGTGCCTCAGAGTGTTTCACATTCCAGAGTAATGCACCATGTAAAGATTTGTATCTATGCCTTTTTTTTTTGTAAAGTTAGAAAATAAATATCATGTATACAGGTTTATTTTCAGGTACGTGATATTAGGGGGTGTGTATATAAGGACATTGACAATCTGGAAATTTATTCCTTAAAGCTATCATTGCATTGAATAACGTTTGGGGTTTGTTGTGATGCACACTCCAATTTTAAAGGCTCTACCTTGGATTATGGCGGTATCAACGGAGGTGGTGGGAATTGGTTGGATTCTGGATATATTTTGAAGCTAATGTCAGTAGGATTTGCTGACATTTTTGATATGGGTTGTGTAGAAAAGAGGAAATTCACAAATGCTCCAAAAATTTGGCCTGAGAAAATGAGTGTATAGTGTCATTTTTCTTGAAGAAGGATATTAAGGACTGAGTAAACCGGGGGTGGGGAGTGGGGCTGGAGATTGATTTACTGGTTTTATTCCCCCTATTTACAGAGAAGAAAAAGGGGTCGAATAGTTAAGCAATATGCTATAAAGCTAGTAAGTTTTAGTCCTTGTTTTCGGTCCAACTTTTGTCTGACTAAAGATGTAGCTCCTGAAAGAAGCAGGAGATTTTCTTGTACTTTACATTGTAGTGCTGTGCAGAGAAAGACCTATAGGGCCAGGGGGAGAATAAGATTAACTGGAAAGGAGGACTCACAGATGACTGGGGAGTTGGCCATCCTTAACACTTAGGCCTACTGGCTTTGTCCCAATTTCAGAAGATACCAGTTATTTTCTCTTCCCTATTAGGACATTTGGACTCAGATTGATTTTCTTGGTTGAGTGTTTTGGAAGAATTTTCTGCTTCAAGGGGTAAGAAAAAATAACAGAAATTTTTCTCACGATTCTACAGGCTAGAAGTCTGAGATCAAGATGTCAGCAGAGTTGGTTTCTTCTGAGGCTTCTCTCCTTGGCTTATAGATGGCCATCTTGTGGTCCAGGTGTCTTCACATCATCTTCCCTCTGTATGTTTCTGTGTCCTAATCTCTTTTGTAAGGACATCAGTAAATTGGATTAGGACTTACCCTAATGATCTCCTTTCAACTTAATTACCTCTTTAAAGATCCTATCTCCAAAAATAGTTGAATTCTGAGCGACTGGGGGTTAGGGCTTCAACACGTGAATTTGGGGGGAACACAATTCAGCCCATAACAACGACTCTGAAAACAATAAGCTCTCTTTTCATGAACATATATATTGCAGCTTCATTGGCTTAGGAAGAGGTAGTGTTTAGTGGGGAAAAAAGGACCTATTTTGAGTTGATGACACTTGGTTTCCAATCCATTTAATCTTTCTAAAGCTCAGTTTCCCCATTTGTGAAATGGGAATAATAACCTCTTCATTTTGTTGTGGTTATCAAGCTTGAATAAATAATGAATTGTAACACATCATAGAGTCACACTAAGTATTAATTTTCTTACACTAAATTTAAAGAAAGTTTATATTTATTTAAGTACCACATATTTCTTACTGTTTTTTCTAAAACTTCATAAAACAATATATTTTCCATGTTTGTATGAATTATAAATTATGTACAAAAGTCAAAATAATTCACTTGAAATGTATAATTTTTGGAGTTGGATTACTTTCCGAAGTTATTTTTCTAGTGTTTGTTCAAAACCAAAGTTTATCATTTTAATTTCTTTTTGTAATGTATTTTTTGGAATTTTAATTTTTTTATTCTGAAGGTACAAAGAGAGAGTGCCATGAGAATTGACCCAACGTTCATGTAAAAAATCAGAATAACTTATTTTTCTTATTCTAAAGCATTTGTACCAAAAAAAAAAAAAAATCATCACAGAGAAAAGCACAGAGGAGCAAAAGATAGAAAATGAAATATGTACCTAACCCCTCTTTCCCCAACTCAGAGACAGCCTCTGTAAGTATAGCGTAAGGAATGGACTTTGGAACCAAACTGCCTGGGTCAGATCCTAGCTCTTTCACTTTCTGTGTGATATTGAGCAAGTTTTGCCTCTGCTTTGTTTTTCCCTGTTTGTAAGATGCAAATAACATTAGTATAATCCACATAGGATTATTGTGAGGTTTAAACAAATTACAATTGAGAAAACACTTAGGGCAGAGCCTGACACATAAGAAGTAAAAAAATAAAAATTAATATTATGTTGCCTGGTCTCTCTGTTTATATATTTTATATAATATAATAAAATATAATAATAAAAAATCATGTTTTCTTTAAATGGTAGTTAATATACATTAGTTGTTAAAATAATTAACTTTGTCAAAATGCCTGATTAAGTTTACTTATCCTCATACAAACTTACTTTCTCTTATTTTTGCCTGGAGATAATAATAGTACTTCATAAAGGATCTTGTGAATGTACTATGTATTTGTAGCATCAGGTATATTTACAAATGTATTATAAAATATGAACTAAAGCTAGAGAATTCTGATTATATGAAACATGTCATGTGGATTTCTATTTATCAAATTCTAATGAAATCATCTTTGTATTTAATAAGATGCATATACAGGACAATGCACATTCAGGTCTCAACACAGATGTATAGACAACAGGGAACACTGAAAGGCTGTTTTGGGCTTGCACTCATATAGACATGATATTAACAATCTTTCCCTAGATGAATAGTTGTAACTATAATAGATAAAATTACAATGTGCTTTTCTTTCTAAATTGTTTCTTTTCCTCAAGTGAATATTATATAATTTGACCTTATTTTTGTTAGGTCAAGCTTATTCATACTCCTTTTTCATCCAAACTTCGATGTTTTTATCTTGCTCTTTTTATAAATAGTGAAAATTTTGGGAAGAAACAAAACCCATTAGAATTTATACATTTTATCTACATTTTAAAGCTTCTTTTGTTCCCTTCTCAGCTTAATTAAATATTAATTTGGCAAAATGATTTTCCAGCTTAGAGACTGAAATCTCTTCCAGGTCTTAGAAAATGACTCGAAAAAGAATTACTAAAACAAATTTGTTCTTTCTTTTCTTATGCTAATAGTTAATTTGACTTTGTTCTTTTTCTTACAGTTTGAAATCTCATACTCCTTAGAATGCTTTCCAAAATGTAATTTTGTTTCATAGGCATTTCTAAAGTACATATATGTTTTTTTCCTCTCCAAATTCACACAAATCTTGATAATACAAAAACACCCCACAACTGTATATTTTCACAATATACATTATGCTGCATCAGTTTTGAAAACAAATGTTCAGTGCCAGCTCTGTGCCTTGGAGCAGTTTGAAGTGTTGGAGAGGACATGTGCTCTAACGTGAAGTGCTTACACTGTGAGTTAGACAGCGCAGATGAGCCCCAGAAAATACACCACATGTGCAGGTGGTAGTTAAATCAACAAGAAATCTTATTTCATCAGTATTAGATTTCATTAGCAGTGATCTCTTTTTCTTTAGAAATTTAGCAATACAGTAGGAAAATACGTAATTATGCAGAATTTGATGAGCTCTAAGGCCATGGTGATAATATTGCTTAGGAGAAAAACTGACTCTAAGTTAAAGGACAGAGTGAACTGCACATAAAGCATAAAACCAAAGGAGTAGAAAGCAGGAAACAAAGAACGTAAACGAGTTTGAGTAGAGAATATTTGAGTGGAGGCAGTGATATGTAAATGATATTTATAGCAAAGATCTGTAAAATAAATTTTAAAATTTAGTAAAAAGGAATAATGCAAGCAATCATATAATTTAAGAATAAAATCGGGTAATGGTTATATAGGCACATTAAGTTACCATCATAGCTTAATTTTTGGACTAAATTAACAGCAGTGGAAAACTGGCACATGAAAAAGGATCAACACAATTATTAATCTCAAGAAAAGAGATTGACTAATATTTTATGAGAATGGAGACGAATAAGAACATTTCAGCATGAAGAAATACATAACCAAAATATAACAGTAAGTCCTTGGAATGACAATACATGTTACTTAGATCTTAAGTACCCACCATCCTTTTAGTGACTGTAAATGCATACTTCAGTATACACACAGATGGAAAACCTCAGCAGGAAGAACTAAAGGATATCACTTTGAAGAGTTTTGCCAAAAGTTTGAGTGAAGGGTGAGCAGTGAATTTCAGTAAAGTTTAAATGTAAGGAAGATGTTTTGCAGGTGACAAGAAGTCTTCTTGCCATTTTCAAATCCTATAGCACACAGATTTTGAATCTTCTCCACTGGAATTAGGTAGAGTAAAACAAAATTTTTGTGAATATATTAAGGCCAAATAAGTACCAAGCCTTCGTGTCCTATTAGGCATTGGAAAGCTTCCACTTTATGAAATAATATTAATAATGACTAACATTTACTGACTTCTTTCTCAGTATTTCTAAGTGTTTCTCATACATTTTCACATTTAATTAAAACAACTAAGATTGATTTCTATTACAGCACTTTTACAAAAGAGGAAACAAACAAAGAGAATTTAAGTAATTTGCCTAATTCTCAGAGTTACTGTGCCAGACCCTGGATATTTTGACCCAACACCATTGATCTCAGAGTCTATGGGCTTTGCCATTTCTCTAGCCTCTTAAGAAAATTAAAATTTTTTCATTAAATACAGCATACACTAATATCAACATCTATCCAAACTACCTATTTTAGATTGTGTTGACACATATAAATCCTCAAATATTTTCAAAGGGAAGAAAATTTAAATTTAGTGATTTGGTTGTTAAGGTGTCAAAAATTTTTTGAAACAAAGGATTAAGCTACATTAGGATAGATAGAGAGAGGCTCCCCCTCCTTCTCTTCCCATGCGATATTATACTCATATTGTAGTCCTCTCAATCCAAGACCACACTGTTTGTTAGCTGATTGACATGTGTTGTGATACTTTTTGTGGTTGCACATTAGAATCACCTCAGAAGCTTTAAAAAAAAATTGATACCTAGACTATAAACAGAACCTCTTAAATTAGGTTCCGGAGGGGGAACCTGGGCTTAGTGTTGTTTTTCTTGTTGATGCTGATTTAGCTACCCAATTATTGTAACATGTAGCCCAAATAGAGTAACACTGATTACTCATTGAAGATATTGACAGATGGAACAAGGAACATGCTAGCTCTTTTGAAGATGAATTGACAATAATATATATTTAAATATTATAGATAGACTTAGTTGTGTGTAGGTGTATAATTGGAAAATTTCCATGCATGTTAAAATGTCACTCTACCTCCAGTTACATCATCATGCATCATCCATTATATGAACATTTAAAACAAAACAGTAGTATTCCTAAGAAATTGAACAATAAATCCATTACATCATCTAATATTCAAACGGCCCATTTTTTAATCTCCCCAGTTATGCCAAGAATGTATTTTATGAAATTTTGAATTAGAGCAAATCAATATTTACCCAACAGGTTTTCTGTCTTTTTGTACTTTTTAAGTTGAGACTGTCACCCCATTTTTTATGCCATTTATATCTGAAGTGTCCAGGTCAGTTGTCTTGTAAAATGGTCCACACTCTAGATGTATCTGACTATTCTCTCCCAGTGTCGCTAAACTTTACCCTCGGTCCTCTGAGTTACCTGCAAACTGAATGTTAGGTCTAGACTCTAGATTAATTAGACTCAGGATAAATATTTTTGGCAAGAATAGTTCATAAATGTTGTTAAGCACTTCAGATCAGGATGCCTATAGAGCAGGTTGCTACACCATTAGGTAAGACTGCTCTAGCCAAAACCCATGAAGGTACATTTTCCCCTTTGTAATTAGTAAGAAATCAATACATTAATATATATATGTAATTGTATACATATTATGTATGTGTTTATATCCATGTGTGTGAAATAAACATATGACAGATTTCTAGAAAAAAATTGTTTCATATCCAAACTGATTCAATAACCTAAGGAAAATATAAATTTTCCTGTAGACCATTAAGAATTCAATCAATCAGTTTTCAAAAACTAGCAATTTTTGTAAATAATTAGCAATTAACTTATACTTTGACACGTGGGTCTGTCCTATTTCCACCAAACCTTTCATATAATAATTTTAGCCTCCATTTCTGAAAATTGTCTGAATCAATTATTATTATGGGAGTTGCAAAGTAGTGATTTTTGAAAAATCTATTATTCCTTCTACAACCATTAGCTAGCATTTTTCTGTCTCTCATCGTGGACAGACCTAGAATACATGTATATGTATATATAATTTCATATTGATATCTCAAATTCAAATGTAATATTTTAGCATTTTGCTTTTAACTTTTCACATTTGTATTTCTATTCTCTTACACTGAAAATCTTGACTTGTAATAATATTAATGTATTTAATCATTTGCTATGTCATATAGTACATTATAAATCTTTCATAATAAAAATATTGAACAGAAAATTCACTGATAAAAGTTTAAGATTTTTTTTCATTTTTATCTTTCTTTTAGAATATATCTCACTATGGATGTAATCAAAGAACTGTTTCAAAAATTACTTGAAATTCTTTTCTGTTTGATTATGGTAACAATTTGATATATAGTTAAATTAATTTGTTTCATTTATGTTCAATTGTTTTCATTTACTTTTATTTTTATGATCATGTACATAAAATAAGTCAAAATAATTAAAATGTATACTCAGAAATATTGTTCCCCTCCATCCTCCTTCTACCTTATTGCAACCGCACCGTATAGCTAAGCATTTTTGTAGCTTCTCTTTATTCTTCCTGTTTTAATAGAAGCACCCACATACACACACACACACACACATATGCACACAGACTTACACAAACATATATAAACATATAATTACATTTAAATATAAAACAAGCAGGTACATATATATGTATAACTATAGATATAGCCAAATATAACACACATATAACAATACACGCACACCATTAGATTAAATTTCATAATCACAATATCCTCATCTCCTATTTTGTTGTCTTTTTATTTTATTAATGAGAGAAATGTGTTAAACTCTCGTGTTATGATTATAACATTTTAAATTCTTCTTGTCATTCTGTCAAGTTTGATTTTGTATATTTTGAGGCTATGCTATTAGATGGACACACATTCAAAATCATTATTTTTCCTTGATGAGTTGAAAATTTTAACATTATGAAGTGTGAGATCCCTATATTTTGACAGTACAGATCTTCCTCATTGGTGCTCAAACTTCCTCCTTCCTATATTCAAATCATATTTACTTTGTCAAAAAAAAGACACTTGTTTCATAACTGTGCTGACAGTCAATGTCTATTCTTCCACATGAAGACCTTGTTCTTTATTCCGTAGAAGCAAATGTATAGGAATACATGTCCCTCGTCCTCCTGTGCTCCTTTCTCCAGAGCCAGAAGTTCAGACTGCTTATTTTTGTTCTCACTGATATCCTGGGGAAAAAGGTAAAGAAGAGTTTATAAAACCTGGACAAAAGAAGGATGTAACTTTTGCAGTTCTCCCAAGGGCTGAATCTAGGCTGAAATAACTGACAGGTTTTCGACATACAGAAGGAAATGATGATTTGGGCTAAATGTCCAGATGTGTGCTCAACAGATGTATAAGGTTACATTTTAAAAGACAAGGAATGCAATACCTGTATCTGTAGGCAGGAAGTTGTAAATAGTAAACACATAACTCAGCTATCAACTGTAGTCTGATTTTTAAAGATTTTCCAAGTAACAAAAACTTTTTCATCTCTTTAAACTATTTAGCAGTGCTTAAGAAAATCCTTGTGTATGTAAAATCAGTTCAAAGAAAATCATAATTTGAATTAAATCAAATGGAGACTTAGAATATGATAATTCTCGGGCCGGCCCTGTGGCTTGGTGGTTAAGTGCGCGCGCTGCGATGCTGGCGGCCCGGGTTCAGATCCCGGGTGCGCATCGAGGCACCTCTTCTCTATCCATCCTGGGGCCGAGTCCCACATGCAGCAACTAGAAGGATGTGCAGCTGTGACATACAACTATCTACTGGGGCTTTGGGGGGCAAAAAATAAATAAAAATCTTTAAAAAAAAAAAAAAAAAGAATATGATAATTCTCACTTTATCATCTTCAATATGTGGTTGAGCATTTTTGATGAATTTATTTTTACCATAAAGTGGAAATAAACTGTTTTTTATCTTTACTTATCTTATACCTGGGAATTTCTTGTTCTTACTTCTTAAATAGTACTAAACATCCTCATAAACACCTTGCAAATATTCTGAATTACCTCTGGCTAAGGAAAACTGTTGAAGAAAAATAGCCAAATTATTCCATTGCTTCTAAATCCTGCAGAACAATGTCATCCTTTAGCAGTTCATTTCTTAATTCTCTCATGAACTCATATGAATAGTATCTTAAAATATCAAACAAGAAAAGTGGAGTCTTTTCTACATGAGAAAGCTATTGTAGCACTACATTGAAATGTTCCACTTTAGGATAGATACTGCCCTTATGGAAATATTCATTCATATACAGCAAAATATTCTTTTCTGTTCTACATGGTTACCATGCCTTGCATGCTTCTTAGAAGCCAAAATATACATCCATGGGAATGACAACAAAGCACATCCTAATTCGGAAATTTTAAAGGGCTCTGGGATTTGAAGTTGACACTTCTTTGGCTGAGCTCCAACACACAACTAAACTAGGGAGAAGAAAGAAGACATTTGGGTTCTGTGTTTCCCTAAATCTCATGTAGTTTTGCAGAGAAAAATGATGTCCAGAGTAAAAGTATGATAACTTGCTTAGATAATAGGAAGTTAATTCAAAATTAATTAAGTAGGTGACTTTAAATAAAAAAGAAAGTTGTCAGTGGAAATTCGCAGAAGAGTTGCACAGGGGTGAAGCCTTGCAGTAGTCTCAGGAGCATAAGCAGACAGAAAATGACTCCTCGAATTGGAAGAGAAAATTTAAAAGTCACAGCACTTCGTTTTTATCCTTTGTAAATGCACCCAAGGGAGGAGCTACTTCTCTAGGGTTTAACTGCCTTCTCTTATGGACAGGTGGTGGGAGGAAGAAATGAGTGGGGAAACTGTAGAAAGAAGAGCCCAACATTGCATAGGTGTTCAGGCATCCCGGAGCACATCGACGCCTCCCCTCTCCCAGAACGGGCTTCCAATCCTAACATAGCTGTTCTTTCCCTCCTTCCCTTATTTGTGTTTGAGTGGAGATGGGGTGGCAGGGCTGAAGGGGGTGGGAGAGTGAGCAAGCTGCCAAAAAAGTTGACCTATCCCTGAAAAAGTGTCTGCATTTCAACCAATACCTCTGAAGGCCATAAGGGAAAGATGCTGGATAGAAGGGTTAATTTAGTTATTCTTGCAAAATATACCACTAGAACTGTTTCTTTTCTTCCTTCACTGACATTAGGTAGCTGTGCGTATTACAATTCTTTTATCAAGCGGTAAAAGCATTGTCACATGCTCATATGCTCTTTTAAGACATTCCTTTACTTCCTTCCCTGGTTTTTAGATGTCCTTCTTTTTCTGAGAGGTGGTTTCATGCAAAGGATAAGAGGAGGGGTTTTAAAGTTAGATAGACCTGATTTCAAATTTTGACTCTATCGTTTATTAATTACTGTGACCTTTTCAAAATTATTTAATTTCTCTAAGTCTCAATTTGTTTATTTATAAAATGGGCATTAATATTATATACCTCTCTAAATGTTCTGAGATTAAATGAAATAATTATGTGTTCAATTTCTGGCACAGAGTAAATACCATATCTGTGACAGTTATTTTAATTATTATTATTCATATATGTAACAAGGATGGGGTGACCATTCCAGGAATTTCAGAATTTCATACTATAAGAGATAGTGCTAATTGATTAAGGTGCTTTGTCTCGCTGATATCATACAGCCTGAGAATCTTGCCTAACAGATTGCACTAAACAACTACTTTTAGGATGAAACTCATATTTGAGAAGATCAGAGCACAGATCTTGTCTTACTCATCTTTGAAAATCTAACATCGAGTACTAGTTGGTATGTTCTAAATGTTTAGAAATGCTTTCTGAATTAACAGTCTAGATGAGTGATATTAATGATATTACTTTGTATTTATATTTTATCCTTCTTGAAAGATTAAAATAATATCTTCCCTTATGTCCTTTAGTTTTGAATTGTTTGGCTTAAGAGATCATTTAAATCAAATGCTACATACTTATTTTTTAAAAATGATCTAAGAAGTGTTATTTTCATTACAATGAAAAAATTAAATATATTTTTACTTCTGAATATGTAGTCAAGAGAAGCAGGGTAAGTAGGTTTAGTGAGCTAGGAGTTCATGAGTTCCATTTTGGACATGTTAAATTTGAGGTACTTATTAGACCTCCAAGTGGAAATGGCAAGGAAGAAGTTGGATATAAGACGTGCTCAGGGAAGAGGTCCAGGCTAGGGATAGAAATGAGTACATTGTTGGCATGTTGATGGTATTTAAAGCTATGGGAGTGATTGAGATCCAAAGGAATGAGTCAGGAGGGAGAAGACACTCCAAAAGCTGAGCCCTGTGGTGTTGCATTATTTGTGTTTGGGGGTACTAGGAAGAATCAGCGAATTAGACTGGGAAGGCAGCAGAAAAATCACAGGAATGTGCAGTGCGGGGTCCTGAAAGAGAATTAAGAAAATGTTTCGAGGCTGCTTTAGGGATAGCAGGCCAGGCTACTGGGACTAACTTCCTCTCTGAGGGTAACTAAAGCTGCTAGATCAAACATAAAAACTGTCTTAATAGATTCAGAGAGATTTCAAAATAACGAGGAATCACCAGGCCAAATCCTGAAGACAGTAAGGACACAAAATTAAGGTAACACTCCAATCCACTTTTATTGTGTGGGCACCTGGCAGTCCTGCAGAAACAACTGTGAAAATGAGAGGCGATTTGGGTTGTCTTCCGGGCAAGGGAGTAAAAGGAAGAGCCCCGAGTCTGCTAAAGATGGATACTCTGTCAATTAAGCTGAGACCCGAAAAGGAAAGGCAAAAACCCACCCCTTCACTCACATTCTCACGAGGCTGTGGGGCAAATTGTATTGATGCTGAAATAGAGTAAATAAAGACAAAACAAAACTGGTCCCTAACAGTTTGTAAATCAAACACCAGCCCAAACAGATCCTTATAGCCAAAATGTACACTCCAGGTTTATCCAAAACATTTCAAGTTATGAATGTAGTGTAAAGTGGTGCCCCAGGTACCTGGTAATACCTAAAGCAAATGCCTCTGGAAAAATAATAAGGCTTATCTCAACTGTTTTTTCAAGATCAATGACCAGCACACATCGAAGAAAAGCAAGCACACAAAGAAACAAGCAGTTATATTTGACAACCAGCAAAAACAACGGACAAATGAAACTGACTTGCAGAGATTTCAGACGCCAACAGTATCAGGAACAGATTTTAACAACTATATTTGATATGTTTAAAGGAATAAAAGAAAATCTTGCAAATAGATAGACATATTAGGACAAGAATTTTAAGTGACATTACAGATTTTCAAAAGAAAGTAGAATCTCTAGAAATGAAAAACACAAATTGAAATTAAAAACTGAATACTTAGATTTGATAGCACATTGTATAAAACAGAAGAGAAAATTATTCAATGGTAGATCAAAAGAAACTGTATAGAATGTAGCCTAGAGGTTAAAAAAAAGGATGGAAACAGTAGAAGAAAAGATAAAAAACATAGAGAATGGAGCGAAGGTTCATGTATATTGAAGAGTACTATTTCTCTGAAGACTTCACAGGCCCTGGAGCCAATTCTAACCTTACTCCAAAAAATTCTAAATAAATGAAAACATTATTGAAATAGAAAAAGCCTTAGAAAATATTGTTTGATGACACTGACCTGTAAAACACTGACCAAATATAGTCAATCTTATGAAATGTGTAGGCAAACCTCTAGTTTACACGTTTCTCAGTTGAGAAAGAAATATCAAACTTCTTCCTAAGTAACTTATAATGGGAGAGATCAATGTTATTTGCTCATTTTATTTTAGAAGGCAACACAAGAGATTGGTAGATTTAAAGAGCATTAAATACCTTGTTGTTCTAAGTGTGTGACATTTTCACAAATGATGTGTACTGCAACAAAATAAGTTCTATTTAACTTATTTAAATTATTTTGTATATTCATTTCCTTTTCTTAATCAGGAGTATCTAACTATTGGCCTTTAAGTAAGTTACTTATTCTTTCAAAGCCTCCTTTTCCTTACGAACAATTACCAATAATAAAAGTGTCCCCTTTTACCTTAGATTGTCATGAGGCTCAAATGAGGTAATTTCTGTCAGACTGTTAAGGGCCATACAATTATAAGTAGTGGTTACACACAGAGCTTCTGAAACTCCCACATAGGCAAGGTTGTTATGCCAATTTTTAAAGTTATTGATTAAGTTTCTCTTTCTTATTTATCCATGTTCTTAAAAGAAGCTAAATTATCTAGGAAGTATTTCCTACATCTAACTGCATTTTCCAGAATAGAATGTGTTAAGATATATTTTTATGTTAAATTTTCATACATTATTATTTGCATTTTCATACATTGTTATTTATTATTATAAAGAAATAGAAACATGCCAAAAATATGCTCAATTTTTATTTATTCTTTTATTGTAAAAACAAACATTTCCATACCAAGTCCAGCCTAGTATGGGTAAGGGGTGAGAAGTGAAAAGAATCCGCTGTTGGGTGGGATGTGTACAGGCTCCTCTGTGCTGGTGTTCTTGTTGGTGGGCTCTCCCTGGCATTTGTATCTCTTCCCTCGTAGACTGGGTTGAGTTCAAGCTTGTTACCATGTTCTTTATCTCTTCATCCATTTCTACTTTCCTGCATATGTTTGTCACCCACATCCTAATGGGACATGTTAGCAAGACAAAGAGTGATTTTATTGCAAGGAGCAGCTGCCCCAAACAAATGCCTTTCAGTAGTTCCACTGTTTATAAAAATAAGCAAATAAATCACTGTAGTCTCTAATCTTCCACCCCCACAAAAAAGAGGAGGTTACTCTACAGCTGGCAACTTGCATCCTTGATTCATTACAGTTGAATATAAATGAGTGCTTTTACTACTTCCCAGACAATGCAAGGATCACAGGATATTTCTATTAATCTTTCTCCTATCTTCTGTTCAATTTTTGTCAGGTATTTTAATTCTACATGTATTTCAACCCCACAAGACAATTATTATTATCTTAAACAGTATTCATTTAGATATACCTACCTATTTGCATTTTCCAGGGCCCTTCTTTCCTTCCTGCATTATTGTGTGCTCATTTGGGATAATTTTCCTTCTTGAAAACTCTCTTTAGCGCTACTTTTAACACACATCTGTACATAATGATACTCCTAACTTTTGTTTGCTTGAAAATGTCTTTATTTCATTTCCATTTTAATTTTTCCCATGGTGCATTTTTAACAAAAAGAAAAAGACACCGAGGACTCATCATTCATTCCAACAGTCATCACCCAATGACTGATCCTACCCCTTTCACACCCACATTCACACCCACAAAATTAGTGTGAAGCAGACTCAGACACTGTATTGGTACATTCATTGATCTGTTAATAATTTAGTGTAGTATCTAAAGATTAAGCCCTTTTTTCTTCTTCTATATATTTAACTGATCATGTCACATATAAAAAATGGTTAAAAAGAATTGCTTAATATGATGCGCTACCCATTCAATGTTGAAATTTCTCATTGTCACATAAATATCATAACATTTTTGCAGCTTAGTTTCTTAATAATGATGCAATGAAGTCCTTACATTGTAAGGGCTGCTTTATTTGTTAAATCTCTTTTAACCATAAGTGCCACTTTTATCTCTTTTTTTTTTTCCCTTGCAATTTACTTGTTGAAAGAATTGCCTCTCTCCTTCCTACACGTACTCTTATCTGGCTTTTGCTCATTGCATACCTGTGGTATAGCTTAACATATGCTTCTATCCTCTGTAATTCCCATGAATTATTGGTAGGATCTAGAGGCTGGATAAGACTCAAGTTTGATTTTGGGGACAAGATCATTTTATAAGTGGTATTATTTTTGTCAGGAGGGGTATATTGTTGTGTTTTCTCTCTTTTTGTGAGGTTAGCACTGATGTTTAGGCAACCGGTCCTTATATCAACGTCTCTCCATTTATTATGGTTTTCTGAAGTTCGTTCTTTAGTGGATTCCTCTGGGAACAATATTTCTTGACTTTTTGTAAGCTGATAACAGTTTGTCCTTGGCTTTTATACTTGGAAGTCAGTTTAGCTGCATATAAAATCCTTGGCTCACATTTTCTTTCTTTGAGTATCTTAAATATGTTATTCTTTTTCTTTTTTTAAAATAAAACATCATTTTAATAAATCAGGCAGAAATTTGATTTCCTTTCCTTTTTAAGTGACCCGGTCAAATCTCTGGTATATGAGACCATGATCCTTTTACTCATTTTATGGGAAATCAGTTTTCCTTAACTTTAGGAGGAAGGGTGTGCTACGATAGCTCTCTCAACTTCACAGCACTAGAGCTCTCTCTTTTGTTGTTTTTATGAAATGTTAACATATAGACCATATACATATATGATGTATATTTATATCACTTCATATTTTCTGAGGTCTCCTGGCTCTATTTTCTTCTCCCACTTTTACCTGAATTTCCCATTTCCTATGCTCTAGCAGCTTCTACATCTAGAGTGGTATTGGAGTTCATGTGCAGACAAAGGAGCCTATTTCAGGTGCAATATTAGTGCCAAATATTATTTGAGAAATTTGTCCTTATCTTTGTTTTTGTTCCACAAAGCACCTGAGTAAGTAGCTAATTAAGGTTCAGAATAATAACAGACAAAAACACACCATATAGTATTCTCTGTAGTTGTCTATTGATTCTCAGGGAATAATGCAGATGACTAGAATACAGGCAGCTGGTCACTGAGGACAGTGGTGTCATAAATACACCATCATAGACCGTGAGTGTAGCACAGAGTCTGGAATCTGACTCCTGGTGTTTGAATTCCAGCTCTATCACTTAGAATTTGCGCAACTTAGGCAAGTTTCTTAACCTCTTTATGCCTCATTTTCCTCGTTTTTAAAAAGACTGTAATAGTAATTACCAACCTTTATATCATATACATGCAGTTCCTGGCACAGAGTAAATGCTCAAATACTCAAACTTCACTCAGTTCAACCTTAGAGGTTTTGAGGAAAATTCAAGTCACTGAGCTCAAAGTGTCTTTCCAAGTAAATTTAGTAATTTGACTTTACTTTTGAATTTCATAAAAATCATACAAATCACAGTTCATATGAAAATGAATATTCCTTCTAGGTAGTTTTGATCTTTATAAGATTAAAATTGTATTTTTCTGTCCTTTTCTAAATTTGCTATTGTGGTAGTCTAGACTTTGGCAACTTGCCAAGTATGTAGGTGGACACTGCATTTAAAAATACTGAATTTGGTATCATGCTGAAGCTATTAAGCTTTAAAAAGTCATCAGACTGCTCATCTGATAGTCATTTTTGTTTTAATTTTCTTCTTTAAAAACAGAAATAAAGAGTCTGTTTGGACATTGACTCAGACTCTCTCTGTTCTTAATAATTTAAACAAGAAAAATATTTCTGAAAATCGTGAAGAGATGGGACTTATCCAAAATATTTTAAAGTTACAACTGCATGCAGATTTAACATCAGTTAATTTTCATAGAAGTAATTATATTTATTATGTTCATATCAACTCCTCCTTGCCCCCAGGAACAAAAATTCGAGACCTCTTGCGACTCTGAAGCACAAGTAGATGTCTGATGCCTGTTTTTGTTTATTTCACTAACACAAGAAACTAATTGGAAGGAAGAGTGACATAGTCTTTGGGTTCATTCAGACATCTGCCTGTTTGGTTGAAGTGGTAGAGAGTCGTTTTACCTGTGGTCTTGAGTAAACACAGATATCTATAAATTCAGCTAAATTATTGACTGCATTTCAACCAGACAGACACATGTTAGCTTTATATTATCTTATATGAATACCAGGTCTCTGTCCCACTCTAGCTTGCTTGTATGGTCCATCGTCTATACTGCTCATAAATCCCGATGACCTTGAGAAGAACAAAAAGAAAAGTAAACAGCCTTTTCTCCTATTATTTTAAATAGATACTCTCTTATTTTGAGTTTAATGAAAAGATTTCATTCATTAGTATCTTCATTATTACATGAAAAAAGTTAGCAGTTTAGCAGTAGGGGATTTGATTTGAAGCATGGATAAACCCAGAGGTATAGGTCTGTGGAGATCATACTTGGGGAACTGGATTAATGCCTTAGATAATAATCATGAAATTAGAATTAACATTATAAAATTGAGGAGTTGGAGCACATAATAATCCTATAAAGATACTTCAGAGAAGAAGGAGGAGTGCTTACAGATAATACTAAAAACCCAATCATCTTTTTTGTAAAGAGATGAATATTAAACTGAGTATTTTGCATTTGTTGAGGCAGTATTAGAAAATGATTACATCTCCAGTTCCAAGTTGGGCACTTTTTTCTGGGACCTATGACACGATGTTTCTCTAAACCTTTTTTTTTTTTCATTTTAACTAGAAAAGGAAAAATTTTTCTTGCCAGAATTTTTTTTAACCCTGCCTAAGTAATAAACTTGTATCCAAGAATGTAGTTGTTAGAAAGAACTGTTATCTATTTAAAACTTACGGAAACACTTAATTTTTAAGGCAACATTAACTAGGGTTGAATTATGGAACAATTCCTCCGGAAGTTCATGTCAGAGGAATGTTACTGCCAAATAAATCTACTATGATCAGTTGAGCGACAGTGAATAGGAAAAGCACTTAAAATAATTGGACACTCAGGGGTACCTTTCCAAAGTCTGTTGTGACATGTTAGCTGTGTCACTCCCATTAAAACCAGTGGGGGTTTTGAGGTTGAAATTCATCTTTACAGATTAAAGCCTTCCTTCTTAACACGTGGCGCTGTAGAAACCATCAGAGAAACCCAGGGTTGGAACATATTAAATGTTCTTTGGAAAGTAGTGGTACTAATATTTTTCCCCTCACATTCATCTTTATAAACTTTCTAGTTATAAATCTTGATGATTTAGCTGAAGACGGAAGGAGAAAATATGATGATCTAATACATTAGAATTTATGCATTAAAAGCATAGTTTTTGCAGTTGGTGTGCTGGGTCAGAAAATAACTATTGTCTTTCAAAATGTTTCCTTATATTCCATCCAAAAATGTATCCTTAGTTCTCCACTCCCTCTGCCTGTATTCAGATAGGTGCCTTAACTTCTGCTAGAAGGACTACAGAGCTTTTACATAAACTGGATGGAATTGCCTCTATGATTGCTTTGGGGAGGATGGGAGAAAGAAAGAATGATTTTTAAAACTACACACAGCTAGTCTCTCTATGTAATCTGAAAAATAAAAGTATGCTTATTTTACTTATTACCAAGGAAAATGTAATATAGTTTTTATTAATTTGTTTGTAATGGGGGCAAGAAATGTGATACACTTCCTATCATTGATTTTAGAGAAATTTTTGCGCTATTTTCAGAGAATACTATCAATGTTTGCATTTGCTGCATGCCCTGATTCGTGTTGTAAAAATCAGAAATGTTTCTATTGTAATTTTAAGTCTATTTCAATGGTATTCAAATGCAATATTTGAGCGATATCATTCTTGAAAAATATGTTAATTATTAAATCAATGAATACTAGATAGAATAAGCAAATCTGGCCTCGAATCCTTGCTCTGCCACTATGCTCCAGGATAATTTATTTAACTTCTTTTATCCTACTTTCTTCATCTGTAAAATCATAATAAAACCTCCCTATCCAAGTGGTTAGGAGCAGTAAATGACTCAATGGATGTTGAGCACCAGCAATTTAATTGACAATGGTGTCTCTCCCAGATTAACAGATACACCTTCCAAGCCATTCATAGAACTTCCATTCATTCATAGAACTGAATGAATAAGTAAATTGAGAGAATAAATGAATGACTTAAAAGTAGTGGGCCAATTTGATTTTGGTTTGTACTATTTTTCTGAATCAGTGCCTCAATTCCAAAAATAACACCAATGGTGATAGGCCTAAGGCACTGGTGTAGACAGGTAAAGGAAAGCATGTGAGGGAAATTATTATTGCTATTATCATTTTATGTCCCTAAATTTACACATATATTACTAGACAGAGTCAGAAATCTAATATATGATGGATCAATTTGAGCACAGATCTTCAGGCATCAAATTCAGTGTTCTTTTTTCTATCACATTTACACTGTCCTGCCTTTTAGGGGCTAAATGAAACAAGAAAAGAATTTTCTCTATTTCTCTAAATATATTTGCCTGATTTACGTTCCATATTTTTATTTCAACCTACCTCACATCTACTTACCGAAAGCATTGTTTTTCATCTTAGTTGCTAAACTGAAGTCTTCCTTTCTGCAGTTCATCGTTTATTCCTTACAATAATTTGCCCCAGCATTTCCTAGGGTGGCCCTTACAGAATCCAGGAGAAGAGATGAGAGGGAACTTTATGAGGAGGCAACACAGGATGCAAATGTTAGCCAGACCCTTGAAGCCATCAGTGACTCTCTGGAGAACTGACCCTGTGAGCTGAGGACCACTGCTTTGATAATTTTAAGAGGTCTATTGTTTATTATAAATTGTTTCTCTCTCAGAGGTGACAGCGGCAGTATATATGATTATAAATTGCTTCCCAGCGTCCTGCCTCTGGCACTCACCCATGCTGCCAGAATGGGGGAGGGGAAGAGTGGGTAGTGAAAGAATGTTTAGAAATGAAGGAGGAGGGGCAGGGCTCGATACAGTTGATCTCCTGTAGTCTGGAATGGTGCAAAGTATTAGGGAATTTTGGAAAAGTGAGAAAAAATAAACTTGGGCCATCTAATTACCGATTCTAGAACGCTTAAGAGATCCTTTGATTTAAAACCCTCATTTGGCAGATGAGAAAATGCATGCCCAGAGAGGATAAGTGGATTAATCTGTCATCCAAAATCTGAGACTTGCGCTTAGATTTGTGAACTTCAAGACTTGAAACACCTTACTGCCTCTGAATTATTCTTTCCATTTTATACTTGCTAAGGAGTTTTGACAAAATTTATTTTAACTGCAAAATGAAATTGCAATATCAACTAAGTATAGAATTAATTTAAACATCCTAACAGGGAAAGCTCCTTGAAACCAGTTAGGTTTTTCTGCAGTTCATTTTGATTTATTCCTTTAGGATTATTTACCCTTGGTTTCTTACATTTCTACAGACTCTTCTTTTCACAGACATTTCCTGTCTTTCTTCTTTTTATGCTTTCTACTTTTTTGTTCAATTACACTCACTTTCCTATAAAACTTAGAATTTCTGTGCTAAGTCTCTTCTTGATTTGAAAATCTCCTAAGCTACTGATGCTCTTTCCCTCTATCACCACAAGTTTCGGATGTATGCTTCTGTCACCGTCTTCTCCCTCGTTTCTCCTCACTCTGTCCTCTATAGGATACAGTAACGGAGTTCGTGTATATTAATTTCATTTGACCGAAAATCAACCATTAAAGTGATTGAGTCATTTAGTAGCATACTTTATTATTATTCTTTTAATTTGTATGGAAAATTTCAAATATACATAAAAGAGGAAAGAATACTATAATAAACACCATGGTACTAATTACCCAATTTCAAAATTACCAACATTATGCCATTCTTATTTCATCCATCACAAGCACATACTTTATGACCTGAAATATTGTAAAGCCAATAGGAAACATTGTATGTCACCTATGAATATTTCAGTTTGCAACTGTAACAATACTTTTGTTTTAGCATATTAACAATACCCTTATCACATGACACAATTTATAGTAATTCTTTAATAGCATCTAATAAATAGTTATATATTTTTTTAACAGTTGATTGTTTAAATTAGAATCTAAACAAAGTCAAACAGTGCATTTGCATCAAATATCTTACAGTCTTTTTAAACGTATATGACAATCCACCCTTTTTCTTGTCATTTTTCTGTTGAAAAAGCACGTGTCGTTTTTTTTTCTGAAGATCTGCCCATAATTAATTCTCTTAAGATTATTTAACCTTTGTTTTCCATCACCCTAATATTTCATGAAAGCTATAATTAGATCTAGAGAATCAATTAGGTTCAAGTTGAATTTTGGGGGTGCGGGAAGGACAAAGATCCTTCCAGAGTGGTGCTATATACCCCTATGGTAGCATATCTTGTCTGCTGTCAGGGTTACCCATCCATTATGAAGGTCCATGTCAACTATCAATCTGGTGACTGTAGCACCCAGTGACAGGTCTTTCTTAATTCATGCTCTAATCAGGACTTGCAAAATGGCAATTTTCTACATATATTATTTCTCCTGCGTTTAATATTTATAAAGAAAAATTTCTGCTCACTGTATATTTAGTTAATTAGTTAACCAGCTAGTTAGTTCAGGAAAGGCAGGGTAAAAGCTTTGTTCTTTCCTGTTGTTTTTCAGATTAATGAGTTGGTGTCTTAGTAAAGATGATCCATGAGTATATTTTGTTTTTGGAATATCATAATAAGATCCTGGCTTTATGAGCTTTCAAAAATATGCTTGGTGGGGCCGGCCCGGTGGTGTAGTGGGTAGGTTCACATGCTCCCCTTTGGCTGCCCGGGGTTCCCGGGATTAGATCCCTGGCACGGACCTATGCACCACTCATCAAGCCATGCTGTGGTGGCATCCCACATACAAAATAGAGGATGGGCACAGATGTTAGCTCAGAGCCAATCTTCCTCAGCAAAAGAGGAAGATTGGCAACAGCCAATCTTCTTCCAGCAATGACAATCTCCTAGCAGTGAACATCCTAGTACCTGGAGTATGACCCCTATATACGATTTCCCATAAATGAAATCAGAACTTTCTGGAGAAATAGCTGATTTCAGGTTTGAGTCAGAAAATGTACACAATGAAGCTAGGACAGCCTATCTTGCCTGAAAACAAAAAGGTTATCAACGGCTATTAAGGTCCTATTAAAAGGTCATAGGGATAATTAAGTATGAAAACAAATGATGACTTTAAAGGATTTAACACAGCAAGTATATATATATACTTTTTCTATAAGCTTGGTATAATATCAAAATAAAACTTAACAAACACAAATATATGAATTTATACTGATACTTGCAAGTAAACATAAATATTGTAAGTTTTTTGCTTCTTAGATTATGTTTTTTTTGATCTTTTTCACTTATAATGAAAATGTTGTTTCCTAATGACATTAATGTAATTACTTATCTACTCTATCTACACTTTCTAGAAACAAGGGCCTTTAATGCAGTTTTAGACTACTTTGTGACCCTTTTTGTCCTTTGCATATATCCCACTGGGGATAAACACTCAAAATATTTTGTTTAAAATCAGTAGAAATAGGACTTCTTTGTTATTCCATTAACGGGGTATTCAGTTAAGTCCATATTGTTAATTCTTTCCAATTTCTAATCTTTGCTTTTTAAAATTTTAGTCTTGTTTTTTAATTATATAAAACATTTGCATCCAAAGTCAAAACTATAAGACAATATATATTCAGAGAGAATTTTCTTTCATATACCCCACATGTATACAGAACACTTAGTTCTGTCCTTCCCCGTCTGCCTAAACATTTTTACTAATTCTTTTTTTTTTTTTAAATTTTTTGTTTATTGCAGTAACATTGGTTTATAACATTGTAAAAATTTCAGGTGTACATCATTGTACTTCTATTTCTGCATAGATTACATCATGTTCACCACCAAAATACTAATTACAACCCATCACCACACACATGTACCCAATTATCCCTTTCACCCTCCTCCCTCCCCCCTTCCCCTCTGGTAACCACCAATCCAATCTCTGTCCCTATGTGTTTGTTTATTGTTGTTATTATCTACTACTTAATGAAGGAAATCATACGGTATTTGACCTTCTCCCTCTGACTTATTTCACTTTGCATCATGCCCTCAATGTCCATCCATGTTGTCACAAATGGCTGGATTTCATCGTTTCTTATGGCTGAGTAGTATTCCATTGTGTATATATACCACAGCTTTTTTATCCATTCGTCCCTTGATGGGCACTTAGGTTGCTTCCAAGTCTTGGCTATTGTGAATAAGGCTGCAATGAACACAGGGGTGCATGTACCTTTGCAGATTGGTGTTTTCATGTTCTTTGGATAAACACCCAACAGTGGAATAGCTGGATCATATGGTAGTTCTATCATTGATTTTTTGAGGAATCTCCATACTGTTTTCCATAGTGGCTGCACCAGTTTGCACTCCCACCAGCAGTGTATGAGAGTTCCCTTCTCTCCACAACCTCTCCAACACATGTTGTTTCCTGTCTTGTTAATTATAGCCATTCTGACGGGCATGAGGTGATATCTCATTGTAGTTTTGATTTGCATTTCCCTGATAGTTAGTGATTTTGAACATCTTTTCATGTGTCTGTTGGCCATCTGTATATCTTCTTTGGAGAAATGTCTGTTCAGGTCTTTTGCCCATTTTTTAATTGGGTTGGTAGTTTTTTTGTTGTTGAGATGCATGAGTTCTTTATATATTTTGGAGATTAAGCCCTTATCAGATGTATGGTTTGCAAATATCTTCTCCCAATTGTTAGGTTGTCTTTTCGTTTTGTTGATGGTTTCCTTTGCTGTGCAGAAGCTTTTTAGTTTGATGTAGTCCCATTTGTTTATTTTTTCTATTGTTTCTCTTGCCCGGTCAGATGTGGTGTTTGAAAAGATGTTGCTAAGACTGATGTCGAAGAGCGTACTGCCTATGTTTTCTTCTAGAACTTTCACAGTTTCAGGTCTTACGTTCAAGTCTTTAATCCATTTGGAGTTAATTTTGTGTATGGTGTAAGGTAAGAGTCTACTTTCATTTTTTTGCATATGGCTATCCAGTTTTCCCAACACCATTTGTTGAAGAGACTTTCTTTTCCCCATTGTATGTTCTTGGCTCCTTTGTCAAAGATTAGCTGTCCATAGATGTGTGGGTTTATTTCTGGGCTTTCGATTCTATTCCATTGGTCTGTGTGTCTGTTTTTGTGCCAGTACCATGCTGTTTTGGTTACTATAGCTTTGTAGTATATTTTGAAATCAGGGAGTGTGATACCTCCAGCTTTGTTCTTTTTTCTCAGGATTCCTTTAGCTATTCGGGCTCTTTTGTTGTTCCATATAAATTTTAGGATTCTTTGTTCTATTTCTGTGAAAAATGTTGTTGGAACTTTGATAGGGATTGCATTGAATCTATAGATGGCTTTAGGAAGTATGGACATCTTAACTATGTTAATTCTTCCAATCCAAGAGCACGGAATATCTTTCCATTTCTTTGTGTCTTCTTCAATTTCTTTCAGCAATGTTTTATAGTTTTTGGGGTACATCTCTTTCACCTGTTTGGTTAAGTTTATTCCTAGGTATTTTTTTCTTTTTGTTGCAATTGTAAATGGGATGGTATTCTTAATTTCTCTTTCTGCTACTTCGTTGTTAGTGTACAGAAATGCAACTGATTTTTGTATGTTGATTTTGTATCCTGCAACTTTACCATATTCGTTTATTACTTCTAAAAGTTTTCTGGGGGATTCTTTAGGGTTTTCTATATATAAAATCATGTCATCTGCAAATAGTGACAGTTTCACTTCTTCCTTTCCAATTTGGATCCCTTTTATTTCTTTCTCTTGCCTGATTGCTCTGGCTAGGACTTCCAATACTATGTTAAATAGGAGTGGTGACAGTGGGCATCCTTGTCTGGTTCCTGTTCTTAGAGGGATAGCTTTCAGTTTTTCACCATTAAGGATGATATTAGCTGTGGGTTTCTCATATATGGTCTTTATTATGTTGAGGTACTTTCCTTCTATACCCATTTTATTCAGAGTTTTTATCATAAATGGATGCTGGATCTTGTCAAATGCTTTCTCTGCATCTATTGAGATGATCATGTGATTTTTATTCTTCATTTTATTAATGTGGTGTATTACGTTGATTGATTTGCGAATGTTAAACCATCCCTGCATACCTGGAATAAATCCCACTTGATCATGGTGTATAATCTTTTAACGTATTGTTGTATGCGATTTGCTAGTATTTTGTTGAGGATTTTCGCATCGATGTTCATCAGTGATATTGGCCTGTAATTTTCTTTTTTGTGTTGTCCTTGTCTGGTTTTGGTATCAGGGTAATGTCAGCTTCGTAGAATGAGTTAGGAGCTTCCCCCTCCTCAATTTTTGGAAGAGTTTGAGAAGGATAGGTATTAAGTCTTCTTTGAATGTTTGGTAGAATTCACCAGGGAAGCCGTCTGGTCCTGGACTTTTATTTTTGGGGAGGTTTTTGATTACTGTTTCGATCTCCTTACTGGTGATTGGTCTATTCAAATTCTCTACTTCTTCTTGATCCAGTTTTGGAAGGTTGTATGATTCTAAGAATTTATCCATTTCTTCCAGATTGTCGAATTGGTTGGCATATAGTTTTTCATAGTATTCTCTTATAATCTTTTGTATTTCTGAGGTGTCTGTTGTAACCTCTCCTCTTTCATTTCTGATTTTACTTATTTGTGCCTTCTCTCTTTTTTCTTGGTGAGTCTAGCTAAAGGTTTGTCTATTTTGTTGATCTTTTCAAAGAACCAGCTCTTGGTTTTATTAATTTTTCTATTGTTTTTTGTTCTCTATTTCATTTATTTCTGCTCTGATTTTTATTATTTCCCTTCTTCTACTGATTTTGGGCTTTGTTTGTTCTTCTTTTTCCAGTTCCTTTAGGTGCATTGTTAGATTGTTTATTTGAGATTTTTCTTGTTTGTTGAGATAGGCCTGTATTGCTATGAACTTCCCTCTTAGAACCGCTTTTGCTGTATCCCATAAATTCTGGCGTGTCGTATTTTCATTTTCATTTGTCTCCAGGTATTTTTTGATTTCTTCTTTGATTTCTTCATTAACCCAGTCGTTGTTCAGTAGCATTTTGTTTAATCTCCATGTATTTGTGGCTTTTCTGATTTTCATCCTATAGTTGATTTCTAGTTTCATACCTTTGTGGTCAGAAAAGATGCTTGGTATTATTTCAATCTTCTTAAATTTATGGAGACTTGTTTTGTGGCCTAATATGTGATCAATCCTGGAGAACGTTCCATGTGCATTTGAAAAGAACGTGTATTCTTCGGTTTTTGGATGGAATGCTCTGTATATATCTACTAGGTCCATCTGTTCTAGTGTGTCGTTTAAGGCCAATGTTTCCTTATTGATCTTCTGTTTGGATGATCTATCCGTTGGTGTAAGTGGAGTGTTAAAGTCCCCTACTATTATTGTGTTACTGTCTATTTCTGTTTTTATGTCTGTTAATAATTGCTTTATATATTTAGGTGCACCTACATTGGGTGCGTAGATATTTACAAGTGTTATATCCTCTTGTTGGATTGTTCCCTTGATCATTATGTAATGCCCTTCTTTGTCTCTTTTTACAGTTTTTGTTTTAAAGTCTATTTTGTCTGATATGAGTACTGCTACCCCAGCTTTCTTTTCATTGCCATTTGCGTGGAGTATCTTTTTCCATCCCTTCACTTTCAGTTTGTGAGTGTCTTTAGGTCTGAAGTGTGTCTCTTGTATGCAGCATATATATGGGTCTTATTTTTTTATCCAGTCAGCCACCCTATGCCTTTTAATTGGAGCATTTAGTCCATTGACGTTTAAAGTAGCTATTGATAAGTATGTACTTACTGCCATTTAACTTTTTTTTTTTTTCCTCAGTGTTTTAGTAGTCCTTCTCTGTTTCTTACTTCTTCTATACAGAATTGATGGTCACTTCAGTTTGACCTCTGTCTGAAAGCTGTACTCTTTAACTACCCTCCTCCCTCCTTTTATGTTTTTGATATCATATCCAACCTCTTTTTTGTGCATTTGTATCCATTACGTTCTAATCGTGGAAATAGATAATTTTTCCTATTTGTGGTCTTCTCTTTTCCCCTTAAATCAGTCCCTTTAACATTTCTTGTAACACTGGTTTCTTGGTGACAAACTCCTTTAATTTTTGCTTATCTGGGAAAATTTTGATCTCTCCTTCCATTTTGAACGATAACCTTGCTGGGTAGAGTATTCTTGGCTGTAAGTTTTTTCCTTTTAGCACTTTAAATATATCATGCCATTCTCTTCTAGCCTGTAAGGTTTCTGCTGAGAAGTCAGCTGATAGCCTTATGGGGTTTCCTTTGTATGTAACTTGACATTCTCTTGCGGCTTTTAGGATTCTCTCTTTATCTTTAATTCTGGACATTTTGATTATGATGTGTCTTGGTGTGGGCCTCTTTGGGTTTATCTTGTTTGGGGCTCTCTGTGCCTCCTGTACCTGGATGTCTGTTTCCTTCCTTAGGTTAGGGAAGTTTTCATCTATTATTTCTTGAAATAGATTCTCTGCCCCCTTGTCTCGCTCTTCTCCTTCCGGGACACCTATAACACGGATGTTAGTGCGCTTGATGTTGTCCCAGAGGTCCCTTAGACTGTCCTCACTCTTTTTAATTCTTTTCTCTTTTACCTGTTCACCTTGGGTAATTTCTTCTAGTCTTTCTTCCAGCTCACAGATCCGTTCTTCTGTATTCTCTACTCTGCTTTTGAGTCCCTCTAATGAGTTTTTCATTTCCAGTATTGTATTCTTCATTTCTGATTGGTTCTTTTTTATCTTCCATTTCTTTGTTGACATTCTCACTGAGTCCATCTATTCTTCTCCCCAGATCAGTGAGCATCCTTAACACTCTTAGTTTGAACTCTCTGTCGGGTAGGTTGCTCATTTCTGTTTCACTAAGTTCCTTTTCTGGGGTTTTGTCCTGTTCCCTTACTTGGAATGTATTCTTTTGCCTCTTCATTTTGCCTCTTTCCCTGTGCTTGTGTCTACGTATTAGGTAGGTCAGCTACGTCTCCTGCTCTTGGATAGGTGACCTTATGTAAGTGATGGCTTAGGAGGCTTCCAGTGTGCTTCCCTCAGTTCTCAATGTTCCAGGGGTGACCCCTATGTGGGCTACGTGTATCCTTCTGCTGTGGCCTGTTTGCTCTCCCTGTAGGCACCCAGGGAGGCTGAGTTATGCTCCTGGCCAGCTGTTGTAATGCTCAGCTGCTTGTAGTTGTTGTGGGCCCTTCAGTCTCTTTATCAGGTGTGGGGAGCCCCAGCACAGTTGGCTGCAAGTTCTAATACCACATTTGTGTTGCAGTATTTCTTTTAAGTGAGTAGGCCCCCACCCTGGCAGGTTGTTAGGCTCAGGGCCTTACAATTGCTGTAAGCCTCTAGCTTATTAGGTCTCTTGTCAGCTCTCTGAGGATTGTAGCTGGGTCGGGCTGGCCTCAGGCACAGGAGCACCCAATTGTTTCAGGTTTTGGAAGGTGGAGCAAACCTCCTATGTGGGTCTTTGAGAAGTACAAGTCTTCTGTGGCTGAGAAGCCCTGCCGCCCACAGGTCCACACACACAGTCAACACAGTCCTGCCCCGTGTGAGCGCCCCGACCTCCCCAAGTGGACCCAGTCTCTCCACGGCGGGAGCCCCACACACTCTACCACCGCCCCACACTCTCCACCCGCTCCTTGTGCACACCCTGCCCCGCTCAAGTCAGCTCAGTTGCCAGGCTGCAGAGAATCCAGTCACCAATCTATGCAGGCCCACACGTTGCCTGAGGGCTTGTTGTTGGGTGGGGCCAGTGTCTAGGGTGGGCTGCCTGCCCTGGCTGAGCTGGATTAAATCGGTGCTCTAGCGGGTGCAGCAGACCCTGGGCTAGCAGGTCTCAGGGAGAACTCCAATGGCGGCTGTGTCAGCACGCTCACACCAGGCCACAACAATGGCTGCCGCCAATGTCCCAGTCCCTGGAGAGGTCTCACCCCTCACCGAGATGCACTCAGGGCCTATTAGGTGAGTCTCTTGTCACCGAAGCACTGTGCACCTTTCTTTCTGGTGATTTTAGGATGCTTTCTGGAACGGGTGAGTTTGTGCGCGGGCCCTTTAAGAGCCAGTTTTAGTTTCTTTGTGAACCGGGTTTTCTGGGGGTGCTCCCCAATGCTTTAGTAGCAGGCAAAGTCAGATATTATGCTGCTGGTCTCAATTGTGCTGGGTCCACAAAATGCCCACAGCGGGGGCTCTCCCCGGCTCAGGGCCCCGCGCCTCCAGGGAGGGTGCGTACCTGTGAGCTGCTCCCGGCGGCCGTGAAGCTGGCGGCTTGTGAAGGTGGCATTTTTCCTCTCCAGAATGGAGTCTCTGCCTCTTCTAGCCCAGTTAGGATTGTCCGTTGTTGCAGGAGTTCCTCTTATCCAGTTTTCAGTTCTGTCTCAGGGGTAATTTTTCCACGAGTAGTTGTAAATTGGCTGTGTCCACGGGAGGAGGTGAGTTCAGAGTCTGCCTACGCCACCATCTTGACTCCGCCCCCCTACTAATTCTTATTTCAAAATTCAATTGCTCTTTTTTGGAAAAAAAATATTTGTGTGTGTGTGTGTACTTGTGTGTATACATATAATCATATTCTCCTTTTCTTCACAAAAATTTCCTATGGTAAGTGTAATTTTGTACATCGCTCTTTTCACTTTATATATCTTGCAAATCACTTTGAAGATGCTTATGGGGATCTACTCTGTTTGATTACAGTTGCATAATACATTGTGGGACGTATCATATTTTACTCAGGCAGTTCACTATTGTTGGACATTTGGATTATCTCAGTCTTTGGCAGCAATAAATAACCTTGTCCGTATATTCTTTATTATTTTTTGGCAGTGTATCTCTGAGAAAGGATTTTTAAAGGAGACAACAAAGAATATGTATTTGTGATAATTATTGCAAAATTCCGTTACAGTGGCATTAATCCATTTTGTATACACATCAGCCTTGTGTGAGAGCACCAGATTCCTCAAAGCCACTCCAAAAAGAGTGTATTGTCAAACTTCCAAATATTGGCCAATCTGATAGATGAAAATAGTATCTCAGAGTAGTTTTAATGGTGTAGAAACCCATTTGGAGCATGTCTGGTTGATAGAATAAGTGATCACATATGTGATTTTTTATGGACATGTACCTCCCAATAAACCCTTTCTGAGATAAATGTTAATTTCTGTGCAATGCAGAAGAGATAGCTTGGGATAGGCTGTTTTATAGATGGCCGCAGTGGAAGGAAAGTCTCATCCACATTACTCAAACTCACCACCAGAGAGGAAAGAAGGGGTGCAAATGTGTTGCATTGAAGTTTTTATTTATCACTTCCTAGGTGGTCACTTAATAATGATCCTTTTTGAAAAGATCTAAGAAGCATGACTTAAAACTTTAAGTGTTTTTTGTTTTTAAGCATGAGAATAGGAGAATACTTGTGACTCTCTGCACCATCATATTTTCTACTCTAAACACTCATGATTCATAGATCTTCATATCTTCTTTGAGGATGACATGACTTTTATATCAGTCAGAGATTTTTTTTTCATATTTAAGTATCAGATAAAACTTTCCTATATTTTAGATACTGCTGCAAAAGAGTTTGAAATTTATAAACACTTCTGGGAAAATATACAATGGATGTCTTCAGAAAGTATATTTCTCACTGTTTCTCATTTATATTCTAAAAACACAATGAAACAAGAACCAGACACCCTTTACATGTTTGTACCTCTGATTAAATTAGACACTTGTGGTAAATCAAAATGTATTTTCTAACTGAAGGAATAGGAAGCCAAATTGCTATTTGGGCTGAAGATTTTCTAGAGAAAAAAATAAGCACATTGTTTTGATTTGGTCAATGCATCAGTAAGTTTAATTTTCCAATTGACTAGAGAGATGCTGTAAGACCTTATACCAACATGATTTGTAACCTTCTAACCTCTTTTATTCTGAGCACACAAATTAAACTATTTTTCATCTGTAACAAACTACAGAAACATAAGCATGGAAAAGTCATTCTTTGCATCCTCTTTATATACAAGTGACTTAAACAATACAAATAAGGAGAATACTGTCTCCCAAAAAAGGCATCCATAAGTTTTCTGATGCAAAAATTAGAGGTACACTTGAAACCATTAAATAGTCCCGTTCACTACCCTTTTTTATTAATATACAAAGTAAATCATCACTATCACCTTTTTCCACAGGAAAAACTTTTGCAAGGAGTTACTTCAACTTATTTCTTGAGTACTAAGAAATTTTAACTATTTCTTTTTAAAAACTATCTTTTTGGGCAGCTTATATTCTGTTTTCTTCTTCTATAATAGTAAATACAATTAACATTTAGATAGATAGCCAAATTAAGAGTCTCTTTAAGCTTTTGACATATTGTGTATACTTAGTGAGATCTAATTCACTGAGGGGAACCAAGCTAACTTTCCACATAGACTAAGTGTGGGGGTGGGGGCCAGCCTACATAGTGTAATTTGAAGAGCCTTCTTGCCACCAAATATTTCTCCCATCAAGCATGATATAGTGTCCAAAAAAAAGTATTGTTTAAACATATTTTTTTGATTTAGGCGTTGGTCTCTAACTACGCTGTTAATCAAAATTTCTTAGAAGATTTCTAAAACCTCAATTTCTCAAGTCCCATCAGCCCATTCTATAAGAATCTCCTAGAGATGGACCCAAGACCTAAGATTCTTTTATTTTTATCTTGATATCAATAGTTTGAGGAACTGATGAGTTGAGGGACTATAGCCTTTAAGTTCCTCTGTTAAATTGCAATCGCTCTATGAGTGGAAATAGAATATATAGGGATTCACAAGTCAGGTGAGCCCAGGCAGTGTTGTTATCACTTGTTATCTAATAATTGTGTTCACAGTTGAGCTTTTGGGTTAATGTGCCTCAATTTGTATTTACTCCCAGTATTTGAAACTATCGAAGGAATGGATATGTAATGGTTAAACAAGGAGATATTCTTCTGAGGCTTTCCTATCATAAGATGCAATACCTTATTTCACTTGTCAAAGCCAGCTCAGAGATCCTTTACTCCTTGATAATATTTGTACGTGCACTTATAGAGTTCTTTACAATTTAAAACACTTTCTCAACTATATTTTTTATTTCATGCTAAAAATGAATCGTGAAATAAGATAGTTTTACTGTAGAAACAAAGACTCAAAGAAGTAACAAGGCTTGGGAGACAATACAAACAAGTGGGTAGAGTCTGAGGCTTTGGAGGCCAACAGGTCAGGGTTCAAATCTTGGCTACATCATAGAACCCTGAGCAAGACATTTAACTTCTCTGAGTCACTTTTTTCTCATCTGTAAAAGAGAAACAATAGGGTTGTTGTGAGGATTAAATTTGTTAAAATGGTTGTAATAAAAAACTCAGCACTCAACAAACAGTGGCAATTTGCACAAATAAGTGGGACAACTAAGGTGAGGGTTCCAGTTCTCTGACTTAGAGTGCATTTCTCTTTCCTCTCAAGCTCACCTTAGATGCTTCTCATCAGATCCATTTCAGATGTTACAGCTAGCAGAGAGCTGGGCAAGAATGGAATATAGCATAGATAAGTCTTGAGAGTAGAGAAATAGGTTCAAGGCTAGGGGCATTATGAGGGACAGTAGGCCTTAATGAAATACCACTGAGGTCTTGGGATAACCGGGAACGTGATCAATAATTAATAAAAGATTGAATAACTGTGAATAACTGGGTATTACACAAGGACTGAGGTAACTTAAATGGGCCTTGCTAATTTCATTAAATTTCTGAGTTACTATTAATTTCAAACTAGTATTTTAAAAATAAGTATTTAATGATATTTTATGATGCATATTTTCAATCAACTAGAAAAGGTAAAAGAATTTCCAGTGAACATCCACATAACCATCCACCACCTAGATCTTACAATTGACTTTTTGTTATATTTGCTTTGTCACATATCTGTTCATTTGTCCATCCTTTTCACAGCAATCGCAGTAGGCAGAGTATTACTGCCAGTTCCCTCCAGCCTTAATACCTACAAGCCAACAGGAAGAGACAGTCAGGTGACATCAGAACACACAGTGGGTTACATTACAGGACAGAAACCTTGATCTTAGGGAACCCAAGTGTGTTATAATAGACAGTAAACATCCCTTCACTTTGCTCTAAAAAGAATCTCTATCTGAAATGTAGTAATTTGTCATTTTATTGAGGTGTAACTTTGATTGACTCTCAACATACCCTACAAGGCTGATGTGCAACGCCATTTATTCAGTGGCAAAACTGGCTGGATGCTGATCAGACACATCTCAGTTTAGCTTTGTCAAATGCTTTTCTCGCTGCCTATGTTATTACCCTCTCAAGATATTGTAGGGTCACCTGGGAGTTGAAGTCTTTCCACTCACCGTCAGGATAGGTGTGATGATATTTGCAGTGCTACCCAGGCTGTGCAACACAATATCCAATAATATTACTTCTTTAATGTGTTTTTGGTGTTTTGTAGATATTATGAACTGAATGTTGGTATTTCCCCAAAATTCATACGGTGAAGCTCTAATCCCTAATGTGATGGCATTTAAGATGGAGCCTTAGGGAGGTAATTAGCTTGATATTAAGCCATGAGGGTAGGAACTTTATCACGGGATTAGAACATATAAGAAGAGAAAGAGAGAGAGCCCTCTCTTTCCATGTGCATGCTCCCAAGAAAGGCCATATGAACACACAGAGAGAAGCCAGAAAGAGGGCTTTCATCAAGAATTGAACCTGCCAGCACCTTGATCTTTGACTTCCCAGCCTCCAGAACTGTGGGAAATAAATGTCTATTGTTTAAGCCACCCAGTCTATGGTACTTTGTTATAGTATCCTGAGCAGACTGAGACCATAGATATGCTTAAAAATAGAGGTATGAGAGGCTACGAGCTATAGGAATTTAAAATCAAAACCACTTTTCCCTCTCAGTCACTGAGTAAGGCTTACAAAATCCCTCCTTCTATTTTAAAGAGAAATGGTGTATGAACCAGTTTGGTAAGACTACTTAGGCATCAAGTAATTCTAAGCAAACAATATTTTGATGACATAAGAGTAAATGAATTAGAAACATATGGACCAAATTATCTCTGAAATACATTGGAGCATAAACATGAAGGGGAAGGGGTAGAATTTGGAAGGATGCCAAATCCAGTTGGGCACTGCCAAGCCTAAGTTAGTTTGAGAAGAAGAGGGGGGATTTTCCAACTCTAGGGGAGCAACCAGAGCCTTCTGAGTCCCAGAATTTAAGTGATACAATCTTAAAAATCTGAAACACAGGGCAAAATGCTGTAAGGCAAGTGTGTGCTAGTCAAACCTATCAATGGTGGGGTATTTTATTTTTGCTTATGAGAATAGTATTTGCCAAAGTTTTATTTACTAAAGCAAACAAACAAAAAAGTCATACTTCAGGTTATACTGGCACAGTAAAATTTCTTAGGTCCTAGCATCATCAAATGCAAAGCAACACTAATTAGAGTTTATTTATAATTAGTGACAGTTGCCTGTTCATCCAGTTTGTAAAAAATTGGTCAGTAGGCTGGCAAGAGTGACTATGCATCAGTATTTCAATTTCTTCAGGGCACCATATTTAGTCTGGTAGGTTGTGGCTGTATTTCTATACTCCTGTAAAATGGAGCTCTCAAATCAAGATCTTCTCCACAGTACTTAAGATGATATTCTTGCATTAGGCGTTTTCTATAAAGTAGCTACTTATTTACATAATTATAAAGACTGATAAGGAAAAAGGCAACTTTTTCTGTGCTCAAACCCTCAGCCACAGTGAGTGTTTTTCTCCATGTGGCACTTGGTCCAGGAGCACCTTTGCTAGATGGGCTGTGAACAGCTTCACTGGGCACTGATTTAGGCGTTCACTACAGCTGTTTCAGCTGACACACGGTAATTAGTATAAACACACTACAACATCATTTCATGTATTTATACTATAATTGCACATTTAATTTCAGTCATTAAACATATTTAAAGTACATTAATTTTAAAGTGAAGTAATTACTTTAATTGTAGCATGAATATAATCAATGGTAATGCACTAGATCTGGTACTAAATTCAGTTTTAGCATATGTTTCAGCCTGTGAATAGCGGTGCTCGAATATCTTGAACTCCTAATGTTTTAATTTCGAGAGGCCTCTGTTTTCGAATGAAAACTTGGTAGAGGAGTATCTCCTGAAAGCCCCTTTCTCTGTGTCTCGAGAAAGCTATCAGAAGATATTTACTTAGTCCTCTCTGTGTGTGATATACAGTGCCAGATTCTGAAAGTGTGTGGTGCTGTGGGACTCATTGAACTTAAGTGCCTTAATTTAGTCTTGAGGAAGAAATAAGGAGCATACATTGCAAATAAATATCTGTAAAATCATGTCCTGATCTTGATTATTATGTTGGGATTTTGTAAGTAAATATCCTGGTCTTTAGGAATTACACAAAAAAGGATCTAGGGTTAAAGGATCATGAGGCCTCCAAGTTACTAACAAATGGTCAGAAAGCAATCTATAATGTGTGTGCGCGCGCGTGCATGTGTGTGTGTGTAGAAGAGAGAGAACAATAAAACAAATGGGGCAAAAAAATGGTGATGTGGGTAATGATTTTATGAGAGTTCCTTGTACTTTGTCTGTAAATTTTAAGTAAGCTTGAAGTTAGATAAAAATAAAATAAATAATGCTCTGATATAACCTTTATTAGAACAACTTGACGATGTCTTAATCTAGATCTTTAAGGTGTTTATACATGAAGTTTGAAACAAAAGTTTCACTCTAACAGATACATCCTAGGGAAATAATTGGAAAATTGTTTATTGAAGCATTGGTTATAATAGCAAACACTTATAAATCATCCTAAATATTCTATAATAAGAGAAGAAAGTGATGAGGTCCAAAATGGAAAACTTCATTTAAGAGGCAGGAGAGGGCAAAAGGGCTGGCCAAAAACCCAAAGCAGGACCAGAAGGAAAGTTGGTAAAAGGACCAGGAGAAAGGCAGAGGTGTGGAAGCCATCCTCCTTCCTTCTGTCTCTCCTTCCTTCCTTCATCTATTAATTGAACATGTATTTATTGCATGTCTACTAAGTCCAAGGCACTTTACTAGTATCAGGGAAATAATGATGAACTAGGTAAATAAGGGCCTTGCATTTATTGAGCTTATGGTCTAGAAAAAAATAATAATAACAGCAAAAAAAGAAGAAAGTGATAAAGCGTGTTAATGATATAAAAACTTCAAGTGAGAAAGAACATGAAGGTCAGAAATATTTGTGTCCAAACCCATTCAGGGAGCATGGAGGACTAAAAGGGAAGGGCTATTCTTCAATGTAAGTACACTTGAATTATTTGAATTTTTACTATGTGAACATATTCCATTTTTGTTAAAAGAAAAAATGACAGCGTTTTACAAGTCCAACATCCATTACTTTGTAGAAGGATAGAAAATAATTTAATAAAGGTAAGATTTCCTATGTTGTCTATTTTGCAAAGGTACTTCATTTTCCTTAATAGAGGAACCTTAAGAAGGTATTTACTGGGAAATTTAGGTATTCATTCTAGAACAGAAGTTCCCAACCTTTCTTGCCTTATGATGCTCTTAGTGTCTCAGTTACTTTTCATAGCATCCCTAGGCCAGGAGAAATATCCGACAGTGCAGTTTATTAGGCAGTTAGGTCAAATCAACTTAAAAGTATTTATGTCCTAACAACTTAGTAGCTGTTTGAAAAAATAAGACATATAAATTGAAAACATTTATTTCAGTCTTAAACAACCACAATTACTTCCTAATGGGATATTGTATCTATTGGGCACTGCACAGTTTCTCAAATCTGGGAATCAGATTGCACACCAATGCTCTCATTTCCTTTCCCGCATTGCAGTAAGCACGGTACTTGTGTTTATGAAAACCCCACTTCATGTAGACAGGATGTCACAGAAAGAAATGTAGTGCAATGTAATGTTGGAACTGTGAACACTTTAAGCTAGTAATTTGTGTGGTATCAGACAGATGTCAAGTATAGCTGTAAGGGACCCCGGGGTATCTCAGGACACAATTTGGAAATTACAATTCTAGAGGATTCCATTTCTGGCTTCCACAGAACTTGTGTAGCTGTATAGAAAAGCAGGACATTCCCGTTACTAGTGAGTGAATTTATTATTATTATTATTATTATTATTATTATTATTTGTATTGGGCCTCAAAAGGACCTGCTACAGCTTGCCGTAAGCTGCATTTATCCACATTCGTAGCCTAGCAGAAGGACTTTGTGTTATCTCCAGGGAGGAGATACACTAACCCTAGTCTGAAGTAGGGTGCAAAAAATCTGACTTTGATAATCGGATTCTAACTCTATTATATTAAGCAAGTCCTTTCACTTCACAGAAATCAATTTCCCCAAGTGAAAAACGTATCTTGCTCTATTTACAATCCTAAAATGAATATCGAATAAGATGTGTTTGAAAGCACAGGAAACTCTCCATAAGTATGAAGTTTTAATGCTGCTATCACCGCTGCTGTTGCCACTATGCAACGTCTTGGTGGGCTAGATCCTTTATTCTAGAACTGTACTGCAAATATTTCTAGCTTGGTCTAACTAGAGTAATTAGTGTGAAGCCGGGACAATATCTTTCCTTCTCCCAACCAGTCGAAAGGTGATAGACTTGAGTCTCTGATTTTAGGATTCACAAAATGCCTATTTGGTTCTTCTGTGAAGATCTACATATTGTTGGTTCACTACAAATATAAAAACTTACTCCAAGAGAAGTCTTCTTTCATGTCCATCTTCTAGATTTCCTTTGTTATGCTCTGTGGTCTCACAAATACAGAAGTGTGAATTTTGCATGAACTGATGAATGTCATGTCCCTAAAATGTATCATGTGATGATCCATCTTGTCTTTGGGATGTCATCTTGGGCTGTGCTGTTAAATTGTAGCTTTAGGACATAGTAATTTATTTCTTGTTACTAATATGATGAAGTGAATTAAATGAGTCAATATCGTTAAAGTCCTTAGAACATTATATTACAGCACTTACTTTGTGGTATGGTACATAATAAGTACTATATTTAAGTGTTTAATAGCAGAAAGTTGAGTGAATTTACTTATTTACAGTCTCGTAAGTAATGGAGAACAAATAGAATAAAAACCAGTGTGAGACCGGTACAGCAAGTGATGTTAAGATCACTGTGGGGTCAAGACTTTTCCAGCACTGATTATCTCATAACACCCAGTATAGTTTATTTTTCTATTTTCATACTCATTATACTGAATAATTATTACTTGCTTACATGTTTGTCCCCTCAACTAGACTATGAGGTGCTGGTTTTCTCCATCATTTCTATATCTCCCAGGGCCTGGACATACAGTGGCTGTTTGATATACATCTTCTTTGATTAAGGGATCGAGAAATTAATGAAACAGCAAATAAAAGTAATCCCACCTAACTGTAAGATTGAGCAGATTAGAGTTCTCAGATTTATAGATGCTAAACCATCAGGACTCTCCTTTATGTCTCCACTTGGCATAAAGTCCTGATAGTAGGTGACATTCTTACCAAAATATTGATTCTTGAGCTAAGCTAGTATTGATAACTAGTTTCATCAATATAGCTGATTACTTACTGCTTTCAAGCAGTAAAATTAGGTTTTAAATTGAAAGACTTTTTTTAAAACATGGCTTGCTGATGAGTTCAAGGTCTGCAGCAGACAATAGGCGTTCTATTTTTTCCCCCAAATTTATTTTGTATGCAAAATGGTGGGATTATTTTTTATTTTCATGTATTGATTTCCCTCTTCACTTGATTTAAATTCCTTATGCTCTCTGCATTGAGAATTGTCCATTACTAAAATGTTCCTTGCAGATTGTCCACTTTATGGTGCACAATATTACTTTTTCATTGGTAATTGCACTGCGGATTATTATATGAAAAAAGATCCATTCTTTTCTTGAGGCATAAAACCAAGTTCCTGTCTGTGTTGCGGATGTTAAAAATCCCAAGACACTTAAGGAAGAAGAGTGGGAGTATTAATTCTAGAAAAAAACCTTTGGCCAAATACCCATGAAAAGCCTCTCTCATCACAGCACAGGGGACTATGATTGTTAAGAATGATCTTTCTCAGAGACCTACTTTATGCAATTACAATAAAATATTGAGCATTTCTTTGGATTTTATGCACATTCCTCTTCAAGAGGAAATCCCAAAACATTTTGCAAAATCTTAAAAATTTATACTACCAGAAAGTAAAATTAATGATTTAAATAAATTATCAACATTTCAGGAACGATAATTTAGTTGATTCACAAACTATTCTAAATCAGAAATTGCTAAAAGTGAGTTTTTCCCATCTAAAAATTTGCAATGTTTACAACTCAGGAGTCTATTTTTATATAAATCTAGTATTTTAAAATAGCTTAGAGAAGACTCCTAAAAGCAGAACAAAGGTTTCATTTTAATAACTTATGGATAAGTATCCTCAAATTAGACATCTTTCAATTCAGAGTGCCATGTGCATGGAGAAGTGTAAGTTCTAAAAATAGTTTATTTTTTAAAAATATTTTAACTTGTTTTCCTTTAGTTAGTTGTAATGTTTTAATCTATCTCCATTGTGCTTTCGGGTCATTTGCTCATGATTCTATTGAAATATGTTTACTTTTGTTGTTGCAAATTCTTCTCCTTAAAACTCACTATCTTCATCTCAAAATGTGAACCCTATCAACCTTTTGAAGTGTACAGCCTCTCTGACCTTTTCACTACCTTGGATGACATTGGGTTGATGGACCACAGGAGTCTGAGCTACTATGCCCAGTAGAATTGATGACAGCACTCATTGCAACTGGGGGCTTTGAGTGTGTGCTGGTTGTTAAGATAAACAGAGAATGTTGGTGCCAAGAGAATCGGCCCAACAGGGCTGTAGATGGATGTTATTATTTTTACGAAGAAGGCCTCTGGTGATAAAACAGGGTTGACCCTGTTAGTGGGAGTGCCATAAATCTTTCCCGGCTGAAGGTTCCTGGCCGTGCAGGTTGGAGGAAGGACAAAAGAATCAAAAGATCCAGGATGTACTGTACATGTGAGAATTGCCTATGGGACTCTGCAATAATACAACAATAGCCAAAACTCAAGGCACAGCTCTAGTTCCTGCCTGCTTTCAACAACAGTTTTAATTTTAGCTTCTTCTTTTTCTTCTGCATTAAAGAAAATTCTTAAATTTGTACCAGTTTTTATTGTCATTTCAGGTTTTATTCCCCCAGTGAAAGTTTCCCTGTGATTCTATACGGTTTTGTAATAAATATTTGTTATTTTATGGCCATTAGGAAAGTAATGTTTCTCAGTTATTTATGTTGAACATGTTCAAGGGCCTTTCCTAAATTCAAACACAATCATTAAAAACTACAGACTTCACCTTTTTTTTATAGCAGTGCTCATGGTTTGAGGGCATAGTAATTTGTTAGAATCTTTATATTTTATCAATTGTTACAACTGAAAGTAAGGATAAACTGATTATGTTACATTGTAACTTTTTTCCAAACTGTTCTATTTGAATAGAAATCTTTAGCTTTAATAGACCAACTCAACACACAATCAGTTTATCAAATATTGTAATTTTTTCTATCGATTTTTTTAAATAAAAAAAGAGGAATTTAGTGCAAAGTATATTTCTATTATTGTTAACATATAATGTAAGGGTCACAATAGAATATGTTTTTGTACACCTATTGTTGAGTATGAACATGCCAAAGATATAATCTTTCTTGCTGACAGTTCTAAATTATCTTGGTAATAGCTTGGGAGAATTCAAATTCAATCATTTTCAAATATTTATGAAGTACCTACTAACTGTTCAGCACTAGTAGGTGCTTTGTAGCTTAAATGAAATACATGATGTGATCCTCAATGATTTTCTAAGGTTAGGTCAAGGCCCAGTAATTTCCCATGCTTTGACAAATAGATGATAAAACAAGTTTTATGTTATATGACCCATGATAATGCCAAGAATGGGCTTATTTAAAATTAATTGAGTCTGAATGCTGATTGTCGTTTTCAAATATTACCATCAAGATAGAGAGAATGACAGAGGTCAACTTCCCTTTAGCGTATTTCCCTGAAAAACAAAACAAAACAAAGCAAAACAAAACTCTTGTTCTTTTGCAATAGGTATCTGGCTGTAAGCATGCATTGTGAATGATCAAAGAGTCAAAATATTTTTTTTTAATAATTTGCCCAGGAAACTACAATTCCAAAGAGCATCTTTAATAACCAAGGCTAAACAGATTTACTAGGAGTGTGAATCTGTTTGGAGTATAATATTAAATACTAATATTAAATATAATACTAATATTAAATATTAATACTCCAATAGAATTGGAGTATAATATTAAAAAACGACCTTCTACTTTCCATTAAACTGAAGCTTACATTGAATAGCTTTTGAGAAGTTGGGGAAAATGTGTTCCACGTTTCAATAAACTTAGTGGCTTTACGCCTTGCTCTCTCCTTATGGGCCAGCAATAAAATGTGCCGCTTCCTTCCCTTCTTAGAAAGAGTTCCTTCTAAGTAGATTTTGGGAAAAATTATATGTATATCATTAAAGAAAAAAGCCACTGAAGACTTAAGTCTGAATTCTTGCTAATTTCTTTAAAGATTTTTAATTTGTTAGGTCATTATTCTCAGAAATTGATGTACTATTTCCTGTGTCTGTTCTAATCACATTGTGGGTGAATATATATTTTAGTTGTCACTGATATTCCAAGAATTTATAAAATGTTTTCAATTATTTTTAAGGGCTCTGAATATAGTTTTCATTACTTTGGAAAGCCATGCCCATTTTATGTACTTTTTTCCTTAAAATATCTGACATCATTTGACAAAATGGTTTGAATGTAAAATAAAAGATGTGATTAAGAAACATGTTTAAATAAAACAGTAAATTTTCTCATTAGTTTTCATAGTGTTCAGGGAACAAATAGACTCTTTCTGTTTAGGCAGTTTGCAATTTTTAAATATGTTTTTTAAAATAATCATATATTTAAGTAAATTGCCCAGACAGAACATGCTATATAAACAGAATCACTGTCCAGTTGATCAGATACCACAATTATTATGAAACTGAAATCGTAATCTTCATCTTTTCCAATGTAAGTGTTATTGAATTTTATCTAACATATTTACTTATCTCCCAAATTAAATTTGCTAGCACAAGAAGGTCATAAGATGCTCCAGTCACAAAGCTTATGTGACTATATGTGACTTTTGACCTGCTTACCTATGTTCCATTCCATGGCTAGTCTCTAACTCCTGTTATAATTTACATTTTCAATGATTCTGTTTTGTTTCACATTTACATTTTTCAATTTTAATTATTTCTTACAATTCATTTTGAATCTTTTTTTCACCAAGTTGTAGCATAAAATACAATTCTTTATTTAAAATCTTTGGAGAAAAATTTTAATCCACCATTATTTTAAATATAATAGATTAGAGTCCGTTTTAGAATGAATAATTCCATGTCCTTGTCATTAATTCTTAACTTTTCTTCATCTACTCAGTCTGAATGGGATTGGACAGGTCTTTCATGGAGGATGGGAGGGACAGAGGAGGCACTTGGTGGTTGTCAAAACAACAGGGCAGCAAAGAAAGACACTAGTGTCTCAGTGGTTCTTTGGTTTTGTCTCACTTGAATTTTTTTGTGCGTGTGTGAAGAAGAAGGTAGAGAAAACATGTTACTTAAAGCAAAATAATTTTGCCCATTTTTTCCCTGGAGAGTAAGAAGTTTTCCCCATAAAGGACATATTTTAATCAAAATAATTTTTTTGATATAAAATAAAGTACTTTTAAAGAAGTATTATTATATTTTTTCAGAAATCTAAAGTGAACATTGTTAATTTTGTTTTCCATGGCAATAAAATCACTATTACAGTGCAGGGTATATTGTAATTGAGTTCTTATAATTTAGCTTAAGATTGCTTAAATTAATTACAGCACTATTTCGACTACCACATTTTGTCAGTCTCTCTATATTTAGCTTTTCTTTTTTACAAAACTTCAGTTGCCTTTTTTCCCCTTAGGTATTTATTTAGGATGGTTTACAAAAATTCAGGAGTCATTTGAATGTTTTGCTCTGTCAAGCAAAATTTCCACGTGTTCATGTTTATGAAGTGTTGTCACTTTCTCAAATTTGTTTATTTCAATTCCTGGGAAAGTGTTTTTCATAAAGCCAGGGTCGAAGGTTTGAACTACACATAGGCCACATCACATTCTAGAAACAATATTCTGTCTCCTAAATCCAAATTACACCCCTGATTGTCTGGAGATTTTGTGTTGATGTGCTTCTGGAGACCACTGAGCTTGGGTGATAAAGTCTAGATACTGAACAGTACTCTTACAGCCCATGTCTGCTTGCAAACATTTAATAGCAACACCTCTGTACATGTGAAGGGTGGTTTGTGTTGTCTCCAAATGGTATAGCCAGAATCCAAAGTGGGCTGCATGGTACAGTGGAAAGAGCAGTTGCATTGCAATCATACTGTTCTGAAAGTGAAATTCAAAACTGCTGTTCACAAGCATTTCTTAACCCCACAAAACACAAAAATTGTAAAAATGCAGTAAAGTAGAATTGAGCTTCGCTTAACAAGACTACCAAAAAATGCCTCTCTAACATCAGTAGCCATAGAATATTTCAGACCCTAGAGCCCCAAATAAAGCTGATTTGTAAAGGAGAGGTTGATAGAAGGAAATAAAACACACTTCACTGAGAAGGTAACCTTGTTTGTAAACAAAAAATTACTCCTCTTTGATTATAATAGTGAGAAGGAGTAACACAATCCTGGTAATGATCACGAGGACACTGTGTGAAGAGTGTGAAGCCTGTAATTTGTCATCTACGTTTTCTTCCAAGGCTGCCATCAATCTCCATCAGGCCCCAACTTCTCCCATACCCCCCACCAAAGTGAGAGAAATATCTCTGTTATGCTTTAAGAAATGAGTTACAATGTGCGTTTGTTAACACTGAGCAGGGTTCCCTGACTGCCAAAGCACAATCCACCCCGGAGACCTCAATTGAACATGAGAAAATTGATGAAGCCTGCTAAAAGCTCGTGATCACAGATAGAGGTAATCTGAGTTTCTTGGTTTTGGTTTTATCTTCTGAGCTGACATTGTTGACCATCATTCTTGCATCTCTCTCTCTCTCTCTCTCTCGCTTTTTTTAATCTTTTCTCATTTTTCCATACTTAAAAACAAAGCATCTTTTTCTTATCACTATCTTTCTTGTAGCTTTATGTATTCACATCACTTTATCTTATAGCCCTATGTTATTTACTTCTTTTGATGCATCAACCATTAGAGCTTCTTGTCTACCCCTCTACATATTTCATTGGTGTATAAATCTAGCTGAACAGAAATCATAAGACTTTTTAAACAGGTTGGTCCTCGGTAACATTTTTAAGTATGTGATATTATTTTTTTCCTCCAGCTCTGAGACATCCCGTATTTTAGTGTTTTTCATCATTTTTCACAGATATGACTCTATCATTTTCCTTTTTTGTAATTTCAGTTTCGGGATTTGGTACCAAAGAAATGCTCGCTACAAAATAGAGATGGGATGTGCCCTTGGTTTTTCTAGTATATGGAAGTGTTTAGATTTGGCACTATTTGTCCCTTACTGTTTGGAAGAATTAATCTGTGGAAACACCTGGGCCTGGACATTTAATTTGAGACAGTTTCTAATTACAGACTTAATTTCTTTATGAAATATACCACAATTCAGATTTTCTAATTATTGTTTCCTTTTCCATAAGTTTTTGCTTGTAGGTACTTGTCTGATTTATCCAAATTTTCAAATGTATTGGTATGAAATTGTTCCTAATGTCATTCTATTAACTTTTTTTTAGGACTGTAGGACTTACAGTGATATCTTATGTTTTATTCCCTATATGGGTAATAGATGCCTTCCTTACATTTTTCTTGATCAGTCTTGCTAGTGGTACATCAATTTTTTCAATCCTTTCAGAGAACCACTTTTGCTTTGAGTGAGTCTCTTTATTGTACATTTGTTTTCTGTTTCTTTTATTTCTGCTCTTACTTTTATTATTTCCTTCTTTGTCCTCTTTCTGGGTTTAACTTTATTTTTGTAAATTTTTAATATGGATGTTTATATCATTGATTTTTAACCTCCTATTTTTTAAATGTATGCTAAAACTATAAATTACACTCAAAGCACAGCTTTATATGCATCCTACAATTTGTGATTTGTTATGTTTTTATTATCATTTGGTTCATTGTGACTTCTTCTTGGACCATTGTGCTACATATGAGTGTATTGCTTAATTTCCAAACAGTTGGGAGTTTTCTAGTTAGATTTTCTTATTGATTTCTAGCTTAATCTCACTGTGTTCAGAAAACACATGCTGAACTATTTCAATATTTTGAAAATTATTAAACTTGATTATGGTCCAATACTTAGCCCAAAAATTGCAATAGGAGCACTCAAAAAGAATTGAATTATGTATTGGTGGATCGTAAACAACACAATTAACAAAGTTGGCCTAATTTCTATACCCTTATTAAGTTTTTTTTTTTTTTTTTGGTGAGAAAGATTGGCCCTGAGCTAACATCTGTTGCCAATCTTCCTCTTTTTGCTTGAGGAAGATAGTCCCTGAGCTAACATCTGTGCCAATCTTCATGTGGGACACTGCCACAGCATGGCTTGATGCGCAGTGTGTAGGTCCATGCTGGGGATCTGAGCCCACGGACCCCGGGCCACTGAAACAGAGTGCGTGGACTTAACCAATACGCCACTGGGCTGGCCCCTCCTTATTAAGTTTTTTACCTACTTGTCTTATCAGTTATTGAGAGGTATGTTAAGTCTCCTAGTCTGAATATAGATTTATCTATTTATTGTTTAGTTCTGTCATTTTCTTTTTCCTTAAAAATTTTGAAGCTATGTTATTAAGTATATACAATAAAGACAGTCATAGTTTTCTCATGGATTGATCTTCTTATCATTATGAAATACTCTTCTTTATTGTTAGATATGCTTTGTGCCTTTCCAAAATCAAGGACACTGTCTAGTTCTTCTTCATGTTAAGCTTTGATGTCTTTGGCAGAGACTCAAGGACAAGATGGTAACTCCCAACACTTATGTTGATCTCAAAGTGTTCTCAAAGTCCTTTCCTACTGACAACGGCTCTGCTGCACTTTTCCAGACCTTCCCATTATCAGGAACTGTGGATGGGATCCCTGTGATAAAATATTTCATATTAGAACCATCATCTCTTACTTTCCTCCCCTATTTTCTTTTCCTTTCATATGCCATTATTTCCCTTTAAAGCACTGAAGTGAGACTATTAAAATCTAGAAGTAATTTTTCTTCCACTCCACAATATTGTGAGGATATTAACTATATTAATGCTATAGTTGCTTCCGTTTATCTCTGACACTTACGAACCTATAGCTGTGAGGGTTTCTTATTGATTAGCCATACATCATGGCCAACACACACTCAAATTCTCACTTACTTTAACCTTAAATGGGGCTTCATTGGGGCTTCAACCAATCATCATCACTTTCCTGTTGCAATAACAGGTGACTTTTCCAATAATTTTCTTTATATAATAGCAAAGACTTAGAAAAATATGAACTACAAGATCCAAACTTTAAAATTTTCCTATGAAATGGGAAGACAGATAAAGAAAATTCCATCAAAAAGTGTTTTACACTTTGATGCTAAAGAATTCAGCTAATTTTGCAAAGTGTTTAATTAGTATGGAGCCAGAAGGTGAATTCCAGCTAAAATTGGGGCAATTTAAAAAACTAATCTACTCTTACTTTGATTATGGTATCCTGTTACTGATTTGCTGCTTAGTGGTAGGAAATGCTATAACTCCTCATTCTATGATGCTATATGATTCTATCCTTATCTGTCTTGCTTTTAGTGTTTCCACCTACCCCCCATGGCATCAACTACGTGCTGACGGCTACTCAGTCTCTCGTTTGTACTCCATTCCCCATTCCAAACTTTAAGAATTTATGTTCAACTGACTCAAGACATCATGACCTTTCTCATAGAACTTCAAACTAAAGATGTCCTGAACAGAACTTCTCTATATTCACAAACCTATACTTTCTGCCACATGGCTGAAGCCTCCACACTCTGGTTTGGGAAACTGAGTATCCTGTATTACATGCACCAGAAATTTACAATCACTTATCAAAGACACATTCTTCATAATCTGGCTCCTCCTTACAATCCCAGCCCTATCACTAACCTCTCATCACCACTCCTACCACTTAATTTTGCAGCCATCTATTTATATGCCTGTATCATTTACTAAAGAGGAAATACCTGGGTACAGGCTAGGCCCTCAGTATAGATGGAATGCGGGAATGTATGAGGCATGAGAAGAAAGGTCAATTTTTATTTAAATGACTCTTACTAAGTTATGTTTGCAAGTGTTAACTCAATCACCACGGCTTCTTCATTTTCATCCCGTGATGATCTATGAAAAAAGATGATAATCTCTTTCAACTTTGAACCATCTATATTCACTGGAAATATTTGAAGAACCTAAAACTGGAACAATGGGAGATAGCAGAAAGAACATTGGCTCAGGAGTCTGGAGATCCTAGTTCTAGTACTGTGAATTTTAGGCAAGTCACCTAATTTCTCGGTGACTCATTTTCTTCTAGGTATTATTTCTCAGGTCTTTCAACTCTAGACTTCTATGGACTTAGGATGATCTTCACATCACCTGGGTTTGTATTAGGTCCATTCTATTCTTCTGCATTCTTATTGGCTTCTTCTCTTTCTTGGCCTGCCTCATTTCACTTTTGTCACTTTAAACTCTGGTATCACAAGCATAAAATGGTCTCCAATTTTGAAATGTCCCTTCTTTTCCACGCTAATTAAATGTTTTTTAATGTCTATTATTTCTGCAGAGCAAATGATTACGTAAAACAATGCATCCTTGCTTTGTCTCTACAGATATTTATATTGATTCTAACAAAAACTATTGTGCATGAGCAGTTGTGTATCTAACTTCTTCAGCCTCAGAGCTGTATCACTTGCAGGGGTAATGTTTATTAGCTCATTTGTCTGACATAACACGACATAAAGTTCCGGTACAAGATTATGTTTCTAGTACCTATTCCAGATGCTGAACAGCATGATACATTAGGGTTCTAGGGCACCAAATTTAAGATAAAGCTGCTTATCTGGGGTGTATATTTTTCAAAAACCAAATCATTAACTTGAAAATAAAAAGAGAAGGTCTTGATTAAGTCAAAATAATTGCTTAAGATCTAATCTGATCTGAACAGTCTTTACTTTAATGCAAATAACAGACTGGCTGGCTGGCCCTGGAGTGAGAACAGGAACAGGATCGGTGATGACAACACATGACATGGCTGCTGTCTGAGGTTCCCATCGTTCTGTGTGGTGTCCTGTTCAGTTCAACAAATTCCACAGGATTTTGCACCCCATTGACTGTACTAGTGACAAGATCTGAAGTCTGTCAGCAGACAGGAAAGTCACAGTCGTGTTGTATGCATGTGCTGGACTCACTCTCCTGGTTTTTGTAAAGCATATTGGCTGGTTTGCTTCAGTGATCACTTTACAGTCTGACCCACAGTGAGTTTGGAAAGGAAAAAGCAGTTAAACATTTCCCCTATACTTCAGTGTATTTTCAGTGATACTTGAGAGACGTGATCCTTCTTTTTATAAAAGGACCCTTGGAGATTACCAAATCATACCTTCTCATTCTATAGACAAGGGAATTAAAGGCTGGTGGGATTAAATGACATATTCAAGGTCACATATCAAATTAGGGAGTGCCTTAGTTATGTGAATTCAACTTCTCCTAATTCTTAGTCTAGGACTTTCCCACTCTTCTATGCTCGTTTTAAAATTAAGACTAGAGCTTATATTATAAGTATAGATATTTATATCCTAAGTATGATTAAACTCTCAGTATAAACACGCTTTATTTTTCTATCCCCAAGAATGGATGGTAGCTGATCAAAGATGGAGCATTTCTCTGGAGGATATGTGTCTCTTTAATATGCTCTGAGGAAAGGTGCGAAGGTTTACCCTCTCATATTTTGTGATTCCCTACAAATAAGAAAAGTGTTTGGGTGCAAAGCGGCCCAACATTCTACAGATGTCCAGCATGGAAGTCTTTCTAAAATTTGGGTGGGTATCAGAATCACCTAGGGTTATGTGATTATTTATTTATTCATTTATTATGTTTTTATTTATTTATATTTTCATATAGACTCTCAAGTATCACGACAGAGCAAAAAAATCAAAATCTCTGTTGGTGACATCAGGGAATCTGTGTAGGTTTAATGTTCGGAGGTGATTCTGACTTGCGGTCAGGTTTCAGACTTACAGCCTTTGTGGAAGGAAGACAGCTGTTTGTGCTCTACGCACTACAACTGGAAATGCTTAGGTCATGTAACACCTCTCAATCAAGTTGGGCAAGCTCGCTCCACATTGACAAGTCCATACATTTAGGTAATAATGCTTTCCTGGTCTTTTCATAAAGTATATCATCTCTATAATATGCAGCTAAACAGCCACCAGGAATGGAAAAGTGTCTTTTAGGACTGAATCATGCCTTGAAGTGTAGAATATATCTTTTTCTCTATGACCTTCTTGCCACAATCTGAGGGGCAACATCATTTGGAACTGTTTCAACATTTTAAAAGTGTATGTAGAAGGTAATTTCAAATTTTGAAGTACTACATAGATATTCTGGAGAAACAAAGGTTTAGGTTATTATCTATGAAAAACTGTCTTTATGGATTATTCATGGTAATTCCTACATATTACCAAAGTTACAACCATGGGCTTCAAGTTAAAATTCTGGCTTTCAAGGAAAAGTGAGGAAAAGAGTGATGAAACAGATGTATGCATTATTTTAAAAAAGAGGATGACTGTGGGAAAATGTTGACATTTGGGTAAAAGTTTTAAAATTGATTACTGTAAATTAGTAAACTCTGGGTATATTTGCCCTTTCATTCTGTTAAACTTTTGACTTAAAAATAGGAAATGGGGCTGCCCCAGTGGCGTAGAGGTTAAGTTCACGCACTCTGCTTCGGTGGCCCAGGGATCACAGGTTCAGATCCCAGGCACAGACCTACACACCCCTTATCAAGCCATGCTGTGGCAGTGTCCCATATAAAGTAGAGGAAGATGGGCATGAATGTTAGCTCAGGGCTAATCTTCCTCACCAAAAAAAAAAAAAAAAAAAAAAAAAGGAAACTGACTGAGCCAGCCCTGATATGGCCCAGTGGTTACAGTTGGGCACTCTCACCACTTCGGTGGCCCGGGTTCATTTCCCGGTGGTGGAACCGCACCACCTGTGTGTCAGTTTCCATGCTGTGGTGGCAGCTCACACAGAAGAACTAGAAAGACTTACAACTGGGATATACAAGCATGCACTGGGGCTTTGGGGAGGAAAAATTTTAAAAAAGAGGCAGATTGGCAACAGATGTTAGCTCAGGGCGAATTTTTCCTTGCAAAAAAAAAATTAGGAAACTGACTTAATCATGCTATTGCTTTCATATATGAGAAAACCAATTTCAAAGCAATGATTCTGAAGACTAACAATATTAGACAAGTAAGGAAGCATCACTTTTGAGCGTCGGGAGTATCAAGGCAATACTATTTCCTGTGATAATTAATGGCAACAAATTTGGAATCCAAAAAAGGAAAAAAAAGTTATTTTACTGGCTCACTCAGCATCAGGGAACTATTTGTACTTTGTTGGTATTTTATTTTATAATTATTTTATTCAAGTCATAATGGTTTATAACTGTGAAATTTCAAATGTACATTATTTCTTATCATTTTCTGTATAGACTGCATCATGCTCACCACCAATAGTTTAATTTTCATTTGTCACCACATATATGTGCCCCTTTACCCCTTTTGCCAAGCCCTCAATCCCCCTACCCTTCTGGTAACCACTAATCTGTTCTCTTTGTCCGTGTGTTTGTTTATATTCCACATACGAGTGAGATCATGTGGTGTTTGTTTTTCTCTGTCTGGCTTATTTCACTTAACATAATACCCTCAATGTCCATCCATGTTGTTGCAAATGGGATGATTTTGTCTTTTTTATGGCTGAATAGTATTCCATTGTATATATATACCACATCTTCTTTATCCATTCATCAGTTGATGGGCACTTGTGTTGCTACCGTGTCTTGGCTATTGTGAGTAATGCTGCAATGAACATAAAGGTACGTAAATCTCTTTGGATTGTTGATTTCAAGTTCTTCGGATAAATACCCAGTAGTGGGACAGCTGGATCATATGGTATTTCTATTTTTAATTTTTTGAGAAATCTCCACACTGTTTTCCATAGTGGCTGCATCAGTTTGCATTCCCACCAGCAGTATGCGAGGGTTCCCTTTTCTCTACATCCTCTCCAACAGTTGTTATTTTTTGTCTTGGTAGTTATAGTCATTCTGACCAGTGTAAGGTGATATCTTGTACTTTGTTGGCATTTTAGATACCAGCTACACAGAAATATTAGGTAGTCCACAAGAATTGCCTAATTTTTCCTTTCAAAGTTTGTAAACTAAAAAACTTTTTTTTATTCTACTGGCAAATATACAATCTTTTCATATTCCCCTACCCCAAGTTCACTTACATTCATCCTATGCTGCTTTGCTGAACATAGTTTCACCTTGAAACGTGGCAGGATTAGACAAACAAAGTGAACGTATATGTAAGAGTCATTTGATGAAGACATAGGTTATTGTCTATGGGGCAGAGTCTGTGATCCAATTTAGTTACCTGTTTCAGTGGCTCCAGCTCCCGCACTGAGAGATCTGTTCTCACTTATATATTGCTATATGTTGTTTTTGTTGGTCAGTGCTCTGTTTCAAAGTTTCATTCATCCCTTCGTTCTGAGATTATCAATTTTGCTTAACACATAGAGCAGTTTCAAGAATGTCTTTAAACAGACATTTTCTAGAATGGATATTTAATGACTGACTAATGATTTTGTTGTACATACATAATTTATCACAGACTGATATAATTCAATGAAAAAAAAGCCCCCTCAGATTATTGGGGGGACTTTGTGGTAGGTATACCCTCGGGTAAGAAGTAGATCATGATGATTAAGAGGTGGTCTCTAGATTCAGAATGTTAGAGTTCAAATCCCAGGTCAGCTGGCAAGTTACTTTAACTGTTCCTGTTTCCATTTCCTCATCTATAAAATTGGTAGGACGATAATAATAAAATTAACCTCAGAGGGCTGTTGTAAGAATTGAATTACATGACATGTACAGTCCTTCAAATGGTGCAACCCTTCACCTATTTTTTTTTACATGTGTTTTACAATATTTGGAAATGTGTTTCAAATGTTTTAAAGTCCGACAGACATAACCTTATCAGCAACTTTCAAAGCTTGATAGAAATAAAAGGGCTCTTTGGTGTTTTGAACTTTATCTTCCTCTCAGAGACCACAAACCAACTAGACAGAAAGACCTCTTTACAAAAAAGAAAAGAAAAGAAAAAGATAAAACCACCACCACTACAAACCCAGATTTGTATTTTTTTCTAAATTTTGAAAAGAATCTAATTTGAAGTAGAAATTTGTAAAGATAATAACTTACTTTGTGCCGATAGAAAGATGAAGACAAAACAACAACGATCTCTTTTATCCATGTCCTGGCTTTCTTAGAACTTGTCAAATAAATGCACATCAGGGCATGAAGAAGCATTCCATGGAAAGCATAGCTTCAGAGACTGAATTTTTCATGAATGTTGTAGTTCACTACTTTCAGTAAAATGTCAAGAATGATATAATCCATATGTGGATTAATGTAACCTCACAGAAATCTTTGAAATCTGAGATGCTGTTTTGGAATACTGTTACCTCGGTTTCCATAATTCTTTCTTAATATCCTCTGCTTATTCAGACAGCAATGATTCTTGATAATTGAGGTCATCTTCCATTCCTTAAGGATAAAGGCAAACCAGAAGTGAAATTAGATTTCTACTGCAAAATGTATTCCCACTTTGTACATATTTTATATCAATAAACTTCCACTTAACGTGACACTTTATCACTTACTTGCCCAAAAGTTTTGCCTGAGTCCAATTTGAACCAGACCCAGCATTTCACTTACCTTCTTTATTAATCTCCATTTCATTTTAAATGCTGTACTACATGATGACTTGGAAGTACTTTTACTGCAGCGTTTGAAAATTAAGGCTCACAGAAATGAATTTTTTTTTGTTTAGATCTCACGTGGAAAATACAACCGTTTATATCGACAGCCTATTTAAATCCTGCTTCTCGAATCATTTTACTTCTTTCTTTTATAGCCTACAGTCATGTCTAGCTGAGTTACAACATTAGAAATTCTAAATAAGGTGGAAAAGCATTATCAGATTTACATTTAATAAACTTAAATTCTTTCTCAGTAAGTATATTATAATTGTAGATTTACAGATTCTTGATATTTTCCACTGAGGAAAATTAGATTTGGCCATGTTAATGAAATACATGACAAACATATAAAGAGCTCAATGTGTAACTGTAAAAATAGGATGGATGCCAGATTTCCTATTGTTTGATTTTCTACTCGCATTTGTTCTAAATATGCAGTCAAAAGTGACTTTTAGGTCTACTCTTAATCATGTTACATAGGCTGAATTATCTTATAAAAGAGTTCATTCACTTAGAAAGATGGAATATTTTGGCTTGATAATATATATCTACAGTGTAAAAACACGTGTTATTGGCATATGCTAAGGTACAGTGTATAGGCCAATATTGCCATGACAAAGTTCCTTTCAATATTGGCAAGAAACACAATCACATTAATGTTATTAAAATATCAAACAAATACATTTTTCTGAACAAAAATATTTTTTAAATTGATTTTGACATCAGCTTCTTTCTGTAATTTTACAACAGGACTGTGTGACCTTTCTCAAGTCAGGACTACGTTTTAATTTCTCGTGTATAAAATTGAGGGTTTAGACTGGGTGACATCTAAGATTTCTTTCAGTTCTAAAATATTATGATTCTAGAGTGTTTCAGTGTGCTAGAAAGGCTCTCCCATATTTAGTTCTATATTTTCACTTCACAGAGGGGAAATGGGTTAAAATAATTCGCCTATTACATACATCTGAATTTAACTGTAGATCCTTCCTACTAAGAAACATGTTTCCATTCAGCTTTTTGAAAATATTTTTGATATATTGTAAATTGTTCTTCATAATAAGTTAATGAGAAAGTTTATCATAGCATGAAACTTTATGACACTATGATTGTTGTTGACATAAATGTGTTCTCTGAGCCATAACTTCACCCGAAAAGTCTGACAGTGGCCCACAGCACTGAGTACTAGGTGCTGTGACGTTTAGATTTCAGTAGTCATAGTCCTTAACCTCAAAGAGTTGAAAATCTACTGCAAACCACTAAAATTCAATACATCTTTCAAAAACTTTTCATCAAATACCGTAGACTCCAGCATTTTGAATGACTAGATCATTCAGAATTAGGCTCATATTTATTGTTAAGATTCTTCTTAATACAAAATTATTTGTTTTTATGCTCCAGTCTCTGGGCAGCCAAGTCCCCTTGCTAATCAGTCTATACTTCCACAGCTTCCAAAAGTGCAAACTGAATCGCTTCTTTTCCTCATCAGAGATTTGCTGTCCCATTTGTTTTTAAGCTTTTTGAAAGAAAAAAAAAGTCTTGGCTTTACATAAGAGCTGTGCCTTGTGGAAGTTTTGGAAATTTTAAATTGCATTCAAGATCCCCACTCGCAGGTGAAACATTATCTGGTCATCTTGTCATTAGCGCTGACAGTTTTGGCTGAGGTCGAAGTTAAGAAAAATGCTGGAATGAACTGGAAATAGTCATATGTTCCTCATCCATCACCTCATTAATCACAAAGTTAACATTGTCTCTGAAACAATGCTGCTTTATTGTGGGGTAATCCTCATTTATTGTTAAGCTACTAAACAATATTCAAGAGTCCAGATTCTCTTCCATGTCCTGCCAAGTGTGGCTGAGACATGACAATCGTGACATTATTCATTGACAATTAAAGCAGAAAAAAGGATCCTGGGCAATGATCTCATTCTCATAGTTACACAGAATGGAATATGCTCAAAGGAGGTTCCATATAGACTCATAATTATTATCTTGCTTTTGGGGATTTTGTTTATTTTCTTTTTTTTTTTTACTATTTGTAGCATAGTTTATGGCTAGATATACATCAGAAAATATTAAATTTAAAGCTCTGTGCTTCACTGTATTACCTCTGGCCACTAATGACCATGGTATTTAATATCTCATCTCCAGCTTGCAAAGTTGTGAGATCATACCAGTGTGTGATATCAATGCAAAGAATTATGGAGGAAGTGGGGAAATGATAATGCTGACAATTGGGTACAATACTGATTTATGTGCACGTTATTCTAGAGGTATAAATAAACCACTTAGGGAAATGTGTTCATCTTAATGTGTTGGAGTTGCAATATATCACTAAGTCCGAAGAGCAAGCGTATATCCACGAGTACTTAACTTTTACTCAGAGGCAGCTGAGTTTTCCAGAAAGATCTGATTATTCTTTTAAAAAATATACAATGTAGGTATAATATTATGACTATACTTAACTATTCATAAAAATATATACATGCCACATAATAAAGAAAAAGAAACGTGTTACGTATTCACTCCCCACAAAGGAAAGGGGACATTTGAAATAAATATTTGTATAAATGGGTATTCTAAAAAAGGATGGTGAAGTTTATCTTACTTTTTTTCTTTCAAGCTCTGTGAGTATATAAGAGTAAATGTTTATATTCCTGTAGTTTGCTGTCCTTGAGAATTAAAAAATCAAAAATAATAACAGTGAAAAAAGTAGCAAAGCCTTTAAGTGATGTAAGATTGCTTGAAGTTTAATTTTGGTATTACACGGGTTTGAGAAGACAAGTTCCACTTAGGTCACATGAGAATATTCTGAACTTTTCCCGTCTTTAATTTAATATGACTTCAAATTGAGATTTAATTTGTGAAAGTCAATCTGTTAACATTCTGATTATGGATACGCAAAGTTGTAAAATTTTAGAAAATATTGACTCTATTATTGACTCTATTATTTTTTATATTTTAAAGATTTATAAGACTATGTAATAGATAAACTGAAAAAAATTAAATGTTGAAAAAACTGAAGTCATAGTACAGTATGACTATTTTGACTATTAATGTTGTGTTCCCTTCATTTTCAAATTTCTTGCTATTTAGTCCTCAAAGCTGTTCCATCTAATTTCTGTTTCCAACACTCTACCAAAACTCTTCCTACGAAGGTTAAATGTAATCTCCTAATGATTAACTTATATAGCATGTTTCCAGGCCTTGTTTTATCTCCTTACATGTTACTTCATCTTTCTTGAATGTCTGCCTTCTATTTCGTGACGCCACTTCTGATTCTCCTGCATCTTTACTATCCTTTTTCAGTCATTCACCCATTCCTCTATTTTAGCCTAGACCTTAAAAATTGTTTCCATTAGTTTTTGTTATTTGGTCCTTTTACCTATAAATCAGCTATTCCTGAATGAGATCATTCATTCTTTTGGTTTTCTCTAGATGCCTTTCCAAGTATGTTGAACATTACAATTACCCAAATCTTCACTTGAACTTTTTCTCCCGAGATCTAGATTTCTAGTATCAACTGTATCTACTAGACATTTCTTCCTGGATATCCTCTAGTCCCTCCAAAATTAACTTGTGTTAAGATGAAATTCTATTCCATCTTGGCTCTCCTCACGTATTCTATATGTCCATTAATAATATCACCATTTCATAGGAATCTCATAATCATCTGAAGAACATTGACTTTTTTTCTAATTCTCTTTCACATTCAGCCAGTCACAAAATCCTGTCAATTTACTACTAAGAAAGTCTTGAGTCTGCCCATCCCTTTTCACTCCTGCTGTCCTAGTACAGACTCTCTCTTGCCATAGGCATGAGGAGCTCGGTTGACCAACCAAGGTTACACAGCCAGTAACTATTTCAGCAGGTGGCTGAACTCCAGTGAGTCTCTGACTCCTTGTTATTTAGTCAGATAATGAATGGTACGATTCATTCATTTATTTTGTTAAAATTGGTTTTGTAGTTGTTGTCGTTTTTACATATGCTTTTACTTAGTTAAAACCTAGTTAGATATTATTAATAAAATTTTGACTGACTTTCCTCAGCTATCATACATGAAGATCATGTGATACTGATTTATTATTTCATCAGAAGTTCCATCTCTCTAGCTTTTTTTTTTTTTTTTTTTTGTGAGAAAGCTTGGCCATGAGCTAATATCCATTGCCAATCTTCCTCTTTTTGCTGAGGAGGATTGGCTCTGAGGTAACATCTATGCCCATCTTCCTCTATTTTGTATATGGAACACCTCCACAGCATGGCTTGAAGAGCAGTGCGTAGGTCTGTGCCCGGGATCCGAACCTGCAAACTCTGGGCCGCCAAAGCGGAGTGCGCTGACCCAACCACTATGCCACTGGGCTGGCCCCCTCTCCCTAGCTTTTGACAATAAAAATAAGTGATACATTCATATATGAGATTTTCAAACCAATCTTCAAATAGACATAATAAAAATTGGAAAATATTAAAATAGATAATAAAAAGGGACTTTTAAAAGTTCTCATTTCCAAAATGAGATGGAGAGGAAAGTGGAAAGGGAACATTATTTTGTGTAATAACAGTAGTCCTGTTACTACCAAGAGTACTTTCTAGGAGCATAGAGAAGCTCTAGAGCATGTGTAAGACTTCAGTCTAGGTCATCACAATGTTATATTATGGTCGTTTATCAAACCAGCCAAGTTATTATATCCTCACTTTGTAACATGCAAAGAAAACAACCCATAAATTCCCAATTGAAAAATTTACTCCCTAAATATGTTCTGAGTATACATTTACACAAATTGAGAAGAAAAGGAAAGCAGAAATTAGTCTGTAATACAAATAGAATTCTCAGTTTACTGAATTAATATTGTGATATTTTAATTATATAAAAATAGATATTGGATATACCAACAAAAGCAGCATTTTAGTGAATTTTCTCCTCTGTTCCCAGTAATAGTAGTCAGATATTAGAAAGAAAATTGAATACTAAAATCACCCATCTCTACCTACTTTACCCCAATCCACAAACCCCAATGCCTGTAAGTTTCAGGCATTATTTGAAAAACAAGTCAAATCTAACATCTTGCTGATAAGAATTCATATAAATAAATACACACATAAATACTTAAATGTTATTTATATACAATCTTTATAAATTTGTGTCTATGTATGTAATATGTAAAATATGTTGTGATATTGTGATTTATAATAAAAAATATATATTTGGTCTTTGTCCTTGTTTTAGGCACAGAGTTCCTACAACATGAATTTTCTAAGTGATGAGAGCAGGGGAGGTGTATTTTGTTATGTTAAGGAGGTGACTTTTGGAAAGCAGCTAAGGATGGTGGCTGGTTGCCAATGGAGCCAACCTTGTGATTAGAGGGTTAGAACTTTCAGTCCCGCCCTCTGACCACTGAGGAGGGAAGATGGGCTGGAGATTGAGTTTAATTGCCAAGGGCCAAAGATTTAATCAATCAAGCCTATGTAATGAAGCCTCCATAAAAACCCCCCAAAGTGAGAGGGATCAAAGAGCTTCTGGGTTGGAGAACATGTGGAGATTTAGGGAGAATGGCGAGTTCCAGGAGGGCATGGAAGTTCTGCACCCTTTCCCCATACCTTGCCCTATGCATTTCTTTCATCTGGCTGTTCCTGAGTTTTATCCTTTTATAATTAACTGGAGATCTAATAAGTAAAATGTTTCTCTGAGTTCTATGAGCCACTCTAGCAAATTAATTGAAACTGAGAAGGAGGTCATGGGAACCTCTGATTTATAGCCAGTTGGTTGGAAGTCCAGGTAACAACCTGGACTTGCAGCTGGCATCTGAAGTCCAAGGAGGGGGTCATGGGAACCTCCAATCTATAGCCGATGAGTCAGAAGCACAGGTACCAACCAGGGCTTGTGACTGGTGTCTGAAGTTGGAGGGGAGCAGTCTTGTAGGCTGAACCCTTCCTTAACCTGTGGAATCTGATGCTGTCTCTGGGTAGATAGTGTCCAAATTGAGTTGAATTCTTGGAAACCCTGCTGTTGTCTGAGAATTGCTTGGTGTTATGTGGGAAGCACATCCTCTTCCTCCTGCCCCCGCCACATAGACATTGCTTGGAATTGGATCCAGGAACCCAGAATATATGTACATATATCTTCAAAGATGATCTGAGTTTATACTATTGAGGCACCGTCTTATCAAGTGTAGAAGCAAATCACACAGGTACACACACACACATATATACATATATGTAAATTATATATGCTATATATAATTTGTGTACATAAACACACACAGTTATATGTATACGTAGATGTTAAATATATATGTGTAATTATTATATGTGTTTAGTACACATATATATATTAATACCTGTACATATAATTATACAATTGATAGGACTACACATTTTCCCTGCAGTGAAATTGCCGAGCAGTTAGGAAATTTCAAACATGAAGGATCTTGCCTTTGAATATTCATAAAAAGTAATTCTTGTATTATATAGAAAATATATCCTTGACATAGTCATTTTGGTACCAGTGTCTGGTCCTGTCATCATTCCGGACAAAAATAAAAGCAATCCTTGCATAGTGTTTCCACTTGTAAGAATATTACAACAGATGTAGCAGTTGTAAGAGTATTTTTGCCATCATCATTTCGGATTAGTGACTAGAGCCAGCACTTAAGTTCAGTGTCTTCTTGATGGGTTATCCTAGAAGCATATGAGAATGTAATGAATTGCCCACGTTGTTCAGTCAGGAAGCGGAAGCTTCCTGAGCTGTTGTGAGCAGATCTGTTAGAACATCTTGTTAAGTGAGGCAAAGGAAGAGTTACAAATGAGAAACAGACTGTTAGGTCTGCTGAGGTCAGAGGGGAAGCTGAGTTTGTGTGGGAGGTGGCGGGGGACTTGCAGGGGTCAGTGGTGGGACAAATCATACCAGCATCTCAGGATCATACTATAGTGAATGTGGCCATTCTCTTAAAATGTGATATGTCAAACTACTCTTTTAAAAGGATTAAATATCTTCATCTTCAATTATATTTTCTTAAAATTATAGCAGTATGAATAAGACTTAGTGAATTCAAATATAGATGTATTTAACAAATCCCGTAACTACCTCAGAAATAATGTCCAAAACCTATAGATACCTGTTATTTAATATAGTGCAAATACCCTGTGTAAAATTCTGGATTTTCTGTTTGCCTGGAAGAGCCATTATAGACACAGTGTTGGGGTGTAAATATTTTCAGGAATCCTGCTATTATTAAATTTCCACGCATTGTGGTGAAGTTTTACTCCTTTTGTGTATATTTTAAATGCTTTTGATTCTGTTTTATTGGAAAAGGAAGAGCACTACAATGCCTTCAATTAAAACAAACTTAATGAAGAAACACCTATGTCCATACGAGTAAAAATACTGTAACCATTTATGTTGTCAGGACAAATATTGTAGTTGCCATTCCCGCCTTCCTTTTCCATGAATTAAGCCTGATGTGTCTGGCCAAGTTTTCCTCCAACAACAGAATCCCCTTGCTTTTAGGCCTTTAACGTTCCCTAAGTGTACTCTTTTGCTGCTCAATATGTTCCACATGTCCACATGAAATCGGGGGAACCGTAGTAAATTCAACACATCTATTGGGCAAGTAAGAAGACAACATTTCATTGTTGTCTGGATCATGCTTTCCAGGTAAAATCCCCTGAGGCTATTACATTGACTGGGATTTACATTCTTCCACCCTTTGTTATATATTTTTAAATTTAGCAGTACTGTAAAACTATATTATCCATATTTGAGAATATCATTGCAACAGTATTTAAGAATCAACAGGTCCATGCTGCTAAATACTCTTTTATACCCTAATTTGTACTTACCTTGCTAAGTCATTATGAATCATTGTCCTCCTTTCCAATACCTAGTTAGCCTTATCTACTACTGTTTACATATTAAAAGACAGTATAGTGCATATAAAGTACGGGATCTAGACCGAGAATTTTGCTTGAAACTGACTTTATTCCTTTTTAAACACTAACACAGTATTTAAAATGGGAGTACTTAAAAACTGCTTGAAATGCTTTGTAAATATAAACTTATTTGACCATATAGCAATACTATGAGGGAGATATTATTATTAGTCCATTTAACAGATGAGGAAGTTGCATCACAGAGAGTTCAAAGTCACACAATTCATAAATGGCAGAGTAGGAATTCAAACCCAGGCAGTTCAGTTCTAAAGTCTTCATTCTTAAATGATCCTATGCTGCCTCTCCATTTATACAACCTTGGGCAATTTCCTTAACCTTTCTCAGCCTTTCTTCGTCTGTAAAATGGGACTAAGAATGGTACCTAGTTCAGAGACTTGTGAAAATTAGATGTGATAATAGTCGTAAAATGCTTAGAGCAGCACTTGGCATGTGGTGTTAACTACTGTTAATTTCAACATCATTCTCCCTACTGACCTTCTTTTATTTCTTCAAAAGCACTATGGTCCTGCCCTAATCAGAGCTTTGCACATGCAAGCTGGAATTCTCCCCCTCTCCTCCTCCAACCTTCCTGCCCTCCATCTCCAACCAGTCTACGCACTGATAAGATCTGTGCAAAGCACCTTTCTCAGGGAAGCTTTTCCTGACTCTCATACTAGGTGTGCACTCCCTATCCTTAGCCTTGGTTCCCTAGGAAACAGAGCCTGAGGCAAAAGCATATGCTTTTTCTATTTGGCTGGACGTTTTCTCGGGAAGTGCAACCCCAGGGAAGCAGGAGTGAGGAAAATGAAAGCCAGGCATTAAAGGAGAGAGAGAGAAAATGCAAGGGATACATTACTCAGCTGGCCCCAGCTTCTTGACAAGCTGATGGCTCTTTCTCCCGCTGCATCTTCCAAAAGTCCTGATAAGCTCCTTTAGTGGTCCATCAGGTTTAAAAAGGGGGAGGAATTTATTCTGCTGGCCCTTGGTTCCCATTAGTCTAAGCGGCTCCATGAGGCTTTAACTCTTCCACACTTGTGGGCATGCCTGGGTGCCAAGCAGATTCACCATGGCTCTTGCTTTAAAGGCAACATCAAATCCACAAGGTGAAAGGTTAGAAGTATTTTTTGAAGCTTGGAGGTAAGACGTGGTCCATGTGCGCCATTGAGTCACATGAGGACTGAAAGAGCCACCACTGCAGGCCCCTGAGTGTAATGGGGGCCGTAGGTGGCTGCAGTAGCGGCAATTTGGCCTCATGATTTCAGGAAAAGCTCTGATAGGCTATCTCAAGTTATAAAACAAGTCAAGTGCACAAATTGAGTGAGGGAGGTGCAAAATTCAGGCCAGTATGCCCTGTTGTACATATTTATAAATCCAGGGTCTCTTTTGCTTTATAGTGTTTATCGTAGTTTAAAATTACATATTTATTTATGAGATTGTTTACACCAATTCTTGTCTCCTCCACTAGACTGAAAGAATCCTTAAGGGTAGGAAGGGTGCATAAGGTTCAGACCACCTGGATTTGAATCCTGACCCACTAATTACTGACTTTGTGTACTTGGGCAAGCTACTTCACTTCTCTGTGGCCCATTTTTGCACCTGTACATCAGGATAAAGATAGAACTGCTGTGAATATTAAAGGAGAGGCACTCAATAAATATTAGCCATTTTCACTGTCGTCACCATCATCATCATCATTGTACCTGCAGCAATTATCAAACTGTCTTCAGAATAGGCTTGGGAATAATAGAGCATGAGATCCATGGGGACTGAGATTTTGGTTTCCTCCATTCATTGTTGTGCCTCCAACTTATAAAAAAAGAATTATAAATGTACTGGGTGTTTCAATAAGAATGTTCAAAATGATTAGGTAAATGAGAGAATTAATGCCAATATGTTTGTTCCATTTGTATTCTTGATAGTGTATCTTATACTGATTCAGGAGAGGTTTTACAACAGTCCAGAGTAGTTTTTACAATAATAAACTATTAATTTTTTATTATGCTTGTCTTGGTTGACCTTTAGGACACATCTTTAAGTAAAGAAAGATAAATGATATTGGCAGCATAGATTGACTCCTAAATATATGAGACTATTTCCTGTACTAAAAATTGATGCTTTGGCACAAATTATAAAGTTTAGTGTTACTGAACCTCCTTCTTTGGATTAATAAGGTGAAAAAATTTTGTTCAGTCTTGAGTAGAGACTGTTAAAAATTGAAGTGTGGTATATTCCAGCATTAATATATGCCTCAATAGTATCAAATTACTGCTCCTTCATCTAGTACTAAGCCATGCAGTAAGTTTTTGAGATTAACCATTGTGCCCTTTTTTGATTATGCCTTTTCCACAAGCGTTTAAATCATGATCAGAGGTTTACATTTCACAAGCAGATTCTGTTTTCCTGTCATGCCGTGCAGTACTTCATCACTGAATGGTGGGTGTCTACAAAGAAGATCTCCTGACCGAATCAAATTGAAGATTACAAAGAACCCAACAAAGCACCCAAACCAATAAGACAGCGTAACTTCATGCCATTGAAACGGTTTTTGGCAGTGCCGTTGATTAGCTGGGAAATCTTGGCAGGTTCATTTTATTCTTTAAAACTTCATTTACTCTTCTTGTAAAATGGGGCCACCAATACTAACCTCAAGGTGATATTTTGACTATTCAATGAAATAAAATATATTACCTATGTGATATCAGATCCAACATACCAACCTTTGACTAGTGTGGGAAGATTTATATACTTACTCTGAGTCAAGATTCAAAAGGTGTTTTTGTTTATTTGTTTGTTTCTGTAAAGCAATGGTGAGAAGAGACAGGAAGGACATTGTGGGAAGAGGGAATAGCACAGGTTAGTCCCAGAGAGCCGGTGCCTGGTAGGCTTGGCTCACAATGGCTTATATTCAACCTATCAAAATTAGAGACATGAAGTGAATGGATAAAAAGGATGTGGTACACATACACAATGGAACATTATTCAGCCATAAGAGGAGGATATCTTCCCATTTGTGGCAACAAAGATGACCTTGAACACATTATGTAAACTAAGTCAGTTAGACAGAGAAATACAAGCACTGTATGTATCACTTATATGTGGAATCTAAAAACGTTAAACCTGTAAAACACAGAGTAAAAGGTGGTTACCAGGGAATGAGGCGGAAGGCAGGGTGGGGGATAAGAGTGATGGTGTTTAAGGGTACAAACTTGTAGCAAATAAGCCATAAATATCTAATGCAGGGGCCGGCCCCGTGGCTTAGTGGTTAAGGGTGCATGCTCTGCTACTGGCAGCCCTGGGTTTGGATCCCAGGCGCGCACTGACGCACCGCTTGTCCGGCCATGCTGAGGCGGTGTCCCACATACAGCAACTAGAAGGATGTGCAGCTATGACATACAACTATCTACTGGGGCTTTGGGGAGAAAAACGGAAAAAAAGGAGGAGGATTGGCAATGGATGTTAGCTCAGGGCTGATCTTCCTCACACACACAAAAAAAGATCTAATGCACAGTATAATGAATATAGAAAATAATGTTGTACAATAATTATGTAATGTGATAAGTATTCCTACATCAGCAATTATGTTACAACTTATACGTATCAAAGTAACATGCTATACACCTCAAACTTACAATGTTACATGTCAGATTTATTCCATTAAAAAAACACACAGTAAAGACTTTAAGCTTTACTAAGGTCATATTACTACTACAATAAATTTCTCCAAGAAAAGGCAGTGTTTTCTGAGCTACTTTATGTAATTATAGAAAAAAAAAAGACATGGCAATGTGGACTCGGTGATGTGTCAAGCAGTCATTGATTTCTTTTTTTTTTTTAATTTATTTTTTTTTGTGAGGAAGATCAGCCCTGAGCTAACATCCATGCCAATCCTCCTCTTTTTGCTGAGGAAGACCGGCTCTGAGCTAACATCTATTGCCAATCTTCCTCCTTTTTTTTCCCCCCAAAGCCCCAGTAGATAGTTGTATGTCATAGTTGCACATCCTTCTAGTTGCTGTATGTGGGACGCGGCCTCAGCATGGCCGGAGAAGCGGTGCGTCAGTGCGCGCCCGGGATCCGAACCGGGGCCGCCAGTAGTGGAGCTCACGCACTTAACCACTAAGCCATGGGCGGCCCCAGCAGTCATTGATTTATGTTCTGTGCTTACAAGTTTCAATGCACATAGAGCACTGCTTCTTGCCAAGTTGCCTCATTTTATGTTATTAATTACAAAATATCGAGTTATTTTCTATTCAAGAGTTATTGTCCTAGGGATGAACAAGTTCCATAACTTCTTTTTTCGGCCTTGTCCATAGCATTTGTTTTTTTGTAATTGTACTTGATGACTCCTTTTTAAGAAAAAAGTCTGTGCTTATTATTACAACACAATGAATGATACTTGTAACCTCTGTCTTGTCTATAAGCAATACCATCATCTGATACCCTGAAACAACCACAAACCTCAGCCTAGGTTTTTCTAGGCCCACTTCACTGAATGTTTTTATATTAGAAGACATTCCTCCTAGATTAATCAACTAATGCTTTTTGAGACTTTATTGGCCAGTGTCTTTCACGGGTTGTGGAGGAAGTATAATAATAGAGAAACTACCAGAGGAATTAAGTAATTCACAAACATTGGTATGACTTACCTGTTTAAAAAAATTTTATGAGGAATTCTCTACTCCCAGATGTACAATGTCCCGTGCAGCACACTGGAGATTAATTTTGCCTAAAAGGATTAGCTAAAGTCTATATTTTAAGCTGTAGAATTATTTTAATATTTAAAAGACCATCAATAGCCAAGTACCTAGTTTTATGGCAAATGACCAAGTAACTCTGGCTGAGATTACATGTTTTCACGGAAGGAGGAGCTAAAAGACTGGAAAATCCTGATTCCATTCCAATCAGCCAGAAAAATGCACAAACATGAACTCTAATGGGTACGCATTTATCTCAGTTTTGCTTGATGATTTACGAAGAAAACCTTCGTTAATTAATCAGGATTGTATCTTATCTTTTTCAAGCAAACAGTCTTGTTGGCTATTATTGGAGCATATTTTTGGAAGAGACTGGTCAATCCATTTCTCATGGCTCGATACACCAAACTATGCTCTGAACTTCAGTCAGCCCTACTGAAATACTCTGAGGAGGATTTTTCAATCTTGCATCAAAAAGCTTCAGTCAGACTTAGAACTAAAAATAATCAAATACAATGTTGAGGCTTTTCTTCTATTTTTACAGCCACAATTGTTTGAAATGGTCGTAGTAGGCCTATACCTAAACATTCAAACTACAATATCTCCACTAATTTAACATTTCCATACACTTCAGACAAACATAATTATTCTTGTTTTCCTCACTGTTACTTTCATTTGTGTCTTAACTGCTCATTTTTCTCCCATCTACAATGCCCTCCTTCTCTCTCCACCTGATGAAAAGGCTCAATTCAAATTTTGCTACCTTTCTACCTCTTTCCAAAAAGTTATTGCATTGTTCAATTTCACACAGCTATATAGAGGCGTTGGCTCAAGAGTCGGTTGAATATATACCCAGATAAACTTCTTGAGGAAGAAAGGGACCTTATCTAATTTTTTCCCTTGGCTCACCAGTGTTGAACCTATTATGTGTTCAAGAAATGCTTTTTAATTCTTCTCTTGAAAGTAGATAGAACTAAAGTAAAATTACAGAATTCTAAGGACAACCTAATTAATCATTTATTTGTGTGTGTGTGTGTGTGCGTGCTCACATGTGTTGCCAGTAGGAGCAGGTTTAGAGGATAGGTGGTGGAGGAAGCTCTGGTCTTTCCCTTCAAGCAAGTATAGTAAAGTAAATACAGTTCAACTTACTGGACTACAGTAGAAAAAGAAGAAAAGTAAGTATAAATTAAGATTATGTCATTTGCTAACAGTGAACAAATTTCCAGTATGTTCTCACATGTCCATTGCCTCTACTTACAAAATAGTTGTCTCTACTAAGGGTCTTGTCTTTGTATATTTTAAACACTCACTGTGTTCTGTTAAATCATTACATCCGTAATAGGCACACCAAAATTTTACTCAGTGATTCAGAAGTAAAGGACAGTGGAATGTACTTCCTTTTAATAACTTATTTCAATTATCTAATTCATAGTAATTTTACACCCTGGATGTTTCCATTCAGTTAACTTCATTCACATGCTATAGTAAAACTCTGTGAAAGGGGGCCTTTTCAGGGAATTGGACAGCCTGTCATCCCACATCTTATGCCAGCTGACTTCTCCTACCATCTAGGAAATTGGGCTCAATGAATTTTAGAAGATATCCTTAGAGGAGACAGGATTGGCTGCACTTTGTATAGTAATTCATTTTTTTCTTTCTCTCTCTATTTGGCATGGATTCATTTATAAATTAATATTACTCTACTCTTACATTGATCGGATATGTGAAAGATCATATAGGACATTTTGGCCAGTCACATGATAGAGCTTAATTTTTCTTTTTACCTGTGATAGGGTTCTATAAAAAGAAATTTATAACTTTTTGTAGTTAGTAAACCAGAAATGTAGACAGATTTAGAGTTGATAAAGGTCATGTTCCTAAATGTTTTGCAATTTGCATTACTGTGATTGAGCTATGTCTATTAACTTTTATTTTTAGTGTTTAGTAGTCAAGGCTTACCATTTTGCTGCAATAAGTATGATTTCTTTCAGGTTATACCTTTGTGTATTTTAGCACTTAATCGGATATCTTAATTTGTAGAACTTTCCCAATGATTGTATAATGTAGAAAGAAAAATGTCTACAATATTAATAGAATTGATTTTCCAGCAGACGAATAAATAATCTTAATGACTTATATTTGATTGAACAATTATATAAAAACATTTATTTGATGTTTATGGGCTTGAAACCTTTCATCTTTTTCAGAACCTCAAATAAATTAGCAGAGAATAATCTCACTTTACAAAAATTGTACAATACATCAATGTGAAATGATATTTATTGAGCTCATATGGTGTATTTAGCTTACTGAAGAACACATACGATGAAATTAGCTTTCTGGTATTCTCTAAAACTTATCTTACTTAGAAATTCTATGTTGATTTAGGTGATAAAATGGACCTACGGTATTATACATATTTTGTGTCTTGTTTTCATTTTAGAAAGTTTTTACCTTTTCCAAGTAGGATTCTTCTGGGTCCAACTTAATATGATACAACCTTAAGTTTATGGACCTGTGGTCATTTGCAAAACTATTATGAATTATTTGAAAACTTGGTGGTGCATAAAAAAAGAAAAGGTCTTATTTCATTTATTTCAGTGTTTGTAATATTTGTCTATCATGACATTAAATCTCTAGTCCTTTTGCCAAATATAACCACAAAACAGTATTCTTATTTTCCTAGGAGTCCTGGGAATTTGCACCACACTTCTTCAAGTAAATACACGTGTAAATATGTGAGATTCTCAGCCCCCCAAAGACTCTGGTTTTCCTTTCTTGGCAAGGGAAATGAGTTCTAAAATCCTGAGTCATTTACTGAGTGTGCTTTCCTTCTGATATCCCAGAGGTCTGATCAACAAAGTGCCAAAAGACGTGCTCATTCTCGAGAGACCAGCAGCCCAGGTCTCTCTGTAGGAGGATTTGATGACTGTTAATAAAAACCCCTACTGCTCAGATGTAGACAAGTTAGAGCTCTGGTAAAATAGGTCCTTTGTGGTTTTCCTAATATCTAAGTAGATCACCATATCCTACAGTTTTTTACTGAAACTCTTTATGCTTGACCTTAAGTATAACCCATTATGTTGCTATTATTATCTAGAGGTGGTAAAGATGAACTTGTAACACTCAGAGGAAATATGAATGATACTGTTTCTCTACGGCCTTTACTTAACACATGTTTTTTAAAAACATAAAGGGGAGGGATCAAGATAGTTTTACATATATAAGGTTAATAAGGTGATATATTTATTATTATCTTCAGGTATAAAATTTTAAAGAAATATGCCTGTCTCAAAAGCTACAGCCTTGTAATAAAGAGACTGTTAACTGGGTGGCAGAAATTTCCAAGTACTTTGAAGCAATGACTTGTTTGATGCCCATGTTTTAGCTGGATATGTCTCCTTATCTCTGGGCATTTACACAGCATTCATTTCCTGTGTTCAGTAGTAGGTTTCGTTGGAGCAGGGACTACATCTTCCTCAACACTGGAGGTATCACACAGTAGGCCCACAATAAATGTCTGTTGCATGAATTACTAGAACATTCTTGATTATAGTTCAGTGAAGGAATCACAAACTAATATATCACATTCTATCCTTATTTTATTAATAATAACATAAATTACTTAAGTTTTCTCAAAAACTCAGTTTAATTTCCAGTTCAGAAGTTGCAAGTTGTTTCTTTTTATTTCATATTTTGTCTAAAACGCTTCTTCACAGAATTTATTTATTTATTTATTTTTGCTGAAGAAGATTCGCCCTGAACTAACATCTGTCGGCACTCTTCCTCTTTTTGCTTGAGGAAGATTTGCCCTGAGGTAACATCTGTTGCCAGTCTTCCTCTATTTTGTATGTGAGCTGCCACAGCATGGCCACCAACGAGTGGTGTAGGTCCATGCCTGGGAACCGAACCCAGGCTGCTGAAGCGGAGTTCGCAGAATTTAACCACTAGGACACAGGGCCAACCCCCATAGAACTTATTTTTGTTCCAACTTTCTCTGACCGGCTTCCTATAAAAGTTCGTAATTATGTATATCTGTTATTTTTTTACTAATACTTTATGTTTAAATCATGTCAATGTGAGTTGAAAATTTTATTTCTACATTGGCATAAAGCCTTCATCAGTATTTAATTTGTCAGATCTCACTAAATGGCTTATTAAAATTAAAATTCTGTCTTTTGAACTATTATTTAACAGTAATATTCATTTCCTAGTATAGTAAGTACGGTAGTCTCCCCTTCTCTGAGGTTTCGCTTTCTGTAGTTTCAGTTACCCACTTTCAACCACAGTCCAAAAATATTAAAAGGAAATTCCAGAAATAAACAATTCATAAGTTTTAAATAGTGTGCCATCTGAGTAGTGTGATGAAATCTCGTGCTATCCCACTTTGTCCTGCTTGGGACGTGAATCATCCCTTTGTCCAGCATATCCAGCTGTATACGTTACCCGCCTGTTAGTCACTTAGTAGCCATCTCAGTTATCAGATCAACTGTCACCATATCGCAGTGCTTGTGTTCAAGTCACTCTTATTTTACTTAATAATGGCCCCAAAGCACAAGAGTAGTGATGCTGGCAATCCTGATATGCCAAAGAGAAGCCATAAAATCTTTCCCCTTTAAGGGAAAGATGAAAGTTCTTGATTTAATAAGGAAAGAAAAAACTCATATGTTGAGATTGCTAAGATCTACATAACTTTTATCATAGTATATTGTTCTTTTTTATTACTAGCTATTGTTAATATCTTACTGTGCCTAATTTATAAGTTAAACTTTATCATAGGTATGTATGTAAGTATGGGAAAAAACATAGTGTGTGTAAGGTTTGGCACTTTCAGTGGTTTCAGACATCCACTGGGGGTCTTGGAACATCATCCCTGATAAGAAGGGACTACTGTATAATTGAACACAATCTAATTTATTTTATTTTATTTTTTAATTTTTTGTTTATTGCAGTAACATTGGTTTATGACATTGTAAAAATTTCAGGTGTACATCATTATACTTCTATTTCTGCATAGATTACATCATGTTCACCACCCAAATACTAATTACAACCCATCACCACACACATGTACCGAATTATCCCTTTCGCCCTCCTCCCTCCCCCCTTCCCCTCTGGTAACCACCAATCCAATCTCTGTCTCTATGTGTTTGTTTATTGTTGTTGTTATCTACTACTTAATGAAGGAAATCATACGGTATTTGACCTTCTCCCTCTGACCTATTTCACTCCACATAACACCCTCAATGTTCATCCATGTTGTCACAAATGGCTGGATTTCATCGTTTCTTATGGCTGAGTAGTATTCCATTGTGTATCTATACCACAGCTTCTTTATCTATTCGTCCCTTGATGGGCACTTAGGTTGCTTCCAAGTCTTGGCTATTGTGAATAACACTGCAATGAACACAGGGGTGCACGTATCTTTATGCATTGATGTTTTCAAGTTCTTTGGATAAATACCCAGCAGTGGAATAGCTGGATCATATGGTAGTTCTATCCTTAATTTTTTGAGGAATCTCCATACTGTTTTCCATAGTGGCTGCACCAGTTGGCACTCCCACCAGCAGTGTATGAGAGTTCCCTTCTCTCCACATCCTCTCCAACACATGTTGTTTTCTGTCTTGTTAATTATAGCCATTCTGATGGGCGTGAGGTGATATCTCATTGTAGTTTTGATTTGCATTTCCCTGATAGTTAATGACTTTGAACATCTTTTCATGTGCCTGTTGGCCATCTGTATATCTTCTTTGGAGAAATATCTGTTCAGGTCTTTTGCCCATTTTTTAATTGGGTTGTTAGTTTTTTTGTTGTTGAGATGCATCAGTTCTTTGTATATTTTGGAGATTAAGCCCTTATCAGATGTATGGTTTGCAAATATCTTCTCCCAATTGTTAGGCTGTCTTTTCGTTTTGTTGATGGTTTCCTTTGTTGTGCAGAAGCTTTTTAGTTTGATGTAGTCCCATTTGTTTATTTTTTCTATTGTTTCTCTTGCCCGGTCAGACATGGTGCTTGAAAATATGTTGCTAAGACCGATGTCGAAGAGCGTACTGCCTATGTTTTCTTCTAGAAGTTTCGTAGTTTCAGGTCTTACAGTCAAGTCTTTAATCCATTTGGAGTTAATTTTTGTGTATGGTGTAAGGTAAGGGTCTACTTTCATTTTTTTGCATGTGGCTATCCAATTTTCCCAACACCACTTGTTGAAGAGACTTTCTTTTCTCCATTGTATGTTCTTGGCTCCTTTGTCAAAGTTTAGCTGTCCGTAGATGTGTTGGTTTATTTCTGGGCTTTCGATTCTATTCCATTGATCTGTGTGTCTGTTTTTGTGCCAGTACCATGCTGTTTTGGTTACTATAGCTTTGTAGTATATTTTGAAATCAGGGAGTGTGATACCTCCAGCTTTGTTCTTTTTTCTCAGGATTCCTTTAGCTATTCAGGGTCTTTTGTTGTTACTTATAAATTTTAGGATTCTTTGTTCTATTTCTTTGAAAAATGTTGTTGGAACTTTGATAGGGATTGCATTGAATCTATAGATGGCTTTAGGAAGTATGGACATCTTAACTATGTTAATTCTTCCAATCCAAGAGCACGGAATATCTGTCCATTTCTTGAACACAATCTAATTTAAATAAGATAAAATATTTTCTATAATCATGATGGATGTACTTTTCTGAGGCTCTTCATAAAGGAAACATTACTGGAAAATGTGTGGTTGTAGATATTATGTCTATGAAAAATTGAAAAATGGGGACTTGCATCCAAGGTTTGAGAAACAAGTTTCATAAAAACAACACAAAACATGTGAAACTGGAGAAACAGCCACTTTGAAACCTTATGTATCCCTTTTGTTCACCATTGTATCCCCAGGGCTGCAAAGTACCTGAGTAAGCTTGCCACACTCACAGTAAGCACTCAATAGATATGTATTTATGAACAAATAAAAATTTAATCAGTGAATGAATGAAATAATAAATTAAAACTCAATAAATATTAATCACAGTGTAGCTTAAAATTCAATATATTTTTTTAATTATTATGCTTTTTTATTTTTGAGGAAGATTAGCCCTGAGCTAACATCTATTGCCAATCCTCCTCTTTTTGCTGAGGAAGACTGGCCCTGAGCTAAAGTCCGTGCCCATCCTCCTCCACTTTATATGTGGGACATCTGCCATAGCACGGCTTGATAAGCAGTGCATAGGTTCACACCCCGGATCCAAACCTGCGAATCCTGGGCCACCAAAGTGGAGCACGCGAACTTTCATGCCTTATAAAACGTGTTATCCATCTGATAGAATCAAGTATGATGAAAGAGACTACCTATATCTTAAACAACAATTGTTACAGTTTACTTTGTCACGTAGCTTGATATATAAGTATGTCGCTCTTCTTACTCTCATTTTTCTCTCTCAGTTTAAACTAAGTAAAATCTTTGCATTTTCTAAAACATACTTTGTTTAAACAATTGTAAAATCTATGAACACAACTTATTAAATTCACAGCTTAGGCAGTGTGCGTATTTATTTTTTTTAAATGACTGACAATCGTGTCTTTTTTTAATGGAAAGATCAGACCTAAATTTTACCCATCCTTTTAAAGTTGAAAAAGAATTATTTTAAGATTCAGAAAAGTTCATTCCAGGACCTTTTATGATATCTATGCCTCCCCGGGGAGAGGGCAGGAAATGAGAGCATTCTGAACATGACCATTCTTCCCTCCCTCTTAGCATCCTGAGGCCTTACACAAGGGCTTCTGTCATCTGAGAACTCCCTCGAACCCTTGCCCACAAGCACCTTTACTCACTGCATCACTCACCCTGTTTCTACACAGACGGACCCTTTTAAACTCACTTTATTGATTTATTTATTACAAAAGAAACACAAACAAATAATTTTTTGTCAAAACAACCCGTTGGATGATTTTATTTGCATTGGCTTAACTAAGTCAATGAAATTGACAAAACCAGTGTGTGTGCATAGACACAGCTTAAAGTGCTAGAACTGACTTTTTTTTTTAAAAAAAAAGAAGCATAGTATAGTTTTAAAACAGGACATTTGTATGTGAGAAGTATTGCAAATTATCAAATATCTTTACAGGGGTTCTGTGTGTATTAGATTGAACTATGTGAAATTGCTGATATTCGCCCGTTTCTGACCTGAAAAAAAATGATAATTTTGGGTGCTTCAATCTGACATATGATGGAAAATAACTCCCTAATTTAGGCTAATGTTTTGTAAAGTCCAGAGTTATGTTAAGCTAATTAAAAGAAGGAAGAACATGTCATGGAGGTGGTAGACGGGAAGTGTCCTCTTTGGATTTGGAAGCAGAAGTTCAGGGTTCCACACTTCTCATTATTTACGGGTTGTGTAGTCTTAGGCAATTCACTAACCCCTTCTGATCTTCTGTTTTCTCTTAGATAAAGCAGAGATATTAATAACACCCTCAACAGTTGTTGCAAGGATTAAAGGAGATGATGTATGTGAAAGTACTTTGCAAACCGTAGAGAGCCATAAAATCTAAGATAATATGCAGACTTCTGTTTAATACTGTCTAGCAAAAGTGAGATGAATAATGAGAAAAGCAAGAAAACTTTCTCTTGTATAATAACTGATTCCTATCATAAAATGAAAAAAAATGTAAAATATTATACTTGTTGCTTTATAAAGCAGACATCCCATGTGCATTTTTAAGCTATGATATCTGCCAATAAAATTCCCAGGCTAGGCCATTCCTTTCCTATGAAAGCAAGTCACACCACTCCCAAGCTTCATGCAAACTGTCAGTACCATCTAAAAATACTCCTGCATATTATGAATTAATGCTTCCCACTTTGACATTACAATATCGTTTTTCTATACTCTCCCAGTGCTTTCCTCCAAGCATGATTTTATTAATGCTCATATTTGGTACAAGACAAAAATCTTTGCAAATATTTCTTCTTGTTTTTCTTTGGAACTGTGAGAGGAGACTGCTGGCTGTTGAAGGAGGGACAGGATGTCTTTTTTGGGCTGTAGTTGTATTTGGCTGATCCACTGAAGGAGAGACGGTGCTCTTAGGTGCCAATATTTGGTTAAGAGCTAACAGCAGAAAAATAGCTACTTTGGTAATTCAAGTGATGCTTCCTTGCAGGCAAGTGAGAGAACAGTCTTATGAGCTAAATAACTTTTCTTTTTTTTTTGTTTCCCAGTTTTGAATATTTTTATGTAAATTTACCCCAATTTACATCATTATTAGTATATAATTCAAATAACACTTTTGAACATCATACGTGGGTTAGATTTTCAATGTATGTGTATCTGTACTAAAGAGTAAAACATAGCAAGAGTGTGATTTGTCATTAACCAGGTTAAAGTGTGTAGATGACAAGCAGAATTTACTGTTCATATTTGTGCCTTCTGCACAAAGTATATCTGTTGTGTTTGATAGTTGGAGTCCAAATATTAATGATACTACTGTAGTCATATATCCTACAAAAGGCATTTACATTTTAAAGAACTAATTATATAGTCTTATCCTTGCCAAACTTATCAACCAAATCTGAGGCAAGTAATATTATTATCATGGAAAGCTAATCCACTATAGCTTTTTTCAAAGACATTTAAAGGAATTGATAATAATTGCAATAAACATTAATTACACGTTATATCTGTGCAAACTGTACCAGGGTAAATATTAAACCCACAGCAGAGTTTCTCAGAGTGTATTGCACAGAACAAATTTTCTACTGGATGTTGACAGGAATTTTGCAGGAACATTGTCAAATTGGCAAATAAGTTTAGGAAACCTAATTTTAAAGAAGGTTGAATGTTTCTTTACTCTGGACCTTTGTTATCTTAATAAGTATCATATATCATTATATTTATTAAAATTATATGACTGCTGAATGACTCATAGGCTTTAGAGAACACTGATTTTGAAATATAATATACAAAAGGAATCAATATTTCAAATTCTTTTTTGGAAAAATTGATAACCTTGAAATAAAAATCCCAAACTTTCATTGGAGCATTCAAGTTCATATAAAAAAACGATTAAATAGTGTATGTTGCATTGTTAAGCATTATTAAAAGATAACTTCATAGATTATTATATCAGTTTACAGTGCAAAAACATGGATATCTGCTCCCGCTTACACAGGGCTGATTAACCACTTGCATTCATCTCTGCTTCTTTGAGAAGCCTCATGAAAATTACTCTAAGGAGAGGGACAGAGAAAGCCATAAACCCCAGGAACATTGAGCCATAACTTGAGAGTACTTGAGCAACAAAACTTTGAAAGCTGAAAGTTGGTGGACAAGAATTAAACTAATTAGCTGAACTAAAAAGGCTGAAACCCAGACTTACAGAGTATGGAGCCAAGAACAAAGATGATTGGTACCACAGAACCCTAGAGTGTCAAGAATTGAAGAGGGTAAGTACATCTGAAGAGGGTGTATAGTTGGAGTTGAAAACTAGAGGATCAGTTGAAATTCTGTATTAGCATTAGTGATTCCTAGGTCCCCAGAACAGCGAGGCAAACTTTATTTCCTTATTCAGGAGAAGACAGAAAGCTTCCTTTCCGATCGCAGTGAGCTAGGGGGTCCTTGGACTTGGGAATAGCAGGTAGAGCTGAGGGCAAAATAACTAACCTGAACACAGGAAAACTGAGGAAATCTTTCCCCCACTAGATTCAAGAATCTCTGGAGAATTCTTATAACCTCTAGTCCAACAATAGAAGGATTTCTCCCTGACCTATAGATATTCAAACTGTCTGAGAAAGATAGAGGTCAAAATAAAAAACAAAATGACATCAAATTAAATATATGACAATAGAAATAAAATACTCCAAACAAATGTCAGAAGATAAAGTTGAGAAAATCTAAAGGACAGAGTAAAAAAACAAAAAAGAAAAAAAACCCTAGAAATCAGCAAAAAAAAAAAAAATTAGAAGATTAGTCCAGAAGGTCTAAAGTGTAACAATTTTTTTCTAATTTGACACTGTATTTTTATAGAGCAGTTTTAGGTTCACAGAAAAATTGAAAGTAAAGTACACACAGAGATTTCTCATGTACTCCTTGCCCCCACACATGCATAGCCTTCCCCATTATCAACATCCCCCACCAGAATGGTACATTTCTGACAATTGATGAACGTACATTGACACATCATAATCCCCCAAAGTCCAGAGTTTACATTCAGGTTCATTCTTGGTGTTGTATATTCTATGAGTTTGGACAAATGTATGTTGACATGTATTCATCATTATGGTATCATGCAGAGTATTTTCATCACCCTAAAAATCCTCTGTACTCCACCTGTTCATCCTTCCCCCTACTCCAACTCCTGGCAACTACTGATCTTTTTATTGTCTCCATAGTTCTGCCTTTTTCAGCAAGTCGTATAATTGGAATCATACATTATGTAGCCTTTTTAGATTGCTTTCATTCACTTACTAATATGCATTCAATGTTCTTTCGTATCTTTTAATGGCTTGATAGCTCATTTCTTTGTAGTGCTAAATAATATTTTCTTGCCTGGATATACCACAGTTTATCCGTTCACCTACTGAAGGACATTTTGGTTGCTTCCAAATTTTCACAGTTGTGAATAAAGCTGCTATGAACCTCCAAGTGCAGATTTTTGTGTAGACATAAGTTTTCAACTTCTTTGGATGAGTACCAAGGAGCACAATTGCTGAATCACATGGTAAGAGTATGTTTAGTGTTGTAAGAAACCCCCAAACTGTCTTCCAAAATAGCTATACCATTTTGCATTCCCACCAGCAATAATGAAAGTTACTGTTGTTTCACATCCTCACCAGCATTTGGTGTTGGCAATGTTCCAGATTTTTGCCATTCTAATAGGTACATGTAGTGACATCTTGTTGTTTTAATTTGCATTTGCCTGATGACATATGATGTGGAGCCTCTTTTCATATGCTTATTTGTCATCGGTATATCTTCTTTGGTGAGCTGTCTGTTAAGGTTTTTGCCCCATTTTTAAATTGGGTTATTGGTTTGCTTACTGTTGAGTTTTAAGAGTTCTTTGTATATTTTGGATAATAGTCCTTTATCAGATGTGTCTTTTGCAAATATTTTCCCACAGTCTGGCTTATCTTCTCATCTCTTGACATGATCTTTCACGGAGCAGAAATTTTTAATTTCAATGAAGTCCAACTTATCCATTCTTTCATGGATTATGCTTTCGACATTGGGTCTAAAAAGTCATTGCAATACCCAAGGTCATGTAGAATTTCTATGTTATCTTCTAGAACTTTTATAGTTTTGTATTTTACATTTAGGTCTATGATCCATTTTGAGATAATTTTTGTGGAGGGTTGTAAATTCTGTATCTAGATTCACCATTTTGCATGTAGATGTCCAATTTTTCAGCACCATTCATTGAAGACTATCTTTGTTCCATTGTATTGCCTTTGCTCCTTCGTCACAAATTAGTTAACTATATTTATGTGAGTCTATTTCTGGGCTCTCTATTCTGTTCCATTGATCTATTTGTCTCTTCTTTCACTAATACCAAACTGTCTTGAATACTCTAGTTTATAGTAAGTCTTAAAGTTGGCTAGTGTCATTTCTCCAATATTGTTCTTCCTTAATATTGTGTTGGCTATTCTGGTCCTTTGCTTCTCTATACAAACTTTAGAATCAGTTTGTCAATATCCATAAAATAACTTGCTGTAATTTTGATTGGAATTGCATTAAATCTATAGATCAAGTTGAGAAAAACTGACATCTTGACAATATTGAATCTTCTTATCCATGAACGTGGAATATCTCTCCATTGATTTAGTTCTTGTTTGATTTCATTCAGTAGGGTTACTTACCGTTCCTCATATGGGTCTTATACATAATTTGATAGATTTATACCTAAGTATTTCATTTTTTGGAGTGCTAATGTAAACGGTATTGTGTTTTTAATTTCAAATTCCACTTGTTCATTGTTGGTATACCTGAAAGCAATTGACTTTTGGATGTTAATCTTGTATCTTGCAACACTGCTATAGTCTCTTACTAGTTCTAGGAGCTTCTTTTTAGTTGCTTCGGATTTTTCACACAGACAATCATGTCACCTGTGAACAAAGACAGGTTCATATCTTCTTTCCCAATCTGTATACCTTTTATTTGCTTTTCTTGTCCTCTTGTTTTAGCTAGAACTTCCAGTACAATCTTGAAAAGGAGTTGTAAGATGGGACATCCTTGCCTATTCCTAATCTTAGTGGGAAAGCTTCAAGTTTTTCACCATTAAGTCTAATGTTATCTATAGGTTTTTTGTAGATGTGCTTTATCAAGGTGAGGAATTTCCCCTCTATGCCTAGCATACTGAGAATTTTTACCAGGAATGGGTGTTAGATTTTGACAAATGCTTATTTTGCATCTATTGATATGATTATGTGATTTTTCCTTTTTAGCTTGTTGATGTGATAGATTACATTATTTTTTGAATGTTGAACCAGGCTTGCACACCTGGGATAAATCCCACTTGATTTCAAAGACTAGAGACATTCATCTTTTGGTTCATATTATTTAACACAGATATGGTTTGGTTTTGTTTCACTTTTAAGTGAAAATATATATAATTGGACCACTTGTAAAGGTTTCTCCTCTCACCTTCTTCCACCCTACACCCCAGTGAATTTTTTGTTTTACCTCATTGAGATATAATTTCCATACCGTTTAAAATAAAATTTACCCTTTTACAATGCATAGTTCAATGACTTTTGGTATATTCTCAAAGCTGTGTAACCATCACCACTATCTAATTCCAGAACATTTTCATCATCCCAAAAGAAATCTAGTACACATTAGCAGTGACTTCCTATTCCCTGGCCCTTCAGACCCTGGCAATCCTTAATCTACTTTCTGTTTCTACAGAGTTGCCTATTTTAGACATTTCATGTCTATGGTATCTGGCCTTTTGTGTCTGGCCTCTGTCACTTAGCATGATGTTTTTAGGTCCATCCACACTGTGGCATGTATCAGTACTTCATTCCTTTTACGGCTCAGTGATATTTCATTGAATGGATCTACCACATTTTGCTTATCCATTTATTTGCTTGTGGATATTTGGGTTGTTTTCACCTTTTGGATATTATAAATAATGCTACTATGAACATCTGTACACATTTTTGTGTAAACACATATTTCCAGTTCTCTTGAGTACATACCTAAGGGTGGAGTTGCAAGGTCATGTGCTAACCCTATGTTTAACTTTTTCAGGAAATTTAAACTCTTTTCCAAAGCAGTTGCACCATTTTACATTCCCACCAGCAATATATGAGTGTTCTAATTTCTATACATCCTCACTAACACTTGTTATTGTCCATTTTTTTTGATTATAGCAATCTGAGTAGATATAAAGTGGTATCTTATTGTGGTTTCGATTTGCATTTCACTAATGACTAATGATGTTGTTCATCTTTTTATGTGCTTATTGGTCTTCTGTATATCTTCATTGGAGAAATATCTATTCAAATATTTTTCTCGTACTTAAATCAGATAATTTGTCTTTTTATTGTTGAGTTATAAGAGTTCTTTATACATTCTGGATGCTAGGTCTTTATCAAATATATGGTTTGAAATTTTCTTTTTCATTCTGTGGATTGTCTTTCACTTTCTTGATAGTGGCCTTTGATGCACAAATTTTTAAATTTTAATCAAGGCCAATATATCTATTTTTTCTCTGTTTATTTGGGCTTTAGTATCATATCTAAGAGACTATTGCCTAATCCAAGGTCACAAAGATATGCATCTATGTTTTTTCCAAGAGTTTTATAGTTTTAGCTCTTACATTTAGGTCTTGGATCCATTTTGAGTTATTTTTTATGTAGGATGAGCACTGTGTTTTATAAATAGAAAATGCACAGAAAATATTTACTGAATCAAATTGAGTTGAGGGTGAGATGACTAGAACATTGTCTTCTAATAGAATTTTATTCTACTGAGAAAGTATAGAGCTAGAATTGTCCAGAGAGATGAATGATAAATATTAAAAAATGTAATTCACATCCAGTATGATATATGGGAAAAACACATAAATGAAATTCTGGAGAGAGATTGTAGTTGATTTGCTGAGAGTGTGACTGTAATACATAAACTATGGTAAAGCATGTGGCTCATTGTAAATTACACATATGTTACACACATGTTAGAGGTGATTATTTGTAGTATTAGTCCAGTTTTGTCACCAAATTGCTTTGTGCCCTTGGGCAAGTTACACACTCTCTCTGCATCTCACTTTCCTTTGCTATGTGAAAACTTGATCATGTCCAGGGATTGCATATATTGTAGTGAGAAGAAAAAAGAAACAAGTGCAGAGCCTAGATGACATGGAGATATGTTGTATTGATATTCTAAGGAAAGCAGTTAAGAAATTACACCAAGAAATAACAGTACGCTAGAACTATCATCCAGGTGAGATAAGATGCTGGCAGACCAGAATATTTAATAACTAGGAGAAGAAAATAAGATGATATTAAAAACAAGTTTTAAGCAAATTGTATAATACACATCAAATGCAAAGGGACATAATATAATTTGTGTTTTTGATACAGCAAAAGTAACCTATGAGATCCATGTACAAAATTAAGCAGGATATTAATCCTTAATGGACAGTGAAAATTAGGAATCAAGATACTAATTCTTAGATAATAACATTGTAATAACTATAACATTTAATACTTGGTTACTATCAGGTTACAATTTTTTTTCTTTCTCTCCTCTCCATCCTCCCTCCCTCTCTCCCTTCCTTCCTTCTTTCCTTCCTTCCTCCCTCCCTCCCTCTTTCTTTCTTTTATTTTCTTTCCGTTGTTCAGATTTCCAATTTCTTAAAGAAATGCCAGTTTACTAGCTAATGCTATGGTTAGCCTCTGTTTGACTGTTTGTGTCACACCAAGTAGGAGCCAGTCTATTCCTAAGCATGAGAGTGTTTGTGCAAATGAATGTGAAGTCCTATTGATAACAATGCTCTTCTACAAACATTTGCTAAAATGCCATTGTCCCTCTAATGAAGAAACTGAAGCCAAAAAGAGGTTAAGGTATACACACACACACACACACACACACACACATATAAAGGTAATGTAGTGACTTGGGTTAGTTTATACTAGAATTTGAGGCATTTAAAATCTTGTGCCTTTTGCATTACTGGAAAAATCCTCATTCTAGATTAGAGTGTTACTATGTCCAAGTATCCTCTTTGAAAGTGAAAATAGTCCCTTATAATCATCTCTAAGAGCATAGCCCCACGAGGTCAGAGGTTACACAGGAGGAAAGGTCTCCAGGAGGTCCTTGGGGAAGAAAGGTAGAAAGAAGGAAGGAAGGAAGGAAGGAAGGAATGGAGGAAGGAAGGAAGGAGAAAGGAAGGAAAGACAGATTAAAGTCCTTAAACTATTTCAAAGTACTTAACAATATTTTGTTTTGAAGCAACCCTGAATCACTAGGACAAGGTCAATGTTCTGTTTTCTTTCAGTGGTGGACAATAATCCCCAAAGCCAATCAACACATTATAACAGATAAATGTTATCAAGTTAAAGGCAATGGCTAAAGCTCTCTGCAGCCCAGGGCTTCTCACTAAACACTCTGTCTGCACATGTGTCATCTAACATCATGTGGGGTGTGAATTGGTCCTGAGACACTCAATATTATATACTTTTTGAAATAACAGAGAAAGATTTAATTATCTCAGTGTAGTCTCATGTGGTCTATTTTATGTTAGTCTAATTCTTTGAAAATTGATAATTCATATAAGTTGTGTTTCTCTATTAAGCAGAATATGTAATTACCCAGAACTTTTCATCATCTACGTTAGAAAGATTATTTGAATCACTCTTACCTTTTAAAAATATAGATAATAAATTAAAACATTGTCTTCTTTGAGCCTTATAGTTTCCATTACGGTGAAAATAATTTTATATCAGGGTTTTTTTTTTTTCCGTTAAAAAATATGTATAACCCTCTACGACATTTCTTGCTTTCCCTAACAAAGAGGGTATAAAAACTCAGGTAAGGTTCTGGATAAAAAGAGATGAGATCTCTGACTGAAACATCCTTTGCTGAAATTTCTATCTTCTTATAGTAAAACGTTATGCTAGACAATTTTCCTAACATATTTAGCTTCGTTTCTCACTGAAATAAAACATTGTAATTAAACAATTAAGGTAACAGTTAATATTATCTATTGAAGTTTTTTTTCTTTATTTTGGTTCTAATTTTATTTTTGTCCCTTCCACAGTATTGTATAAAAGTATTCATTTAATTCTCCTATCTGTATTTCAGGTGTTAATTCCTAACTATATTTTTCAAATGAAAGTAGGAAATTTGCCAAATAGGTTTGTTAACGGTGCATTAACTCCTTGTTATCCCCCAGGATGGAAATTAAGAGAGACGACACACGGGAGTAGAAAAGTAAAAGTTTATTGGCTTGCACATAGGATAGGCACAAGGGAGCCAGTTTGGAAATGAAAGGGACAGGTGACCGGCTTGTTAGGGATCGGGACTGTGGGGCTTTTATGAGGCAAAGGTAGGGGAGGAGGGTCTGGTCATGGCATGTAGGGGGTGGTGTTGTGCTTGAGCCTGCGCTGGTCCGCGTAGCAGCCACTACATGCGACGCATGCGTCATTAGCATGTTAGCTCTCTACCCCGGGTGTGCTTTTTACTCTGCCGTGGGGCTAGGGCCACCTTCAGTGGACTCCTGGGTGCTAGTGCGCATGCGTAAACCCGGGAAACTCTTGAAACTGTGGAATGTGGATCTTGGTGATCTGTATCTGATGCTGCTTTCGGATGGTTAGGGGCCTTATCTTGTTAGGCCAAGGGCCTTGCAATGGCCCTGGTTGGTTCCTCTCACCTGCCCCTTTCGGCACCAGCTTCCTTGTGCCTCTCTTATGCACAAACCAATAAACTTTTACTTTTCTTCTCCCATTTGTTGTCTCTCTTGATTTCCATCCTGGGGGACAACAGGGACCCAACAGGTTGGTTCTATAAGAGAGAGTGAATTAGCCAGCAACGGGCCTTTCAGTAAAACCAAAGGAAGTAGCATACATTCATGTCCATTTTATTGCTAGGGGCGCATTTTATTGCTAAGTAGGTACAGGAACCAACGGCTTTATGCGTTGATGATAATATCAGACATAGTGTATTCATCTGTGTGTGTGTGTGTATAGTTGTGAATAGACTAACCAAGATTAATAATCTTATTTATGTAAAGATTCACTCTGAAATCCAGAGAGAGATTTGTTCTTTCCTTTCTTTTTTTTTTTTTAAATATATTTCAATAAATATTTTTGGTGAAATTTTTGAGACACTAGCACAAATATTTTGAGGAAAAATTAGTATTTTCATTAACTGAAATAGAAACAAAATTTTCAGTTGATGTAATAGAGAACATTTGTGATATTTTACTAGAACTTTGTTGAGGCTTTTAAAGAAAAATTAAGCTCCATGATTATGTAAATTGGAAGAAGAGTTGAGCAGAAATTCATTTAAATATCTGTCTTAAAACTATTTGTTGTAAAATTTGAGAAAAGGGGCTTTTAAGATGTGATGAAGTGTTAAGTTGTTCTTCTTTATTTAAAACAAGTGATATTTGAAATCCGTTTTCCTTTCCTTAAATGGAACATTATTAAATTGTTTATATTTTGTAGACTTCACTTTGAACATTATTAATAGTTCCTAAAAATGCACATAAAATGATTTTTTTAAACCAAGTAGTACTTTACCTTTAAGCAAAGTAGTACTTTACCTTTTTTAAACCAAGTAGTACTTTGTAAAAGTAAAAAATATACATCAATTGGGTTAATCCCAATATTCATGCTTTGAATTTGTTTCAAAGGAAGGCATACTGTAAAAATTATTTTGCATTGTTTACGTATATATATTTATAGTGAAAGTTGCTCTCTTAATATGCTAAACTCCAGCCTTCTAGGAAATTTTTTAACATTTAGGCAGAGCTTCAACCCTAGTTTTTTCTGAGGACATAACCTAACTAATCAAGTCTCAGCTATATTTTTATTTCCCTGATCTCCATTATATGCCATGTTTACACAAATAATCTGGCACTGGTGATTTACTATTGTTTAATGTTTATGTTTTTCATATGAATGTCTCATCAACACAAATATTCCATAATGAGCCAGGTCTGAGGACTATAGCCCGAGGCCTTCCTTCCACAAGGAAGGCCCCAAAGAAGTGGGGTGTACAGAGTGGTTACATACCATCTGGGAACAAAGGGCATACATCACATATGACAGGAGTATCTCTTTTACTACTGTCACGAGATGCTTAGCTGGCACGGCAGGTTCTTGGTCAGCAGATCAGTGGTCACAAGGTAAGCATAGCAGGTCAGAAATTAATCCTTAGTTTCCAGGAAGAGATGCTTATCCTTAAAGACTTAAGGGGAAGTTACAACCCTATCCTTAAGGGCATCATTCTTGTGTTTGGGACATTGTAAATGTTTAAAACTGATGTGCAATGCATGCTCAACAGGCCACGTCAGGTCCTTTTGGAAAAACAAGGTCAGGCAAAATTGGTTTTAAACCAAATGGCCTCCTCATATACTCTAATATATCCTATCGCTTTTCATTTATTTATGAGTTTTCATCTTCTCTTTCTGTCTAAAAAACAAACTTTTTAAAGATGGCACTATGCATCACTCATCTGTACATTCCATCTCACACAGAACTGTGGGCAGGCACCTATATCAGAGCTCAGGAAAGAGCGTGGACTCTAGGGCAAGATAGGTTTGGATTTAAATCCTGGCTCTGCCACTTTATAGCTGTGATCTTGAAAAGTTGTTTCCTCAATTTCCTCTTCTTTAAAACAGCAAGAAAATCAGAGTTAACTCATTGTTAAGACTAGCAAAGATACTCTCAAGTACCTGCCTACAACTCTGTACATTTTCACTCTTCAATGTTATCTTTCATTTATTGTTATCTTTCATTTCTCCTTCAAAACACCTTCACCTCTCCTCACAACTGCTTGCAAGAGCCATTTTTTTTTTAAGTTTTTACTCCCCCTTCCCGCCCCCTTGTTTTAATGGTTGCTTTATGGTGTCCCTAATTCCAAACCAACATAAAAGACCTGGTAGAATTTTACTTATATTTCATAAAGTCTTTGCAGTGGCCCAGGCAAAAACTAAAAGAACAATTTAACCTTACTAGAGAAATCGCTTATGGCTGTTAGGATCAATTTGAGATTTTATGCTTAATGGTTTTACTTTGCAAACTATTGAATGTCTATTTCATTGGATGGTTCAAAGAATTAGGTCATTTGCTTAAAGGAGGGAGATAATAAGACCAATGTGGTAAGGCAGATCACCACTGCCTAGTTGTTTTCGCTGGATTTGGTGCTTTGACTACATTTGTATCCTGAGGCAATTAAATGAGTAAGTTATTTTAATCAATCAGAATCCAGTTCATCTACAAGAAAGAAAAACTCACATTCTACTCCTGCTTGATATTGTGAATGCAGCCACACTCTTCCCTATGATTTCCTTCATTAAGTAGTAGATAATAACAACAATAAACAAACACATAGGGACAGAGATTGGATTGGTGGTTACCAGAGGGGAAGGGGGGAGGGAGGAGGGTGAAAGGGATAATTCGGTACATGTGTGTGGTGATGGGTTGTAATTAGTATTTGGGTGGTGAACATGATGTAATCTATGCAGAAATAGAAGTATAATGATGTACACCTGAAATTTTTAGAATGTTATAAACCAATGTTACTGCAATAAACAAAAAATTAAAAAACAAAGAAAAGCAATACTTTCACTCATAGAGATGAGAACATTGTGGCCTTGAGATGACTGCCACGATCGCAGAGCTTCTGAACATCTTGCTTCCACAATAGCACTTTTTTTCCCACTAATGAGCTCAATGCTTCTTAAACACCTGTTCCATGTCATCTTACATAAATTCCTTTCATTTTACTTACATTGCAAAGGGTTCCCTCCTATTGCTGTACTCTCCATAGGGGTGGAGGTATAGCTGGAACATGTAACACTGGAAATTACTTCTAAAAAGCACACTGACAATTGCTATCATTAACACAATTGATCACTAAGCTCTTATGTCTGGAAAAAGAGGGTCAAGGCATCGTTAAACAGATCCAGATTCTCCCAGGCTATTATGAGGATGATATTTTGGTGAAAAGTTTAATGCTAGAGGAAATTTTGAATCTCTTTTAGCATTGGTTAGATAAAGAGCGTGAGTACCTTTCAGCTAACGTATTCACTGATCCCCTCTAGTCCCACCATTTGGTACCTCAGCCTCAAACCACAAAGAGTTTTGAATGTTGTGGGAAAGGTTTCATTGGCATCACTTATTGCTATTAAAGCAATTCCCTTCTGAATGTTCGCTGCCAAAGTATGTGGTACCCTGTGGAGCAAGAGGATGAGGATATAGATTGCAGTGAGGCTGAACAGTTTGCACTTCCTAGCAGTGACACCAGACATCAATCTTTCCTAAAGACAGCCGAGAACACATGAACGTAAGAACTCTTTAAAAAGAACAAACGAGGCATTATCCAACCAAAAAAAAAAAAAACCACCAAAGCATTTTCCTAGTGAGTTTCTCAAGGATGGAAATGCACTGAAATTACTTAGATTGTCATGTTGGTTGTTTAAGGAAACAACTAAAAAGCAATCTCTATTTTATAAGGTAGATATTTACGAGGTTTAAATTATGTACAGCGTAGTGTTTGAAAATCATTTAATTGCATCTCGAAGTATGTGTGTGTTTCATGTTTTACATGTGCGTATCAGCTGGCCTTTAAAAGAAGGCTAATTCAGTCACAGTTAATCTGTTTCACATGTTTGCAGCATCAAACGTGACATCATTATAGGAAATCACGTTGTGCAACTCTGCAACACCAGGAGAACTGGTTCTTTTTTTTGGTCATTTGACAACATTTCGGACAAGTTGATAGGAAGAAAATAGAGAATTACTAGGAGAAATGTGTTAAAATCATTGTTTTGACCTATACTAATTTGTCGTGTTATCTACTAATAGATTTGTGGTTGCTCAAATTCACATTGCACTGCAAAGCTCAGAGATCAAGGCAAGTTGTTGTGGACTCATGGGTGTTAGATTGTGCTGAGAAATGTTCAGTGTGAGCCTTAGCGTTTGGTAGTATTTTGCTTTGTGACCTTTTACCTGTAACCAATATAACTGATCTTCATTGCATGCACAATAACTTTAAAAATAACAATTTGTGATGCTAACGACATTATAACACGTTTCCAATAACTTGTTTTTGAAATTATATTTAAATGTAACAGTACTCCTAGGGAAGAGTATTTTTTCAATAAAAAAATATGGTTCTTTGTATTTGACAGAGTAGAATTAAGTCCAGTTCACAGTACAACCACACATATTTGGAATGGCAGAAGAGTGGGAGAGAAGGGGTATGCTGAAAACCTTGATTGATTCCTTTGGATTTTATGAGCCAGTGAGGATTACACTGCAATAGAACCCCATGCATAGCCCAACGTGTTTTTAACCATCTCTTTGTTTTCCACTTGGGGATTTAAAAATGTTTAAGGAGTTTTGTGCAGCCACATTCTTTATTTGTTTTTGTTTTAATGTTTGAGGCTTCTGGAAAGAAAATAGGATAAACTGATGTATCATATTCATATTCTGCCAACCTCAAAAGTGTATCAAAAATATATATCTTCAAGTAAAGATTAATTTTATGATGAGGTAAGCTTCACTATGAGCAAGTGAGATGGCTCTAGTTGTGACATCCTGCAAATGGTGAGAAATCTAAAAACAGCATCCAGGTGAATGGGCTCAAAGATTGATATGTCACCTTCAGGACCAGAGAGGCAGCAATATACCACATGATAATATTTAATGTACTTTGAGGAATTAGAGGAAAATGTTCTGTAATATGAAAGCCATTTCATTATTTTAGAATTTGTGTCAAATACAGTTTTTGAGTTTCTTCATGCACTGTTCCTTATGAATGTCTCTAAAATGTCAAATTTTTGAAAAAAGAATATCTCACATTTTATTATTGATCTGCACAAAAAGTAATGTTTCTCATGTTCCCTTTGCCGTTCCACATTTCTCTTCATATTTTCTCATATGCATGATTGTTCCCATTAGTAATAAAACCAACGTTTAGGACTGTTTGCTACAGTGTATTAGAAGACAATATCACGAGCTAATGTGAAGTCATTTTTAAAATTTATTCATTCAGAAATACTGGTTTTTGTCCTGATTATGCGCTAAGCACTGCATGAAAACACAGGCTAAGAAAAAGTCATAGTCCAAGGCTATGAAAAAGCACTGAGATCTAGTTCTGCTTTGAGGTCTTCCCTGGCTGTTATCTCCTTTGCCTGGGAGGCAAACATGACGGTGATGCCTTTAAGAAAAAAGGACTACAGGGGACAGAAATCAAGACAATGAGATAGATTCCAGACATAATATGTATAGAATTCCCAAAAGGAATTCAGACCCAGAAGTCAACAGAGACCTGTAGACTAAAGTATTTGGGAGCCATCAACGTCTAGATAAGTGATTATTGAGGTCACTTCAGGTGATAGTACACCATGAGAAACAGTGAGCGAGGAGCAAAAAAATAAGAGTTGGTTCCTTTAAGGTGGGTGACAACAAGGGAAGAAGTCAGGGAAATGCACCTGGCCTGAATAAAGAAGATAACTGGAAGCAAGGGATGTTACAGAAGCCAAAAGAAAAGATTTTCAAGACAGAAACAGTGGTCAAATGTTTTAGAAAACTCAAATAGGATGACATCTAAAAAGAGATCTTTAGTTTTGGCATGAAAGAGGCCAGTGATGATTTTAGAGAGAATTAAGTGGTATTAACTATGAGCTAAAGAAGGATTCAGAGGTAAGGAAGTAAATAATCTGCTTTTTAAAGATGTTTGAAATAAAAATAAATTAAGGAAAGGAAGGTCAAGGGATCAAGTTTTACGAAGTGAAATGTTTGGATGTGACTGAAATTAGGGAGAGGGAATCAGTGTAAAGGAAAAGGAAAAATTTTAAAAGTGTTAATTTTACTAAGGAAAAAATATATATTTAGCAAATAGTGTGACTTGGTATTGATTATTCAAATGAACCAGTTTTATTTGATAAACATGGGTTTAATCAAGAAAAATATATTAGTGTCTACTATGCAAAGACACAGTGATAGGTGCTGTGGAAAATACAAAGATGGACAAATTAATCTATCTCATTAAGAAGCTTATAAAATAGGGGAGGCTGCAAAATAGCAGAGTATTTGTGATATTAGAGGCTTAGGAGGAATAGGATTGTATAATAATTGTGGCTGAAAGGGCTAAATAGCATTTCTGAAGAAAATGACATATGTAGTGGTCCTTGAAAGATGAACATTTTGACAGGTCACACACTGCAGTGGACCATGAAAGTGTTGAGAGTGTTCAAGAAGCCCAGAGAATGGAGGGTACATGAGAAAGAGAAAGAAGAAGATACATATATTTTCATGTAATGTTCATGTGTCACAAACTGCTACTTTTTTGATTTTACTTCAATCATTTAAAAACATAGAACCATTCTTAGCTTGCTGGCTGTACAAAGCAGATGTAGGCTGGAATTCGCCCATGATGGCAGTTTGCTGACCCCTGCACTACACTGTGAGTGATATAAGGGCAGCATATCTTGTACATAGATATCACACAATGAATATTCGCTGATTGTACTAAGGCAACGAGGCCTCAATCTAGGAAGAAGGTATGAGATAGGAAAGGAAGAAAGCCAGTGATATAGTAGATTGATGGAAGCCAAGAGTGGAATCTTGATGGGGGTTGGAAGGAGAAAAAAGGAGTTATCAGAGGTACAATATTCGTATTACAAGATCAGAAACAGAAAAAGGAAGCATGGGGAGAAAACAATGAATACAGTTAAATAAATAGCATTTGAGTTTGAAGGTCATGTAGCAATGGGGTCATGGTTGGGTGACTTAAGGGTTAAAAATATGAGGTTACTCCTTTTAGAATAATGGGGATTATGTTCCTGTATAACCACTTCCATCTCTCAATGCCCAAGGGTCAAAGAATATTACATGAGACCTCTTCCTCCAGTAGTAGTAAGACCTGGTAGTCATTGATGTCCTTCCTTTTAAACCAGATTTAAGGAGAACTTTGAAGGAGACAGAGGAAAGGGCAAAGTAACTCATCAAAGTAACAACGTTCAGTTCTAAGTGTCAAGAAGCGGTAATAACAGAGTGATGAACAAACAGTTCCAAATGCACAAAAGGAAATCTATCACATGCAGATTGCTTCCTCAAAGACCAGTGACAATGCTAACCCATGTCAGAATAACACCATTCACAAGGGGTAGATTGACCTGTTCCAATGGGCACATTCAGTTCTGATTCAGTCTGGCGCCTTTATTGGACACCATTCTATTTCTTGCAAATTCCGTAATACTGAAAGTTTCTAACAAGAAAACTAGAATCATTTGCTATGAAGCAGTAAAAATTAGTTTCAAAACACACGGCTGGCCTGGTGGCTCAAGCGGTCATGTGCGCACGCTCTGCTGTGGCGGCCTGGAGTTCGCTGGTTCGGATCCCGGGCGCGCACCAACACACCGCTTGTCAGGCCGTGCTGTGGAAGGCATCCCATATAAAGTGGAGGAAGATGGGCATGGATGTTAGCCCAGGGCCAGTCTTCCTCAGCAAAAAGAGGAGGGTTAGCAGATGTTTGCTCAGGGCCGATCTTCCTCACACACACACACACACAAAATTAGTTTCAAAACACAAAGGCCAATGGTAAGACCAATAGAAAGCCCTTATTATTAGCAAAGAAATCCTGGTGGGTTTTTGTTGTTGTTGACAGAGGTAATCCACATCCACTCATGAGGCTGATTAGTGAGAGAATGAAGACAGATTGCAGGCACTTTCTAACGATTGGTTTTAGTGCTATTTTTTCCTCCTTTCCTGTCTTCTCCTGACAATCTCTGGTTGTGTTTCTTTCCTGTTCACTTCCTTATATTGCTCACCTTTTAAACTTTGGAGGTTATTTGTTCTTGGATTCTGTGACTTGTGGAGACAAATTATTATATCAATCATTGTTTCAAACATGATACAGCAGAAGTTCCTATGTCTCACCACAGGCGAGCATGCTGCACAGAAGGAGTGTCGTAGGAGTGCTTACCAATCCTAGCTAACTTTATTGACATAAACATAGTTCTTGTCTCATGATTTCTGCCCCTGATTGTGCTAATTAGGTCATTATGAATGCCAAATCTATATCATTAAATACTCTAGAAGATTTCTTGCTCTTAATCCATGTAAAGCATGTGGATTCCTTGGAATATGAATAGATTGTAAGACTTTCATGATAAAATCACTAACAGCACCAAAACCTAGGTCACAATGTTAATGTGGCTGCTCACAACCAAGACCCAAGTGCACTAGAGTTTGGATTAATTGGATAAATGGATAAATGATCTTCATGAGACATAAAAATCATCAAATTTGTAATTATTTTAAAATGTAATACAGATAAGTTTTATTTCAAAGGATTTTTATCTAATTCTGACAACTTTTGCAGAGAGTGATAGTTTTCCTAAGGACACAGCTAATTTTCCCCATGGTTGAGAGGTATGGGAATCTCCCTTAACCAAAAAATATCTCTTCACTGGCCTATTATAGTTCAGGAAATTTCAGTATTCATACCATTTAAGAATACTTTTTCTCAATAACACCTTTTCTATCAAGTGAGGAAGAGCTCTTTCCAGGCATCATCAGTGATATAAATCAGAATTCTCTAGCAGATTACCTGGCCCATGGCCTAGGGCTGAGGAAGTATAAGTTTGAAGTGAGAGAAGAGAAGTCTAGGGGATTATTTGGTTTTGGCCAGTATCAACACACTAAATGACTAGAAGAGGGATATAAATGGAGAACGATGGAGCTTAGAGGAAGAAGACTGTACATTAAAATCAAACTGTCTTATTCACATCATTACTTTTAGGCAACCTTGCATATAACCTTGTAATAGACTGAACAGTAAAGTCAAAAATTACAATTTTATTCTTGAGCTAGCAGGCAACCAGTTTATCTCATGAGTTGGAAGTGCTACAGACAATATATGGGTTGACATCATTCAGTCTGCTTCCAATGATGGCTACAAAGTGGAATCCTCTCTGCTTTCATTCATAAATATGCTATTTCTTTCTGTTCTGTCTATGGGTGGAGCCATTAGCACCATATTACGTATCTGTATGCCTAAATGTGGAATGTAATATGAAACTGTGTATTCTTATATCTGTCTATTTGTCTACCTTAAAAATACATAAACACATGTACACACAGATGTACAAAACACGTGTGCATGCGTGTGTATGTAAATTACACTAGAAATGTACCGCATTTTCTTTTTCTCTACATAGATTCACTTTTATTATTCCTCCTTTTTAATTCCCAAAACAGATATACGAGCAATTTCTTCCCATGAATGAGCAGTATTTAGAAATCTTGATTGTAAGATTGGCTCTTAAGGACAAGGTGCACTTTTTTCTCAAAGAAATGCGTCTTTGTAAACTTAGGTTCTCAGATCTGCCTGTATAAAGACATATAGCTAATCGGGAAACTGAAATACTGTTCTATAGGACATAATTACCATGTTCAATAATATTTTAGGAGGGAACTGCTTTTAGCCTTTCAGTTTGGGAAGCCAAAGAGCATCCCCCTTTGCAGTGGGATGAGGAACACCCTCTCACTTTCTGTTCCATCTGCCTGATTTAGGATAAGAGAAGTACACATTTAATTTCAAGATATGGCTGCTTTGGTGTTTTGTGGTTTTGGACAAGGGCTGTAACCTGGAAGGAGTTAGATAAAGAAAGTAAAGTGTGGAGAGAGATTGAAAGTGAGAGACTGTTGGGGGCTCATCCCAGTTGCTAGCATGAGCTTCTTTCTTTTTTTAGTTCTATCACTCCTCAAGGCCTGTCCGTCTGCTTCCCTTTTTATTCCTAATACCTCTTGTTTGTCATAGGGACCTTTATTCCTAGCCTTGTATTCTAACTTGTGGAACAGAACGTGGTCCTCTAGCTTCTCCCCTTCTCTCTGTCAGGGAAAGCCCACAGTTCTGCTAAAGTTTTCTAAAAGCTCTTACCCCTGGATCTGGCAAGGCAACAAGGAAAGTTTCCCACTAAACCATCCTATGCTTTATATATTTAGATAGTAAATAAGATCATACATACCCAACAAAACGGTGAACAAAATTTTGTTTCGTGAACAAAATTAAGATTCATCTGCATTTTGAGAAAAACAAATAGTCAGACTTGGGCTTTCCACAGTAGGGTAATGATGAAAGGAGTGGAGTGTAAGAGCAGGAATAGTGCTGAGAAGGCAGTGGGCATTCTTGGAGGAACATGGAAACGGAACTGGGGTAGTAGATGCTTCTAACAAGATAGGAGACTTTTGTTTTCTTTCCTTGACGTTCCCTGCCACAAGGCGAGGTAAGCCTCTCATTAGAATGAAGTGAGGGATGACTCAAGGTAGCAGAAGAAAGAGAGAGGGGAAAAGTCTACAGGATGTGTTCTGGATTTCCTATAGCCATCTCTTTGAAGCAGTCATTTTGGAAGATTAGTGATAATGAAATATGTTACTTCGAATCGTGCTAGTTGGAGGTTGCTTTTAGAAACATAGGTACCAGTTTACCCAGCATGCTATGAAGTGCTTTCCCTGTGAAGTCAGTCTGTAGGAAACACTGAGTGGTAGAGAACATAGATTTGTAATAAGGTGACTGATACTGGTGGTTATCACATCACATTCATATGTATTAAGAGCAAAAGTTACTAGTGGGGAGGTAGTAGAGTTAGTTCACTGAACTATAACAAATCCCCGTGACTTAATGAATAAAGATTTATTTCTCACTTACATCCTGGTTAAATGTGGGTCAGTGGGGACACTCTACTCCATGCGATCATTCAGATATCCCAGATCCTTCATCTCTCCTTCCATCTTTGCATACCCCAGGGCCTCAGTGTCCTCCGCTGAATATTCTGTATGTTGCTTGCAGTTGGAGGGGAGCAGAGAGAATGTGGAGGAGGCACACCAGTTCTTTACCTTGTCTTGAGGTGACACACATTATTTCCACTCACACTGCATCATTGAGAATCAGTCATATAAACCCACTGAGGGGCAATGGGCCTAGAAAATATGGTTTCTGCAACTGATAAAAATGATTAATACTAATAGGAATCATAATCATTACTTAGGCAAGTTATTAAATCTCATTGTAACTCCATGTCCTCATCTATAAAATGGAAACTATACAAATTTCTCTCTTTTAGTACAGTTATGGGTCATATATGAATTAATATATACAAAATGTTTAAAATATTTCCTAGTACATGCTAAGTACTTTTTTGTGTTTACAATCATTGCTCTTATTACTGTTATTATTATTATTAATAAATCTCATCTTTGAGTAAGACAGGGAGAGACTTTTATGGCAATTGTAACCATTGAGGTAAGTAAGCAGTGACCCAAATTTGAGTTGCATGAGGTATAGTGAAATCTCGTTTCTAGGACATTTGAGATTAGACAATAGAGAAAGACCGGTAGGGAAGTTGTCACTTAATCTCTCAGACAGAGGGAAGCTAATGTCTTCTTACCTTCCGTGGAAGCCCTGGTTATAAAAATCTTTAAAAAGTTTTTATAAAATTGTGACTACAAAGTGATGCAGAGTATGTGCAATTTACCCAGAATTATTTTTTTTTTAAGGGATGTAAAACTTTCCTGTATCAGTCAGTTCTTTCTATATCTTTCTTTTGCTTCTGTGTGGTTGTAGGTTCTTTGAGGGTTTTTTTTTTTTTATTTTGTGCTTTTACCTATCAGAATACCTACACAAAGATTTGTACATAGTAAGATTCAATAAATTAGTGCTAAAAAAGTCTTTATTTTTAAAAATCCACAATTTAAATGTAATCTTATTAAATATAATCTTAATTCTTAGACTTTTCCAAATGGATTTAAAATGGAATACAACTGACATAAATATGGACATGTCACAATTCTAAAATCACTTTTTTTTGTTTTTGGTGAGGAAGATTGGCTCTGAGCTAACATCTGTGCCAATCTTCCTCTATTTTTAACATGGGTCATCTCCCGAGCATGGCTGACATGTGGCATATGTCTGCTTCCAGAATCCGAACTCGCGACCCTGGGCCGCCAAAGCAGAATGCACTGAACTTAACCACTAGGCCGTGGGGCTGGCCCCACATGTTTCATTTTTGCTGCAAGTGAATGCAGTAGGTAGTAATATCATTCTTATCAATATGATTTCAGTTAATTTTAGCAATTTGTCAAATAACTCAATAATAAGCATTACATTTATTTCTTGCTTTTGCATTGTATAGAACAGAAGTTTTGATTGAAAAGATGATATAAATTCTTATGAATTTTTTGTGCTTCTTACTAAAAAGCTATATCTTCTTTTATTTTCTTTTCTTTAAACTTTGAAACGATATAAACATATAAATGGAGAAATCTCCTTTTAAAATTATGCATGCTAGAATTTAAAAGTTTCCATTTGAACAGAAATGAAAACAATGTATTAATGTTGTGATTGCTAGAGAGATAAGAGTGACAGGTTAGTGTTTGTGACAATTTTAGTGCCATCATTTGTTACCTCGTCTAGAGAGATGATTTAATATCTACACGTTGCCAAACATCCAGGTAAAAAGTGAAAAATTTGGTCAATATTTCAGATGACTGGTTTCTATGATGCTGAACATCTGGATATATGCGAAATGTGTTGAACAAAAATATGAAGGTCCAACCAATTCATCAATTTAATTCTCATTTATCTGACATTTTTAGATATACTTAGTAATTTGTGTTTTGGTATTAAGTGGGCAAAGGACAGATTAGAATAAAATACAACAAAGAATATCAGTCTACTCATCAAATGAATTAGCAATGCCATCAATTTTATCATCACTATTTAATTTGCAGCTATAGGAAGTGAATGAAGTTGTGATGTTAAAATTGATGACATTGCTAATTCATTTACTGAGAAGAGAATAGGAAAATAAGTGAGGGTATATTCATTGTTATTCACCAGCTATTATATTTTCTAGTTAGACTTTAGTTTGAAGCTTGAGTCTGTCACTAACTTTTTGTTTGCTTAGCTCAATTAGCTTCTTGAAATCATTTATCAATCATGCTTGTCTGTTTGGAAGAGATAAAACGAGCTTTTAAAAGAATCATTTATATCTGTTATCTTCGAATTCAAAGTAACAATTGTTTTCATTAAAAAACTGAAAGCTTAATTTTTTTATATAGGCATACCTCATTTTATTGTGCTTAGCTTTATTGCACTTCACAGATATTGCATTTTTTCACGGATTGAAGGTTTGTGGCAACCTTGCGTCAAGCAAATCTATTGGTGCCATTTTTCCAACAGCATTTGCTCACTTTTTGTCTCTGTGTCACATTTTGGTAATTCTCGCAATATTTCAAACTTTTTCATTATTATTATATTTGTTATGGTGATCTGTGATCAGTGATCTTTAGTATTACTACAGTAATTGTTTTGAGGTGCCACAAACTTTGCCCATATAAGACAGTGAACTTAATCGATAAATGTTATGTGTGTTCTCACTGCTCCACCTGCCAGTCATTCCCCATCTCTCTCCCTCTCCTCAGGCCTCCCTAGTCCCTGTTTCCCAACAATGTTGAAATTAGGCCAATTAATAACCATACAGTGACCTCTAAATGTTCAAGTAAAAGGATGAGTCACACCTCTCTCACTTCAGGTCAAAATCTAGAAATTATTAAGCTTAGTGAGGGAGGCATGTCAAAAGCTGGGATAGGTCAAAAACTAGGCCTCTTGCTCCAGTTAACCAAGTTGTAAATGTGAAGGAAAAGTTCTTGAAGAAAATTAAAAGTGATACTCCAGTGAACACATGAATAATAAGAAAGTGAAACAGCCTTATTGCTGATGTGGAGAAAGTTTTAGTGGTCTGGATAGAAGATCACACCAGCCACAGCATTCCCTCAAGCCAAAGCCTAATCTAGAGCAAGGCCCTAGCTCTCTTCAACTCTATGAAGGCTGGAGAGGTGAGGAAGCTGCAGAAGAAAAGTTTGAAGCTACCAAAGATTAGTTCATGAGGTTTAAGGAAAGAAGTCGTCTCCATAACAGAAAAGTGCAAGGTGAAGCAGCAAGTGCTGATGCAGAAGCTGCAGCAAGTTATCCAGAAGATCTCGCTAAGATCATTAACGAAGGTGGCTACACTAAACAATAGATTTTCAATGTAGATGAAATAGCTTAATATTGGAAGAAGATGCCATCTAGGACTTTCATAGCTAGAGAGGAGAAATCAATGCCTGGCTTCAAAACTTCAAAGAACAGCCTGACTCACTTGTTAGGAACTCATGCAGCTGGTGACTTTAAGTTGAAGCCAATGCTCATTTACCATTCCGAAAATCCTAGGGCCTTTAAAAATTATGCTAAATCCACTCTGTCTGTGCTCTATAAATGGAACAACAATGCCTGGATGACAGCGTATCTATTTACAACATGGTTTACTGAATATTTTAAACCCACTTTTGAGAGCTATTGCTTAGAAAAAAAGATTTCCTTCAAAATATTACTGCTCATTGACAATGACAATGCACCAGGTCAACCAAGAGTTCTGATGGAGATGTACAATGAAATTAATGTTGTTTTCATGCCTGATAACACAACATGCATTCTGTAGCTCATGGATCAAGGAGGAATTTCAACTTTCAAGTCTTATTATTTAAGAAATACATTTCATAAGGCTATAACTACCATAGATAGTGATTCCTCTGATGGATCTGGGCAAAGTAAATTGAAAACCTTCTGGAAAGAATTCACCATTCTAGGTGCCATTAAGAACATTTGTAATTCACGGGAAGAGGTCAAAATAACAACATTAACAGGAGTTTGGAAGAAGTTGATTTGAACCCTCATGGATGATTTTGAGGGGTTCAAGACTTCAGTGGAGGAAGTGACTGCAGATGTGGTAGAAATAGCAAGAGAACTAGAATCAGAAGTGGATCCTGAAGTTGTGACTGAATTGTTGAAATCTCATGATAAAACTTTAATGAATGAGGAGTCGCTTTTTATGGATGAGCAAAGAAAGTGGTTTCTGGAGATAGAATCTACTCCTAGGGAAGATGCTGTGAAGATTGTTGAAATGACAACAAAGGGTTTGGATCATTACATAAACTTAGCTGATAAAACAGTGGCAGAGCTTGAGAGGACTGACTCCAATTTTGAAAGAAATTCTACTGTGGATCAAATGCCATCAAACAGCATCGTATGCTACAGAGACACTGTTTGTGAAAGGGAGAGTCAGTGAGTGGTGTAAACTTCATTGTTATCTGATTTTAAGAAATTGCCACAGCCACCCCAACCTTCAGGAACCATCACCCAGATAAATCAGCAGCCATCAACATTGAGGCAAGACTCTCTACCAGCACAAAGATCGTGACTTACTGAAGGCTCAGATGATGGTTAACATTTTTTAGTAATAAAGTATTTTTTAATTAAGTATGTACATTGTATTTTTAGACATAATGCTATTGCACACTTAATAGACTACAGTATAGTGTAAACATAACTTTTATATGCACTAGGAAACCAAAAAATTGGTTTTTGTATTATTGCGATATTCACTTTATTGTGGTAGTCTGGAACCAAACCTGCAATATCTCCGAGGTATGCCTATCGTGCTACATTTCTTGTAAAAGGCAATAAGCAGTTGTTCCAATTCAAGAGGTTTAGCACCATCATTTAATAGTGTGTGTTGAGCTCCTTAACGTCCTTCACTTATTAGAAATTACCAAATATGTGCCATCTGGGGCCCAGAGAATACTTGGACCCAGTCACTTCCGTTTCTGAAGGAGAAATAAAAATCCAAGAGGAGAGTGAATGCATTACATAAATCACTGCTAAGAGAGAGAGAAAAAAGCTTTCTTTCCCTTAATGAAACTCGTTTTCCCTTCTCCCTTTCAATTTCGTTTTTATTATTCAGAAAATTAAAAGCTTGCACTATCTCCAAAAGATTCTGCAGTTCTTATGTTCCATAATAACCTCACAATATGCTAAATGTTGCATAAAGTGTTACTAACATGCCTTTCTTGGAGCCAAGTATAACTAACGTGTTGCAAATATGCCTGTAGCATTTCTTCTTTTATAACTTGAAGGTTTTCCACATTATGAGTGAAAGCAACATCACCCCAAGGATGCCCCAAGACCTCCTGGCCTGTTCACTATTAAAGATTAAATAGGTATCATATAGTGTGAAAATTCCTTGTAGACCTCTGCTTATGTCTCAGATTAACCTAAAGGGTTACTTCTCTCCATTCCATAGGTGACAAGATATGAGACAAGAGACTTATTCAGATATATTTTAGGTGTATAATACATTTAGACTCTGTTAGCTTGTAGACACAAATTTCTCATCATTCTGAAAAATTTTTCCAAAATAACCCTTGTTATTTGAAATATACACTATAAATTTCTTTTTTTTTTTTTCAGGAAGATTGGCCCCGAGCTAACATCTGTTGCCACCCTTCCTCTTTTTTTCCTTTTTTCTCCCCAAAGCCCCAGTAGATAGTTGTATGTCATAGTTGTACATCCTTCTAGTTGCTCTTTGTGGGACGCTACCTCAGCATGGCCTGGGGAGTGGTGCGAACGTCCGCGCCCAGGATCCACACCAGTGAACCCCAGGCCGCCGAAACGGAGCGTGCGAACTTAATCACTATGCCACCAGGCCAGCCCCTACACTAAAAATCTCTTTTAATAAAATTCTCAAGTATATAAAGTGAATTTCATCAAAACTAAAACTTTTGTTCTTCATAAGACACTGTTAAAAAATGAAAGGTCAAGCCACAGCCTAGGAGATGTTTGTAAATCACATATCCAATAAAGGACTTGTATGCAGACTATATAGAGATCTCTCAACACTCATTAATAAGAAAACAACCCAATTAAAATGTGGGCACACCTTTTGAATAGATAGCTCAAAGAAGATGTATAGATGGCAGATGGAGAGATAATCATAGTCATTAGCCATTGTGGCAATACAAATTACAATTTCAATGTGATACCATGACTCACTGGCTATCAAATAAATAAATATAAAAATAATTTCAAGTGCTGCCAGGGATGTGGAGCAACTTTAAGTCTTGTACATTGCTGGTGATAATACAAAAAGGGACCATCATTTTGGAAAATAGTTTGATGGCTTCTTAACAAGCTAAGTGTAAATGTACCATACAAGCTCAGTAATTTCCTTCCTGGGTATTGACCCACGCGTGAAATTAAACTTATGTTCTCAGAAAACCTGTATGAGAATGTTTGTAGACGCTTTATTCGTAGTTGCCAAAAACTGGAAACAACTGAAATGTTCTTCCACTACTGAATGGATAAAAACAAAACAAAACAAAAACTGGTACATCCATGAAAATGGAATACTACTCAGCAAAATAAAAGGAGCAAACTACTTATAAACACAGCAAAATGGAGGAATCTGTAATGCCTCATGCTAAGTGAAAGAAACCAGATTCAAAAGGCCAAATACTGTGTAATTCATTTATATGACATTCTCAAAAAGGCAAAACTATAGGAAAGAAACCAAATAAGTGGGTGTTGGGGACTGAGAATGAGGTTGGGGGCATTGACCACTGTATTAATTATCTACTGCTTTGTAACAGCAGTTATCTACTGCTTCTCTCACAGCTTCCGTGGGTCAGAAATCCAGACACAGCTCAGGTGAGTGCTTCTGGCTTAAGTTCTTTCGTGAGATGTAGTTGAGCATCTCAGCTGTCCGCTGGTGCAGTGTTAGCTGAAGGCTCAGCTGGGGGAGGATCTGCTTCTAAACTCATTTACATGGTTTTGGCAGGATTCAGTTCCTTGTGGAGTTTGGACTGATGAGCTTATTTCCTTGCTAGCTGATTAGCTTGAGACCTTTCCTAGTTTCCTGCCATATGTGCTTCTCCCAAGGGCAGCTCACAGCATGACAGCTGACTTTCCTCAGACAGAGCATGTGAGAGTATGAGACAGAGTACCCAAGACATAGCCACTGTCTTTTTATAACCTGACATTAGGAGTGACATCCCATCCCCTTTGCCAAAATTATATTTCCTAGAAGGGAGTCACTAAATCCAGCCCGCACTCAAGCAGAGGGATTATACAAGGGGATGAACACTAGTAGGCAGGAATCATTGGGGGCTATCTTAAAGACTGCCTTTCGCAGGCAGCCCTCGGGATCCCAGTGGTTTATATTTCTCCCACATTCAAAACACACTCACCTCTCCCAAGGTCCTAAGAGTTTCATTTCATTACATTATCAATTCAAAGTCCAGAATCTCGTCATCTAAATCAGGGAGCCATCTCAGAGTCAGCCTGCCACAAACACAAAGTGGAATGGGAACTTTTGGGGATGATCAAAGCTTTTCTGTATCTTGATTGTGATGGTGATTACACAGCTGTATTTGTTTGGTAAAAACTAATCGCATTGAATCCTAAAAGGGATGAATTTCACTGTATGTAAGTTATACCTTAATTTTTAAAAAATAGAAAAAAGTTTAAAAACTCAAGAATATAACATACACACAAACACACATATTACATTAAATTTTGGCCAAATAAATTGAGTCATTGGTAAACGAGTTAATAAAATAATTTATACAAATATACATTTCAGCACTGGAAAGCAGCATGAGTATTACTAATTATATCACTGAAAAGTCATAATAACATACCATATGCTTGTATAACCAATAATTTGCTTATAGGAAAAGAAAAGTATTATCGACTACAACTTACAATTACATTAATTCTTTTACAGAAAGAAGTTTATTGTGATAATATTTTTTTCCTCTTTAATATTTGTTTTTATTCCTAGAACAGGCTAGTCGTCAATTCAAATATTAGGGAAGGTGAACATCTTTGCAAACAGACTATTAACTTTTTCTCACTTTGTTTACAAATAACTATTGGAACAATTTTCTGTAAAATGCATTTTTATAACTTCTTTGAAAATAATTTATTTCCAGTAAGCTGAATATAGACTGTGAAAAAAAATCCTATATTTCTTCTTATTTTCCCCCTCTCTGAAAAGTGGCAGAAGTAAGGCAGTAGGATCCAGTTACTGTACCCTGTTTATACAGCTGTGCTTCATTGAATGAAGGCTTGTGCTACACACAATTTGTGATAGGAAGTAAATGCTTTTAAAACAACTGAAGAGACAGGTCTTTAACCTCTACCTTTGTGGATTGTTTGTTCCACCATTTAGCTTCTGTGGAGGTTATAAAGGAGTAGTTCCAATATATACTATTATCCTCCAATTAAACCTCAAATGATTAGCTCATCCCCTTGTGAATTCATAATATAGGTACATTATGATGAATTTTTTAAACAAATTCTGAAAGGTCCAAAAAAATGAATGAATGATGTTTTTATTTTTAATGATGTTTATAAGTAATAGGTTCTGAAATGTTCAATAATGAGAATGTTCTGAAGAGAAAATTGTGTTTAGAATTACTTTAAGGGCTCAATCTGTAAGAAGTTTTAAAAGACTTAGGAGATTCATTAAATTTATTACCTCTTAATAAACCTCCACACAACATCTGAAGATATGAAGTGCCACAGGATTCTTTGTGTATCTCCTATTTATAGCTATATAGGCTGGTCAATAAACCAGAGATGAGGTTCTCGGTTATTTCAAGGATTATGCCTGGGAAGTTTTAGAAGTCATTATGGTGAAGTAGTTCTCATCTGTGTAGAACACTTTCCTCAATTGCTTGGGTTGGAATACAGGGTCATCTTTAGGAATGAGTAAAATGTCAACCAATCAGTATCTAAATTACATATAAATTGACGGTTTATGAAAATACTTGCTTCACTGAAAATATATGATTTTCATAGAAATGACTTCTGATAGGGTTGTCTATTCATAATCCTGTTCATAATCTTCTCGTTCTCACAGAATTAAGTCCTGTTATCATTTGTCTACCAAAACCCTTTTGCAAAGTTTGTTTGGTAACTCCTTGTACAGGTTACCCAGAGAGCTTTCATTTCCTAAATAAATGCCCAGGAAGTCCATTGGGATATATATATATACACACACACACACATATCTCCATATTTTTCATAAAAATATTTAAAGAATTATTCTGCCATATGCCGTGTATTTTAACTATTAGTACATGGCAACTGCAAAGATCAATAACCCAATATTTCCACTCTTAGGTTCACTGTTCAGTTGCCCTGCATCCAAGCCTAAAATATTTAATTTCTAATCTCTACTAGCAGGAATACAATGATCATATATCACAAGATTAATTCTATCTCCTGTATTTGTAGCAAAAGACTAAATATAAGTTATTTTAGCTAAGAATATATTTTCTTTTACTTGAATAGAATATAATGTGGAATTTTTATCTGTAATTCAGGTAGGAAATGAAAAATATGGACAGAATAAAAAATGTGGGCTTGTTCTCTTCTATTCCATCTCCTCGGGGGGTCATTTTAATGGCATGTTTGTTGTAGAAAAATAAACAACTATCCTTTTTGGGTATATATGAAACTCAAGGCAATATGTTGGCAATCTGCATAATGCTCAAGGAAAAGAAACAACTTACTTTTCATTTTTTATTATGAGGACAAACAACAGCTATGTGGGACAATTTTAGAAATGGTATAGTGCTTTGGTAAGATATGGAAAGAGCTACATGTAACTATTAGCTAATATATTTCTGTAAATAAAAATGAAACCTTAAATCTTAGACCCAAAATTATTCTGCTTTGCTTCTTATTCCAATAGACAGATTTTGAGACTTCTCAGAAAGACATCAGGAAAGATTATTATATAATATTTCATTTCAAAATTTACACAACAATTTCTACCATCAGAGTATTCTTCTTTAATTAGAAATATGTTATCACATACTGAAAAATCATCACTATCCATTGACTGTATTGTTACAACATTACCAGCTAGCTTTTACGATCTGTCGCATTGTAATACGTTAGCAAAGTGTAAATTTTGCAAGCCATTTCAGTTTGCTGGAGGCATTTAATTATATCATATACACTATACATATTTATTGGCTACATTTCAATTTTTTTATTTGTTTGTAATTTATACCCTCCCTGCTTCCGAAAGTGATTTTAGACAGCTTATTTTAATCCTAATTATGTTGGCTAGCTTTTTCAGAGATGTTCCAGGTTTTTCCTTTTTCACTCAACAGAGCAGCACGTATAACTGAAAATGGAAGTTGCTTTGTTCTTATTCTCATGGCTCATTTCAAATTATGTGTTTTGCAGAGGTTAATATTATGTGGGCTGGACACCAAACACACCACAGTTCTGAAGACTATAACTTATCCACGGCACTGAGACAATCTGTCTTCCAAATATATACTTCCTGGGTAAGTTGTGTGAAATTGAGTAAATGTGATAATATAATTCATTTTTAAAAGTTTCAACTGTTTCTATTTCCTTCCAGTAAACTAATAGAAGGCATTTTACTAAAACACTTCTTTCTCCTCTGCAAGGCCAGACGCTAAAATGTTTCTTTTCCTCTGAAAGGCCAGACACACATGAAGCAAGTAGTGTTTTCCAATGGCAGTCTTTTATTTGACCCAAAAAGCTCACCTTGAGGCTTACAGCAAGGTGAGAAAGTGGCTGGCTATTTTTTACTTACTGTCAACTAGGAGGGTGATGTATAGACAGTGTATCTCAATTCAAATATATGCAAACAGGTTTCATTGGAAACTTTTAAAAGCAGTTTTTAAAAAATCAATTCCCATTTCTATATGGCCAAATAAAATCTACTTAAATCCTTTGCTTTTTGTTTGCATGTCAGAGCAATTAGTGTGACGCTCAACAAAAAGTTTGGCTCTAAAATATTTTCACACCAGAAAATGAAATAACTAATGACTACCAGAAATAGCCGCTAGTTCTAATGTTCTTCTGATTCCCCAGGCAAACCTGGTCCACTGGTAACATCCCTCATCTGTGATTGTCCCTCCTTAGCTCTCCAAAAACATGATGCTGCTAAAATGCATGTTGACAAAATCTAGAAAGTCAGAGTTATTGATGTGTAAGTGCATTCATCAATAAGCTCTTTACTAACTACAAAATTTAATAATCTAACATTTGTATGGTTCTTTACAGTTTGCAAGTTACTTCTATTAGATACCACTTATTGAGTTCTTTCTATGTGTGGGACAAACTTCTGAAACATCTTTATGTATTGACTCATTGATCTTCACTACAATTTTAAGACAAAGGTACTATTAAAACTCTCATTTTAAAATCATGGAATTGAGTCTATAGTGCAGTCACAATGAATAAAAGGAGGAGTAGAATTTGAACTAATTCAGCCTGGCTGTAAGGTCCCCGATCTTAACGTCTACACTGCATCCTTTCTAGGTGCCTCTATATTGTTTCTCACTTAGATTCTCATTTGATCCTCACAAATAGGCCCATGCAGTGTTAGATCAAGTATTACTATTATCAGGGAACTGAAGATCAGTGAGGTTAATTACCTAGCTAGTAAGTGACAAAGCCCCGTATTTGAAAACACATATCTCATAACTAATAGGAAAATATACTGGCATGTATTCTAACCCAAACAGCAACATGGGCAAAATAAATCCATAAGCCAGTGATGGTACTAATACATTCACTGATATTAAAAGAAATCCACCCCTTAACCCCTGCACCATACACCTGTGTTACAGTTTGTATTAATTTCCCAGGGCTGCTGTAACAAAGTACCACAAACAAAGTGGCTTAGAACAACAGAAATTTTTTGTATTACAGTTCTGGAGGCCAGAAGTCTGAAATCAAGGTGTCGGTAGGACCAGAGTCCCTCTGAAGACCCCAGGGAAGGAGCTCTAGTCCTCTCTCGTAGGTTCTGATAGTTCCTTGCCTTGTGGGAGCATAACTTAAATCTTCACATGATGTTCTCCCTGTGTCTGGGTCCAAATTTCTCTTTTTTTATAAGGACACCAGTCATATTAGATCAGGAGCCCACCCTACTCCATTGTGACCACACATCTTAACTAATTACATCTGAAAAACCCTACTTCCAAATAAAGTCATATTCTGAGGTGTTAGGGGATAGGATTTCAACATATGAATTGGAGGCGGGGGTGGGCACAGTTCAATCCATAACACAGCTCTCAGCAATATAGGTGAGAAAGATATATATGTACATATGTTTGATCTCCTATTGCTTGTGCTAGAACTCTGAATGATTAAGAAATAGCTGCATTCACACAAACTTTTATTATCCTGCACAAACTAGACTGAATATATGGCTGATTAAAATAATAATCTCAAAAATCTTTATTCTCTCCTGACTTACATATTTCCCTTTGCACCGGGATAACTTAAACCTCCAGTAATTGCATTTTAAGGGAGAAAGCCTCCAAGAGAAGATGTAGCTGTGTTTGCAGGTGCTGCGGAGAAATCAATGCAGTCAGTGAATTAATTATTTGAGGAAATAGCAAAGGAAAATTTTTATCAGAGCGTCATGGATTTCAGAACTAGAAGAAATCTTGACGATAATATATTTAAATCATCTATTTTAAAAGCTAAAAAATGAATCTCAGAGGAGCCTGCTACATCGTACAATATTGAATATTGCTGGTTGGAACTTGAGTCCAGACATCTGATGGCCGGTTTATGGTCATCTTTATGCTGGCGTCACTTGCGTGATTCCCCCAATTAAGTCAATGCATCCAAAGTTACAGGTTCGTGAAAATCTAAGTGACATGCAGGTTCACACTTATTTAGTGCCAGCGTAAATTCCCTTTACAACCTCATATCACTTCACCAAGGACGCAGAAAATATGCTGAGTAAGTACGTGAGCAATGGCAATACACCACAAGATGCTAATTCAGGTGGTGGGAGGACCTGGATGACTGGCAGTGCGGGAAATAAAAGGTGGGGATTGTAAATCAGCCTGGATTCTTGTGTAGCATTTGTAGGTCTGTTAGAAGATAGCATAGGTGCTTTAACAGTCTGTGATGGTTAACAGTCTGTGATAGGTCTTTCTAGACATTAGAATCAAACAGCAGTGTCAGGTCTCTTTATTTTCTTTGAGTCTTTTGTAAGATTCCCTTCATCAACACTGCTACGTAAGGCATAGAATTTGGTAGTTACTAAGGTAACAGTGTATTTTAAAACGAATAATAAACGAGTCATGTCTTTGAAGAGAAAATTGATTTGTGAAATGAAAAGCAGAATTAAGCTCAGAGAGCTTTGCTTTGATATTACTATAAAAATTAGGGCTGCAGACCTGTCATTTAAAGTAGTTAGAGATAAGAGTTTGACTTTCAAGAATTTCTAAATGTTAAGAATTTCTAATTTCACTTTGCATTTTTTTTTAGCCGGTTTTAAGCTTAGATTTAATATTACTCATTCAAAACGAGCTGCAATTGACGGAGTGCCGTGCTAAGTGAGCCTTATTGGCTGTGTACTGCAATATGTGGTGTTGTACGCCACTTCAATCTTTTATTACACATCTTAATTAGTATAACGCCTTAAACATGGTATGCTCTCCAATTGGCAAATAATAAAATGTGCCTATACCCGTGGATATTATGTAACATATAACAGTGTCAAGATTAACATTTCATTTTCTTCCAACTTTATAGATAAAATACCTGAATGCCACCGTTTTATATTCAAAATATAGCTACAAAAGTGCTCGAAAAATAAAAGAATGCCATATGTCGAAGGGATACAGGAGCCCACTTGAAAGAGCTCCCAATGACCAAAATCTGGAACAATATGAACAACAAAATATATAACATAGTGCAGAGTTATAATCCAAAGTATAACATAAATACCTCTGGGATCAGTCCATGCTGATATAAATGAGTGAATAAATAAATAAATGGGGACAAATGGATGGGAGACAAATTCCCTTATAGAATTTTGAATAATGTACGTAGATACTGCCCCCCCTTACCCCTGTCCTGTGAGTGTGGACTGTGCTTAGTAACTCCTTTAGACAGAGTAGAGTATGGAACAGGGACAAAGGGAGGGGTGAGGGTGGAAGGGTAGTTTAGAGTGGTGAAAGTTGGCAAACACAACCAATCTCAGATCAAAGGTAACATCAGTGGTATCTTGTTGGTAGCACATACACTTTGATAAGAATGATAAGAAGGTCCTCTTGATACCATGTACCCTTTGATAAGATATAATGAGAATGGCCCTTCACGCCTTCAGTCTTCATCACCAAAACCCTAACCCCAGACTAACCATGAGAAAACACATGTGCCAAACCCAAATTGAGGGACGTTCTACAGAATACCTAACTAGTACTCCTTGAAATTGTAAAGGTCATGAAACACAAGGAACATCTGAGAAACTATCACACATCGGAGGAGGCTATAAGATATAAAGACTAAATGTAATAGTGCATCCTGGATGGGATCCTAAAACAGAAAAAGAACACTAGGGGAAAAAAAAAACAACAGCTAGTGAAATCTAAATAAGATGTGGTGTTTAGCGGAATTTGGTTAATAATAGTAATGTACCAATGTTGGTTTCTTAGTTGTGGCAATACAGCATGTAATATGTTAGCAATAGAGGAGACTGGATGGAGAGTATGTGGCAACTCTCTGCACTATTTTTTTTTTTTTTTTGGTGAGGAAGATTGGACCTGAGCTAACATCTGTTGCCAATCTTCCTCCTTTTGCTGAGGAAGATTGACTCTAAGCTAACATCTGTGCCCATCTTTCTCTATTTTATATGTGGGATGCCTCCACAGCATGGCTTGATGAGCAGTACGTCAGTCCGCTCCGGGGATTTGAACCTGCAAACCCTGGGTCACTGAAGCGGAGCGTACAAACTTAACCACTATGCCACCTGGCCAGCCCCACTCTCTGCACTATTTTTGCATCTCTTCTGCAAATATAAAACTATTATAAAATAAGTAGTTCATTAAAAAACACTACATGTACATACCTACATTTACATACTCAGAGCCACTGTAGATGATATACCAACTCTAGAAAAAAATAGAACTAGCCATTAACAATAGAAATTAATTCCAGGGACCCCTAAAATTTCATAAAGAACAATGATTTAGCCAATGCTATTTTAAATTGGCTGTTGTTCTAAAGCAAATCTTTATTTTTCCATTCTTAATCCATCACCCACTGTTACCTTTCCAGAACTCCAGCTCTGAACAAACTAAATTCCTCTATAACTTTGAGAAAGAAATCTCATAGACTCCTTATCACATGCAGAGCTAGTCAAAACCTGGTCCCACCTCTGTCCAATCTCATCTTCCACATTCCCCCATTGTCACCCCATCTCCAATTTAACAATTTTAAATTCTTTAAATCTACTATGTCATAATGCCTTGATACTTCATTGTACAAGTTGTTATCTTTGCCTGGAAAATTATTTCCCCTTTACTTCTGATTATTATATCCTTAAGATTCAATTCATTCCTTCATTGCTTTCTTACAGATGCCTTCCTAACTTTGCCCAGGATGCTTTTTTTTCCCCCATAAAACCCTTGCATATCTCTATTACAGTACTTATTATTTTGCATTATTGCCTTTCATGCCAGCCTGTAAACTTTAAAAGAAATGAGTCTGTCTTATTTTTCACTGCTATATACCTAGTATATATAAAGTGCCTGATGCAATCAGTGCTTAATAAATGTACATTGCATCAATGAATGAAATAAAAAAGTTTTATAGTTGTCAAAATAAATGTGTCAAAGGAAATATTTTGCTAAGTTAACTAGGGTAAGGCCAATGAGAAATGGACAACAGTGCAACGTGTGAAATAATTTAAATCTGCCATTCATTTAAATATTTTTGATTTAACAGATTCTCCAAAAATTACAGCTTAGGGTGAGTAACTTATTTACCTTTTCATATAAAATGTATTTTAAGACATTTGTCATATATGAAGCTATTAAATGGGAAATAGCTATCTGCATTCAATGTTCTGACTATTTCTCTTAAAATCATAGTAAATTCATGATAAATGCACTTAATTTAAATAACTGGGTTGAGTAATTTTTTTTAGCTCTGTAGTATCTCTCAATCATTAAAATTGTTTTTTTTTTTTGTTGGTTGGAATTATAATCAACACAGTAAAACATTTATAGTGTATTAGCAATCTAAAAAGAGGTAAATTTTGGGGCCCGCCCGGCAGCGCAAGCAGTTAAATGAATGTGCTCTGCTGCAGCAGCCCGGGGTTCGCTGGTTCTGATCCCAGGCGCGCACTGATGCACCGTTTGTCAAGCCATGCTGTGGCGGCGTTACATATAAAGTAGAGGAAGATGGACACGGATGTTAGCCCAGGGCCAGTCTTCCTCAGCAAAAAGAGGATGATTGGCAGATGTTAGCTCAGGGCTGATCTTCCTCGCACAAAAAAAAAAAAAAAAAAATGCTTAAAAAGAGGTAAATTTTAACCACCATCAGAGGAAAGAAATTTAGTTATAACATCAATTTATGAAAATCTTTATTAAAACTTTTATTACAGTAAGTTATAGAACATGTAAATATATGATGACCTTATTATTTTTGAGCATAATAATTTAAAAAATATATTAATTACATTTAGGAAACAGTAGAGAGCAATTCACTAGAATAAAGAAGTCTGGATCCCAGCCCTAGCTCAGTTATTAATGAACGTTGTACTCTGAACCAATCAATTAATGTTTGAATCTCAGTGATTTTGTACATGAAATGGGGCAATTAATGTTTGCTCTGCCTTCTGATATTGTTATTTTGAGATCACCTTAAATAATGAGTGTGGAAATTGTTTGAACTATATCAAGTATTATTCACATGGATAATATTGTTTTTATATTACATATAAGGCTGCAAAGGAACACTTAGTGAAATCTCAGATCTTTTTACTACATTGTACTCCCTGCCAAACTACATAAGCAAAGACTATTTTTCAATATGCTGGTGTTGGAGTTATATAAAGACAAATGTGAACAAATAAACACACAAGAAACTAACAACTTTGATGTAATGCAGTCAAATGCACTGGGGATAAAATTCTCATAACTCTTATGTCACAGAAGGAAAGCATGTCTTGAGCCCCGCCATGAAGTAAAGAAACAAAACTTCTCTCAGGACCTTGCCTCAGATCTCCAAGGCATCCGCTCACTACCCTCAACCCCCACTCACAGACAGCCAGGAAGACCAAGTTTACATCCACACGTTAAATAAATGAAGCCTTTTACCTGTTTGTGTCTTGACCGGTTTCAGAGCTTTAATTCTGACACGCATCAGCAAGATGGGATTATTCTGTAGTTTACCAAGTCGTTTTGAAATTTGGTAAAAATAAAATTATTCTCTGATTTTTTCTTTACGAAAATCTCTTAGTCATTTGTAGTCTTTATTGTAAAGGATGAACAAGGGGAATCATAGTGAAGAGCTCTACATAAAACTGTTATTTTATTGTCACTTTAAAAAAATGTACAACTGGCTAAAATATTCAACTCCCTTTAAATGTTATTTAAGAAGTGCACCACTCATTTTTTTTCCGTATATACCCTCAACTGGCAGGCCAGTCATGATGGCAGAGGTTGGGGATATAAAGAGGAATAAGAGATTGCTTCTGTTCTTAAGGTGATCACTTTCCTTGGAGGGAGTCAAAGGCCATTGTTATGCAAGTTGTAAAGTTTTAGAGATAGGAGTCTGCTCTGAGAACCATGACGGGTTAAGGGAAGCATCACAAAAGGAATAATGCTTGAGCCCAATCTGTAAGAAGAGTAGAATCTTACCAGGGACAAGGTTGTAAATGGAACATTACATAGAAGGAGAATGTCTGTGAAAACATAAAATTATGAAAAAATATGATAAATTTAGGGAATGGTAAATAAAATGTATGGTATGTGTTTTAGTTTCCTGGGGTTGCCATAACAAAGTACCAAAAACTGGATGGCTAGAACAACAGGTATTTATTGTCTCACAGTTCTGGAGACTAGAAATCTGAGATCTCTTGTCAGTAGAGTTGGTTCCTTCTGAGAGCTGTGAGGAAGAATCAGTTCCATGCCTCTCTCTTAGCTTCTGGTGGTCTGCTGGCAATTTTAGGTGTTCCTTGGCTTGTAGATCCACCACCTTGGTCTCTGCCCTCATCTTCACATGGCGTTATCCCTGTGTGCATATCTGTCTCTGTGTTCTAATTTCTCCTTTTCATAAGGAAACTAGGCATATTGGAATAGAGCCCACCCTAATTACCTCGTTTTAACGTGCTTACCTCCATAAAGACCCTACTTCCAAATAAGGTCACATTCTGAGGTACTGGGGGGCTAGGGCCTCACATACCTTTTGAGGGGACAGAATTCAACCCACTACAGTATAAGCATGGCTAGAATATATAGGATGTATAAAATATAGAATATGTAGGATATATATATAGTATATATATAGAAAATATCTAGGGTATAGAGTATATAGGATGTTTAGGAAGGTGGAATGGGGAAAATGGGACATGGATAAGATCATAAACATGGGAACAGAAAGACAGGCCTAGGTTACTTAAAGATAAGGATTTTCTAAGTAGAAACACAAACACTTCTTCCAAATGTACAGTTTAACTAGATGCATTTTAAGAATAGAGATCAGAAGTCTCTATCCGCAATCAGAAAATTTGGTTCTGTCATTACTTTAAGGAATGTGGGACAGTCCTTGATTTTTCAATCCTTAGTTTCTCAATTCTGAAGGAAAAATTTTTTTCTTTAAAGTAATATTGTAAAAGTAAATGAGAATCATAGAAGTGCATATATTAGTAAAGATAAACTACTTTAAGAAAATAAAGTAGATGTGAATCCTGGAGCTCAAAAGATTTTTTTTCATTTCTTTAAAATAATTATACACTTGAGCTTCAATCATGTTTCTTAGCAGGCTACTCATGGACAGCTCTCTCTCAACCCCTGCTTTTCCTTCCAGTTTGTCATCTTCCATGGTTTTACTTCCTACATCATCCAACCTAAGGTGCTTACTTTCCATGACTCTGGAAAGCGCAGTTGACCTCCTTCTGTTACCTCTGCTCTGAAATCAACAAACCATGCTTGAATCTGGTCACCCACCTACTTCACTCCCACACCCAAGTTGCTGAGAGCCATGGTTGTCCTCCAGCACCAGCTGGGCAGTTTGGTGTCCCTCCCGGTATGGCTTCCAGACCCAGCTGAGTTGTCAAAGCTGCTCACCAAGCCATAAACGTAAACCTCCTCCTGATCTGACAGAAGCCTTTCCAGAATTCCATAGTCTCTCAAAATCTCTTCTCCACTGCTGCCCCTTTCTGTTAGCCAATGAACATATTTAAAACTTCACAGAGAACTATGAGTTTTCCTGATTTTACCTATCTCTACTTTCTGTTCACATATCTTCATTAAGACTTGTGAAAGTGCACATGTTTTCTTACCTCTAGTTTTATAGAAAACACTCACCTCTCTTCAGCAGATCTAATCCTTAGTTTGGTGACATTGCTCCTTTCTACCTTAGCTCTTCTCTTGAACTTTATCTGATCAGCGACTCTTGTCATTTGTTCTCCTTCCTTTCAACTGGCTCTTTCTGAATACGCCATAGATACATTCATGTCTCTCACATTTAAAAAAAGTAAGTAAAATCTCCTCCCCCATCCATGTGTTCTATTTGAGGAATACCTCCAGCTCTTTCCTTTCTTATTCTCAGGGAAAGAGAGAAGTAAGTAATCCCTACCTCTGTCTCATCACCTTCTCGGAGTGATTCTGAAACTTACTGAGGTCTAGATTCCAGGCCTACTGCTCCGCTGATCCTTACCTGCAAATCCAGTGTCATTTTTCAGTTCCTGTCTTACTTGGACACTCATTGGGAGTCATCTATTTTCCTCTTTCTTAAAAATCTCTCACTTGTCTCTGATGACACTAAATACTGGATCTTTCCCACTTCTGTGTCTGGCCTTGTTCCAGTGTAATTTGCTGAGCTCTTCTTCTGACTGTCCACGGAGTTACCAGCTTTACTTCTCTCCCCACTGGGGACACATCCATCAGTTCAAAGATGATTGATATTTGTGCAACATATTTGCTTACTCAACAGCTTCCTTGGGATATACCTGAAGGACTCCAACACAATATTCCCTACGTTGAGCTTTATAGACCTATTCTTCCTCCTGTTCACTGTCTTAGTGAACAACGTCACCCAACACACAAGCCAGAAATCTGGGTATCTTCTAATACTCCTCTGTCCTCTCACTGTCTATGTTTAAATAGTTACTAAATCTTTAGACTCTTGTATATATTCTGCCTCTCCACCTCATGGCTACTGCTGTAGTTCAATGTGGCTGATTTTTCACTGGGCTATTGAAATAGATTACAAACATATTTTTATATTTCTTACAGGCTTGAAAAAACATTAACTGCCCCCTCATGGCCTAGGATAAATTCAGTCTCCCTTAGAATGGCATTAAAAAGTTCCCCTCTGGTTGATTTGACGAATATCCAGATTACCTCCTGGAGACTCCCTGAGGAAAGCTATAGATTGTTTCTTCAGAAAATTGCACATGCTCCCATGCACATGGGCTCACACTTTGTTGTACTGATGTCAAGGGGGTTCATGGACTCCCTGAGATCTATCTACGAATCCCATGGTCCAAACAAATCTCTTGCCACACTCTCCAACACCTTCAGCAATGCTGAAATATTTATAGTTCCCTCTAAATGCAATGTTGCTTCTTGCTTCGCGATGTCCCCTCACACAGCCCTTACCTGCCCTGTTCACTCGATGAACAGAATAAAACCAACTCATCTTTTGTCCATTAGCCTAAGGTCACCTGTAGGCCTATCCTCATTCTCTCCTCACATATGCAGGTCTGGGTTATTTCTCTCCTTTATGACCCTATTATATATGACTTCTATCAAAAGATAATAAAATAACCTAGAGTAGACAATGTAATGTAAAGCTAAAAAGCCTTAGAGTCAGAATGACATGGCTTTGAACGCATGACAGAAATGGATATATTTGGCAAACAGTATAATAAGGTCTCCTGACGCAGGTACTGAGAGTTTAAGTTTGAGGAAGAATAAATGTATTCTGTGAAATTAGTACCATTTGAGGCTTTATGATGGAAGTGGCATTTAAATTGATTTTAAAAACTGTAGAGGATTTGATAATGCGTTGATTGAAGCTAGAGAAGAAGATGAGTGAGAATTCTCAGACTCGGGCAATGTTTACTAAGCTGATTTCAATTCTAGAAATTAGAACCTTTATGGTACCATTAGATTCTTTTTATAGTACTATATTAATCACAAGAAATTAACTTTCATGTGATTCACATGACTTACTCCCTGACCTATATCTTTATTTCTTATTAGAAAAGTGATTTTTTGGAATTCATGCTGAGCTCATTTTTTTAATAGTCAGTTCATCATTATATTTACTGATTCATAGGATTTGAGACATTGTTTCATCAAATGTGTTTTTAGGATATTTAATCCTATGGACAATTCACTAAGAAAATATTCTATGGGCTAATAGGCTTCTGGTTCGCACTAGTATGGTAAAGGCTCTGAGAAGTTCTGCAGTAAAGCAATTTCACTTGTTTAACTAACCAGTTCACAACTTATTTGACTATAGAACCCTCTTTTCCATAATAGCTGTTATTATCTCAAAGGACTATCAGGCCACACTTTGGGGAATTATAATGAACTATAAATATTCATCCGGTATGTGCTTTCTTTCCAAATAGAACTATTTATTAAGCATCCAAGATAAGTTGGTTTACATTTTTATTCACATCTCAAAGATTCCAAAATATTTTTTAACTCACAATACTTAAATCATAGGTCATATATGTGTTTTAAATATTTTTATTAACCTATCGTAAGAGAAGCATTTTAATGTATTTCAAAAAAATCAAATCACAATATCATAGATCTTTTGGAACCAAAAGGATGGCTAGCTTTCATATAGCTTTTCCCTTCACCATTCATTTGAGGATACTGAAGCCTAGAGAAGTTTAAGAACTTTGTGAATATCACGGAGAGATTCTGTAGTGGAACAAAGACTTAAAAGTGGATGTCTTGAATGAGAGCCCAGTATTCTTTTGCTGCTCACTAATCTAATCCATTGCTTAATAATAAATTTATAAATAATGAAACTGATCCTGCTTCTGATGACAGTTGAGATTTTTCATGACTTAAGGTTGGAAACAAAAACAGAAGAGTTTATAAAATAAATGTCCAATTTCTAATGCATACTCATTACTAAACATCGTTGAAATGATATTTGGCCTAATTGACAACAAAAGCTTTAAAATAATTTAGAAATAAAGTTGTAACATTCAGAAGAAATGTTTTTAAATATCTAGTCTTTTGGAAATATTAACTCTACAAAATCTGAAATGTAAAGTGGAAGTCAGATTCTTATTACTATTTGGTTGTTTAGTTTTTCATTTAATAAGATGTTTTCTTACAACGCGCAACCACTTTTGGGGATCAAAGTCATTGGAAGAACACAGCAGATTGTGCTTATTAGTTGATTCTAACCAGTTCTGCAGTTTAAGCATAAGTTGTTTTTCCAAGGCAGAGGCATTTCCGTCTGTTAGGAAATACAGACCTTTAAAATTTATTTCCAATGTGGCACTATATTATAGCCCCTTCCTTGTTAACTTTGAAAAAATTAGGAGATGTTGCACCCTCAATCAACCACATAAAAACAAATTTAAAAGGGAAAATGTATTCTATCCTCTCCTCATAGGAAATCACTTTCCTTTATTATAATTTTATTTTACTACTAAGAATGCCAGTAATAATACAGAGTTTGGGAGCTGTCAAGGTCTAAAGGCACAAGACCCTAGATTTCTTTTGCTTAGAGAAGGTGAGTATTTGTGTGTATATAAAAAAATCTCTTTACTTCCAGGAAACTCATCCAACCTTTTCAAGATTAAGGAAATAACACACCACCTATGATATTTTAACTAGACAACATTAAATGCAAAATAGAAGTCCAGTGGACTTAGCTCCAATATGTCTGCAAGTTCATCATCATGTGGAAAATTAATGTTGCAAAGCCAAATGTGGCAATAAAATATACAGAATAAAGCATATTTGCTAAAGAATAAGGTGTATTTGCTGAAGTATATGCTCAGAATGTTTAACCATTAGTAGCAGTAGACATTATGTTGAGAAATTATACGTGCAAATTTAAAAATTTTTACTCTTTCAGATATTCTACTCTCCCCTGGCCCTGTTCATACCCCCTTCAGTATATGCTGTTCATCTTCAGTTCAATCTCCTCTACCAATTTTGGATCCACACAGAGGTAAATCTTTTTTTTTTTTTTTTTTTTTTAAGTTTTATACCTAAATAGCTAGCCTGAAGCAATGTCCTGGAAATCCACTAGCAGCTGATTTATTGTGTAAGAAAATCTTTGTCTGCCTTCCTTAAGGAGAAACATGTGTTCATTTTTATTCCTTTTTACTGAATATATATTGCAAAGTTTATAAGAAGCAATGAGGCCAGTTGGTCTCAATTAAATAAAACAATTTTTGAACTATTAGGTACCAAAACATTTTAATACTATATTCAATACAACATCTTCCTGTATTACAGTTTATTAAACATTGTTTACCAAAAAATGGTGAAATTCATTTTAATATAAAGATATAAATTTATATATATATATAAATTGTATATATGTTTATAAATATATAACATATAAATATATTATATATTTGATTATATAATAATATAAATACTACTAATAATTTTAGAATGTAATATATTACAATTTATTATATAATACTGAATAATATTTAATTATATATAAATATATGATATTTATACTTTTATTTATATATATCAATCAGTGGGAACTCCTTGACAAAATGTTTAGTGCTTAAATTATAAAAATAATTTTTGATTGGAGATCTTGCTTTACTTTTAGAGTCCGCGTTTTATTTAAAGAGTGTTCAATATATTGTTAGGACGCTTTTTCCCCAGAAAAGTGAACAAATATAATTTCTTGAGTCTTCTGTGGTATCTCAAATTGTCAGCCCTGAATGTTTGCAGATAGATCATTAAGCAACTGATTTGTTTATGAACTATTGTACTGATCTGGTTGTTAAATACCAAAAGTCACAGACCCAGAAAAATTCTTACTTATACACGTGAGACCCCTTTCAAGCATTTGGTATTTATTGAAAGCCTTTTGAAGTTCTATAGGAAGCACATTGACAGGTGTTACAACTGGTTGACCAATATCGCAAATCACAGCTGCATTAGATGCCAAAGCTTGATACAACAAAGTGCATTATTCCATTAATCTGCAGTATTTCATGCTACTGATTTACTTGGAATAAAGAGACTGTTACCACAACTTTGGACATATGCTGCATTATCTGAAGATCTGTCATGAAATAGTATTGCATTTTATGGTAGTTGACATACATCAAACAGTCAATACTACAACCATCTGAAAGAGTTGTTGAGGCCAGTTCTGACTCCAGAGGTCAAAGACCAAATTTGTTTAAATCAGTGGAGGGAAGCTTTCCCATGATTTACATGGACAGGTTAAAGGAGAATTACATTTTTATAGCAGCTCTGCTCCAGGTCATGCCACGCATTGGGTCAGGTATTAGTCTGGATACAGAACAATGGGGACTAAGTAACTTCTGCCTTTTCCTGTGTCCTTCCAAGAAGTGCATGAGCCAGGGCTTGAGTTCCATCTCAGGAAGTAAAGGGGGTGTGGAGGAAAGCCATTTTTCTCTTAAGCTCAGAACCTCCAGGTGGCTTCATTTCCAACTCAAAAGCAGTGCGTTAAAACCTCCCACTTGTGTTGTACTTCATACTTTTGAATGTACTGTACCATGTATAGTTATGACAGTTGAGCTGCACAGGACACACAAACACACTTTCTGAAATTTAAATTATATTATAACCTGTGAATACATTTCTAAGATTTTTTGCAACTGTGTAGTTAATTACATTCATCATTATAGACAGCATACTACCATTTGTTCACAAATAACAGAATCGTTCAGGAAGTAGAGACAAGAGGTTTGTAACAGTGAATGCTCTGGAAAGGGACAAGTAAAATAGAGAACTGGAGTGGGGAGAAGACTTAACTTTTGTTAAAAGAAAATATTTTTATCCTGTGCGTGCCCTACTTTTTTCAATTAAAGGTTAATGCCATTAGATTAAGAAATGAAAAATAAAAACTGAAAACAATGGTCTTCAGTCTAGAAAAATATCCACCTTATGACTGTAAAATGTGTTAGCCCTTTTAGGCCACTTGGGCACAGTTTAATTTCAGGCGTCAGGCTTGGGTCTCCATTCACAGAAACAATATGCGAGCCATAGACATGAGAATATTGGCCAACGAGCCCTGTACATTCCTGAATGGAGGTTTGATTCTTACAGTTATTTCACTTCTGCTGACATCCATAAAGCATCAGTTTTATGGGGTTTATGGATCAAACATCAGTTCTCACTATGAAGGGAATCTGGAGTTAATCTCAGTCAATCAATCAGGTTAGGATAAGATAAAAAAATAATAATAACATCATATTTTTCAAAGATTGTATATGAGAGAAAAAAATAGGTCATAAAACAAACTGAAGAATTTATTAAAATTTTGTTTACTTTTGAGTTACTTTGATAAAGCAACAACAGCATCTATATATTTTTTGAAAGTTTCAAAACTTCTGCTCGAAACCATACTCTGTTCCTTGATTTTTATGGCTGCATTTTTGTTTGTTTATTCTTCATTCATCTAAAGTGTCTGCAGCACATAGTCAGTTACACTCTTTTCTTGTAAGTTTACTAAAGGTGATTAGAAAACTTTTTATTTCATACATATTTTAGACATAATAACTGTGGAATGTTGTAATTATTTTTTGAGATATTAGATGATATTTGAGTGTTAGCTGATTTACACAATATAGTAGTAGTAGTAATATTATCTATTACCTTTGATTTATCTTAAATTTATATTTTTCATGTACATATAAAATGATGCTTGGCAGAGAAAAGTAACAGAAAAATAATTCTTTAGTATTGAAAATTTGAAACATATGATTCAATGATTTTTATAGTGCTATACTGAAACCTCTAAATGGAACATTATGCAGTTACAAACATGATGAGCAATCTCTTTCTGTACTGATATGGATAGGTCTTCAAATAAATGAAGGTACATAATAGGGTATAATGTATGCTAATATTTATATTAAAAAAGAGAAGACAACTATATGTCATATGTTTTTACATGCATAAAATGCCTCTAGAAGTGTACATGGGTAGCTAACTGTTTTTCCTGGGGAGGGATATTTGGGATGGCTGGGCAATGAGGATTAGAGTGAGATATTGACGTTAATTTTACCCATTCTAATGTGGGTACAGAGCTATCTCTTTGTGGTAATATTTTCCTAATAACTAATGATGTTGAGCAGCATTCTATGTAGTTATTGGACATTAATATATTTGCCTTAATGAACTGTCTGTTCAAGTTCTTCTCTGTCTTTTATTTGGTTGTTTGCCTAACTGATATGTTGGAATTCTTTATAGATTCTGGATTTATGTCATTTATCAAATATATATATTTTAAATATATTTCCCCAGTGTGTGACATGCCTTTTTATTTTCTTCCCGATGACTTTTGATGAAAAGAAATTTTGAATTTTGAAATTTATCATATTTTTTTTCTTTTATGGTTAGTTTAATTCAGTTTTGTTTTTTGTATTTTCTCTAAGAAATCTTTGACTATCACAAACTCTTAAAGAAATTATCCAGGAATTTCTTTTGGAACATTTTGAGTTTTAATTTTACCATTGGGTCTGTGATATACAGGAATAAACTTCTGTATATGGTATTCGGTAGGGGTCAAGATTCATTATTTCCATGCACATATCCACTCACTCCAGCACCATTTATTGGGCAGACTTTCTCTTATCCATTGGACTACTTTGTTGAAAAGAAATTGACCATATATGGTTGGATTTAATTTTAGGCTTCTATTCTCTCCTGTTGACTTACTTGTCTCCTCTTATATGAATCCCTCACTTGACTGATTACTATAGCTTTATAGAAAGAGTTGTCTCTACAATTTGTAAAATAATTTCTCATGCACAATTTTGTGGTCTTTGAATAAAGACCAGTTCCATTTCTTTCTTTTCTGTATTTATGTAATTTCTTTTTCTAGCCTTATTGGATAGAGTTCACAGATAGTATATTTTAAATAAAAATTTGGAAAAAAAAACTGGCCATTATTTCCTTAAACATTATTTTGTACCTTTTCCTCTCTCCTCTCTTGAGACTCCAAATAAATGTTCATTAGAACTTGATATTGCCTCACAGATCAATAATGCTCTCTAATTCTTTTTAAATTTCACTTTCTTTCTTGTTTAGATTGGATAATTTTTATTAATTTGTCTTCAAGTTCATTTACCCTCTCACCAGCTCTCTCCAATCTGCTGTTAACCCCATTCAGTAGATTTCTCACATCAGATATTATACTTTAAGTTCTAAATTTTCATTTCTTTATTTGTAAATAGTTTTCCTTTCTCTGCTGAGATTGTCTATTTGTAACTTGTTATGACTATCTTTTCCTTTAAGTCTCAATTATAATAATTATTTTTAAATTCTTGTCTGCTAATTCCAACATCTGAGTCATGTACAGGGCTACTTCAATTGGCTGTGTTTTTTTCTTGATATGGATCACATTTTTCTTCTCCTTTATATGTCTAGTAGTTTATTATTATTATATACCACTATTTATGGCAAATTTATTGTAGAGACTCTAGATTCTGTTATCGTCCTCTGACCGTTCCTTATTTTTATTGTAAGAGGCAGTGAAATAATTGCCTAACCAATCTGTGTTTTTGAAGGTTTTGATTTTCATTTTGTTAGGACATATATCTTTAGTGCTATGTTTAGTCCTGGGGCACGTTCCTTATCCTTGATGGTCTTTAATCTTAGGGCAAGGCCTATCATTTTATTTTTTAATGAAATGCCTGGAGTGTTTGCAAAGCCCATTTCATTTTGTAGGATTTGAGCTCAAAATTCTCTCTTGCCAGCACCAGACAGCAGTTGAAATCTCTGCTCAGCAATTTTCTAGCTTTTTACCTTCCTAGCTTTTCACCGGGTTCCCTAGCACCTTGCCCTATGCATGAGTAATGTAAGAGTCAGGTTTGAGGAAGATTTTTGTACAGATATTGTGTTTCCTTCCTCTGTGGTTCCGTTCTTTTTGGGATTTCCCCTTTCAATTTCCAGTCACTCTTGCAGTCTCAAAGCTTTATCTCTGACTCTTAACCTAATGAGACTGGCACTTTCTCTTTGAGCTCTACCTCCCTTCTTGAAATCAGGGCATGCCTTAGGGCAGCCATTCTATTAGAATGCCACTGTGCCAACTATATCCACCAAGCACAAACACCACCACCAGTGATCTAGTTGACAAGCTTTGAAGAAAGCAAATTCTTCTCATCAGCAACACTATATACTCAAGCAACTGTTCCAATAAGATCTTTTCTCTGGGGATATATTTATCATAGACCTATATGTAAGGACCAACAGAAATTAGAGTATAGGAGAACTGCAGGAATGCAATGTGCAAAATTAGAAAGCATAAGAAATATGCAGAAGAACTATGAAGCAATATAACTGAAGAGACAATAGTCGCCAGAAGTTTATAGAAGCTAGGAGATATAGGGAAGAATATGAAAATGTAATTCTATAGCAGCAAACACAATAGAGTGGTGGCAGCATGAGCAGAGATTTAGATCTGATTTCTTGAGGATACAATTAGTAGAGTGTTTTGCTTATTGCCCTTTTGTATCCCACATTATGGTTTTCATGGAAGTCTTGGCAGTATTTATCTGTTCTTCAATATCTTATGGAGTCTACTCAAGACCCAGTCATGTGTAAAAATTTAGTTTTATTTTAAGTAGGTATATCTATTTTATTCTATCTTTTTAATGAAGAATAAGAGAAACAATAAAATACATAAGATTTGTGACAAATTTTATGTCATGATTGCAGAGAAACACGTTTAGTTTATTTCGAGTTTCTGTAGGTGTTATTTTGTCCTTTATGTAGGTGGGAAATGTGTTGAAATTATTAAGCTAGTCAACAAATCTTTTTCTTTAACAAATTAATATTTATTTTGCATGAAGAAAGATGACACCTGGGAAGACATTCTGGAATATTTCACACACTATAATTACTAAAGCTTAAATATAAATATTGTAAACATGCAATTATTCATCTCAAGTACTTTTTTTAAAACATGATAAATTAAAAGGAAGTAATACCATTTGCTTAATGTTAACGCTGTTTTCCTTTTGTGACCTCAGGGATTAAATTGCCTAAATTCAAATCCTGACTTCATTTATTACTATCACTATGACCTTGGACAGTTTACTTTCCTGTGCCTCAGTTTCTTCATATGTAAAATAAGGATAATTACAATACCTAGTATTGTTGTTAGGATTAAAAAAGATAGTTCACATTCTAATCTATTGATTAGAACAGTGCTTGGCACATAGAAAGTACTACAGAATGTATTCTGTACCGTTGTTATCTATTTCTGCAATCTAGATACCTATTTTATTGTATGTCACTACTAATCATTCCTAGCCATCATTATGATTATTTGTGTACATTTTTGACTTATAATGTTAATGCAATCCATATTTTGTTTAGTATTAATAATTAGTAGGAATAAATGCAGTTGGATTTTACACTTAAAAAAATAAGTAACTGATGCATGAATTTACTTTAGAAAAAAATTCATCCTTAACTATAAGAATTTGGGATTCTGATCATGAAGTGGATTGTTCGGGTTTTTTGTTTTTTCTTTTTGTGAGGAAGATCAGCCCTGAGCCAACATCTGATGCCAATCCTTCTCTTTTTTCTGAGGAAGATTGGCCCTGAGCTAACATCCGTCTTCCTCTGCTTTATATGGGAGGTTTTTTGTTATAATCATTTTGTTGTTACTGTAATTAAGAAACTAATCAATGTAAAAATTTATAAAATTTGCCAAGTTCAATACATCTTTTTAAATATTTCAATTATTATATACAACAGACATTCACTGAGTGCCTAATGCATTCCTAGTCTTGCATGTAATAACAAGGACAAAAAAGAATTAAAGACTGGAATAATGAGATACAATATTCTGGATGAAGAAAAACTAGCTGAGTTGGAAAGACATAAAAAATGACTGAAGTTTAGGAGAATAAACAGCTACAGTCATACCACGCCAAAAATTCTCAGCTACTGGTAGTTGTCATTGGTCTGACATGTCCCAAGGAAAATTTGATGAGATGACATTTCCGTTTATTTGTCTATTTATTTATTTCATTTTGCACATTATATACTCATCCAGCACTCAATATTTTTCAGGAAGCATTTTAAGTATTTTAACAAATATTATCTCATTAAATTTTCATAACAACTCTATGGAATAGGTAGCACTATTTCCCCCAGTTAAATATACTAAGTAACTTGTCCTGGGTCACACGATTAGTAAGTGTCAAAGCTGGGCTTTGTACCAAGTAGTCGGGTTCCAGATTCCTTACTCTCATCCAGTGCACTATACAGTCTCCTTATAGATGGGTCATTTCTGATCTTAATGTTATAAAAAAAAATAGCCACCACGTATTAAGCATCCAGTATGTGCCAAGCAAAAATTTTTTCATTTAGTTCCTATAAAATAATTTGAATCACTAATGGCCAATTAAACTTTTACAGGTTGTAAAGAATAAATATAAGTTAAAGTAACTTCATTTAATGGGGCTTTATTTTAAGGGCACATGTACAAGTACATGTAGCAGGAAACCATCACAGAAATTTAATAGACAATTTTAGAAAACTGGAATTTTTATATTCATCAACTCTGTGAGCAAACATTATCCCTTTTAAAGCTAAGAATATTGAGATTTTATGGTTTATGTAAGGTAACACAGCTGGCTTCAGAGCTGATTTTTTGGCCATTACTCACCCATCACACCTCCTCTTCAAACAATGTGTTTAGGGCCGGCCCCGTGGCTTGGTGGTTAAGTGAGCGTGCTCCACTGCTGGCGACCCGGGTTCGGATCCCGGGCTCCCACCGGCGCGCTGCTTCTCCGGCCATGCTGAGGCCGCGTCCCACATGCAGCAACTAGAAGGATGTGCAGCTATGACACACAACTATCTACTGGGGCTTTGGGGGGAAAAATAAATAAAAAAAAAAAAAAAAAAAAATCCAAACAATGTGTTTATTCGTTTCTGTCTCAGTATACCATGGTGGATGGCAACAGGGTTCATAAAGAACCTATATGGCACAGTAAAAAGATCACTGCTGGGTGTTAGACAGAACTCAGCTGTAATCTTGCCTGTACTAAATTACTGTGTGACCTTTACACACATCTACTTGTCCCTCTTACAATTTGATCTATTCTCAAAGGCTAGTCCTGCTGAAAATCCTTTGGTTATGTTCCATTGCTTGCTGAGTAAAGTCTAAATTTCTTGCATTTCATGTTTCTTATATACTGCCTTTCAAATAGATCTCTGGGTATATATCCCATTCTTTTTTATTCTATGCAGTTCTGTCAGACTAGACTATTTTCCATTTTCCAAGTACATCTGATGTATAATCATTGCTGTTTCTCTCCTTTTCATGTTTTCTATATGTCGTTATTCTATACATTCTTCAAGGCCCAACTCAAATTCCCTCTTCTCCATAAAGAATTTTCTCTATTAAGAGCAAATACTTATATAGCTCAGACCATGTGTCAGTCGCTATGCTAAGTATTTCATAATATTTACTTATTTAATCATCATACAACCCTATTGTCTCAATTGAAAGTGAGGAAATTGAACTATATAGAGATTAAGTAACTTGCCTAATGTTGTAGTAATTGGTAGTAAATCTGTGATTCAAAGCCTGGTAAATAATTCCTTCTCCTTCCTTCTTCTGAAATCCTGTATCATTGATTTTACATCTCTTGGAGATGTCCCAGTTTGCCAGGAACAGCCCCAATATATGCCTATTTTTATGGCATAATTGTTAGCAGCACAACCTTTCACTCTCTTAAAGTAGTCATTATACACTTGTTGAGTTTTCTTCCTAAATAGCTCTTTGATCTTTCTTACCCTTTCCATTTCTATTGCCTTGCTTTAAATTATGCTCCTATCATCAATTGGATAATGTTTACAATAAAATTCTACTTTTTTCTATTTCTAAAGACTTTTTCCTCTCCTATATATTTGCATACAACAACTGCGATGATCATTTTAAAACTCCAATAATATCAGGGCACACCCAACATGAGAACAAACTTCAATAATGGGAATTTTTAAATGGCTCTCTATTGCCTCCAAAATAAATCAAACATCTTAAATACATCAGCTGATTTCAGGGCCTTTGCCTCTCCAGTCTCATCCCACTAGTCAGCCAGTCCAGCTAAACCACACTGCTTTTGGTTCCCTAGGCACAGCCAATACTTATTCATTCTATGTATTTGCACATGCTCTCTCTGTGATGCCCTTTTTCCAAGCATTCTTTATGGTGTAAATTAATTACCACTTCTTCTGGAATATCCTTTTTTTTACCTCCTAGTTAGCATTAAGTGCACTTTTCTTTATGCTACCCCTGTGTTTATTTCTATTTCCATATTAGCAATTAATGATTAAGAGCATGAGCTCTGCTGGGGGACATAAATGAGATAACACATTAGTTCCTGCATGTGAGCCGCATCCGATTAGCAACAGTGAAGTTTAATTTTTACACCACTGCATTGTATTTGTTGCTTAACTCTCTGGTTCTCACATTATTCTCTAGGTTCTTTAGTAGCAAAAAATGTCCCTCATCTATTATGTGAACATATGTTTGTGTGTATATGTACATATATGGTAACCACTAGGTACTAACTTGAGGATCACAGCCTCTTTCAAGAATCTGTTGGATTTTAGTGACTCTTTCCCAAAGGAAAAAACTTCACAAAACTTCAAGAGTTTTATTGAGTTTCCTGAAGGTCATCAATAGACTGTCTAAAAATTCATGGATAACTATTTAAAAATGTCTATTGTGAAAGGATTGGAATTTGAGGGTTTTCAGACACAAGGAATAAGATGGGGATCTACTTACCAGAATTGGACAGAAGGACATTTCAGAAACAAGGGAGTAGTAAGACATAAGGACTAAGAGTATAGGTTTTGTAATCAAAGAGAAATCTATCCTCTATCAGAGGGTTGTACACTAGTGTGTTCCTAGAACCTAAAAGAGTACCTACATAATAGGAGCTCAAGAAATGAGCCTAGGGGGGCCAGCCCCATGTCCTAGTGGTTAAGTGCATTACGCTCCACTTTGGTGGCCTGGGTTCAGTTCCTGGGCTCGGACCTACACCACTCATTGGTGGCCATGCTGTGGCAATGACCCACATACAAAATAGAGGAAAGTTGGCATGGATGTTAGCTCAGGGTAAATCTTTCTCAAGCAAAAAGACAAAGATTGGCAACAGATGTTAGCTCAGGGCTGTGGTTGGTAATCCATTAACATTTGTTGATTAATGAATGCAGAAGCCACACCTGAAATTGGGAATATGATCATAATAGCAGTAACAATGTATTGAGTTTTAGAATGAGTCAAACATTTGGAGCATGCATTATAAGACTACTTGGATTGGATTTTTCAACAAAGACTGCTTAACCTCTCAGTTTATCAGTTACCTTCTTTTAACATAATGTTACTACTACTACTAATAATGTGGTTCCTTTTCTCACTGGGTGCCCAAACTTGTAAATATAAAATGGTGTTATACAAGAATGAAGTTTTATATGGTTATGCTATGAACATTTTCCATTTCCCTTCTGTCAATTTAATTAGTGTTATTTTAAAAAGTCACATGGAATCCACCTCCCTTTGAAGGAACACATTCAGCAGCTACTTGCATTCATTTTTCCAAGGAAAAGTCAAAAGTGCTATTCAAAACATAAACTGAGATAAATTCAAGTAAAATGCTAACTTGTCCAGCTCTTGTCCTCTTGTTTGAGGAATAACATAATCATAAGTGACAAGAATCAGCCTTCAAGATAATTTATTATAAACATAGTCCTTTAAAACTGTTGTTTATTGTATAAACATATCCTAGTCTCATTCTTTGTTAAAACTAAGCTTTTAACTCTTCAATCCTCTGGTATGGATTCATCAGCAATTTACTCCCTATGAAGCTCTTTATGATCCCAACAGTCCTGATTCCTCCAGATTGTTTTATTTCCAAACTATAAATATTATTTTTTCACTCCTTAGTGTGGAAATTCAGCTACCTCTGTATTGCATGCTTACTGAAGTAGAAAACTGCCTAATCAGACAGGAAAACATTTGGCTGTGAATAAATCAGCATTTGTCGAGGATTTCAAAGTGTGAAACTAGGCAGACAAGCACACATCCTAAGAGCTCTGCTTTCTCTTGCTTCCCTATAGAGAAATCAGAAGCTAATATGGCCACCACTGCCATCTGTCTAAATACTTGAGTGTGTTGTCTTGAATTAACACAGCAGAACTAGTGGGGGATGTAAATAAGATTTTATTTTTACATTTCATCGCCAGATGCTCTACAATATAAATTTATCCATAAATGTTCAGATTGATTAAGTTTTTACTAAGGAAAACAGTAAGTGTTTAAAGACCAACTAATTCAGAACAAGTAAAATTTTTTTAATATGCTAACCTATAGTGTTCATGGATTTTATCCTTTTTCTAAAACTTTAAATGAGGAATTACTATAGATTTTCTTAAGAGTGGAAAATGTATTCTTATATATACCCAAACAATAAAATCTGACATTGTCACTCATTCTATCTTTAAGTAATAGTTAAATTATCTGCTATTGAATTGTAATTTCCATTGTTCCACTCTGTGATCTTTCAAAAGATCTTAACACAGTACTTTGCATAAAATATGCACTCAATAAATACTTATTAAATAAATGAAACCCACATAGGTTATTTTGATTTCCATATAGTCAGTTGAAAAAGTTTATGAGTTCTCTAAAGCATTTTCCAGGAACATACAATCAATGAGACTATTTGCCAAGTTGCACTATAGGGAGCTAAATAAAAGCATATATCTTTATTAAAGGTAGTTTTCAGCTGGCGACCTGGAAAAGGAACTCAGTTGGCTTCTTGTTAGATAATTCTCATGCCAATTATAAATTCAAATTGAGTATAAATTCAAATATCTGTATTGTGCAATAGTAATTAAAAAGAAAATAAATTGAGTGATTTTTTCATCCTTCACAAAAGAACACAAAATTATATGAAAAAGATAACTTTTTTGTAAAACCTTTTTTCCTGAAATAGTTTTACTTTTCCATTGAAGAATAGACTAGAGTGTAAATAAGCTTCCCGTGGGAAGTACCTGTGTATCACTTTATTTCTTTCTACTTCTAAAACCTACTGAGGTCCATAGAAATTCAATAAATGTTTGCAGAATGAATGGACTGGCCGACAAGAGACTACTTGCTCTGCTTATTATGCAAGTAGCTTTTAATAAGAAACTTTGATAAGGATGTGTAAGTACAGATTTTAATGATCTGAAACAGATTATTTCCAATGATAATAGAAAACTACTATTGATAGTTTGGTACTTAAAATAGTTGCTGATTGATGTTTGAGTAAATAGTTAATATTTAATATAGATGATAAATATATTTACTAAGGATAAATATATGTATATACATTAATATTTTTGTCCTTCAGGTTTTCTCTCTGTAAATGGGACTAAAATACTGGAATATATTATAGAAGGTTATAGAAATATTTATAACCACTTACTTTTTCAAAAAATATGCATGAGTCTATAGTTAATTGTAAAGATCTTTCAAAATAAAAGATTCTCCAATTTTTTATACACAAATGCACATGCATACATGTTTAGATAGATAGATGAAAGAAAGAAGGAAAGAATGAAAAAGAAAGAAAGAGAGGGGGAAGGAAGGAAAGAAAAAGGGAAGGAAGGAGCGAGGAAAGAAGGAAAGAAAGAAAGAAAGGGAGAGGGAGAGAGGGAGGAAGGAAGGAAGAAACGGAACAGAGAAAGAAAAGAAGGAAGGGAGGGAAGGACAGAAGAAGATTAGCCAGGAAAAAGCCAACTAATCATGATATAACTGTTAGTCCATTTAATTTTAGTTTGGGTTTGCGTTGAATCTTGCCACTAATTTACCTGGAAAGTTTTGCCATTTTCAGACTGCACTTCAAGCATATCTTTCTCAGTAAAATATAACATGACAATGATTTTTATATCAGATGATAAATATTTTAGGAGCTGGCTTAGTATTTCCCTTACATACTGACTGCAGTGAAACACAGAGGCCCACAGTGGTATGGGTCCCTCTGGAACATCAATCATGCATGATGCTGTAAAGAAAAGTCTTTACTAGTTAGAGTCAATGTCATCACTCTAACCTATGATCATCTGAATGCAGGCATTTTCCTACTATGGAGATTTCATTTCACTTCACCCCCAGCCCAGTCACTCTCCAGCATTTATCATATTGTTAGCACATTCGTTTTTATAATATGGATTCTGTAAAACATATGCTTCTTAGGACATATTTTCCCTATTATGATTTTTCCCTCTCAGACAGGAAGCATGAATATTTGTAAGCACCTCTTATTTGGAAAAAAAATTTACAATTAACTATAGGCTCATGCCTTGTTTCTGAAAAGCAAGTAGTTATAAATATTCCTTTGACCTTTTGATAATATATTCCAGTATTTTAGTACCCATCTGCAGATGGAAAACCTAGAGGGTAGAAATATAATATGACATTCCCAATTTTATTCTAAAATTTGACAAAATAATGGAATTAAGAGTTTTTTATTAGATTTAGAAAGTCTCTTTTCCAACCTCAATAGTCAGAGTGAGGTGAGAGGAGGCAATTTTCCAAGCAATTCAAACAAACAAAATAATTTTATCTTGAATTAACTAAATATTTTTGTTGAAAACAAATCTTATCTTCCAACTTGATCATTGGTTAATCATTTCTGTACTCTTAACTGAACTCCAAAAATCTAACCAAAGTTTTCCAATCAGAAGAATCAGTGAAAATAATTAAGACATGTATAGAATGGATAAGTTAATTCTACAAGAAATAAATTCAAATAAAACATTAATTTAGAATATTTATTTTGATGCTTTATAGAGTTCAATTCTAAGTGATTTTTGAATTTCAATTGTAAAGACCTATAGAAGTATGTTTTTCAGGTAATGTGGGATAGTTAGAAAACTCCTGAGAACTATATCATGGAAAGAATTAATTGCAATCAGTTCATAGTCAGCATTTAATTATTCGATTTATTACATGTACTTAGTTTATCAATTTCTAAAGCAAAATTATTCCATGCTAGTAACCTAGATGCAGTGAAATTTTCATTAAACTTTTTGGACTCTAAGTCATTCTGTTCAGTCAAAGTGTCACTGCAAGGCAAGGTGGGGGTCATAAGAATTCTCAAAAGAAATTTCAAAATCACTTGGTGATATGGAAACTATGTTTTCCGTCTCTGGCTCTTTTCATTGAAACTGAAGCCCTCACAGACCTGTACTGAGGTAACATAAAAATAATTGAGTAAATGAATTGAATAATTCACCTGCCAGTGATCACCAGAATTTGACTATCTCATCACCTAGTCTCTGTGATTTTCCGTTTTTTGTTTTGTTTTGTTTTGTTTTTAGCCACTTCCTTTTAGCCATTTGTCTTAATTTTTCAATTCACTAGATCAAAGATCATGTTTGGACTTACTTTCCTGGCTTTAACTCTAAGGGCACTGCAGACTCATGTTTTGCCTCTAGCCTTGGGACTGACCACTAGAATCATTCCCTAATGCACCTCTCCCTTTGACTTCCAAATAAGAAGGCAGAAATTATACAATGCTTCCCTCCTGAACCACAAAAGACTGGAGCACCGCAAGAAATTTATACCCATGAAGCAGAGTTTCTCAATCTTGGCACTACTGGCTTTTTGGACCAGGTCATTCTTATTTTGGAAGACTGTCCTGTGCACTGTAGGATATTTAGCAGGACTAAAACCCACTACTCACTAGATTCCAGTAGCACTTCCCCAGGTTGTGACAGTCAAAAATATCTCCAGACACTGCCAAATGTCCCCTGGCAGCACAATCACCCCCCTGTGAGAACCACTACTAGAAAGGCATAAGTGTGGAGGGCAGTGAAATGGATTTATTTACTCAATACAATCTTGTTGAGCAATCACTATATGCAAGGCGATGTTGTAGGTGCTATGAGAAACCTAAAGAAGGGTGAGGCACAGTTTCTGACCTCATGGAACTTGCAATCTAGTATGGGAAATAAACACAAATAACTAGGACACAGCATGACACAAAAATTAGCAATGTCTCAAGCCAGCCCTGATAGCCTAGTAGTTAGAGTTTGGCATGCTCTGCTTTGGTGGCCCAAGTTCGGTTCCCAGGTGCAGAGCCACACCACTCTGTCAGTAGCCATGCTGTGGCAGCAGCTCGCATAGAAGAACTACAAGGACTTACAACTAGAATATACAACTATGTACTGGGGTTTTGGGGAGAGGGAAAAAAAAAAGAGAAAGGAAGATTGGCAACAGCTGTAGCTCAGGGCGAATCTTTCCCAGCAAAAATAATAATAATAATAATAATAGTGATGTCCCAATATGTATTCAGAGAAAGGAAAACAAAATTTTCATTGGAAAAATCAGGAAGAGTGCTTGGAAAATTTAGGTAAGTCTTGAAGCAAGAGCAGGATTCCAACAGGTCAAGATGGGAGGTGAAGGTCTTAGAAACAGAAGAAAGAGAACATTGGAAATCAGTCTTGAGGAAGGGTGTGAACAGCTTTGAATTCCAATTTTTTTGGACTTTGTTTAGTTTATTATGAGAGTTTTTCATTTAAGTTCGTTTTATTTTTGATGAGGGGAAATGATACGAAGAGAAGATGACAGAGTCTCATGACCCCCATTCTCTTGCTTTTACATTTAACTCTTCTTCCCTACCCCCACCATAAATGGTGGAGAGAGAAGTAAGGAGCATGTGACCAATGCAGCAGATGATCCAGAGCACTTCTGCTGGTTAAAAGTTAATTGATGGGCACTTAGGTTGCTTCCAAGTCTTGGCTATTATGAATAATGCTGCAATGAACACAGGGGTGCATATATCTTTACACATTGCTGTTTTCAAGTTCTATGGATAAATACCCAGCAGTGGAATAGCTGGATCATATGGTAGTTCTATCTTTGATGTTTTGAGGAATCTCCATACTGTTTTCCATAGTGGCTGCACCAGTTTGCACTCACACCAGCAGTGTGTGAGAGTTCCCTTCTCTCCACATACTCTCCAACACATGTTGTTTCCTGTCTTGTTAATTATAGCCATTCTGACAGGCGTGAGGTGATATCTCATTGTAGTTTTGATTTGCATTTCCCTGATAGTTAATGATTTTGAACATCTTTTCATGTGTCTGTTGGCCATCTGTATATCTTCTTTGGAGAAATATCTGTTCAGGTCTTTTGCCCATTTTTTAATTGAAATACTACTCAGCCATAAGAAACGATGAAATCCAGCCATTTGTGACAACATGGATGGGCATTGAGGGTATTATGCAAAGTGAAATAAGTCAGAGGGAGAAGGTCAAATACCATATGATTGCCCTCATTAAGTAGTAGATAATAACAACAACAAACAAACACATAGAGACAGAGATTGGATTGGTGGTTACCAGAGGGGAAGGGGGGAGGGAGGAGGGCGAAAGGGATAATTCGGCACAAGTGTGTGGTGATGGGTTGTAGTTAGTATTTGGATGGTGAACATGATGTAATCTATGCAGAAATAGAAGTATAACGATGTACACCTGAAACTTATACAACGTTATAAACCAATGTTACTGCAATAAATAAAAAATTAAAAAAAAAAAAAGTTAATTGATAGGGGCCGGCCCTGTGGCATAGCCGTTAAGTGTGTGCACTCCATTGCCGGAGGCCCGGTTCGGATCCTGGGTGCGCACCGATGTACTGCGTGTCAGGCCATGCTGAGGTGGCGTCCCACATAAAGTGGAGGAAGATCTGCTCGATGTTAGCCCAGGGCCAGTCTTCCTCAGCAAGAAAGAGGAGGATTGGCATGGATGTTAGCTCAGGGCTGATCTTCCTCACAGAAAAAAAAAAAAGTAAATCGATAGAATGGATGGAGCTTATTATTATAAAATTATTTTTATTATTTATTCATTTGTAGTACTTCATAATTGTACACGTAAAAACAGCTTAAGAGATGATCTTTTTGGAAAACAATGATTTCAAGAAATAGGCAGAAAAAATGTTTAAGTTACTATTTTTGAAGTTTGGGTGAGAAATTAGCACCCAAGTTTTAATAATACGGAAACTAAAAACACAATATAAATAAAGAGGGCAAAAGAAATAATCTAAAGCTCTCTGTTTAGGACACTGCTTTTTAACCTCTGGGGACTTATGCATCCCTTTGAGTGTATGATGAAAAGGGTAGTTTCCACCCAGTAAAATACCCGTATGCACATAAGTGTAAAATTTGGTATGACATTTCAAGGTGTTCTTGACACTCTGAAACCCATCCATGGCCTTTCTAGACATCCATGGTCCTCAGGTTATAAAACCTAGACACAAAACTACAGGATACAAGACTTAGATCATTGCTTCAGACCTAAGAAGCACCAGAAGTGTCTAAAATATCATGAGGGGCAGCTCAGAAGGTGAAATCTCTAGGCTCTTTATAAATACCTGGATTCACTTTTAACTGAAATGTAGTCAAAAAGCATTTAGTTATTTCCCATTAAAGTTCTAAAAGTTTAAAATACTTTTATTTGATGGAAAAAATGCTGTATCTCTTAAAAGCTATATGATAGAAAAATAGAAAGATTCCTGAGCTGAAACTGAGAAGACTTCAGTGCTTCCTGCAACATATTTAAACTTGGGCTAGTAATTTAACTTCTCTGAGCTTCAGTTTTATGCTTTTTGAAAAAATAATAGAGGGCCAGCCCTGTGGCTTAGCAGTTAAGTGCGTGCACTCCGCTGCTGGCGGCCCAGCTTCGGATTCCGGGCGCGCACTGACGCACCGCTTCTCTGGCCATGCTAAGGCGCGTCCCACATACAGCAACTAGAAGGATGTGCAGCTACGACATACAACTATCTACTGTGGCTTTGGGGGGAAAAATAAATAAATAAAATCTTTAAAAATAATAATAATAATAGAGTATTGGGCTATATTACTTTAAGCCCTCTATATGTTCTAAAATTCCATAAATTAAATTAACACATCTAAATGTAAAAAACCAAGACAAATAAATAACTTCTAAAAATGAGAATAGCTTCAATTATTTCCACAGTAACATATTTTCAGGAAGTGATTCAAAGCTAGATGTGGTTGAATTGTGAAATGACTGAATTTGCAAAAGTCTTCGATAATTAAGTCGTTATGCTCAACTCTTATTAATTATTAATGACTTCTCCATGACTTTGAATCAAAGGGGTTTTCTTAAAGAGAGGTTCTGACTGGGCTGTCTGAATGATGAATCATCTCCCACACCGAGGTGGTCCTCCCCAGCTCCAAGGTACTCATAGGCACTACCAGGAAATTTAACTGTGGTTGCCTGTGTTGTACTTGGCTTTTAACTAAAAAAAAAAAAAAAGAAGAAGGAACTTTAAATATTGATATCACCATTCTCTAGCCTGCAGGAGCAAAAAATTTTCTTTGAGGAAAAGTGCTTGACATTAAAAAAATAACACACAGCCAAGACTCCAGTCATCTGAACGCACTCACCATTTGTGTGGCTTTCAATCTGGCAGCACATACGCCAGGACCGAGGATCGGAAATGCATCTGGGTAGCAGAAGCCAGTCAGTGTAGTCTCCTCCACTCCCTTTTGTTGTCTGTTTTTGTAACATATGCTAGGCACCAAAGAGACAAACAAGGATAAAATGGTTTTCTCCTTTGCCATGTGGTTCTCTGCCAGAGATACAAAGCCGGGCCAAAGCATCAGATTTCAATGTTCTGACTGCTGAGAAACCCCACTTTCTTGTTCTTTCTCCATCGTCGTTCTTCTTCTCAACAAATATTTTTCCGCCAAGTACAAAGTGATGTAGTCCAATAAAATACAGGGTTATTTCTACATACTCCCCTCCCAATTCCTGGTCATTAATACTGTACTTGTGGGATAATACCTCGTGTGTCTTATTTCGTAGGAATGTAGTCTGATCTATAAGGGCTATATATTTCACAGTATTTTGAACTTCTTTTTTTTATTTTTTTTTTGTTTATTGCAGTAACATTGGTTTATAATATTGTAAAAATTTCAGGTGTACATCATTATACTTCTATTTCTGCATGGACTACATCATGTTCACCACCAAAATACTAATTACAACCCATCACCACACACATGTACCGAATTATCCCTTTCACCCTCCTCCCTTCCCCCCTTCCCCTCTGGTAACCATCAATCCAATCTCTGTCCCTATGTATTTGTTTATTGTTGTTATTATCTACTACTTAATGAAGGAAATCATACGGTATTTGACCTTCTCCCTCTGACCTATTTCACTTTGCATTATACCCTCAGTGTCCATCCATGTTGTCACAAATGGCTGGATTTCTTCGTTTCTTATGGCTGAGTAGTATTCCATTGTGAACTTCTGAAATTAAAAAATACAGATAGTTCTTCATGTATGAATGAGTCCTGTTGTATGACTTAACTGCAAAGTCTATTGTTGGAGCTTATAATACAACTTTCCTAGAAATAACTTTAAAAATGGTGATAGAACTCCAGCTTAGAAGAAAGAAATAGAGAGTGAGAGAGGGGGAGAGATGAGGAGAGAGAAACAAACAAAAAAAAAAAAAAAAGGAAAAGAAAGAGAGAAAAGCTTTAATTAATATACAGCACATAATATTAGACATAGTTTGCATGCAAACATTTCTGTCTGTTCCATATTGGAAACTGAGAATTCCTTAAAAGTTGGACAGGAGTATGGGAGTCAAGGACTATTTCTTTCAGCCGTGTAAACAATGGGTCTAATAAGATGATGGTGGCACCTGCCCCGGCGGGGGGGAGGGATGCAGCTTTGTTACGTGGCAACACTGCCACAGCTCCTACTTCAAGAGGGTACAGGACTCTCCAGGCTGAAGATGGTGTGGCTACTGTGGCTGTTCACATTTACGGAGCAATTGTAAATTGGGTGTTTTAATGTCTGAGACTGCCAAAAAAATAATGAAACCATGCTCTATAAAGAGTTGCAATCTAGAAGTAGGTTTGGGACTTGAGGAATCCACTAATATTTTCAACTGGGTAATGAGTGTGACTGTGTACTACTAGAGTAGCAATCTCTTTTATTTAAAAATCTATCATAGAAATTTTCGAACATTCAGAAAAGTAGAGAGAATAATGGAATGAATTCATGTATCTCCATCACTTCAATTCAAAAATCATTAAGATTTTGATTCATTTGCATGGGCTGTCTTTTTTTCTTTTTCATTGCCAAATATTTTGTAGTAAAACCTAGGTCTCATATCATGTATATTACAGTTATACAACTCTAAAAAAAAATTATATTTTCTTACACCATGACAGCACCATTATAACTCCCAATATAAACAGTATGTTGTATCATGTAATACTTTGTTTATAATCAATTTTCCCTCATTAACTATAAAATGTCTTTTATGTTTGGTTTGTTCAAATCAGTATACAAACAAGATCCCCACACTATATTGGTTGTTATGTATCTAAAATATCTTTTAATTTTAAGCAGTCCCATCTCCCTATTTTTTTCCCCTATCACTGACTTATTACCAAATTCATGTTAGTGTCATGATTATCAGTGGCTGTTTTTTTCCCTTAAGCATCATTTAACTTATTCCTTTATTCCTCATATATCCTCTAAATGGAAGTTAACACTAGAGGTGAATAATTTCTTAAAATAGCATTAATAATGGATTGATTTTTTCATTGGTAGGTTCTAATACATTCATTTAGATAGCATATAAATGAATATAAATATATAAATAAAAGTAAAACATTCTGTTATCTTCCACCGTTGATGGAAGAAAGAACAATGTCATTAAGATTGAAAAGGTTCCCATGTTGCCCAATATTAGTTATATAACATACCAAATATCTTACACACGGCCTGCTGTTCTTTTTTATGTCACCTACCTGGTTCCTATACTCCTTAGAATTTGCAGACTCTGGCATAGGGGATTCTTACTGAGAAATGGTGAGAGAGAACATTAGAGTGTTATAGACCAGATTTTGAAGGGTCTTTACTTGACAAAAAGGACTCTTTATATATTTGACTTTGAATTGTGCCTCTAGGGTGGACTAGTAGATGATGCATCTACATGTAAGAGACCAGTTAGGATTCTGCTGGAATGAGCAGGCTCACCTTAATGCAACAGATAACAGCTGCAATAGTAAGTCGTTACTACGTGGCTGATTATTGGGTGACACCAACTCCAAAAAACGAATATAATACTGTGTTTTCCCTCCCCTACTTATGCTTTGCTAACATAAAACATCAAAGACATAGTTGAAAGGCGAAAAACATAAAACTACCTGAACCCTGAGAGAAGTATGCCTTGGCAATAGTAGTATGTAAATACGTTAACATTTGTAATTCTCAGAACATTATTACATATTATACTGTTAATATTTTCATTTTAAAGATGAGGAAATTGAGTTATAAAAGGCATAAATTATTTTCCCAAGATCACATAGTAATAAACGGATAATCCAGGGACCGAACTGAGGCAGGCTAGCTCTTCAGCTCACTACCATACTGTCTCTCAGAATAGAGTTATGAGATTATTTTTGTCTTTATATGAGCACCAGGTAGTAAAGAAACTTCTTCCAACTCTCCCATGCAAACCATGAAACTTGCATATTTCTTAACCCCTGTGTGGTTTTAATATGAGTACTTATGTATTACATATACATTTGGTGATAACTATGTGTATAAATATTCCTTTTGTTTTAAACAGGTCATCAATAACCTTGGTCCTTTGGAACTGATTCTCAATACTCCTAGCCATCATAGAGTCCATCATGGTAAGGATATCTGATGTCTTTTTTCTTTCTTTCTTCTTTTCTTTAAAAGTGATGCTATTATTTTTCATCACTTCATTTCATCACAGTTACTCAACACAGTCAGTATACACTGTATAAATAAGCATCGATTCTTCTTTTGTACCTGGACAAGCCTCATCTCCAAAGCAAGGACTGGAGAAAAACAAAACAAAACTTCTTATTATCTGGTTTTTGTATTTTCCCTTTTGTTGAGATCTCCTTAGTTGTAGTGGAAAAACGAGTTAACCAGCTGAGGGGATATACACTTTACATCTTGAAGGAGCTTGTTGAAGGCCACTCCTTGACCCAATACTGGGGGTCATTCCTGTCTATAGCCTGAGAGTCCCTGGTCTTAAAAACTGTTGGGATTTGAGGAAAGCCTAATAAACAACACTTCACTTTCCTGCCTAAATTCTGTGAACAAACTCGACATATGCTGCATTTGCCTGACAAGGAGAAAATTCTATTTGGCTAGTGTCTAAGGTTTAAAGACACCAGCTTAAGAAATAACAGAAATGTTTACATATGTGCACCAAAAGACCTATACAAGAATGTGCATGTCAGCATTGTTTGTAATAGGAAAAAAAAGAGATATACTTCAAATATTATTAACAGTAGAACAGATAAATTGTAGACTATTCATGAAATGGAGAATTATATAGCAATGAAAATGTCCAAACTATTGCTACGTGTAATGGCGTGAATAAATCTCACAAAGATAATGTTGAGAGAAAGAAGTCAGTAATAGAAGGATAAATACTGTTGTCCTGTTTTTATAAGTTTCCAGGCATCACAGGCAGCATTGGAGCACCGCAGGCCTGCCTTCCCAAGGGGAACAGGTCTCTTTCTCATGGCAGAGAGCAGAGCGGAAACACAAACTCCCCCAGGAAGAGGAGAGGATGAGGTCAGGCTGCACATGCTCAGTTGCCTCTTCCAAACTCAACAGTCCTTCTCCTACTCCCAGGGCATAATTAGTGAGGGAGTGGAGCGTCCAAGAGTTTTATACTCTTAGGGTTTTCTCCATATAAAAGAACATACAAGAATGGAGAAGAACAAGTCCATATTGAAGAAGAAAGTTGCTAATTTCCTCTGTTTGGCTTCAAAGCACCTTCCCACTTATGCTGCTTTATATCAAGGTTTCTTAGCCTCAGCACTATTAACATTTTAAACCAGACGGTTCTTCATTTGGGGATGGAGGGCTGGGGAAACTGCCCTGTGTATTATAGGATGTTGATCTCCACGTACTAGATACCAATAATATCCCCTCCTGTTGTGACTACAAACAAATTCTCCAGACATTGCTACATGTCAACTGAGGGGCAAAGTGCTCTCCCCTCCAACAGAGAACCACTATTCAGCCCACTTATGGCAATGGGTTGTGCACCTGTGTAGCTAGTCCCACTCAACTTTTGCACTGGGGGGATTTTTCCTTGTGTCTTCACTTTCAAATGTACATTTGCATGTGTGGAAGGCACGTAAAGAAACGAGGGCATATGAAGACAGTTGAGTTTATTAGAGCAGTGATTTGGTGGGTTAATATTCTTTTTCCTTTGATTTACAATCATGTGGATATACTTGTGTCTATTTAAGCTTTTTTAAATTAAAGAAACTATGCCCAGCTATTTAAATTTAAATTACAATTTGAATACTTTGGAATAGGAAAAATATCATATATGTTATGAGTTAATAAAAATAATCAAGGGTAATTTAATTTTCACTTATGTCTTTTAGGATTAAAAAAATAGTAAAGTCTCACTCGAAGTAGAAAATTTTCTTCCTGGGAAAGATGCAGAGAAAAGGGATACAGATAACAACTCACTTCAAAATTAAAAAAAAAAAAACAAATGTACATATATTATTTATCTTATTTCTTACTGCCTTTTTTTCCCCAGGCCATTTAATTTTTAATTATTACTCTTTGATAGTCCTTAAAGAAGAGTTACTTAGAATATCCCAGATTTTTTAAAAAATGGAAAAATTGTAAGCAAAAACATTTTTTAAAATCTGGGATAATTCTAAGTATATATAGTTTCAAGGAAATCTTTGCTCTTTTTAGTAAAATTTACTGAAAAATAAATTGAATGAAAACAATTTACTGGCAAGTAAAGTCTAATGTTGTTAATGAAAAGCCATTCATAAGGAAATCATTCTGTTGCATGAGTCTTAATTTTTTGAATGGGTTCTAAAGTATAAGACAACGAGATGTTTCAAAAAGCTTAACTGCATTTTTTATAATTATTTTTTAATATTTTGTCTCATAGGCAGAAACCGTTATTGCATAGACAAAAATTATGCTGGCACTCTTATTATATGGGATAGAATTTTTGGTAAGTAAAAAGTATGAGAATAAAAGAAATTAAATTAGCTCATTAATTCCCAGAAAGTCAAAGATCATATCTTTAATGTTTGTCTTCCAGGGACATTTGAGGCAGAGAATGAAAAAGTTGTATATGGTCTAACACATCCCGTTAACACATTTGACCCATTCAAGGTGCAGGTAATGTAATTAGTTTCATTTTTTCTGAATTGATTATATCCTTTCACAAATCTCATATTTAAAAGAATATGAGGCGGAAGTGCATTACAATGCCCTGAAAAAAGTTTTTTAACTGTAAAAGAATTTGGAAATAACTCTAGCGCTCAAAGACTTGCATCAACTGGGGCAAAATACATTTAAAAACATCTCATTATAAGAATTCTTAAATATATCTACTATGTAGAATAAAAAAAAAAGACTCTTTAGCAAACATTTTCTTTCTCAGAATAGACCTGAAATGTATTCATGTATTCAGAAGGAGCGGTAGTAAAAAGTATAATTAAGACTGATCCCTCAGTAAGAAAAATATTTGCTGCAAGGCTGCATGACTCTGGTTAGAAATTCAATGTGAGGCCTTTGCCCTACTCTTCTTGGACCTAGGTGTCAGGAGCTATTACGGGTTGGTTGGGTGTGCACATTACCTCACCTGCTAAGACTTGTTGCACTGGACCACTTCTCTGCTAGACATGTGGTATTGGTTGTTCACTGGTCTCAATGGTTGGCACTAGAGAAATGAGGAATGTCTGTGAAGCTCTGATCCGTCGGCGGCAGACCACCACAGATACTCCTGGGGCCGGGGATTGGTAAATGAGAAAAAGATAAGAATGCTTAAAAAACTGAAGAGGTTGGTCCACAACAACTCTGTCCAGGAGACTGGGTTTCCAGCATTCAGTAAGGGAGGAAATTACAGGTTCATGTTGGGTCTGCTTTTCAAACCTACCTCTTCCAAGTTTTTAAGAAAGTTAAAATAAAATAAATTTACATTTATCGAGCTTTTACTATATGCAGGGCATTGCTAAGAGTGCAGCACATATATTTAACGTAACCATTACTAAAACCTTGCAAGGTAGTGGTTCTTTTTAGCCTCATTTTTTGGTGAGTGAAACTGAAGTTCCCAGGATTTAAGTAATTCACCCAACTACACACAGCTTGTCAGGTGAAAACTTAACCAAGGTAGGTCGCAGGCAAAGCCCAAAACTTGTTTAACTCTATTTAACGTTTACACTGTGCCATCACAATTACCTTCACTTTCAAGTGAAAGGCATTTTTTCTCATGCTTTAAAAGAGAAAAATTGATTATTTCTCTTCTTCTCAACTGTAGAGCATTTCTCTCTCTTTCTCTTTCTCTCTCTCCCTCTGGTTAGACATTACTAAGAACAAAACATCTCTCTCAGGACAAAACTAACAAATATTTCAGAGTACTTCCTTAATCATAAGCTTTATAGAATTTAAATCAATTTAGAAATAATACATTGAGAGCTGCTTCTTCACAGGGTGTAGTCGTGTCTCTGTACTGTGGAGATTAAAAAGGAATAGACAACTTGTTTCCATCCTCTAGGAGACAGTCTTTCAAACTTAATCTGCATATGAATCATGGGAGGATCTTATTCAAGTGCAGACTGTGTTGAGTGGGTCCGGGATCTGTCCAAGATTCTGTGTTTCTGATAAGCTTGAGGTGATGCTGATACTGCTGTTTCATGGCTGATCCTTTAAGTAGCAAGGCTTTCGGGGTATACACTCTTGCTGAGGAAAAGGGGTTCATATTTTCAGCATAAGAGATTGAAAACTGTGCAACACGAGCTGCACAAGGAGTTGGATGATTAGGATTTGGAGAGACACAATGTTCAGACAATCACAGGTATTTATGAGCTGCTGCTGAAGCTGTGTCAAGTTCAATTGCCCAGGCCTCTGCCCTCACATAAACATTTCCTTTAGTGTAGTAATTGTCACGACTGTGTCTAAGGTTTAGTCTTCTAGATGCTTACTTATATTGTCAAAAATGTCAAATCAGCAAGTTGTGATAATCAGGTGTTCCTGAACCTACAAAAAAACTATACTTACTTTCACTTGCATTTCTTTATACTCAGCTAGATTTCTCTCCTTTTCCTCAGAGGCATCAAAAGCAACTTAGGACGGTCCCCTCTTGACAGAGAGGGTTTTTTCCCCCTTAGTATTAGGCATAGACCATTCACTTCGCTCTTCTTTGGAGTCCAGGAGTTTCAGGGCATTGGAAAGCAAATCAGTAAGAAAGTCCTCCCTATTTTAAAATGTTACCTTGTATTATTGCTCATGACTTGTGTCTAGAATGACAGGAATAAAATTGCAGTCAGTTTTCAAAATAACAAAACAAGTATATTACTGTGTGTTATAACTCCTAAGCACATTTCCGTATAATAATTATTATTATTACAAAGCTCCAGTATGTTTGCACCTAACTTTTCCTTTTTCCTCAAAATCTGCTCCACTAAACTCTACATTGTTCCTTAATTGCTTCAGATTCCTTATGGTAATATTTCAAGCAATTTTAAAAAGCATTTTTATTATCCTAGCAGCTTAAATTCTTTAAGAGACAGTGAAAATGCCAGTGAGACCACAAATTCTGATAGAGCCAAAACTTCTTTCTACATTAATTTATGACTAACTTATAATAGAGCTCATCTCTAGGGTCTATAGCTGATGCCCAACCTCCAGGACTATTTTTAATCCTATGGTGCATTATTATCACATGTATGGCAGATATAGCTAAATATCCTAATAGCTGATATTTACTGAGTACTTCTAATGTGTGGGCATACTTTTACTTCTGTACGTCAAGTCTGTGTTATTTAAAGAATGCGGATTCCTGCTATGAGCCTCAATGCAAACTTTTGACTCAGTAAGCAAATTCCTCCTTTTCTTATTACAGAATATGGGCTATTTAATACACAGAAGTCTACTATCAGAAATGGCTTTGAACATTTTTCCTTAATTATAGACAGGTTTGTCTATAACTCAAAAGAGTAAATAAGGGTGATTTTTAATATTTTAAATACTATTTAATATTTAAACAGATATGCAATATCTGTATGTTTCCATGTTCAACCTTAATATGCATTTAGCAAGACTTTAAAAAGGAAGTCGTTACATACGGATGTTGAGTGCACAGGCTGCTAGTCAATTCCATTGGAAGCAAAGCCTCTTAACTCATTGTTTCTACTTTGCTAATTTTCTAAACAATTGCCCTATTTTTTAATTTCAAAATTATAATTTTGTGAAAGCTCAGAAATATGACAAGAACACAATTAAACTTAAAAGACATAGAATACATAGAATGAATTACAATTTGGAATGCAATTGCCTATTAATCCACATTAATTGAACTATACGTAACCTATATATTACAGAAAAAATATATAAATTACATTGTACTATAAAATAAAATTCATGATTTATTGTATTTAATATTTTTGTTTTAAATAAGCTATATTTTTATTCTTCTAGTTCCACTATTTAGTTTACATATGGACTACATTCTGGGCCACATCTGGATTCTTCAATAAGTTTTCTGTCATATTTAAAGGACCAGGCTGGGGTCCAGGTAAACCAAGACTTGGACTGAGTGAAGAAATCCCAGAGGTAAATAGAGTTCATGGGCTTGGTGATGGTGAAGATTAGTCTCATATGGTCAGGTCTACAGCCAGCCTGTAGATATGCTGACTTCATGCAAATCTGAAAAGAGATGTTCTCTTAGGCAGATACAGCCCTGTGGTGCATAACTTAATGAGTGGACACCACCTAGGGGCCAATAAGAGGGGTGATTTCTCCCAGGCAAACACTAGGGAGCATGGTATGGGGGCAGAGCAGCAGAGGCTGGTTTTCAAATCCACTCAGACACATAGCCAAGAGCTGTTTTGTAGTGCAGAAACTAGACAAACACCTATGGCTCAGTCACAGAATCCTAAAACACTAGAAATGGAAGGAGCCTTAAAGATGATTTAGTAGTAGATAATAACAACAATAAACAAACACATGGAGACAGAGATTGGATTGGTGGTTACCAGAGGGGAAGGGGGGAGGGAGGAGGGCGAAAGGGATAATTCGGTACATGTGTGTGGTGTTGGGTTGTAATTAGTATTTTGGTGGTGAACATGATGTAATCTATGCAGAAATAGATGTATAATGATGTACACCTGAAATTTTCACAATGTTATAAACCAATGTTACTGCAATAAACAAAAAATTAAAAAAAAAAAAGATGATTCAGTCTAGCCTTCATTTCGTTCATGAAAGACAGAGTCTCCAGAATGGAAGGTCTAAAGTCACACCAAGATGATGTGGTTATTGGATTAGACCATAACTTTATTCCTTTTATAGTAGAGCAGTAGCATTAAATACAGAAATCACATTAAAAACCAAAAATAAGCAAGGTAGAAATTTAAAACACTGGAACCAAATGAAAAATTCAATTTCAATCTGGAATTCCTCTTACAGAGATGAAAAGGGAATTTCTTTCCAATCATTCAGGATATACAGTGATTCCTTATTAAAATAACTATCACTAATAGTAATATAGAAACAACAGAAAGAGTAAACTGCTATTCATTATGAGTATAAAAATTATGAGTAATAAAATTTTATGAGTATAAAAGATAATTATAAGTATAAAAATTAGCCAATATTTTAAGGAAATAAAATCATATGTTTTAATTTGAATATTATTATTTTTAAAAAATCATGATCTAAAATAAGGATGTTTTCTCATCCAGTTATGAAAGCTGCTGTGTAAAATTTCCCAGACACTTTTTGTTCTGTTCACAATCAGTTATGTAACAATGAACTAACTTAATGTAGGTGAAAATAATTTGCTTATTTCAGTTCCAAAGTGTCTATTTAGCTATGGTTCACTTATTATTTTTTCTTTTTTCCAACAGATAATCCAAAGTGAATACTGTACAGTCATACTGGTGCCTAAATCTGCCATATAAAAATAGAATTGTAGTATTTCTGGGAAACTCTGTAGTTTAGGAAAGTTGTTTTCCAATAAAGCAATATTTCTCTTTTAGGCATGATTATTCACACTACCCAAAATCACCTTCCATATTTTCTTTTGCTATACTTTCATGTGTAATCATGGACATATTTTTGTATTCATATTTTCGTGTTTAGGGTGGTTATGTTTATCATCAGTACATATTGCTGGATCAATTCTTACATTGCTTTCTATAAGGCCGACTAAATCAGAATCATAATGCTTCTGAAATGAAAAACAAGTCTCCTAACTTCTATATTTTTTCTATCCAAAAAAATGAATGTTAGAGTCATTTTGGAAAAAAAAAAAGAGTAGCTAAACCTTTCATTTCTTTTTGCATATCTCCTCTTCACTTAGTGTGAATTTCAATGAGAAGAATAAGCCAGGGAGGAATATAAAGGAAAGCCTTCTTTCTTGTCTTCCTAGGTCACAGGGAAAGAAGTTCCCTTCTCATCATTGGCGTCTCAACTCTTAAAGATATATGCAGTGGTACAGTTTGCTCTGATGCTAGCATTTTATGAAGATACTTTTGCAGATAAAGCTGTAAGTGGTATCCATTTTAAACAGAGTGTGAGAAAATTATCTGTCACTTTGTCTGAAAATGAAAATAAGCTCCCTATATTACAGCTGTGCTCTATTCTCTTCTGTAATTGTCTACTTTAGTTTTGGCACTACCACACAATTAAACAGATAAATTAATTCTTCTAGACTATTAAATGTAAATTAATTAATTATATCCAAAGTGTTCCTGTATAGAATGTCCATCAAATGGTATGTTATTGATACTGACTTGGCTTTGAGGAGGTAGAAAAAAAATCTTCCCTGAGAATTTTTAATTAGAAACCAGCCTTCACTCAGATATGGGAACAGGATTTACACGAGCCATTGATTTATACACCTAAACTAAGAATATAGTTCAAGTGCTCTTGGATTAGGTCTCATGTGTCTAAAAGATGCATGTTAGAATCATGCTTGGAGCAATCCCTTAAACCCAAGTTTCAGAGTATTCTCACAGAGAAAGTACCAATGATTATGAACTCAGAATGTAAAAGCACAGAAACAAACTAGGAGAAAGCCATCAAGACAAACAAAGGAATCAAACCCTCAAAAACAACAGGTTTGGGAAATTAAAGTAACTAAACTATAAATTAAGTAAATTTAACATGTTTGAAGGAGAAGATGAAATTAAGAAGAAATGAGAAATCAAGAAACAAGAGACTGTCAAAATGATGAGGCACATTTAGAAATAATCAAATTAAACTTCTAGAATACAAAAATATGATAACAGACCTGAGGAAGTAAATGGTTTAAATAGCAGTTTAAAGACAACTGGCGAGAGAATTAGTGCATTAAAAGAGTCAAAAAAAGAATCTGTTATACATTTGTAAAAGACAATGAGATAAAAAAAATATGACAAATTATCTTCAGACATAAAGAATACTGTGAAAAAGTTCAAAAAAAGACACAGGAATCCAGAAAAAATGTAAATGAATTCAAATGGGATTACTGGACAGTGAATTCAGGCAAGATAAATTACCTTTTCAAAGAATAAGTCTGTGCTATTGAAAGATTACCAGTCTATGCATAAAAACCCCATAAGTAATAGACATTAATAAATAATATGTGCAGAAAAATGGGTCTACTAAAGGGTATTTTTAAGGATTTTAATATATAAATCCTATGGAATTGTTTTTAATAATTAGATACCATTTTAATAATCCTGGTACAGTAATTCCACTAGAACAATTACAAATGTTTCATGTGACTTATATAGTGCATTATAAGAAAGAAGTCTACTCTAAGTAGGTTACTGAGCGTGTTAAGTAGGACTTTTTGGTTGTATGTGACAGATATTCAACTCAGAGTGAATTTATTAACTCACATAACTGAAGAGTTTGGGACTATTTCTTCTTCAGGCAGTGCTGGATCCAATGAGTCAAATGATGCCATCAGGAACCTGCTCATTCTTTCTTGCAGCTATGCTTTTCTCAGTGCAGATTCTCCTACAGACTCTCAGCCTTCATGGCGGCAAGAGGGCTACCAGCAGTTCTAGCTTTAAATACCGCCATACAAACAACCCCAGAAGTGAAAGTTCCAAATTGGAGTCTAATGTTATTATGGCTTTGTTCATCTGGATATCCTGAACCAATCAATGTGGTCAGGCCTGGATCATAGACCATTAGTCTATGAATGGGAGAACAGAGTCAGCTCTATAGGATCCTCATGCTCTGAGAGGAGGAAAAGTCTGGCTTGAAAGAAAAAATTGAGATGATAGTATATAGAAAAAGAGAAATAGATTTGAGTAGACAAAAATAAATTTTAGATCCATATAAATCTTTCTTACTCATAAATGTGTGATTTGAACTTGTTTTCAAAAAATATTCTTTCAACACTTATAAAATGCATAGTAACATACAAACCTTCCTGCAGAATACCATTTTACTTAAAGTGTCTATAGCATGAGTGTCTATTAGATATCTTCTGCTCTAAGAAACACAATATCCTATTAAATGTGGCTTAAACATAACTGGAAATTCAGAGGCAACTGTTTCCAGGACTGATTAGTTCAGCAGATCAAACATGTAGAGCTTCCAAAAAGGCTTCTCTACAATTCTCTTGGCTTTCATCATCATAAGATAATTACAGCAACGCCTGGCATCCTCTCCTCACAAACTGTGAGCAAAGGCAGCAAGTTCAAGTCTCCTAGAGCACCTTGTAAATTTCATTTCATTTAAGAAGGAGGAAAAGAAGTCCCAAAATATTTTGCAGCAAATGTCCTTTCATGTCTCATTGTTCAAGACTAATTCACATCCCCACACTGAACCAATAACTAACACCATCATGAATTAACCATGAATGAATTATACCAAGCATAATTCATACCCTGGGGATAAAGAGTTCACTTTCCCCCTGAACACATTCCTTCCTTATGCCTGGACAAAATCAGCATAGCATTAGTACAGAAGAAATGGGGCATATTTTCTGGTTGGGCAACCAATAGTGTGTGCTAGAGTGTGTCTTGCTAAATAAAATAGATTTACAAAAAGTTATTATAAAGATTACTGCATAATACATTGAAAAAGCTATTTTAATTTTTAACATTATTTAAAGACTTTAATGATTGGTGTTGTCCATATGTGTTTGTGGATTTTGCATTTAAAATTAACAATCAAACATTGCTACAAATAGTGACCCCAATTCTGAACAATATACAAGTTCACACACTCTCTCTGTCCACACACAATTTTTTTGAAGCTATAGGAAAATATGTAGTAGACTTTCCTGATTATAGCAGAAAGCAATGATTTAAATTCTGGTTTCCCTTTTATGAAGTGAAAATAAGAAATAGGGTACAATGCGACCAGAAATGTTTTGAGAATATAATGGTAGGAAATATACTGGCTTATTGTTTGCTCTTTCATGTACGTGCTACAGCTAATGAAACCAATTCCACATTGTACCAGGTTCTTTTTCCTTTAGCTTCAAAAGAAGACAAAGTTTGAAACCAAGAATTTATTTCAGGAGCAAAGCTTTCTTAAAAGTGGTGTGAACTACATCACTCTTAGCAGTGCACATGTAGACATCAAATTACCATAATGGTTAGACTTATTAATTGCTTAACCTAAGGCCTCATAATCATCTCTTCAAGTATTACATAATTAACCCATCACTGACAACTTTATTAAATTACTTTTTTATTTTAATTTGTTCGCCTAAATTATGGCTAAAATACGCATGCATTAATAGAGTTAAGATAGTTAAGTGAGATCAGAAAAAAAGCTAGATCATCTACATCTAAGTATCTAACTTTTGATATACCAATCAATATTGAGTCCAGTCTGATTATTTAATTTTTTTAGCTGTACTAAGTTAAATCCTAAAATAAACTATACTAATTCCTAGAAACAAAAATGGAAATTTCCCCATTTTGATTTTGAATAGAGGCCCTTAACATTAAGTTCACCAAGAGATTTCAATGTCTAGGCATGAGTGAGCGCTTCCTGGGTAAAAATGTAGCCAGATGCAGTGTGTGTGTATTAAAAGATGTAACTTATATCACGATTTTCACAGGATTTTTCTACTGCCGTAAAAAACTATATGAGAAACTCAGCTATATGAGAAACTCATGGAGATATATTGACAAAGAGAAATATCAAGTGTTGGAATCCTTCTCAAACTAAAATTAGAGTTGGAGACAGCTTCATTCCTGACACAAAGGAGTTTTGAAAGGTGCATTGGCTTGTTTACCACACATGTTTTTCTTTGCTAAAAACATACTGTGCAACTAGGAACAAAAGTTGTTTATTTGCAAAATTCTATAGTGCCTTTCTAGTCTCGGGGATGTTTAAAAGCATATGAAGACGTTAAAATCCAACAGCAATATTTTTTTTCCAGATTCACTGTAGCCAATAATCACATAGAAAAGTTGTGGCTGACTTGTAATTGGGAACCCTGCTGTGGTCCCACAGCCTTTCTGTTTATGCATATACCAAGAGTAGATAAATACGTACTTGTTTTATGTGTGCAAGTTCTGTATGAATAACTTTGGGAGTCAAAAAAGCAATTTGACGGCCACCACAAAGGTGTAAATGGCACATTCCTTTCTTATTGAAACTTGCAATGCATACATTTAAATAGATACTGTTTAGTTTAGTGATATGACCCAGAGACTTTTATGTTGATCTTGGTTTAGTAATGCTTGGGAAATCAATTCCTCAGCTGCCAGGGTCCACTTCATGGGGTGATATCATGAATACACATTTGAAATGAAAATATGGACATGCTAGCATGTTTCCAAAGTAACACTTGTTTCTAAAGTAAAAGGCAATGCTATCCTTTTAAATAATAGACGCGCTCAAAACAGCTTGAATATTTGAGTCATGTAATAGAATGTGTAATAAAGTTACTGAAAATATGTTTTAACACAAACTATTTGATGAGATAGTTCATGTTAATTAGACATCTGAGAATTTCCAATACAAATTCAGAAACAGATTTTTATATTTTTAAATTCCCCTAGATGTTGTACTCTGTAAAACATTATGGGCACTACAATTTTGCAACTAATGTTTTCATGTTGACATGTTTTAACAGACCCTTTGGAAAAAAAAATCAATATATTTAGTCATACTCTCATAATAGACAGTGTCACTTGCACAAATTAGGTCTAGCTTAGGTCCTATGTGAAACCTCTTAAGCCAATATACAGTGTGTACTGTTTCCTTCCAGTGCAGCCCATTGGGATTTAATTTAATTTCCTACAACGTTTAGGTGGTAACTGAAGTAATAAGAAAAAAAGAAATGTGAGTCAAAATGAGCATCAATTATAATTAAAAGCCATGAAATGAATGTAATAAGTGTGTAGTAAAGAAAGGATATTAACAAAAGCTACCTGTCTGATAAGCATAGACTTCAGGAACTTAGAAAAGTGATCATTGTGAGTTCCAGTGAAAAATATAATTTTTATCTACTATATTGAAATATAATAAAATGGGAAATTGCACATTTAATATGTCATTTGCATCAAATAATGAAATATTAACTGTGAAATTAAATATATCTTCATACTATTAGTACTGTCCCCAAATTTGGTCACTATCAGGCTGCTCCTTTAAAAGATATCATATAATAAACACAATCAACCATAAACTGCTTGTAATTTGAATTAAGATGTCATTTTGATTTATGAAAAACATGTAAAAATTAGACATTTTAATTCAGCTTTGGAAACTCAAGTCTAAATGCACAGTTCTTGGGAGTCATATTTCCTTATTAAAAGTAATCCTCCTGAAAAGGAAATTTGTCTCTCTGAGATTGTCTTTTAATGTCTCCTTTTTTCTTTTGTATCTTGGGAAATAACTGAAAGGTATATAGCTTATATTTTTATTTGTTTCATAGTGAAAAAGATAAAATTTTTCTGTCAAAAGTATAGAGAAAGTTGGTGTACTGATTTCAGTGAGATCTTGAGGCAAATACTGATTATTCAGAGTGGCTGCATTGGCTCTCAAAATAGTTCTACTGAACATCCAAGAAAGAAAATATATCAACATAAGTGTCTTCCAGCAACTATTGTAGGACCTGTCATTGCTGAAGTTGCTCAGTCTTGGACTAATTATTACCCAACGCTGTGGCAAGATCCTTTGGCGTTCTCTACCCAATGCCCAGTGAATCATGAGTTTGTGTAGTCTGTCTGATGGGAACATGTGCTGTAGGCAGCCTGTGAGCGCTAGCTTTGCAAGCTGTAATCCTTGTCTGGCCTTCTTCATTATCCTAGCTTTTTTTTTTTTTTTTTTTTTGTGAGGAAGATCAGCGCTGAGCTAACATCCATGCTAATCCTCCTCTTTTTGCTGAGGAAGACCGGCTCTGAGCTAACATCCATTGCCAATCCTCCTCCTTTTTTTCCCCAAAGCCCCAGTAGATAGTTGTATGTTATAGCTGCACATCCTTCTAGTTGCTGTATGTGGGACACGGCCTCAACATGGCCAGAGAAATGGTGCGTTGGTGCACGCCCGGGATCCAAACCCCGGGCCACCAGTAGCGGAGGGCGCACACTCAACCACTAAGACATGGGGCCGGCCCTGTGTGGGTTTTTTTTTTTTGACAAAAACTTATAATGCATTTTATGGTTAATTTAGAATAATTCCATTTTACCACTTTAAGACAGCAATATTATACATGAAAGATATACCAGTAGTGGATGGTATGAAATGGGAGTAAGTCCAATGGAAAATAAAATCTTACTTATTATGAAAAACTAACAAGCTCTATGTCATTTCACATATTGTTTAAAACACAGGAGACTAAGTGTTTATAATGGTCAAAGCTTATATTCTATTCTATTTTTTTTCTTTCGGCTCTAGTGTAGTTGGCCTATGGTCATCTCAGCAGGGATTAAAGTAGCGTGATTTCGGGGCAAGGATTTTGCCTTTCTTGCTCCCTCTGTTAAACTCATATTTACCATAGTGCCTAGCACACGCTCAACAAATATTCATGGAATGAACGTGTAGAAATTAGAGATGATCAATTGATTGTATGCCTTAATTAGCCTATTAAAGGATGCTGTATGGAGAAACTTAGACGTTCCATAGAAAAATGGACTCTTTAAAGGAAGCACGTGTTCGATATTGAAATCCTTCTTATAGTACTCTTAGCTTCCTTTAAATTCAAACACTTTTAGGACAATTCCGTTCTTTAAGAATTGAATTCTGTTCTTTAAGAATTCATTAAATATATGAATATTAAAGGATTTAATATTTTACATATTTAAGATTTTGAAACACTTAATATATTATTAATAATAAATTATTAAATATTAAATTGAATAATTTAATAGGATTTATTTTTGATTGTAATGAACTAAAATACTAATATTTTATCATTATTTTATTAATATTGATATTAAATTAAATATTTGATGTTTTAATATTAAATTATTGTTTCAGCCAATTAATCATTTAATTTAAATTATTAATATTAAAGGTATTAACATTAAAACACAAATGTAAAATAGTCATTGATATGGCCAGTCAGTCAACAAACATATATTGAATACTGACTACGTGTCAGGCAATGTTCTAGGCACTTGAGTTATAACAGTGAATGAAGAGACAAAACCTCTCATGGAGCTTACATTCTAGTGGGAGGACACATACAACAAACAGCTAGAGAATGCACAAATAAACAAATGTGTAAGTGTATGGAAGTGATAAGCTGTATGGACAACGATACAACAAAATATGGTTATAGAGAGTTATGGAGAAGCACTCTTTTATATATGACAGACAAGGACGTGCATTTGAATAGCTACCTGAATGAGATGAAGGAATGAACCACAAGGATCAATGGGGGAAGTCATTCCAAGTAGAAGGAACAGTAGGTGAAACAGGCTTGAGTGGGAAGGATGCTTGTTATGTTCAACGAAGAGCAAATTTTCTGATATGGCTTACGAATGAAAAACACAGAGATTACTAGGGGGTAATATGATAATGGGGGTATGTCATGCATAGGCCAGAGTAAGGACTTTGAGCTTTATTCTAGGTGAGATTTGAAGCTCCTGGAGGATTTAGAACATAAAAGTGATATGAGATGACTTACGCTTTGAAAGTAGCCAGAGTTGTGGCTGCATACCAGGGGTGGAAGGCCATGATAGGCGGACATGTAATTTTAGAAGTGGACAGACCAGTTAAGAGGGTATTTCAATTGTGGTAGACATCATGTTGGGGTGGAACAGGGTATTAGTGATGCTGTATGTAACAAATACCTTTATTCTGGATATATTTCAAATATAATGCTGACATTTATCTCTGATGTATTAGAAGTAAACGGTGAACGAGTCAAGGATGAGTCATAAGTCTTTGGCTTGAGCAATTGAAAAACTGAAGGTGCCATTCTAAGCTGAAGAAAACTGGGGAATGTGTGATGTGGAGGTGGAAATCAAAGACAGAGTTTTAGACATGCTAAGTTTCAGATGCCTATCAGCCAAGTAGAGGCACTGACTAGGAAGCTGGATGGCTGTATTAAGTTGGTTTTAATTCCGACTCCAGTAGCCAGGAAGCAATTTGCAGAAAGAGTTCTTTTTTTTTTCGTCCAGGGATCATAAATTCCCTAACCAAAACAAAAAGTATATTTTGTCCTATCTCTGAATTTCCTGTGATATTTGGAAGAGCTAATGGACCTTTTATTAGTGCTTCTTTGTCTTACTGTAATTAAGATTAACCCAAGTGCCACTTAGAAGATTAGTATAGCCTGAGCATAATAACAATTATATTCATCATGACCACTAATTGACTTTTTACTTTGTGCCAAGCACTCTTCTGAGTACTTTATTATAGTCCTTGCAAAACTCATATTTTATTTCAAATGTACCAAACACATTATAGAACCTTTGAAATGCTGAATAAATTGCCCATGGTTATGTGGCTGAGAAGTTTGCATAATTCCAAACCCTATATTCTTCTAGAGCATTTAAAATTATGCTCTAGTTTTTGAGCACAAATCATCTCTCCCTTCCATGTGAATTTTTCCCTAAAAAATCAAAATGAAGCAATAAATGTGAAAGAAGCATTTTTCTTTAAAGACAAAATGTTTCCCTTAAGCAAACATTAATCTACTCAAGCACACAGTTACTTCTACCACCAAGAAAATATTTTTCTGATATTTTTTGCTTCACTGTCTGAAAGCAGCCTTTACTAAATTCCACATACCCAAATAGCACTCAACTGCTCTCCACTGAAACATTCTAGCATCCACTGAGCTCCCCATCCTATATTTGATACCTAACGCTGTCCCCATATTTGTGAATATTCTGACATTTTTAATGCAAATTTTTGACCACTCAGCAATACTCTTCTACTAAAATTTGCTTGGGAGGGTTTAAAATCCCTTGGCAGGCCAGGCCCAGTGGCCTAGTGGTTAAGTTCAGCACACTCCACTTCAGCGACCCGGATTTGATTCCCAGGTGCAGACCTACACCACTCGTCTGTCAGTGGCCAACGGCAGCTCACATACAAAATAGAAGAAGATTGGCAACAGATGTTAGCTTGGGGTAACTCTTCCTCAGCAAAAAAAAAATCCCTTGGGAATTCCAGGTGCCATCTTAAGCATATAGCACAGTGAGATGTTAGGAGTTGGCCATGACAGACAGGACTGATTGACAGGATGGTATGGAGCTGGGGTATTGGATGTGAGCAGCAATTGCAAATGGTGGTTTTGCTTATTGTTTACAACTTTAGACAGATGCAATTTAGTTGGTATGTATACTAGTTAACAATGAGTTGAAATTACCTCTAGTTATTTCAGAAAAGAGAAAGAGAGCGCTTGCATAATGTTTTGATCGCTATTTTAGCCAACCCTGTTGTATCACACCTCCGGTGTTCTCATAAAGGTGAAGTGTAAACACCATCACTAAGTAAGGAAAGCATTCAGGGGCTGTGTATCCAACCCCTTGCTTTTATTGATCCACTTTCGATCTAAAGCAGTATTCATTTGGCCTAAACATTAGCTACATAATCTCAACTTAGATCTCTGCCCCTGCCTCCTCTAAGTTTGTTGCTCATATGTTTTCTACTGTTGTCACACTTTAGGGTCAGGAAGGTCTGTTTTGAATTTCAGAGACATCATTTATTTCTGTGTGATGATGGAAAAGTTACTTAATCTTTTGATTTTCAGTTTGTTTGTTTTTTCACATATGAATCAGATTTAATGATACCTGCTCTGCAAGGTTCTTGGGACTATAAAAAGAATTAAAGTGTATGAAACACATAGCATAGAAGCTATAAAATAGTAGATGCTCAATGCACATTATTATTAAATTTTGACATGTAAACAAAATGTATAACTAATTTATAATTGTGACAGAAAAATATGTTGTTTTTGTTACAAAAATTCAAAAGATAATCTTTGACATGTACCTGTGAACATACAGATTTCATCAAATATGAGTGTGTGTGTGTATATGTGTGTGTGCAATCTCTTTCCTATATGTGTTCACACTCATAAACACATTCTCCTTTAATATTTTCTGTGTTAAAGACAGCTTTGGGTTTGAAACCACAAAGAATTGGTGATATTAAAAATAGCAATTGGAATGTGCTATTTATTCATAAAAATGTAAGTGATTTCTCCATACTTGGAGCATGGGTTTTTCAAAGAAGTATGAAAGTCAGAACTTTAAAGGAGAATTTTTAGAAAGAATCTTAAGCAAAATATCATTGGGGAATTGTCTCATTCATTCTCCAAGTGTCCAACAAGCTAACGAAGTGACATTAGGAAAACCAAAGTATCCTCTACATATTCAACCTTTTCAAAAAATGCCCGTGACAAATGATGTAATATAAAATAAAATGGGGGGCTGTTTTAATTGTCAGCTTTAAATTCTGACGTTTCTTCTGATAACTCTGCTAAAGGATCCCTTGGTCTCTGTGTTTGTCTTACAGGCACTGTCGCAGGTCACTCTCCTTCTGAGGGTTTGCTTCATTATCCTTACCTTGACTTCCATTGGATTTTTTCTGGATCAAAGGCAAGAAAGGAAATTCTTTCATTTTATGTAACTTTATGATGTAGTTTTTTATGTGAAACATTGATATTCACCAAACATTTGTATTCAAAAAATAAAGTTGAAACTAAAATTTCGCACCTTTATTTTAAAGAAAACAGAGTAGCAGTTTATCTGATTCTAAATCAAGGGTGCATTTTAAATCTAAGCTTTTAAATGAAACTTAGGTTTTCAAGTATATTAAAGAAAAGCTATAAAATACAATGATTGATTTCTCAAAACATAGACCATAATTCTGAGTACTTAATAACATATAAAACATATTCGAGTATTTTTCCTTTGCCATTGAATAGTTCATAATCTACGCCAGAATGTGTGTATATTTAAAGTTTATGTCCTTTACCCTCACACAGCATATTATTTAAAGAATCCCCTTTTAAATACTACCCTGGCCAGAAAACACATTCACTTGAGCAATTTTAAATTGCTTTTATGGCAGGAGGTATATAGAAAAATATCTATTGGTTATTGCTTAGTATTTATCAATCGTTAACAGTAATACTAATATAAATATTTTTGTACTTAATATGTACTATGGAATATGTTATTAATCGTTACAACAATGCTCTGAGATAAAAATTACTATAAAGCCCATTTTACGGGTTAAGAAAGTCAGGCAGACGGACAGTAAGAGATAGAAGAGAAAACAAACCTAAGCAGTGTGACTCAAGAATTCACATAGTATAGAATTTACATATATTGTAACTTCATGAAAAACTGCAAAGACGCTCAGTCATTCTTGAAATCTTATCTGTTATAGTGTTATTGTTTTTCAAGTAGGTAACAAATAACCATTACTTTCCAGAAATTTTATATATACAGTAAACATACACTTAATTTATGTTGAATATTATGTCACCTTCCTAAGGAATGCTTAATGGGTGTTCTGGAATAGCAAGAGATTCTGGAGTTTCATCAAGATCCAGGTCCAAACGAACTTACTGGTTAACGGAACTGTTTATAGTATGCATTCATGTGAACATCTGGTAAAGAATGATGCAGCTGGCCCACTGCACATAGTCATATGTAAACAATGTGTAGAATTTTAAACTTATTTCCTTCAATACTTCAAAAATGCTGCTTATTTTATCATTCCTTTTGTTTGGCTCTCTATCGCTTTACTAGAAATAAAGTACATACCGAGCCAGAAAAAGAGAAAATGGAGAAATGAGTCAGAGCCATCTGAAATAATTACCCAGATCCAAAGAATCAGGATTACAGTTTAAAGATCACAATTCTGTTGATTGCATACACTTAATAGAATTAGCAATCAGCCAATAGCAAAAGTATAGTTGCATGTTTTAATGAAGATATGTTGTCTCCATGGATACAGATAAACAGGCTAAATAAGCAAGCTATCAATTTTGCCATGATATATCCTATGATATATTGAATTATTCTTATTGCATATAATTATGTAAAAGTCTAAACTGCCTCTGGCCTTATTCAAGAACTCATACTGAAATCACAATGTCAGCATCATGGGGGAGTGAGTTGTTCCCTTTGTCTCCCCTCTAAGTTACAACCAGTAGGACAGCCATAGACCAACAAAAGACTCTGCACAGCATACCAGAAGACCTGAGAGAGCCATACATCTATACATCTGAAGGTGGGTGGACTGGACCTCCTGGAAGCAGTGGAACCAGGGGAGCAGTGGCAGCAGATCCCGAGACTGGAGGTTCCAGGATCTGTGGGCCATGCCTGTGACTGGAGGCCCTGGAACTGAGGTAACACCCACGAATGGAGGCCCCAGGAATCCAGGCAGCCCAGCTCCCAGTGGTGCCAGAAATCACCATGCACCTGTGACCAGGGGCTCCAGGAACCGTGAAGATAACTGTGACCTAGCTCCCTCCCCCTCCCTTGGCAGCAGTGCCTCTGACACCAGCCCTTCCAGCAGCAGGGGCTGCATCTAAGACCCGAATACCCCCAACAGTGGTGGCAGCACCCGTGACCTAAGGTTCCAAAAAGTGCAGCAGCACCAGAGATCAGAGGTTGCAGGAGCCACAGCAGCACTCATAGCTCAGCCCTTCCCCCTCCCCCAGCAGTGGCATATGATGCCTGCAACTTGAGGCTTCAGGAAATTCAGCAATGCCCACAACTCAGCCTCATCCTCTGCATCCCGTGGTGTTGCCTCCAACATCAGCCCTTCCAGCAGTGGGGGCTGCATCCAAGACCAGGATATTCCCGGCAGCAGCAGCAGTGCCATGACCCGAGATTCCAGGAATCACACTGACACTGAAGACCAGAGGCTGCAGGAGCCGCAGCAGCACTCATGGCTCAGCTCCTTCCCCTCCCTAACCAGTGGTGGGTGGTGCCCACAACCTGAGGTTTCAGGAGCTGCAACAGTGCCCACAACCCAGCCCCGGGTGGTGGCACCCCCAACACTGGCCTGCCAGCAGCATAGGCTGCATATAAGACCCCGGGTCCCCAGCAACAATGGAGGTGCCCATGACCTGAGATTTCAGGAACCACACAGGCACTGGAGACTGGAGGCTTTAGGAGCCCCAGTGGCACTCATGACCCAGGTATCCCTACCCTTCTGGTGGTGGTGGCGTTGCTCACAACCCCAGCACACCTGGCAGTGTCAACAGCACCCATGAACTTGTGCTCCTGGCAGCAGCATTGCCAACACCACCAGATAACCCAGGAGCAGCAGCATAAGCGGCACACAAGACAACAGCACCCGAGCCCATGGAGAGCCAGGTAACAGCAACAGTGGATCCCATGAACCTGCTTCTCCCAGTTGCAAAGGTGCCTGCAACTTTGGCCTTCCTACCTGGCAGGAGTGCCTGCAGACCCAACAAACCAGGATGTGCCAGAGGTGCACATGACCCCAGCCCCCACTCCACTGTCCCCCTCTCACTGCTATAGTGGGGGAATACACAACCCAGGCAACCCCGGAAACAGCAAAGGTGCTCACAGCCCAGTGAATCTGGTGGTGACACCCACAACTACAGTGACATCGTAAGCAGCAAGGCACCAGCAACCTCAGAGGCACAAGCAGTGCAAGGAGGGCACTGATGATGCATCTGGCAGAGGCAGTGGAATGTGGAAAGTGCAGACTTGCAGATACAACCAGAAGCAGCTGAGAATCAAAGTAACCAAAGCCTTACACAAACAAGAAAAATGTTTCCAACCACAAATGCACCAGCAAAGGAACAACTCATCAAGCACCATTAAGAACTATAGTAACATGGTAGCACAAAAAGAACATGACAACTCTCCAGAAAACAAACTCGAAGTCATGGAAAATTCTGATCTAACTGACAGAGAATTTCAACTAGTTGTCATGAAGAAACTCAACAAGTTACAGGAAAACTCAGAAAGACAGTCCAATGAGCTCAAGAATAAAATTAATGAGCAAAATGAGTGCTTCGCCAGAAAGATTGAAATGCTAAAAAAGCAAAAACAAAAACAAAAAAAACCCAGAAATTCTGGAGCTGAAGAACTCAATAAATGAGATGAAGAATAAATAGAAAGCATTGGAAATAGAGCAGACCATATGGAAGAGAGAATTAGCAAGCTCAAAGATAGAAATCTAGAAATGATTTAGGTGGAAGGAGAGAGAGAACTAAGATTTTTTTTTAAAATGGAGAAATTCTAGGAGAAATATCACACTCAATTGGAAAAAAACAACATAAGGATAATGGGTATCTCAGAAGGAGAAGAGAAGGAGAAAGGAGCAGAAAGTTTATTTAAGGAATAATAGCTGAGACCTTCCAAAATCTGGGGAAAAAAACTAGATATACAAGTACTTGAAGCTAATAGAATACCTAATTATCTCAGTGCAAAAAGATCTTCTCCAAGGCATATTATATTAAGACTGTCAAAAGTCAATGACAAAGAAAGAATATTAAGGATGGCCAGAGAGAAGAAAATAACTTACAAAGGAACCCCCCCATTAAGCTATCAGTGGATTTCTCAGCAGAAACTCTACAGGCTAGGAGAGAATGGAGTGATATATTCAAAATATTAAAATATAAAAACTGTCAAGCAAGAATAATCTATCCAGCAAAGTTATTCTTGAGATATTAAGGAGAAATAAAGGCTTTCCCAGACACACAAAAGCTGAAGGAGTTTATTGCCAGTAGACATGGCTTACATGAAATAGTGATAGGAACCCTCCTTCATGAAACAAAAAGGCAAAAGTATACAAAGCTTTGAGTAAGGTGATAAATAGACAGACAAAATGAGAAAATTGCAACTCTATATCAGAATAGGTTAATAAACACTTAATTATAAAATAAAGGCTAAAGGGAAAGGAAGTATTGAAAATAACTGTAACCACTTCAATTTGGTAACAAACTCACAATACAAAAAGGGATAATTTGTGACAACAAAAACAAAGAAGAGGAGGAGGAAAAGGATGGGACCTGCATAGCCAAATGGAGATAAGATGCTATCAGCAGAAAAAGGACTATCTCATCTATGATATCTATTATACAAACCTCATGGTAACCACAAAACAAAAACTCAGAGCAGAGTCACAAAACATAAAAAAAAGCAGAAACTAAGAAACACATCACAGAAAACCACCAAACTGAAATGGCAGACAGAAACACAGGGAAAAAGAAAAAATGAAGATACAGAACAACCAGGAAACAAAAGACAAAATGGCAGCATTAAGCCCTCATATGTCAATAATCACCCTAAATTTAAATGGATTAAATTCGCCAATCAAAAGACACAGTGTGGCTGGATGAATTAAAAAACACGACCCAACAAGATGCTGCCTCCAGGAGACTCATCTCAGCTCTAAAGACAAACATAGGCTCAGAGTAAAGGGATGGAAGATGATATTCCAAGCAAATGGCAACTAAAAGAAAGTGGGTGTAGCTATACTTTTATCAGGAAAAATAGACTTCAAGCCAAAAAGATAACAGGAGACAAAGATGGACATTATATAATGATAATGGGACATTCCACCAAGAAGACATAACATTTATTAATATATATGCACCTAACATGGGAGCACCAAAAAATAGAAAACAACTTATATTAACAGACCTAAAGGGAGAAATTGACAACAACACAGTAAGTGGAAGACTTTAACACCCCACTAATATCAATGATACATCATTAAGACAGAGAGTCAACAAGGAAATATTGCCCCTAAATGAAACACTAGTCCAGATGGACTTAATAGATATATATAGAACATTCCATCCAAAAGCAACAGAATACACATTTTTCTGAAGTGCACATGGAATATTCTCAAAGATAGACCATATGTTGGAAAACAAAGCAAGCCTCAATAAATTTAAGAAAATTGAAATCATATCAAACACCTTTTCTGACCACAATGGTGTGAAACTAGAAATCAACCACAAGAAGAACACTGGAAAATTCACAAATATGTGAAGAATAAACAACATGCTACTAAACAGCTATTGGATCAATGAAGAAATCAAAGGAGAAATAAAAAAATACCTGAAGACAAATGAAAATGAAAACACAACATACCGAAATCTACAGGATGCAGCCAAAGCTGTGGTAAGAGGGAAATTTATAGCAATATGAGCTACTCAAGAAACAAGAAAAATCTCAAATAAACAATCTAACACTACACCTAAAAGAACTAGAAAAAAGAAGAACAAACAAAGCCCAAAGTCAGTAGAAGGAAGGAAATAGTAAAAATTGAAGTGGAAATAAATGAAATAGAGACTAAAAAGAGAAGAAAAGATCAAAGAAACTAAGAGCTGATTCTTTAAAAAAAGTAAACAAAATTGACAAACACTTAACTAGACTTACTAAGAAAAGAAGAGAGAAGTCACAAATAAATAAAATTAGAAATGAAATAGAAGAAATTACAATACCACAGAAATACAAAAGATTATAAGAGAATACTGTGAAAAGCTATACACCAACAAACTGGATAACCTAGAAGAAATGGATAAATTCTTAGACTCATACAACCTCCCAAAACTGAATCAAAAAGAAATAGAAAATCTGAATAGACCAATCTCAAGTAAAGAGATTGAAACAGTAATCAAAAACCTCCCAAAAAAACAAAAGTCCAGGCCCAGACAGCTTCTCTGGTGAATTCTACCAAACATTCAAAGAAGGTTTAATACCTATCTGTCCAAAAGTATTCTGAAATATTGAAGATGATGGGATGCTTCCTAACTCATTATATGAGACCAATATTACCCTGATACCAAAACCAGACAAGGACAACACAAAAAAGGAAAATTACAGGCCAATATCACTGATGAACATAGATGCAAAAATCCTCAACAAAATGTTAGCAAATTGAATACAACAATACCTTAAAAGGATCATCCACCACAATCAAGTGGGTTTTATTCCAAGGACACAAGGATGGTTCAACATCTGGAAATTAATCAATGTGATACACCACATTAAGAAAATGAAGAATAAAAGTCATATGATCATCTCAATAGATGTAGAGAAAGCATTTGACAAGATTCAACATTCATTTATGATAAAAACTTTCAATAAAATGGATATAGAAGGAAAGTACCTCAATATAATAAGGGCCAGATATGACAAACAGACAGCCAACATCATACTGAAAAACTGGTGAAAAACTGAAAGCTATTCCACTAAGAAAAGGAACAAGACTAGGATTCCCACTCTCACCACTCTTATTCAACATAGTATTGGAATTCCTAGCCAGAGCGATTAGGCAAGAAAGAGAAATAAAAGGTATCCAAATTGGAAAGGAAGAAATAAAACTGTCAGTATTCGTGGATGACATGATTCTATATGTAGAAAACCCTAAAGAATCCACCAAAAAACTATTAGAAATAATAACTGAATACAGTAAAGTTGCCAGGGACAAAATCAACATACAAAAATCATTTGCATTTCTATATACTAGCAATGAACTAGCAGAAAGAGAAATTAAGAATACAATCCTATTGACAATTGCAACAAAAAGAATAAAATACCTAGGAACAAATTAAACCAAGGAGGTGAAAGACCTGTACACGGAAAATCTATAAGATGCTGTTGAAAGAAATTGAAGAAGACATAAAGAAATGGAATGATATTCCATGCTCACGGATTGAAAGAATTAACATAGTTAAAGTGTCCATATCCTAAAGCTATCTACAGATTTGATGCAATCCCAATCAGAATCCCAGTGACATTTTTCACAGAAATAAAACAAATAATCCTAAAATTTATATGGAGCAAGAAAAGACCCTGAATAGCCAAAGCAATCCTGAGAAAAAAGACCAAAGTTGGAGGTATCACACTCCCTGGTTTCAAAATATACTACAAAGCTGTAGTAATCAAAACAGTATGGTACTGGCAGAAAAACAGACACACAGATCAGTGGAACAGAACTAAGAGCCCAGAAATAAACCCACATATCTATTGACAGCTAATTTTCGACACAGGAGTCCAGAACATACAATGAAGAAAGGAAATCCTCTTCAACAAATCTTGTTTGGAAAACTGGACAGCCACACACAAAAGAATGAAAGTAGACCATTATCTTACACCACAGACAAAAATTAACTTAAAATGGACTGAAGACTTGGATGTAAGACCTGAAACCATAAAACTTCTAGAAGAAAACATAGGCAGTACACTCTTTGACATTGGTCTTAGCAGTATCTTTTTGAATATCATGTCTCCTCAGGCAAAGGAAACAAAAGAAAAAATAAACAAATGGGACTACATTAAACTAAAAATCTTCTGCAGGGCAAAGGAAATCATCAACAAAACGAAAAGACAACCTACCAATTGGGAGAAGATATTTGCATATCATATATCTGAAAAGGGATTAATATCCAAAATGTATGAAGAACTTGTACAACTCAACAACAAAAAAACCCCAAACAACCCAATTAAAAAATGGGCAAAGGATCTGAACAGACATTTTTCCAAAGAAGATATACAGATGTCCAACAGGCACATGAAAAGATGCTCAATATCACTAATTATTAGGGAAATGCAAATCAAAACTACAATGAGAAATCACCTCACACCCGTCAGAATGGTTATTATTAAAAGGACAAGAAATAACAAGTGTTGAAGAGGATGTGGAGAAAAGGGAACCCTCATACACTGCTGGTAGAAATGCAAACTGGTGCAGCCACTATGGAAAAGACTATGGGGATTTCTCAAAAAATTAAAAATAGAAATACCATATGATTCAGCTATTCCACCTTTGGTATTTATCCAAAGCACATGAAAGCACTAATTTGAAAAGACATATGTACCCGTATGTTCATTGCAGCATTATTCACAATAGCCAAGACTTGGAAGCAACCTCAGTGCACATCAATGGATGAATGGATAAAGAAGATGTGGTATGTGTGTGTATATATATGTGTGTATACACATATATATATACACATACGTATATGTATACAATGGAATATGACTTAGCCATAAAAAAAGACGAAATCTTGCCATTTGCGACGACATGGATGGACATTGAGGGTATTATGCTAAGGGGAAATAAGTCAGATGGAGCAAGACAATTACCATATGACTTCAGTCATATGTGGAAGATAAACAAACAAACAAACACATAGATACAGAGAACAGATTGGTGGTCACCAGAGGGAAAGAGGTGGTGGGAGGTTGAAAGGGGTAAAGGAGGTCATATGTACGGTGATGAATGGAAACTAGACTTTTGGTGGTGAACATAATACAGTCTATACAGAAGTTGAAATACAATGATGTACATCTTGAAATCTATATAGTGTTATAAACCAATGTGACTTCAATTTAAAAGAAAAGGTGAATCAAATGGTGTTAAAAAATAAAAAAAGAACTCATACTGAAACATAGGTATGCCATTGCAAACCAGTGCAATGGAAGCCAGAAGAGAATGGAGTGATGTTTTTAAAGTGCTGAAAAAAATATCTGCCAACATATATCCAGCAAAAATGAAGGTGAAATAAAAACTATTTATATAAACTTCTACAGCAAGTTTTATGTTTGATAGTGAAATGTTGAAAATTTCGCTTGAAATTGAGCCACATTAGACATGTTTATTATTTAGCATTGTGCTAGAAATAGTAGAGGAAGGATAGAGAAAGAAAAAAAAAGGCATAGGGATTTGAAATAAATTAATAAATTAATTATACAATTAATTTACATTAATTAATCTAATAAGTATAACTAGTGGATTAGATAGAAAATTCAAAGAATCTATAGGGAAATTACTCAAATAAATAGACGAATTTAGGAAAATTTTTAAAGAAATGTCATCAGCTACATTTTATATACTAGCAAATAAAAAACTATGCAATAGCATCAAATATATCAAATACCGAGAAAAAACACTCCTAGAAAAATGAGTACAAAATCTCTAAAAAACACTACAAAACTATTGAAATATTGTGAAAAATAAATAAAGAACTAAATAAGTAGAGAGATAACTGTATTCATATATTGGAATGCTCAATATTTTAAAAATTGCGATTCTCACCAGATTTATTTACATATTCAAAGCAATCTGAATTAAAATTGCAAAAGGTTTCTTCATGGAATTTGATAGGCTCTTGCTAAAATATGGAAATGCAAAGGACCAATAATAGCCAACACAGTCTTGAGGTTTAAAAAAAACATGGCAGGAGTTGCACTACTGGCTGTCAAGATTTATTATAAAGCCACAGTAATTACACATGTTTTATTGGCACAAAGACTAGAAAAGAGAACCTAGAAACAGATCTATGCATGTATAGAGACTTGATTTGTGACAAAGGTGTGCCCGCAGACCTGTGGGAAAAGGCTGCGTTTTCAATAAATGGTCTTGGAAAAATTGCATTTCCACATAGGAATAAGAAAAATAAACTTGACAAATATTTCACACCATAAAATTTAATTCTGGGGTCAGGGATTTGAACGTGAGAGGAAAACCAATACAGATTCCAGCAGATAGCATAGTAACATATCTCTGTAATCTTGGAGCAGGTAAAAATATTAAATGGGACGGAAAAATCCCTAATCATAAAGACAAAATTGATGAATTAGACAATAATGGCATTAAGAAAGTCAGTTCTTCAAAAATTAACTCTCATTGACACAATGAAAAATAAAACCTCAAGTAGGAAAAGCTATTTGCAAATTTTATAAGTAGCAAAGACTTTATATCCCAAATGGCTAAAGTTAAGAAGATTGAAAATGCCAACTGTTGGAACACTCACATACTGAAGAGGGGGGTTTATATTGTGATACCTAATTTGAAAAACTGTTTGGGAATTTTACTAAATTTGAACATATATACACCTATAACCCAGCAGTTCAATTTCAAGCATATACTCACCAATACACTCAAAGGCATGTAAAAGAATGCTCAGAAAGCATTGTTCAAATAAATGAGTGCTACCAACAATCTAGATGTCCTTCACGAGGTGGATTGATGCGTGGATAGTGGTGTATTCACACAATGGAATACCACGCAGGAGCGCAAGAATGAGCTACTGCTGCATGCAGCACCATAACAGCAATCTCACTAACAACATTGAAAGAAAGATGCTAGATACAAAAAAGTGCACATGATATAATGCCATTTATAACAAGGAAAAAAAAATAAAACTAAAGAATAATTATTAGAAGCCTAAGCTAAAGTGGTAAAAATGTGAATTAAAAAAGAGCAAGAAAGAGTATGATCACTGTAAAAGTCAAGGTAGTCTGTCTCGGAGACAGAGGGCGAGTGGAAGTATTGTAGAGGTCAGATGTCTGTGGGGGTGCTGATAATGAGTGGTGGTGACACGATTGCTTATTTGTTGAAAATCATCAAGCTGCAGATTTCTATTTTGTCTACTTCTCCCTATATATGTTTCATCTCACAATACAAAAGGTTAAAAAGTAAACTATAGAACAGAATTAATAAGAACTAAATGTTTTAAAATAGAAATCTTATTTTCAGTTTTTTCATTGAAAATTACCCAGATATCATTTTTTTGTTAAAAAAGTTAGTTTATAGTAATGATATAACATTATTTTACAAGGCGAAAAATTTCTTAATATTTTTTTCACAAAAAATTAATCCTATTACTAGAATGCAAATAAATCGTAAACTATTACTTTGTTTTAAATTGAGTTTAAATTACTTGGGAAAAAATGTGTTCTCTTTTTCGTACAAAAATGTTGCTGTAGCCAGTTTTACAGAAACAATGGGTCATAATCAACAGACTTCAGAAGAAATTTCTAAGTTCAATGAATATAGTACTTTAGATTTTTTTCACTTTTTTCTCTATACTTCTACATTCTAAATTAAATAAATAATATATAGCTATAATATAATGACATTAATTCAAAAATATTTTAGTTAGGAAATTCACTTGTCCTAACAATATTATCTTTTACAAAAATATTTAATTCTCCAACAAATCTTAGATGAATATCATATGAAGCTTATTTTAGCTGACAAAGTAGCTGTTCATTACTGTCATTATAAGGCAACTTATAAATGCTTATCTGTGTGTGACATTCAACTCTGTTTCAAATACATAAACACACTTATTTCATTTATATAGCGTTTGAATTTCAAGGATACTATATGTACAGAAAATATTCATCACAAAATAGTTAACCTTTGTTATCATTTTAGACATAACTACACATTTTTCATGTTTCCAGTATTTCAGAAATTGACTGTTCATTATTTTAGTGTATATTTAGTATATTTAGTATATTTAACTAATATGGTCCTCCGAACAAGTCATTTTTTAAACAAATGAAGTATAAGGGTATTGGGTAAGTGAGGGGAGTCTCATTTACTTTAAATCTTAGAAATTTAGTGGTCTAATATTTTACATATTAGTTGAAAGTATGCTTCACACTGACTCATCAATGCTCGAGCTAAGCAATAAATTGATCAAGAACAGATTTTCTTAAAAAGATGCATTTTATTTCTTAGTTTAGTGTCTGTTTTCAAACAACTTCAGAGGCACAAGCTCCTTAAATATATTAAAATACTTTGTATTTCTTGAAAATTAAAAGAAATGTGTATCACTATATTAATTATAACATATAAACACATGAAGAGCATATTTAAAGCTAATGCATGTTAATGATATTTATTTCAGACCTAAGGCAGCTGTTATGGAAACTTTCCGTTGCTTGGTGTTCCTAATGCTGTGTAGATTTGGTCATCTGAAGCCCTTCATCCCTTCCTTGTCATTTGCTTTTGAGGTAAGATTCTTGCTTTAGGAGGCTATAGCAGGATTATACATCTATTGTGCATTTAACTCATTCATTCAACTTTGTTTTTGTCTATTTATTTTGTGACTGGTACTTGTGGGAATTTTTTACCTATTCATTTATATACCAAAACATATTAGCTGTGTCCCCTTGAGCTGGTTAATATTGTTGAGCCTCAGTTTTCTGGTCTCTAAATTTGGATTGATAGCACTAACCTCATAGAATTGTTGGACAAATTATGTTGCATGATGTTTGTAAAGAAATTAAGCCACATACTTGGTTCTCAACAAGTGGTACAAGTGATTTTACAAAAAGTTCTTGGCAGAGACTCTGCCATTTGAGATTTTTCTTTTTATACTGTTAAAGTGAAAATTGTGATTAAGATATCTTGTCAATCCTATAAGAGGTAATAATTGTATGGAAATAAAATCATTAACATCATTGAGATTTCTCTACAATGGAAGAACATATGTTATAATGTGATCTTCTGTGATGATTAAAACTTACCTTCTCAATTTTTTGGAAGAGTTTGAGAAGGATAGGTATTAAGTCTTCTTTGAATGTTTGGTAGAATTCACCAGGGAAGCCATCTGGTCCTGGACTTTTATTTTTGGGGAAGTTTTTGATTACTGTTTTGATCTCCTTACTGGTGACTGGTCTATTCAGCCATAAGAAACGATGAAATCCAGCCATTTGTGACAACATGGGTGGACATTGAGGGTGTTATGCAAAGTGAAATAAGTGAAATAAGGAGAAGGTCAAATACCGTATGATTTCCTTCATTAAGTAGTAGATAATAACAACAATAAACAAACACATAGAGACAGAGATTGGATTGGTGATTACCAGAGGGGAAGGGAGGAGGGAGGAGGGCGAAAGGGATAATTCGACACATGTGTGTGGTGATGGGTTGTAATTAGTATTTTGGTGGTGAACATGATGTAATCTATGCAGAAATAGAAGTATAATGATGTACACCTGAAATTTATACAATGTTATAAACCAATGTTACTGCAATAAACAAAAAATTAAAAAAAAAAAAAAAACTTACCTTCTAAGACCTACATTGAACTTTTGGGTAGATATTTATTGTTTCAGATCTTAGACAACTGTTAAAAAGCTTTATTCTCGTCACTAGTGTTACGGACATTGTTTTCTTCTTTTAAATTAAGGGTTATATTGTTTAACTTTGGTGTGGAGCAGCCTGCCAACATCTTCAGAAGGTGCAATATGTAACCTTATTTAAGCATGAAACGTAAATGCTGACATTTCCCTCAGCATCAATGGAAAAACTAAAATAGACACTTTCATAATTTAGTAATGACTTTGAATTGGAATAAATTCTTTGGAAAACAATTTGGTGCTACGATACAAGGCATATGGTACAAAAATGAGGAGGGGGAGATATATGTATATAAAAGTATAAGTGTATTTATTTTATGTATGTAAATATATCTGGAAAGATAAACAAGAACCTAACCCACGGTTGCCTGTGGGAAAGTGAATTGTGTGACTAGAAGAAAGGAATACAGGGAAGATTCTTATTAATATTCTTTGGTACCTTTAAAATTTCTGAATATATTTTCTGCTTTAAAAACCGTGTAGGGCCAGCCCGTGGCTTAGTGGTTAAGTGCGTGCGCTCCACTACTGGCGGCCAGGGTTCGGATCCCCGGCGTGCACTGCTTCTCCGGCCATGCTGAGGCCGCGTTCCACATACAGCAACTAGAAGGACGTGCAACTATGATGTACAACTATCTATTAGGGCTTTGGGGGAAAAAAAACGTGTAAATGTTTTAAATGAAGCATAAAATCTCAGTATCAGGATCTTGGATATCAGCCAGTCTAACATATTTTGCATTTAAATAGACATTAAAGTTTGTATATTATTTCTTGAATGACAACCTAAAGGCAAAGTGAAGGAGCATAAATTGTACTTAATGAAATTCGGAAATATACATGCCTGCCCAAAAAACCATTAAAATCAAAGAATGGTATTTTCACACTCTAAATGAGGGAAGGCATTCTAATTGTAGATATGAAAGAGAATAATTCCATTTAATGAATCTACTCTTTAGTATATTGTGTTAGTTTATCTTAAATGCTCCAAAAGCAACTGTAGAATGTGGGATCTTAAGTTATGCATGGTATAATCAAGTGGGAATGTATGCTTACAGAAACACATTGCGTTTGGGGTTCTTTGATGATGGGATAGTGGATGGCAGTGTAGTGTGTCCACCGTTTGTGACAAACTCTAATGGTGAGATGCTGTCCATTTACTTATTTAGTCAATAGGTGAAAGCGAGTGGTTAAGACTTGAGTTTCAAAGCCACATTACCTGAATTTGATTCCTGGCTCAGGAACTTACTAGTTATGTGTCCTTGGGCAGTTACTTGACCACTTAAATATTTTTAGCCTTGCCTTCCTCATCTGTAAATGTATGAAGTAATAATGTCTATCTAATAAGATTTTGAGAATTAAATGAGATAATCTATGCAAGAGACTTAGCACAGTGCTGAACACACAGTACATGCTCAATAAATGTTAGCTGCTGTTACTATTATTTTATATGAACTTAAAGAGCCCTTGGAATAATTCTTTGGCTTGCCTCGGAATCCAAAAGTCAAGTTTGGGAACAACTGACAGAGGGGATGTGGAGGAGACACGATGCTGAACTGAAAGTCACGGTTATGAATTCTTAGTTTGACTCTAGGCTATTGGACTCTGTGCCTCAAGTTATTCACTGGTGAAACAGATTTAGTGAGGGCTAACATGCATTGAGCTTTTACTATGTTCTAAATGCCTTACTCATATTACTCCACTTAACCTTCATATCAGTGTAACTCATGATGTAGTTACTCTTATTATTATTATGAGAAAATTGAGTTACAGAGAGGTTAAATAACTTGTTTGAATTAACATAACTAATAAGTGAACATGTCAGGACACACACCCAGGCAGTCTGACACCACAGCTCTTGATCATCTAGCAACATTTGCTTCCATGTAATGATAGCAATACTCATCTACCTCAAGGATTTTAGATGAAAAATACACATGCAATGCAGCAAAAGTACTTTGAAAAATATTGAGAGACATAATGAAAGGTCTTATCAATTTAACTACAAAGTGTTCTTAAAAAGCTAATGGTTTGAATAATTTACCTCTGAATTATCTTTGGTTTATGATTCAAGGAAGGGAGGACACCATGGCAAAATCTTTCAAGCTGCTTACCTACTCTTTCTAGAACCTGTTCCTGTCCATCTAGACACACACGGCCAATTCTTCAAGAGTAGACATTGCCTGTGGTTTACCACTAAAACTGTTCCTTAAAATGGTGTAATAGTATCTACTTCACATGGTTTGGTGGAAAAATTAAAAGACACAGTGGATAGAACATAGGAAGCACTTGATACATTTTAGTTCTTACCATTGTTCATATTTCTATTATTACTGCTATTACTATTATTAAACTATTATTATTATTAAAATTATTATTATTGGCCATTGAATTTCCATTGTTAAAACTGAACAAGTCTTCTCTGACCAGAAGTCAATAACTATGTGGTGAGGATGGGCAACTATTTTATCATTAATGTTTTTAGCTGTGAAGCAGCCTTTTCTTCCACTTCCTTTTAAAGTTTAAAATTTTTTAAATTACAAACAGTTACAAGTTTTATTTTTTAATTGTGATTTCACATTTGTGTTTCCCTCACATTTTTATTTCATAGAACTTTATGTAAATCTTTGCCATTTATTACGGTTTTAATAAAACTGTTCTTTGCCCCATACAAGCAGTATAAAAACCTAATAAATGGCTTCAGTGACTCCATTCAATATGAATTAGGGCTGACTGACCAGGAGTGATTACACTATAAGGACACAATGTTGCCACCATTTTTCTTCGAAGCTATCATTAGACTCAGTGTCATTGAAGCAATTAATCCCCTTTCTTTTATAAATCAATGTCGTATATATTGGCAACATCGGCTTGTGGCCCTGTGACTTCACTATTTATCTAGAAAGCTGGATTGGATTTTTGTTATGTTGCTTTATTGTGTAAGTCGAATTCCATAGGTTTGCATGATACCACTTCTACACTAAGCAAGCGTACTGTTGAGTACACTCGCAGCTGAAAACACCTACACACAAGCACACACAGACAGGAAAACTGACCTTAAATTATCTTTCACTTAGATTATAAAACAGCTCTTAGGTAGCTAAAATTCTGAGTCGGAAATACAAAGTATAATTTGAATTTGATCCTGGACCAGTATGTGGAAGATTTATTCCCTTTAGCTTTTGTCCACAAGAGTATTAAGTAAAAGCGTGGTGCCCTTGCTATTTATAAATAGAATTTACTGCTACACAAAAGCACAGTTTTCCATTTAGTGTGTGCAACGATAGTCCATGTCCTTGTCCATTTCTCTTTGGATGTGGCCATCAATATTTTGACCACCAACTCACATACCTTTTTTTAACTTGCTTTTTCATTCATAAGAAATTTGACAGAAAAACAATCTCTTCCTGCCTTCATTCACTCATTTCTCACTCACGTACAGATACATATACACATAATTTTTTTTCTGCTAGCTCAGGTGTAATTTGTTCTTTCTAAGATGCACCTGTGAATCTGTGATTGATTTAATTTTCTCATATCAGTAGCTTTAAAGATGTCTAACCTGATGAACCGTTAAAGAGAAGATAGCAAGGTCAAAGATGAATAGCTATATTTGATAAGTATATAAGATAATCAGAAATATTTGTTTGGGGCCGGCCCCGTGGCTTGGTGGTTAAGTGAGCGCGCTCCCCTGCTGGCGACCCGGGTTCGGATCCCGGGCTCGCACCGACGCGCTGCTTCTCTGGCCATGCTGAGGCCGCGTCCCACATACAGCAACTAGAAGGATGTGCAGCTATGACACACAACTATCTACTGGGGCTTTGGGGGAAAAATAAATAAATAAAATCTTTAAAAAAAAAAAAAAAAAAGAAATATTTGTTTGCATATATTTTGATACTATGTGCATTTTTTTCATATAACATTTAATTGAAGAGATAGTTTAGGGTACTGGAAAAAGCATTGGCTTTGAAGTCACACAAACCTAAGTGTCATTCCCCGCTCTGCCGATTGGTTGTGGGACCTTGAGGGAGTTAGCTAAACTAATCATACCTTAGTTCCCTCAGCAAAAAGGAGAATGAAAACCTTACAGGGGTTGTTTTAATATTCAAAGGAGTAAAGAAGATAGTCTTTAGGACCTAGCATAATATCTGGCATGTAAGTAGTGACTATTATTAATAATAATTATATCCACTTATCTATACTATATACACATACATACATACACAAACTACACACAAATTTAAAATAATGTTTTGAAAATTAGGGCATTAAAAGCAATGAAAATATAAACCTGAGAATATCTGCTTGTTAGTAGCCAAATAATTTGAGTAGATTCCAAAAGAATATGCAATGCCTTTAAATTTAGACCTCAGATGTACACCTGAAATTTATACAATGTTATAAACCAATGTTACTGCAATAAACAAAAAATTAAAAAAAAAAAAGAAAAATTCCAAAATCTGATTTACGTTTCTGCTTGCCATTTAAAGCTTTAGATTAGCTGGTTCTATCTTCTGTGGGCATTTACTTATCTCCTATTAGGACCCACACTTGGGGCTGCTGTTACTCGTTCATCTAATAACATAAACAGTCCACCATCACCCTGCTGCTGGACTTTTCACTGCACTCTGCCTTCAGTAGGGTGCTCTCCACTTCCGCTCCACTTCATTAAAATGGGAGCACATCACTCCCAGCTGGTAAACCAACTCATGTCTGGTGAAGATGTGCACAAGAGATGGGTAGGAGTTGGACAGGTGGAGTCCTAATAGAAAATAAATAAATGCCCACAGAAGATAGACTCAGCTTTTCTGATGCTTTCAATGGCAAGCAGAAATGTTTACCCAACACTTACTGAACGCCTGCTCCAGCAAAAACAGAGCAAAAGCCCTGACTTTGTGGAGCTTAGATTTTAATCGGTGTATTAATTTTCGATTGATGTGTAACAAATTACCACAAACTTAGTGGCTTAAAGCAACACACATTTATTATTTAACAGTTTCCATGGGTCAGGAGGTCACGCACAGTTTTGCTCGGTACTCTGCTCAGGTTCTCAAAAGGCTGCATTTAGGTGTTGGCCAGATTGTGTTCTCATCTGGAGGCTCAACCACGGAAAAATCCACTTCCAAGCTCACTCAGGTTGTTGACAGAATTCATTTCCTTGAAGCTGTGAGACTAGGGCACCAGCTTTGTCTTGGCTTTTGACTGGAGACTGCCCTCAGGTCCCAGAGGCTGGCTGCAGGTCCCGCCACATGAGCTGCCTCAACATGGCTGCTGACCTCATCAAGCCAGCAAGGAGAGATCTTGCTCCCCGGGGAGCTCAGTCCCTCTTTTAACGGCTTTCACATGACTAAGACAGGCTCCTCCAGAATAATCTCGTTTTGTCAAATGAAAATCAGCTGACCCTCATTACTGCTCTGATCACATTTTCTACTACTTTCCTTCTTGCTTACTCAATTTCAGGCAGGTGCAGCGTTCTAGGAACATGTTCAGTCCACCCTTCTTCAGTACGCTTGCTCTTGATTTTGCCTTTGCTTGCTCTTTCCCAGGAATCCACATGGTTTTTGCCCTCACATCAGGTCTTAAGTGAAATGCCACCAGCCTTCCCTGGGTACTGTTTTTATTGTTGTTGTTGTTTTAATTTTGCCTCCGCCACTCCTGATTTATTTTTCACCATGGTACTTATCCTTACCTCATAAACCATATATGTGAATATAAATATATATGAATATGCATATAAATATTTGTCTGGCTTATTGTCTGCACCCTCTCCAACTGTGGCGCACAGAAACTAGACTGGCCCCGGGATCCTCCTCCTGCTGTCTATGTCACCCTGCATAATCCCCTCCCTGGAGTGTGGGTGAGACCTGTGACTTGCTTCCACCCAATAGAATAAGGCAAAGACTCTTGAACATTCATTTATTTATTCAGTAAATATTAAATGAGCACCGAAAGCACCTGCTACGCAGGTCATACTCACCAAAACGGAGAGAACAAGTTGCTGGAATTTCAACCTTACACAGAATGTTGAATAAATGTTGGTTGACTTCAAATGACAAGGTATGCATATTCAGTTGTCCTTTCTTATCTAAATAGTTGGTCAAAATACGTGTATCAGAAAGTAAAGGAAAGTTTAGCAGTTCTTAGCAGCTTCGTGGATTCTTCTTTCTTTTTTGGTTAAATTCAGTCTTCATTGGTGTTTAAGTTATCTGTTTCTGCATAGCAATCCAACCCAAAAATTAATGGCTTAAAATAATGAAGATTTATTATTTTTCACAATTCCGGGTGGTTCCATTGCTGCTTTCACTTGGGCTCACTCTTGAACTATATTCAACTTATGGGTCAGCCAGGCTGGACAGTCACATGGGTCACATGAGGGGAGTCCATTTTGGCTATCAGCGGGAGTGCCTTTATTTTCCCTCCATATGACCTTTCACTCTCCAGTGGGCCAGACCAGGTCTTTACTTGGCAAATTCAAGATCATGACAGCTAAATCTACAAAGCTCCTTGAAGCTTAGGAACTGAAATTCAAAAGATTTCACTTCTGCCGCATTCCATTGGTTAGAGAATATTGCTAGGCTAGCCAATGTACAAGGGGTGGAAAAATAGACTCCACCTCTTGATTGGAAGAGTAGTCAAGTCGATTGTAAAATGGCCCATGAATTTAAGGCCATTATCCAATCTACCACACTTGAGTTTTATATTATTTAGGTTGATCTCACAATGATGACTAGTATATCACAGAATGTAGACATATTTGTCTGAAGCAATCTTAGATGCTTCGTTTCAACTGTACATCTCGCCACATTATAAATGTAAAGAAGAGACTACTCTCAACTTTTTTTCATAAAATATATGCTAGTCTACCATAAAAATACTTATGGATTCAAGGGGAAAATGACGCACACACTGACTTATGAATATTCATAATATACAGCAGTTTTGAGTAATCTATTTCGGTATTATTCAAACTTAAAATATTTTTATCAGAAAGTTTGCAGTTTGAAAGAAAGTTTGTGGAAATTTTGTGTTTATGAGTAGTAGCTATGTTAGTTTTAAATAATACCCTTCTTAATCAACTCATAATTATTTTTCCGTTATGTAGTATTTATGTATTAAATTATATAAAATATTTTTTAAAAGATAATAAAATGAAAACCACCCACATTAAAACTATAATATTACAATACCAGTGAGGTATTGTTAACACTGTGTAGTCTGTTCCCTGCGTGACCCTCCTCTATTTCATACTCCCACATATACAACCATTATCTTGCACTGTGTGCTTATCATTTCCATGCTTTTCTAAACAAATTCTAAACATCATTTCTAAACAAATTCTAATTTTTTCATTTATTCTTAAATTTGCCATTAACCAATATTTCATTGATTTTTAAAAAATGTTTGAGTACAATAAAATGGTATCATAACATATATATTTTTTCCTGTAATTTCCCTTAATTTCCTGAATGTTTTATTCCTAAAATTATCCTTTCTGTTGCACGCAGTTGTAGTTTATTCATTTTTATTGCTATAAGATATTTCATTGTATGACTATATCAAAATGTCCCTTGTCCAGTGTTTGTTTCTAGCTTTTACTTTTACAATGCTGCAATGAAAATTCGTGCACATATCTTCTAGCACACATGGCATACATGTAGAGTTTCTTTAAGTTTTACAGCTAGGTGTGGAATTACTGGATTGTAGGAAATGCGCCTGATTACATTCTTAAGAGAACATCGAGTTGTCTTCCAAACTGGTTGTAAAATTTACCACTATCAGAGTATAAATTTACTCACCTAAGTCAGAATTGTCAGATTTCTTAACTTTTGTTCATCTGGGGAATTAAATGATATCTCACTGTATTTCTAATTACCTTTTTCCTGTTTACTACTGAAGTAGATCATTATTTTGTCTTTATTGGCCATTTATGTTTCTTTTACTGTGATATGCTTTTTCATGTCATTTACCCATTTTTCTATTCATTTATTTTCTTCTGCATATTAGAAATTCCATATATGATGATACCAATCCTTTGTCATTTGTATTGGTTAAAAGGATCTTCTCTTAGCTTGTAGTTTGTCTCATCATCCCAGGATTGAATTCAGATGGATTTCATTCCATAGAGTAATGCTATATAATAGTACACTACCTCCACACATGAAGATGCTACTACTAAACCAGCCATTATTATTAGTTCTGATAAACATAAACTTTTTTCTATATTGTGCGAGATATATCCAACTATAATTCCTTCTGTAATGACCAGTTTAAGCCTATATAACTCCTGGGCTGGGTTGTGAATCTAGGCTATAATTATGCAAAAACATAAAGCTAACATACAATTTGAAGACTGATTCCATTATCATGGCTTCTTTAGTAAGTTTTATTGACTATTTAGATTTTAAATATATACACATAAAGATTTCCCCTATCCCTCTGTAGGGGAGAGTAAAACTTAAAATTAATCCAAAATCTACTCTATATCATATCAAAACTGCTAAAATGTACTGAAATTCTTCTATATCCATGATGCTGTATTACCAACTGCATATGAGTCTTCTCTTTAACAACCCACATATTAGCCGTTTTATCTGTTCATTAGCTATTTATCCAACAGGTGAATGTAAGCCACTTCACCCACCAGATCATAGTCCCAGATTGTAATCCCTCTTGTATTCTATAAATTAAGAAATTTGAAACAACCTACATGTGACATATAAGAGAATATGTTTTATAGGACATAAAAGATTTTTATTTTTAGCCAAAAAATGCAAAAGCCATGAAATAGGGTAAAATATACAAACATTGAGGTTATTAGCAAATTTCCTTTGAGATTTTTTTGTGTGTTTATATAATAAAGTTTTGTTACTCTTCTTCCTTCAACTGTAACTCAATTTAAGTATTAAATTGCCAGTCTCTTTCAAAATATTTTTATTCTTTCACTCTCCCTTGCCACGCTTTTAAGTATTTTTAGAATATAGACATAATTTTTTCAAAGTTTATCATCACATACAATTAAGAAATGTTTACTCTGTTCCAGGTCCTATGCAGAGAGCTTTAAGTGTGCCACCTCCTTCATGTACACATCTCTCTCTCTCATGTCCATATCGTGTACTGTTCTACATGAGTGGATAAAAATAACTTATGTATTGAGTGTGGAGCAGGCTAACTAGCAGGTGCAAATAAGCTGTTTGGGGGTGATTTATATGAGGCCACTTTTTAAAAAAATACTGTCCATTTCCTGTGTTTCTTCTAAAAACAATTACTTTTTCTCTCTATGAGCAACAAAATACTTGGTAAACAAAATAAAGCAATATTAGAATATAGTACTGCTTTTTTGTTTTATGAAAGGAGAGACTAGTTTTGACATAGTAGATGGTAAATTATCTCATTCAATTTCCTGAAATTTGTTGGTCCTTATGTGGGATTTTAAAACGTTGCCTCGACATACAAGGATATGTTAATCCATGATAGTTTTCTATGTATCATCTTTTCCTATTAAGATGGTGAAAAATTGAGACATTTATATCTTATCTTCTTATCCACCCATCCCTCCTCCCTTAGGCCTTTATTTGAAAAGTGCTAACACAGGCATCACCAAGGGCAGTAGCTTTTGCAAATATTTTAGATTCAAGGAGATTTTCACCATCAAGCACTTTTTTCCACGTTTTAATATTATGTGTATTATGAAGAACACTAATTTTATGTATTTCTGATTAACTTATATTAAAATCATCAAAACCTAGGTGTTTTAAGGAGAATTCTACATCAAAAATTACACTGAGTTTTTTTTTAAGTATTTTAATACACTTCTTTTTGTTTAGTTTCTGTTTGTTTCATTTACTTTGTCTTGCTTTTTTGCTTGTTTTATTTTTCTTGTTTGAAAACAGGAAGTGATTACTTGCCAGGAGTAGATTAACTAGAAGAGCAAACATGTTGAATTTAGTTCAACATTGCAAACTTTGCAATTTTGAGTGAGTTCTAAAATGGGTACAATCTCTATTAATTATATTCTTTGGATAAAAATAGAGATTTAGGAATGTTAGAAGTCTAGCGTTCTACCTGGCCCATTCCTGACCACTGAACCAGTTTCTGTCTTGTTGACTCACGTAGCTCTCCATTTTTCATGGCTGTCCTGTTACCTGACTCATTTGCGGGTATAATCTCCCAGGTCAACATGGTGACTTATGAGCAGAAGCTTAAGGTAAACATCATTTGCTCCTAAGACATTATTTCCACATCACCTTGGTTTTCTGCTTGGCATTTAAAAAAAGAAACCCTGCCTCTCTTTATAATCACCTGTCCTATATTTGAAATAACAAAGAGCCTTGCATTTTGCCTCCTCTGGTCTGAGTGTGCCATGCGCTGTGCTATGATTTATGACCTCAGCATCCAACACCCTCCATGCACTAACAAGATGGCCCGCTGTGTTTGAAATATATCCCCCAAATGAAAGCAAACACAGCCTTGTGATATAAAGCCTTGTCAGCATGCAAGGAATTAAACACATACAAGTTCTAATTTTTAGTCTTTCATTTTGCAGTGCCTTTAAGATTGGCTAAAATAAGTTAAGATCCACGGGTGGACAGGATTTCATATACTAGACTGGGGCTCTAACAGGAATCCTGACCCTGCGAAAAAGGAGCAGGGGTATTTGGCAGAACGTCAACGTGGTTTCCACCAGTACATGACAGGGACTCATTATAGGCTTGCTGTTGCCTGTAAGCTGGTTTCACTACCATCAACTACGAGGCAAGAATGCCTGGTTCCAGATGCTCTCGCCAATTGACCGTAAAATTGCTACGCATTTCTGACCAAGCCCGAGATTTTAAAAGCTCCCCTCCGCCTCCCCTCAACACCCTAACCCCCAATTCTCTCTAAAAAGCTGCTCATTATTCTTCCTTTGCCCCCTGATCTCAGCAAAAGAAATACTTCTGGAATCAATTAGAAATGTCTGCCCTTGATGAGGTTTGCACGTGAGTTTGGAGTTGTGCGGCTTTGATAGTGGCAGCCAACAGCTGCAGTTTCAGGTGGTAAAATCTAAGAAGAAATTTTCCAGGGTTTATTTACCATCATAAAAATTTTAAAAATAGGCAAGACATGTAGGGAGACCGTCTTTAATGCCTTTGAAAGTGAGCTTGAATTTGAATTATATATTTATTTTATCCACAATGAGCAAACTGGAGATCTCGGATTGGAGGATCTGTCTATTGCTTTAATAGATTGTCACATAGTTCTAAATACTGGAAATGGGGGTTTCCTTTTCAAAGGTAAATGGTAAAAGAGCATCCCCTTATTTCTTCTGTCATATTAGCTGCTTGACAAGTAAGGATAGCCAAGTTTAATGGAAACAGAATGCATTTTCTGAAAATAATGTGAATTAATACTGTGTAATGTATTTGCCTACTCTCTTTCTCTCTAGCTATACATATATATATAATATTTAATCAAAACTTATTGCAAGATTTTTTTTCTTTTTAAATATAACTATTTGGTAAACTTTTATTAATGCTCATTTGGTAAGGTACTATCAACTTCTTTTTATGTTTATGTGTCTATTTAAAATTATTAGCTGTTGTAGCATGAAAATGACATGATTTTCCTAAAGCCAAATTGAAAAGCATAGTAACGACCCAGGTATCTGAATTTCATCTGGCACTTCCAAGCACATTGCCTTTTCTTTCCTTGAGTGCATGATATGCTTTCTGGAAGTCTGCTTTTTTTGTCTCCTGCTGACTAAAAAGCAGAGACAATTTCAAGTGTATATTCTTATTATTAAAATTTTCACTCATGCCTTCAAGAAATGCTATCAAACTTTTTTCCCCAGGGAATCACCGTTAAATATAGATTTTTAGTTCCCAGAACTACCTCTTATTTCTCTAATCAAATGGAATTTTAAGGACCTGTTATTTCCCCTTAAAGCGTTGCAATTTCTACTTATATAATGGTGGAGAGCTATATAGAGGGAATTTTGTGTCTGCTTTTCTGGGAGAATCTCCATATTTAAAGGCAACAGAGATAAGTTTAAATTTCCATTTTTTTTTTTTTTTTTTTAAAGATTTTATTTATTTAATTTTTTCCCCCCAAAGCCCCAGTAGATAGTTGTATGTCATAGCTGCACATCCTTCTAGTTGCTGTATGTGGGACTCGGCCTCAGGATGGACGGAGAAGTGGTGCCTCGATGCGCACCCGGGATCCGAACCCGGGCCACCAGCATTGCAGCGCGCGCCCTTAACCACTAAGCCACAGGGCCGGCCCTAAATTTCCATTTTTAATGACAGTTCTTTCTACATGGGTAGACGTTTGCCCATAATCAGTCTGGTTTCTAGATTGAAGTTTATAAGTTAGTAAAACTAAGTGAATAAATAAATAACTGTATTATCAAGTGTACCTAAAATATAGTACAATTTTATTATATTCATGGAATGACTTAGTAGGCTTAAAAATTTGGTTACATAAAATATCTAATGTTTCATGCATGCCATAATGTGATAAAGGTTAAAAAGACATATTTTGCCTACTAGTTTTCTGGGTAAAGTAGCATGCCACCACCACCAAGAACAAAAAGAAACAAAGCTGAACAACTTTTAATTACCATCTTTCAAAAATAATGCCTCATTTATCCTTCACAATGTCCTCCATATGCTCTGCATGTCATTGGTGAGCCAAACTTTCTTTTATGGGGTAAAACAGAAAAAAAGCTGTATGCAGCCTTTAACATTCTGGAAATTACTTCCCTGTGATCAAATTGTTACAGAAAGGAAAAGCTGACTAATTTGTTCATTCTTTTTCTCTGAGATGAAACATCCCGTGTGCCAGCTTTTCCTAAATACGCTCAGATCTAAGAGCAAAACCCAACTGTTTGGTATTAAACCCACTGACAGTTGAAACATTCTTTCCAGGGAGGAAGCAGAAATCTCTTCTCTCTGACTCTCAAATATGAGGCTTCCTCTTAGGTATGAGGTGAGACTGCAAGCTTACTAAGAACCATTTGGACATGCAATCTCAGAGAAATGCGTCTAGCTGGTGGAAAGCTGCTGCCTGACACCCTCACTTGCCACTCCTAAGTTTGCTGTTTAAGTAGTATCATCTTCTCTACATGCTTACAAAATGGACCCGGGGGAATTGGCTGATTCAGATTAAAAGCTAATATGGATTTTTCCACCCAGTTTATACTGTCTTTTATATTATTTCTATCAAAATTCAATATTTAAAAGCATTTATACTGTCTTTTATATTATTTCTATCAAAATTCAATATTTAAAAGCATTTTGATATAGCGTACAGCACAAGAAGGTAATATCTCTCTTAAATTGTGTGTGTTTATGACAGTGACTAACACTAGCTTGGCCCAGCTTTGTACACTTATTTAAATTATTGTGATGAGATGGAGAAAAACTTGGACTCAGATTCCAGACACATGGCTGTTATGAATTAACAATGTGAGTAAAGTCACTTAGTTCTCAGTTTCACCATCTGTAAAGTCAAGGGAATAAAATAGACTTCTAAAGTTACTTCAGTGTTTAAGATTTCATGCTGACTGTGTGATTTAAAAAAAAAACAGATTAAAAAATTGCTATTGGTTTACATTCATATAATTAATTCACTAATAAGAATGAGGTTCTGAGGAATCTTTGGGAAGTGAAGAGTTGAGTCTATGCGATTTTTCAGTACATGGCATATGAGAACATAAAAGACAGGACTGGAACAATAATGATCCTAATTGTGTGTTATAAGAGTTTAACTATACCTCTGTATAATCATCCCCATGGCCTTTTCAACCTACAAAGTGACTCCAAACAAATAAATAATCAAAGTAGATAAAAAACAATTTGCTTGCTACAAATCCATTTTCCAGACAATCTTCCTTAGTGGTAAAGATGGAGCTTGTAGGGGTTCCAGGCCAGTGGATAAGAAGTTAGGTCACTGGAGTGGAGCCTGGAACAAATTTATGATTGGGAGAACATTGGATATTGAAATGCTAAAGCCAGTATCTTTGATATAATTGACAGCAAGTCTTTAAGAAGGCTTTCTGAGAATCGTTGTGCCAAAAATCGATAATAGGTCTGCATAGAGAGTGTTAACAACATTCAGTAAAATTAAGTTATTGTCAGTGTGCATAGAGTAAAGGCACTAGAGGCATATATTCCTTCTACTTTATTCTCATAGTTAATTATAAATCACTGAGATGTCACTCATGGAAAGAAGCCTCAATGTGAAACACATTAGTGGTTTACAATAAGAATGTGGAAGTATTTAATCAAAATGCATTAGGCAGATAGTTCAGAGAATCTTTAAGGCTTGCTCTACCATTTTTTGTTAGTGATACTATGTGGAAATCACAGTGCAAAAATTATTTGTCTCAGTCTGCTAAATACTCTTCAGATGATTGCTAAAAACGGGGGATAATTTTGCATGAGATTTCCATTTACTTTAAAGATTTTATTTATTTTATTTTTCCCCCCAAAGCCCCAGTGGATAGTTGTATGTCGTAGCTGCACATCCTTCTAGTTGCTGTATGCGGGACTCGGCCTCAGGATGAACGGAGAAGTGGTGCCTCGATGCGCACCCGGGATCCGAACCCGGGCCACCAGCTTCGCAGCGCGCGCACTTAACCACCAAGCCACAGGGCCGGCCCTCCATTTACTTTAAATCTAACCCTACCACAACTAAAATCATGGACATATCAACCTGCAGCGGTACTTTTAGCTCAGCCTTATTCAATGGTTCCAGAGGAAAATCTTCAAGTGAAAGCAGGGAGATACTTGAGTCATATTTAACTCCAGTAATAATGATCGGAGTAAAAAAGTAGATTCTCTGACTGTACAAATACACAAATTTTACAAAACAGCAAATGGAAAGGAATCTACCCAAAGCTACAGTAGAATAATACATATATAAGAATATGTGTTCTCAAATAACCATAGAATACATTCCAGGGCATTTAGTTTTCCTTAAACTTTGAAATTCTTGTCACTCTCTCCATACAATATTCTGTCATCTGATCCTCAGTTCTTTCTTTTACTCTGACAATGGTGGTTTCATCTGTCATTCAGTGCAATTTCACTTGCTTATTTCTGGCCAGCATTATTCCAAGTAGCATGTATTTGACCTTAGTAATATACGTATGTGTGTTGGTGGGAGATTCTCTCAAGAGAGAGGCTATAGAGGAATGAGTTCAGGTATCTTTTGGGGATGGAGTTGGGTCATTGGGATGTGGGCCTTTGGAGGAAAATTAGACCTTGAAATGCTAAACTATTCTCTTTGGATTGCAGGTCAAGGGGACTTCTATTTACTCCCACTTCTGATAAAACATTCTATTATTATATAATAGAATATATATATATATATATATGTACTGTGGTTGTAGTGTATATATTCTATTTTATAATAACATATTATTATAAAACATTATTGTAAAAACATCATCATGAACATCAAAGGTATCCTGGAATAACAGAAGTCACAAAGAGCAATAGTTAACCTCAGGAAAATGTATTTGAGAGCAAGAACTATGAGTGAACTTTATTTTGTAAGAGTAAAGGCAAGAGAAGTTACAAGGGGTTACTTTTGACGTGAAGATAGGTCTAATATCCCATCAATATTCTTCCTCTTGTATCAAGGTGATGACAATAACAGACTTCGTTTAATTTAGGTGCCTACCAGTCAGCAGCTTCTAGACTGAAACAAACTCAGGGTTCATACGCTAAATCCGACCTTTGGTTGTATTTTGTTTGAACTACACAGAGCTATTTGTTTTTAACTTAAAATTTGATAGGTTACTAACATTTTAAATCAGGAGATTTTAAGAACCTGGTTTAATGGTTTCTCTTGGAAAAGAATCTGACCACCCTGAGCCTGCATTCTCTCAGGACATCAGTGGGTTAGAACCAAGGAACAGTTCTGAGTTCATGAATGGTCCTCCAGGCAGAGTTTTGATTCTTTCAGGTCATAGATATCAAGCAGGATAGGCAAATAGATGTTACAGATAGCATGTGAGTCCCTGTAACTTTGTGCCATGGAAGAAAATGACTACATTTCCTATCATAGATTAAAGGATGTTTAAACTTCCGAGATGAAAATAAATGGAAGGATAAACTGCTGTTGTCAGCTTTCAACATTTGAGCTATTTTAGAACGGGGAGAAACCTAATCATCCTTTTTGGCATTTTACAGATGTGCCCTACGTCTAAGAGATTTAGTGACTTATCCCAAGTTATGTGGTTAGTGAAGAGCCAGGGCATGGATGTAAGTGTTAGTATTTGTATATATGTGGTTGTACGTGCATAAAATTTGTCAGGAAGTACACATACGCACAAAAAAAAAAACCCCAGTAACGTTGGAATCCTCTGGGGAGAGGAATTGCATGGCAGGAGGACAGATGTGGAAGGGAAATTTTCACAGAATCTTTTAAAGTTTGATTCATGTGTATGTACTGTTTATTTTTTTTAAAGGACCTATACTGACACTTCAAAGAGTAATTTTTCCATGAATATATAAGAAATAAATATAATACATAAAAGCATGTAAATTTATATATATAAAATAGTTACTTGAAAATGCACTTTTAATTTAAATAAGTGGATTTAATTTAAAAAAATAGTAAGATGCAGTTCAATTCAACAAGTTTGTTTTTCGCTTGTAATCAACACTAAAATAACCATTTTCCAAAGCCTTATGTTACATATGGTCAACTCATTTTTCGGGTTTTAACCTTTGAATAACTTTTTAAAAATTAGCATTTTGGCTAAAATCAAATTGTTGAATTTTTCTCAGTATAACTTTTTAAAATTTTCTTATGTTTTACTTTTAGGTCTATGATTTAAAAAATGAGGATGCTTGAAATATAAGGAAGGATAACAATATTCCTCTTATTATTTGGATGTCATGCAAGAAAGAGTAGTTCAAGTAAATTATCCCCATAACTATCAAATAAAAATTGCCTGATGAAGGAAGATTAACAAACGTCATGTTTTACCATTGAATCCTAAGCCCAGAACACTTGAAACACTTTGTAATGTTTAAATGTTGGAAATAGGTGTTATGAAGAAATGAATATACAAAGCCCAAGTTATTTACTAAATAAAGTACTTGAGAGCTAGACCAAATAATGCTGTTACCTCTTTCCCAATGGAATTTGAGTGATTACATCTGTCTTGGCAAAAGTGGTTTGGTTTATCTTAATGTAGAGTCCATGTAATGCTTATATTACATTGTTTACGTTGCTGATTGAAAGCTAATATACAGTATGTGCAGTTTGAGATGCCTGTTTCCGTTTGAAATGTATGGTTTTTATATGACAAAGAATACTATCAATGGGCTTTTGAAATTTACCTGAATTTAACACGTCTTCTTTTTACAACATCTACCAAGAAAGAATCAGTATTTTTCTTCCTATTACAAGGAAGGAACAAAATCTTCCTAGAACAAAATCTACTCAAAGATCCTCTCTTTAATTTATAAGGAAAATGTTCAGCTATATTGAACAATAATTATATTTGCACTTTTAAGAAGAATTAACATTTTATTAAAACAATGATATTTTATTCATCTTACTTGGATTTAATAGATCCATCAATCACTCACATACTCCACAAATATTTATTAAGTACCAACTTTGTGATGGAATTGTTAATAGTGGTTAGGAACATGGAGTCTGAACTCATACAAATTTTGAGTTGGGTCCTGGCATTAATATTTACCAGCTGTGTGAATATTGGTAAGTAAGTCTTCAAGTTTCTGGGGGTAATAATAGAACTGTTGCAATAATTAAATGAAATATTGTATGTAAAGTGCTTAGAGTAATTTTTCCTACATGGTAAATATTTAACAATTGCTAGCTGTTGTTGTTGATGATGATGAAAACAACAATAACAACATCATCAGTACTAAGTACTAAAACAGATACTGGGGGAAAGTGGCAGATGAGACATTATCCCAGTCTTTAAGAATTTGGAGGAGTTGATCAAGTTAACTAGTAATTCCAGTAGAGTTTGATAATGTGATGTTAAAGTTATGCACAGCATGCTCTGAGAGAACATAGAAGAAAAACATAAGTAATCCAGCTGTGGTGTATGATAAGATTTCCCAAAGTGGTGATGTGTATCTTGAGCACGGGTGGATGTTTACCAGCTTAAGGATTGTGAGTGAGCACAGTTCAAGCAGACCAAGCAACTTGGGCTAACGCCAGTAGATAAGAAAATGCTCGCCATGTTGGGAATTGACAATAGTTCTTTATGGCTGTAGTGTTAAGTGAGAGTAGAAGAACACAATGGATAATATTAAAAAAATGAACAAGGGCAACAGCAGAAAAACATGTGTAGTGTACGCATAAGGAGTTTGGGGCTTTGTCCTCAGGGCGTTACCACGGATGCCATTGAAGAGTTTTAAGCATAGGAGCCATTTGATTAGATTCACATTTTAATACAATCAGTGAAATGGTTTTGTAAAGAAGGAATTGGTGGGAACAGGTGAGAGACAAGAAACACATTGAGCATTTATTTCAGTAATCCTGGTAAGATGTGACAGTGACTTGAGCTAGGATAATCACTCTAAGGATAGAGGCAGAGAATCAGAAAACTCGGAGAGATTTAGGATAGTTTATTTGTTTCTTTGCATCTCAAGAAAATGGCAATCTCACCAGAGAGATGAGACTAACAGATATGAAAGACTAAATATACTATTTAATTCAGATAAAGCGTTGAAAGATGCTGTAAGTTTAAAGATTTATTCAGCCGGGCCGGCCCCGTGGCTTAGCGGTTAAGTGCGTGTGCTCCGCTGCTGGCGGCCCGGGTTCGGATCCCGGGATCGCACCGACACGCCGCTTCTCCAGCCATGCTGAGGCCGCGTCCCACGTACAGCAACTAGAAGGATGTGCAACTATGACATACAACTATCTACTGGGGCTTTGGGGGAAAAATAAATAAATAAAATCTTTAAAAAAAAAAAAAAAAAAAAAAAAGATTTATTCAGCCAATGAAAAAGCATCATACCACTTAGGTGGCACTACTGTATTGCTAATGCAAACGTCTTCTCTCAAATGCAAAGAAAATATGCATTCATGTTCCTAGTTTCAAATTGTAAGATATTTTTACTGTGCACATTAATTCTAGATCTGAAACCATTAGTCTGTTGCAAAATTAGCTATGCTTGCACTCAGTAGGTGTTGCTTTAGTTTTGTGGAGAAAAGCCCATGTTCCTTAAGGAAATTAGGGCATAAGTATTTGTAATTGGATATATTTGTGCATTTATTTATTCAATAAATATTATTGAGTGCCTACTATGTGTTATATACTGCCATAGGTGCTTTAGATATATCAGTGACCAAAAATATGTGTTATTTTCTAAATGGGTAATCAAGAAAGTCTTGATTTACTCTTAAGCTTAGAATTGCACTTTTATATCAACCCCAGTGACTACCAAGTTGTTTCTTTTTTTTTAGAAATTTATTTATTTTTTTCTAATTTTTTTTATTTTTATTATTTTTTGTGTGTGTGTGAGGAAGATCAACCCTGAGCTAACATCCATGCTAATCCTCCTCTTTTTGCTGAGGAAGACTGGCTCTGAGCTAACATCTATTGCCAATCCTCCTCCTTTTCCTCCTTTCCTCCCCAAAGCCCCAGTAGATAGTTGCATATCCTTCTAGTTGCTATATGTGGGACGCGGCCTCAGCATGGCCGGAGAAGCGATGCATCAGTGCGCACCCGGGATCTGAACCCCGGGCCTCCAGTAGCAGAGCGCGCACACTTAACCACTAAGTCACGGGGCCGGCCCAAGTTGTTTCTTTTTTTAAAATTCCAAAATCCGTAAGAAGAAAATGATAGACAGTATCTTCCAGTGAATTTTGGAGGTAAAGGAAAAATTTTTATTTTCTAAATCTTGTTTTCCCCTGTGTGCATAAGTGAGTACAAATTTCAACTTTTAAACTATGTTTAAGACATGCTACCAGAAGGACAAATTTTGTCTGCTGTTTCAGTACTAAGTAATAAATGGATATCTTTCCTCCCCTTTTCATGATTCACAATCATTTTTGAAAGGCAAACACTAATATCAAATACAAGTTTTGCAGAGGTTTTTGTGGTTAATATTATAGCAAAATGTAAGCAGAAACTATGAAGCTCACGTCAATTTCAACCATATACAGATAAAAATAAAACAGCAGTGAGGTGAAGCAAGGAGGTTGGTAAGGAATTGTGTATATGACTCAGAATTTTTTGTATTACTTTTGTAATTTGATCCTTTGAATTATATTTCTTTTCTTGATGCTAATAAACCCTGAAAGACTAAGATATCATAAATGCCAAAAGTAAACCTGGGCCCTTTAAAGATTCTTTTAGCTCTTTCCATGACCACTTTTATTCAAAACTCTTCTAAACCAAAGATTTGAGGCTGTCTGCCTTACATTTCATATCACTTAGAAGTATGCTGGTGTTTGGATAGGAAGTGAGTTAAATATTTGACACAATGTAGTCTATAGTTATTATAATTTGATATTTAAACCTTAATTAGGATGAAATAGGGGTGAATGAGCAAGTAGAGTCTTCAAGCTCTTGTTGACAGAAAGAAGATTTTCTATTGACTATATTAAGAGAAAAAGGCACTGATATATTCATCATAAAAGGTACATAGTAATGAATAGAATTAATCATTTTACAGTGGAGAGTTGTGAAATACACTGTCACACTAATATGCAATTGCAAGGGGTTTCCTTAGAGTGTAACTGAGTTAGCTTCTAATAATATATATATTTAGGTTCTAATAATTACTGTAGGAAAATATGAAATTTCTTAAAGATTTCCATTTGTGTAATTATTATTAGGTGCCATGTCAGATTCCAGAAAGGCAAAACATCCATAAAAGAGGAGGCCACTGATATTTATCAAGTGTTTATTCCATTCTAAGTGTGCATTTTCATTTACTGTTGACACCACACCTTTTAGTACATATTATTATCCACACTTTTCAGATGAGGAAATTGAGGCCCAGAGAGTTAATTAGCTTGTCCAAGGTCATATGATTGTTAGTCATAAGGGTAGAATTCAAACCTCTTTTCTGTCTGTACTTTTGCTACTATACTATACTCCCATATAAAGAATAAAAATGACGACAATGTTGATCAGAATATTAACACATATGGCAATTACATACGTAAATGAAGTAAGCTATTTTTAAAAAGTCTGATAAGGACAGCAAGCCCAAATCTCTTGACCTCCTCAAAATATTCCCATTCTGAGCACTTTTATTGATGAAACTGCTAAAAACTTGGAGGAAATGATATGATGAGGTTGACATAAAGCCTGGTCTGAAACCATACATCTGATAAGGGCTTAATCTCCAAAATATATAAAGAACTCATGCATCTCAACAACAAAAAAACTACCAACCCAATTAAAAAATGGGCAAAAGACCTGAACAGACATTTCTCCAAAGAAGATATACAGATGGCCAACAGACACATGAAAAGATGTTCAAAATCACTATCAGGGAAATGCAAATCAAAACTACAATGAGATATCACCTCACGCCCCTCAGAATGGCTATAATTAACAAGACAGGAAACAACATGTGTTGGAGAGTATGTGGAGAGAAGGGAACTCTCATACACTGCTGGTGGGAGTGCCAACTGGTGCAGCCACTATGGAAAACAGTATGGAGATTCCTCAAAAAATCAAGGATAGAACTACCATATGATCCAGCTATTCCACTGTTGGGTATTTATCCAAAGAACTTGAAAACACCAATGCGTAAGGATACATGCACCCCTGTGTTCATTGCAGCGTTATCCACAATAGCCAAGACTTGGAAGCAACCTAAGTGCCCATCAAGGGATGAATGGATAAAGAAGCTGTGGTATATATACACAATGGAATACTACTCAGCCATAAGAAACGATGAAATCCAGCCATTTGTGACAACATGGATGGACATTGAGGGTATAATGCAAAGTGAAATAAGTCAGAGGGAGAAGGTCAAATACCGTATGATTTCCTTCATTAAGTAGTAGATAATAACAACAACCAACAAACACATAGAGACAGAGATTGGATTGGTGGTTACCAGAGGGGAAGGGGGGAGGGAGGAGGGTGAAAGGGATAATTCGGTACATGTGTGTGGTGATGGGTTGTAATTAGTATTTTGGTGGTGAACATGATGTAATCTATGCAGAAATAGAAGTACAATGATGTACACCTGAAATTTTTACAATGTTATAAACCAATGTTACTGCAATAAACAAAAAATTAAAAAAAAAAAAAAAAAGCCTGGTCTGCCTAATGGCAGGGGTGGGGGATGATGGGGGCTAGGGCAGTTTACCAGTGAAGTCATTAACACTAGATTTTAAAGATGAGTAAATTTTTCTCAGGTGGAAAAGGATTTGAAAACATTTATGAATTCACTTCAATTTAATTTTGGAGCAACAACTTTGACCTTTCCCTCCTTCCTCAGACCTTCTGGTTTCCATAGCAGTGCACTCTGCGAGTTTTATACCTGCCTTTCTAGCCACTCTTTTTCAGCTACTGGAACCAACTTTTCTTCTGAACATCAATTCTCATAGTGCCTCGGGGTTCAGCCTTCTCACTTGCACTCTGTGTTATCTCCTCTCAACCCGAGACAATTTATCCAGTCTCATGGGTTTGAATGCCTTCTCAATGCTATCGACATAAAATTTTATGTACTCTTCCCTGTTTCTCCATTGAACTTCAGACTTACATATCTAATTGTCTACTCTATATCTGTGTGTGGGAAGGCAAGTTTGGAAATAACATGAATTGTCTAAGCTGGAGATATAAATTTGGGAGACATTTATTTAAAAGATCCATGGGAATTAATGAGTTTGGAGAAACAGGATAGGTTTCTGTTATAATTCTAACTACAATAATGTAAACATAAACCAATTTCAGTACTAACTCATATTACTTTAGTTGAATTTATTTAAATCCAATTGAGCTATTTAATGATTGTTTCTAATTGAAATAGTTTCTATTTGAGAACCACCAGTTAGCATTTACTTTCTAAAAACTGCACTCTAACCAATTTATGCATGAGAGAACAGAATAGATAACAACTTGGTATCATTACCAGTTCAATTCTTTATCAAGAAGCTGGAATTTAACCTCCTATACCAAACATTGATCTGTATTAAAGATCAAATAGATATAAATGCTCAAAAGCAGTGTGATTAGGTGAAGATGATTCATTTTGTGCACATTTTTAGTGAAAGATTCAGAGTAGGTGCTCATGAAATCCCCTCTTTTTCAAAATCAACTTCATTCATCCCTTCATTTGTTCCTTCATTTACACACTCAACAATAAATTTATTTTAAAGTTGGTTTAATTTTTAGGATGATTAGAAGTGCTAGGTCTTCTGGTTCCTGAGTAGAGACTGCAATGGGGGAAATGGAGGCCTGTGGAGGTATATACATGTGGAAAAGTTTTGAAAGTACATCTTCATCAGATGTTGACCTTCAAATTAGATAATCTAAGAAGGTCAGAGCTTTACAGCTACCAAATCTGAAAGCAGAGAGACAGTGGCAAAATATTTTGTGTAACCATAATTTGAATGATTAAAATGCAATAATATTGCCTTCTCTGCAGTTAAAAATAAATTCTTATAACTTTAAAATATTTGCCAATCATGTGAATTTGTGAAAATTCACCTTTTTCTTTTGGTGTGATGAAAATATTTTGGAACTTGATAGAGGTGTTGGTTGCACGACACTGCACTAAATGCCTCTGAATTGTACACTTTTAAACGATGAATTTTGTTATGTATATGTCACCACAACAAAAAAATGAAAAATAGTGTTACACAGAGGAAAAAGATGAAATCAATGTATTAAAATGTCTATAAATGGTAAAACAAACGAACAAAAAACTGTCATTCACATATATTAAAGTATTTCTAAAGTACTTGGAAAACAGTCCTCTCCACCGGAGATAAAATTTTCATGACATATTCCCTCCAACCATCCCAAGTCACTGCTTAATTACAACCCCAGATCCTCTATTATGTCTCCCTGGGAACCTTCAGTTGCTTTCTTCAGTTAATTGCTGGAGCTAAGAATCCACTGGAGAGCAGCTTCCGCTGGCTATTCAAAGTTGGGAAGGTGGAGCCCAGGTGCCTTAATTTATCTGCCCACGGTCAAAAGGGCCAGCAATCTGGTAAATGTAATAAACAGCTGGCAGGACTCAGCCAGTGGCTGCTCTCAGCGACAGGTGGACAAAGACTGCTAAAGAGATTTTGCCCCTGAGTACTGCTGCTGCTGCTGCTGCTGCTGCTGCCGCCTTTTGTGAACCTATTGTTAGCGGCCTTTAAGATTGTGCAGGCTGAGCAGGTGGGTTGCAACTGGCTCTCTCATTTCCCCTGGCAGAACTATAAAGAGCTCTTCTCTGGGGAGATGCTGCATATCTTGTAGGTAAGGGTGGATTTAATCAGCTTTCCCACCTGCCCCTTTCTCCAAAATCTTTTGCTCAGCTTGGAAGATCTCTGACAAGGCGGAGATGTACAGCTGGCGTGGATGTCATCAAGTGTCCCCTATTGCTTTGTTAAGCTACGGGATACACCCTGTCTTATGGGTAATCACTCCTCTCATTGCCTATGTCCTCTTCTTTGTCTCCCCCACCACGGAATTATTGACCATATAAATTATATAATTACAAAATATGCTCTGTTATTGAAATGTGATTTTTAGCATAAGGTCTTTCCTCTTGTATACTTCCAGAATTATTATTTGGTACCATTTAGGGGTTTTGAATGAAAGGAAATTTGAAAGAGTGGGTACACATGACTCAAACTTTAGAAAGCCTGTGGTTACAGTCAAGCTTCTTCCTCTCTCAGACCCCTTGCTCCTTATCTCACAGGTTCAGAGCTGTGACATTTTGCTGCCTTGATAAAAGGACCCGGTTACTTTCTTTCACAGAAGCTTGGTGGCATATGACATTGTGATATACATGGTTACATATGTTTGGGTGTCCCCTGGGAGGTCACTGGAATGTTTGACAATCCTGCACATGTTTTTAGATGTTGAAGTTCATGAACTTTAAAGGACCAGGTGTCAAAATGGTTTTGTTTATATAGTTTGGGAAAATTACAGTCTAAATGTAAATACAATCTAGACCATCTTGATTTGCTGAAATATGTGTAGGGCCTGGTAAGCAATTACTTAATAAATGCCTTTTTAATCATGTGAATGCTACAACCTAGGACTTAGTAGATAAGTCTAAATTGAAAATAACACATCATTTAGTTTCTCTATGACTTTCTCAATGTGTATCAAAACACACAAAGTAGTCAAATTACAAATACTTGAAGATGAGTATAACAGCCCAGATCCTAGAATCTAAAGAATGTGATTAATAGAGTCAATGGCATACATTTAAATGACAATTAAATTTCTCCAAAACCATTAACTCAGAACACATAACTTCATAAAATATTTTTATTCAACAACAATCCTTAAACATGAATCAGGAAGATTAATTTTTGGATTCAAGATGAAGAATAACAAGTGGGTATGCCGAAAGTTAATGGTGGATATTTTTTTCCATGTTGAGTCAACCAATTTTATAGGAAAGAACAGTGTCCGCCAAATTTAAAGAAAACAAATAAACCCTAAAATAGTATGGTTGCTTTGATTCAGTTGGCACTGAGATTTTCTAAATAAAGGAAAGAACTGGGTGGACATATATTTGTGGTGAGAGCATAGTTTTTTGGTTTTTTTTTTTTGCCCTTGGTGGGAGTGATGGATTTCTTTTACTGTCATAATTTGTGATGTGAATTGATGTGGTAGAAGTGACGACCCGTAGAATTATGTGATGTTTATGTACGTGTGTTTGTGTGTGTGTTGAGGTTATTTACTTTTCACATGAATGCAAGGATTTAAATAATAAAGAGTAGAGGAGTAGTTGATTTAGCCTGGCATAGCACTTAGCCTTAAGATTATTGTATATTTTTACAGGGCCCCAGTTCTCTTATGTATTTTGGAGTAAATTTTCTGTTTATGATGATGTATTTTCTCATGCTAGGAATGTGTTTACTATGGATTAGTAAAATATATGTATATATATATATAAATATGAAATTCCTACATTTAGTTTAATTTGATCTATTTAAAGTAACATGAAGACTACTGTTAGGTTTTTGGTGAGAAATCTGAATACTGTGAGTGGCTACTGACACAAGTGAAGACAGTTAATATGTAGAGTGTAGATTGCTACGGTGTTATCTAAGTTATGGAAGTTAAAGCTAAAATTTATTTATCTACACATGCTACAGTAGATCTTAACAGTAACTGGTATGCAGAGAACATTCGAAAGGTAGTGCTGGCCAGACACAAGTCATTTGGCAGTGGCCTTGCCTAGTATATATTTTCTGGGCCTGTCTGCACAAAGATGCTGGCACATTAGCCATAATTTCTATTCCAGGTGATGGATTTCTATCCAAGTAAGCGAGTGACTAAATATTTTCCGGTGGAATCTAGGCACCATAAAATCACTGAAGCCGAATAAAAAAGTCGTCGACTTTTCTAAAAAGTAATTATAATAGCTTTGCATACCACTATGACAGAAGAAATATTTCCACTTAGATCACTAAATAATGGAATGAGTTGAACCTAATTAGAAAAAAAAAGTAATACGAGTACGCTGCTAATATTTCTTTTTATCAGCACTAATGAATGTCTTATTGAATTTTCATGAATTTCCAGAAAACTTCCTAATCATTAACAATAACTGAACGTATGGATTCCACATCCAACTCTATCAAAGAAAAGAAATCCAATCTGAACGCACTGAAACCCCTCGCCATCATCACTTCATCTGATTTATTCTATACAAAACCAGTTAAGAAACTGAACACTTTACGTTAGTTTATTTGTGTTACCCTAAGCAATTAAAGATGAATATGCCTTCCCAAGCGATACAAATGTGAGTCTCCCTTTGTGGCAGGTTGTTTAAATTTACAACATAAAGCTAGCATTTCCATCTCCAATAAAATCCAAACAGACATTTAATTTTGGTGCATGACATTTCTGACTAAAATAGAGCCAGAAAAGGCTCTCGGACAGCTCTTATTGTTCACGAATTTGAACAAATTGGGGATCTGTGAATTTATAGCCAGGTTTTGCTCTACTATTGTTTAAAATAGCACACATGGAAAACACGCCATGGGTGTGTTGTAATTCAGCTTTAATGATGTAACACTTGGTTTCAGTCAATTGTTGGAGGGCTACAAATGACATTGGTTTTGTGCTTCAGACATTGCATGTAACTTAGCAATTATAGTAAGGCTTTCAATAATGGCTGTTGGCGGGATATCCGCAAGTGAAGTCATAGCAATTTTGAAAGAGAAAGCTAATAAAAATACACCTGCTTGTAGTGGAAAGTGAGCCTTTAATATCTCTGCTTTGAAGTCGGATGAAGCCTTTGGTATTAACTAACAGATATTATGATGTAGGAATAATCCACTGCCCCCCGGGGGAGAGTAAGGTTGAAGTTACAACAGATTGTTATTTTCTAATCACCTACTTTTCAGTCACTCTGGTATCACAAAAGAATAGAATGAGGTGACAGTTCTTTCTATAATGCCCCAAAGATATTGATATTTGAAAGCAAATCATTGTAATTGTAAATATACAAGCTAGCACATACATGTTCTTTAAAATAGATGAATCAACAAAGGCATAAATAACACTTTTTGATAAGTGATTTTTGTTGTCAGAAACCACAGAATGATTTGAAATTTTACCTTCCAATATATCATTTGAAAATGATGTATAGAGTTTCAAATTTGCTTTGTGAGTCCTTCTTTGCTCTTTCTCTCTTTTCCTTGCCACTTTTCAAGTCATTTATATGTAGTTCTTTACGTGTAAAAAATGAGAAAATAAAAGTGTTTGTGAATCTTCCTTTTACATCATTTGGAGCGTTACTGCTCTCAGGAATCTTCTTTGTGCTGTAGGAAATTAATTCTTTCCTTTGGTGACTGGCTTCCTTTGCACTTACCTGTAGTCTATAATAACTTTGAAGGGACATTTAAAATATTGAGTCCATAAAAACTGCTGATATATTGAGATCACTCGAGGAAGAGATATTTTAGAAATAAACACAGTTGGAATTTGGAAATTCTGCAAAGAAAAATGACCATTAACTACCGAACTACAATTATTTTAACCATTTTTCTCAGATAGTTATTGCAATAATCTGTTAAACTACTGATTGTGATGTCCAGATTAGTGTGAAATAATTTGTGCAATCAATATTTTTTCCAAGCCCTTTAAGTATTGATGGTTTTCTATAGTCATTTTCTTTACAAGTGAATGTTGGAAGCCGTGGCAATAACTTTCTTTTTTTTACTTCCACTCTTTTTTTCTTTTTAATTCGGTAGTGCATCTCTATAGAGAGTATCAAGTAACCCAAAGGGTATACATTTGCACTTGTCAGGGCCACGTTTAACATCAACATGCTAAGCACATTGAAACTTACTACCAAGTTCAAAGGGAATATATGGACTCTAAATCCCTTGTTAATGTGGTAAAGCATCAGCATCAAGGTGTTTGTTTTGTTGAAAGGAAGTCACATTTTATTTCTCATTTATGAAATGGACTTTGATGTTTCTTTAAGCCAGAAGGGATTTTTTCCCCCAATTCATTTACTGTATCAGTTAAGTGCACTCTCATTAGAGAATATTGCACAAGAAGTCTTTTTGGGGGGAAAGGAGTAGAGTTGTTTTCTCTATAGAATTTCTGTGTGTAATTTGCATTTAACTTTGAAAGTGGATTGTTGCTGAGTCTTGACACCTGCTGGGATGAGTATCCATTTCAGGCTACAAAGTGGTGCTCTGAAATAAATATCAGCAAGCTCGTTAAAGTTTGTCAGGTGTATCATCACATTAGTACAAGATATTATGGTAAAATAGAGTTGAGTTCAAATTTCTGGTTGTAACTTTGGGGTATATGCTTTTCCTTCTAGTGTTTGTGAAGAGTTTCTATTGCCTTCAAGGTTAAAAAAAAACAAGAGAGACTGATCCATTGAACTTGGATGCCCTGAAAACATCATGTAATTTATACCATAATGTGAGATATTGACATTACTCTGCAATATCTGTCAGAGAATTGAGATATGCAAATATAGATTTTTAAATATCATTATGTATCCCAAAAAAGTGAAATGTATTTTTATTTTGGTAATGAATGTAAATATAAGTCATTTTGGTAAATAATTTTTATTTTGAATAATAATAGTTATTATTATTAAGCCCCTATTTAGTACCAACCACTCTCATGGGCCCCTTGCTTCGTTTACTTTATCTCATTTCATATTAATTATTCTTGGAATTATATAAGAAAGGTCTTGTTTTATATTTGACTTACCCAAGGTCATGTAGCTAGTAAGTGGGAAAAGCAAGATACTAGGTTAGGAAGGACCAGAAGTTGTAGCCAAAGTGGTCAAGTGAATGGGGGAAAAGGAGATAAAATATCAAAGAGAGGATGCAATGACAGAATACATTAGAATAGGGAAAAATGAACACTTAGTCTTGGCTACAAGTTGCAAAAATCTATACGGTAGAACAGCCTGTCCTGAAACAAGGCTTTTTATCCTTGTCCCTGGGTTTAAGCACCGGGCCAGACACACACACACAATTTTGGTAGCACCTACCCTGGTATTTTTAAGCACACACTGTGTGCTAGTCACTCTATTAACTTGCTTATATACATTTCCTCATTTTATTCCCACAACAATTCAATCAGATATATGACTCCTGTTATAGTTATTATGGCTGCATAACAAATTATCCTACACCTCAGTGGCTTAAACGATAACAATCATTTTCATTTCTCACAGCTTCTGTTGGTCAGGAAGTCAAGAAAGGCTTAGCTAAGTAGTCCTTCCTTGATGTCTCTCTTGCAGTTAGTCATATGTTGGCTGAAGTTGAAGTCATCTAAAGGCTTGACTAGGACGGGAGGACCCACTTCCAAGGCTAGCAAGATGGTGCTAGCCTTTGACTTGGCCTCAGTTCCTCCTCATATATACCTCTCTACTTGCTTTCTTCCAGGTCTTTAAAACATGACTTCTGGCTTGCCCAGGTGAACAATCTGAGAGGCTAAGGGGGAAGCTGGACTGCCTTTTATAACCTAAATGTAGAAGTCACATACCTTTACTTCCTCCATATTCTATGGGTCACACAGAGCCAATCCTGATTCACTGTGGGAGGATCTTACAGAACAGTGTGAATACCAGCAGATATAGATCACTGGGACCATTTTGCAAGCTGATTCCTACACGTCCATTTGGCAAGTAAAGAAAGTGAGGCTTAGAGGAATGTTAAGTGTATTGCCCAAGGTCACTTAACTGCACACGAGAATAGTTGACTTTAAAATCCATGCTATTAACAATGAAAATATATTGTCTCTATAAGCACATAAAGTATGTAGGCATGTGTTTCTCCCAGAAAAATGTATGTAGCCGGTGGGCATAAACAGAGTGAAGGCTACTGTAGAAGTTCATATAGTTCGAATGCCAGAATTTGAAGTAAAGTAAATGCTTAATATCAGAGAAGTTCAAAACTTTCTAGTAACTCAGATCCAGAAAATGCAACATAAATGATTGTCACAATATTCTTTTTCATATATACAGATTGTATTACTAAGTCATCTGTTCCTTTTTTGATACCAAAATTAGCAGAGGAGGAGGTACTAGGTAGGAGTTACAGTTAGGGTTGAAATTCAGCATGTATCAAAAGTCCCTTTCTGAAACCAGGGCAATTGCTTCTATTTTTTTCTCCTCCCCTAAAGATAAACTTAATTTTTATCACTGGCTTTAAGTAAAACACAATTAAACTATGAGCCTAGCATTCTATTTTCTCAGTACTAGTAGCAGATTGGTAGATGAATATATAGATCAGTAGATGAATATATTTGTTTTATAATTCTTTGAAATAATCCAGCTTATCATTGGTAACTACAATAGAAAGAGCATGATGTTTAAAAAATAGTAGTCTCAAAAACATTTAGGAAATCGTACTATATAATCTTATAATTAAATCTACTTTACCAAAAATAAATGATGCCCTACTATTCTATAAATTGGTGACATTTTTCTCCTTCATCAGTCCATAAGTTACTTGAGCACAACATATGTGTCTTGTTTTTATTTTTAGTCCTCTGAACTAAAGCACAGGGCTGATCCTCCATTAACTTTAGTAAGCTGCATCTCTACCCTCTACCAAACTCAACGAGGAAGACTTTCAAGGGATATGGAACTCCCTTATGCCCCTCCAGCAAATAACATCTAAACTCCCGGAGGTGGGTTTGAATTCCAGAGGTATCACTTCCTATCCCATGATCACTCTGTTTCTCTTTCTGTAAAATGGGGGAGGGGGGATTACACTGGTTGAGAGGATTAAATGTGATAATGAATAGAACATATCTAATACAGATATCAGGAAGTGACAACTATAGTGTCAATAAATGTTACCTATGGAAAAATGGCACCTTCTAATTGTTAGGTTGTGCATCTCTGAGAAAACAGAAATGTTTGAATTGTTCTGTTATTTTCATTTCAGAAACAAATGTTTTCCCATCAAGCAAGTATTTATTGTTTACCTGGCCCCAGGCGGCATGAGAATAGACTATTGTGGAGATTTTGTCATTCTGCACTACTAAACTTTAATTAGAGGTCCACATCACCTCTCTTATTAGATTTCTGAAATTTTTAATAACTTTATTTTATCGACAATCATTTGAGTCATTGAAAAATTACATAACGGGCATAACTATGTGCCAGGATTGTCTTAGGTTCTAAAGATAGTCCAAAAACAATACAAACAAAAATCAAAGCCCTCGGAGCTTACATTCTAGTAGAGAAAGACTATAGAAATAAGTTAATAAAATATATAGTATGTTACATGGTGATGAGTTAGGTATGAGGAATAACAAAGAAAGGGAAGCAGAGAAGGAGTTGTGGCACAGGGGAGGAAGGATTGTGAGGGATATATGTGTTCTCTGCAAATGCTCAGCAAATGCCTGAACGAGCTAAAGGAGCAAGACATACTGTTATTTTAGGGAAGAAGAACCCAGGTAGAGGGAAAAGATGGTTCCATGCTCTGCTATGGGAGGATGATTGATGTGTTCAAGGAAGAGCCAGAAGATCAGTGGAAAGGACTGATGGAAGGGGAGGGGATGGGAGATGCATCAAAGAAATAACATGGGAATGGAATCTGTAGAGACTTGTAGGCTACTGTAAGGAATACATGGGAAACTATTGAAAATTTTTGAGCAAAGAAGTAATGTGATTTGACAGCCTTCAAAAGATCATTCTAAAACTTACTTTTAAAAGGCATATTGATTGACTTATTTTGAAATAAAAATATAATGAGTTTCCTTCATCTGTCTAAAACCCTCAATGACTGCTTCTGGGCATCAGGCATAGTATAATAAGATCCTTTTTGATTAGCTTCTCTAGCACCAGATTTTTCTTTCAATTATCCTGGTACCTTCCTCTCCGAAGGAGTGAATTTTTCATAGTTCCCTCTAGCTGGGTACAGGCTACTCATGTAGGAAAAATCTCCTTTCCTTGCTCTTCAATCACAATCCTCATTCCTTAATCTGCCTGAATTTTTAATAGCTTAAGAAATTAGTGTATCATTCTTTCACGGAAGCCTCTCCTTTTCTCTCTCTCTCACACTTCCAAACTATATCCACTCCAAAGGTAGATACCCTTCCTACAGTCTCCCATTGTAATTTACATTTCCTATATAGCTGTGCTATAGTCTCTTTTCTAATCTTTTTTTTTTTCCATTAAACTTCTAAGTTTCATAACTGGCTTGTGTTTATGGATACACAGCCTCCCTAACTCAGTGGCTGATACACTGTGACTGCTGAACAAATGATCTTTGCACGTGGGCAAGTGAGTGAAGCTCCAGGAAGATGGCTCAGGCTCAGTCCGGTCATTCCCACATTTTCTCCCTTTCTTGCTGGTCTCCAGGTCCGACTTGATATATTCTATCTCAAATTGATTTGTCTCCTCCAACACTAGTTTCTCCTTCTCTGCCTCAAGCATTTTTCATTTTTAGCTATGTTTCTACAAATTACAGATATGAAACAGAAAATATCAAAATTAAGATTTAGAACTTTGTCAGAGAGTCAAAAAGCATTTCTTCCATAAATAATGAGTTGAGAACAACAGAGCCGAGCTGCGATGCATATTCTAGGCAGTTAATTAACCATCTCTTTAGCTAAGAGGCTCATAACACAGCACGGGATTCAAATCTCTGCCTCGGCAAAATTACAAATACTGTATGTCATAAACTTTCAGAATCGATCAAAAATAATAGAGATTATTAACATTGAGATTACAAATGCTAAAATTCTATTCTCTGGAAAGTTGCAAGGTTTCTAGCAGTTCACAAAATCTTTCCTACCTTGGTCCTGGGACTATAGTTTTTGAATCTTTTCCAAGATAATACCTGGCAGTCTGAACAGTTTAATTATTGAAGGAATGATGCACCAAATCTGTTTTTTTCTTTCTCCCCAGGCCTTTTGCACATTGGAACTTTTCCTCTATGTTTTCCCTACTTCCCAGAGGCCTAAAGATGCAACCCACAACAAAATGAATGGTGTCTGTTTGCCCCAAGTAGGCCATTTGTAATTTTTGAAGTTGATACCCATTCTCTAGGGATGATCATAGAGTTTTATCACTTTCTCACAAGGGGGAAGTCCACTTGTTAAATGACATCAGTGTGTGTCATTGTATGTCATCATATGTAAGAGATATATGTGATCAAGATCAGAAATGAATGTTTCATATGATCAGTGGGCTTAGAAAAAAAATAAGAAAAATGGAGCTAGAAAAATCTTAAGAGCATTATTGATAATTCTACAGAAACTTTTACAGAATAGATAGAATGTTGAGAGGCAAGCATGAAAGTAAAGAGGTCTGTGTGTTTTTTTGTGTTGGAGAATCTGTATTTAGGAAAGAAGACCCTAAAGAGAAGAAGCAATGTCTACTTTTAATTAATTTACATTTTGCCAAGACACTACAGTCTAAAAAACACCTATCGTTCCCCCCTTCAGATTATACTGCTTATATGTCAGTTTCTAATTAATCAAATATAGCCAAATGTAAACATAGTGAGGATTTTGCCATCTAGATGCCTGGGCTCCATCTAGTGGCAGAAGATAACTGTAGGTTTTTACCATTTTCCCAAACAGCCTTTTTTTTCAAATTTATTTATGCATCTTGAAGACATCATGAATTAAGTTCCATATTCTTTCTAGGAAGCAGTAATATCCAAGGTTAAAAACTTGTGTCCACCATTTTAGTTTGCAATACTCCTAGTGAGAATATTTTATTTCCTCTGCTTTACAGAATTTGACCTAAACAGTTATTGCAGTGAATACTCATTTATATAAGTTTCTATTCTTTTGGTTTCTTTTCCTTTTTTTCTTTTTTTGGTAAGGAAGATTCGCCTTGAGCTAACATCCATTGGCCATCTTCCTCTTTTTCTGCTTGAGGAAGATTAGCTCTGAGCTAACATCTGTGCCAATCTTCCTCTATTTTGTATGTGGGACGCCACCACACATGGCTGATGAGTGGAGTAGGTCCACGCCTGGGATCCGAACCTGTGAACCTGGGCCGAGGAAGCGGAGCACGTGAAGCTTTAACCACTCAGGCAGGGGGCCGGCTGCCCCCACATTTTTTTTGTCGTTCAAGAGGACAGACAGAAATTACAGATCAACCAAGCTAAGATGTCATAAATTGTCTTATAATTCAAATGTTGTATAAAACAATAATAAAACTTATAAACAAAAAATACTAATAACAAATTAGTGGAACAAAGATAGGATTAAAGAAAGAATTGTATGATAAACCTGAAATGACTAGCTAAAATGAAATATGAAGTGGTAAGGTATATTACTATATTTTCAATTTAAGCATTTTACTTCATACATGGTATTTCTTTTAATATTTTGAATTGTTATTTTTTTCTATTTCAACAATTATTTTTTCTTAAATACATTTTAAAAGCCTGATGTATTATTAAAGTTTTGTCATTTGCCGGTGTGTACACACATGACTGTGTGTGCATGCACATGTGCATGTATATGTCTTGAATGTTTTATTCCCCATTAGATCAGTCTGGATGTGAATTTTCTAGGGGAATTTAGTTTAAAAAAATTATCTTATAAGCTTTTTACATTAAATTTTAATCTGAGATGGCTTTATAGTCTCATTTATCAAATTATTACAGATAAAATTATATATTAAATTTTACATATACAATTATTAAATATATAACTGTTATATATAATCCTGTGTATGTATGTGAAAATATATATCAGGTATAATGGATATAATTTACTTACTTCTAATACCTTCTCAATAAAAGTAGCACTGCAAATTTAAAATGCATTTTAGTTTGCATATAAAATTTGAACATCACTGTGTAAGACCAAGTGTATACCTCCAGCATAAATTTCTCAAGAAGTGAATTTTTTTATGAAATACTTTATATTTTAAGAGCAGTTTTATGTTCACAGCAAAATTGGACAGAAAGTACAGAGATTTCCAGTATACCTTCTGTCTTCACACATGCACGGCCTCCCCCCTTATCAACCTTCTCCATCAGAGTAGTGTTTGTTATAATTGACAAACCCACATTGGCACATCATAATCACCCTGAGTGCATAGCTTACCTTAGGGTTCACTCTTGATGTTGTACATTCTGTGGGTTTGGAAAAATGTGTAATGACATGTATCCATCATTATAGCATCATTAAGCATGTTTTCACTACCCTAAAAATCCCCCGTGCCCCATTTATTCATCTCTTTCCCCTGGCAACCACTGATCTTTTCACTGTCTCCATAATTTTTCCTTTTTCGGATGTGTCTTTTCTGAACATTTTCGCCCTGTCTGTGGCTTACTTTCTCACTCCCTTGACATTGCCTTTCACAGAGCAGAAGGCCGTTGGTAGTAGATGAGTCATGAGTTACTGCTGCTGGTGATAAGCAAAATTATTTGATAGAAACATTGGCCTGAAGTAGTCTTATTTTACTACATTTATATTATAATACAGTGTTTTGGCAATATATACGGTAATTTTGTGTGTATGTATTTTTAACACAAATTACAACTTTAAAGAAAGCGACACTGGGGCCGGCCCCATGGCTTAGTGGTTGGGTGCGCGGGCTTTGCTACTGGCGGCCCGGGGTTCAGATCCCGGGTGCACACCGACGCACCACTTCTCCGGCCATGCTGAGGCCGCGTCCCACATGCAGCAACTAGAAGGATGTGCAACTGTGACATACAACTACCTACTGGGGCCTTGTGGAAAAAGGGGGAGGAGGATTGGCAATAGATGTTAGCTCAGAGCCGGTCTTCCTCAGCAAAAAGAGGAGGATTGGCATGAATATTAGCTCAGGACTGATCTTCCTCAAAAAAAAAAAAAAAATGAGAAAGCAACACTTTGGAAAATAAAAATGTCTGCAGCAACTTCGAGTTTTGAAGTTGTCTTAATCTGAGGTGGTAGTGTCACCAACTAGGTGCCCCGAGAAACTCAAGGGTGGTTTTGGAAGCATTTAACTGTTTTTGCAAGTTGTTTTTTCCGTTTTGTTATATTAAGGAGATGCAACCACCAACCACCCTGAAACTGACTAAGCCTCACCACAAGAGCTATGCCCATGACCCGTGCTTTATTTTTAATACTAAGTTCTCTTTAGGAGGAGCCCAGGTCTCATTACCATAACATGCAGTGTATATGGAAGCATGTTTTCCCACTGAGCCTGTGCAAGCGAATACCCCTCTCTCCCTTTTGAATATTCATTCCCCATTCGAAATAAAAGGTTCCTGCTTCCCTTTGTTCAGGGACACCATGACTTTGGAAATGATTCCTCATGGTCTCCTATTCGCTGCAAATACATTTTACTTTGTAAGACAACTTCCACTGGTGTAGAGTCTTATTTGACTCACCAGGAGGCAAACCCACTTGGTTTGGTAACAGTAGCAAGAAAGACTAGCTTTCAGGCACCTGTCTTCAGTTAAATGAACTTAAAGCAAAGAAACACCTATTTGGCAGGATCTTATGTCTGTTTTGATATCATTTTAAAATAAGTATAAAATCATAACAGTATCTAGTACAATATCATAGGGCTGTTTCCTTGTTGTCCTCTGCAAAGCTGCTCTAAAGCCCAGAGTCTGGAGGCATGCTTTTCCATAACACAACTCTTTTCTCTGGCAAAAGTCATAGACCCCCAAGCTCAAGAGAGCCCTGAATGACCTGCAGATCTCCAAGTTATTTTGGATCTAAATATTATGAGAGATCAGGAGTGTTTCAATGTCCTACCTGTATATTTCAGCCGTTTTCTGTAGCATGGAATCGGAAATATATGGATTGTTTAAAGAAACAAACCATAAAGAACAACAAATAAATGTACACCTGAAATTTATACAATGTATTAAACCAATGTGACCTCAATAAAATAATTCTTGAGAAAAGAATAGCAAATAAATATTATAAAAGAAAACTCAAAAGATCAGTATAATTTTGACATTTCTCCTACTATTTCTATATTAAATATTTATGTTGTACATACTATATTTCTTTTCTCAGTTTTTCTCTTATCCCCCTTTAAATGAAGATAATGGGATTTCTCTCATGCTGGTTATTTTTTCCCTACCTGCCTTCCTCCAGTTCTTTTATATCAAAGAGTTAAAAAACAAAACAAAATAATACAAATATACAAACAAAAACTTGAACAGTCAGAATTAATTTGTCTCTGACTTTTGGAACATTTTCTTAGGGTAGATTGCCTATATTTGTTTGTAGAGATTATTCAATAAATAAATTTATTTCGCTTTTAATCTGTACTATAAATCACAAGATCATTCTGTCTGTATACATTTGCTTATTGTCTTTTTACATCAGAAGTTGAAAAGAATTCTTATTACTCCAAAGACTGCACTATTCTTTAAGTATGTTTATCTAAACATTAGGTATCCTTAATTTCTGTCTTTTAATTGGTCTTTATTCACACAAGATGATATTCGCAGTTGTGTATATATGACCTACTCTGTCCTTTGTACAGAAAAAAATTAATATTTTTTAAAATATTTAAATCAGAACTTATCAGTCTTGTAACTTGTGCTTTTATTCTCTTCACCCATTGTTGGCCCATTCCCTTCCCAATTGGTATGGCAAATATCTGCCAATTTTCCATCAAGATACGTAAAGTGTATTTGATTTTTCAAGTGGTGTATGGTAGTGATGTGTAATTTGGTATTTCCTTTTTCTGATTAGTCATATTTTTCTATTTAACAAGGAAGTAAAGTTTCCTATAGTAATTAAAATCTTTTTTAGAAAGCCTAACCTATTTTGCTTAGTTTATTTCCATTTTCAATTACTTTTTAATTCTAGAAAACCCAGTAGGAAAAAATACATATTAAATAGACCCCCCAGTTTTCCACTGTTCTAGCCCAATATTTTGGGCTCTTGGGCTCTGAAGAGTGGGTCTGGTATGAAGGTAAAAGTAGAGAAAACTAGCTAGCTTACTAGCCTATGGAGAACAACAACCAATCTACCCATATTTTTGGAATCTCTGAGTTCAAATTACAGAAAAAACTGTTGAAACAAAATCTCCAGACTCTTTTGTCTTACTTTTTACTATTAAAGTTTAAAGTTGATTTTTATTGGGTAGATGTTGTCTTCTAAATGTAGCAGTGATTTATGTCTTTTAGAAGTGTGTAGATCTTGCACTGTTAAATGCAAAACTTTAAGCAAATTGTCTTGTCCACAAATGTGAACTGTAGAGATGAGAGTCCTTTCTTACCATCTTCCCATTGACTTCTGCACCACTCCCCAAAAACCCTCAAGAGCTCCAACCTTATAATGTGTTAATTTTGAACACATCTGTTCTTGTTGGAGGTGATGATGTATTTATAAACATTTGCCACCAACGGATCCTCGCTATTGCTTAGTACAAGTATGGATCCCACTCAGGAAACTTTTGTGCCAGATGTGTTTGGAATTTGACATATTTTAGAGTTTTAAAAAGGTGCGTGTACCATGCATGATGGAACACCCCCTAGGTCCAACAATCAATATTTTTTGCAGAAAATTTGCTAGCAAAAAAAAAAATTTTGTAGCATATTCACCCTAAACTGTCTAAATGATGAGTAGAAATAGCCTTCTGTCAATTCCAGTTAGGCTCTATGGCCAAGTGAAATAATTAAAAAAAAACACATTAGGACTTCAGAGCTTTTGAGTTTCTGAATTGCAGAAAAAGAATTGTAAAATTATACCATAGAATCCTTTCAGAGGTGTCTTCATCTCTCTCTCTCTGTCTTTTGACAGGACAGGGGCTGGAAAAAAGGGTGAGTGGATTTGGAGTGAAAGAGTTTCCTAGCAGAGCTATTTCAGACAATTTGCCATAACATTTAACTTCACATTTAAAAAGTACAAGTCATACAACATTTAAACTTTAATTGTTTTTAAAGACTAAAATACCTCTCTATATAACCCAAATGTAATATATATTTGACAATTATGTTAAACACAGTAGTTTTCTTTATTTTATTTTATTTTATTTTTTTGTTTGTTTATTGTGGTAACATTGGTTTACAACATTGTATAAATTTCAGGTGTACATCATTATACTTCTATTTCTGCATAGATTACATCATGCTGATTTCCCTGATCAGAAAGGGAAAGCTTTGTTTTTCTAATTTGGAGATTGTTTTTTCAAGCTCATTTATATCCATGCATTTAATAGGACATATATCTGTGACATCTATCATCTCATTTAATAATGATTGTCAGTTCATTTCCCAGTGAAGACAGGGAAAAGAAGAATGTTGAGCTACTTTAAAAATCTAACCATTTAGGAAATAAATTCTCTCTAAGTTTGTATTTAATGCTCCTTTTTATTGTTTTCCAATTATGAAAATGCAATGTGAACTTTTTAATGCATAAGAGCTGAGAGATTTAAGGTCCTTTTTTCTTTTTATAAACTTAACCATAATTCATTTGGAATATTTAGAAGCAAACTCTCTGATCAATTATGGAACTAGTATAAGAAGCCTTGGGAAAGAATTAAGTTATTAGAATTTTCATGTAGATGTGTATGGTGATGGATTGTAATTAGTCTTCGGGTGGTGAACATGATGTAATCTACACAGAAATCGAAATATAATGATATACACCCAAAATTTATAATATTATAAGCCAATATTACCACAATTAAAATAAATTGAAAAAAAAAGAATTTTCATGTAGAGAAGTGACTACATTATGGCTTCTCTCTGGCTACTTTGAAGAGTTTGTCTTTGGTTTTCCGCAGTTTCACTAGAATACATCTAATTTTAGATTTCTTTTTATTTATCTTGCTTAGGATTCTTTGGGTTTCTTGAAATTGTGAATTGATGTCTTTCATCAATTTGGGAAATTCTTACTTTTAATCTCATCAAATACTGCCTCTGCTTCATTCTTTCCTTCTTCTCACTCTGAAACTCTAATTAAACATATGTAAACACTTTATTATTATATATTTTTACACTCTCTTCTGTCCCCTCTTCTCACTTCCACTCCTGCCCCCCAACCTCCTGAGTTTCACTCCGGGTTGTTTTTTTTTAGGTCTATATTCTATTTCACTTGTTTTTGCTTCATCTGTGTCTAATTTGCTCCAAAGCAAGACCACTGAATTTTTTATTTTAGTTCTTATATTTTTTAATTCTAAAATATCTAGATAGTTCTTTTTCACGTCTTTTATGTAACTTTACCATTTTCTCGCCCTCCAAAACTAAAGCTTGGCATATATCCCCTTAAAAATATTAACGATACATATCTATAATCTATGTCAAATAATTTCAATATCTTTGAGTACCTCTGAGTCTATTCTGTTTTCCATCATTTCTCTTGCTTCTCACTCATGGAGTCTTCTCTACTTATGTTTCTGGTGATCTTTGTGTGATGGGTATTAGGCTTACAATTTAATTTGTAGAAATTGGTTTGAGTCCTAGGAAAATGTCACTTTCCACCAAAGAGGATTTTATTTATTTTTTTGTGAGGAAGATCAGCCCTGAGCTAACATCCATGCCAATCCTCCTCTCTTTGCTGAGGAAGACCGGCCCTGAGCTAACATCCGTGCTGATTCTCCTCCACTTTATGTGGGATGCCGACACAGCATGGCCTGACAAGCGGTGCGTCGGTGCGCGCCCGAGATCCGAACCCGGGCTGCCAGCGGCAGAGCACGTGCACTTAACCGCTATGCCACGGGGCAGGCCCCCCAAAGAGGATTTTAAATTACCGTTGCCACAGTCTCTAACAATCCAGATAACTTCAGTTTAACCTTCAGGCATGAGATTTTCTACATGTATGACTTAAAACCAAGCTTCAGAGCATACAAAGCATAGTTTACTTGGTTTATACCCTCAGCCCTAGGATGCATCCCTTTGGGGGTCCAGTCCAAATTCAAGGTTGATTCACTAGAGTCAGTCCTTTAGAAGACCCTATACTTTGATTTTGTTCTCCCAGCCTCTTCCTGTTGGTAAATTCTGTGACAGCAAAAGATTCTTGAATGTTGGACTCAGTTCTCTGGATTTCTGTTCTCTCTCATTTCTTTTTCTGATAATTCCACATTAGCATTCAATAATTTCTGTAAAAAATATATTTAAATTACTTTGTCTCACTCTTTTAGTAGTTTCAGTAGTGTGTGGGGGAGGGGGCGCTGGTTATCAAGATTACCCTTCCTCAAAGAGGAAATCCCATGGCAAGATATCAGCAATCAACTTTGTGAAGAACAAAAATGAGTAAGAGGAGTTAGAGCAGGACAAGGCTAGGAGAGGAAAAAGAGGATGAAGAAAAAGACCCACTGAAAGATTTTGGCAATAATCAGTCATAGAAGTAGGAAGAAAGGAATTATGGAAGTCCAAGGGAGATAGAGTTTCGAAAGAAGACCTATAAGAATGACCAAATAGGCTGGGTGCTGAGAAAAAGGTAACCAAATTTGGTAATTAGGAATGCGTTAGAGAATTTAATGTGGGTAGCTTCAAGAAGTCTGATTTTAGAGTTTTCAAAGTACTAGTTAGGTAAAAAGCATATTTATCAACATCTTTAAGAAGTCAGGTAAAGGCAAGAAAACAACGAGGGTTTCAAGACAATGTAGAATATAACTCTAGTCTATGTATTTAAAAATACTTTAATTAAATCATACCATGGTTAAATTATAATTAAATTTCTTCATGAACAGAATCCACAGATGATGCTTACCAGACCAATGCTAAAATTAATTTAGCAGACATATATAAGAGAAATTTCTGTTACGGTTGGAAGAATGATAGTATTAGATCTTCTATATTTTTCTTAATTTCATAATATTTAATTTCTATGAACTCGAAAATCATCTTTGGTACTGGTTTTTGAACTCATCTGAAGCAATAATTTGAGTGGAGTTTGAACCTCTTTGCCTATCCTCACTCCTCATTTAATAAAGAAAATTGTATCACTCTATTGTGATTTATTCTAATCTGCATTTATTTTTATGTCCCAACACTAAATATGAGCACCTAGTTTCATGTAGACATCTGTCAATGGTCAGGTTACAGTTGGTTGGATAAGCTTTTACAGCGTCTTGGGATTATGGAATTGACTACTTTTCAGGGTCGTAAATTCATGCCTTATATAGTTAGATATAGTGCGTATCTACAGTTCCCAGCAAAAATAGTCTTAAAATAAGGGACAGAGAGGGGCCAGCCCAGTGGCATAGTGGTTAAGTTCGTGCACTCTGCTTTGGCGGTCCAGGATTTGCAGGTTTGGATCCTGGGGGCGGATCTATGCACCGCTCATCAGGCCATGCTGTGGCGGTGTCCCATATGTAAAATAGAGGAAGATGGGCACAGATGTTAGCTTGGGGCCAAGCTTCCTTAGCAAAAAGAGTAGGATTGGCAATAGATGTTAGCTCATGGCCAATCTCCCTCACCAAAAAAATAAAAAATTAAAATTAAAAAAAAAATAAAGAACAAAGATTCAGGTTAATATTGATCCCCAATGTATGGGAGTAGTTCCCTGATTTGTGTTACACAATGACATAGAATTCACTAAAATGAAAGTCAAAGTTACTATTTTGAGAGTCGGAGTCACAAGGAAGATTCACTTGACTGATCAGGGAGAAAAGAGAGTTGTAAACTGGAAGTCTTTCTTAAAGTACTTACAGTATAATAACAATGCCACATGTGGATATGCTTAATACATTTCATTCTCCCTATGTCCATCCTGCCAGATGTAGAGAGCAAAAAGCTAAATGTTTTCTTCATATGAAGACAATTTGGTTTTACTAGCATGAAATTGCAGCACCTTTGTCAGACAGTGAATTATGCTATCTACATACTGCCTAAAAAAATAAAATAATTTGAGTGACATATAGTCAATAAATCTGTAAAATGGGCTGATTTGTTCAGTTTCACAGAAACCTACTCTGACACTTTCTTCTTGGATTTTTTGCTAAAAATTATATTGCTAACAAAGTTGAAGAGTAAATATGCATGTTAGCCTATTAAAAGACTTCAACCTGTCTTACAGCAAAAAGTCTATTTTACTGAGATGCCCTTTGCCTAGTTATCTGACTAATAAAACTTTTTTTGTTATGTTTCTTGAGAAAGGAGTCTCAGGTGCAGTCTTTAGACCCCCATTTGGCCAGATAAGAGTGGGTCTTGGGCCTGGAATATTTCTTTTTCAAGAGGTAAAGAGCCCAGACAGCCTATGCAAGGTTTATCACCTCGAGTGGGAATATCTTTTTCTGTTTCAGACTCAATAAGTACTTCTTTGTTCTGCTTAAGCAAGTTTGTCAATGTCCCTCAGGCACACCCTCAGCTTTCAGCATTTCAGACTCCACAGGGGAGGAGAAGGGTCCTTCTGCAGCACAAGAGGGGTGTGCTAAGCCAATTGTCCAGCTTCGGCTGCCAAGATGACACACACCCCATGGGGGAACCAACAGACACTATTGGAGCTGATCTTGCTCTGTCTCTTCTCTTTGTGAATAAAGCCTCATTCCATCCAGTGCTTGACTGTGTTGTGTTTTCCTTGGCGACTCTGATACAAGATGTGATGGGCAGAAGTGTTTGGACCTCTATTCCTGGTGGCTGGCATTGTGATGATCTTTGCCATCCATCATGGAGTTGGAGTCCTCCCCTGGCATTGGTAACCGGTGCATGGTGTTCTACTTAACAATATTACTCCTAATAATATTTCTCAAGATTAATGCTTCTTGGAACATCATTTAGAAATTATATATCTAGATAATTGAAATTGTAGATATTAGAGAGGTCTTTGTGATTTTGACATTTATTAAACTGCTTAAGTATTATGAAATTGACCTACAATTAAGAAAATTATGAAAAATGGTGTGATGGTCTTTTTTACTCTGGGTACTCTATGGATGTGCTTGAAGACTTTCTTCATTATGGTCCTCTTTGAGGAGACTTTTCCTCTGAGCTCAGTAACAACTATAGTTATGTAACTTGATTAACTCATTTATATCTCTCTTACGTATATCGATGTCTATTGATCTGTAACTAGATTTTATTTTTCTATTTATGTTGGTTCCTAAATAGCTCAGAGTCAAATATGCGGCAAATATCCACATATATTTTGCTTTTCTCTTTATTTTTACCTCAATTATACTTTAAAAATTTTGCTGCATGTATTAGTGTTTTAGCTGCCATAACAAATTACCGCAAATTTAGTGGCTTAAAATAACACAGATTTATTATTTCACAGCTCTGTATGTCAGAAATCTGGGTTGGCTCAGCTAGTTTCTCTACTCCAAGTTTCACAACGGCAAAATCAAGCTGTCTGTCTGCTGGGATCCTATCGGGAGGCTCTAGGAAAAGTTCACTCCAAGCTTATTCAGGTTGTTGTCAAAATACAGAGCCTTGTGGTTGTGGGACTGATGTTCCCCTTTCCTTGCTGGTTGTCAGCTGCGAGCTACTGTTATGGCCAAGAGGCCCCCCTCCAATCCCTGCATTGGGACCCATGCATCTCAGAGCTAGCGATGATGTATCAAATCCTTCTCCTGCTTGGAATCTCTCTGACTTCCCCTTCTGCCACATCTTTTTCTTCTCTTTCGCCTCTAGCCAGAGAAATTTTATTGTTTTTAAGGGCTCAGGTGATTTGATTAGGTCTGATAATTCAGGATGATCTTCCTATCTTAAGATTCATAACATTAACTATATCTGCAGAGTTCCTTTTGCCATGTAAGGTAATGTACTCACAGGTTCCCGGGATTAGGGCATGGACATCTTTAGGAAGCCATTACCCATCCTATTCCACTATACTTCATACATTTTTGTATATTATTTTTTGATATGTCATAAATAAAATTTTAAGAATAAACTAAGAGAAATTAACTAGATTATGTTCCAATGAACTGAAAAAAAAAATAAAAACCTCAGATTAATCCAGGTATGAAGAGAATCTCATTAAATTTTGAATAATAAAATTTGACAAAGTACAATGTAGTTGTATGCATTTTTTAATTTTAGAGTTAGGTATATAAAATCAATATTCACAAACTTTAAGCATCAATAGTTAACAGTTTTTTTGGCCTATTTTCCTAAATTACTGAACAAAATAAATGTCTGTAAATTACATCATTATATTACTATGAGATTATTCTGTTTCTCCGTATTTCTCTCTGTGTTCGAGTTCATGAAGCAGTTACTTTATTCCACTGAATTTTATATTTACAAGAACCTTAAATCATTTCACTTTCCAAAATACATCTGCTAGTAAAAATCACCCATCCTTTTCAGGAAGCCCAACTGTTAAGATGTGGGTTTTTTGAGACTTTTCTGACAAAAGTAGGATAAATCTAGGCCCAAATGCTTACTAGTTTTAGGATATTTGAATAATTTGTAAACTTTCTGTCCGTTTCCTCATTTGTAAATGGGTTTAGTAGTGTTTACCTCAAAGGACTGTGGGTAGTAACTAAATTGTTTAGCACTATCTCTGGGATATAGTTAATAAAAAGTCAGTGAGGAAGAACTTATTTTTATTAAAACTATTATAACAGGGCATCAGTGAGAAATATATCTTTATTGCCGTGAAAGAAAGCAAATCATAGAAGGGATTTTCCTGCCCACTTAAAACTTGTTTTTATTTTTAGTCTCATAACACTTTGGTCATAGTTATGTTACATGATGAATATTCATCTAGATGTTTCCACTTATTTACAATCTCTCTGCTTTCTGCATCTCTGACCTTGTATCTCACACCACTTTTTTTCTGATGAAGTTCATTCTTTAGAATTTCCTTCAGTGAGTGTTGTCTGGCAGTGAACTCTCCAATTTTTTGTTTGTCTGAAAATGTCTTTATTTCACAACTTCGTTCTTGAAAGATTCCCCCATCTCCCAGGGTATAAAATTCTAGGTTGGCAGCTATTTTCTTTCAGCACACTAAAAATATATCTGATTGTCCTGTGACTTCCACGGCTGTTCTTGAGAGGTCAGCTCTCATCCCAACAGGCGATCATTAGAAGGAAACTTACCTTTTATTCTCCCCCATCTCTTAAGATCTCTCTCTCCCTTTTTAAAAAAATTTTCATCTATTTTTTCCTCCTAGTGCTGCATTTAGATAAAATTTCCTTAACAGTTCACAAATCCTTTCTTCATGTGTGTCTTATCTGATATTATAATCTGATATTAAACTCATCCATTTGGTTACAAATTTTTATTATTGTATGTTTTATTACCGGAAACTATGTTTTCTTAAAATATATTACTTTATAGGTTCTTATTTCTTGCAAATATTTTCAAATTTATCTTTTATTTCTTTAAATATGGCAAAAGGAGTTATTTTAGAGTAGTTGTCTGATAATTTCAACAGATCTGTTTCAACTTTCTGCTATTGGTGTTTGTTCTCACTCAGGATGCATTGTTTTCTTGTGAACTTGCTTACTTTTTATTATATATTGGTCACTGCCTTTTAAAAATTATATTTAGTGATTCATTAAGGCCTAAGATGAAGGTGACTTCTTCCAGAGAGAATTTGTCTTTGCTTTGACCAGGTAGCTGGAGGTTCTCCCAGACAAGTTTTTTGTCCACCTAAGTGATACACACTTGACTGTACATCTGAGCAAGGGTTGGCTTGTGATTGCAACTTCTTGGTGACATTTTCTTCCCATCTCCACTCAGGGTCTAGGCAACTTTCTCTCTAGTGGCCTGGTGTTAGAAAGGTAGGTGAGAGCATTTGGAGTTCCAGACTAATGTGGGGAGGGTTTTCTGTTAGATTCCCCACCTTGAGCGGTTCCTGGATTTTCAATTATTTTCACTTCACTCAGGTAAGGGCGTCAAAAATAAGTCACGTTTGATAGAGCACAGATGTCCTCAGCCCAAAAGTAGTTCTCATTCTGAGTTCCCATTTTCCCTTGGATTTTTGGCTCTGCATTTCTCTCGTTAGCTCTTCAGTGCTTTAAGATAGATAGATAGATAGATAGATAGATAGATAGATAGATAGATAGATAAACAGATATAGATCTATAGAGATAGATTTTTTTTTTTAATATCCAGCATTTTTGTTTTTGTTTTTAGTAGCAGGGTTGTTTAACCTTGTGTAGTAGGCATAATAATGGCCTCCTAAATATACCCATGTTCTAATTCTCAGAACCCGTGAATATGTTACGTTACATGGCAAGGAGAAGTTAAGGTTGCAGATGGAATTAAGGTTGCTAATCACCTGACCTTGAGATGGAGAGATTATCCTGAATCGTCTGAGTGGACCGAGTGTAATCACAAGGGTTCTTATAAGTGAAAGAGGGAAGCAGGAGAGTCAGAGTGAGGTGATGTGAGAAGCACTCAACTGGTTATTACTGGCTTTGAAGATGGAAGAGGGCCCTGAGCCAAAGAATGTGGGCAGCCTCTAGAAGCTGGAAAAAGCAAGGAAACGGATTCTCCCTCAGAGCCTCCAGAAAGGAAGGCAGCCCTGCCAACATACTTGATTTTAGAACAGTAAGACCCATTTCAGACCTCTGACCTCCAGAACTGTAAAATAATTAATTTGTGTTATTTTAAGCCACTAGATTTGTGAAAATTCATAACAGCAGCAACAGGAAAATAATACACTCTGCTTTGTCAGAAATAGAAGCTCCTCATCATTTTATATAGAGTGTAGTGAAATATTAAAAATCTGAAAATAATAATAGTACTCTCCCCATATTTCTGGTTACTTTACACACTTAATATTATTTAAACCATTATAATAGTGAAATAACGTGGTACTAAGGAAAGTAAGGGTGTTTTTGTCTGAACCAATTTGTTTTAATATCAGTGACTGATGCTCCCTGCTTTAAATCCTGATTGATTGGAAGCTAAAAGACAAAATATTCCAAATGGTTACCAAATATGCTTATTTCTGGCAAAGTGATAGAAACTGAAATTTTAACTGGGCCCTTTCCTCCAAAGTTATAGCTAGGAGTTGAATGGAAATTTTTGCTAAAAATATTATCTTGACATTTGTAGGAAATAAAAACCTAAATAACCACAGCTTTGATCATTTACTACATGTGAGTTTTTGTGAGAGGTTTTACATTTGTTTAAATAACATTACTGAATGAAAAATATTCTTTAAATTAAAACCAAACTTGATCTATCTAAAGTGTGCCAAGTTACTCAGCCTTACTGCTATGCGTTTGCTCAGAGCAGCTGCTAATCCTGAAAGCACTGGCACAGACCATGTGAGGAGCATGGGGATAGGATCCTGTGACACTCCATGATGAGCAAATGTTTCCTTCCAGACAGTATATGATGTATATTCTTCACCATAAAATTTATATGAAGCTGAAGGAATATAGATGTATATAGTGTTAATTTAGAAATCTGCAAAGATAAGATTGGGAGAATTAGATCTCACTTCTGCTGACCCTAGAGCCAGTATACTTTCCAATGGGTAACAATGTTTATTAAATATAGAAAACACCGTATATAAAACACAACGATGATCATGGATTGAGGAACCTTAGGCAAGTTAGTTAGTCCTTAGCTTTGTTTGTATTATCTCTAAAATGATAAAGAATAAATATAATAATAACTAGTGTTCTTCTCTCTTTAACGTTCTATTTTAGAGAGAGTGTACACACACACACACACACGTACACCTATACACACATATATATGCGCACATAATATTATTATATTACAAGTAATGTAGTAATAAATAAGGACCCTCCTCTAAAATTCTGAATGTGTCCTTTAAAATAAAATTCAACAAAACAACACCTGAGTTACACTGGGTAGATGAGATCTTATGTTGGGAAGAGGAGGTAGAAAAAGGTACATCTCATTATGGCTTAAGCAATGGACTTCAAAGTTGCCTTAGTTCCCTCCCACCCACAAAATTTATTTTATAATCCTTTTGGTACAGTTGAAAATCGCCACTATTACAGAGAGCTGTTAGAGTATAAAGTATTTCCCCTCTGCTGATCATCTTTTACTGGTACCTACTCAAAAATTTGGAGATGTCCTCCTATGGAAAAAATGTTGGCCCTACTCATCTTGCCTGTCTGTAAAACAGCTCAGTGAAGATAATGATGAGTCTTCATAATGTGTGCCTGTGGTTGTAATTAACATGTTCCCCCAAAGGATTTTTAGCAGAGCTTGTCTTTCTGTAGTAGAACATGTCTCTTTTATACTGAGCTTTTGATAAATAACTGCTCGAAGGGACTATTGCTGATGGATTATTGCTTGATGTGGCTGTTTCAGCCGGTGATTTCAGCCCAATACCTGGGATAATGGAATGTATATTAAAGCTGCTTAATATTGAGAAAGAGTAAGCTTTTAAGTTTTGAATTTAAGCCAAGTCACTTCTTTCAACCAAATACAATTCAGTGATTTTGAAATCAAACTTAAATTGGATTGAATATCAATTTTACCATACGTTGACTGAAGGACTTTGTATAAATTACTTAACTATTGTGAAATTTTGTTTCTTTGTTCACAAAATGCAGAAACATTATCTGCTTCTAAGAGTTATGTGAAATCCTTCAGAAACTATAAAGCATATCATATTAATTGTTATATTCTCATTGTATGTGATATAATACTATGAATATCAACAGATATGGGAATATCAAAGAACTTTGCTTAGCGAGAAGTATTTATGTGATTTCATTTAACATTTGACCTATAATTCAGAAAGCTCCAATGAAAAGAAATTTAAAGGCATAAACTTTGTCCTTAAGAAGCTTACAGCAAGCTGATACATGCAAATGAGGAAACAGTTACTGTGCATAGTAAAAAACACTAAAATATTGGGAGATATTAAGTGGAAGCTGCAGGAGTGTAGTAGAGATATTCAGTTTTGACTAGTAGTTCAGAAAGGGCTACTCAAATAAGGTAGACTTGATCAAAGCCTTAAAGAAAAAGAATGAAAGTAAATTAAGCAGAAGAGGGGGACAAGGACATATTTTTAAATAGGAAGAAAAGCATGTGCAAAGTTATGGCATGTTTTCGTTAGGAAGGGAGTAACAAATGGTTTGGAATGGCGGGTGCATATGTGGGGAGTGAAAGGGATATGATTAGTAAGAGACATACATTCAGGATAAGCAGAATTTACCCCACTCTGTAGTTATGAAGAGAACGGAAATTCTTCAGAGAAGTGACGTGATCAGATTTGCTCTTTTGGAAAATTTCTCTGGCAGCTTATGAGTGATGCCTGGAGAGCTAGAGGGAACAATAAGAAAAAGGCAAACAAGACTGGGGACATGGGATCTTGTGGGGAAATGCTAGGCATTTAGAAAGTAGAGATAAAATTAAGTTAGACTGAAGCATTAGGCATTGGGAACAAATGTGCCTGACTAGAGAGATTTAAGACATAGCTCTGTCAGGCTTGTTTATTGATGGGTCAGAAGTAGGAGGGAAGAGTTTTACATAGTCTCCTAAATTTCTGGATTGGTGATCTCATACTCTCATTGAGATAGGGACCTGGGAAAAGGCAAAGATTTGAAGGGAGAGACGCTGAATTTATTTGTTGACATATGCGTACTGAGGTACCTGTGAAATACCTGAATCTCAGTTGCAAGTCTGAAACTCAAGAAAATAGGTTAAGCCTGGAGGTGTAAATTTGGGTGTCATTTTAAAGGTGGTAATCGCAACCACCTGCATAGAAGCTATTACCTTGGGAAATTTTTTTATTCTTCCTCACTTTGATGCAATTATATGAGTAGGTAATTAAAGTGTCTCCTTTCCATGGGCTTCATAAGAAAAAAAGTCTATTATGCATTGGCGATTTACTTCAAAACATTCACATTAGTTTTAAAACAAGTAAATTGAAGAGTCATATTATGTTAGATTTTAAATTGATTTGTCCATCTCAGAAGAAAAGTTCTATATAGCCACTGCCACTATCCACTTTTAAATTAAGTATTTTCAATTACACTTATTAAGTAAAAGTGTATACCTGTTTTAACTTTTTACTGTGGGCTAAAATGGGTAATTCAAAGTTTCTTCCAAATAAATAGGTTTGGCTTGAAGACAAGTCATGTCAAACAAGAATTCCCACATTTTAGGGTCCCAAAGCAATCCATCATGATGGAATATAAATTATGCCTTTATCTTTCACAAGACTATTAGAATTAGGTGACTAGACTAGACGTTAAGATAGTGTAATATATGAATCTCATCATCATTACTAGTAGATTTGTCTTATTGGTGATTAAAGAATTGTGTAATTACATATTGAAGACTGTTGTATTTTTCCTTTTGGGTTCACTTCATCACTGTTTCACGTTTGAACAACTTTAAATGTAGGCACATACAGCTTTTTAATATCAAAATTTTATGTGCTTTAATGACTGATTTCTTAAGATTGTAACTTAGGCATTTGGAAATGGTGAACTATTTTATATAAAGAAAGAGTTCGTTATCTTTGTTATGTTGATTATAACTTATTTTAAACACCAGATGTATAAATTATATTTCTCCACTAGCCCTTTCCAATGTGTCATGCTTAGAGTAAAATAGTAGAAATCTTAGTTTGGGGACATACTGTTGCAGCTTACAAGAATTAATACAATCTAAAATAGTAGGTGAAAATTGTAATTGTGCTAATTCTAAACATTAAAATCTAGCCATTTGAAGCATTAATAATCCTTAACAGTGTCATCAATCTTTTTAACTTTTTAGCAAAGTGACAAAATTGCTATATTTTGTAATGCTTTTTTTACATAGTCATATTCGGTTATAAGTAAATTTGAGCTCCAGGCCAAGGAGAACTTTGGAGAACTTTTAGGTTTGAGAGACTGTCTCACAGCTGGAAAGCACCCCAAAGTGGACTGATCACAGAAGAATATGTTTTCCATTATCTAGCTCTCTACCAAACTATTTCTTATAGCTTGAAAATAATAAAGATTTTGTAAGCCCCAAGAGGTTTTTTTTGATCCATGAATGAAGTTACCCTGGATTCATATAACTAAAATCTGACTTCCTTTCAGCCATTGAAATTCAAAACCCTTCCATTTATTATATGGAATAGGAAAATTCTTCCAAAAAATGTCAAAACTTTGTATTTTAATGAAGTCAATGTCAGTGCATATCAAAATTTTTTATTCCATTTAAGATAAGTATAATATGATATGAAAGGAAAGGTAAAGTGAGTAATGAAAGTAGGTTAATTAAAATAAAATATTAGAGGATGCATTCAGGTAGCCTTCAAATTATTTTTAATAGTTTTCTTTTATCAAAAGCTATATTTTTTCCTTTTACTTATCACAAAATTATATTATTCATATTTCAATGTTTAGAATTTATGGATTTCCAGAAAAATAAGATATTTGATTTTTTTGTTGCTTTAAAATTTATTACCCAGAATTTTTAAGGTGAAATTGTTCTTCTAGCCCACTCATGTATCCATAATGACATTTTACCCATGTTGGATTGTACATTCTTGGTAACTTTTTGTAGAGGAAACCAAGTATAATTCATAGAATCTTCTACATGACTTCTGTAGAACTACGGTCTCCATTTTACTGTAACACAGTGGAAAAACTGAGTTGTTGTATATAACTGTGGTACCCTAGTAAATTAGTAACATATCTAAAGTAAAATCCAAATTGTCATTCCAAATTCTGGATCACATATATCCATTCATATATGTATAGGAATATAATTTTGAAGCAATTTCTCAAGAGTAAAATTGGGAATTATTATTAAGAATTATTTATTATAACCATCTAGGCCAAAGGAAATAACTACAGAATCACAAGGTATAAAAAGTGGCACAATCACCCATCTTGCCAGGTGAAAAGAAATTGATGCAACATGTTGAACTTTGATCATTTATGTTTCACCAATGAACCCAAACACACAGAAAATACTGACTCAAATTGCTTACACTAGGTGCCAATCCTCATTTCTTCATATCAAGGAGAGATGGGGATATGGAAGAATATAACAAATCTGCAGATAATCTTTAAATCTTGTTTTAGACAATATATTTTACTTCCTGTCCTATCAAACTTTTTTTTCTTTTACTAGATTTCCTAGCAGAATTGCCTTCTCCTTGCCCCTGCCTGCCCTCTCGTGGAGAGCAGCAGGAGGATAAAAAGAAAGAAAGGGAAAAAGACACGTGGCAGAACATCCATGGTGAGATGATGAATAAACACTTACAATAGGTGTAACCACATGTCACTAGGTAATAACGTCTAGTAAGAATTTCTACACTTCAAAATAATGCCCTGTTTTTAATGTTAAATTTATTTTTAACTACTGAATAGCTGGCTCACTTTCCTTTAAGATTGCAGGAGGAATCTCAGAGGATAGAAAGCAAGAGGAAATCATTATCCAATGTGCTTTCCAGGGTTTAATTAAATCATTGGCCAGAGTTGACTTTCTTATTAAACGTTGGTGCTTTGTGTAAGTGAAAGAGTAACAGTGCCTCTTATCTTCATGACAATATTCGGGGGTGGGGGGAGTTCTGTTTAAACAACTTGATTAATAGTTTCATCTCAGTTCATGCATATAGCATCCTAAAAAATAAAAGTTTGTGTTTCTTTGGGTTCATTGGACTACTAAAAAATCATGACCCAGTAAAGGTTCTGTCAGGGACTTTTAAACTAGATAAACAGAACCCTTGACTCATAACCAATAACTGAATAAATAAGATTTTTATTATAAAATGATTGGAAAAAACCCAAATCCTTCAATTATAAAATCTTCCTATATTTCCATAATAAAACTGAAATGACAAACACTAAGTCACCACCATTTAACAAAAACATAACTGAGAACTCAAAATTGTTCAGTTTTCCTTTTACCAATAGATTTGAGATTGTACCCAGAATTTCTGTCCTGGTTTGGCCTTGTGCCTCTATCCACCTCTTCCCTTCCACAGCTGTGTACTGGGTGCATTCTTACTTCAATAATGGGGCTCTGTGGAGAAGATCTCAAGGGGATTGAGGGAATAGAGAGAGATGGTGAAGAGAAAGGGATAAAAGAGACTTTAAAAGATGAAACAAATGTTAAGAGTTTGTTAAGTCAAAACATGTAAGTTTCCTTTTATTTACCTTGTAATGTGGAGATTTTTCAGCTACTATGAGCAGAGAGCCCACTTATTTTATAGAATAAAAAAATTCTGAGGATGCTACCAGGCGTTGGATAAGCATGTTGACTTGGTATTATTATCTGTAAAAGGACTTTATGTTTTAGCCTTTGGACTCTAATAAGAGTTCATGGAAAATAAGTATTAGATATTTTGAGCTGTTAGAGACATGCCCACAGGCCTGTTCTCTTCCTGGTAAACATTATTTTAATGACAAGTAGAAGATATTATCAGAAAAACAATTGATCCCCACAATTGAACAAACAGCAACAAAAAAGCCATGTGTGTGTATGTGTGTATCTATTTGTGCATACAGAAGTATATACACACATACTTCTTTTTATCTTTCTTTTCTACCTAACATTTTTAAAAGGCAGGGCCAACTTAATATTCCATTTTGTCCAGAGCCTGCATCAAGTTCCCCGTGCTCCACTTCTTTCTTCTGCCTTTCAGCACCTTCATATCCCTCACATTCTTTTATGGCAGAGCACAACTCTCTCACTTTTTCTAACAAGAAACACGCATAGCAGTTAAACAGCCAAGGTCGTTCCTATGCTCGCGTCACAGGTCAAACAAGATCACTTACATTTTTTAGGGGGTCACTTCTTCTCACTGGGTGGGATATGACCTTTTTCCTTTTCATAGAAAAGAAACCACCCCAGATGTTCACCACCCCTCTCCTTTTTTTTCCATTCTCTTCCTCTTTGCTGCCAAATACACATACTTAGACATCATTCATCTTGCTAGTTATCTTCCACTATGTTGACAAAAGATTGATCTTTATTTCTATCTAATGTGTTTTAAATATAAAAAACAAAACAAATAAAAAACACCAACTGAGATTTAGAATAAACTTTAGGTCACAGATACTCATTTTTTAACTTGAATGTATAATTCTGAAAACTCCCTGGTATTTTCAGTATAGTATAAGTCATTATTGAGATTCATCTCTCTTTGCATCTGCGTTGCCATTTTAATATCATCTGTGGGCTGCACTTTTTTCATAACCATCTGCGTTTTGAGCTGTCTTTTGGGGAGTAGCTCTAAGAATGTATTTACTCTGTTGTTCCTGTGTGGATTTTTCTTCCTATTTCTTCATTGACTATCCCAGATAACTTCTATCTTTTGAGGTCCTTCAAATTTTCTCATCTAATACAACAAAGTTTGCAGGGGTTTTGTACTGATTAGAAATATACAGAAAATTCTCCTGTTTTTATCTTTCATGAGAATAGTCAAGAAGTGATATCTGCAGAAATAATTATTACTATCAATAACAATTTTGTGGCTTGAAACCTGCCTTCCTTATGAAGCTCAACCCAGGTTGATTGGCACATATTAATTGAAAACATACTACATAGCAGATACTGTTCCAGATGCTAGAGGCACAGCAGTGAACAAAACGAAACGAAACAAAAGGCTTCTCTTCATGGAGCTTACCATCTAGTGAAAATAGATTTTCTAGTTGAAAACAGCCAATATATTAGAAAATAAATGTCTGCTCTGTAACCACTACTGAACTGAAAGCCCCGTACCCGTCAGCTCGACCTACATATTTTTTATTCTCAGTCCAGAGATTTTAATTTTTACATTTCTCATCTGTTTTAAGTTCCTCGGTTTGTTTTCATTAAGTTCTAGAGTTGTAACAAAATAATACACTTTAAAATAAAGAAATCTGGCCAAAATACCCCACATCTTTTGTCACCATACCAATTTTATTAGGGAACATTAATACCCTATAAAAAATCCATAACCAACATGATTTTCAAAAGAGATCCACTGTCTAATTTTTTAGTTAGAAGAACAATTCTGTAAATTAAAATCACATTTCTCTTGAGATGAAACATTTCTTTCCAAGGAAAGTTTGTTCATTTCAGAGATGAAAAATATTCATGACGACCAAACTAACAGCTTATCATCAAAAGAAATTCTAAAATTTTACCTTTAAAAAATCTAATGGTAACAATTAATTCATTCAATCAAAAGGATCAATTGTTAACACTTTAATTGTGAATTATTAAAAAAGATAAAATGATAAAGAAAACATAGCAAATGCGTATGTACCCAAAAGAGTTTTATCAAATCTCATTATGCCACACCTGCTTAATATTTCTGAGTAAATAAAATATTACAAAACAAGTTGAGGAGCACTCTCTATATACTCTTCTTTAAAGCCGTTTTCCTCTTTTCAACCCTAGAAGTAACTTCTACTATGAATTCAGGAAGAACTAGTTTCTGACTTTCATGAGTCCTAGGCACTTTTGCCTTCTTGAGTCTCTTTCTCTATCAGGAAAATCCTTAAAAAATGTATTTTACAACTGTGGTGGTAGAAAGATGAATATAATCCAGAGTGAAATCATTGTTATATATTAAATGTTATTATGTTCATCTTTTTCTGGTTTTAAAAGAAATTAAAATTAAAACATTTCTATGGGCCCCTCGCATTAAAGTGGACCCTTGGCACTGTGGCTGTTATACCTGGTGGATAAGTCAGCCCTGATTTCAGGCTTTATCACTCCTATGTTTTTGCTTATATATCCATCTATAAAAATTAATTCTTAACTTGCCACTTGTATTGTTTTTAGATCATGTTATGAGAACTAGTTGCATAATTTTGGTTGTCATGCCCTGGCATTTAAAAAAACAGTATCTGCCTTTCTTTTGTGGATACGTTCACTCTCTGCATTCAGATTACTACCAATGACACTTTTCATTTCACCCACAAACACATACAGTCACTGAAACAAGAAAAATACGGGAAAGACTTCTTAAATACACAGTTGTTTCTTGGAAGATAAAAAGTGGTTTTACTATGTTCTCCAGTGGAAAATTCCAGTGTGTGTGTGTGTTTAAAATAGAGGAGAGATAGAGAGAGAGAGAGAGAGAGAGCGCTTCAATTGCCTCCTTAGTGTAACCTGCGATATATGCAAACTTACACGTAAATGTTGGCATGTTTAGAGATTAATCCCTGCAAGAATGTGCATTTCGCCGTGGAGAGAGTGTCTGCTGCTGTTTGGCTTTAGAGTTCAGTGCCATAATTTGTGTCAGTTTTTTTGGACAAGCAATACTACAGAATGTCATCCACACCTTTAAGATTTGCTAATTTCCTCCAGGAGCTTTGCTCTTTCTCATGCCAGTTAGTGGTAGAAAAATAGCTTCTTCCATTCATCAGATGAGGTAATGCTCTGTTGCTATTCATATTTGAATGTACTATGAGTGTTATATTTAAATGATATCAGCAAGAAAAAAATAGCTTCTTTCTTTTAAGGACTATTTCTGTGCTTTCCTTCTTCAATGATTTTAGGATAACTGTACTAAACTATTTTCTTGAAGATTTCTAAATTTTCTTCACCTTAATTAATTAATTAATGAACAGTGGCTGTGTAAGACACTGTTTTAAGTCATTCAAGATGTCAATACAACTATGGGAAATTAATCCTGTCATATAGCTGCTGTGCCTGAGAATTTTCTGTTATGTCCAACATATCTAAATCAGGTTAAACTATTGAACCATCAGTCTAGGTTCCATGTGTGCTGCTGGAGCCACTCACTACTTTTACTACCATGAACTCTAATCTAGTGAACGTTTTTGCTAGCAACTAAACATGCCCAGCATTCCCTCACAGTGCTTTTATTTTTTTCCCTCTATCTGATATTTCTACATTTACTTCTTGGATCTTTCTATGTTCAAATCCTAACTACCTTTCAAAGTGTCAACTCAAATACTACAAATTCCTTAAAATCTTCCTTATATCCTACTCTGTTCCCTCCACTTCTATTTTCCCCCATGCCTCTCTATCAAGATGGAAGTAATTACTGCCTTGTGAAATCCCATGGCTTTGCCAGTGTTCATTTAATGGTATTCACAGCTTTCTTCCTTATGTTATAGTTTACCCATATCTTCTTTACATGTTCTTATCTGCTAAGTAAGGGCAAAGGACATGTTGAATACATACTTCTAATCCATAAAACTCTGAGCACAGCATTAGCCCTTAGTAAATGCTTACATTAGAAATAGATGTCAGCCCTTACTAGTCCTTATTAGATTAATGAGATACAGAGTTGAGTAATACACTGTATTTCTTCTCTCAAGAAGTTCATAGTCTACTTGAGGACACCAAGAAAAAAAATTATAGCAAAGCACTCTTATCAGTATTATCATAAAGACATGAACAGGGAGAACAGAGCAAAAAGAAAAGGAAATGATGTACTCCAGGCAATGCACTTTTCTTTCCTCGAAATAACATTGTTGATATAATATATTATATTATACCAATATGATAACTGAAGCTCAGTGAGGTTAACTTGCTCAGAGTAAATAATTCATAAGTAAAAAGGACAGGCTTTGAATTTCAGATCTAGCTAATCTTAAATTAAAAGAAACATGAGGAAAAGAACCTAACAGTTTGGGATGACAGAATGTGCTTAGAGGTCAATTCCAAGAGGAGGTAACACTTGAGCTGAGCCTTGAAAGATGAGTAGAAATAGCAAAGCAAGGAGGCCTGGAGGACAATGACAAGAGCAGACATGAGGTGTGAAATATCGTGGGGAGGGAGGGGAAATGAAAACAGTGCAGTGTGAGTGAGGGAAGGAGTGATGAAGTAGGAAGTGGATAAGAATAAAATCCTAGAGGACACTGAGTGCCAAGACATTTGTATTTCAGCCCAATAAGGATGAAGAGTTTTAAACAGAAGAATAAAATGGTCAGTGTTGCTCTAGAACATCTCAGGCAAGTATAACAATTAAGAGGCTATAGCTTGAAATGAGTGAGTGGCAATCATAATGAGATAATTAGAAGATACAATTGACGAGACATGTTAAATGATTAGAGTAGTGTGAATGCAAATCATTAAGAGGGGGAGGAATCAGGTTTAGTGGGCAAGATGGTAAAATAAAAAAAGTGTGTTAAACTAAATAAAAATTCTTAATGCATTTTATATCACATTAATAAAATCATAAGGTAATTGATTAGCTTATTGTCTGCCATTCAAGTCTGTGTATTTCTTAGCTTTAAAGATATATCCTTCAAAAGTCCAGAGGATATGAATCTTTATGGCTCCCTTTATGGATTTACTCAAATATTCCATATCAAATGTGCTTGAATATTTTATTGACTTTTCCTGAGTTAAAGTATTGCCTTTAGAAGGAAGTCATGTTAAATAATGTTAATAATGCTGAATTCAATGTTCAATTGAATCCTTACTAAGAATAAATATTTAACCAATTAGAAGAGCCTTCCTGACTGTTTGAATTTCATGTTAATTCAATATCTATTATTTACTCTTTTTTTCGATTTTATTGAGGTTCCACTGGTTTATAACATTATATAAATTTCAGGTGTGCATCATTATATTTCAATTTCTGTATAGACTGCATTGTGTTCACTACCAATAGTCTAATCTCCATCTGTCACCATACATATGTGCCCCTTTACCCCTTTTGCCCTTCCTCGAACTCCTTCTTCTCTGTTACCCACCAATATGTTCTCCTTATCTTCGTGTTTCTTTATCTTCCACATATGAGTGAAATCATATGGTATTTGTCTTTCTCTGTCTGACTTATTTTGCTTAGCATGATATCCTCAAGGTCCATCCACGTTGTCACAAATGACACGATTTCATCTTTTATGGCTGAGTGGTATTCCATTTTATGTATATACCACATTTTCTTTATCCATTCATCTGTTGGTGGGCACTTAGGTTGTGAATAATGCTGCAATAAAATATAGGGGTGCATATATCTTTTCAAATTAGTGTTTTCATGTTCTTTGGATAAATACCCAGAGGTGGAACAGCTGGATCATATGGTATTTCTATTTTTAATTTTCTGAGAACTCTCCAGACTGTTTTCCATAGTAACTAAACCAGTTTGCATTCCCACCAGCAGTGTATGAAGTGGTGGGAATTACTCCACATCCTCTCCCTTTCTCCACATCCTCTCCAACACTTATTCCTCGTCTTTTTAATAATAGCCATTCTGACGGGTGTGAAGTGATATCTCATTGTAGTTTTGATTTGCATTTCCCTAATAATTAGTGATATTGAACATCTTTCATGTGCATGTTGGCCATCGGTAAATCTTCTTTGGAAAATCTTCTGTTCATATCCTCTGCCCACTTTTTGATTGGGTTGTTCATTTTTTTGTTGTTGAGTTGTATGAGTTCTTTATAGTAATCAAAACAGCATGGTACTGGCAGAAAAACAGACACACAGATCAGTGGAACAGAATTGAGAGCCCACAAATAAACCCACACATCTATAGACAGCTAATTTTCTACAAAGGAGCCAAGAACATATAGCAGAGAAAGGAAAGTCTCTTCAATAAATGGTGTTGGAAAAACTGGACAGCCACATACAAAAGAATGAAAGTAGACCATTATATTACACTATACACAAAAATTAACTCCAAATCGATTAAAGACTTCAATGTAAGACCTGAAACCATAAAACTCCTAGAAGAAAACATAGGCAGTATGCTCTTTGACATCAGTCTTAGCAGTATCTTTTTGAATACCATATCTACTCAGATAAGGGAAACAGAAGAAAAAATAAACAAATGGGACTACATCAAACTAAAAAGCTTCTGCACAGCAAAAGAAACCGTCAACAAAACAAAAAGAAAACCCACCAACTGGGAGAAAATATTTGCAAATCATATATCCAATAAGGGGTTAATTTCCAAAATATATAAGGAACTCGTTTATTCTTTATATAAAACGCAATTACTCATGTTTGCCTACTTTTCTGTCAACTCATTAAATGCATGTATTTCTCTCTTCATACTTGACAATAATTTCATGGAAATATTTCTGGAGTAAATACTTCCATAATTGTTTGAAAATCTTTTTCATCCTCACATGATAATGATCAATGTTGCCCAGGGAGGGGAATATACTAGTTAGATATTTTTCTTTTGCTTATTTGTATGTCTTATTCTCAACTCCTTAGCCAAATGCAACACTAATGTGTCTATAATTTACTCTGTATTAAATCAAGAAAGAAGTGAACCTTTTCTTTCAAAATCTGCATGTTTTGGCAAGCTTTCGTGCGTCATTAGATGCTGAAAAGTTACCACACCGTACGATTATAGCTCCATTTCTATTAAGATATTTGACTTGAAAAAAGTCCATTTAAAACTGTATTCCATAATGCCAACTACAATAGTAAAATGTAGCACCACCTAGGATTTATATACTTTCATCCTTTAGAAGTATTAAAAGTACTTTCTGTTTTCACTGCTCTACGTTCTTCACAGCCCTGCGTCAGTGCGGCTGGTCTTTGATGGTATATTTTAGGGATTTCATGCCCATGTTATCTTTAACACTGAAATTAGAAGTGTTAATAAAGGCTTACTGGTGATATTTTAAACGGGGATTCTGTTTATATCAGTTCAATGAGTATTTATTGAGCAAGTACTTTCCTCTGTGGACTGATTGTGTGTGTGAGTACGTGTGACATGGCTTGGCAGTATGGGGAAAAGAGGCATGATACCTATGACATACGGTAGTCTGCACACTCAGTGCTGTACTCAGGTTCAAAATACAATAAAAAAAAAAAGGGAAAGGAGAGGTTTATTCCATCTGAAGGATCTTAGGAGGACTATAGTAATGTGGAAAAATGCAGGAAAAACCACAAAACGCTAATTTTGGCTTTCTTCAGGCCCAAGGCCCAAGCTAATTTCATAGTTGTGTTGCTATGGCAAGTTATTTGGTCTTCCTGAACTCCGGTTTCCTAATTTAGAAAAGAGAAATGAAAATACCCATTCTGTGGCTTGGGGTGAAGAGAAACTCTTACAGAATTAATATTCGTAAAATACCTGCACTAGTAATCTTTCAATTATGTTCCTTTCATGGTATGTTTTTATTGCTGTTATTACTATGCTTATTACTACTAATTGTTAATTTTACTATTGAATAAGGAGGATTTAAGTCATGACCTAAAACATGAGGAAGACTTTAACAAGGAGCTAGAAAAGGGATGGCTATTTCACTCAGAAGTGGTAGGCAGTGTAAGCAAGGAAGGCAGCTAAGACAGTGGAAGGCACATGGACCTCACCCATGGTGTGCCTGGAAGAAGTTGTTAGTATCAAAGAGCTTTCTAGTTGGAAAACTCCTGTTTTGTTAGACAAGCTGACGTAAGTCACCTTGTCTGATCTGGAACTCGTAATTCAGCCAGAGAAGCTCTGGGCCTCGTGAAAGGTGAAAGCTATATGTAAAAGTGTATCTTTGCAGGGGGCAATCCTCTGACATTACCTAAATTATCTAGGCATAATGTAGAGTAGTTTCTCTATTGCTGGAGAGGTTAAAGTTGGTGATTATATGATCTCATTCACTACCAAATTATGTATTTTGGATAAAAATACTATCATGTTAAATGAATTTCTATATATTTTATTTAATGAAATCTTTTTGTTTTGTCCATAAATGTTTGTATATGACAAGGACTATTGAAGAAAATTTTATATACAATATAATCCTGTGATTTTTCTTCAATTAACATGGTATTGTTTATATTTTCCGTATATTTATAGGACTTGACACCATAATTTTTAATTATCACAAAAAAATGTATATGATGGCATAAAGCTCTCTGTAAATATCCTCTATTGATGGATATCCACATTTCCAAATTTGTTTCCAGATTTTGACTGTTATAAATTAAACTAAAGCATTGAACATTATACATTACCATGGATGATGGATACTCACTAACTTTCTGTGTTTTCATGTATTCACTTTCATGTTTTCATATATCATAATCTATGTATTATTTTAATTCAAAATTATTGTTTTAATAGTGAGGAGTAAATTTTAGGTCACCTTGTCATTCTCTAACCATTTAGTTGTTAATCGGAAGCTGTAAAATATGGTCTCCTCCCCACTCCCACATTTCCTAGCATCCTGCTTGCATTATTTTTCTCCATGGCAATTACTACCAACATATTAAATCACTCTTATTTGTCTTGTTTAATGTGTATTCCTCCTGTATAAGGGCAATACTTTTTGTCTATTTGTATGCTGCTGTTTCTTCAGGTTTAGGACAGTGCTTCCCATATAGTATGTGCTTAGTAAATATTTGTTGAATGAGTAAATGGATAATTACACTTCTTTTATTTTGGTCAATTTTTTAGTGCATTTATCTTTTAAGGAATATATGTTTTCTTAGTATAAATGAGGACTGTATACAACACATATACAAATACTTTATCTATTTTATGTTCTGAAAATATTTCCCTAGTTTGTTGTTTAACTTATGTATGTATATAATTAATAAATATGTAATATATTATACTATATAGTATAATATATTATATATATTACTAGTATATATTATAGTATAACATATATTTATATAATAATATATAATATTAATATTATATTTAAAATATAATAAATAATAGTAGAAATATAATACATATTAGATATATAATAAAATTATATATCTATATTTATTTGTTTCAATATAGATGTTTTGGGCATCTAAAATAAACAGAGACTAGAATGGTGCTTACCAGGGGCTGGGGGGTGGGGGATATGGGGAGATGTTGGTCAAAGAGTACAAGCTTCCAGTTTTAAGATGAATAAGTTCTGTGGATCTAATGTACAGTATGTTGATTGTAGTTAGTAATACTGTAGTATATACTTGAAAGTTGCTAAGAGAGTAAATCTTAAATGTTTTCACCACAAAAAGGAGATGGTAGATATGTGATGTGATGGAGGTTTGTTAACAATATAGTGGTAATCATTTTGCAGTGTATAAGTGTATCAAATCAACACATTGTACACCTTAAACTAACACAATGTTATATTTCAATTATATCTCAAAAAATCTGGAAAAAATAGATGTTTTAAAATTTTAAACATCTGTTCATCTTTTCTTTTGCAATTACAATTATGTTGTAGCTTTCAAGATGAGAAATTTCTCCTTTCTTTCTGAAGTTTTTTTAAAAAAATATTCAGTTCTAATAGATTTTAGTTTATGCTGTTTTCTTCCATTATTTTTTATTATTATTTTATTTAGGTATTATTTAGGTTTATGATGTGGAGGTTAAAATTTTGTTTCCCTATCCATTGTTGTTGTACTAGATTTTGGATAAATTTCATGACTTTTTATTTTTATTTTTCCTTTATCATGTGTTTAATTATCATATGCAGCCTATTCATTCTTGTTCATTTGTGAGGTTATTTTATTGATCAGAATGAAATTTTAGATACTCTTTAGAATACGTTGGTCAGGTTCAAACGAATCCCAATGTTGTTTAGATGGGCATGGTTTTCAGCCTCTAAATAAATATGAAAATACTCAACATCTTTAAAATAATCAGCTTTCTCATCCCCCAAAATTATATTAGTCTTAAATTATTCACATTTTTTAAAGAAATATTTTTAGAAGTTTTTAAAGGTTATCTTCATACATATCACACACATTTTTTCATTAGAGTTATGCCAACGTAGTTTATATTTTTGTTGTTATTGAAAATAAGATTTTGTTATATTTCATAATTTGATATTATTGATATTTTGAAACATCAGTCCACATTTACATTGCAATTGGCAATTTACTAACCACTTGTACTAATTGTTTTAGTTTATTACTTTGGGGTTATGTGAATTGATAATTTACTCTTTTACTTTTCTGTTTTCATTTCTGTTTCACTGTACTTTTAAGGATATCCAAAAATATTAGCAGATACATCTGTATTGAGTTCAGTTTTAATTGAATCTCTCTACCATGTTATGGCCAAGCTGTTGTGGGTTTGTACTGTATGAACTAATAGCATAAAAAAAAAATCTCTTGAAGATTATGTTTATTCCTCTATGATTAAATGCCAGCTCTGTTATACCATTAAGCTAAGTATAATTTACTGGTGGCTTGTCACATAATTTGAAAAACATGGCTTATTTTCTTGAATCTGTTCAAGATTTTAAACTTCAGCTATTTAATTATCATTTATTATTAAATATAAATGCTTTGAACTGACACCTATTCATTAATATTTTTTAACCAATATTAAGCTACTAACTCTCCTTTCTTAAACATCTCTACTTAGACTTTCTACTAAATTTTCTTTCTGATAAATAGCTCAGTTACACTGTTTCTCCTTTAGACTAATCACTGCCTATCTTTGTAATACTTGAAAGTTTATGATGTGACATTGGTTAATACCACTATTCCTTAAGAGATATTACATCTTTGTGAATTCTGAATGCTTTAATAATTACACAACAGTTTAACACATACAAGTTCAAGGAATCTAGAAATATTTGAAGTTGGAAATGATGAGGGAGACGTATTTTTAAACAAAGAAAATGCATAGAGTATGAGTTTAATACTCACTGAAAAAAAAAGGCTGAGCATGGCTTAAACACACAAAATGCAAAGAATCAGGTATAGTTTATATTATTATTCACTAGTCAAACACTGATTTTTCTTTGAACAACTGAGTGTGGATTTCAACTATCAGCTTGGGGAGCTGGACTGCAAGCTGAGATGTTATACCTCTTTGTAATTAGTAGCTTGGTGTTTGTTTTTTAATTTGACATAGCTTGGAGAAATACAGATTGGTGCATTGGGATAATCCAAACTTTATTAGAATTATTATCTATACATGTAGAGATCATTTTGGGACAAATAGCTCCTCTTATTCTAATCCCTCTACCAACATTTGTACTTTACCTGACCTGCCCTGGTTAACTAAGTATACTCCGAAATCTTTCAATATCATCAAAGAAATGATACAGTTTAATAATAGGTCTCTCGTTTGTCTTAGTCTTTCATTGTAAAAATCATCTAGCTTTGGGGTGGGTAAAACCTGCCCAGCCTAAGTGACATTTACTAAGTTAAGACCAAGAGTACTAGTGGTCAGTCTCGAGGGAAGATAGGCCTTGAATGAAACTGAGAATAGGTCTTGCTCTTCTTTGCAGAAGCTCTAGTACAAAACCTGGCTCATAGAATGAATGAGTGAAATAGGGACTAAATAAAGAAAATTCAGAGTAAAACAGGAGGAACAGGATGTGTTTCCAGAGGCTGGAGAATCAGAGACAATACTGATGGAAATCTTAATATTTTAATTTTTCTCTACCTTTCCTTTCCTTATGTCCTGATGGCTTTTCTTATACTCCCAAATCAACAAAAGTTCACAAGCAAGTGCGGGAAGAATCTTTACAATATTGTAAATACAAAATTGTCTCTAAATTCAAAATGTTAAAAATCAAACTCATACTCATGTTTACAATATCCAGCTGTCCTCTCATATTTCTCATCAGTGTTAATGCTTAACTATTTACCCAGCTCCTCCAGCAAGAAACTGTAGGAGTTAAACTTGATGTTTCCTTCCCTCTCGTCGCCCACATGGATCAGCCGTTTAGTCCAATAGAACCAACAATCTAATTGGTTCTCAATTTTGGCTGCATGTTAGAATCACCTAGAGAACTTTAAATGATACTGACGCCTTGGTTCCACTCCCTAGAGATTCTGCTGTAATTGGTCAAGTGTGCAGTTGGGGCACCATGTTTTTACAGCTCCCCAGGTGATTCAGATATTCAGCCACGGTGAAGACCCAGTGATCTAAATGCTCTCAGTTAAACACATGTCTGCTCCTCTTCTCCTGCATGGTATATTACAGTATCCTTCTCCCAACCTCCACATCTACCCTATGTTATCACTGTTTTTAAAAATCTTTGATTCCTCATTGCTTGTGGGATATAGTCCAAATACACCTGAAAGGTATTTAATGTGTTTCATTCATTACCTTACTTGAGTCTACCTTCTAATATCAGCACGTTCATGCTTCTCACACTCTGTCACCACAATCTACACATGTCAGGTCGTGGTCACTTTCATGCTTCTCACACTCTATCACCATAATCTACACATGTCAAGTCATTCATACCTATTTGCAATTCCCATGCTTCCTCCACTTCCTCTTTGAATGTTACTCTCTTTCTTCTTCATCTAATGAACTCCTGCTTTTCTTCTATTGCTCCCTTTTAAGGTAATGTCCTTTATGAGGTTTTCCTAGGTGCTCACAGGCCTCTGGCTTCCTTGACATTTGTCACATGATATCTTTATTATGTGTTTATATGTCTGTCTTCCGTTAGGCTATGAGTCCTTTGAGGGCAGGGACTCTCTGTTATTATTCTTTGTATCCACTTCACTGTTGAGACCTAGCATGGTTCTTATTACTTAAGGCTATTCAGTGGATTTGTTTTAAGTGAATAAGTGAATTTTTTTTAAAAAGGTCATAATATTATTTCATGGCTTGTAAAGAGCTTCTGTCTCAGTAATATATAGACAAAGAGTGAGAAAATTTTCGAAAAAATTTCCATGCTACAAAGATTGAGTCATATTTAAGAGGCTTCTATACGTGCAAAGTTTGGAAAATAATAGATTTGAAGAAAATGTCTGCATTGCACAAATATTCATATTTCAGGAATATATAATTTGTAATAATAGGATTTTATGATTTCTTTTTGCATGTAATGAATAAAAATGGTCAAAGACAGCATTTGTTTTGTCTGTATTTCTCTATACTTATAGGTATGTAAGCTTATATTTATGTAGACACATTAGATTTAATAACAAACATTTTAATTTTAAAAAGATAAATTAAAAATTTACATACCATAAGAAATATAATGTGCACCATCTGAGGACTTTAGCAAATTTGTAAATATCATCTGACTTGCACATACTGTGATATTCTAAGTATAAGAGGAATTGCTGGAATCTGGAAAATTCATAAAGTTTGGGTTTTGTTGTAGGTGAAAATGAATGAAATTCACTGTCAGTAAAACAGAGCTAAATTAGATTAAGCAGACATCATTGTCCTAATAGACGAATTTCTAGCTCTTTTTTCTTAATAAGAACCCCTAGGGAAAAAAAAAAAGTTAAAATTATAGATTCCTGGACCACTCATCTAGAGATTATAAATCAGGAGATCTGGTGTGGGGCCTGAAAATCTCTGTTTTATCCATCATTCAAATAATTTTTCTTTATCACAACGGAAATTTGGGAAATATTGACATAAGTAAAATTTAAATTTTTTTGTTTTCTTTCAATGAGCTTGTAAAATGGAATGTGGGTATATCTAACCTACCTTATGTAGAGGGAATTCACCCTATCTACATGCAAAATCATGATATGAATCAACTTCCTTGTGGCTTCATTCTTCCATGTAACCACATGCAAGCCCAATCTCTTTTCCTTATGTTCAAGATAGACATCCTGCAGAAAAATAGAAAGTGTATGAGAGCCATTGAACTGAGTCTTTTCAGAAGATAATAATGAGTGCGTTTGATTATCCTCTCTTAGGCTTGAAGCAGTCCTACAGAAAGAACATGGCTTTTATTTAACCCAACAGCTTCCTAACTTAATAAATCGCAGAAACTTTTTCTGTTCTCCCTCACCTTCAACAACTATCAATACTCTTTGAGAAGAATGCTTTAAGAGACAAATTTTGGAAAATGCTGGAATAAATAATACTCTTGCATGTGATGCCATAACAGCCACTTAAAAGTGAAAAATTCAGACAAAAGAGTAGTCACGTAGATCTCTAACAAAGCTATACCTGTTTATCCACCTTTTATTATAGTAAATTTTAGCATAAATCATTTTCTCTGTTTTAAAATGAGGCACTGAAAAATTTAGTTTTAAATATCAGGATCCAGTATTTACCTTTCTTTCTTTGAATTACTTCTTAGGCACATTTTATTTCCCAAGGAAGTCAGTAGAAGAGAGTAACAAATTTTCCCTAGATACACTCATGAAACAATATATATTCTTGAAAAAATATTATAGATTCAATGGAGTCTATACATCAAATGCTTTTATAAATTTCTTTTGCAGAGATTATATACTCTTGGTGATCCACAAAGCATACATTACCAAAGTAATGACTAAACCAAAGTTATTGTAATAAAACTATATAGTTAGTAGAAATACTTTGGGTTTTTTGTCTATAAATATATCTGATTAAATATTTTTCCTAAAAATCTTCCTCTTATTAAAAAAAAACAAAGTCAGAATCTTAACCATAGAGACAACTATACATTTTAAAATTTGACAACAAATAATAATTCATCATTTAGTTTGATAAAGGAATCTAATTAACACTTTTTAAAAAATCTACTTTATGTAACTGGTTGAAAGACGAAAAAAACTGTAATTTCTTTTTTGATATTACGCAAAACAAAGAACCAGAAAGTTTTTAATGATTTGAATTATGAATCCAAGTAAATTGCTTTGTATGTGGAGATACAGTATTAAAAGGTTTAGTTTTTGTAAATAAGAAGGAAGAAGCAGCTCTTCCATTACTCTTAAGATTCAACAATAGGAAAAGAAAATATAAAGAGTGGATAAAAAATGTTTCAAATTGAGCCAAAAGTGTCAGGTAATAGAGCAACAACACACTTAGCAGATCTCTGACTACCAGAGTTTTGGATCAACTCCCAGCGTTAGAAGTTGGATGAAACTGGTGTGGTGTTTGCCAAAACTGATGGAGGCTCTAAAAATGCTTAAAAAAAAACTTCTGTTTATAAAGATGGAAATGTTCTTTCTTCTCCATACATAGTTTTTCTTTTTTTTCCAGGATAACCTAATTCCTAAAATCTGTTACTTTAGCACATTTAATAATTTATTTTGAAGTCATACAAAAATGATGACAAAATTAAACTAAAAAGTAAAATTTTTATTTTTGTGCATCAGAATCTTTATGAAAGCATAAGAAAATTTCAGATATATAAGGATGAAAATAGGATTCCATTCCCCTTTCATGTCAAAATTCTTTAGTAAGTAACATGTATACAGATTTGGGTACAAAGAACTCTGCCTTTATTAATTTATAGAATTATTCATTCCTTCTTTCCTACTTAAGGGAAACAGAAAATAAGATATAATTCATAGTTTTCATGCAGATTCATTATATCACAAGCTACTTTGAGGAAGAAACGCCTCATGATAAGAAGTGAATCCACAGACAATTCCAGCTCACCATATAAACTTGACTGAGCTAAATTCTATGTTACATTTGTATATTTTAAGTTTTTTTTGTGTGTGTGTGAGGAAGATCGGCCCTGAGCTAACATCTGCCAATCCTCCCCTTTTTGCTGAGGAAGACTGGCCCTGGGCTAACATCCATGCCCATCTTCCTCCACTTTACATGGAATGCCGCCACAACATGGCTTGCCAAGCAGTGTGTCAGTGCGCGCCCAGGATCCGAACCAGCAAACCCCGGGCCGCCACAGCAGAGCGCACACACTTAACCGCTTGCACCACTGGGCCGGCCCCTATATTTTAACTTTTTAAATTAGGGAAACATAATTCAAAGTTAAGAAACAACTATGTTTAAAGACTGGTACTATATTTCTATATCTTAAAACATAATTTAACAAAAACTGACTTTTCGAAACGATTATCATTTTTGGAAAGTGACAATAGGCATTCTAGTTGAACTAAACGAGACTCAAGATTCCCGTAGCACCTAGAAAACATACATTATGGGTACATAACTGTTGACTGACTGAAAATGCCAATAATTAAAAGGACAGGAATTCTGGGGAAGATCTTTTTAACATTGAAAACACAATTGGTAAACAATTGGTAAAGTATTCCAAAGAACCATATTTAACATACATGAAATTATTTTAATTGTGCTAAAAATAAAATACACCTAAAATATTCCTTGATGCCAATATAGACACTTAGTAAGACAACAGAATACTTTGAAAAGTTCTGGTGCCTACATACAAGTGTTTTTAGATATGTGCATATTGATCACAAGTTCCTAGCAGCATATTTTGGATCAAATTAATATAATTCACTTTTAAAGTAGAGTCTATATGATCTCAACATTGTATTTATAAATGTTCTCACCTATTCAAAAATTGACTAAAATCTATCAAGACACAAGATGGGGAAAATAATCTGTCTTGTGTCAGGTATAAAACCAAATTATGAATTGTCTTGAGAGCCAAGTAGAGAACTTCAAAGTTAAAGCTTTATATTCTTGAATAGGGCAAATGACTTGATCAAAACAATGCTCTGTGTGGTGAGGAGGAAATTTTAGTGGCAAAGAAAATAGGAGTAGAAATATCAGATGTGGGGACATTTATAGAAATAGAAGTTATGAGATGTAGTTGGTTGAATTACCTTGTTCCCAATGTATTGATGCTTACTATTAATTTTTGCCCATGGTTCCATGTTTTGAAAAGCTTATTTTTAAAAAAAGTATTTATTAAGTAATGCATTTACGAATTTTTTTACTATTTGATAATTATACACTGAGTTATTATAATTACAGGCCCCTCGAAAACCAAACAAATGCATAAACAAAAAAGACGCCTGATAATTATATGATAACATAGACTACATGCATAAGATTTCCATTAAGCTTTTAATAGAATATTAGTTCCTTAAAGAAACATTTTAATCTGGATGCAAATCCTAACTATACATATAAGGCAACTGAGACTTCATGAGGTTAGGGTGATTTTATTTTCTCATCATTACATTAACAAAAAATAGGCAACTAAAAAAGGAAACTGAATGGAATTCCTGTTGTCAATCAGAGATCCAGAAAGATATTTCTGTAGGCATGATCATATCAATGTTTCTGTTAAGAAAAGACAAAATCCTTCATTATTATCCTGCAACCTGTGTATAGCATCCATAATAATCATGCAATAAATGTTTTGTTATAGTTTTGTCATGAATAAGATAGAAATTTAAGGTGGAGTAAAGTTTAAGATTGATTATATTTAGTACATATCGTTGCCTCTGGCATTATCGCTGAGTTGTTATAAAATTACTTCCTTATAGTTCTTAGGATTGGAAATATTTATAATATTTTGGAATATGTTGCTTTAGCATTTCTGGCTCAGGCATGATGAAATTTTGACCTTCTGTTCTGATATAAGTTTTTGCCTTCGTTTTGTATAATCACTTCTCTTAAATGTCAATTTCTGTTTCTGAGCATGTGTGCACCCATTTTTATCTTCCAACTTCTATTACTGATTAAAATACTTAAGCAGCAAGTTGTGCATCCTCCTTGTTAAGCATATAGTACCATAATGAGCCACTAACAAAAGGTGGGTGTGGAAAAAAAGTTGTGAATTGTTGTACAGCATTGTATAATCCAATCGGTCCCTGAATAATTGGGCTGACCAAAGTAAAATATTGAATGAAAACAAATGTGGATTGGTTTAGATGAAATAGTAATTGGAACATCCCAATGTAATAATTTTGATGTCTTTTTACCCTTAAAGATTATTATAACTTAAAAAGAAACTCACTTTCTTTCATGATTTGTTTGAAAATCCTTTGAGTTCATTTTCTAAGTCTTTTTCACTGCATGAGTCCAGCTATCTTTAGATTAATGTAAAGAACACATTTTGGTGCAGTCAATGTATCTCAATATAATTATCTGTAGTGTATTTTTCCAAGAAACCAAAGACAAATAAGTTTGGAAATAATAGTTTTTTCTGAGTAAGGAAAGAATGAGGATTAGCTACACACGAAATATTTGCCAATTTTTTGCAAATGTTTTTAACTAAATCTCAAGAGATTTCCCCTTTATGAGAAGTAACCTCCCACTTACTAAAATTCTCAAACAAAGTAAACACCTCTAACGGGACGATTTTATCCAAGAGGTCAAAGAAAGGACCTTTTCCATTTTCTCTAAGTTCTCTCTTCCATTAAGTGATAGCTTTAGCCAAAGTAAAATAGGTTATTGTTGAGTTATGTCAATGCTTTAGACATCAGATGGCCCCTTCCTTGGAATTTCCAAAATCAGCTGATCTAGTTTGAGATTACTGATTATAGTGGACCCTTTATTTTGTTTCTCTAGATTTTTTTTTTTTTTTAGTGAGGAAGATCAGCCCTGAGCTACCTTCCATGCCAATCCTCCACTTTTTGCTGAGGAAGACCGGCCCTGAGCTAACATCTATTGCCAATCCTCCTCTTTTTTTTGTCCCTTTTTCTCCCCAAAGCCCTAGTAGATAGTTGTATGTCACAGTTGCACATCCTTCTAGTTGCTGTATGTGGGACGCTGCCTCAGCATGGCCGGAGAAGTGGTGTGCCGGTGTCTGCCCGGATCTGACCCCGGGCCACCAGTAGCGGAGTGCGTGCACCTAACTGCTAAGCCACGGGGCCAGCCACTTTCTAAATATTCTTATGCCATCTGTATATATTTGTTACACTAGTCAGAAACATGAATTTTCCTGATTTTTTAAAGACTGTTAATAATAAGTGAGACAAACATATATGAAAGAAGAATATAGAAAATATTTTACTTGTAATATTTATGTTAGTGAGGAGAATGATTTTATAAAAACTCAGGAAGGAAAGCTCCTTATATTTAAAAAGTTTGTATCTCTCTCTTAGACTTGTCTAAGATATTTTTATGAAGCTGTGAGCTACTGGGAAAGAATCCGAAAACGACAAACACTGAGCAGAGGACAAAGAAATAGAAGTAGCAATAAGCCATGTGGGTGAAGGGAAAAACCTTCATTTAGTAAAAATTTAATATGACAGAGTTACGAGGAAGAAACCTTCCTCAATAATTGCCCCTTTGAAGTTAATTTAAAATTACCTTTTAAATGAAGATCGAAATAATAATCAATGTTAAACGATCTATTTGAAAATCTGCCTTATTGCATTCAATACTAATTAATACCATAGAAAAATCTTGATGATAAATTAATCCAAGGTACCTTTTTTCCCCAAATGAAATTTAAAGTATTTTTTGGCGGGGGTTCTCCATTTCTTTGGTTTTATTGCAGATTATTTAAGATAGAATGTATGCCAATTATTTCACAATGAAGAAATTCTTTTTATGCCATTTTTGACTGTTATAATGTGTGATTAAAGTAGTTAAAAGATATCACTCTAGCTTTCCTAAAATTATCATTTGAAAATAGATAATTATCAATCTTTTAAGAGACTATTTTTTAGCTATCAGTATTTTAGCTGTATACATATATGTAATTAATACAACCCTAAAATATGTTTTACATTCTTCTCTCTTCTGATATTTCAAGCCTCCATTTAATTTATTTTTTTAACTTTTGATTCTCTGTTTCTCATCTCATTCTTTTCTGCATAGAGATAACCTCCATGGCGATGTATCATTTCATTATGTCATTCACAATCTCTATGTTTTCTTGATGTTATGCTTATCAATGAAAATTACAGGAATTTCCCAAAGGTATTCATGTTAAATCTGCTATGATCTCATTTGTGTTAAAAAATAAGTAAGTAAATAAAGATTGAAGAAGATGTTCTGGGTGGATGTAGCAATTTTTTATCATGCTAAAAAATAAAGTGTTAGTAGAATCAGTATTTTTAAGTGCAGATAATGAACCAGCAGATAGTGCCGTGTAGGTAATTTGATCACCTAAAAATTAAGAGAAAAAAGAGAAAAGAGTTTAAAATAATAGCATCCAAAACCTCTGGAAACTGGACAGATGACTGGTAAAATATCTTTGGTCTCGCCTAATCTATATCCACTTCAAAAATATGTTTCAGATTGTGGGCTTCAAAATTAGAAGCTGTGACAAAGTAGAAACATACTGATTTATAACTAAATATGATACCTTATCTCTAGTAAAATTATAACCTAAAATATCACCTTGATATTAGAAATCCATGTACATAGTGTAAATCACACTGTTATAGACAGCAATACGGTTAGGAATGTTATAAATTTAATGAAGAATGGAGAATCATGTGTTTTTAGTTTATTATTCTGAGTTTTCATATTATGCTAAACAGATCATTTAGAATACAGTTTTTGTTAACAACAAAGAAAAACTCCATAAAATAAATCTGTTTGGGATATGTGGTTGGGTGTGGTGCTAAACAACTTTATGTTTTAGCATACATTGTTAGTCAAATGGGTGGTAGTCTCCACTGCCCACAAGTAGTTGTACACAAAAGTTTTAAAAAGTAGGCTGAAAGCATATGATTTCACTTTAGATGGAGCAGCCATTGAAACCTTTCTTCCCTGTCCTTCTCCACCCCTCAGGCAGGCTTTTAATTGCCTTCATATTACTAAAATTCCCTGAACAGATAGTGTTTCCGGTAAATTATGTTTATAAGTAAATGTAACATCCTTTGGATCAATTATTCTTGTTATGTTGGATTTTCTAAAGAAATTGTGTGCCATAAAGAAATTGTATTTATAATTATTTTGGGGGGAAATTGTAAAAAAATCGTTTTGTGACGAGGATCTTTGTCATTACCAGTACGTTTTGGCCTCTCCAAATTCTCAGTCTCATACATCCCAATCACTGACCATCACCTCCTATTTTATGGGTTTACCACCTCAAGTGTTTCAACTATAACAATATTTCCACTACACCATCACATTGAATTGGTGGAATGTTTTGCCTCTTCATTATCTTTACATCCCTGATCTCTCCTCCTTCCTTTTTATTCAGCTTAAATCTCATGGTCAATCATTATAATAACCACTCTCTATATAGTCTCAACACTCTTGCCTCCTTTACTTTGTCATGGGGCTTTGCAAAACCCCAACCCTGGTTAATTCCAAATCTTCACCTATTCCGTACCTGCACCTGACCAGCTGAATGTAGATAGGAAAAAAAAAAACAGAAAAAGCATAATACCATCCTGACTCATTTCACTTCAAATTCGTGATCAAGAAATGCAAGTCAGTCCTTTACCCTGCCCAGAAATCTTTCTCCTTTTCCCATCCATTGTCTCTCCGTTCTCCCTTATGATTATTGTACATCTTCTAGCTTCTACTTGAACTGTCAATAGCCACTCATTCCTAGTTGATAGTCTTACTTACTGTTCGTTTGACAAAATTGCAGCAATGAGGAAAGAATATGTAAACTCCCACCTACCAGCTTTGGTATCTCCAAACTCTGCCACCTCTCTTATTCTGAGAAATGTACTTTCTTTACTCCTACCCAGGCCTTTGCTTTTGAGAAGACCCCATCCTTTCTCATCTCCACAAAAATATCACTCCAGCAATTCTTTTTTATTCCATATTGTCAATTTTCCTGTGCTTATTTCTCTCATCTTAAAACAACTATACTAATAACAAACTAATCTTTGCTCTTCATCCCATGAGATGCTGCACATTTATCAAAATTTAATCTCACTACTGTACTGAATCTGTTCTTATGAAGTTTATCAATAACTTCTGCTGAATCCAATGGTTCTCAATTTATTTTATATCTCAGTAACATTTGATGTAATGGATCACATCCTCTTCCTGAAAACATTCTCTCCACTTGGCTCTCTGTATGCCACAATCTCTTGCCTTCTAACTCATTGGTCCCCCTTTCTCAGTCTTGCTGATTCCTTCTTTTCTTAAAACCACTTAACTTGGGAGTGCTCTAGCGCTCAGTCCATGGCTCTCGCCTCTCTCTACATTCACTCCCTTGGTAAGCTTATCCAGCCTCACAGTTTTAAATACTTCAATGTATCCTCCAGGTTGTGCTTCCCCTCTGAACTAATACTAATCAGCAATACTGATACAACACTTTCAGCTGGATGCCTAACAGACATTTCAAGCGTCATGTGTCTTTAACTAAGCTTCTCAAGTTCACCACCCTCTCAGTGAAAAGCAAAACAAAACAAAATACCTGCTCACTCACAGTTTTCTCTATCTTGATTACTCTCGCCCAAACCTTTGCAGTCATCCTTGAGTCTTCTTTTTCCTACACCACATATCTAATTCATCTGGAATTTCTGTTGGCTGTAGCTTCAAAACATAACCAAAATCCAACCACTTCTCACCACTTAGACTACCACTCACTCTGATTCCCGTCACCATCATCTCTCACTTAGATTATTGTAATAGCCTCCTAACTGGTCTTTTTTATTACTATTTTGATCTCCTACAGCCTATTCTCAACAAACCAGCCAGCATAAGCTATTAAAATGTTAACTCATATAATGTTACTTTAATCAAACCCTCTAATTAATGTGTCTCCATTTCACTCAAAATCTCAAAGTCCTTACTATAGTTTATAAATTCCTACATACCTTTCTCTCTCTTTCTCCTCTTGCTTTCTCCCTTGTTCGTTCAGTTCCGACTGCACTGGCTCCTTGCTAGTCCAAAAACATTCCAGGTACGTTGCCACGTCAGGATTTTTTCACTCTCTGTCCCAAATGCTCTTCACCCTGAAAACCACATGACATTTGAGCACCTTGTTAATGGGAACAACATTGATGTATTAGCTATCTATTGCTGCATAACAATATTACCACCAATTGTGCAACTTAAAGTAACATACATTTAGTTTCTCACTGTTTCTGTGAGTCAAAAAAGTCCAGTTATAGCTTAGCTGTGTCCTCTGGAAAACTGCAATCAAGCTGCCAGGGCTGCAGTCACATCTGACGCTTGATTGGGGAAGGATCCATGTCCTTCCTCACATGGTTATTGGCAGCATTCAATTCTTCACGGGCTGTTGGAGTGAGAGACTTAGTTTCTTGGCTGGAGTCTGCCCTCAGCTCCTTTCCAGATAGGCCTTCCTAACATGACCACTTTCTTCCTCAAAGCTAGAAATGAAAAGGCATTGTGATCACAGAAGTGACATCCTATCCCCTTTGGAATATTTCATTTGTTATTAAGAAATCACAGGTTCCACCTACAATCAAGGAGAGGAGATATCACAAGGTAGAGATCATGGGTTCCATCTTGGAGTATGTCCATCACACCTGACCACCATATGTAAGATTGTAACCGCCTTGAACTTATAATCTTCCTTATTCTCTTCAAGTTTCTTTTCTCCATAATACTTACCAAGTTCTAACATACTGTATAATTTATTTTTTCATTGTGATTGTGAGTGAAAGAGCTAACAAAACTCTTTTCCCACTGTGTGGGAATTAGATCTTCAATTAAACTCCTAGTTCTGTTTCCCTGAAAAGATCTAAAGATGGTATCAACTGTGTTACAAAGCTTTATTGCTAATAATGACCTTTGAATGGTAAATTCCATCAGACTGAGAGGAAATATGAATGAACTATAAATACTTGATAAAGACATCATATTTTGGGCTTCTCTGAATGTCTTGAGTCTTATAACTAGTATGTCCCTTGCAGGGGACACTGAAATTTATACCTATGGAATTATTAAAGACACATTAACATCTGTGGGGTATGAAGTTTTAAGGCAGAGCAACGCTGGCCAGCAGTTCCTGCACCTGCCCAATGTGGGCCTCATCGCCTTATACTTCTACTGTCTGCTCTGTGGCTGAAGCAAGGACCCCACTGAGAGGAATGCCTGACACTGCCCTTCCAGCAAGCTGTGGTTCCTGTCCTACGTCCTTCTGTGTAGACTGGGTAGTCCATTGTTTCTGAATGTTTAGTAAGGACTAAAAAGTCCCCCTAATAGGCTTTATAATTATTATCTATCTCCCTTTCTAGAACATTAACTCCACAAGGGCAAGGACTTTTGACTGCTGTGTTCCCCAGGAGCTCTGGGAATACCACTCCCTCCCTTTTTTCCTCGAGTTAGGCATGTACTGACTTCCTTTCTGCATTGACTCACTCCTCCTTTTGGCTTCATAGCTCTTTTATCACAGATGTAACAAATTTCTTGCATTAAATTTCTTCTGTTTTAATTACCTAGGATAGTTTTAAATTTAAATCAGGTTGGTACCTGATTTGTACAAATCCCCAGTCTCTGATTAAATTCAAAATTCCAACTTTCTTTGAGAGAGAATCTAATTGGCTCATATATGGTCGGGTGTCCACCCCTGAATTTGTCAGCTATGAACAAAGAAACAGGGCGGTTTAGTATGAGAATGACTGATGGGAATAGCAAATACCTATCTCAAAGAAAGAGACAGGCATTGTGAGCAGGGCTGGGGTATCTAGTATTCTAACTGCACTATCAAATATCATATTAATATATTAAGCAAAACGTGCCCAGATCAAAAGTATATAGATATATTTATGAACAAACTTTGTTGGTTCAGAAACAATTTTTGCTGGCCATGACATAAATTCTTCATTGCCTCATCTGACTGTGCTTTGTCTGTATGACCCTATAATAAAATTCTGAGGTAAAACTTTTCAAATGTTTTCAAGTGGTCATCTTAGGAGTTTCTTCAACCTCAGATTTATATACTCAAATCAGTTCAGTCACATAAATCACTGTGTGTGTGATTCAATTTCCTTTTAGACTCATTTCTGTCTGAGCCTTCCACTTACTGGAATATATTATCAAAGCATCAGACACTCTGGATAATGCTTGAATGCTACTAGACCGTGGTTCCACCTATTACAGAATAAATAGATCATTAATTTTTATATCTAGTACATGATTCGTATGTGCAGAACAACTTTTTGTGTGTGTACGAGGAAGATTAGCCCTGAGCTAACATCTGTTGCCAATCCTCCTCTTTTTGCTGAAGAAGATTGGCTCTGAGCTAACATCTGTGCCCACCTTCCTCTATTTTATATGTTGGATGCCTGCCACAGCATGGCTTGATGAGCAGTGCGTAGGTCCACACCTCAGATCCAAACCTGTGAACCCAGGGCCACTAAAGTGGAGTGCATGAACCTAAACACTATTCCACCGGAACAGCCTCCCAGAATAACTTTTTTTTATTATTATGTGCCTTAGTTTTTCAAGTGTATGAGTCTGCTTCTTTAATAAGAAAATCTAGCCATTCCTTAAGTGTCTTAGAATTCTTTCTATAATACTGGGAATATCCCAAGAAAACTCTTTGAAAACTAACTTGATCATTAAGAAAAATTAATAGATCGTGATAGTTTACAACAGAACTTCACAGACATTGTTCCCAAGAGATCCTCTAGAGGAGCCTGGGTCAGCCAAAATATACGCATATTGGACTTTAGTTAATAATCATTTTACAAAATGTGGTAACTCAGCACAATTATATTAAATTGTTGAAGGCTTTAACTACGATTACTAAAAGATTGAGCACAAATCCACGAGTGGAATGCAATTACTTGTCTCCTAGCCAGAAATAAATACTGACAGATGCAAACTTGTGAAAAGGCTGTTTATCAAAAAATACATTCTAAGTCAGAATTTAAAACATTTTCTTTGGACATTTTCCTAAGAGAAAATGTTATATAAGTCTAAAGTTCTCAAGCTAAATTTTAGAAACCATTAAACCTATGATATGAGGTCACAATTCTTTTTTAATTTTACATCTGGGGAAAAAATTTTGAGAGAGGGAGTTTCCTACCCACTGCCTAGGCGTGAGTGTGGCTCTCAGAAATTTTGTGAAGTAGATGTAGCTTATCTCTTGCGACCTCCTTTCTGTCCCCTCTTCATATCTCTATAACTCTGTTCTAAATATCCATGGCCTTCAACTGACCTAATCCTTGCTCTAGCACATTCTACTCAGGTCTGCCTTCAGCTGAAAATGGGTTTTCATGGAAAAGTGTGTCATCCTTCAAAATTACTTTTTTTAAATGAACTTTTACCCTGATTAAAACTGTCATTTCTTCAACACAATAGATATGGAGTGGCAGGAAAACAGTGACAAATTAGACTATTGTACGTCCAAAATAACTAAATATTTTTGCATCTTTCTCGAAGTATCCAAATCTTAAGGAGATCGTTATTAATTCACGTAATCCTATCCTAAACTTTATATGTCGTCTTAGTTACCATTATTCTTCTTGCGATCCCTTCACACAAGAATAGACCACACTCTCTGTCGCCTACTTCCTCACTCCTGTACCCACTGCAGTTTGAATTTCAATCATACTTCTTTATTGGCACTCTATCATTTAAGTCAGCAATAGCATTCCAGTTAATGAGTTCTATGGCCATTATTCAGCTCTCTACATGACTGTTCTGAAGTTTTTCCCACAGTTAAATACTAACTCTTCCTTTTAAAAAAAAAACCTTTTCTCTTGGTTTCTGTGACATCTAATGCTCGTCTTACTTCTCTGGACAATCCTTCATAGTCTTGTAGTCTTCATAGTACTGGAGGTTCCTTGGTGTCTTAAATGTTTTTCATATATGCTGCAGAAGAAAAGCTTATCGATACTCATTCACTAAATTGAGCTTTTCACTGAGAATACAAAAAGATGTATTCTCTTGTTATCAAAGAACTTAGAGCCTAGTGAGGAAGTCAGAAAATAAAACAAGACATTTTAATACAATGTGGTGATTGTCATCATAAAAATGGGATTATCAAGCTGTCCTCTTATTAAAGTTCTTTAATGCCTCTGCACTGTACTCAAGACTCCTGAGGAGAGAAGAATAAACTTCCAATAACATTTACCTACCCATTCAGCATCATTTCCTGCCACTCCCCCAAAGGCAGCATATATTTTCCATGTTTTCTTAAATAAGAAGGTCTTATTTTCCATGTGCCCCAGGGCTGGAGTGTTCACCGGCAGAGAGATTCCTGTGGACCTGGGAGTCAGGGAGGGCTTCCTGGAGCCCAGAAATCGCCACAAGACAGTGTGTGTTTTGTGTGTCGCCACTCTCAAATTCAGTGTCCATGATGAGTGTCATTAATTGCTTATAGCACTCATTTCTACTGAACCTGTGTCAGTCAGTAGCAGCTACAAAATTTCTACATTTAGAGAGTGGAATTAAAGGCTTGCAAGCCACCTCTTGGCCTTACCAATGGTCTAGCGGGAATGGAAATTTTTCTTATCACAACTATTTCCAATTAATAAAAGTTAGCATTCAAGTTGAAACTCCTGGACATCCCTGTTGTAGCTAGCCTATTCTAAAATACTTATTTGCTTTGTCTTTCCACCTCTCCATGGGATTCTATGATCATTCCCTAACTGCCTCCTCTGTGTTCTGTATGGTCCTCACCCTACCCCATATTTTGAAGGCAAGAGAAATTTCATCACTACAATCCTCAGAACAGAATTGTTTCTATCCTTGAATAGGACCTGAACTGAAAAGAGGAAAAAATACATATTGTGCTAGATTGTGGACTTTGTAATGCTTCTTTATGACATGTTTAAGCTCTCCTTGTCCCCACAGCAGCTAATGATTTTCCTGTCCACTCTTATGTGGGCTACATTTGTAATGTGATTCCTTCTGTTTGGAACATTCTGTTACTCCTCTGCTTGGTTAATTCCTTCCTTCTTTTTAAGAGATCAACCCTCCATTTTCTCTAGGAAGCTTTCTTCGAACTCCCTCTCCTCTCAACCCAGTCTCTGGCTAAGAATAGATTTCCTTGTCTAACCACTTTATGTACTCTTCTATCAAGCACCTTTTGAGTTGCCATTTATACCTCTGCCTCCACCACTAACCTCAATTTTGTATCTCTTATTGCTAGTGTCTCATACGGTTTGGCATATATTAAAATTTTTTTAATGAAATAATAAATAATTGAATCTTTGATAGTGTATAAAGTAATAAAATAAAGTGAAAACATTTAGTCATGTTGGGAAAAATATTTTGTTATTACTTTTCAGAACACGCCCCTTTGCTTTATTTGTATATACAGTATATTATAGATGCAATAGAACTGTGTAAGTGAGAGTGTGTCTGTGTATGTTGAAGGTAATTAGAATATGACTTTGATGAATGGTAATGGGACAGTGGTTATTCATATGTGTGAAAGGATACATATATATAAATGTGTGTGTATAATATATATATAACCATGTTATATATGTTAAGAAATGTAACTATAATTGTAATTTGGGGACTATCATTGTTTCATCATATTTCATCTTTTCAACTTTTGAAATTTTAAAGAAAAATATTTTCCATTTCAATAAGAGGATATATAAAAGGATAATATTCTATCTAAATACTATAAATGCCGTTTATACTTTTCTGATTTCTAAAACTGGATCATATATGAGAATTTTTGGTAATGATAATTTCTCTTGAGACATGATAGATATGAGGACAGATCACATAGTAGTTAAGCACACAGACTCTGGAGTCAGATTAGATTCAAAACCCAGTGATTTATCTGCATGACCTTGAATAAGTTCATTGATCTCTCTTTGGCTCCCTTTCACCATGTTTAAAATAGGAATAATATTGGCATTTACTTCATAATTTTGTTGTAAGGAATAAACAGACAACTTGTGTTAAGGCTTTAGCACAGTACTTGCACACATTGCTCATATTAGCGACTGGTGTTGGTAGAATACAAATATAATCCAGAGTATATAATACTTCCTACCTTCTCTGATAGCTCCGATCACCGTATGGCATTGATTTCTTTCCCTTCCATCTCTTAAAGATTGCTGTTTTACAATGTAAAATTTTTGAAGCCTTTCATGCCAAACCTTTTTATTTTCAAGTCTATTTACTATGCAAAGTAAGAATAAGGGAACACTATGAAACAACAACATTCACTTATTTTATTAACTCCTCAATATCTGTCTGAAGAGCAACAACAATAAATTCATTTAAGTTAATAAGATCAATGTTCCAAAATTAAACATTCACTACTGTGTTTAGTTTATTCAAATATAAACACTTTTGAAAATATTTTCATCGTTATCTCATCTGGCAAAGTAATACTTGCTTATTGCAGAAATTTTTTAAAATTTTGAAAAGTTAAAAAAAAATTACCTGTAGTTCCACCAATCAGATGAAATAGCAGTCAACACTTGGATCCACAACTTTCAGTATTTTATGTATTTCTACTTACAAGTTTGTATACATACTCTTTTTATAAATGGTAAGATTATACTTAACATACTATTTTGTAATCTGTCTTTTCAAATGTAAAATATATTGCAAATATAGGTACATATAATTATTTGCATCATTTTAAACAGTTGCCTAGCATTTATTTGTATTGATGAGCTATAATTTATCTATTTTTCCACTATTGGGTATTTAAGTTATCAATTTCTGTGGTATAATCAGTGCTGTGAGATGAATGTCCTGAAAAATAACCTACTTCAAATTGTCATGATTCTTTCCTCAGCTCGTATTCCTAACAACAGAATTACATCAAGTCAAGGAATACATGCCTTTCTTTAGGCCTTTGAAACACTTTGCTAAATTGCCTTCTGGAATGATTGTTTCAAGTTCTATTTTCTCTAGCAATGTATGAATTCTTTTCCTTATAAATTTCATAAGAAACACATTATAAATCATATTTTAATTTGCATCTCTTTAATTACCAGTGAATTCGCCATTTTAAAGATATTTGTTTGCCCATGAAGAAGACTGAGGCTGAGGCAGGCCAAAAAGATTAGGAGAAAACCCAAGAATTGTATCACAGAAACCCAAGGGATAGAGTTTCAAGAAGGGTATTCTCTCAAGTCACATAAGATAAGGACTGCGAGATGACCAGGGGACACTGCTGACGCATCCAGGAGAGGTTTAGAGGAGTTATGGGGAAAAGATTCCTATTCTGAGTTGAGGCAAGAATGGGAAGCCAGAAAGTAGGACAATGACTATGAAACATACCTTTTAATTGGTGGTTACCAGAGGGGAAGGGGGGAGGGAGGAGGGTGAAAGGGATAATTCGGTACATGTGTGTGGTGATGGGTTGTAATTAGTATTTTGGTGGTGAACATGATGTAGTCCATGCAGAAATAGAAGTACAATGATGTACACCTGAAATTTTTACAATGTTATAAACCAATGTTACTGCAATAAACAAAAAATTAAAAAAAAAAAAAAGAAACATACCTTTTAGAAGCTAAACTTTCAACGGAAGAAAAGAATGCTAGCTAGAAGGAAGACAAAAGGGGAAAGAGGACAAAAGGGGACGTTTAGACAGTTTCAAGCCTGTTTAAAGGTGGAATAGAAAGTGAAAAGCTCTAGATTAAAAAGAGAAAAATGAGGCATTTATATGCAGGTAGGTGTGTGATGGAGTTGGATATTGGTTTTAGAGCACAGGGGAGGACCCATCAACGGGAGATCCCCTTACCATGGAAGGTAGAGATAAGAGAGTAAAATTATAAAATATATAATATATAAAAACATATATAACATATATGTTATTGATAGAGAGGGAAAGCTACAGAAAGTTGAAAAAGCTCTACTTGATAGCTTATGTTGGAAAAGAAGGCAGCATAATTTGTGGAGAGTGAATAAACTTCAAGTCATTGTCCATTAACTGACAAGTTTTTACAGTCTACCAAGGAATATAAGAAACAGGATTATATTAGTAGCTCCCGTCAATATATAAAACATATTTGGGGGGATTCTTAATTAACAGCAGGTGGCATTCACTACCACAGAAGCAAATTTATTCAATTACTTAAACAAATTTCTACTGAGTACCAAATGCAGCATATTTAGTTTGGAAATGCTTATCTATTGTAACCACTGGAAGCTATTTTGTAAAACCAGCATCCTTAGAGAGCTATTGCTGGAATATGTAATCATTTTGGCATAAAACTTAATCCCTAAAAATACAGTTTGAATTATTGCATGATTTCTTTATCTTTAGTAAGTGAGGGTTTGTGATGAAACAGATGAGCCATTTAATCAGCTTTAAAAAAAGGCTTTCGATGATGATGTATTCTAGGAATATGCCTCTATTTTCTATGGTAAGACATCTCTTAATCATGTTGGACAGTTTCATTGTATCTGCAATAAAGGAAATGAACATTTATGTAGTGTCTGATTGTCTGGGGATGATGATCTATAAGATGCAGACCTATTATTTAATGCTTTGGGGATTCCCTTCTCTTCCTCCATCATTCTTTTGAGGTCTGGTTTCTGTACTAATCCTAGAGAGAAAACACAAGCATTTATGTTATTTCTGGATTGGAAAATTAGACTTGTACTTAACAGTTAAATAATATTCTTAATTAACTAAAAATAGAGTTCGTTAAATTGCCATGAGTAATCATTGTGGCATTTTCCTCCTTTTTAGTAGAGAAAATGGTCCATAACTCTGGGCACTGAGGACATATATATGAAACCCTTCCAGTTTGTAGGTTTGTGATTCTAGGTTTTGAATATTTATGGTGCACTATACTTCTATGATGGTGATTTATTTTTACTGAGCCTCATGGATTGCAAATTGTCTTGCCAAGTTGGGGGAGGATCAGAAGAGGAAAGGAAGACTGAACGCTATTTTGTTCCCTGTTGAGCTAATTAGGAATCCAGGGCTTATTTAGAAGTCCGCAAATCTCAGACTCTGTTTCAGTCAATTAGACTAGCGCAGGCTCTAATTTAGACAATATTTAGTGTTTCCCCAGGTCAAAGGAGAAAGAGAGGTATTCTTAAGTCCCAGATCTGAGGGAGAAAAAAAAAAAAGATAGGTGGTGAGGACACTGGGCATCTGGTGGAGTGGGAGATTTAGAGTTGAGAGGGAGGACATCTTTTATTGTAGTAAAGTAAAAGAAAATGAAGGATCTGTAGTGGAATGTGTCATATGCAATACCTTATCTACTATAGAGCTAGAACTTCCATGTGATCTGGAATACTCAGATCATCTGCTATTGACATTGTTATCCTTAAAATCCACGGACTAATCTTTATTTTTAATTTTCTAGAGTCTAAGATTTTTTTATAGGCTAACAGTGGTATATATTATTATTTTCAGGATAGTAAATCAATTAAAATTATTTATATTTTCATCTCTTTAAGAATTAGTGGGGGCTGGCCCCGTGGCTAAGCAGTTAAGTGCTCGCGCTCCGCTGCTGGCGGCCAGGATTCGGATCCTGGGCGCGCACCGACACACCGCTTCTCCAGCCATGCTGAGGCTGCGTCCCACATACAGCAACTAGAAGGGTGTGCAACTATGACATACAACTATCTACTGGGGCTTTGGGGGGAAAAAAAGGAGGAGGGGTGGCAATAGAAGTTAGCTCAGAGATGGTCTTCCTCAGCAAAAAGAGGAGGATTAGCATGGATGTTAGCTCAGGGCTGATCTTCCTCACAAAACAAACAAAAAACAAAACAACAAAAAAAAGAATTAGTGAATACTTTATTGTCTTTGATTAAGATAGGAAAGAAGCTCTGGTCTCATCATCAACACATTAATGGTATAAACTATTACTTCTGCAGAATGGGAAGATTTGCTTTCTTTGTGCTGATTTTTATTAGCTTTTGTTTCAGAATATACCCGAATGGGACAAGTTGAGAGACAGGGGTTTATGTAGTGCCTTTAGAGCAAACACTATACAAAATCGGGTAAAGGATGAAAAAGATGAACAATGTATAGTCCCTGTTTTAGGAGAACTTGCCAAAAAATAAGGGAGAGAATGTTTATAAAGAAACAAATGTGATGCAAGATGTTCTTTTTATTGTTTTGAATACATCTTTGAACAGAAAATCACCTTGTTCAAAAAATAAAGTTGATAGACAAATGTACACATTGAGAACGTTTATTCCCTCTCACTTTGTATATTTCTTGTATATCTTTTCCACTATTTCTTTATACAAACATAAATATGTGTATGTATTTGTTTCCTTCTTTCTTAGGCATATAACCTACTATATACACACCATTTTGCTGCTTATGCAAGGTTTGCTAGAAGTTGTGAGCAAAATACTTTAAGAAGGAATGAAGGAAGAAAATTATTTTTAGCTAAGAAGAGTTGAGGGATGTTTCAAGGATGAGTTTTTGTTCTATTTATGACCTAAAATATGGTAATACAGGGAAAGAGCATTCTATATAGAAAGAATGACAAAAGCCCAGAGGCAGGAAAGTGGAAATTCGGGGAATGATTAAAAAATATCAAACAGTTTACTGGACTATAAACAAAGAGAGTAGCAGGAGACAAAACTGGATGAGTAGTTTAGGGGGAATTGGGGCATTTTCACCTGTTGTAACCTTGAAATTTTCCATGCTTTGGAACAAATATATAGACCATGCATTCACGGAGTTGGTGGATTTCTGGGTTTTCATGACTGCTAAAATCTTGTTTGACTAAACAACTCAATGGTTTTTATATTACTACTTAAAATATTTTAAAATCCAATTTAAAGCTTAATTGGCATATGTTTTGATCACTATGTAGCTTTTCTCTTTGAAACTCTCCAGCCACGGTCGCTGCAAACTCTTCTCAGCTTAGTGTCAAATGACGTTTACACTATCCATAGCTATAGGTCATGGGCGAGCACTAGAAAAACAGAGATTCTTCCAAGTCTCAAACAGAGAATAAAATAGATGGATCTGGATTGATTTAACGTTTTGTTCTATCTTCTGGGGGAAAAAATCTAGCTCATGGGATTTCTGTGTAACCAGGGTCCATCAATTTTAACCAGATGCACTTCTGGGTCTCCAGATGATATCATAATAATAGAGTAGTCTCGAGAATAATGATGCTGTAGCTGCTTAGGAGAACAAAGAAACACTGATGAATGTTTACCACCCAACTCTAAAAAGATACTTTGCTTAGATTTAATTTGAAGATTACTTTCCTGATGATTTAGATCTGGTGAGTAGGATTGTAAAAGCAATCTCTTGAGATATGACCATTCTCTGCATATTAAGAGTAAACAGATTTTTTCATCTAAATCTATATTTTTCAGAGTATATAAAATTATAAATACCCAGTGGTAGAGTGGATTTACAGTGATATAAGAAATTCCTTTCAGCTGCTCCTACATTCTCTCCCAAATCCCTGCTTTTCCAACAACAATGCTTGTTTTCTGACTTAAAATTTTTCTTCCGTCTTAGTGAATCTGGTGAATATTATTGTAGTATCTATCATTATCTACACTTGTAATTTATCTTATTTCTATAATTCAATAAATTAAATCATTTCATTTTTAAAATATAGCTAAGATAATGTAATTGTCAGGTGATATAGTATCTGCTCATTATTTCACATATTTATTTTATATTGTACATATTTGACTTACCATGTATTGTCCCCTGAATTTTTTTACCCTACAATGGGGAAGGTGGTAATTATGTAAATATTTGTGTCCTTCTCTAATACAATTTCAGCTTTATTGATTAGTCAAAGACATTCTGTACTATTTTTGTATGATGTAGTTTCTAACTCAGTTGTTCAGTGATCAATATAACCCTCTGTCCTCGTCTCTGGAACTAATATATTCCCGGGCTAGGGACTGGATCTTTATAACCACCAGTTAGCAGCCCAGCCTCATCAGTCTTTTGTATTCTTTCCTCCAGTATTTAGCCTTAAGACTATTGATATTATCAATTACTATATGATAATTTATTCCAAACAGTGTGATTAAAAAAATGTATTAGATCTAATATCTGATTTCATCCTCCTAAGCTTATGACACAAATAAAATACTGGTCTATAGACGTAATTAGAATTTGAATCTGGTTCTCCCTATCTAAAAGAAATCCATCCCAAATCTCATCTGCTGATAAGACTGTAAACCAACTAAGGTAATTTATTTACCAAGACTAACACTTGTTCCTCAAGTCTCACTTCCAATCCAAAGGTATGTCCACCCATCCAAAATTATTATTTCATATGAACTTTGCCCAATTCCAAATAGTTCTCTGCCTTTACAGACTCCCTTTAAAATCACCTAGCCCAGGCCAAAAAACCCTATAAATATCCTCCTCTGATTTCCCTTTTCTATGATACTACTAAGACTCTTATGTTTCTCTTAGGTGGTCTTACCCCTCCCTGAAGTATATCTAATAAACTTAGTTTTCCTTGATTAACAGGTTTTTTTAATGATCTTTTTTGAGGGAGACGACAGTGGACAGATGAAGAGAAGCAAATTCTGAGAGTCCAATAAATGCCTCCATCTTTGATCCATCATACCAGTTGTCTTCCTCTTTTTAGGGTGGAGGAAAGGGCACAGCAAAGTCAACAGATGGGACTCTTGTTTTTCCCATGGAGGTCATCATTACCTAAAGAATGTCCACCATGTGACTTCCCTAATCTTAACTTGACTGCTGCATTTTAACCTGGTGGCTTCACGCTAAGACCAGTCCTACCAAAGTGAGTACATTATATCTCTGAGTATTCACTTTTCCTGATGAGATCTGGCTAACATTCCTTTATATAGATTATTCCTTCTTTTTGCACCATTTATGGTAAATGCAAGTTGATTGGAATCTTGATCCAGCTGATGCTGGAAAAAATGTGGTTAATAGACAGAGAAAGATATAGTTAGAATTCTGCTTTCACTATTTAATAGGCCTAACTCCACTGAACTTGTTTTCTCATTTTGGAACAAAAAAAAAATCACACGGATGCTGGGAGAATTAGATTTTAAACAAATTTTAAAGCTTCTAGCACGGATCTGAGCATATTACAAATGTTCAAGAACTATTGGTGTTTCTTTGTTTATTCTTTTCCTTTAATAATATCATAATCTCTGAAAATTGCCCTATAGAATATAGTTTTAACCAGACAGCATCTGTATTTATTATACGTATGGAATGCGGGAGATACGGTGATTTTGAAAGTTATTAGAAGATAGTATTTATATTTCATATAACACTCCTTTCAGGTTGATTTTGCTTTTTAATCTTAGTAAAGACTAAATTGCCCCTATCTACAGGATAAAAAGATGCCCTGGATCTGCCTTCATTTCTGCACCTAAGCCCAAGCGACAGCCTAAGTGGAAGAAAGCAAATAATAGAAGGGAAATTGTTAGAAAAGACTTGAGTAAGAGAAGAATGTATCTTAACTAGCTTTTACCTCTCTCAATACTTGTCGCCTGAAAACTGGCCCCTAAGAAGAGTTCTCAGATAAAATATGAAAGTTCAAGTAAATTTAAATTTCAGATAAATAACTACAATTTTTTTAGTATAAGTATCCCAATATTATATGGGACTAATTACACTAAAAACATTCATTATTTATCTGAAATTCAAATTTAACAGTGTCCTGTATTTTTATTTACTAAATATGGAAACCCTAATATGAAGAGACTTGGCATAGTGACGTTTAGCATATATTTGATAAACAGAAGTTTATTTCATTATATTATCCCTTTAATATAGTGTGATTGTCTGTTAGCAGAAAGCATGTTTTCTCTTTTAAAAGTTTCTATGGGCAGCAGCAGTTATTGCTTCATAAGTGGTTAAAACAACAAAAAAAAAATACAAAAAAACAAGATACTTGCAAGGGGAAATGTTAGTTTCAAAATGCATGGATGAGGAAGTACACATGAAAAACAGCCTGTTCTTACATGTCTCAGACAAAACTCTCTAGCTTTTAGGGTTAAAAACCAGTGAGGTTCATTAAACCATGTTATTCAATTCAATAGGGTGTTCAAAATACGTTAATTTGCAGATGTATATCTACATAGAGGTAAATGATAGCAAGTTAAATTATTTATAAAACATTCTGATTAATTTACAGATTAACCTGATTGGTTTGTTAACATAAATGGTGCTTTGAAAATCACATTAAAATGTCAACCTAAAAAAGTTAACTTACTCAGCAGGCATACTGCTTTCAAACAAAAACACAAATTGCTGTAGTGTTCTTTCAAGAAATGTAGAGAACCCAAAGTGTATACCCCCACTGATCTTGAACAGTGAGGACCAAATTGCCTGGCCTCCATACAGCTCACTATGGACATCCATCCACGTGACTTTACTATTCCATTGCCTTCATTAGCATGACTTGAGCCCAGGCAAATTGCTTGATATTTCGTACGGGTTCAGATTGATCCATCTTCAACAGAAAGCATCAACAGACAGTTTGTGCCCTAAATTCTTTAAATTTTTTGCCTCAAATATCTTCAACTTGTTGTTTCCACCAATCCTAGAATGTTGTATCTGGATCTTGATCCAATCCTAATTAAGCCACGCCTTTGTAAGACCTGCTTTAAGTTCTTTCCCCCCCACAAAGCCCCAGTGGATAGTTGTATGTCATAGCTGCACATCCTTCTAGTTGCTGTATGTGGGACGCGGCCTCAGCATGGCCAGAGAAGCAGTGCATCGGTGCGCGCCTGGGATCCGAACCCGCTTTAAATCAAACTTTCAATTTTCAATAAATTCTGACCTTTGACTCTCCTGAGAAGCACTGCTGAAGCTCTGGAGGTGGTGCTCTCCCTTGGGAAAGTGAGCAACAAGCTCAGCTTTGTCTCATCAACAGCCTGTCTTGGTCTAATTTAAAGAGATATATGCACCTCTATGTTCATTGCATCGTTACTTACAATAGCCAAGATATGGAAGAAATCTAAGCGTCCATCGACAGATGAATGGATACAGAAGATGTGGTGTATATATACAATGGACTATTACTCGGCCACAAAAAAAGAATGAAATCTTGCCATTTGTAACAACATCGAGGGACCTAGAGAGTATTATGGTAAGCAAAATAAGTCAGACAGAGATAGATAAACACTGCATGATTTCACTTTTATGTGGAATCTAAAAAACAAAACAAATGAACAAAAACGACAAAACAGAAACAGATTCATAGCTACAGGAAACAAGCTGGTGATCACCACAGCAGGGAGAGGTTAGTAGGGTGGGCAAAATAGATAAAGGAGATTAAGAGGTACAAACTTACAGTTATAAAATAAATAAGTCACAGCGATGTAATGTACAGCATAGGAATATAGTCAATTACACTATAACAACTTTGTATGGTGACAGCTAGTAACTAGACCTATTGTGCTGATCATTTTGTAATGTATATAAATATTAAATCACTATAATGTACATCTGAAAGTAATAGGATACTGTATGTCAATAATATTTCAATTAAAAAAATAGGTTGTGTTGATAACATTTGGTGAGTTGGCCTTCAACAATGTTAAAGGCACAAATCTAGAACCAGACTTCTTGAGTTCAAACCTCAATTCTGCTACTTACCACCTATATGAACTTGGCCAAGTTTTTCAACCTTTCTGGCCCTCAATTTCCTCATCTGTAAAACAGGGGATAATAATACCTACTTCATAAAGTCATTGTGAGGATTAATACATTTACATATGTGAATGACTTTAAACAGCACCTGCCATGTAGTAATGGTATGTATTATTAATTTATTAATATTAATACAGTTACTAATATTTTATATTAATTAAATTAGTATAATAATTATCAATATTATTAAAATTATTAAATGCCCTAAAGCATTTAAAATATTTTTATATTAAAAATAATTATACCTATAACTTTCCATGACTATTTTATTGTATAAGATGATATAATTTATTTATAGTAATAGAATGTAAAATTGAAAATTTTTTTCTGAAACAAATCATGTCATTTTCACTTTCTCAAATTCTCTGAAATTCAGAGCTTTGAATTTCCTTCATTTTCCACAGACATTAATTTTAACATATAATCTTTTTCACCTTTGTATTTTAAACTATTTCTCTAGTCTTTAGATTAAATTAATAAATATTAATTTATTGATAAGATACTATTATTTATTAATAATAAAATTAATTTATTAATAAAATGAAAAATTGTTAAAGAAGAATAATTTGACAACATAATTTGCTTTAAAAGTGTATGTGTATGTGCGCATGTGTGTCATAGAAGAAAAATTACTCTCGATTCTTATTAAAAATGGCAAAAGAGACTTTATTTAGGAATATTGCAATAGAGGTCAAGGGAGAGAAACTGAACTCAACTCTATTGAAACAAAAGGTGGGAGGATTTTTCACTGCTGGGGTGAGCTAATGGAAGAGTGTCTGAGGATGTCCGTGGCGAGCCTGGTCAGTGAGGTTAGGCCCTCTGTGTTGGATAACAGGTGCTTATTGAAGTTAGGCTCCTACCCTCCCACAGAGACTGCGAGATAGGGATCCCACGTGTTTTGATGATTCCATTTGAAAGGAATGGCTCCCAGTTCCCTGAGAAAGACGTTGCTGGGTTGTAAAAGTGGTAAGAGGCTGGGAGATTACATCTCAAAGGGGCTGAGAAAGAATTTACAACTGTAAGTTTTCTAAAGTAACTGCTCTAAGATGAGGAAGGTCTGAGGTCTGTAGTCAAGAAGAAGACTGTCTTAAGTTTAGTCAAACGGAGAGAATCCTAAGGCCATTTTGGTCAATATAGATGTATATAAGTGTTATTTAAAGAACAACTGAGGATGTTTTACACCTGCAAGAGGAATGTTCATCTTAACTTTTATCATTACTTTATTCTTATAGGAACATATCTTTTAGTTTCCCTGCCTTCTCATATCCCACCTCCTGAAGCAGACTTTACCTTCTGTAGTTTTGTGTGGTCAGATTTCAAAGGTAAATTATTCTATATGCAAGAAAAAACTCTTTCTCTAGTTCTAACCCAAATATGCTATGTAGACATTGTCACAGAACCGTAGACAAGATCCTAAATACCAAGTAGACCTATTTCTTCTTTTCATGAATGAAGAGAACACAGGGGCAGTATAAGGAAAAGGAGATCTGCATGAGCTTCTTCCCTTTTTTGATGTTACTTTCCTCTTTTTTGGTGAAAATGTCTCAAAACTGACATAAGCCTGACCCTCCAAAGAAGAAAGAACATACAACATGTCAGACACAATTTCTCCACCCACATGTTCTGGATCTCGGCTGCTGCTTCTGGAAGCTACTTCCCCTTGTTCTCTCTCATTGTCTGGTGTGAATATGTGCAGACACAGAGCTTCAGAGCAAAATCATCTTTCAAGAAGTTCCAAGAATTACAAGGCAAATTTGAGGTTGATTACACAATGGTAATAGAAGAAAAGCGTTCAAAGTCTCTTTCTTTGCCTTAATCATAAAGATCTCTTCACTATTTATACTGGGTCTGTATATTTTCTATTTCTTAAATGGCTATTTCTTAGTTGCTTAGGTTTTAGGTGATGTTGCACTTCAATTTGGTTGTCATGTAGTCATAGCGTTTGGAAAATTTTTAAGAGAATTTTGGTGATGGAATAGGAAGTAGTATGAAAATCTGAGGTGTTTAAAAAGCCCCATGCCAACTTTTTACCACTAACCAGTAATTTGACTCCAGTTTTTTAAATTAGGATAACTTTCAGTAGATAACAGGAAGGCAACAACCCCAAATCTCTTGGTATTTAAATTATATATCCCTAATGTACATCTTAGTTGATTGTCTTTCACTTCCTTGTACCTCCCAATTATATCATTTGTGGCTGCCCCTTTAAGCTTTTGAGTTACATACTTCAGTCCTGGGATCAATTATTATCTCTATACATATTTCTTATGTCCAAGTCAAAGCAGGGATCTTGGAACAGTATTTTCACATCTAACATCTTATATAGATAGTTCAAGACAGGGATCTTCATCTTCTTTTGCCATACTTACCTTACTTCCTTTTCTTCACTGACTAATTTGATAATAAACATATGATTGCCCACTAAATTTATGAAAAATACAACAACATCTTACTTATAAACAGCATACAAATGTAGGTTTTAACGAGATCTATAAAATCATGTCTTAGAAATCCCCTTAATTATTTCTAGAGAGAATATTATCCACCCACCCCACACTGATAGATTTTTCCTTAAAATCTTCAGAATAACTGTCTTCAATTAAGAAATCCTTCCAATGTCCTTAAATCATTATTCACTGGTAATGTTTTACCATGTGTAACTTAAATTCCTTATACTTGTCCCTTTTGTTCAAGATATAGAGAGCAGAATCTCATTTTTCTTTCTTTCTTTTTTTTTTTTTTTGGTGAGGAAGATTGGCCCTGAGCTAGCATCTGTTGCCAATCTTCCTCTTTTTTACCTTGAGGAAGATTGGCCCTGAGCTAACATCTGTGCCAATCTTCCTCTATTTTGTATGTGGGTCACTGCCACATCATGGCTTGATGAGTGGTATAGGTCCGTGCCCAGGATCCAAACCAGCAAACCCTGGGCTATCCAAGTGGTGCGTGCTGAATTTAACCACTACTCCACTGGGCCGGCCCCTAATTTAATATTTCTTGATGTTTGAGGGCTGTTATGAAGTTGTTCTTTAGGTTCCCCACCCACTAATGATGTTTCTAGGAATCCTATCCAAAAGAATACCAAAGAGCAGAGAAGAATATGCTACCTTTGGTGTGGAATTCTTTACAATCTCCAGATTTATCCTAAAAAAGAAAATCATGCAAATTTTGCACTCTGAAGCACAATATTGCCTTGTTTACCAGTTTGTTTTTTAAAAGTAATGTTTTAAATTACTTCCCAAAGTGAATTACTTCCTTCTTCTATCCAAAGAAAGTAAAATAAACAAAAAGTCACCAGTGTGGTTTCTGGGCATTTCATCTGCATGTCCCTAAGGGTCCTGGCTATTGGTGGTAATAATAATCTCGGTCTCTATTTTTCTTCTTTAGGATCTGTTTTCCAAAACAATAATTAATTGGTCTCTAGAAAAAAAACAAAATAAAGCAAAAAACAACAACTTGTTTCTGATCATAGCTACACTAACAGGAACCATCACTCTCTAGTCTTTACAGTGGTTGGCTGTGAACAGAGTCAGGTTTGAAGTGAACATTTACATGTGATGCTCAAATTTTGTTTGAGTTAATTGGCACACTTTATTCATTCAATGGACAATTATTCAGTATGTATTTGCCATGCTCCAGGCATTTTACAAAAATCTAGGGTTGGAAACACAAATAAAGCAAGATCTTTGTCTTCATGGAGCAAAAGATCAATGGGAAAGAAAATGTACAGGTAATTTTAATACAGTGAGAATCATGTTCAAGACATATATATTATAGATAGTGAGAGGTTATCAGAGAAATGTTGGATAAAGTAGCTCAAAGGGTCTGGGTGAGAGTCTCAGAGGAGGGTCTCTTTGAGCAGGGATTTGCAGAATTCATAGAAGAAAAGAGTCGTTCCAGGCAGAGCAAAATTGTAGCAAATAGCATGATATGCTCAGAGAATGGTAACTAGCTCAGAATAACTAAATCATAGGGGAAGAGTGGAGGATGGGAAGACATAAGACTGAAAAAGAAGGCAAGGGCCATTTTCTAGAAAGTGTTATGTTTGTAAACCAGAGATCTGCAGCCCACCTTTTGTTTTTGTACTGCCGACAAGCTAAGAATGGTTTTTATATGTTTAAATAGTAGAATAAAAGTCAAAAGAAGAATAATATTTCATGACACATGAAATTATATGAAATTCAAGTTTTATTGTAACGTAGCCACTCCCACTTGTTCATAGATTGTCTGTGGTTGCATTCATACTAGGATGGCAGAGATGAGTGGTTGGGACAGAGACCATATGGCCTGCAAACCCAAAATATTTACTATATTTTCCCTTCCAGAAAAATTTTACTGAGCCTTGCTGTACAACAAAGTCTTTAAGAGTTTATGCTGTAAGAGAAAAAAGCCATGGATGGATTTTAAAGAAGAAAGCACTCACTAAGAGCTGTTTTGTAAGCTATTTTCTTGGGTGGCATATTTTGAAAATAGTTTGAGCACAGGCAAAACCATTGTCCAACTGAACTAAGGCATCAGCAGATAAGCATTCTTGCTGTGCTAGGAAGATGAAGAAGATATATTGTGACATTAACCTTGGGAGAAAAAGACATTCACACAGGATAAAGTACTCAAACATGGCAAGAAAGCAGCTATGTTCTCTTGGAGATAAGAAATATAATGAGCCTCACATTGTAAGATTCAAGCTATAATTTATTTGATAAATGTAAATTCACCTGTGGTCCAAAAAAATAAATGGATGGAAGGACTATTTTTAATCCCTTTCCAGAGGTAGTTGTTAATGGTTGATTTTCAGATGAAGATTATAAATCCTTATAATATTTTTGATAAGATTCCTTTGAGACATGCCCAACTACACTGTCAGCGAGGTATGTTGTGTGGGGGTTACTTGCTTCTTTCTCCCAGTTCCATTTCCTGCCTTTTCCTTGCTCTGCTCTGGATTGAGGGGACTGAATCCTGCAAACCACATTGCTGGGCTCCTTAACCTCTGTCTTCCATCTAGTTCTGGCTACTGTAGGGCAGCAGTGGGAAATTGATAGTTGGGAGGAAGGCAGAAGCCAGAGTATTTTCCCCTCTGACTGCTTTGGGCAGCATATTTAACAGTGGTTGTATCTCCTTCGTGGTTCTAGGTCCTGTTGGAAAGCTTCCATTGTTGTTCCAATCCTACTAGAACATTGGTTCTGAGACTCCGGTAGCTCCATTCTCTCTCCCTTGGGCCCTCCAGCCTAAGTAGCAAAGTCTTCTTGCTACGGCTAATCTATTGCTGTTGTTAATCTCTAAATTGCTGCGCTGACTTCTGTCGGCTTTTATACTCTGCCATCGCCTTCTCTTTTTTATTGTATTGGCTGCTTCTTTATTTCCTTTATTTTTAATTCTGGTGAAATATACAACATGAAATTTATCAAGCTGACCATTTCTAAGCGTACAATTCAGTGCATTTTAAGTCAACATTTCAAGTGTACAATTCAGTGGCATCGAGTACATTCACAATGTTATGTAACCATCATCACTATCTAGTTCCAAAATTTTCTATCACTTAAAACAAAAACGCTGGGACTATTAAGCAATAGCTCCCTATTTTCCCTCCCCAGCCCCTGCTAACCTCTATTCTCTGCCATCACTTTGTAACTGGTTCTGCATATTCAAATCCCTCCCCTAACCTCCCTGAAGTGGGCTGTTTTCTTGCCTGAACCTTGCCTGATATGCATTGTGATTCCAGGAAGGGAGTGTTTCCTCATATCCAGCCAGGCAAGTGTGCACAAGACCAGGCTGTGGCTGCCACTCTAGGTGGATTTGTTTTATCCCATACATTTTAATATGCTTTTCATAAAACTTCTTCACAGTAGTCCAAAATGAAAAAGTAATATGTTCATGTAAAAATCTATAGATTTGGAGGCTATTAATTCCCTTTCTCTTCTTCTGATGTCTCCAGTTTTTCTCTTTGATTTCTTGCTCTTTTATTTTTTTTTTTGAGAGTTCATATGAATCAAAAATAGTAAGTTTCTTTAGAACAATAGACTCACTTTATGATAGGACTCATGATATAAAATTAGATCTATGCCACAATTTGATATTTCATGACCTCTATTTAGTCTTTAAAATGCGTGGTTCAGTTTTCTCTTAGCCCTTCTGTACTCTTCCTTCTCCTCTTTCCGTCCTAAGTTGCCTTCCTCCTAGTCGCTGTTGCTACCACTACCTACGTATGCGATAGGTTAAACGAGATGGAATTTTTTTGAGGATTATTTTTTGTGGTTTGAGCCTTTAAAGTTAAATATTGATGTAATTACTGTGTTTTTGTAGAGTAATGAAGTGTTGGGTTGTAACTGAGGCAATTTTGTTAGCTAAAACTTACTTTGATTCAGGTTCTACTCATCGGCAGATATTTTTTCACTGCTGTGTGGCACACATTCTTCAAATTGTAGCATAGACATTCCAAGTTATAACAGGCAGAACTCTTTTCTCCACAAAATACTTTGACATTCATTAACGAATCACTCCCAGCTCTTCCTCAATTCTCTTGTCCATCAAGTTAGCAGTGGGATAAGACTCACCTTTTTATGCCTCATGCATTCTGACATGTTGATGCGTGATTAAGGCAGTTTGGTTTGTTAAGAGAGAGCTCTGGGACAGGGACAGTGGGGAGTTGGAGGGAAGGAAGGAGGGAAAAAACAGTGAATGTTAAATCTTTCACTTACAAAAGCTGTGACCTTGCACAACTCACTTAGCTTCACAAATCCTCTTCCCCCAAGTGCGTGTGGATATTCGACATCTCCACCCCCATGCCTGGTGAGGAACGGATGGGTATTACCAGCCAGATTCTTGGACCATTGTTGTACAGAGTGAGCAAATGAGTAAGGAAGAGAGGAAAATCCTTTTCATTGAAGAGGTCAGGTTGATAGTTGAGGAAAAGAGAAGAAAACATTCAGCATGTGGGAGGATGAGAAATAAAAAAATTCCTCTGGAGATTCTTGTGAGAGAGATTGAGAGCAGATACACTTATATGACAAATATGACTTTTAGGGGGATTGATGGTGAAAAGGATTTTAAGAGATTTTTATTTTCTGTGCATAACCTTGCTTTGGGACTTTTCTAAGAGTCTGCAATGAATATATAAATTACCTCTCTATTTTTTTGATTGTCAAATTGGTGTTGCTTTGGCCATGACACCACGTTATGTCTGGGCCACAAAGTTGAGCAGCTTTTTAACCAGTTACATATGAAAAGAGGTGCAGAAGAAAGGGAAGAAATAGGTGTTGAAGATCACATTATTTCATTTGACCCTCACAGAGCCCTGCAAGGCCGGTAACATTGTCCCCACAGATAATTCAATAATGCCTAGAAGACTAAGGATCCTAACCTAGGTCTGACTCCATTAGATTTTGCTTTGCAAATGGAATATGCATATCAATTGCTTAGGTTCACTCATTATGCAAAGCTGTTGGATAAACACAGATATTTCCATTCTTAAATGGCATGATGTTTAACACATTATCTGAAAGCAAACTGACATCATAAAGTATAATGCAAATTTTGCATTATGATAAATACAAAATTGGACTTCAAAGAAAGCTCATGATATGAGAGATGACAATTTGATCTATGCCTTCAGGTAAGGTGAGGAATGTTGAGGACCAAGAGCGTATACATGGCTTACATTTCTGGGGTAGTGAGAGAGATGTAGAAGCAGCATCCATCAAACTCGCATAGGTTTTGATTGTAGAACAAAAAGGATAAAAATGTATTAGAAATTGAGCAAGCTTTCCAGTGTAACTAAAGGTAGCAGTGATCATATTCCTGTCCTACTGTAACCTCTTTTTGCCCTACTGCAACCATCAGACTCATATATTCAGGAATTAGTGAGAAATTAAGGGGGAAACACTTTATATTTTGTGATGTTCTGAAAAGCCTCTTCTGATGATGCTTTAAATTGTAAATGAGTGAATTTTGCTCATTATTGTTGTCAGGGGCTCAGCTGAGCTGGAAGAGAGAGAGAGAGAGAGAGAGAGAGAGAGAGCGCGGAGCTGCCAGGTGTCAGAGTAGCTGATTAAAGCAACAAACCAAAAATGAAGGAGTTAAGCCTTTAAAACTGTGATAGTATAAGCAGGATCCAAAACCAGAGAAAGCGCCGACTCCCCCTGTTCCATTTTCCCAACAGAGGTGGAGAGTCAGGGAGATCAGCACAGACATGAGGGTTGTGGGGGTCGTGTCTCACTGCTGAGGGAGCCCCAAATAAAATGCTCTGGCAGTTTTATGGACCTCAGGTTGGGGAGAGAGCAACAGTGAAGGGCTAGGAGTAGAAAAATACTGGGTACTGAGTCAGAGTGGAGTCTTCAAAGTTTCCCCTACCTTCCCCATCAGGAGGGCTCAGCAGGGGCACCTGAAGAAGACCTCTGCCCAAGGCCTCAGGTAAAGAGACAGAGGAATGAAGTTGCCTGGACTAAGGATGTCAATATGTGAAAGAGCATGTCCTACGAGTGAGGGATGGGGGGCGGAGGGATTGCTGAGTCCCCAACTGCAACTCCCTCCAGACTGTGCACCGAGACTGCTGTGGGGACGGCAGCCTTCCCCCTTGAGGCCTGCCAGGTAAAGCCCTTGTCATGGCCTACAGTCAGGCCTGGAAAGTTACACATCGGTTTTTAAGCAGGAGCTGGACTCCCCAATTATCTTTATTGGTGAACTTTTCTGACCTTTAAATTTACAGAGTACCAATAATCTTATAACCGTAAGGAGGAAAATGTAAGAACCTTTGCACTCTTTTGCAAGAAAACAGACAACATTGCTTTGGCTATTTAATTGTTTTTTTTCCTCCTTTCCTGACACAAAATTCTCAAAATTTCTGCAGCCAGCCATCATTAAGCCGCAGCTGTTGCTGCTGCTCCTTCCTCATCTCTCTTCTCCCTCCTCTTCCTCCTTTTTGTGGACTTTTAATGGGGAAAGTAATCATTTTAGAAAATTTGGCTTAAAATTTTGTATGTGCCGATGTGTAAACACATACTGTTTTAAAATGAGAAATTAATATAAATCGTTTGTTATAATATTAATTAGAGTATCCGGAATTAAAAATGGGAAATATGGTTTGTTTTTCACTATTGTTACAAGTTGCAAATTGATCATTGGAGGCACCATCCTAATGTCTCAGACATCAAGAGAATATTTTTATTTCCCTTTGCAGGATAGCATCTAGCATATTTTGGATTCTACAGTAGTGAATATCTTATTAGAAGATGTGAGCATCGTGGTTTGGTTTGCAAGATACACAAAATGTCCTGGTTCAAATCGCAAGTGTTTTGTATGTTAATTTTTTATTTTTTCACAAGCATTGTCATTTGTGACATTTTTATTCTTATAGTAGAATAAATTCTTTTTTATTTGACCTTGAAATGAGTGAAAGTTTTGTGAAACTGACAAAGTTCTCATCTTTTTTCCTCCTGTGTTGAGCCTACTTTTCAGAGGGCTATTTATCTTTTTTTCTTCCCTTCTCTTTATTTTTTGGAAGGATAGGGGGATTGTGTAGATGAAGACAAGTTACTTTTATAAAGGAGTAAGGCAGAAGCAAGACAAAAACTCCACCCTGTTGGGGATAGCCTTTCATTTGTTTTTCTAATTCCAACCACTAAAATTCATCTTTAATTTTAAATATATTATCTATACTAGTATGAACACTGTGAAGGAATTTTGTGGATTGAATGTGTGCCATGTCCGCATACAGTTTCCCTGGTTGTAAACATGATAAAATTATCAATGAAACTCTAATTTGATCCTGAAGTGAAGGGATGTTGTCCAATGAATCATTTGTGTTTGTAGGAGGCAACGTTGTAGCTAATAGAGCAGGAATGGGACCCAGATGTTTTCAGAAAAGTTGGTTGCACTGGAGGCAAGGAGCATTACCTAAAGTGTAGGCGGCCATATGGAAGTGAAGGTTGGAAACATCCCATTACAAGTCATATATCACTGAGCTGACAGCAAGGGTTTCAGCTTGTTTTTATTTAAATCATGAAAGCAGCTGCTCAGCTGTCTAGCTGTATTAAATTTAACCCCCTTTCCTAGCAATTGAATTCAGTAATTTATGCAATTTTGATTGGACCACTGCATAAATATCATTTGGAGAGCTTTCACTTATTCTTGTCCCTTAAATTCACATCCAGATCCGTGATTGGCTAATTTTTCTCCTGAATGAGAATGCTTACAGATAATGCACCTGGCTGAGTCTATTAAGGCAAATCACAGAGGAATACTGTAATTTCAGCTTTGGCAGATAATTGTTATGGCAAAACATGAAGAAATGCCAGATAGTTTTTTAAATGATCTTTTATATCTCTTGGTATCATTTACTTATTTTGTTTCCTTCCTCTTTTTCTCTTAGTGACTTGCTCTTTCACTTCTCTGTCCAACATGCATTTCCAATATGTGATTCTGCCTAACTCTTAATATTTAATTTTCTAGTTGCGCATTCTGGCCGTTTTAGTTGACCCTTTCACAACTGTCTTCCAGCCCTTTCTCCTCAGTCTTTTTTTTACCTCCCTTTCATTGTGTCTCTCTTTACTTATACTCAGCCTTCCTTTAAACCCCTTTCCAGTTTTATAGCTTGTGGGGTTGGTTTTAATTACCTTTTGTTGAGCTCTATGTATCTTTTGGGATGTTCCATGCCCTCCATGAAGTCTGTTTTGTCAACATTTGGAGAGCCTGAAACTGAGGTTTTGGCCACATGTGCCTCAAGCTACCTGTTAATTTAAGATATATTTTATCACTTGCCCACCAAAGTAGAGACTTATGCTATTGCCTGTTGGAAAAGTATAGACTTTAATTTCCTGTGGAAAGAAACACTATGGAAAGAAACACAAGTTTTATCCAAAACGATAGAAGAAGCTGGTAAAATAGGGGTAAGCTGGTTCTAGGAAAAAAGGTGAAATTAAGGCAGAGTTTTTGCATTTGTCTGGATTTTTCAGGTAATAATTTAACATTCTTCCCTAACTATAATTAAGGGTCCTTCCTTGCCTTTCCTCTCTAGGTGATATTTTGTTGGAGATATTCAGTCCGAGGAATGTATTTCTTAGTTTTTACTGATTTTATAATGATGTTTTCTATTGGACTATTGTTCATGGATATGAAACTCTTCAGAAAGCGACTCTAATAATGAGTTATATCTGTAACCATCAGGATCCAATGCTTTCCCTCTAAAAATAGTTGAAAATTAAGGTTTGAGAGTAATTTAATATGCTGTTAGGTGCCAAAATGATTTGCTAAGGGTCAATGAGCAAGCTGACATTCTCCAGGGCTATTTTCTCCAGGGCTAATAATAAAGTAAAGGTCCTATGCTGAGAGAATATTTTTTTCTCAAGAGTCAATTCTACCTAAACAGAAATTTTGACCCTATATTTCCACTCTTTAAAAATGTCACATGGCCCAATAAGCCAAGTAATAGACTGGAACATCAAAGATTATTTGTTAATGTAGGACCTGCAGAAAATTATGTTGTGATTAATTTTATATCTACTATTTTCTCATTAGAAATCAACTCAGAATGTCCTTCTCAGAATTGGTGTCAGATGATAATTGCCATCTCATAGTTTAACTGACTTTTCTAAGGTCATGTCTGACACAGCCAAACCACACAGAGTCCCTGTAACCAAAGAGCAAACTGTGTGGTTTCTTTTATTAGAGATCCTCTCCTTGGTTTATGAAAATTTGGGAAAGACAAGCACAGAGTTTATACTTCAGACAAGCATCTGAGTTTATTTTACTTATTTATTTATTTTTGATTCCATCCTGCTTTCTTTGAGCAGGATTATTTTGTTTTTTATTTTTAAATTTTATTTATTGTAGTAAAAACATGAGATTTACCCTCTTAACAGATATTAAGGTGTACACTACAACATTATTAACTACAGGCACAATGCTGTACAGCAGATCTCTAGAACTTATTCATCTTGCATAATTCAAACTTTATACTCACTGAATGGCAACTCCTCATTTCCCCCTCCTCCCTGCCCCTAGCAACCACTATTCTGCTCTCTGCTTCTATAAGTTTCACTATTTTACATACCTCATAACTGGAATCATTCAGTATTTGTCCTTCTGTGATGGCTTATTTCACTTAGCGTAATGTCATCATGGTTCATTCATGTTGTTGCAAATGACAGGATTTCCTTCTTCTAAGGAAGGCGGCCCATCCTCTAAGCCAAGAGAGAAGAATGCTGGGTGAATAGTGAATATTATTCATTAAGGCTGAATAATATTGCATTGTATGTATATACTACATTGTCTTTATCCATTCATTCATTCATGGACACTTAGGTTTGTTTCCACATCTTGACTATTGTGAATAGCTGTGATGAACATGGGGGTGCAGATAGCTCTTCAAGATCCTGATTTCAATACTTTTGGATAAATACCCAGAAGTGTGACTGCTGGGTCATATAAGCAGGATTACTTTCACATTATATCTAGACACCCCAGAATCCACTGAATGGATGTTAGAACCTGAAGGAAAATAGATCATCTATCTCAGCCCCCTCATTTTCTAGGAATAAGCCAGAGAGGAGACTTAGCTAAGATCCCCAGCCCACTGTGCAACGAGCTTTCATGGGTACCTGCTGTACCCATTTACTAGGTCAGTGTGATACCTCCAAAGAAGTATAAAACAGTCTCTGTCCCAGGCAAGAAAACATGTGGCAAGTACAAAAATCTCTGGAGACAAATCCATTGTTGAAAGTGTTGATTGCACATTCTTCTCTCCTGGCTGTGCTTAGAGGATGGTCCACTACGGTCTGACATGAGTGTCATGTCTCAGGCGACTGGCTAATCTCCTTCACCCCAGACTATGCCAACCTATTTGCTCCAAGAACCTACAATAAAAGCTTCCTGAAAGTATGGATCACACTGTCTTGTTCTCTGTTGGATTCCTGGTATCTAGAAAGTTTCTGGTAGTTGGTAGGTGTTCAATGAATGCTCACTGAAGGGATGAATGAATTCTAGTATTCCTTGAAATTGGTACAGTTCCTGACACAGAGTAAGCTCTCCTATATTTGCTGAATTAGTGGATAAATCTTTTCAACTGCACTGTGAGCTTCTTTTTTTTAAATTGAAGTATAATTGATATACAATATCCTATTAGTATCAGGTGTACCTCATAGTGATTCGATATTTAAATACATTATGAAATGATGACCATGATAAGTCTGGTTACCATCTGACACCATACAAAGTTATTACAATACTATTGACTATATTCCCTATGCTGTACATTACATCCCCATGATTTATTTATTTTATAACTGGAAGTTTGTACCTCTTAATCCTCTTCACCTGTTTCGCCCACCCTCCCAACTCCTCCCCTCTCTGGTAACCAGCAGTTTGTTTTCTGTATCTATGAGTCTCTTTCTGCTTTGTTCTTTTGTGGGTTTTTTTAGATTTTTAGATTCTACATATAAGTGAAATTATACAGTATTTGTCTCTGTCTGACTTATTTCACTTAGCATAATATCCTCTAGGTCCATCCAGTCTGAGTTTAGATATGGATCTAGTCCAGTGATATTTAAAGAGTGCATATCAGATGTTATGAAAGGGTAATATAGAGCTCAAAGATCTGCTTTTTGAATATCCTCCAGACTCAGGTTTGATAACATTTTAGCCAATAAAATCTGATGTGAGGAAGGCTGGTTTTTATTAGGGCAGAGGATAAGCAGGACTGAGGCAAATAAAGCCAGGACAAACTTTGGTTACATTTACACATGTGAACTATGCCATGAGAAACCGCATATCACAATAGAGCTGACTTGTCTCTTTCATTCGTTCACTAAATATTTATTGAGAATGTCCTACGAGTCAGATGGTGGGCTGGGTGCCTAGATGCCCAAGTAAGAGAACTATGGAAAAAAACTGTCAAGAAAAAGCCAAGTTTCACAGAATGAATATAAGAATTTGGATCAATCAGTTTAACCAGTACTCAAATAATTAAGAAGATGCATTAAAATATTTGCTATGTCTGTGCTTGTCTTTTCTGAATATTTCATAAACCAAGACATATTTATTTAATCATATGAGCAAGAAATGACCTTAGGGATGAATATGTTGAGATTTTATTCAGAGCTAGTATGAATAACAATTCTAGTAGAAGCTAAATAACCTTAGCAATTATTAAAAAAAACTTTCAACAAAAAACATTAGATTGCCTTTTTCATCACTCAGATTGACATATATTTTTAAAAACAGATAACACCAAGATTGGTGTGAGTGTAATGAGATGCACATACCATTATACTTCTGGTAGGATTATAAATTTTTACACAATTTAACAAGGGACTTTGGCAATATGTATTGAGAAATTTAAAATATTTGTAGTCTTTGATATAGTATTTCTGACCACAAAAACATATCATAAGAGAATACAATGATTATCTGATGGATTTTTGTACAGAGATTACCATCACATCGTTATTTATAGAGCTAAATTATTAGGAGCATATGGAATGCTCAGTTTTAGGGAATGGATAAAAATTATAAGCATTCATGCAGTGAAACACTACACAATCCTGAGAATCTTATTTTTGAAGAATATATAATCACATAGAAAAATGTTCACATTGTGTTAAATAAAAAATGTACCAAAGTATTTAGTATAATTTTGATATGCACTGATTAAGAAAAAGAGAGATAGAAACACAATGAAATAAAAAAAAATTGAAGGAATTATACCAAATGTTCATAGTGTCTCCTCAAACCTTGTCCTGTACTCCTGAATTAGGATTTTTATTTTTGTTTTTATAATATTCTTACTTTCCAATATTTCCAAAACCAATGTGTATATTTTTATTATACTCCAAAAATTAAAATAGTGGGCCAGCCCTGGTGGCCTAGTGGTTAAGTTCAGTGCGCTCTGCTTCAGCTGCCCAGGTTTGGCTCCTGGGCATGGACCTACCCCACTCATCAGTGGCCGTGCTGTCGTGGCAGCTCACATACAAAACAGAGGAAGATTGGCCACAGATGTTAGCGCAGGGTGACTCTTCCTCAGCAAAAAAATAAATAAATAAAATTGAAAAAATAAAAAAATAAAATATTAAAAACCTCCCAATATTACTAGATGTGTACTGTGAAGCAAAAATTTTTTTTTAATTTTGTAGATATAATTGGACCCTGTTACTAATACCATCAAATTTGCTAACTGCTTTGATACTATTCATGACACATTTCCCATGGACAGTCCTATCTAATTCGTTAGAGTTAGGAAAGGAAAGTGGTGCTCCGCCAAACAACAGAGGAGAATTTTCAAGCATACAGAGTTCCAGAGGCGTAGGGTGATGAAGAAGAGACTCAAGTTGGTTAGAGGTCAAAGATTTGGCCACAGTATGCACTTCCAAAGAACAGTGTGGCTCTGAAATCTTTTTTCCTTTTATTTTACTCTTTGCTAGAACTTTTGGAAGCCTCTCGATAGAGAAATGCACCATACCGCCTTAGAAAGAGCAGCTCTCTGACTTCTCCATTTAATTTAGATCTGTGTTTCATTCTTATTACTCATACATAATAATCCTGATACATATCAACATGAATAAATGTTATATATCAAAGGTTCATCAAAATAATACTTCAAATAATAGAGTTTCTATTTGACAGCCTGAAGGTGTGATTTCTCCAGCTGTGTTTGCTTAGAACTCATATTTTTAGCACATTTCTCAATAAGGCTGCTGATGGAAACAGTTTGCATATTTGCATATTCATGAGTTATTTTACCATTTATCAGGAATCAATTAATTGTACAGATCTCAATAATTCAAATGCCATAACATTGCTGTTCCTCTACAGTTAAATGTAGTCATCATTACAATAAATTCTAAATGGGTGAGGGCAGATATTAATTAAGGATAAAGAAAAAAATGTGTACGGGCTGGCCCGGTGGCTTAGTGGTTAAATTCATGTACTCTGCTTTGGCAGCCTGAGGTTTGCAGGTTCGGATGCCAGGCGCAGACCTACATACAGCTCATCAGGCCATGCTGTGGCAGTGTCCTACATACAAAATAGAGGAAGATTGGCACAGATGTTAGCTCAAGGCCAATCTTCCTCACCAAAAAAAAAAAAAAAATGTGTGCTTCAGTGAAAACCTACAGATTGTCTAGACTCTTAGAAAAAGCCTTTTCAAGTATCAGATTCTTATTGAAGGTAAGCTATTTTACAACTCTATAAATTATAGATACCTGATAGCAAAGTAAAATAATTCTTATCTGTAGACATGTAAATTCTGTTCTGTCTAGCCTCCCAGCCCCGCATGACAAAAATCAATTTGGTCTCATAGTGCACATTCATTTTAATATTTTGTAAATGTGCCTGTTCTTAACATTCTCTTTTGAACCAGTAATAAGATCTGCCTGGTTTCCTCACTGAGTACAATCTTTAACAAATGTTCATTCTTACATCTATATGAGATTCACTTTTTCTCTGAAAATTATCTTTTTCTGAAAAAAGAAAGTAGTCATTTTCTACTTGAAAATATGGTGGAGGATTTCAATATAACATAATGATATCACTTAAACTATCATTTTATCAAAAATTTTATCTGCTAATTGTATCTTGGAAATCAGATAATAGTATTTCTATTAACACTTAGTAGCAATACTAAATTGAACAGGCATAATGATCAAATTAGAAATACCAATTACTGTGACATTTTGGATTTTCTTCACATCTTCTAGATTTTGGCAGGAACTGATTTCAATATATTCTCAAAATTGCCTTTTGGTCATTTTAAAATTTGCAAAGTTATTGGATTCTAACTATTATGCTTCATCTATGCCCACAAGATCTTAAAGTGGTGTTTGAATTAAATATAAAATTTAACCAAATGCAATGATTGATTCTTGAGTATATCTGGGTTACACACACACCAGTGCACTTGCACACACATGCATATTTGAGATATTTGGAGAAATATGAATTTGACTTATATATTAGATAATTATTTTATCGATATTAAATTCTTTGCAAGTGATGATATTTTTGTAATTATATAGGAGAAAGTCCTTGTTCTTAGGAAATAAATACTAAGGTTTATAGGGCTAAAATTTCTTGCTATTTGTAATTTCAAGTGTTAAGAAGTGTTTATAGACAGAGAAAGAGAAAGAAAGATGGGGGAAGCACATATGACAAACTATAAACTTACGTGAAAGATATGAAGATGTAGAGATATTCATAGTACTATTCTTTCCATTTTTTTGTAGGTCTGAAAACTTTCCTAATAAGAAGATGGGGAAAATTTACCATTTATTTAACAAATTAAGAGGATAAGTTAGTGGATGTAACCATTACCTCTATAATGAAGTATCCAAGTAGGGTTGCTAATAACTACTGACCGTTTCTAATCATTAGCCAAATAGCAAGTTGAAAAAGGGAGTTAACACAGAGAAAAGTTTTTGCTTTAAGAGAATATTTGGGTCAATGTTAAAAATCACCAAATCCCAACTCACTCCCTCTCTTTCTCTCTCTCTCTCATTTTCTTTCTTCTCCTTTATTTTATTTTCAAAATATTTTGAGCCTTTTGTCTAAGTTTGCTGTTAAGTAAGGTGAGTCTCAGGTTATTCTGGTTTCGAAAATCAAAAGTTGAGGCTACTTTTCAGATATCTGTAAACTAATTAATTGTTTGTTTTCAGATACCTTCCAAAATATAATGGGCTTATAACATTAATAATGTTTTTTTCCAAAATGCTTTAATAGAGTGACTAAAAAGTAGCAAAACAGACCAATTTGAAGCTTACATTTTGTCGTCTCCTCCAATGATAGTATTTCAGACCAAAATACCTCAAAGGAAAACTGCAGGAAAGATTAGAGGTTTTACTCTTCAAACTGAATAATTATAAGACAATTTAAGCTGTCTATATATTTCTTTTTTGTAAAGTTTGAGATAATTTGATAGTAAAGAGGGTAATGCTTTATAAATATTAAGAATCTTTGACTTTTAGATTGACAGAAATTGTTATGAAATTGATGAATCTGCACAACATGTATCTAGTAATCACTCAGAGATACTGCAAAAGAGGTAAAACTGTTTCTTGTATTGAGTTTCTCTCCAGAGGGAGGGAAAGTGGCTATTTCTTGAAAGAAGTAGATGCTTAAATTTAATTTTATGGATAGCGTGTTTAACATTCAACTGCACAATAGTTTAACAAAAAAAAGAGCTCCCATATGTTCATTCTCTCTTTAAAAGGAATTCCACAATTTATTTTCAGTATGCCTGCACACAAAGACAAGGTAGCATATCCAACTCCTCAGTAAGGAGAAAAAATATCAAAGTTGACTGCTATGAAATCAAGACTCTGTATTTGATTTTTTGGAGGAAAGAGAAGTATGTGTATGGCTGCCACTATTGCCCTTTGTCTCAGCAAGGGAAATAAAGAATTCAAAGAGAAAAACAAGGCGGAAGTTTTTTTTTAATCATGTCATCTTTTTCCTCCCTTTCTGTGATTATGATGTAGGTAAAGTTGTTATTTCATGAAAGGCATCTCTGCAGCAGTCAGCATTATCAGCCAGATTCCAAAGTTTTGATAGATGACTTACAAGAGCTGAGCTCTAGCTCAAGGAGCTGACAGATGGACTTTACTTCCAGAAGGGTTGGAATAGATTCATGGAAATCACCCTGTAACTCTGATCCGACACACATGGCCTCAATATCCAGAAGCCAAATAGGGGCCAAATGATTCTTCTACATTTTCTATTGGCCCGGTACCAAGGAGGCACACTGATTCAGAAAAATACAAAAAGAAGTTTATCCAATTCACCTCTCTCTCTTTGTAATCTTGGGAAGATATAAAACAAAACTAAGTTATTAAAAATTCCAATATCTTAATTTTGTTTTTGCCATTCTCTCAAGTCTGTTGAATGATTTTCTGGTTTTCATTATTTTATAAGATTTATGAATATCATCACAGAAAATGGGATCATTATAAGCCTACATATCACTTTGAACACCTACTCTTTAAAAATTAGACTAATTTTATTTCAAGGGATGGATGTTATAAATCATATATGATGATGATAATAATAATAATTAGTATATATTGACATCAATCAATAGCCAGTTCTAGGCTTAGCTTTACAATCAGTTCTAAAATTTAAACATTTAAAAAAAAAGTTAATTTTCTATTGAAATAAGTTGTAAATCCATACTTAATGAAGAATTTCTGGATTAATACCATATATTATTATTACATACATTGTAATGTAATGCATATAAAGACTAACTTTGATATGTACAAGATAGATGTCAAGTACTTTAGAAGGAAACAAATTGGATTTGGTATTTTTCCTGGCCTTAAAGCACAGTTGGTAGGTACATAAGATACACAATAACCATCATAGCAGAAAGTAAGTAGTAAATGCAATAAAAGAAATTAGGAAAAAAAGATTCTGAGGGTTTTGAGGAGGTAGAGATTCTATATCATGGAGAATTGAGATCATGGAAGATTCCATGAAGGAGGTAACATTGTGGCCCACCTTGAAGGTTGGGTGGGATTTAAAGAAATAAGGATTGGAGAAGAAGAGAATTAGAGAGAATGAGCATGAAGAGAGCTGTACAACAGGAAAGATCTGGGGCATATTCAGGAAACATGTAATAAGCTGTCTGGTTTTTCTGGAAATGTCAGGAGATTATCAGGAGAGCATATAAATATTTTCTTATGTATGTACTCCTTGGGGAACTCATTTACTCTCGTGGTTTCATCCCCTAAAATCCTTTAAATCCATCTTTTTCTCTCTATCCCCACAGCCAATACAAGTCTAGATCTAGCCACTGTCATCATCAGCTTACTGAGACAGTGTCCTAACAGGTCTCTCATCCAGTTTGCCCGTCTCCATCCTCCACACCACAACCAGGTGCTTATGAATGCATCCAATCACTCCATGATGAAAACCCCTCAAATGTCTGCCCTGTCCTATACAAGCTTCATCTCTCTCTACTCTTTTCTTGTGCTTCTGGGATTACACCTCTCTGCATGTCTCTTAATCCTTCCAGAGAGTGGTCTTTTTTTCTCCCTAGATTGTTGTATCTGTCCCCAAAACTTTCCTTCTCCTTTATTCAACTAGCAAACTCCTTTTTATCCCTAGTGTCTGAATTTAAATATCAGTTCAATCATGCAACCATACATTCATAAATACTTAGTTGAGGAGGTACTGTGTTCCAGGCACTTCTTTCTTCCCAGACACTTTCCATGATCTCCCAGACTGGATTGCATGCCTCTACTACACACAGACCCTGTATTGTAATTGTCTGTGCAGCAATCTGTATTATCTATTCTAATTCAAATCCCGTAAGAGTAGAAATGGCCTGGTTGGTAAGTGAGCCATAATAAATAATTATTTGCTGAATAAATGTTTTAGTTATCACCTTTAGAGTAATGATTATTGTATATAACTCAGGCATGGAGGTAATCAATACAAATTTAATCAATAAATTAATGAATTTATATTACTCTTTCTCTTACCAAATATGATTCTGCCAGTTTCCTGATTTGAATGATCTTCTACTCAATTTATCTCACATATTTTAAACTTTTGTAACGGCAATCTCCCACTAAGTCATCAAATGAGATCTCCATTCCTCAGTCCCGTCTTGAATAACCCCCATAGAAAGACTTCTTTTTCAATTTTTCTTTAACTCTCAAACGTTCAAAGAGAGTCAGGCCAACCCCTTCTACAAGGTTGACTGTGGTCTCTACACTCAACTGTGTTAGTTCTCTCCACCTCAGGTCCAATCTGGTGCTCAGGTCAGCAGGAGCACCACTTCTACCCGGAAGCTATCCTGAACTTTCACAGGTCTTGTTCAGTCTCTCTTTTTGTATTTTAATTTTAAAAATAATTTTACACTATAATTTTTTTCCAAAAATACACAAAAATAAAACAAAAATTAAAAATACCTGTGTTTTAATACTAACCAAAGTTTATCAGAGTTAATGTGTTTTAAGTTTATTTTTTCAGTTTTATTGAGGTATAATTGACAAATAAAATTGTAAGATATTTAAAGTGTACAACATGATGATTTGATATACATTGCAAAAGGATTCTCCCCATTGAGTTAACACATCTATCATCTTTTTTTTTTTCTTTTTTTGGTGAGAACAGTTAAGTTCTACTCTCTTAGAAAATTTCAGTTGTACAATACAGTGTTATCAACTATATTTCAATTATACAATACAGTGCTATATAGTATATAACTATCATTATATAGATAGCAACTATAGTCACCCCGTTATACATTAGATCCTGAGACCTCATTCATCTTATAACTGAAAGTTTGTACACTTTTACCAACTTTTCCCCTATTTCCACACCCCACAGCCCCTGACAACCACTTTTTCTACTCTCTCTTTCTATGAGTTTGACCTTTTTTGGTGTTTTTAGATTCCACATAGAAGTGAAACCATGCAGTTTGTCTTTATCTGTCTGGCTTATTTCACTTAGCATAATGCCCTCCAGGTTCATCCATGTTATTGTGAAGGACAGAATTTCCTTCTTTTTTAAGGCTGAATAATATTCCATTGTGTGTGTGTGTATATATATACACACACACCATATTTTCTTTATTCATTCATCCGTCAACACTTAGGTTGTTTCCATACCTTGGCTATTATGAATAATGCTGCAATGAACATGAGAGTACAGATATCTCTTAGAGACAATGATTTCATTTCCTTTGGATATACATCCAGAAGTGAGATTGCTGGATCCTATGATAGTTCTATTTTTAATTTCTTGAGGAAGATCTATACTGTTTTCCACAGTAGCTGTACCAGTTTACATTCCCACCATCAGTGCACAAGTGTTCCCTTTTCTCCACATCCTTGCCAGCATTTGTTATCTCTTGTCTTTTTGATAATAGGCGTCCTAACAGGTGCGAGGTGATATTTCATTGTGGTTTTGATTTGCATTCCCCTGATGATTAATGATGTTGAACTCCTTTTCATGTACCTGTTGGTTATTTTTATGTCTTCTTTGGAAAAATGTCTATTCAGATTTTCTGACCATTTTTTAATTGGGTTATCTGTTTTTTGCTAATGAGTTGTATGAGTCTTTTATATATTTTGGATCTTAACCCTTATTAGATATGTGGTTTGCAAATATTTTCTCTCATTTCGCAGGTTGCATTTTCATTTTGTTGGTGGTTTCCTTTGCTGTGCAGAAGCTTTTTAGTTTAATGTAGTCCCACATATTTATTTTTGCTTTTCGTTGCGTTTGTCCAAAAAAACTCTTGCCAAGACCAGTGTTAAGGCGCTTACCCCCTATGTTTTCTTCTAGGAATTTTACAGTTTCATCTCTTACACTCAAGTCTTTAGTCTATTTTGAGTTGATTTTTGAATATGATGTAAGATAGGAGTCCAGTTTCATTCTTGTTCATGTGGCTATCCAATTTTCCCAGCACCATTTACTGAAGAGACTATCCTTTCCCCCTTGAATATTCTTGGCTACTTTGTTGTAAATTAATTGACCATATATGCGTGGGTTTATTTTTGGGCTTTTCTGTTCCGTTGATCTATGTGTCTGTTTTTATGCCAATACCATATTGTTTTGACTACAATAGCTTTGTAATATAGTTTGAAATCAGGGAGTGTGATGCCTCCAACTTTGTTCTTCTTTCTCAAACCAATGTTTTGCTATTTTGGAAGTTATATGTTTCAGTTCTTTTAGTGATTAGTCTTACATTTTAATGTTCTTAGTTGATTTAATAATGCTTTAAATCTAATCTATCTCCAATGTTATTATTGTCTAGTATTTAATTCTAACTAGTATTAAACTAGCATTTTTTTTTTAGAAAATATTATTCTTTTATTATTTCAAGGAGGTAATACATAGCCCAATATACCAAAGCAATAGGGAATTAGAGGCAGCAAATGGCCAGAGTTTTTGAGAAGAGCCTCCTGCTGCATCTCTGAGCCCCTGGCTGCCCGCAGCCCACAGCTGCTTACGTGAAGGCCAGGTCAGAGATGTGGAACTTGCTCTGACCGTAGCAGTGGACAGATGATCCAACTCAACACCCCACTGACCGAGAAAGGGTTCCGTGTGGGCAGCAGAGGCTCTGCCAGCTACACACGGCGGGCAGCGCTAAGCCTGCCATAGTCTGGTTTACATGGCTGGTGCCTTCGCAGCAGCCAGCCTCTTTCCCACTTGGTCTTCTTTCTGTGAGCCTGGAGTGGGCAGGGTGTGAATAGATCCTGAGTCAGAAATTGAGGTGAAAGACTTAGTAGTGTTAATACTCTGGGTGGGAAGACAACACTGTCTTTGAGGAGGGTGGCTGGGAGTTGGTGGAAGGATGGAAACATCTGTTATTATTGATTAATATTATTCAATCTATTATAACTAAGTCAGTGTTCACTTGCTTTCCCAAAGTCTGCACCCCACCACCCCCCTTTGTCTCTTTTTTTGTTTTCTTTTTAAAATTGCCACCCATATGTCCTTCTTGCTTTAATTTCATTCTTTCTTAAGTATAAAGTATAAATTCTTCTGTGATTTTTCAGCAATAGTTTGTGATGGGTAAACTGATTTTCTTTATCTGAAAATGCTTTCACTTTACCTTTGATCTTAAGTGACAGGTTAGCTGGTATGGTGCTATAGGTTAACACTTGATATTTAAAGAGATTTGTTTAGATTTGAAAATATTTTATTACTGTGTATTTATATTTTTCTTTTTAACAAAATATGTCTTTTGTTTCTGATTTCCCTTAAGATTTATCTCCTTGTCCTTAGTGTTTCTCAGTTTCACTAAGATACCTGTAGTTGGTTTCTTTCTTTGTTTCTTTCTTTTTAACTTTCTTGGGCTTCCTTTTGGTTCTTCAATTAAGGGATACTTGTCTTCTTTTTTTCCTTCACTTCTGAAATATTATCAGCCTTTATCACTTCTAATGTCATCACTCCACCATTCTTTTTATTTCCTCTTTCTTTCTTTGTTTTTTTTTTTGTGAGGAAGATCAGCCCTGAGCTAACATCTGATGCCAATCCTCCTCTTTTTTGCTGAGGAAGATCAGCCCTGGGCTAACATCCGTGCCCATCTTCCTGCACTTTATATGGGACGCCGCCACAGCATGGCCTGCCAAGCAGCGCATTGGTGCGTGGCGTGCGTGGCCCATCGGAACCGGCAAACCCCGGGGCGCCGCAGCAGAGCAGGCGCACTTAACTGCTTGCACCACCAGGCAGGCCCCCCATCTTCCTCTACTTTATATGGGACACCGCCACAGCATGGCTTGACAAGCCGTGCCTCAGCACGCACCCAGGATCTGAGCCCGAGAACCCCGGGCCGCCAAAGCGGAGCAAGTGCACTTAACCTCTACCCACCGGGCTGGACCCCCTACTTCCTCTTTCTTGAACTCCAATTAGACACATGTTAGATTTCTCATTCTGACTTCCACATCTCCAACTCTTTTTCATATTTTAGTTTCTATACCTCTCTCTGTGGTATTTCCATCTTCCAGTTTCCTAATTTTATTTTCTTCTGTGTATAAGTATTTTTTAACCAACTCATTGAATTTTTAATTTCAATAACCGTATGTATATTGAGATGTTTTTGTTTAGTTTACGTTTAAATTTACCTGCTATTTTTTTCTTAGTCGCTTGCTTGTTCCTCATTATTTCTATTATTTTTTTTATCTCTTTAAAAGTTTAAAAAATTCTTTATACTATCTTTCCAACTTCTCCATTACTTCTTATATTTGTGGTGTCCATTTGTTGCATATGTTAAAATCTCCCTCAGGATGTTCGTTGTTTTGTTAAATGTGTGTGTGTGCATTTAAATTTTTACTTTGAGCTCTTCCTCAGTCGGGATTGTTTTATCCCTGGGCTTCTCACGCGCTTCAGCATATGAAAGCATCTCGATGGTATTCAACATTTCTTTCTTTTAGGGCCTCAGCAATTTCATGTTACAGACTCAGTTTTATGTTATTTCTCAAGTTTGGATATCGGAACCACACCCACTTGTAGAACAAATTTGGTTTTCAGTTTCTCACAGAACACTTTCATTTTTTTCCCATTTGTAGCACAGGGTCAACTAAAAGCATCCTTGCCGCTTCTCTGGGCCAGTGTTTGTTTTTCCAGTACCTTTTCGTGGATCGGGCATCATTTAGAGGATTATCATTTCCAGCTACCACAACTCTCATAGATTCAAGGCCACGTTACGCTGCCCGATTGGAGATTAAAACTCCAGCTCTCGCTTTGTATTCCCTCCCTCTGCTGCTCTTTTCTGTCAGCATCTACTATTCTCTTTATTTCTTTTGAGATAGGGCATGTATTAGGTTTTCAAAAGGTGCGTTTCTCCAGAATTCCAATATATTTGTAGTAGACGGATGTTCTGTGTCTGGGTAATCTGTCACTCTACAGGAAGTCCTAGCCTCTTTGACAATCCGTATTATATTATCTCTATATCTATTATTATTTTATATTATTTCTTCATCACTTGGTTCTAGCACATATCTAGGAACATAATGTATGCTCAATGGGTATGTGTTGATCTGTTGATCCTGGAGCTTCAAACTCGGCAATGCAAGAAGCAACTCTTAGTTTTAGGCTTTATATTTTACATAAAAAGAAGCTATACAATAATATACCTGATTTTATCTGGCATATTCTGAATCCAATATACAATTTGATCAAACAGGATTTTTTATATTGTAATAGACATTTTTTTATCATTAAAAATTTATTATTATTATTAAATCTTATTATTACTACTATTTATAAATGATGCATATAGAATTTCACACAAAAGATTTGGCTTATTCTTTTGCCATATAAGCATACGTTAATTGTCATGGTACGAAAACAAAGCTCCCGGAATTTAAAATTACTCGCAAGCATATCCATTTGTGGCTACAGTTAAAAAAAAAGAAGAGAAAATAAAAAAAGAAATTCTGTAAAATCATAGCCATGGAGAAAGTGTAGTTTTCTAAATCCCATTTAAAATTTCCCCAGGAGAGCAGGCAACCCCTTCATGGACCTGAACAGAGATGAGGTTTGATCGCAAAGCCATGAATTCTCTTTCTGATTGCTATTTGGCCTGAAGGTTTGCTGGAAGCATCATCGTCCTAGTTAGACTGTTTTCCAGCTTTTAAATGTACTAGAGTATGATTGTATTATGTGTTGACCCTGATTTATGTTGAAAACCCAGAAACATTTTTTCCAGAAGAAGTGCTTTGTGTATGTGTGAGCCTTTGAGGCCTGGCTCCATCTGAGAGTCGACTGGCTCACCTCAGTGTACTGTTCATTTATTCAGATGGCTGGACTCTAAAGGAGGAATCTTTAAATATCCAGTGGTATTTCAGTGAAATAAATATTGTGAGGCAGATATGGGTTGTTTAAAATGTATCACTATGATGCAATATGTCAATGCTCAATTATACGTTTGCATGCACCTTAAAAAATTCTGTCTCAAGAGAAAAACTGATTGTCATAATACTGCATTTCAATTAAACCCACATCCTAGGCATTCTGAGTTCCAAATTCCTGAAACCCTCAAGTTAATGTGTTCCATGTTGTGGGGTTAATTTACATAAAGTTCTGGAGCTCCTGCTACACTGTTTCAAATCTTGGTAGCTTTGATACTCTTCATAGTGCTATACACAAATATTATAAACCAGTTTTCACACAGACAAGTTATGATTATCAGCAGGAATTAGTTTCATACCATGATCTCTAACCATATGTACCAGAACATTACCCAGACCCCCTTATTTCTGAACTTCATTTTGCAGTCCCAATAAAACACATCTGTTCCAGTGTGTGTGTTTTGAAAATTGAATGTACTAATATCATTCCGACTGACCCGGCCACCAAACTCACATGGGAGAAATCCGGTCCACAACCCAAGCTGTGTTGAGTCTTCAGGTCTTACGGGAGCTTGTAACTCACTTCACCACAGCAAAGAAAAGAATGAAGAGAGAGAAAAAGAAAAAGAAAGAAAAATAACATTTATGAATATGTATGCTTTCTTCTGATAAGAGCATAGAAAAACTCAGTCAATTTTAATGTAATTTAGTCACTATTCATCCTGGTGAAATTTTCAAGGTCACAACAGTTATCCCATTCCAGGATTCTGTCAAGTTTCTCTGCATAACTCCTGCTTCATAACAAGGGAAATCCTTGTACTAAATACTATCTGGTTCATTGCAAAGGGTCATAATTAGGTGAAGAAAAAAGTATTCAAATCTAAAATAAGTTTACTCTACTTATAACAAAGTCCTGATACATCACATTTGTTGTGACAGAATTTATATTGGATTTATTCATGTAAATGTTTGAAATAAAACTGCTGCCTGCATAGGTCTTATAGGATCATGGCTGTCAAAGATGCAGTTAGAAATAGCAAGGGACACAGAAAGCTGAGGGCAGCTAAAATATCACTTTAAAACAAAATTTTCTGTCAAAGAAGCCAAACTAAATATCCTCCTGTTTATTAAGATAAAGTGGAATGACATCATATGTGCATTTAAGCTGCTCTCAGAATTTGAAATTTACTGCTAACTCCAGGATATTCTCCGCTATCTTGTTTGACCCTCACAAAAGCAAACACATCCATTTAAGATGTACTAGGACAATAGAGGCTCAATATTAAAAATAAAAAGAGTAAACACTACAGAGAAGCAGAAACAATCTAAAGCTCATCATCCAATTATTTTCCTTTTTTTTTTTTTCTGATAAATTTTGCTACTTAACCTAAAGGCAAGATCAGTTTAAATTGTCAAACAATTACAGAGACTTTTCTTTGGTTACTTTCTTTAGTCTAGCGCAATGGCTCTCAAAATTCAGTGTGTGAAAGAATTACCATGAACGGTTTGTATACACAAAACCATGTATATTACACTATATGGGTTATTTAAGGGATTTTCTCAGGTTATTTTAACTCTAGACAAATTTTGTCGTATGTGCTAACTTCAGAAGCTAACCAAGTAGCTTCCACTTGCCCTTACTTATTTAGGAGAATTATTAACATATTTCCCCAGAACCCATAAAATATACTTTTTGACATAATTATAAACACATTTGCAGCTACAAAGACACTTTCTCAAAATTCATACTGTACTAAAGCATAATTTGTCCTTTATTCAATATTTTACATTGGTTACAAGTTTCCCCCAGATTTTTTACAATATAATAATTATTTTTAAGGATCCTAATAATAATCTCCCTCCCCCACCCTCTCCCATCTTTCTCTCTCATCAGAGAGAGAAATAATCAACAATGAATTATGGGCTACTAGATAAAAATAGTTTTGAAGGTTTCATTTTATAATTCGTTCTAGACTAAACTGTATTTTTTCCCCCAGCTTTCTTGAGGTAGAATTGTTGTTGGGTGTTTTTTGTGTGTGAGAGGAAGATCGGCCCTGAGCTAACATTTGCCAATCCTCCTCTTTTTGCTGAGGAAGACTGGCCCTGGGCTAACATCCATGCCCATCTTCCTCCACTTTATATGGAACGCTGCCACAGTGTGGCTTGCCAAGCGGCAAACCCCTGGCCGCCGCAGCAGAGCGCACGCACTTAACCGCTTGCACCACCGGGCCAGCCCCTGTATCTCTTGAACTATAAACACAAACAGGCAAAATATTTTACCTCTGAAATTTCTGTTGTCCTTAAAACTTATCACTGTGTATCAATAACTATCAAAATTGTCCTGTACTTCTTTATATTTCAGTACATACCTCTGTGAAGTTTTGTAAGAATCACTACTGTTGCTATTTCTCTGTACCTTTTTGGTAATGCCCGCTAAGTTATTTTTCCAAAGATGAACCTAGTGTGTCTTAGCTTTTTAAATTTCAGGCAGCAGAATGCCAGAAGATGAGCTTATGTCCAAGGAGAAGATTAGGGGTCCTGATATCTAAAAGTGGACAGTATGGGATCCATCCCTTCCATTCTTTGTCAGTCTCTACGTATACTCCACATGTGCGGAGAATGACTTTTTAAAAGGATTTTCCCTGTCATTTCCTCTGTTCTTTCAATTACCTTATTGTGCTAGTAATTAGGACAAGATGAAGAAGTATTTCTGATGTGTTTTTTTTTATTACAAATTTAATTTTTTCTGAGAGCTATCCTGGGAACTTTCTACCATTATAATATTGTGCTGGCCAATTCTATTATTTTTCAGATTATAGAACTGAGAATAGTCCTTAGAGATTTTCTATTTCTACTCTCTCATTGGACAAAAAAAGAAACTGTCATCCTGAGAAAATAAAATGACTGAACTATTTCAGGACAGAAAGGATGAGAACCTAGGTTTCAGGGCTCTCAGACAGTGTTTTTTCCACGGCACCAAACTTTGGAATTTTGAAGACTTTTTTATCCTCGTAATTATGGCTTTCAAAAGTGATGGATGAGAAGATCCATTGGGATGAAAGAAGGAAAATACAGAACCTCTATTTACAGTTGTTTTATCCCATCCATCTTTTAAAAGAAATGTTTTTATACATCTTATAATTTACAAATAATAATTGAAAAATTTAAAAAGTTAAATATAACGGAGAGAACTGCTATAAACTATTTTCAAAACAAAGTTTGGAAAACACTGCTGTAGAAGCTGACCTAGTATCAATAGTGACAATAATAACACAGTAGCATCAACTGAAACTACTACCATTTGTTGAGAGCTTGCATATATGAAACACTGTAATAAGTGTTTATGTACAGCATTTCAATTAATTATTCCAACAACCTTGTAAGATCATCCACGTGTTTCAGATGAAGATACTGAGGCATAGCAGCATTAAATAACTTGATCAAGATGGAACCATGATTCCAGCCCACCTCTTTTGTATTCAAAAAATACAACTGAAAACACTGAGTTATGGGTTCTTAGGACACCCTCTACTTGCTGATAAAGATGATTCACCACGTACTCATGTAAGAACCCTATAAGGTAGCTGCAGTGGATATGTTCATGACAAATGAGCTGTCAGTGGAAAATTTAGCATAACTCTGTGATTGACCTCATTTTAGTAAAACATTTTTTCTTTTGTATTTAACCACAATATTGTGAAGATAGTTCTACCTGAAGAGTTAGACATAAGATATATGCAAAAATAACAGCCTTTAGTAGATATGTTCATGGAAAACTGGGTACATCTCAGTTCTATGAATTCAGGGACTATATTGCTGACCAGTGTGTTCTGTCAACAAATGCCTGGCATAAAGCAAGAGTGTGATAAATATTTGTGTAATAAATACAACTTAACGATTCAATGTAATTTTTTGTGTGTACATTCACCTTTGGAGTAGATGCCATGCTATTTTTTCTTATGGACTCCACACCTAGCACTAAATGAATAATTAGTAAATACTTAGAATAACATAGGTATTTTTTTAAGCTTTATTAGTTTGGCAGTTGTGACCCTAATATGTTAGATTTTCCTACATTGGGTCTATCATGGAATCTTTAATAGTTTTTCAAGAGTTTTGATTGTCCAGCAAGGTGTTGTTTATAATAAAGCAAAGCAAGAAAGCAAATAAAGCAGAAAAATAACAATAATTCCCCAGTGGCATTTTTCTTACCATTCTTCTTCCATTAATGTCCCTTAAGTTTGGCCACTCTCTTTGCCGTGATATTGTCAATCCCCTAGTCAAAAAATGTATCATGCCATTAGCTTAGTTCACTCAGAATTGTCTTTACTCAGCTTTGCTTAATATATTTCTTTTTATTTAACATTTGTCAAATAAACACAGTAGCATCAACTGAAACTACTACTGAAATAACTGCTCTTATTCTTTGACATTTGTCAAAGAATATTTCAAGAAATATTACCACTAAAGAATTATCTCTTTATTTATTGTAGAATTTTTGAGGAAGATATTTTTCATTATATTGCTCAGGATCCCTCTGGAATAATATCTGTGTAAAAATAATTATTTTGAACATAATTTTAGATGTGAATACATATGAAATATCAAAACAGTAGTTTGGTAATAGGGGTGAGAGGGAGAATCATTAGAAATTATTATTTATTCCATATTTCTTGCATCACAAATAAGGAATTAAAATAAAAAAGATTTTAGGACCCCCAAAAGATATACTTCAAAAGGCTGGCATTATAAAAACTCATCCAAAACGTAGCACTCCATGTTCTTACAGAATGAGGTACCTAATGGAAATACTCCAAACAGTGATCTATCTATAATTGTGCTTACTAAAAATCGTACCCTACTTTGTAGGAGAACTGTATTTTCACAGCAATAATTATATATCCACAGGTTTAAAAGTGTCATTTTAACCTATGACCATCAATGACAAGGAGCTGGCTTGCTAAAATCTCTCATGTTCCAAATTCTATTTATAATTCATGTCTCCTTATCTGTCACTCTATGTTTTCACTTTTAGTTTATTGAATCTTTTTAGCAAGAAAAATAGCACAGTTTAATAGTCTATCTGATATCTTTATAGTACTTTACAATTTAAAATATTTGAGTCAATATTCACCATAGTCTTGTGAAAAGTTAAGGAAGCTATTATCCTCATGTTATAGAGGCAGAAACTGAAATTCTAAGTAACCTCCTGAGGCAAAATAACTTGTGGTGAGTTGGGGCAACCTAATCTTATTCATTTTCCAGAGTTATTCTGGTTTGTCTAGGATAGCTTTATGCCCCAAGTTAATTGTAATGTGTATGTGATTTATCATTCTTCGTCTATTCACTAATTTACCAATGATATTCAGATTTCCTGTCAATAACTTTGTTTTTAAATTAGCAGTTGATCCCTTTGTCCAAAACTATTTCTCTAGAATAACTTGAAAAATATTCCTTCTGCTGCTTTTATTCAGGAGCATTTGTTCTTTGAAAGAGTCTAATTTAAAACTCATACCAACCAATATATACCACCATCCTAGAGGAAAGAAAATTATGGCAAAAATACTAGATATATTATTTATATATTGAAGACATATTGAAGACAATTGGCATAGCCAAAGATCATTTTTGTGAATCACTGAGGTAAAAATAAATGAGAATCTTAAAGTAAAAATTAAACGCAATTCTGTTCTTTGTCACAGGAACATCACTTTGTTATTCAAGAAATTGAATAGTCACCTGGGAATATAGATAACTGAAGCTCTGATTCAGTTCTTATGATGTTTATTTAGATTCTTGATCTAATATGTCAAATATAGGAATATTAGTTAGTTATTTAAATCTTTCAATTTTCAAATATCAGATCCAAAAAGTGGATTTATATTTTTTTAAGTCAGAAAACTCATCTTAATTAGAATGTAAATCAATATGTTCTTTCGGTTTCTGGACCTGATATCAGTATAAACAGAGGACTTTATGTAATATTTCATTAATATACTTTCTTGGATATTTTACATATATTCAGAGTTTAAAATAGTATTTTTGAATATATGTGAATTAAAAGGAAAATTTACTATAATGCAAATGGATAACGCAAAATCTGATTTTTCGCCTGGGTTGTGGGAAAAATAAGACATCAATTAAATTAAGTGCACATTTTGACCTTGTTTCATAAAGAGAAAAAAAAAAAAAGATTCTTGCCCCTGAAACGTGGAAATTTCACATCTTTCCTATTCTCTCTGTATAATTTGAGCTCTTTCCCAGCAGTTCATGATATCATATTTCCTTTAATAACCTTTACTCTCATAATTAGCCATTATTATTACTATCATCATCGTCGTCATCGTCGTCATCGTTATTATCATTATTCGGAGCAGAGGAGATATAAGGTGTTGGTACAGGCTCACACCTTTTTTATAGCTTAAAAGCAAGAAAATATGCTCTTTAAATATTTGTAGTGTTTATGTAATCAGTACCTACATTGCCAAGGCTTATTGAAAACAGCTGGGTGCCTGCTGCCTGCCTCCCCCTTTGTTGGAACTTTTGCCAGAACAGGTAGTCAAAATGGAAAGTAAGGGGAAATTCAGGCATCTGGGGTGTCTCTCAGGAAAGCAGCTGTGGCTTCCTTAGGAAGCAGTCATTGTTTCCCATCAGCCAAGCCTCTCTATACCCTTGGGTCCAGTTCTGGCATGGCTGGCCTAGTAGGATGCAGTTTATGACTAAGGACTTATGCGAGAAACCAGTTGGGCAGTTGCATCTCTGGCAGAACATTGAGAGAAATCCCCCAAGCTGCAAGCCATATGTGGGCTGTCAGCCTTCTATTTAGCCTACTCTGGGAGGTTCCCGTTTACTGGGGCTCTCACCATCCCTTTGACACAAGCAAAAACATTACAAAGGGATCTTTTCAAAACATATCTTTCCAAGATATACTGTCCTGTTTTTAAAACCAGACATCACTATTATTTCTGTAAACGTGGCATTTTTTTCCCCAAAAAATGAACTCATTTTTTGAGACTTGTTTTGTTTCCTAGATAGTAAGCAAGTACAAAGTACAAATTTTTTTAACAGCATGCAAAAAATCCTGGATTAACAGTGTTGAATCGTTTTCTGCTTTCGTAAACATATGCTCTTCCAGATATAAATTTTTGTACGTGAAGTACCAAAAATATTATCCATGTGAGACGACCTAGGCTCTTGATTTCTGTCAGAGAGATGTCAGGAGCTGGCTTTTGCTACGTAGGGTACATTGAAAATCAATATGCTGTTGTGATGGATTATTTGGCAGGGTCCGCCTCTCATTTACCATGAAAATGGCATTTTGGTGGATTAAGACTGAATGGTTTTCTTGGTAATTTTTGTTGAAACAAAGCTCTGATTTTAGAATGTAAATGCTTTAAATTTCAGTAGTCAGAAATAAAAGGATATTAGAAAGGTGTAGTGTTTTGAATTTTAGATTAAATATCATGTTTCTCATCATTACAGAGAGTTCTGTTAGGACACTTAAAGACCATGATTAATCCAGCAACGTTTTATTCAAAAATCTTTAGTTTCAAAACATACTGGATATGAGGCAAACAATTTTGTGCCAATGTTAGGCATGCTCAGGAAAATTAAATGAAATTTTATTTCAAGTTGTAGCTAGAACTGATTTGCAGAAATATCAAAGTACAAAAAAGAAATTTAATTAATGTATTTTTAAATTCACTGATCTATCTTATAGCTCAAAAAAAGTACAGTCATAGTTTTTAGAGCAAGGGGTCAGGTTATTTTTAATGGTTTTGCCCATCACTAATTTTAATACATATAAAAAGTTTCAACACAGAGTCAAACTAGGTAATATTCATCAAGTGCCTTGTTACTTTTTCTATTCTTATTTTATTTCCAACTTTATAAAAGCTAAAACACACTTCCCTTAAAATTTTTAGTTGCCCTGATTTATTTTCTTTCTCACATTTGTAAAAAGTAAAGAATGTGAGGCTCCATGCTAAGTATAAGAGGAAGATTATGAGCATAAAAAGATTCTTTCAATAAAGTACACCTTTCCTAAGATATTTTTCCCAACAGAATGGTCAACATTCACCCTAATGGTCTTTCTCACAAGTGATATTTGGTCTTGTATTAATTTGACCTTATTGCAACTCTCTCTCCATGTCTCCATATTATTTTTTCTTTTCTAATTCAAGAAAAAGTTCTAAAAAGTCTTGCCCTTCTATAGTATTAAGAACTTGAATGATTAGAAAAATATAAGGTCAGGCTTCAACTTTGACAAGGCACGTTTTCTGGCCACCCTATGGAGATAAATCATGTCTAACCAGCTTTGGTTGTCTGTTTAGTTTTTCTCTATGTGTTAGTTGTGGTAAGCAAGGCATTTCTTTGTACCTGTCCTTTTGACAAACTTCAAACCAAAACAAAATAAAAAAAAAGCTAGCCTGGAAAAAACTAAGAAGGAAGCCCGGATATTGAGAGAATGTGTGTTAAAATATTTAGAAATTTTCCAGGAAATCGATATAAATCAAAGATGTTTCATTGTATATAGGAAAGGCAGGAATGTAGTAAGTAATCAAAGGCAATTTTAAAATCCATATTACAGGATGGCCATACTCTTAGAACAAAGGTTGGCAATATTGAAAATTTTTAAAGGCACATACTTATAAAGATACTTTATTCATAACTTTGAATTCAAAGATGAAAAATCCACAGAAGTTTTTGAGAAACAGCATCTATTTTCACTTTATGCTAATTATGGTTTACACAATTTCAAACAGATGGGTTTGCATGCGTGGTAGCTAATTCATGCCACTGTCTTCAAGTATACGCTCTGAATTGTAGGTAGGTTTTGAGACCTACCTACGTGATTTCTAATCTTCTTACTATCTATTGTTTTCAAATGTTATTGTGATAGCTCAAATGTGGTATAGATAAACAATAGCATATTCTATAGGAGTATTATTGAACGGATACTTCTTTCTTGAGCAGTTTAGATTTTTAGAAGTGAATAAATTATTCATCTCTGGGGAACTGAAGAAATGGTTGCAATGAAGATTCTGCATTTGTTGTCTAAATTAACTTAGTACTTCTTTGTCACAAAAATTATAAGGGTCCTTTGCCCTCACTATAGAGTAGTAAAATAGTAAAATATCTGCCTTTTCAGGTTTCAGAGTTCAGCTGAATTATTTTAAAACTTTGGTGTAATGTTTATTTTGTGTTTATTTTCTTTAAAAAAACGTGATCATGGTATAGTTAGTAAATTCTCTTCTTTAAAAACTATCAGAAGATATTTAATGATTGAGGAGAATATATATTCTTTTCAAATAAGGCATTGTTATCACATCAGCATTCACATCAACTTTCTTTTTATATTGCTTTTCCTTAGTTAAGAATTTAATGTATATTTTACAACTAATGTAAAATAATAATGTTTAATTTCAAGTCTAAATAGTAATGAATCTTTATAAGACCACATATTAAACATAGCTGTGATTACATTTGCACTTGAATAGGATATAGAAATAAACAGAGAGAAAACACAAGACTTCCAAGCAATAGGTGGGGTGTCTGGAAATTATTTCTCTTAAGACTTTTGTTCATTTGTCTGCATATGACTCTAAGTATTTTGGTCATATATAGAATATACTGGAAGTAAAATCAATGTCTTAATTTCTTTTGAGAAGGCATTTGTCAAATTGTGTTCTTGCAAAATTCTAGGGGAAAAAATCTATCATTACCTAATATTTTCCTAATGTTTTCATTTCAGAAGGACCGTCAGTACATTTGGCTTCAATTTCTACTCTAGTTCTGTTTATGTTTATTTTTTCTCTTGCATTAATAGGAAATAGAGATATTTTGTAGCAATTCAGTTTTGATCTCTAAGTTCTTATCTGTACAGTAGAAAATGGTCATCTCTTAAAAAATAAAATATTATGTTAAAAAGTATATTTAACAAAGAACTGGTTTTATTTTTTTCCAAATAATTTAGTAGAAATTTCTATATGTTTAATGTGTTTCCCTTAAAACAAATTGTTGCTGTTGTGGTTGTTATAGTTGTGTTAAATAGCCAGTTAACTGGTATTTTATGAACCTTATCAGAACCTCATCAATGTCAGAGAAGTAATGTTTAGGTAAAAATACACTCTCCCATTTATAGGCAGGGTATGATTTGTTAGGGTTGCAAAATAGGTACATCAATTCCAGGAGAATTTTAGGAAATCAATGCAAAAGTCTAAATTTGCCTGAAAATTTACTCAAGGGAGTAAATGGTAATATATATATTTTTAATTATTTGAAAGTGATTAAGTCTCATATCTTCACAAAAATGCTATTTCATATTTAAAATATCTCAGATTTCTTCCTTGGCAAGGTAGAATTTAGCAAGCAACTTTACCCATCATTTACAAAATGACTTAGCTTTTCTAATCTGTTCGTTCAACTTTTTAGTGATTTAGTGTACATCATTACACTGCCACTGTGAATAGGCATAAAGTGAAATATTATAGCTCAGTGAGTGTTATCTTTTTCAGTGTTTATAACAATAAGTACATGTTTGAGAATCAAAATAAATTTCAGCTATTACAGAGATTTTATTTCTCTTGTGGGTAATTTTTCAAGTACTTGAAAGCTTTCATTTTATCTGCAAGTTTATCTAAAGGTTAAATGATTTGAGAAGTATGTGATGTTGCTAGCTAGTTCTAATGGAAGTTGTCCACTGCTCAAGGTGATATTTGTTTTTCTTTGCTCATCAGGTCATTTATTAATAAATGTAGTAGGTGGGTTCAAACCAACAGAGACAGATATGTACACAGGTGTAAGAACAATCCGCTAGCTTTGTAACTGGAGGGGTAGCAGTTTGAGGAGACGCCACATGCACACAAATACTTCTTCTGATACTGTTCTCTCTCCTTTAGGATTAGATGCCTGATTTGCTCATATGTGGAGCCATTTTTAATAAAGCTTCGTAAAACACAGACATAATGGAGAAGAGCAGCAGAATGACATATCAGTTCCCACTGGCACTTTAGTATTGATTAGTAGCTCAGATTAGCCACCTGCCAATCGATGAACTTTTTGGAAGGGAGTGGAATAAATGTACGGGGCAAAGTTCAGGCATCAGAGTTGAGGACCCTGGGAAGTCAAGGAAATAGCCTGAAGACGTGGGCTGCTAATGATGTGTTAGCACAAGGAGGGCTTGACACCAAGAGTGAACTTCCTCTGTTTTGTATTTTGAATCCAGCTGTTAAAATCATGGGACTTGCCCAGACCTAGGATAAAATAAGTGTTCATTGAGTTTGTACATATCCAGAAACATCACATCTATAGATTAGAGAAGAATACTGCAAAAAAACCCGCTGTGGTCGCCAGTTATTCTTACACTAGCCTAAGCAGTAATTCTCCCGGCTTCACTGAATACATAGTTGATGGTTGATGAACAGTTATCTCAGATGATGCATTTAATCTGATCAACTATCAACTGGAGAACTAAAATGAACAGCTTAATACAAAAATTAAGAGAAAGGTTGGACAAGGAAAAATTTTAAATGGAACGACTGTAATAATCAAGTGGTTATATGAGTCCATGTTAAATAATTTTCTAGCTTAAAATTATATGTGAAATGTATATTTAGATCTATTATATATATTCATACATACACACGCATACATTCAAGCAAATCTGTTTTTTCCTACTTATTTTCTAATGGAAGAAGGTGAATATTTCAAAGTCATGCGTATTTTTAGAAGGACGTATTCATTGTATTTAATTTCTATGATCTTGTGCCAATCTGGATTTCCTTATATATAAAAACTTTGATTTATGCGTAAAATATTGATTCTGAAAAGGTCTCAGAAACCTAGCAGTTACTGACTCAAAAATCACCAGGCACGTGCAGGTGATTACCAAAAAAGAGGAAATGAATTCACTATTGATGTTCATATTCACTAAGCTGACTTTCCAGGATGTGCAGTTAGATTGTCTGGGGGGCATTAAGTAAACAAAAAACATCATCCCAGCACTGATATTTAGTAGCTTTGTGATTTCTTGGTAAACCACATAAATTCTGAGTTTCCCTTGTCTCATCAGCAAACTGGATACGAATGCTCCAAGGTTCGTCATGAGAATTAAACATCATAATCTGGTAAAGGTACCTAGAACCATGCCCGGCCTCAGCAAAAGGCTCAGTGCACATTAGTATTGAATCTGATTCTGACCCCGATGCTTTCTCAGCTTTTCTCCGCCATCTCTTTGGAGGAATAATACATAGGGGCCTGGAAAACAAACAAACAAACAGAGAGAAACACAATAAAGCTACAAATTGTAAAACATTATATTTTTTGTTAAAAAGCTAAAGGCATTTTAGATAATTGGAAAAGACAAGATCCTTGCTTTTTAGTTAGGGGTGGGCCTTAAGGAAATAGGACTTGAATTACAGTTTCAAAAGTGAAAAGATTTAGACGTGAAATGGTGGATTAACAAGGAAGGCATGAACTGAATTGAATCTTTTTCACTCTCTTGTTAGATCAGAAGTTCTTAATATTTCTGGGATCCTACATGACAATATGGGTAGTCCAGTGGGTAGGGGTGGGGAAGAGAAAAATTATGACATACTTACAAAATTTTACATACAATTTTAGAGGTTTCACTGAAATCATATTCCCCAGTCTTCACCTCTGGAAATAATTCTTATGACCCTAGACACTAGATTCAAAGCCAGTTAAAAACTTCTATTGCCATATATATTCAGACTCCAGTACCTTATACAACCCAAGGTATCTATTAGCTGCTTAATGAATATTATGAATCCAAATTAAACTGTTTATCCTGATATTATAGATTTATCACCTCTGTCCCACTTGAAAGTTGTCTTCTCAGCTGTCCCTCTGTCAACTTTAACCTATCTTCATAAACAAATACAATTTGTTGTACAATCTAAGGGCTTTCACAAATACTCCCCAATCTTGGTATTATTTTACTTGGCACCATCATGAGAAATCCCATGAGGTCATTTTTCTTGAATTACAGTCAAAAGAAACAAAATCAAAATCAGCCTTTAAATATATTGTATTTGATTTCTGAGGCAACTCCAAAATGTTAATACTATTCTTGACTTCTGCTTCAATACAACTGTTGATTTTATTTTTGGTATGTTTTTTCATATTGGGGATGTTATAGGCTGAAAGGAATGCATGGATTTGAAGAAAATGATCAGATTGGCAAATGTGAAGGATAATGATTCTCTAGAAAGAACTAGAAGGTTCATATGAAACTGAACAAACTACCCATAACATCTGAAATATCAATGTTTAGGAGGATTTTTTGTTGTTGTTGTTTTTTCATAGTAGCCTTTAGGAGCAAAATCACCACAATTCAAAGTATTTTCTGTGAATTAATGGCTGGCCTCAGTTAATGGCCTTAGCTTCATCTTAGTCCATCACCCCAGAATGTTCCCCAAGCCTCCATCTTATTACTTAAATGTGCTCCTTTGTATATTTTTATGGACCTTTCAGGAATAGTGATCTTCTTCCTGGGGAGAAGCAACTGGTCATATTTTAATAGTTTGGAGAGGAAGTTTGCACAATAAAAAAAATATAGAGAAACTCTTGCTTAGCTCTCTTAATAACCCCAGCTGTTTGGGCACTGCTCTCTTTTATCATCATGATAATAACACCTAAAATGGAGATCATAAAAGCAATCCTATAGCTAATTTTAATGCATAGGTAAAAGTCATGGGAAAGGTTGGCTTAGGAAAGCTCTGATGGTTAAAGACTATGACTAGTGCTTGGCTTACCTCGAGAGAAGTAAAAGATATGTGCATTATGGCGTTATAGCATTTAGATTATGCATAATTAAAAATTCTGCAACCTTGAATTCTTATGAGGATGACTATATAATCCTTTTTACTGGGATCATTAGAAATCAAGAGTTTTATTTGGCTAATTTTTGGTGATTTATTGGGAATGTGTGGTGTTACTTGAAATCAAAGGAGTAAACTCAATGAACTCTTATGGCTGCTTATTATGATTTATTTATGTGTTCAATTTTTTTTTTTTTTTTTTGTGAGGAAGATCAGCCCTGAGCTAACATCCGTGCTAATCCTCCTCTTTTTGCTGAGGAAGACCGGCTCTGAGCTAACATCTATTGCCAATCCTCCTCCTTTTATTTTTTTCCCCCCAAAGCCCCAGTAGATAGTTGTATGTCATAGTCGTACATCCTTCTAGTTGCTGTATGTGGGACGCGGCCTCAGCATGGCCGGAGAAGCGGTGCGTCGGTGCACACCCAGGATCCCAATCTGGGCCACCAGTAGCGGAGCGCGCGCACTTAACTGCTAAGCCACGGGGCAGGCCCTATGTGTTCAATTTTAAAGAGGATTTTACAGTTACGTTTTTACACCTGATAAGATCAAAAAATTGAGAAGGTAAGTCAGCAGTAATGTTTAGAATTTAGTTCATGTTGGGTGAAGTTCATAATATGCTAGATCACATTGCCTCAGAGAGGAATGATTCCTTAATAATGTTTTTATTTCTCCTTTTCCAAAGGCTTCTTTAACTATATAAACAATGAGATGATTTAATACAGTACATACAACATGCAGTATGCCCAAATGCCAGAAGACAGTTCTGTTCCATTCAATAGCTAACTTACATAACATCCCTAGAAATGACCCAGATTTGTGAATATAGGAAAAAAAAGCCACAGAAACAAAACTTTTTATTCCCACTCCTGTCTTCACATAATGTGTTTTAAGCTGGGTTGCCTAAATTCTATCAGTGAACAACTGCTAGATTCATTTTGAATAATTTAACTGTCTAAAATGTTTATGTTCACTTTCCTCTATAAAGATATTTTTAACTCAGCTGAACAAAAGTATTGATTCAATTTTAATTGTTTTTCCTCTTTGTGTTTCATTTCTTCAGATTTTTTTTTCCATCTGCATTGCTTTCTGGGGAGTAAGAAGCATAAAACAACTTGCCTCTGGCCCTTGGAAATAACATAAGTTTGTACACAATTCTCTTGTTTTAATCAGTTGTCCACAACTACAATATATTACTACTGCCTGTGAAAATATAATTATCTTACATAATGATTCTAAGAACCATTTCTTTAATGAAAGGTAGATAGACTTATTTACTCTTGCTTGCTTTCCACATTTATTATTTCCTGTTAAAATTAAAGTCAGCTACACTCACTTTCCTTTATTTCTAGGGTTGAAAGCAAATGATTTCAAATATAATGATGTTATATCCACTGGTAGCATCTAAGCCAATGGGTATAAGAAGAGGAAGTGAGAAAACTTAAAAACAGTAAAAGGAATGAAGATTTCATTTGCATTGATTTGACAACTTTTTGTTTGCTGTTTGCTAAAATTGTGCTTAGATACATATTTATTGTCATAAAAATGTATTAGATTAGTTATCTACCTAAGGCTATATTTACCTTTGAAAACCATACAACGTAAGGAGCTACATGACAGAAAAAGACATCACTGAAATGAAAATGAATAGAATTTGTCAGAATTCATTTATTCAACAGATTAATTTGTGATACATATGTCTAATATATTTGGTCAATTTGTTTTGGCCGATTGAGGAGCATGCAGTAATTCTGTGTTATTTTAAATTGTCACAATAATGTTAATAAAACTCTCTAAATAAAATTGCCCTGGGCATTGTGTGTACATTATTCATTGGGATTGTAAAAATCTGCCAAGTGTTTCATTAGAAGGGAACTGACAGGGATAAACAGGGTAAGGTTCAAAGGGGGAGGACTGAAAACAGTTGGATTTTTTTCTTCCCTTCTTCCAATATTAGATTTAAAGACACAATTTAAGTAATCAAAGTTATAAGCACTAAAATAATAAATGCTGTCCTTCATTGAGCTTTGCCTATATTTATCACTGGGTTAAAGACACTGATCAGTTTGTTAGCCTTATTTTTAAAAGATGTTATTTAAGCTTTGAACAGAGAAAAATGTGAAACTATTAAAAGAACCAGATTGCTGGTGTCTATGTGGACTCATGATGCAGAGTTGAAGCACATCTATTTTTCCGAACTGGAAAAGCAGAGGAAGATTAAATTTTGCGTGATAGAAAAATTAACAAATTATGTCTCAAGCGTCAGAACTAGGGACTTGGCTTTGCTTTATTCATTGTTTTAGACTTCTTAATTTAACACAGAGTTAGAGAAAATACTTAAGCCCATAACAAATATTAAATGCTACTTTCGTCTCTTACCAACAGTTCTTGCTGGACGTTGCGTATATAGAATCATGTTAAAGCAGGGAGCCCTCTGCTGGCTTGAAATTGTTAAATTCATAACATAAAAATTCTGAATATTCCTGTTCTACATCCTAAAGACTCTTCAGTCTATAGGTTATATCCTTCAAGAATGGCAAAGAAAAGGCAGGTTTCACAAATCTTTAAGGTTTTAGTATGTCACAAGAGTTTAATGGTTTCTCCCTGAGTCGTGTATAAATATGTATATATGTTTGAATATATGTGAATTTATAGGAGTGGCCTAAAAATGAGTTTAATAATGGAAATAAAGAATTAAAAAATGATAAAAGATGCTTTTATGGTGAAGTTCAGTTTTCTTAATGTAAACTCAAAATTATCCCTCTCTCTTTTCTCTTTCAGCTGCCCCTGCTATGTGTATAAATGATTTTCTTTTGTAAATGCAGACATTTTCAAGCTACAAATTTACAGGCCTTTGAAAGTAGAAGTGATTCCCAGATAGGTAGAGTTCCTAGGGCCTGTGTGTGTTAACCTGGAGTCTTTAGTTTTCACCTTCAACCTTGCTAATTTTCCAGTCCAGTATTCTCTTGCTGAGCAGTAATACATGATGACAGATCACACAACTATTATTAATGTTGTAAATTGATCTTGAGTCATGCCGTGTAATTTATGCTTACTCTTGACTGGAAGCACTTTAACTCTCTCTCTCTCTCTTTCATTCTCTCAAGAGGAAAAGCACTAAAAATAGGACTCATCAATTACTCACCACTTCTAATGGAGAGATGCAAACTGACTTTGCAAATAATTATCAAGAGTCTCAGGTTTGCTAATCTACCATAAGGAAGGATAGAGAGGGAAGGCACATTTGTTTATTGGGTAGTACTCAATTAGCATTATTTCATTTACTCTCTAAAATCCTGGGAATTAAGTGCTGTTAATTAAGTATTCTTTTACAGAAGAGAATTCTGAGGCTGAGAGAGGTTAAAAGACTTGCGCAGGCCTATGATGCGTAATTGGTGGTCAAAAAATGTTTAAAACCTCTGAAATCCAACGTCAAAGTCCATGGTGTTTCTCCATTCCATGATGTCAGATATCCAAGGCAAATCTTTAGAAGTATAGGCTCAGGGGGTTAAGTTCAGAGTACTTCTTATTCAATTTGATGCCCCAAGGTACGAAATAAAGTTCAGAGGATAAGTAGTTTAATTATAGGATGGATTGGTTGACTAGGTGAATGAGTACAGAACTTCTAATCTTTCTAAGAGTGATAAGGCCCTAGGTTTATTTATAAGGTTTCCATATGTCTAACAGAAGCCCATTCCTGTACTTGATTTGATGTGATAGAATTGCCTGCCCATTGCTTTAGCTCTATTTGTTGTGTCCTTTACTTCCCCTTCATCTTGTTCTAATTATTTCTGTTAAACTTAATCTAATCACCTGATGGCCATGATATTCAGCACAATGTGGATCTGTAATTGTATCTGGAATTCAGTTAATCACCAAAGTATATGAACCCTTGGTATATTTAACATTACCAGCTTGCATTATTGTTTGTTACAGGTTCTCAAATTTCACTTTACTGGTGATATATAATTCAATAATTCAGTGTGGAATCTGCAAGAGAACCATTGAGTGGAATTCTTTAAGGCACAGTGTACAGTAATGTGATTTATTAGGGAAAACAACAGTAGTTAGAAAACGAGCTCCCTTTTTTATGCCGCCTCCTCTGTTTTTTCATATTTGTAGCTTCCAGAATCCCAAGGAGAGATAGAAAACACAGAACCTAGTTTGGCTTTCAGAATCTTACAGCATTTTTGACATCATGATTTTCAGCAGCACTGTGGAAGCAGGCTGGGCTCTATCTTAAGCCTGCCTCAATGAAAGGAAATTGAACAGAGAATATTCTTTTATTAGAGTATTTTTTCAAATCTCACTGCAGTCTGCCACTCTTCCCTTTCAATAGCATACTGAATTAAACTCTTCCCTCCCCAAAGACTCAATTAGAAAAAGTTATTGGCAAAAGATGAAAATATGCAAGCACTGATGATTTTCTCTTGTGGGTTGTGTCTTTCTTGGAATTCCACAGCTCTAACACCTCTTTAGCCAGAATTTCCAACCATTCCAGACACCCCAATCTCTATCAATCATAAGTTCATTTTTTGGGTGTGTTCTCCCTTTGTTTTAGCAGGAATAAATCCAAAATTCTATCTTGCAAAGATTTACATTACAGAAAACAAGAAGCAGTGGCATTTGTCTTTCTGCATCAGGATTATCTGTGGATCTTGTTAAAAATGCAAATTCCTGGTAGGAACGTTGGAATTCTGATTTAGTAAGATTCAAATGTGTCAAAGAATCTATATTCTTCAAACTTCTGCCAATAATAAAGTACAGAGGCCATAAACAATCTAGAGTGAAAGAAAACTTCTCTAGACCCTCCCTTCGAGTTTCAGAAATACACAAAAAAGATGCACAATGTAAGGGAGTATTGTTTCCCTTAACAAAGATTTTAATTAAAAGAAAGGAGTGATATTCATTAAATAAGTATGGATATTTAGATATGCCACTCAATTTAGCATGAGATTATTTTGCATACATTTAAAAACCTGAAAACAAGTCTGAAGGTTTAAAAACTAGGTAAGCATCAGTGAGATGGGGAGTGAAGGGATCAAAAAATATTGTCGCCAAAGGCCCTATTTATGTTTGCCTCTGATTTTTCATTTTTAATAAAGTATTATTAATAGCAGTATTAAAATATACTGGATTAGGTTTGGTATGCATCTATTTTGTGCTTTCAGCTTCTGCCAAGGTCTCTTGTAATAATGTGAGAGACTCATGTGCAGTGAAGAGAGTTCTCAATTTAACACCAAGTTCGGTATGAAAGATGTCCATCCATAATGGTCTCTGTTCCCCCTGCTCTACCCTATCCAGACAAAATGCAACTAACATCTCCCTTTCAGAAACAGTACACAGCATGCATTTTACTTTGCTGGTAAAATGAAGTGTGCCAAGACAGTCAGTGTCTAAGGGTGGCTAATTCCTTCCGGGCAGGAGATCTTGGGAGACCATCTAACAATGGCATCTGGCATCCACATGGCACACTAAGAAGCCTTACCTTGGCTTATGCAATAGTCTCAAGAATGAAATCATTAGGCTACTAATTTACACCATTAAGTCAAAAAAATTCATATTTAATGATCAATTAAGTACTGGATTTTTCTGAGAAATTTCGTGATAAATACATAACTTGCATAAAGTGATTATCAACCTATACTATTCAAAGAGTGGGGAGAGACTTGTTGAGATCACTGATTATCTGAAAACCGTAATAAATAAATGTCCTGAAGAAGCAGCAGCATCTATTTCAAAAGACTGTACTCATCTTAAGAAGACTGTTCTCAAATGTGACAATTTAACACATGCAACTATAGAAGGGGTATGCAGTTTCTGAAACTTGACTTTACTCAGATTAAAAGACTCTCATAAGTTCATTTCACTTGTTGAACTTTTACAAGTTTTCTTGTGCACAAACAGAAAGTGAAGCAATAACTCTTAATGGGTTGGCTCCATTAGCTGAAGGTCTTTGCAATCAGTTAAACAAAACCAGTTTTATCTCAGTGTCATCTGCTGCTCCAAATGGAAAAATCAGCTAATACCAAGAATAGGCCAATGTTTTCACCCAATTCATGGAATCAAAGCAATTTTTATTAGCCTGTCCTGCCAAATGTGAAACATCTGATAATACTGTGTCAATTTAAAAGTTTAAGATTGAAGATAACATTATTTTTGTTTTGTGGTGATATGAATACAAATTTTGGTGGTGTACAGAGTAGTGATAAACATGTTCTTTCTAAATTAAGAAACTCATAGCAGAGAAACTGCTTGAAATTGTTTGTGTTAGACATATAATTAATAATAGTATTCAAAGAGGTATATTGTTAGAACTGAAAAAATATTTTATATATACAGAATTACTGTAAATTATCTAGAAAATTGTTGTGAAGATGATGTACAAGACAAAAGGATACAACAACATGACAGTATGCTTTGCTGCCAGACATCAGATTTTAGAAATGTGTGAGCCTTTGAAGAAGAATTTTGTAAACCAACCTATGCCCTCCAATAGTATTGAAGTATTTCATAAAGTCTGCTAAACTTGGTTGCATTTTGTTCAAGAATAGTTTGAAATCCTTAGGCAAATATCAATGAACAGAGTGACAAAACTTCAGCTATTGGTGCTGTTAGCCAATCTCACTTATTGAAAACAGAGTTGCAAACAGGAAGGTATTGAAATTTATTTCTATAAAAGTATTGAAGAATTGAACAAATTAAATTTTAAGAGTTCAAACCTCATAGACATTTAATTTTGAAATCCTATAATTAAGCTCAAGAATCTATTTATTTGTGGGGATAAAAAAAAAACTATTGATGAAGCATCTGTTTTTAAATGGATAAATTTACATTGCATACCAAAAAGGCACAGAATTTTAAAGCCTAAAATTTTGCAGCATTATTATAAATTTGATGAAATAATAAAAAGAATAACAAAGACAAGTTACTTGATGAGCTTTATTTTTTAAAATATGTTTCAAGTAAGTTATTCTTAGTGGAAGCATAAATTCAAGATGTATTACAATTATTGGACTTAAATATTTACATTTGTTAATAAGAAAAAAATTAGAACAGAAAATATCATTCAGTTTGCCATATTCGATTCTGAGCTTGTGAGATACCTAGTAAAGAATATTTTCACAGTTAAAAATGTTGTACAGACAAGAGTCAATTACAATTCTCAACACTTTTGAATGTATTAACCATAAGATGAAACTTTGAGTAAGAATGCAGGTAATTTTATGGAAAAGTTCAAAACAATAAGACTATATTGGGAAAAAAAATCTTCGAGAAAATACAGGTGACATATTATTAGAGATAGAAGTGGTTAAGAAACTGGTTAAAGTAGTTAATATGTACCAAGAATAATTATTCTGTTGATGTTATTTTTAATGTTCTAGAATCTAGGTAATCAGTATGGAGGTTTGTTTTTTTTTATTTGCTTTGATCATATAGTTTTTTATTTTTTAAATTATTTTATTGAAGTCATATTTGATTTATAACATTGTGTAAATTTCAGGTGTACATTATTATAATTCAGCTTCTGTATAGAGTGCATCCTGTTCACAACCAAAAGTCTAGTTTCCATCCATCACCGTACATATGTGCCCCTTTACTCCTTTGACCCTCCCACCACCCCCTTCCCCTCTGGTAACCACTAATCTGTTCTCCTTTTCTATGTGTTTGTTTACCTTTCACATGAGTGAAATAATATGGTGTTTGTCTTTCTCTGTCTGACTTACTTCATTTAGCATAATACCCACATGATCCATCCATGTTGTTGCAAATGGCACAATTTTGTCTTTTTTATGATTGAGTAGTATTCCATTATATATATGAAATATATATATCAGTATATATATATTCCAGTATATATATATGTATATATATATATACCACGGCTTCTTGATCCATTCATCTGTTGATGGGAACTTGGGTTGCTTCCAAGTATTGGATATTGTGAATAATTCTGTGATGAACATAGGTGTGCATATATCTTTTTGAATTAGTACTTTCATGTTCTTTGGATAAATACCCAGAAGCAGAACAGCTGGATCATATGGTAGTTCTATTTTTAATTTTTTGAGAAATCTCCATACTGTTTTCCATAATGGCTGCACCAGTTTGCATTCCCACTAGCAATATATGAGGGTTCCCTTTTTTCCACATCGTCTCCAACACTTATTTCTTATCTTGTTAATTACAGCCATTTTGATGGGTGTGAGGTGATATCTCATTGTAGTTTTGATTTGTATTTCCCTAATAACTAGTCATGTTGAACATCTTTTCATATGCCTATTAGTTAGCAGTATATCTTTTTGGAAAAATGTCTGTTCGTATCCTCTGCCTGTTTTTTGATTGGGTTGTTCGTTTTTTTGTTTTTGAGTTGTATGAGTTCTTTATGTATTTTGGAACTTAACCCCTTGTCGGGTATATGATTTGCAAATATTTTCTCCCAGTTGGTGGGTTGTCTTTTTGTTTTGTGGATGGTTTCCTTTGCCATGCAGAAGCTTTTTAGTTTGATGTAGTCCCATTTGTTTATTTTGACTTTTGTTTCCCTGGTTTTGTTATTTTTATTTTTTGAAAGAATTTTATTCTGGAAATAGTTTTGAATATACTATTGTATATGTCTGCCAATATAATAAAACAGATTTTTGGTTAATAAATAAGGATGTATATGTGTGGGTGTGTGCACATGCATATGTTTGTGTGTGTAAATGAGAGAGAGAGAAATCAATTCTATTTGGTCAATAATTTAGACAATCACTCTACCAATAAACCCTATGTAATCCATTCATAAGTATCTTGAAGACAGGAAATTCTTCCACATTCTTTAATATTAATGTGATGTGTCCTATGTCGAAGTAGAATTAAGCACTTTTCATATCTTAAATTCTAAACAAATTAACTTAATAAATATAAGAATTAATGCATTAGTGCCTAAAAAACCTTTACTGAGTGATAAAAATTTGATCTAATATATTGAGATTCTTGAAGGGTAATGCTTTTGATCATTGATCATCTTCAAGAGTCCATTCAATTTGATGAAGACATTTTGTAGCTCTTAGAAATGAGACCTAATTATTCATACATGAAAATATATCTGATAAAAGCTTATATTGAGTGGTTTGATGTTCAGTCTCATCTGTGGTGTCTGACTCAGGTAGTATTTCCCGATTTGTAGGCAGAGGTTTATCTGCATCAAAACACCTGCTATTTCCAGGGTTCCATCTCAGTCTTAAGGAATCTGGAACTCAGCAGATGTGTTCTGACTTCTGCATTAATAAATAGCTCCCCAGGGGGATTCTTTGCACCCTAAAATGTAAAAATCCCTGTTCTACAGGGAAAGAAAGTTCATACATCCTCTAATATTTATCAAGAGATCTTGTCCCCCAACAGTATTTCTAAAGACTGGAAGCTTCCTTTTGAGCTTGTAATCACTGGTCCTTGACTGGTCTGAAATTTTCTTTCGTACTCTCTATTTTTTTTCTATTTCTTTAAAAGATGAATGTTATGTAAAATTTTCAGCAAAATACCTGGGACTACATTTAAGCTATTAAAAATAACTTTTTCCCCCAACAAATGCCTTAATTGTTAACACACGTACAGTAAATAATTCATTAACTGAGCTTCTGAAAATGAATTTTGCTTGGTTTTGCAGAAAACCAGAGTAGCACCTATATTTAGTTTCTCACGCGAATTTAACGCCTATTAGCTGTGTGACCCTAAACAGAGATAGAAAGTGGCTGAACGGTCTTTAGAACACAAATCTCAGAACCCAATCTCATCATCCATTGTCTCGGGTTCTTCATGGGAAAAATGTGAGCTCTGGACCAGATCATGTCTACAGTCCCTTGTAACTCTAATCTTCCAATGAACAGTTAATCCAAATTCTTCTATATTTTAAAGTAATAAAACTGCATTTCTTTTAAACTATGACCCATTTGGACTTGGATCAATAATGAACTAATGAAGTTTTATTTCAGAGTTTGTTCATTAGACTCAAGTCACTGGGGATAACCTTAGAAAGAAGATAAGGGAACTATGAAATTATAATACAAAAATAAAATCTTCATCCATTTAAGAATCCTAGAACAATTTACAAATTCTAATTCTTATTTTTCAGACCTGCTTCCCTTTCTAATGCCTATTGTCTTTTCTTTGCTCTCTGTATTTTGTTCTGTTCCTTCCATTTCTTCTCCCTCCCTTCTTTTTTCTACTACTGTTGAGTTAAAGCAATTTTATATGAAGCATGGTCTACTTTACCTTGTGTGTGCTTGTTATGGCCACCACATTTTGCCTTACTAGTTGATGGAAATTACTTCTTTCATCTTCTTTCCACTCTTTTGGAGTAAATAATATCAAGTAGTCCCTTAATGAATATGTCCCCTGAAATTAAAAACAAACAACAATTCACTTCATATACAGTCATGCACTGCATAACATTTCAGTCAATGAGGGACTGCATATTTGACAGTGGTCCCATAAGATTAGTACCATATAGCCTAGTTGTGCAGTAGACTATACCATGTAGGTTTGTATAAGTATACTCTATGATGTTCACACAATGACGAAATCACCTAACAATGCATTTCTCAGAACATGTCCCCATCCTAAAGTGACTCATGACTGTATAGTACTTGGAAACCTTGAGTATAGGAACTACACAAATAACTCAGGAAATTCAGGTCATCTGATATATGTGAGTGCGGTCAGCCTTGTGGAGCAGCAGGGAAAGTCCCAGAACACAAAAGGAAATTGCTCACTCTACCAGGAAAACATCCAGGTTTTAAATTTACTATCAAATGTGAATAGTAAACAACGTTTAAGGAACTATTATAGTTTTTCAGAAATGTAAACTACCAGCTTAAAAAATGCAACAAGAAACGGCTTTTACTTTCCTTACCTCCATGTACTGGAATATATGAGAGCCAAAGATCAAATATAAAAGTTAGCTTTATTTGTATATCTTTGTAATTAAAATTCACTGCCACAACCCTGTATCCTCATGAGACCTCAGAGTGGTGTGGAAGGCAAGGGAGTGCTGTAGATGCTGCTGAGAGTAGAGAGGAGGTTACTCCTTAACATTTTATTGGCTGACAAATTCAGCCAGCAGTGATTGCAGCACAAAGTTGAGTTTCCTTCTAGCTCTCTAATGGAATAGAGGCTTTGTAAATTTTACAAAATGAGATCTTATTTTCATAGGTCATTGGGAATGAAAAAAATTCCTAAAGAAATATTAAAATCAGTTGGCATCTTCTCTCTTTTAAGAGGTCTTGTAAACTCTTATTTGTAAATCTTTTTAATTATACAGGTCAATTTCCTCCTAGCAGTTCCTGCTGCTCCCTGGATCACGCCCCTAACTCCCTGAAGACTTTTGCTGGTGGCTAACTGCCGTTTTCTCCAATACTCCTCTTGTCATAATTCTCAGTAATTCAATATCCACATACATGATCTTTCTCAATCCTGGCATCTCAGTTCCTTGGTCTCCCCAGTGATTGCGCTGTCCACTTCACATAGGTCATGTTGTCATTACCAATAATTGTAATTCTGCATAGTTTCAGCTTCAAACGTTTCACTCTCTCACCACTGCATCCTCTCTCTCTGGCTCACTACCTCTAGTTCTCCACTGTCAATATTTGCCCCACGGAGGCATTCCTACCACCTTTCTATTGTGTCTCGTTTCCTAGTGTATTTCCTTACTTTCTTAGATGGTTGAATTTCATGATCAATCATTATAATTGCTCTTTTTATTTTATTAAATCACAAAAAGAATTAAATTCTACGATAAGTCTCCTCTATGTCTGTATTCTTCTAGCTGAATATGGATAGAAAAGCACACAACCATGAAACTGGTCTCACCTATTCATCATTACATGTCTCAAGTGAGCTCTTAATCCTGTCCAGCAATCATATGATACTTCCCAGTCCTATTCACTCCTCACTGACTTTCATACTCCTCAACCTTTCAACGTGTCTTTAGTCTTGGTTGATAACCTTGTTCCTTATCTCATTGAAACAAAAGATAGAAACCATCAAAGAGAACCTTACCATCTCACACTACCACCCAAGCCTGTTCCTATTAATGAGCTGCTCGTGCTCTTAAATACAGCTGACCTCTATGCTTGTGTCTCAGTTCCCACCCATCCTAGCCTACTCAGATGTAGCTTCAGTAATTTTCAGTTTTCCTCTATCTATGGGATCATTCCTGTCACAATACAAAAAAAAAGGTACTATTTTTCCCCCAACTTTTAAAAAGCTTTACTTCATCCCTCCTTTCCTTCTAGCTAGCCCTATTTATCTCCGTTGCTTTACCTCGAATTTCCTTCAGAGTTGTCTATCATCATTGTTTCTAATTTCTCTCTTCCCATTCTCCCTTGGACACACTCTAATTGGGCTTTTCCCCTCTCACTGCTCCACTGAAATTGCTCTTACCAAAGGCAGCACAATGCCCACATTGTTAAGTCCAATGGCCAGTTCATGGCCGTCACTTGACTTGACTTCTCAGCAGCATTTGACACTATTATCACACTACCCTCCTTAAAATACTTTCTTCTCTCAGTTTACAGGACAACTCACTTACCTAGTTTTCTCTGAACTCTTGGGCCCCTCTTGGTGGGTTTTTCTCATCTCCCCATTACCTAATCCTTTCAGTGTTCAGGGTTTAGAACTCAATCCTTGAACATTCTTAATTGTCTACACTCACCGTCTAGAGGTCATTATCCAATCTCATAGTACTAACACCATCTGTAGGCTGACATCCCCAAGTATGTATCTTTGACCCATAATTCTCCCCTTTATTACAGACTCATATCATATTGACGTTGCCTCTTCAATAATAGTGATAGAAAAACAATCTTACATAGCACTTACTATGTGCCAGACACTATTCTTAGTATTTCACATGTATCAACTCATTTAATCCTCACAATCCCCTTATGAGGTAGATAGTATTATCCTCACATTTCAGCTAGGAAAACTGAATGAGAGTGAGATTAAGCAATTTACACAAGGTCAATCAACCAGTAATAGCCCCAACAGGATTTGAACCTGAGCATTCTGGTGCCAGAATCTATATTGTTAGCCCCTATAACTATGTTACACTGCCTCTCAAATTAGACAGTTGAAAGGAATCCTTCAAGTGTTGAGGACTGTGTTCCCATTGTGCTGCAAACCTGCTTCTTTCCCAGTCATTTGCATCTTGGTTGAGAGCACTTCTAGCTGCTCAGGCTAGAAATCTTAGAATTGTCATGAGATCCTCTTTTTCTCTCATACCTCATCCAACAAACCTCCAAAAAAATGTGTTGGATGACCCTCAAGATACATTCAGAACTTCATCGCTTATTATATCCCTTCTGCCTGCCACCACTTGGTTCAAGCCATTGCTGTTTCTTCTTAATATTACAATACCCTCCTGATTTCTCTCACTATTTCTAACTTGCTTCTCTTTAGTATATTCTAAGTACACAACCAGAATGATTCTGTTAAAAATATATCAGACAATCTCACTTCTTTCCTTAAAACCCTCCAATGGCTGCTCATCTCACTCAGAGTAAAAACCAACCCCCTCACTATGACATGTAAGGTCCTACATAATCTGGCCTATTCATATTACTTCTCTGAATTCATCTCCTCCAGCCCCCACCTCTCCACCCCGTGTCCACTTCTCTCCAGCCATGTTGGGCTCCTCACCTTTCAGGTTTTCCTGAACCTACCTCAGGAATTTGTACTCACTGTTTCATCTGCCTGGATCTTCTTTCTCCAGAAGTTTGCATTATGAGTTGAATTATGTCCTCCCAAAATTTATGTGTTCAATTCCTAACCCCATCCTCATAACTAAGAATGTGACCTTATTTAGAAATAGGGTACTTGCAGTTGTAATTAGTTAAGATGAGGTTATGCTGAAGTAGGATGGGCCCTACCACAATATGACTGATGTCCTTATAAAATGTGGAAATTTGGACACAAAAAGACACACAGGGAGAATGGCATGTAAACAGGAAGGCAGAAATTAGCATGTTTTGTCTAACAGTCAAATAACAACAAAGACTGCCAGCAAACTACCAGAAGCTCGGAGAGAAGCATGGAACATATGCTCCCTCACAGCTTTCAGAAGGAACCAACCCTTGTGGCACTTTGATCTTGGACTTCGAGTCTCTAGAACTGTAAGACAACAAATTTCTGTTGTTTAAGACCCCCAGCCTATGGTACGTTGTTATAGTAGCCCGAATAATTAGCAAACTAATACAGTTTGTATAATTTGCTCTCTCACCTTAACAGGCCCTTAATCATATACCACCTTCTCACTGAAGTTTTCTCTCACTAAAATTTCACACACACACACCCCAAAAGAGTTTTCTCTATTTTACTCTCTGTTACTTATCTAACATGCTTTAATTTTATTTAGTTCTCTTGTTTATTTTCTGTTTTCTCTACTAAGTGTCCATGAGAGCAAGAATTTATTGTTGTTTCTTCAGCTCCTTGAATAATAAGTGGCACATGGGAGGTGCTCAATAAATCCTTGTTATACAAATGAATTAATGAACTCCGTGGTTATTCAAGACCATATACATACCCCAAGGAGAAACTGACATTCTTTCGGTCTCAGCTTTGGCTGAATCCCAAGATAATAGTTACCAACTAATCCTAAATTCCAAAGTGAGATTATGAAAAACCATGGAGGACCTACATTATCTAAAATTAATGCTAAGACCCTTGATTCCTCACACAAAAGTAGAAGATTTATGAGTATAGAAGATGAGGATAGGAGAGAGAATTTCTAGAGAGAGCTTCGTGGCATGAAGATTCCACCTGTCCTTTCTTCCACAAAGGAAATGTGGGTGGTGTTTCTTCCCCTTTCCCTCAAACTCGGTAAGTGGAGCTTCAAAGAGTCCAATAAAGAGCTTACTATTCATCCTCTGAAGTTTGTGGCATGCCTCAGTGGACTTCTGTCTGACCCATACCTGTCAGGCCAAGTGGCCAGTAGCTGCATTTGGGAAGTAACCACATTCATGGCAGTGGGTCTCATTTGTAAGTTTTCCCACGGACTAGAAAGAGGCTGTGGGTGTGACAGCTGACACAAGACATTTGGAGGGACAAGATATCAGTGGAGAGATGCTGGAGATGTACAGCCAGATGCTGGTGTGAGGGTGGAGCCAGAAGTAGCAGCTGAGGAGGCATCATCCTTGTCGGGAATTTCTCCGAGAGATTCTAGTGGTTGGTTAGTCTTCAACACCACCAGGGTGTAGGGAAAACAGTATAAAGTCAGTGGTGGCCGGGAAAGCTCTCTCCTGCCCTTTCTCCTCCCCTTTGCTTCAACCATGACTAAGCTCTGGGCTTCAGGAGAGAGAGAAGATGTGACAGAGTAAAAAGAAACCAAGACTGAACACCCAATACCCCTTCTACACAACACAGACACATATACACACATTCACACATTCACAGCACACCTTTCACCTGCAGCAGGGCAAACTGGGACAGAGGATGGAGCCAGAGAGAGAGAAACTCTAGCTTTAATAAAATTCAGAGTTGTTTTTCAAGCAAAGACACTGACATATTAATTTTTGAACTGAGAATATTTTTATGACTAAGGTGAGTAAGAGTTATAGTTTGAAATAGTCCTCGGGTGAATTATGGATGCTGCCCCAGATGTCATTCCTGGGCAAAGAAATAGTTGGCAGTACAGAGAGAATGGGGGACGAGGGGTGTGGAGAAAATGAAAGCAGTTGTTTTCTTCTGTTATCTTTGAGCCCTGCTTTTTCAGCATACTGGTCGCATACTCCACTGTGCAAACAAGGAAGACTATCCCTTCATGAAAGTTATTCTAAAATTATAGGATGTAATCTATAAGCTTTATGTAGAATAAACCAGAGATACTCTAATTTTCCAAGTATGCAGGATTTGTAATAACTCTTATTTTAAAACCAATAAAATTTAAATAATATTATATAAAGTTTTCTAAAATAGTCATTATCTTGAGACTTATGGAAGGTGGCACAATATGATTATTTATTTATTTACTTTTAAAATTGAAAAATCACTTTATAAACCTCTTTCTATAGCTAGCAATGTGGGAAAGGTGAATAGGTCCAAGGTTATTTTCTTCTCTGTTTCAGCACTTTTGAAAGGCACAAACGGAAATAAGACCAATCTAGAAATTCATTATTTCTCTCCAATTTTTCCTTTTCCCATATGAGCAGAGCCTGGAAGTGCACAGACACATTAGGGAATGTTTCCACTGTGTGGGAGAAACATCTGCAGAGTCCGCCTGGACCACCAGAAGTGGAGTGAGAAAGAAGCATGTGGGGGCGGAGGCGGCAGACAATGAAAGGAAAACTGGGAGCTGGTTAGGCCCAAACAGCCAACGGAATTGCCTAACCCCTGTGTTACCTTTTGCTTTATATAAGAAGTCTAAAAGCAATAACATTCATGCAAAAAACACATTTTAAAAATGGTGGTGAAATAGAGTTCATAGCATACCCTTCGAAATTTTTTTTCTGTGAGTATGGGAAACGTTAGCGTTCTGCTTTGCACATCACCCACTCGAGAGCCTAAGCTGGGTGGTTTTCATGGGTTTCTTCCTATTCATCCTTTGCAGCCATTTACTAAGGTGGCCATATAAAAGCCCAGGTGCTGCGGGCCCCCTCTCAAACCAGAGTGAAGCACGGTGAAGACAGAGACGAATTCTGAGTAAATTCATTGTAAAACATCAGGGGCCAAAAGGGCTCTGGAAATGCAAATAGTCATCATTAGAAAGTAATATGCGACTACTGAAAGAATAATGCAGTCTAGCAAAACAACTGTGCAATCTGCATTCAATCAAAACTGACCAAAACTGCTTGCAATGGTCCTTTGTATTGTTGGAAGCCAAATGCTTTCTGGAACTCATGAAGCAAATTTTACCAAGTGGCACATTACCAACAGAATATTTAGTGAAACAATACCAGCCTTAGAGTTGACTTTTCCAATAAAAGGGAGACTTGCCAACTGTAATGGCCAAAGTATTGAGAGTGACGAGAATATTGATATACCTGTAAATGCTCACAGATGAGTTTTATGGGCTAGTTTGTTTTAGTCTACAGCACATGTGACTGGACATCTTGCCCATCAAGTAGCTTATGCATGAGGACATTGAAAATTCAGGATACAGAGTGTTGAAAATCATATGCGGCAGGGCTAAACTTAGAAGATTGGACAGGAAGAACACCTACCACAACTATTGGAAGCTTTTTAATTAATTTTGATTCTGGGCCAACTGAAGAAGTCTCTTAAGTACGGTAGTACTGAAATTCTATTAACCTTATTCTCATAGAAAACAAGACATATTCTTTATAGATTGTGGTTTTCGCTATTCACTTTTGGTTCAGAGCCTTAGTGAGCAAGTGTTTTGGGCTCTAATCTTCAAAAAGAAAGTTCTAGCCATGGTTATGATTAAGTTTGAGCCAAATCATCTGCCTTCAGCCCTCACAGTTCACACCTGGCATACATGAGAAGGGCAGCCTCCTTGGGATGCAGACTGGCAGAAGCCCTGCTCTTTCATGAAAGAACTCCTTATCCCGGGGCCACAAATCATATATAGCCAAAGCTTGTGGTTTAGGAGATGTCAAGCACACTCAGAAATCCTAGGCCTCATTCATTCACCTACCAGAAACAGAAATATATTCATAAGTAGCTTTTTCAACAAAATAGCCTAAAGTTAGAATAAACTTGAGACCCAATGTGTTTACTGCCAAAAAACAGGCAGGCAAACTAAGACTTTATTTATTTATTTATTTATATTTTTGAGGAAGATTGGCCCTGTGCTAACAACTGTTGCCAATCTTCCTCTTTCTTCTTTTTTCTCCCCAAAGCCCCAGTACGTAGTTGTGTATCATAGTTGTAGAGTTGTAGCTGTTCTATATGGGATGCCCCCTCAGCACGGCTTGATGAACAGTGAGCCTGTCCATGCCCAGGATCCGAACTGGTGAACCCCAGGCCACTGAAGCGGAACACGCGAACTTAACTGCTATGCCACAAGGCCGGCCCCCTAAAAGACTCTAGATTTTCTAATTTAAATATATCATGCCTTTGAGTTTATATTTATTTTTCTGAAGAGTCTGATAAAATTAGTTAAAATCAATATTCAACCAAAATGGTACATTGAAGAGTGACAGTAAATGAGATGATGACCTCTTTGGAGGCATTTTTAAAGACGATAAAGTAGGTTGTATAATAATATAAATATAAAAGAAATTCATTTATAAATTTTAATCTTATAGAAATATTTTTTCCTTTTCATTCTGGAGAAAGTTTAAAAGAATAGATTTTTCTTTTATTATTAATGCCAGTATTACATAATAGAAAATGCACTCACAATAAAACAATTCATTTATAGCTCTCGTGATTCGCTTAAATAATCTTTCCTTCCTTTCTTCCTTCCTTCCTCACTGCCTCTTTTATTTATTTATTTTTTATTTATTTATGTTTTTAAAGAAATCATGGTGTTTTGGGTTTTTTTTAAAGATTTTATTTATTTATTTTTCCCCCTCCAAAGCCCCAGTAGATAGTTGTATGTCATAGCTGCACACCCTTCTAGTTGCTGCATGTGGGAAGCGGCCTCAGCATGGCCAGAGATGCGGCGCGTCAGTTCGCGCCCAGGATCCGAACTGGGCCACCAGCAGTGGAGCATATGCACTCAACAGCTAAGCCACGGGGCCGGCCCTGTCCCTGCCTCTTTTAAAACTTTAGAAATTCAAATTCAAATGAGCATCCTGGTATTTGACGTATAGATTAAGTATAGAAAAATTGTCAAAATATTCACGTTGGTGGAAATGGGGAGATTAAAGACCGTTTCCCCAGGAGATATTATTTTTAATAATGTTTTTAAGCAATTTATTGAAACATGCTGTTTTCTGCCTAATTAAAATGTGCTTAACAATAACATAGCAAACTGTACTTCCAAAGGGAGTAGTTATTTAATTTTATGAGTTTAATAAACTGAAATGATTAAAATTCCTATGTTGTCTTCATAGAGCTCCTCGTGACATTGAAGAGAATTGGTTTTAGACATTTTTTCATCTGAATACAGTTACTTGATGCTAAAAGGCCTAATTCACTCTAATCTAACTGCAATTTGGCCCCCAAATATCTTACAGAATCTACAGATTATGAATTTCTTGCCTTGTGCATTAACTCACTGAGTCTTCACATTGACTCTATTAAGTAGTTATTATCTCCATTTTATAGTTGAGGAAACTGAGCCTTTGAGAGGGCAAGCAACTTCTAAAAGCCATATGGTGGTTAAATGGAAGAATCTAAAGGAGAACTAGGAGCGTTTGAATCTAGAATCTGGTATATTACCTCATCTCTTATTGAACTGAAAGCCAAGAACAAAAAAAAGACAAATAATGGTATTTAAGTGAGGATGATATTGATAAAGTAGCCTGCTTTCCAGTTAAGTGATTTATCTAAAACATGAAATTACATATTGGAAATTGAAGCATCAGAATATTACGACAGATAATTTAAAAAAATGAACACTTGCAAACTTCAAACACCTGGTCTGTTGTTCTTTCACCCTGAAGAATGGATGGGCACCATGAGAGCCATTTATTCGGATCTTCCTCCAACTGAGTGGGTTTTGGATGTGAGAAACTTTTTTTTCTCTGAAGTCAGGATGAAGCAAGGAAAATACATAAGGAGAATAGAGTACAAATATAAAGAACCCTCCTCAATTGCTAATATATACCATCGTGATAAAAAATAAAAAGCATATTTGAAGCAAAGAAATACATTCTCCAATATGTTTTATTAATTTTTATTGTGGTAAAATACACATAACACAAAATTTACCACTTTACCCCGTTTTTAAGTCTATAGTTCTGCGGCATTAAGTACTTTCACGTTGCTATGTGACTATCACCATCAACCATCTCCAAAGCTTTTTCATCTTATAAAACTGAAACTCTGCACACATTGAACACTACCTCTCCATTCCCACCTCCCTCTAGTCCCTGGAAACCACCATTCTACTTTCTATCTCTATGATTTTGAGCACTCTAGGTACCTCATGCCTCATGATTCAAGTGGAATCACACCACATTTGTCTTTTTGTGATGGGCTTATTTCATTTAACATAAGGTTTTCAAGATTCATCCATGTTGTACCATGTATCTGATTTTCCTACCTTTTTAAGGCTGAATATTCTATTATGTGTATGCACCACATTTTGTTTATTCTTTCATCCCTCAATGAACAGTTGGTTTGCTTCCACCTTTCAGTTATTGTAAAAATGCTACTATGAAAATGAGTGTACAATGCATGTTTTTGTCCATAGCTTTATCTATAAGTTTTATCTACGACACCCCTAGAAGCTTTGGAAATCCCTGAATTCTGTATCGTTCACTGTTAACAAAGTAAAAACATTTCCTATTTACTGTCTTAGGAGCTGCATGTACTAAAACTAAATAAAACAAATCAAAACAAAACCACCAGTCAAAAAACAAACACCCACAACTCCTATAATTTCATGTTATAGTGAATATTAAAATTAAAGGAAAAACAAGGGAGGATTCCAATTTCAGATAATGTATTGAACCTACAAGTCTATCTGCTCTCTCTCCTAAAAATCTATTACGTTGGGAGTAATGGAATAAAAAGTATGAATCTCCAGATAAAGAAGTGAATAAAAGGGTAGGGATTAGAAAGCTAGACATCCAATTCATGGATGAGTAGTGACTGTAAAGCAGTATAGGCATAGGGCCCAGTAAAGAATATGAGTGGAGGGGGCTCTAGCTGTGGAGGAAGTAGATTTGTCCTTGAAGAATCGCAACAGATAGAAATGGAAAGTAGGAATGAAATGTGAGAATTAATATAAGAATGAACTAAAATTTTATGTTGAAGACTTCTTCGCACTTAACATGAAATGTCTAGAGTCATATGATACATTCCCAGAAAGGAAAAATGAGAATTCTTCTCTAATAAACTCTGAACAATTTGGGAGTTGGTTCCAGAACAAATCTTCTTTCATTTTGGCATTTAATGGTTACAAAATGTAACACAAGGCTTCTTGCTTGTTCACCTAAAAGCTGAGTATAGAGAGTCAAGAATCTCTAAGTCCCTTTTACTAGAGCATCTTTCTCAGGTGAGAAGAAGCACCAGGAAACACCAGATATAGGAGAAAAGCCAGAAAAACAAAAAAGAAACAAGAACAACAAAAAAATATCTGTAATTAGATGTATCACGATGAAATTTCTGTGCACTGAGGATCCTAAATGTTTCCATAGAGGAAGATAGATTATGTAGCAAACGGGTTTCAGACTTCTCAGTAGCAATACTCTGGTGGAAGGTAGTGCAATGATGCCTTCAAAGGTCTGTGGGAAAATGAAGTTTAACCTGTAATTCTAAATCAGCCAATCTATCAATGAAGTAGGTACACAGAATAAAGACATTTAAGTCATGCAATGACTCAGAAAAGCTTTCTTTGGAAAATTACTTTCTTAGAGAGTTATTTGAGGAAGTACTCTGGCAAAATAAGGAATAAACAAAGAAAGAGGAAAATGTGATCCTGGAAACAGTAGATTCAACTCCTCCAAGAGGGTAGTGAGAAGATTTCAGGATGAAGCTAAGTACCATGACCAGAGATTGGAACAGGGAGGAGGTCTGCAGAGTAAGAAGGGGTGGGGGGAGTGGAATACATTAAATGGATAATATGATTAGGAATATGGGAATAACTGAGGATTTGGGGAGGTATAAAAATGAAAGTTAATTTTAATTTGTGCCTAAAATATCTGCTATTGAGAGACATGGGAGTGGACATTGGACCATAAAAGAAAGAACTATGATAATAGAGTAAACAGTCTTCATTGGCTTTTACTTCTTAGACTGCTTCTTGCAAATGGTGGACGATATAACTATGGCTATTGAATAGGATGTATATATCATTAACCACAGAGTTATAAAACTGGAGGTCCAGAAGACAAGTAGGGAGGTGAAAGAGGATAAAGAATAATGGAGAGATTGGTGGAAGCGCTAATATTTTCTGTCTTACAGAGAGGGGTGAAGAGATGCTGTTTATAGAAAATAGATAAAAAATGGTGATTTAAGAAAGTCTTCTGAAGTAGAGGGCAGAGAGAGATGTAGCAGGCGATAGATGTGAGCCAATTACTTTCTTATCATAAGAAGAAATCAATAGACAATGTCTACATTTTGTGAATCAAGAAAAGGTGTTATAAAAGAAAATTTAGAGATCGAGGTAAACACCAGTGGAACTGAAACCAGAAAATAGTAAGAGGATTTGCTTCTGAAGGAATGGAATTGTTGGTGGGCTGGGAGGGCACAGTTTATTTTCATTATTTAGTAGTATTATTTTAACTATTAGAATATCCTTATTATGCTCTTTGATTTTTTTGAGAAACAACGTGAATATTTTTTATAAAAATAAAAGCGCTTAACTTAAAGGAAAGTGAAGACAAGAGCAAAGGAGTTTGTGCACACAAACTACAAGGAACACCTTTTTCTTTCTTTTCATTAACTCAGATATTTACGTTTTTTTACTGGTTTATTTTTTGCCATATTTCAAATGCATAGACCTCACCTCATTAAAAGCAATGCCACTATGCCCTTTAGTCTCTGAGATTTTGGAGAGAGTAGATGGATTCCTTAATCGGATAAAGTAATCTGGATCCAACAAAACTGGTTTTAAATCATTGCTTTTCCACCCTAATTTTAAGAACATTAGATTTGCATTATCTTTTAGTGTTTATGAAGTGCTTTTATAAATACCTCACAATAAATCTAACCTGCTAGGTAAGTATGAGATATCCAGTTGCAAGAGATTAAATGGCATGTCTTGGTTATAGTGAAAAGTAATAAGAACCCATATTTTTTTGACCCTTCAAAAAGATAAACAAAAGTGCCTACACTTTTGCTTATGAATGCATAGCATCCTGCAGGTTCTATCAGAAGCCTGTAATTTCAGTAACATTAAAACTGCTCTTGTATTCTGTTTTCTCTTGTTACAGGAGAATGTGAATAGCAATGCGTGTTCTCTATACGCCCACATTATGCAAAATATCCTTTCTGATCACAAACAAGAAACGTTCTCTCACCTAGGCAGTCTGAATCCTGAAAAACTGGCATATTTACACGCTCAAGGGCAAAACTGAGTCTGGTGCAAATCAGAGACTTACACATGGTTTGTCTCTTAGTCCATCTGTGTTTCAGTCCTCATCAACATGCAGAGAAAGGAAAAGGAGCAAAGCCTGAAAGAACAAGATAGTGGTCTTCTTTTTGATGCTTCAACCACAGTACAAAGAAATATAAATAATAAATGTATGAGATTCTTTTTTCATTTTTCTCTTGATAAACTAAGTCGGTATAAATGCTGAAATATAAAACTAGAAAAAGATAAATTTAGATTAGTGTAATGTAATAAAAGAAAATGGCAGCAGTGACATAAATTTTGTTTAGCCGTTCCTCCCAACACCGTCACACTGCTGTTCTTTGTATAAGATGACATCATTGCTTCCTCATGATCTTAGTTTAGAAGATCCATGAATCAGTAATGAGCCTGCTCTGTGACCTACACACCACGTTAAATCTGTTAGGACTCAATGCATGCTGACAACATATGATTAAAACCAAACTTCAGAATAAATATCCTTCCCATTTTTAACAAAATTCTCAATTCTCTCCAGCCTTGAATTCTGTATGTTTTTGATGAATTAATTTGAAAACTCTGGTAACTAATATTTATTCTAAATATGATGCTTCATTTAAGGTAAATTAAAGTTCTATGATAGTGAAAATAGAATGGATGATAAAGACTAGTCATGTTATTATTATTTTAAAAAATATATTGTGTGTTTCAAAGATTAAAATGCCATGTGAAAATATGTAAACTCCTTTTCAGAACATAAAATCATTTGTGAATTAACATTGGAGAATGGAAACTAAAGAAGAGGGATTAGATCTTCTACAGAGGAGAGACAGAGAATAACAGAGCCACAAAGAAATAAAGGAACTGTGGATTATCTAGAAAACAGTCAGATGTTTCCTTATTATCTTCTTCCATGTCAAGCACCATAATCCCTACCTATACTAATTATATGAATTTTCCCCCAAAAAATAATAACCATTGTGTGTTTTAAAACTACTGTCCCTTCTTGGACTGCTTAGACCGGCAGTAGCAATTCTGACTACATGAAATCAGCAAGAAGGGAAAAAAATATTCTCCTTTGTACTGTAAGACAGTTATATTAAACAACCAGCTCTTTTCTTTTTTGATACTGACATCTATTGGAAAACAGGAGAATATGTGCATGTTTGTTTTTTGAAGGCAAATAAAAACTAATTAATTAAATTTAAAGCCCCAATTTAAACTGAAAATTAAGAGTATAGGATAGATTAACCATTTTAATGACATCATTCTCTAATTACCTGAAAATATATTTATACGAGTTTTCAATCTCATAGACCTCTTTTAAAGCCAGTAGTTGTTATTACAAATATGATTATAAATCTTTTAAAACTCATGTGTTCTAGTTAATGTGCTCATGATTCAAACTAACTAAACATTAAGTAGTAAAAGAAAAGAGTAAAGTTTGACAAATTCAAACGTTGTCTATCAGGATCTCTGAAGATTTTTCTATCATTATGAATTGATAACACATAAAGAAGAGAAAGTTTTCTGAAGTATTTTAATTTATTCAATCTGTGAATATCCTTTTAAAAAATATTTTAACTAGGTTTTTTCCAAATCTATTTGCCACTTGGGCAATAATACATATGCCCAATAAAGCATGTATGTTAACTGTGTAACTATTCCCCAAATCTCCCTTCAAATGAAGTAGATCTGGATGTACTAGGCTTACGAAGGGTGTTTTGTGTCTAAAGGAACTCTCAGACATCTCCATGGTAGTATAGAACACACAATCGAGAGGTAGGACCGCTGTTTGGTAAAACAGCCTCTAAGATACACATTTTCCCTACATTGAGCTGGGTTACAGATCTTCCCAACTAGCCCATTGTTTTTCTTTGAGCTTTTACCAATATAAGAAAATCAAGTATGTGATGGAGAAAAGTATTTTCTTGAAATTTAACTTCTCTCTTTTCATGATTAAAAGTTAGAAATTTAAAATTACAAAAGTAATATATGACTAAATGCAAATAGTACATAGAGAGTAACAAGTGATAACTCCTCTTCACCTTCCCCTAATTCCACTCCCCTCCTCCTGGGTAAAAATTGTTAACTTTAGTTTTACTAGACTTTATGTATTTACATATCTATGGATGTGTATATACAAAAAGTGTGGCACATGTATCTATATATCTATTTATTTATACACATATACATCTATTTATTTGGGGGCAAATATTAATTTTAGAAACTCAAGAAATAAATAGAAGTATTGAAAAATTTAAAAAAGAAGTAACAATCCCCCAAATGCTATCGAGGAACACTTATCCTCAATATTTTATAAACATCATTTCAGACTTTTTGCATCTATAAACACAGATATAAACAAGAAAGATAAAATGTGATCATATTCTTCATGTTATTTTAAGATCTAAAATGTACTAAAGTTAACATGACATTTACAGAATTAAAAGAATTTGAAATAAAGCCAAAGGAATATCTGAGCTTTAAATAAATGTTTCTTTACACTAAAAAAAAAAATTCTTATAGATAAATCCCACTAAATATAAGAAAGAAAATATGAAGATGATATAAAAGAAATATGAATGAAAACATAATTTTTACTTAAACTACATTTTCAAATTTATACAATATCTATTGGCTCTTTGCTATGCAAAGTAAGGAATTTTGTAAACATAAACTTCCAACTCCCTTTTCAGTCCTTATCCCGTTTTCTTTTAGCCATGTTAGTTTTATGTAGTCACAGTTCTGTAATCATAAGTGCTACAATTTAGTAGTTTTATATTTATCTATTTTACATTTTATACATATATATATATATATATTTTTTTTTTTTTTTGCTGAGGAAGATTAACCCTGAGCTGACATCTTTTGCCTATCTTCCTCTTTTTTTCCTTGAGGAAGATTAGCCCTGAGCTAACATTTGTGCCAATCTTCCTCCACTTTATATGTGGGCACTGCCACTGTATGGCTGATGAGTGGTGTAGGTCCACCCCTGCCATCTGAACCCACGAACTTGGGCCGCTGAAGTGGAGTGCGCTGAACTTAACCACTATGCCATGGGGCCGGCCCCTATTTATATATTTTTATTATGTTCTGTTCACATTCCTTTGCCCACTCCATTCATAGGTTCATTTCGAATCTCTGGGTAATGCTCTATGGGCCAGATAGATAGCTTCATTTCAGCTTGTGTTACAAAGGAATAGATCTTATTCATATTGCTGTAAGAAATCAGTGTGACTTAAAAATGAGAGATGGAAAATTTATTCTATGAAAATACACAGCATTTTCTTCCTTCCTATAAAACGAGATATGCCATGTTATTTCTTTGTTTTTGTTTTTTAAAAATCTGTACAAAGGTATCCTTTGAATGAGCTCCTTTGCATGCCTTTCTGGAGTGATATAAGGAATTTTATTCAATAGAACTGAGCTGAAAAATCAAATTCAGTAAAAAAAAAATACATATAAAAAAAAAGAAGCTATAAAGAAATATTTTACCTCTTCAGCAGACATAATGAGATATAATTATCTCAGAAGCCCTTATCTCTGAGATTTGCCTCTCGCCTAAATTATTTGTGCCTACCAATTGTGATGGTAAGATGTTTCAGATACAAAATCTTTGCTGAGTGGTGTTTGTGTCTGAATGTAAAGAAGGGAAAGGCAACAGAGCACAGCCCTCTTCCCCAGCACCTCACCTGTCTGCTCCTCTCCACCAACTCTGGATTCTGGGTGAGCATAATTCTTCTTTCCAGCCTGTGGAGGCTCTGAGAAGCTCAGCTCGCTTAGCTTTCTATAATATTGGGACTGGGGTTTGAGGAACTCTCCTGGGCCTCTCCCAATGTAACTTTCAGAAGAGAATGTGTTCAACCACCAATGAAAAGCTTAGGATTCCAGCCTGTCAACATGTGTTGCTCTCCACTCCAACTAAATCAAATGTTAAGTTTTCTTTAAGTCTTGATGTTTTAGTCAATCCAGGCACGATCAATAAATCTACCTCACCTTGCTGAGGCTTACAAAATGACTATTGCAATCCCACTTGTGGCCCTCCCAGTGGAACTAGAAGAAACTAAACAAGTACTGTCTTCAACCTGGGCCCTGGGATGGCTCTGGGAGAAACCCGAATTGGAATGATTTAACCCACACATCCCTACCCACGGATACTCACTTATGAGACTCACTTATTGGTATGGACACTGGTTGGTGTGCACTGTGGATAGCTCCCTACCTCTGTCTGGGATGTTGGCAATCTTGTGCCCAAAGGGTAGGCATGGACACCTCTTTCCTCCTCATTCCTGAGGCTGAGATACCCCCAGGGTTGCAGTGATGACTATAATTTAATTTAGAATTTCTTGGCTATAAACAATTAACTATCAAATTTAATCTGTGCCTCCAAGTCTTACTGTGGTGAATACAACTCTCTGGTATGTTTTTGCGTTGGAACCCAAAAGAAGAACATTTTTTACTGCCTTGTTGAGATGTAGTTATGAATTTGAAATTATCCCAGGCCCTCAATACTTGTTCCATAAGTAGCCTTTAGTGCTTGGCCGTAGAGACGGTTACTTAGATATCTGTGTGTGTCTCCATCTCTGAGATAGCCTATATCTTTACAATTTCTGACATTCTTTAAAACTCAGCTTACATCTGTGACATGACACTTCCCAGGAATTTCTCCAGTTTTTAAATATTTATTGCAGAGTTTATAATCATTAAAAGGAAGATAATTTAAGTATTAATAAGAAGAAATTGGTTAAAAAATAACATGATACACACATATAGTGGCAGCTAATTAAAAAATGACACAAATCTTTTAATTATTGACATGAAAAGACATCATAAATTGCTTAGTGAAAGAAAGTGGTAGTTAAGTACATTACACATCACTACAGGAGAAGAATAGAGAAATCTCCCATGCAGAAGAATTCCAAATAATTTATGTAGATGCTCTGCCCTCAGGGAGGTGGAACTTAACTCCCCACAACTTAAGTGTAGGTCAATATCAGCCTTGTGATAAATCATGTTGATGGTCTGTACCCTTGATATGATGTGATGAGAATGGCATTTACCTCTGTGGTCTTCCTTCCAAAAACCATAACCCCAGTCGAACTCTGAGAAAAAAAAAAAAATCAGTCAAACCAAATATAGTGACTTCTACAAAATACCTGATCAGTGCTCTTTAAAACCATCAAAAGCTTTAAAAACAAGGAAAGTCTCAGAAACTATCACAGCCAAGAGTTGCTTAAGGAGCCATGATAGCTACATAGAATGTGGTATCCTGGATGGAATCCTGGAACAGAAAAAAGACGTTAGGTAAGAACTAAGAAAATATGAGCGCAGTATGGACTTAAGTTAATAATTATGTATCAATATTGGTTTATTAGTTGTGATCACTATACCATGCTTATGTAACAAACTGGGTATGGGGTATATGAGAAGACTCTGTACTTTGCTACATCTAAAACTACTTAAAATAAAAAAAAAAGTTAAAAAAATAAACATTATGCATAGTATGTCTTTGTTAATGTAAAATACATAGACATGTATGTGTGTATATACCTAGTGAGACATCTGAAATGACATTATAATACGCTGACCTTAGTTGTCCCTTGATGGTGGGATTTTTTTATCTGTATTATTCTATATTAATCATTTATTATTTGTTCAATGAAAAAATAAATGTAAAATCACTCTTCTGACTCCTTTTAACTAGCTCATTTTAGCTAAAAGCTACAGAAATTTTACACAATACAGAAATGTATTTTCTCAAAAAACAAGACATCCGGAGGTAAGGTGGATTCTCCTTTTGTATGAGTCCGAGCTCTCGAAGCATTTCACTCTCTCTTAGGCTCTGTGTCCTCAGCATGCCAGGTTTGTCCTCAGGCTTGCTTCCCTCGTGGTCACAAGATAGATGCCAGCATTAATTACATGGCAACATGCTTTCTTGCTCACATCCCATGGAAGAGAGGAAAAACATCTCCTCCAACCTTGGAAAAAGATTTGAGTCAACTCGGGTCCCTGTGCCCATTGCTGATTAGTAACATTTACCATTACATATTATGAGATAATAGAAAATACATATGTTAGTCTCTGCCTGCCAGTTCCTGGCACACAGTTCCTAAGACCCTTGAAATTTCCTAAATGATAAGAATACAAGGAGCAACTCTTGTTCTAATATTTCTCTTTGACCTCATCCCTGACACAAGGCTACCTAAAATCTTGTAAATTCCTAAGTAGTGAGAGCAATAGGAGCATCTTTTGTTCTACTGAAGTGACTCTGGGTGGGCTCCTGGATGGCTCCTGAATGGGGGCTGCTCACCAGAAAGACCAAGCCATAATTAGAGGCTTGGAATTTTCAGCCCCGTCTCCCATCCTCCAAAGAGGTGAGAGGGGCTAGAAATGGAGTTAATAATTGATTGTGTCTACATGATGAAACCTCCATAAATTCTCACTAGTATGGGGTTAGAGAGCTTCCGGGTTGATGAACACATGGAGGTCCTGGGAGAGTGGAGCACACAGAGAGGGCGTGGAAGCTCCGCCCCTCTTCCCACATACCTTGCCCTACGCATATCTTCCATCTGAATGTTCATCTGTATCCTTTATCATATTCTTTAATAAACTGGTAAATGTGTTTCCCTGAGTTCTGTGAGCCACTCTAGCAAATTGATTGAACCCAAAGAGGGGGTCTTTGGAATCTCGGATCTATAGCCACTTGGTTGGAACCACAGGTAATAACTTGGGCTTGCAACTGGCATCCAACTGGGATCCATGCAACTGGGGGGAAGGGGGAAAGTCTTGTGGGACTGAGCCCTTAACTTGTGGGATCTGACACTATCTCCAGGTAGATAGTATCAGAATTGAGTTAAACTGTAGGTCACCCAGCTGGTGTCCCAGAGACTTGCTTGGTGTGCGGAAAAGATTCCACACATTTGGTGACCAGAAGTGAAGCATTCTCTGTGAGTAGTAAAGGAAACTCACAGGGAAGAAAGATGTAGTAGGGAGGAACTAGGTTTTTCCCTATTCAAGAAGGAAAAATCTAAGTTTTTCCTTTACAAATATTACAAACGCTCACTGGCCTTAAGCCAAGTTTTCTGAACCAGTCACTGTTGGAGAAGTTGGGAATGATGGGTTAGGTCTAATCAGGATTCACCTGGAAGTGGAAATGGAGTCAATTTCCCCTGCTACATGGGCTACCTGGAGAATACTAAAACAAAGTCTGTTATAGGCACCTCGAGGGAAAGTTTAAGTCTGCAAATGGGACATAACCTGCCCAAGTCATTGACTCTCATTTGCCTAAGTGACATAGGAAGAATAGACACCAATTACCCACAATCTACCTGGAATTAGGACCTCCAATAGCTTAGTTGTGTCCAGTTGAGAGGTATGATCCCCCAATCTGGTAAATCCACATCCATGAAAACGAATAAGGGGTGGAACAAGAGGCCAGAAGTATAGCTTTGACAGATGATCCTCATTACAGATAAGCAAAAGAGTTCCTGCCTTAGCATATTGGCCTTACCTTTTAACCTAGTACAGGGGTCAGCAAAAGATGGCAGCCTATGGGCCAGTCCAGCCCGTTGACTGTTTTCATACAGCCCAGGAGAGAAGAATGGGCTTCAGTATTTCAAATGGTTGAAAAACAAATCAAAAGAAGAATAATATTTTGTAAGACATGAAAATTATATGGAATTCAAATCTCATTGTCTGTGAATAACGTTTCATTGGCCACAGCCACACTCATTTATATATCTTGTCTATGGATTCTTTCGCACTACATGTTGGAGTCGAGTAGTTGTGACAAAGACCATCTGACCTGCAAAGCCAAAAATATTTACTCTCTGGTCTTTTATAGGAAAAGTTTGCTGGCCCCTCACCTGGCGTCAATCAGGGACTTTGCTACCCTACTTAGTAGAGGACATCAACCGTCTCTCCAGCCAGGTCCCTGCCCACTTTCATGAGGCTTCTCCTCTGATACTAACCACTGCTCCTCTGGTTATCCTCCTGGGACTACTGACAGGCAAATGGATTTTGCCCCTGGAACAACTCTCCCAGAAGGCTCTGAACTAGGTCAGAATAGTATGTTAATTAATCCAAGATCAAAGCTGAAAATTATCTCTTTTCCCATTGTCCACTCCAAATAATTTCCAACCATGTTGTTGCGTTTGGTTCAGAATTTCTGCAGTGAGAGTGGCATTTAAGACATAGCTACCCTCATGCAAAGTTTAGAAAGTTTCATGATGGCATCCCCAATCATCAGGTTTATTTTAAGCGCCTTTCTTTCACATCTAACATATTTAAAGCATTTTCATTCTTGTGTTGCTTTTGAGTCATATGTTTCTGACACCCCAAAACTGAATTGAGTGTGGGCTCCATCTAGTGACAGAGTATGCATACTCTCGTGTGAGTATTTTTAGCCTTGTGTCTTAGGAACTGTTTCTGCTGCCTCTTGCTATGAAAATGCTTAGGCTTAAAAATAGCCTGCCTCCTAGGGAAAGAGTCATCCTCTTATGTAATTAACAAATAAAAAGCCAAATGGAGACCACATGGTAGTGGTGATACTCAAACCTGTGGACAAGCTTTTGAATCCAAAATTAGCCCTCCACAATTCCCATCTTGGCTCTGTAGGCATATTGACATTTCAGGCAGCATATACTGGTTAACCAGGTGGTGCCTTCACAAGTTTAAGCTTAGGATCTCATTAATGCTTTGTAGTTTAAAAATAGGAAACATTGATACGCCCTTCAATGTACAAAAGGCCTATAAAGGCTCCCTTTGTTTTTTTCTTTGATTTTCTTGAATCCTTACTTTTGTTGCACTTGCTTATTAGGGCCCTTGAGACCTGCCAGCGTATGCTGATGATCTCCTCCCTCCTGCAGTAGGTATGCTAGGCATAGTTTAAAGCCAAAGTCAAACTGAGCATATATACCCTAAGGCTGCCTGTGCTGGCTAATGACCTGCAACTTTACTGAGGCCAGTGCAGCTGGCATTGGCTTGCCATGCCCTGTGCAACCAGAATCTGCAGTGGATGTCCACATAGCTAGCTGGTATGTGTTTACTGAAATATGTTTGGCTCCTGCACCATCTCTGAGCCTGCTCTGACCCTGTGTGCTCACTGGGTTTCGACAGAGGCAGCCAGTTGCCTGTGCACAAGCTCACCTGTGCTGCAATGAATGGTAGTGATGTCTACATCTCATATTTATCAAGGTTTAGAACTGTTCTCCCAGGACACAGCATTTAAAAGTCAATTCCACTTCCATTTCCATAACATCTTTCAAAACTATAGTATTTGGAATTTTAAATGCCTATTGTCATACAGTTAAAAGATACACAGGTTGATGATGTCAAAGCTCTGATAATGGATGGGAGATTTAAATCTCTTGCTTGAATTGGCCTTGAAGAAGCTTCTAAAGTAGTTGAAAAGCTCTCAGAACAGTGATCTCAGCCAGACAACTTTAGGTAGATGTGAACTCTCAGCTTTCGGTCTGATCTGAGAAGCCTGGGAATGGCTGAAATGTATCATAATTGTTAAAAGTACATGCTCGGTGTTATTTTTTTCTTTCTTTTTTTAGTGTTTGGGGGTTATAATTGCTTTCTAAATACACAAACTTTAAAGCATGTGGTTTGCTTTGAATCCTGCTACTCAAGAATGGGCAGCTTGTGTAAAGCAATGTAATGTAGTTACCCAATTTCTTTTGTTGAAGTCTCCTCTTTAGCTTCTCCTGCAAAATGTCACTTGCAATATACGTACTTATTATTATCAAATACAAAGCACTTCCTTGATAACCCTTTTGAACAAAACAAATATGAAGGAAACTTTTTATTCCTTAGCTTTAGCTATCTTTTTTTTTCAATAACTAGCTTTATTAATAAAGCAATGTTTTAAAACAATGCTTTATATGAGTTGTTTGCCTTTGACACTGAATATAACTAAAACTTATCAATCACTGTTTCTAAATAGTGTTTCCCAACTCTCTCCAGAATATTTTTTCATGTATTTCAGTGAAGTAACTTTTAAATTTTTTTGATATTGTTTTAAGATCTATAAAACACTTAATGCTACAAATCTGCGTGATTTGTGGTGCTATTTAGAAGCACCTATAGGTTGGTATGAATTACGACATGTTAAGGACTTACCGACAAAATTTAAAATGTCAATTTAAATTATCAAAAATCTCCCAATGTGGGGAAAATTTTTTAAAAATCTCTCTCCTCTCTTTTCCCAACTTCCCGCTCTTCCCCTCTTCTCCTCCTTCTTCCTCTTGGGCATTCTTCTTGAATGACTAAGAGCCATCTCAGACTCAACTTTCCTCAAACTGAGGGCCTGATCTCCTTCCCTCTGCACAATTCCCCAAATCTTGCCCCATCCAAAGAATTCTCTCTCTCAATTGTCAGAAATGCCAAACTTCTACTTGCTCAAGCCAAAAACTTGGATCATCTTAGACTCCTCTCTTTTTTGCACTTCCCACAAAGAATCCGTCAGAATATCCTATTAGTGCTGCATTTAAACTATACTGTGAATTTGACCACTAATCAGACCATTCTTTCCACTCTGACAAAGTCATCATCCTTTCTTTACTGGATTACTACAGCAACCTCCTAACTACTTTCTCTGCTTTTCTCGTTTGCCCTTAACGACTCTTCTTAATATAGCAGCTAGAGTGATTGATTATTTTAAACACGCATTGGATCACGTTCCTAGTCTGCTCAAAATCTAAAAATGGCTCCCTACTTCATTCAGAATAAAAGCCAAAGGGCTCTGTGTGACGGGTGCCCCATTCCTCTCTTACCTCACCTTCCACTCCTGCTCTACCCACTCCAGCATCTTTGCTGTACCTTGAACATACACATACCATGCACCCTCCTGCCTTAAAGCTCTGCACTAGTTGTTCCCTCTGCCTGGGGTGGTCTCCTCCCATAGATGAGCATGTCTAACTCTCTCACTTATGTCAAGTCTTTGCTCAAACATCCCATCCTTCTAGTGATTTCCCTTAGTAGAGCAATCTGCTCCCCACTTTTTCCTCAGCCCCACTGATCCTCCTAATCTGCCTCTATGCATTTATTTTTTCTATTACATTTCTTTGTTTATTTTTTAGTATCTGTCACTCCTGCAAGAATGTGCACAAGCCCTGGAGTCCTTGTCTATTTTGTTCACTATGGTATCCCAAACATGTAAAACAGTGCCCAGTACACAGTAGGTGCACGATTATTGAATGAATGAATGAATGAATGAATGATATAAATAATCTTCCATGTGAACATATATATGCATATATACACACCTTGAAATCATTTAAAATATGCTCAAAATTATCTTGTATTTGTGCACAGTAATTTACTTAACTAATTATTTTTTGGGGAACATTAAAATGCTTTCAACTTTCACTATTATAATTTTGATGACCAATAGTAGATATAAATCTTTATATACTTTCCCATTTACAGAAAAACTACCTTTGGTAATTTTAAAATATACCAATTAATCTGTGTTATACCCATTTTAAGAAATTAAAATATATGGGGGGGCCGGTCCGGTGGCACAAGCCGTTATGGGTGCACACCAACGCACCGCGTGTCAAGCCATGCTGTGGTGGCATCCCATATAAAGTAGAGGAAGATAGGCACGGATGTTAGCCAGGGCCAATCTTCCTCAGCAAAAAGAGGAGGATTGGTATCAGATGTTAGCTCAGGGCTGATCTTCCTCACAAAAAAATAAATAAATAAATAAGTAAATAAATAACTAATAAAAATAAATAAGTTAGAAATTAAAATATATGGCATATTGATTTAAGTAACATGACACATAAGAATATCGCTAGCATAGGAGTAGAAATTATTATACTATATAATATAGTATATTATAGTATACTATAATATAGTATAATATAGTACTACCATATAATTCTGGGTGAGTTACTTAAAATCCTTGAGCTTATTTTTCTCCTATTTATGGAAGATATGCACTTTGCTTATCATCTATGTCATTTGTTTGAAAGGATTAAATCAGATAACATAAGGGTGATTATTTTGAGAACTAGAAACCTCTATTCAAGGTGTTTTTAAATTGAATCTACGTAGAGTGTGTCTTCCAAGGCAGACAATTATCTAATGAAGACAAGAACAATGTCTTGCTAATCTGTTTATCCCTCGAACTAGGAAAGGTGCTTAAAACATGGTATCTGTATTTCTCAGGGCTGCCAACAGAAACAGAACCAATAGGATATGTGTGTGTGTGTAGTGTGTGTGTGTATAGAGAGAGAGAGAAAGAGAGATTTATTTTAAGGAATATCTCATGTGATTGTGGAGGCTGTGGACTGGCAAGTCCAAAATCTGGAGAGTAGGCTGGCACGCTGGAGATCCAGGGAAGAATTTGTGTTGCAGCTGAAGATTGTCTGCAGGCAGAACTTCCTTTTCCTTGGGAATGTCAGTCATTTTTTCTCTTAAGGCCTTCAACTCAATGAATGAGGCCCACCCACATTATGATGTGTAACCTGCTTTATTCAAAGTCTACTGATTTATATGTTAATTTCATCTAAAAAATACCTTCACCGCAACAACTACACTAATGTTTGACCAAATATGTACCATGGCCTAGCCAAGTTGACACAAAAATTAACCATCACAGTAGGTGATTAATACTTTTGAATGACCGTACCACATAATTATGAATAAACTTGCATTATTGTGAACTCTTGTTTATTTTTATAAAGAATTTATGGTCATTTATAGTTTTTTGGATATGTTATGTTCTGTCTTTTCAAGCTTTGGTATTACATATATGTATTTTTAGCTAGGTTAGATTTGTAGACAGATAGATGGATTGATAGCTGGATAGAAGAATGGATAGATAAATGGTAGATAGTCAGAGATATACCCAGGTAATATTAATATACAGATCTAGCTAACCAGATTTTTTGGATATTAAGCCATTAAAGATATACTCTTGGGCCGGCCCCGTGGCTTAGCGGTTAAGTGCGGGCGCTCCGCTGCTGGCGGCCTGGGTTCGGATCCCGGGCATGCACTGACGCACCGCTTCTCCGGCCATGCTGAGGCTGCGTCCCACATACAGCAACTAGAAGGATGTGCAGCTATGACATACAACTATCTACTGGGGCTTTGGGGGAAAAAAATAAATAAATAAAAAATTTTAAAAAAAAATTAACGTTAAATGGGGCACACCTCATTTAAAAAAAAAAAGATATACTCTTTGTAATTTTTAATTCTTCTTTGTATTAGAAGCAGGACTGCCGAATTTTACATCAAGATTACTATAAACCATGGATGGAGAGAACTAAGAATATAGCATAAGTTAAATCTCTGCCAATGAGAGAGGAAGAAATCCTTATAACTCATGTGTATATGAAGGAGAAGGGAATGCCAGCACGTCAGATGCTAATGTTAAAATTCCTCCTCCTCTCTGCCTCTGGATCTATCCCCTTCAAATGGGAGGGTGCTGTGGAAATATCCACATATGTGAGAAGGCCTCTTCATCTAGCATGGGGGTACATTTGGGTCTCTGCAGAACCTTGACATTTGTCTCAGCTCCATATAAATACAGTGCTAGAGTGATAATCTGGCATTTGCCAAGAATGGTGGCTTCACTCTTATTTATCTAAGAAGGATGAAGGAATAATATAGGTGTAGGGATCAGAAGAAGATACCACACAATACGTAGGACCTTTGTCACTCGAAGCAAAGGGATAAATACCATGGACCTTAGCAGTGGGTGCCAGAATATACCCAAACAGTTAAGATAGGAAGAATTGTATTTAAGGAGATGTGAGTCAAGGAGCCAAAGCCAACTTATAGAAGGCACATGAATGTGAAATCCCCTTGTTCCTCTGCCACCATAAGGTACCTCAGTGCCATTTTAGAGAAAAGAACCAGGTGGAAAAAAAAGTCCAAAAAAGCTGAGCATTTTTCTGAAATTGATTTATTCATCCAAAGGAAACTATTTAATATAAAAGGGTCTGTATCTCCGTGTAGATTGCCCTCACATCCCAAACTACTCCATCCCATGTGCATACATCACTCTCCTCCCACCTTCTGTAAGTGCTATGCTCATTAGGGAAAAGACTTATGAAAATAAATAAATCCATTGTAGAACATGAGTAAGCTATATATTTTCTCATATCTGAGTAGTACTAAGTAAATTTTTACCCCTGAGTTCCTCCTTCTCTCTCTCTGTCTCTGAGGAAAAATAATTTTCCCTCTACCCTTCTAGGTTCTTACTGGGACCCCCCTAAGTAAAAGACAGATTAACAGGAGAAAAACAAACAGAAGTTTAATAGCTTGTGTACCTCCTATATACATGGGAGAAACCGAGGAAAACTGAGTAACTGTTATGCCCAAGTGGGGGTTCTCTGCCCACCACAAGACATGCCAATAGTCAAGAGGCAAGGTGACAAGAGAAAAGGGACTTTTCATTACAGTTTGCTAGTAAGGGGGATGATGGCGATTAATGTCCGAAAGAACCATATTCCAGAACAAAGACTACAGGCCAGTTATATAGGGGGCTGGTCTCCATGTAGGGGAGGCACCTGGTCTCCTGCTGGAGGCATCCATCTGATCTCTGGGTGGGGGCAGACATCTGGTCTTAGTTCCTGATAGTCTTTTGTTTTACTGCATATGTATCAGAGACCGGAGCAACACCCTATACCCTGATCTTTCAGTTGTCATTGATGGCTATCAGTATAGACTCTGCCCAGAGGTCATCACACTCCTAAGGAACTCAAGAAAACAAAGTTATCAACTTATAGCAGCTGGGAGGGGCCATAAAATCCACAGAGCATGTCTGGATTAGTTGGTCAGAGGTCATTCAAAGTTACAATATGGTTTCTTTTCTACAATATGGCTTCCCTTATGTCAACGTTGTGTTGAGCTGGTATCAACTCCTTGAAAGGGCCCAAGCTGCCACCTTAAATATCATCTCCAGCTAAAGACAAAAGAAGACGTTGGAGTGGGGAAGTCAGTTATGGGAGGTTACTGGGAAAAGCACAGTAAACAAGGGTAAGGCTGTTATGCAGATTAAGGTCTCTGCCTTCTCCATTGATAAGAGTTTCTAGAGATTTGTCATCCTGGTACAGAGAAGGAGACAAATGGAGATTACCTGATAAATGGAGATTTCTCTTATAAATGTAAATGTCTCTTGCAAAAGGGTAACTTCTACTCAGTTTTCAGAGCTTCTCCTTTGTCTGCTGTTTTTTAAAAATAACCAGCTCAAGATAATCCTTATGCCAAAGAGATATATTTTAGGGTGGCAAATTCTGCTCCCCTTCATAGAGAAACGTCATTCTTTTCCTAGGATGAGGCAGGGAAGCTGAGATAATTCAGTGACTTGTCTCTAGTCACATAGTGAGTCACAGCACAGACACGATTCAAGACTAAATCCTTAGTTTCTCCATTTTTTTATTGCTTGATGCATGAAGTCATGCTGTCTTCCAATACATTTCCCGATATTTCTGCTTATTTGTATTTTTCTATAAGAAATAACTTCAATAAGAATTAGGAGTAAAACATTACACAAACCAGTAAATAATTCAAAATTAATTCACACTCATGGCATGTGTATATAAGCAGCTCTTCTGAAAAAGATTTTGTTGGCTTAAAGGGCCCTGGCCATTTTGGGTTGTCAAATAATGCAAATAATCCATAATCAATCTATAAATCAAAATTTGGATGAGTTTATTAAATGAACCAGTTTTGAGGACTATAGCCCAGGAGAAAATGACCTTCACCAAAAAAGGAAGCACTCTGAAGAAGGGAGGTGTACAGAGTGGTTATATACAGTCTTGGAACAAGGAACATACCTCACATATGACAGGACCATCTCTTTTACTACTGTCATGAGATGCTTTGCTGGCACAGCAGGTTAGTGGTCACAAAATGAGCACAGTAGTATAGTAATTAATCCTCAGTTTCTGGGAATAAACACATATCTATAAAGAAATGCTGATATGGGAGGAGACAACATCCCTATCTTTAAAGGCATCATTCCCTGCTTTGGGACATTGTAAATGTTTAAAGCAGATGTACAGTGCATGCTCGACAGGCCACACCTGGAAAGGCCCAGGCCTTTCTGGAAAAACAAAGTCAGGTAGAATTAGTTTTAAACCAAATGGCTTCCTCATATTTCAATATATCTTACTGTTTTTCATATATTTATCAGGTGTATGTCTCAGGGAGGGGGTTGAAGAGAGAGGTGAATGGGAAGGAGTAAATTGTGATTTCATGACCACACTTCACTTGGCTTGAAACTCTTTCCATCACTGGAGAAAATGCAAACTCCCAAAAAAATGCAAACTCCATTTGCAAGGACTAGGTATAAAATTTAGGAAGAATACAAAGGAAAACAACCAACTTGAGCACAATCATGAGTGAGGAATGAGGGAAACATTTTGTCTGAGAGCATTACGGCTCTCTAGAGCAGCTTACGGTGCTGTATTTTCCTTCACTTCTCCTCTGTTTTGGAAGTATGATGGGGAGCTCAAAGGACATATTGTTTCATTTCTTCATATGAATATGTCTCCCTCTGTACTTGCTTCTGCTGATGCTCCCAGATCTCAGGCAGTAATTTCTATCTTTCCTTGTTAATCACAAATTATAGTCACCATCTCTTGTGCATGTCAGATGAAATGCCGTTTCCCACAACTCTTCAAATTTGTATACTTTGGGAAGGTTTTTAAAAATTTTTTACAGTAAAGGAAATTGGAGCATATATCTCTCTTTTCTTAGGAAGCCGTATTCTTTAGTTCAAACCCTTGCCAAAGAGATTCAGAAAATCTTTGCAATCACTATGAGCAACAAATGTATGATCACTTTGAAAAGAACTTCAGTTAAGCCTCAGTGTTTCCTCTACATGCATTTGATTTCATCTAGTCATATTTTGTTGTGCTGAGAAACAGTAAAGCTCATGAAACAAAAATATTTTCAACTCATGACCTGTTAGTGGACATGAACTTTGCTGGCTACTGTGGGGGATCAGAATTTGTCACCCCAAAATGTCTCTCTCCATGGCTTGATTACTTTTTAAGAACAAAAGACTTAGGAAGAAGCTTTGAATTTCCCTCTAACTGCCTGAAAGAATTTAAGATAGAAGGCCTATTCCAGGAAGAAGCTAATACCACAACATAACTATGGTATAATATAAACTAGGTGTGGTAGATAATAAGGTACTAGCAAGGCCTATTCTATCAAAATTCTTTCTGGGCTCCCATTGTCTATAGATGGCCCAGCAAACATTTGTTTACCAAACATTTGCTTTTCCATCTCCATGTGAATTGCCTCCTCCTCTTTGAAGTCCCAAACCACTACTCCCAACATCCTCCTTTGTCTTTAGCTGAAGATGGTATTTAAGGTGGTAGCTTCAGCCATTTTGACGAGTTATTCAGTTTTCCTGGGTTTCTCCCATGTATACATGTTATTAAACTTTGTTTTATGGGCCGGCCCTGTGGCTTAGTGGTTAAGTGCGTGTGCTCCGCTGCTGGCGGCCCGGGTTCGGATCCTGGGCGCGCACCGACGCACCGCTTCTCCAGCCATGCTGAGGCCATGTCCCACATAGAGCAACTAGAAGGATGTGCAACTATGACGTACAACTACCTACTGGGGCTCTGGGGGGAAAATAAACAAATAAAAATAAATAAATAAATAAATAAATAAATAATAAACTTTGTTTGAATTTCTCCTGTTATTCTGCCTCATGTCAATTCAATTCCTGGACCAGCCAGAAGAATCTAGAGGGTAGTGGAATAGTTCTTCCTCCTCTACACTACACTCACCCTAAATCACTGTTGCAGAAAGCAACTTGACAAGAGAAAAAGTACTAAAAAGAACACAAAAAGAGGAAAAGCACTGACATGAATTGTACTAGACCTTGGCATACCTAGTGTAGTAAGCAATTCTCACACTTTTGGCTGCTCAGGATAGCGATCATGATACCAAGCAATGGGCTTGCTCTGCTGGCCAAGATCTGAGCCAATTAATCACAATGAGTTAGAGATCGAGAAACGAAGTTTAATTAGATTGCCGGCAAATCAGAAGACAGGTGACTCATGTCTCAAAGACTCATCTTCCAAGATTACAGAATCTTGAGGCAGTTATATAGGGAAAATGGGCAGTAAGGAGGGAGTCCAGAGATGATGGTCTCCAGGCATGATGGGCTCTAGGCATTACATTGTTCCACTCTTCTGTCAGCTGTGATGAATACCTTGTACGTGTGTTTCCCACCTGTGGTCAGCCTGTTCCTGGAGAGAAACTCATAGAACGAAGTTTTTAATTTATTAAGCTACTAGGGAGTACACACATAAGCAAAGGCCATTAATCAGGAGAGCATGTGAATTTTTTGGAGTATGTGCAGAGCAGCAAGTAGTCACGCGGAGGAGGGGCCAGGGCCATTTGGTGTAACAAGACGGCCTCACTTATGCTCACTTACAACCATATTTCCATGTTAAGGGCATTCTCTACTCCTTAAATCTTTGAGGGGATAGAGCCTACCTCTTCTTGTGAAGCTCAAAATGCCATTTTCATTCTTTTCCATCTTCTCTTGCAGGTTGGGCACAGTTATGGGTTCTATGCTCTGCCAGACCATGAGTTGGGTGCTAGTGATGCGGAGAAGCAGGAGCTACAGAATTCTCTCCGAAAGAATTAGGGGTACAGGGGAACTGAGTCCTGAGTGGAATGTTGACTGTATGACTGCCTTGTGACGCAGCAGCCTTTTTGGCTGTGGGAGCTACAGCTCGTAGTGCCTGGGGCTGGGGGCAGTGTCCTTACTAGATCAGTTCTCCTGCACATTTTGAGTTTTAAACCTTATTCATTGCTGTATCATCTCTAATCTTAGCTTTTCAGCCTTTCTCCTGATGCTATGTATTACTCAATATCCTCTGATAAATTCTGCTTAATTCAACCAGAGCTGATTTATGTTACTTATAACTAAAAATACTGACTGACATACCAAGCAATTTCCTGCCTTATATAAGGAGAAATAATTTTGAAAAGTCCATTCAAACTATTTAGAATTACTTCCAAGCCTAAATACTGTATAATGAATTCTCAGAAGGATGATTAAATTATTGTACAATGTGACTCTTTCAGAAAATTAGATGGAGTTATTTGCATGCTTAAACCCATCTCCCGCTGAACATTTTTTTTTTTTAAATTTACTGAATAGATCACTACTTTTCATGTATCAGAGATAGTCTGTTATTGAAAAATGATGTATTCTTTTGTGAATTGCAGTATTTTCTCTTTGGATTCTCCACAGCACCAAATCCAATATTTAAAAAAAAATTTTGTACTCAATTAATGTTTTATTATAAATGTATCAGTTGAGTGATTGTTTTGAAAGTGTGGGCAGGCAGCATGATCAGAAAATCACCGTCAGACCTGTGAACGTATGGTCTGTTATTCATACCTGTGAATGCAGCTCAATTTGGTTTCTTGGATAAATTAAATAGAAAAAGAAATTAAATATTTGCTATTGAAAGGGTATTAAAATGTTTAAACAGATTAAAATACTTTCATGGCCAGGTTTTGCAATTGAAAAATATAGGATGATGTATTAGAGACATTTTGGCCTTATAATGTATAAACATGTCTAGAACAAGCTAATACAAAAAGAGGGAGTTTTATTTTGAGGGTACAGAACTATCTTACGAAAGCTAAGAGTAAAAAGTGTACTGGGGATTCATGATGGAAGTGAGGCAACTAGAGAATCCAGGGAATCATTCTTTAATCTCTTTTTTCTTCCTTGAGGCAACGTATCTCATTACAGCTACTCTTTTACATCTTCTACATTGTTCTTTCTTTACTTCAACTTTCCTTGTTTCTCTATACACAAGTTCCTCAGCTGCTGAATTTTTATCACCTCAGTACCAACCACCTACAGAGACCTGGTGCAAAATATCTGCTGATCTCACTTTCCATTTTGCTGGAGGGAATTTGGCTAAAATCGAATCAAATGTCTATTCCTGCCATAACCAACTATGGCACAGATGGTACGGTCACATGGATTCCGGAGACTCTTCCTCGCAAGAGTTTTGGTATGGGAGATGTAGCTCTCAGGAAAATAGCTGTGAACTTGGGAACTACGTCAAAAATTGCCTTCTACAGAGAATAAAAGCAACTTCTTTAAGGAAAGTAAAAAGGCATTTCCTTTTGTTTTATCACTCTCGGATTTAAAAATTTCAAAGGCAAAAAGAAACTCTTGTATTTCACAATGCTTATAAATTAAACATTTAAATTGCACTTAACATACAATTGTCAACTTGTGTCACACTTTTTACTTTAATTCATTGACTTCATTTATATTCTGATCTTCCATTTCAGGAACCTCTTGGGAAGCAGTGGTGAGGAAGAGGTGAGGGACCAAATTATGCTAATTCAAGTGTTAGGAAAGTTGTCATTTCCCCCAGGAATCAGGAAAATATCCAAGTGACCTCTGTCTCTATCATGTCAGGTTTCTATAAATGTTCTCAACTCTAAATATGCTAGGTCAACAGGCAGCATGTTTTGATATCCAAAATAGTAAATGAGGGTTTATTAATCCTGAAAATTGAAGAATGTGTCTGAAAGTACATAATAGTATTTTTAATATTTCTACCACCCTTATGGGGAGGTACCCACATTCTAAGAGAAAAGCTGGTCTTGAAAACTGATACATCAGGACTGTTTTTAGTGGATGTGATCTAGCACCTCTTCGGCAGTGAAGCTTCTTACATGTACAAAGTCCTCTGCATTATCACAACAGGATAACCAATTAAATGATACTTGGACATACATTCTCTTTTTCTCTATTGCCTTCTTTTTATGTATTCTGAACATTCTATGTAGAAAATCTAATTTATAGTATATTTTGCAATATTTTTTCTGAGAATTCACAAATTAACAAAGTAATATAATTGCACTATGAAAAACCTAAAGTTGGGACAACTGGAAAATCTCCGAAAGCATTATCCTACCCCATTGTGCAGCATGTCACTATTTTCTACCTATTAGGATGGATGAAAAGCAACATCGCTCAGATTGATGTCAGGTACCAGTATTATATGTGTTATGCTCACTCCTTTAAAGCTTTTTTTTTTTGAAATCCTGTTTCCTGTTTTCTCTAGGAAAAGCAAAGATAGGATTTTTTTTCTCTCTTTTTTTTAATTTGTGAGGAAGATTGGCTCTGAGCTAACATCTATTGCCAATCCTTCCTTTTTTTCCCCCACTGAGGAAGATTGGTCCTGGGCTAATATCCTTGCCCATCTTCCTCTACTTTATATGGGACGCTGCCACAGCATGGCTTGACAAGTGGTATGTAGGTCCACACCCGGGATCTGAACCCACGAACCCTGGGCTGCCGAGGTGGAGTGCACAAACTTAACCACTACACCACCGGGCCGGCCCAGGATTTTTTTGTTAACATGCCTAGCTGAGGATAAGCACAGGGAAAATGCAGTAACCCTCTGTTCCTTTCAAATCCTGGAAACGTGCCCTGGGAGCATGTAGTGAGAAGAAACAGAAGAAGTGGAATCTCAGCAGAAGAATTGAAAACAAAGCAATCCGTCTCCACTGTGTGTCTTAGCCCTTCTTTAGAGCTTAAAGAGTTTTTTCAGAGTTAAATCTTCAGATATTTCAAAAAGTTTATTTCAACCAAAGCCTGCAAATGTTGACTCCTCATAAATAGGTGTATCCCATTTCCCAACCTCCACAACAAACAACTAGAAATATATTTTAAAAATCTATCAAGCTTTTTCTTCTTTCATGAAGTACAAAAAGTTATTTTTGAGAGACCTCTACTTTTATGGTAATATATGGGTGTGATTAGGAATCAAATACAAAGAAAACATAATCAAGAAACCATCTAATAATAGAGGTAAGACATATACATATAGAAGTTGCTTAAGAGAATATGGTTTCACCAAAAAAAAAAGCAACATGAATCCAGAATATTTGAATTTTTTGCTCAGCATTTTGTGTTTATTTTCAGGGCCAAAATAAAACCTTACATTTACTTGTATTCTTGATTTTTACATTTAGTGTTTCTTAAGGAGTCCACATCGATTTAAAGCACTGTCCGAAGTCCTGGGAGATATTTCATTTCCCACCAGGAAAAAGATTAAAATTTAATTCAGAGACAGGAAGCAAATAAACACAAGTCAATTTTATGCTAGAGCTTTATAAGCACAGCAGTCTGGGAGAGTCTGCCTTATGAATGGACCTAATATTTTGTAACTTTCCTTTGTTTTTGGACCTTAATTCTCATAGGGGCTTACAAGAGAGATTCATTGGTTTAGAACTATTTCCTACAGTAATAATGCTATTGTGATTCAATTGCAAGCCCAATGCATGGGAAAGAGACAAAACTTGAAAAATCAGTTGTGTTATAAGCATAAGGCATAGGTGGGACATCTGCTATTTTTTGGTTGCTATTTTTCTGGGCTAGGTTTGGTTTTGTTATACTTTTTTTTACAAAAGTGTTTTCCCCACAAATGTGTTGCCTTCTATAGAGGTTGTTTTTCATTGTTTACCCTTTAACAATGTGATCACAGAGCTTCTTTGAGGTCCTGAGGCACCCATATCCTCTCACAGTGCTTCTCAAACTTGTCTAATGAGAAAAATCACCAAGGGAGGCTTACTAAAACGCATATTGCTGGCCCCTCTCCAAACATAGTAACAGGGCCAACTTTTCCATTAGCCACAGTAGACACAGTGCCTAGGGTCCATGATACTTCCAGGATCCAAGAAAATGTTCTAATTTCTTTTAAAATTGGAAGAAAAATAAATACATAGAATCCAGCTTGGATTATATTTGTCTTTGTACACCAGCTGTAAAATATTTTTAATTTTTTCTTCTATGGATAAAGGGGTACACTGAAGGCAAAGTTGCCTATGGCCCATGAAAGTCAGAATCTGGCTCTGCCTAGTAACCAGAATATCTAAGACAGGAGCCCCAGTATCTGTATTTTAACAAGTACACACAAGAAAGTTTTTGAAACACCACTCTTGAGTTCAGTCAAGGTTCAATTAGGGATATGGAATCATTGCAAGTATCATGGAATCAGGGACTTATTAGAGGGGTTAGACTATACCAGTTGTGGGAGGCCCGGAGAAACGGGGTCTGGAAAGAAGATTTGGAGGCCAGCTCTCCTGAGCATGGGCATGGATGGAAGGGTGGAAGAAAGCTGGCAGGGGAATCCCTGAAGGCAGTCTTGTCCAGCGGAGCGAGTAGAACAGGAAAGAGAGGGCAAGCCGAGAGAAGTGTCTGTGGGGCTGTTGCCTCTGCATCTGTTGGGGTGGAAGGTGCGACTGGTGGGGTCGCTGTTTGTCACCAGGGCCGGCGGACTGGCAGGAGGAGAATGGGACACCAAGCAAGGGACAGCAAGGCAAGCTTGAATGCACTGGAATGCTTCAGATTCCCCCCACAGCTACCTGGACCACCTTCAAAGAGTAATGACTGCTTCTTCACTCCCGCCTTCCAAATCTACCGCAAATCAATCCGTCTGGGATCACTAACCTGGAAGCATATAGGAAAAGGATTCTGGGAAATGTAGTTCCAGCTTAGCCGAGGGGGGCTAGAAATCGCTGCAACTTCTGACATTCAGATGATAAATAATTTTCACCTGAGCCAGGGTTGTGTCACACCCCCGACTCCATTCTTTCCTCTCCTAATGCCTCACTTACTAGCTAAGTGATCTAGGGGAGATTATGTAACCTTCCTGAGTTTCCTATTCCTCATACGAAAACCGAGATAAGAGTACCCACCTCAAAAGATCATTGTGAGAACTGAATGAGATAAATAAGGTGGGTTGTTTTTAGTACAACTTAAGGCACATGGTAAGTGCTAAATAAATATTAGTTATTTAGTTACTACTATTCTTAATAAAGTAGATCGCAATTCAAGTGAGTGACTGTAATATAACTACGTATAAAATTGTTTTAAATGTTCATCAAATAAGTGTTATTTGCGGTCTTAAGAATTTAATACCAGAGAGAAAATTCAGACTACCTAAAAGAAACAATCATTAGATGGCTAACTTTGTAATGGCAACTTTGAAAGCCAGTAGAAATCAAGGGAATAATATCTTCACAGTGCTGAGAGAAAATAACTGACAACCTAAAATTCTATATCCACAAAACTATTAAGAATAAAGGCAAAAGACATTTCACATTATAAGAGATTTATCACAAAGACACTTTTCTTAATGGAAATTCTAAAATACGTATTTTAGGTGTAAGGAAAATAATTCTAGAAAGACGGACTGAAATGTAAGAACAAATAGTAAGCAAAGATGTAAAATGTAACCAAATCTAAATCCTAACTCTATTAAAAATAATGTTAATACTAATACTTTTAGTAATTGATTCCTTCTGATAAACTTTACTGCTGAACAAGACTCACCAGTGTTTTGGTAACTTTTTTTGAGTCTTTGCTGTAGCAAACAAACAAAATTTAGCTGTCTAGCTTTAGTTAGGGCCTTCCTCTTATGTGGTGGGAAAAGATTCCAAACTCCTCACATGACTTTGACGCTATGACAAGCATATTCTATATTGAATAAAAGTCAAAATAATAATGCTCAAGTCTAGTACTAGTATAGAGTCTAAATCAAGAAAAGATTTTATTTCAGTATTCTTTTAACCATTACAATTTTTCAGGGACTAGACTTTTTTTTTTTTTAACTAAAAGAACACTTTCTCCTATTTCTCCCATCCCCCACCCCCAACCTCTTGCAAGCAACCACCAATCTATTCCGTGTATCTATGAGCCTGTTTTATTTTTAGACTCCACGTGTAAAAGAGATCATATGGTATTTGTCTTTCTCTGTCTGACTTAATTCACTTAGCCTAATGCCCTTGAGGTCCACCCATGTTGTGAGAAATAGCAAGATTTCATTCTTTTTTATGGCTGAATAATATTCCATTGTGTAGATATACCACAATATGTTTATCTATTCATACATCGATGGACACTTAGGTTGTTTCCATATCTTGACTATTGTAAGTAATGCTATAATGAACATGAGGGTTCATATATCTTTTCAAGTTAATGTTTCTTCTTTCTTCAGATAAATACCCAGAAGAGAAATTGCTGGATCATATGCTAGTTCTATTTTTAATTTTTTGAGGAATCTCCATACTGTTTTCCATAGTGGCTGCACTAATTTACATTCTCACTAACAGTGCACCAGGGTTCCCTTTTCTGCACATCCTCGCCAACACTTGTTATTTCTTATCTTTTTGAGTATAGCCATTCTAACAAGTGTGAGGTGATATCTCATTGTGATTTTGAGGGACTAGACCTTTAGAGCTTATTCAAATCTGACTACACCAGAGGCTTACCAGATGTCTCCCAGTATATATTCTTATATTCTTCTTTGGTAGAGACAGAGTTCCCTATTTATTTATTTTTTTAAGTGGGGAAGATTAGCCCTGAGCTAACATCTGATGCCAATCCTCATCTTTTTGCTGAGGAAGATTGGTCCTGGGCTAACATCCATGCCCATCTTCCTCTACTTTATATGGGACACTGCCACAGCATGGCTTGACAAGCAGTGTGTCGGTGCACACCTGGGATATGAACCTGCAATCCCCGGGCCACTGAAGCGGAGTGCGCACACTTAACCACTACGCCACCAGGCCGGCCTCCAGAGTTCCTTATTTTTAATTGGTCACACAGCCACCCAGAATAGTGATGACATTTTCCAGTCTCCTTGGTAGCTAGCTGTAGCTCTGAAATGGCCAATGAGATACATTAAAGGGTAATGGCTGCAATTTCCAGAATGTAGCCTTAAGAGGAAGGACTGTGCTGTCCACTGCCTGCTGCACCCTCTTTTTTTTGTTGTTGAGGAAGATTTGCCCCAAGCTAACATCTGTTGCCAATCTTCCTCTTTTTGCTTGAGGAAGATTTGCCCTGAGCGGACATCTGTACCAGTGTTCCTCTATTTTGTGTGTGGGTCGCTGCCACAGCATGGTTGATGAGTGGTGTAGGTCTGTGCCAGGGATCTGAACCTGCGAACCCAGGCCACCGAAGCAGAGCATGCTGAACTTAACCACTATGCCGTGGAGCTGGGCCCCACACCCTTATTTTAAGGCTGCATTGTGAATGTGGTGGTGAGTCATTTTGGACCCTGAGGAGGAGGTGCCCACCCTGGGGATGGCAGAGCAACAAGAAGGAAGGATCCTCCGTCTCTGACACTGCAGAACACATCATCGATCTGGACTTTTATGCTTATTTAAGCCATTGTTATTTTGTATCTGTTAGACTTGGTTGAACTATATAATATCAAGTAAATAATAGAGTGACTATAAAAACTACATATGTAAATTCATAGGCACACTGCAATTCTTTTTTGCAAACACTGCTTTGATCTTTACGTTTCATGAAAACAACATTAACTGTTTCTTTTGCTATAAATATTTCAGTGATTTTCAAATACCACTTTATATTTTAGAAGACAATACCATGATCATGAAAGCACTAGAGAAATCTGTAGGGGATGTTCTATGATGGTAGTTTCATCTGTAATGCACGTGTCCTCCAGAAAAAAAGTATGTGACTTTGCAACTAAATTTTTGTGCCCTATCCAAATGCAAAGATAATTTTAAGTAATAACAAGAATAATAGAGGCTGGTCTTTGTTGGGTTTTAATTTTAATAACATTGTAATGGAGTCTCAGAGCCAAGACCACTAACATATCTAATCATTTCATTTTAATAAAGAGAACTTTGACAAAAATAGCTGATTGTTTCCTTTGTCTAGACAAAATCATTTTGTAAAATGTATAACGCTAAGCTTTTTAAAAATATTAGCAAATGATTAAATTACACAATATTTAAGCATCACTTTCATGCAACACTAAATAATTCTACCACATCATTCTTTTAGTAATTCATTTGGGATTACAATATTTTAGGTACATGTTAAGTTTTGTGTTTCATATATAAGTTATTTACATTCTTTCTTCTCTTACATAATTAGTGTCTAAGTTAGATTTACAATAAGAAAATACTGACCTTACAGATTTAAAGAATCAGTTACCAAAAGTCTGAAAATACATATTTTTATAGCACTAACTTGACAAGACTAAATGCTTATATTTCAAAAATTTTTAAATGTATCAGAATTAACTATTTGGTGGTATTAACCATTTTATATCAGGATTTTATTTGTTAGATATGTTTTGGGTGTAGAATTAGATCTGTGCTTTATGTTAGTTTTTTTGTTTTTTATTTATTTGGTTTTTTTTTATTGAGGAAGATTAGCCCTGAGCTAACATCTGTGCCAGTCTTCCTCTATTTTATGTGTGGGTTGCCAGCACAGTGTGGCTTGATGAATGGTGTAGGTCTGTGCCCAGTATCTGAATTTGTGAACCCAGGACACCAAAGTGGAACTCACAGAACATTAGACGCTTGGCCATGGGGCTGGCCCCCTTTATGTTAGTTTTTAATATTTATATTTCATAAATGCTCTATAGTGTAATCATGAAATAATCATTAAATTTCTCTGTTACAGAATATCCTAAAAAGACATGGCATAATAATCCTAGCATCTCCTATTGTGAGAATAATGAAGATTGACGTTGTGAAGTATATGGAAAAACATAAAAGGTAAGAATAGTTTAATCTAAAATATGGTTAAAATAATGTCTAGCTTTCCTTTTAAACACTACACTATTATAATGATAAATTTATATTGTATTCATACTTTGATAGACTGAGCACATTCATATATTTTAAATAGGCTGTTTAAGAACTATGTATTATTTTATTTCATAGGATTTTGTAATCATTCTTTATTTTGGAGGCACTCAGGAGGCAATTATCTTTTCAAATACTATTAATAGGAAGCAAGTTGAATATGGCAATTGACACATCATTTATTTATTCCATATTTTACCTCATCCTCTTTCAAAATTATAAGGCAGTAGTCATGTGATATTTTGACCCTATTGAAGAAAATGAAAGTATACCACTTGTCCTGCTCCCTTGCAAATAAGACATAAAAATGTCTCCAAACACCAGTGACTATACAGCATGTCTTGGCACTTAAAATGTAATGATAGTCAAAACGTTGTAGCCTGCCGTAAAGGAGCAGTTGTAGACAGGCATGTAAACACATCATTGCAATTGAGGATATGCTACTATGAGTACATACAATTTCTTTTGGAAGCACTTATTATGCTTTATTAAAAATATGCATGCACATTGGGGAGAGTGATGTCAGCCTCATGGCGGAGTGAGCTTTTCCGGTAAACTTTTCTCCTGATAAGATACAACAAAAGGAACAGTCACAGACCAACAACAGACTCCTAGACAGCAAAAAGCAAGATCCGAAAGGTCCACACTGCCACACATCTGAAAGAGGAATGTGCTGGGCCCCCGGAGGAAGTGGGGAGAGGTAAGGAGAACTCTTCTCCCTCCCCATCAGATCAGCGATCCTGGTCCACGCGCTCCCAGTGAGGAGGGAGGGGCGGCCTTCTGCGGGGAAACCTTAGCTCTTCAGGCTCTCTCAGCCAGTGGGAAACTCCCACAAAGAGGACTCAGAACTGCTACAGGAGTACCATAAACATCTGAACACCTCAGGAGAGTGGATAACAAGGGGCGAGTGAGAAGCCCCCCACACCAGGGACCCAGCAGGCAAAAGAGAGAGCCCCCCCTCCCCACATGCCGGACACTGCAGCTCAGCCAACCAGACCAGACAAAGCAGCCGCGGATTGCAGCGAACAGCCAGGGGCAGAGCGCAGGGGGCTCAGATTACACAGCCCTTAACCCCCACACAGTGGCGGCGGTGGAAATTGCAACCAGATATTTCCAGGATGAGGAAAAATAAAGCCAATACGGGAACCACAATGCAAAGGTACGTGAAATCATCAGACCAGAAGGAAAATGACCAGCACCCAGAAACCAACCCTGAAGACACAGAAATCCATAACCTAAATGACAGAGATTTCAAAATAGCTATCATAAAAAAACTCAATGAAATACGAGATGCCACAGACAGACAATTCAATGAGATTAGGAGTTTCTTCACAAAAAAGATTGAAATCATAAAGAAAAACCAATCAGTACTGATGGAGAATAAGAACACAATGGAGGAGTTAAAGGAGAATTTGGAATCTTTAAAGAACAGAGCTAACAATATGGAGGAAAGAATTAGCATTACAGAGGGTAGGAATACAGATAAGTTCCAGATGGAAGAGGAGAGAGAACTAAGACTAAAAAGAAATGAAGAAAGTCTCCAAGAAATATCTGACTCTATTAGGAAATGTAACATAAGAATTATAGGTATTCCTGAGGGAGAAGAGAGGAAAAGAGGAACAGAGAGCCTACTCAAGGAAATAATAGCTGAGAACTTCCCAAATCTGGGGAAGGAGCAGGAAATACCAGTAGGTGAAGCCAATAGATCACCTAAATATGTCAACAGGCCATGACATGCAGTGGTAAGACTGGCCAAAGTCAATGACAAAGAAACAATATGAAGGGCAGCTAGACAAAAACAAAAAATAATGTACAAAGGAACTCCCATCAGGCTCTCAGTGGATTTCTCAACAGAAACTTTACAGGCTAGGAGAGACTGGAACGATATATTCAAAATACTGAAAGATAAAAACTTTCAGCCAAGAATACTCTATCCAGCAAAAATTTCCTTCAAATATGATGGAGAAATAGTAACTTTCCCAGATAAGCAAAAGCTAAGGAGTTCATGGCCATGAGACCCCCACTACAAGAAATACTCAAGAAGGCCCTCAGGCCTGTATAAAAGAAAAGAAAGGGAACACAAAGCTTGGAGCAAGGAGAAAAATAGGTAGACAAAATCAGAAAAATAGTAGATCTTTACCGGAATAGGTTAGCAACCACTTAAATAACAAAATCAAAGATCAAAGGAAGGAATTCACCAAAAATAAATATAACCTCATCACTGTAAACACACACCCACAACACAAGATAGAATAAGGTATAACAAGAATGACTTAGAAGGGAAAGAGGAAAGAGATTGTATTGACTTAGTATGAGGAAATAAGAGGCCATCAGATAATGGACTATCTCATACACAAGATTTTTTATACAAACTTCAAGGTAACCACTAAACAAATAATCAAAACAAAATCACATATTATAAACAGAGAGAAAACTAGAAGAGTCATAAGACAGAACAACCAAACTGAATTGGCAGTCTGAAACAAATGGGACAAGAGACAAAGGAAATGCAAAAGAACTGGAAAATAAGTGACAAAACAGCAACATTAAGCCCTCATATATCAATAATTACCATAAATGTAAATGGATTGAACTCTCCAATCAAAAGATACAGAGTGGCAGGATGGAGTAAAAAGCAAGACCCAACAAGACGCTGCCTCCAGGAAACACATCTCAGCTCTAAAGACAAGCACAGGCTCAGAGTGAAAGGATGGAAGACAATACTCCAAGCTAATGGCAAACAAAAGAAAGCAGGTGTTGCCATACTCATATCAGACACAGTAGACTTCAAGATAAAACAGGTTGAGAGAGACAAAGAAGGAAAATATATAATGATAAAAGGGACACTCCACCAAGAAGACATATCAATTATAAATATATATGCACCCAACATAGAAGCACCAAAATACATAAAGCAACTATTAACAAACCTAAAAGGAGACATTAACAACAACAAAATAATAGTAGGGGATCTTAATACCCCACTTATATCAATGGATAGATCATCCAGACAACAAGTCAATAAAGAAATAGTGGACTTAAATGAAAAACTGGACGAGATGGATCAAGTAGACATACCTAGCACTCCATCCAAAAACAGCTGACTACACATTCTTCTCAAGTGTGCATGGAACATTCTCAAGGATAGACCATATGTTGGGAAACAAAGTAAGCCTCAATAAATTTAAGAAGATTGAAATCATAACAAGCATCTTTTCAGACCATAATGCTATGAAACTGGAAATCAAAAATGAAAAAAAAAACTGGGAAAGTGACAAAAATGTTGAGATTAAACAACATGCTAGTGAACAACCAATGGATCATTGATGAAATTAAAGGAGAAATCAAAAACTATCTGGAAACAAATGAAAGTGAAAATATGCCATACCAAATCATATGGGATGCAGCAAAAGCAGTCCTGAGAGGGAAACTCATAGGGATACAAGCCCACCTTAACAAACAAGAAAAAGCCCAAATAAGCAACCTTAAATTACACCTAACAGAACTAGAAAAAGAAGAACGAACAAAGCCCAAAGTCAGCAGAAGGAGAGAAATAATAAAAATCAGAGCAGAAATAAATGAAATTGAGATCAAAAAAACAGTAGGAAGGATTAATGAAACAAAGAGCTGGTTCTTTGAGAAGATAAACAAAATTGACAAACCCTTAGCTGGACTTACTAAGAAAAAAAGAGAAAAAACTCAAGTAAATAAAATTAGAAATGAAAAAGGAGAAATTACAACAGATACCATGGAAATACAAAGGATTATAAGAGAATACTATGAGAAATTACATGCCAACAAATTGGACAATCTAGAAGAAATGGATAAATTCTTAGACTCATACAACCTCCCAAAACTGAACCAAGAAGAAATGGAGAATTTGAATAGACCAATCACAAGTAAAGAGATTGAAATAGTAATCAAAAACCTCCCCAAAAATAAAAGTCCAGGTCCAGATGGCTTCTCCAGTGAATTTTACCAAACATTCAAAAAAGATTTAATACCCATCCTTCTCAAACTATTCCAAAAAATAAAGGAAGATGGAACACTTCTTAAATCATTCTATGAGGCCAACATCACTCTGATACCAAAGCCAGATGAAGACGATACAAAGAAAGAAAATTACAGGCCCGTATCGCTGATGAACATAGATGCAAAAATCCTCAACAAAATATTGGCAAACCGAATACAGCAATACTTTAAAAAGATCATACACCATGATCAAGTGGGATTTATACCAGGGACGCAGGGATGGTTCAACATCCACAAATCAATTAACGTGATACACCACATCAACAAAACAAAGAATAAAAACCACATGGTCATCTCAACAGACGCAGAGAAGGCATTTGACAAGATACAAAATCCATTTATGATAAAAACTTTCAACAAAATGGGTATAGAAGGAAATAAAGGCTATTTGTGACAAACCCACAGCCAACAACATACTCACCAGGGAAAGACTGAAAGCCATTCCTCTGAGAACAGGAATGAGGCAGGGCAGCCCACTCCCACTACTCCTATTGAACATAGTACTGGAGATTTTGGCCAGAGCAATTAGGCAAGAAAAAGGAATAAAAGGAATCCAAATAGGCAATGAAGAAGTGAAACTCTCACTATTTGCAGATGACATGATTTTATATATAGAAAACCCTAAAGAATCTGTTGGAAAACTAGTAGAAATAATGAACAACTACAACAAAGTGGCAGGTACAAAATCAATCTACAAAAATCAGTTGCATTTCTGTATGCCAATAACAAACTAACAGAAAGAGAGCTCAAAAAGATAATACCATTTACAATTGCATCAAAAAGAATAAAATATCTAGGAATAAATCTTACCAAGGAGATGAAAGACCTATGCAATGAAAAGTACAAGACATTATTGAAAGAAATCGAAGATAACATAAAGAAATGGAAAGACATCCCATGCACGTGGATTGGAAGAATAAACATAGTTAAAATGTCTATATTACCTAAAGCAATCTACAGATTCAATGCAATCCCAATCAGAATCTCAATGACATTCTTCATGGAAATAGCAAAAAGAATACTAAAATTTATATGGGGCAACAAAAGACCCCGAACAGCTAAAGTAATCCTAAGAAAAAAGAACAAAGCTGGAGGCATCACAATACCTGACTTCAAAACCATAGTAATAGTAATTCAAAGCAATAGTAATCAAAACAGCGTGGTACTGGTACAAAAACAGAGACACAGATCAATGGAACAGAATTGAAAGCCCAGAAATAAAACCACACATATACGGATAGCTAATTTTCCACAAAGAAGCTAAGAACATACAATGGAGAAAGGAAAGTCTCTTCAATAAATGGTGTTGGGAAAACTGGACAGCCACATGCAAAAGAATGAAAGTGGACCATCTACTATCGCCATTCACAAAAATTAACTCAAAATGGATCAAAGACCTGAAGGTGAGACATGAAACTATAAAACTCATAGAAGAAAATATAGGCAACACACTATTTGACGTTGGTCATAAAGGAATCTTTTCAGATGACATGCCTACCCAGACTAGGGAAACTAAAGAAAAAAATAAGCAAGTGGGACTTTATCAGATTAAAGAGCTTCTACAAGACAAACAAAACCAGAATCAAGATGAACAGACAGCCCATCAGCTGGGAGAAAATATTTGCAAAATATATATCTGACAAGGGGTTAATCTCCATAATATATAAAGAAAAAAAAATGTATGTACTGCTCCCTACACACATACACACCACTGAGAATGTTAGGGATTTATAAGGATCATGCACTTTTTTGTTTGTTTTTCTTGGTTGCATTTTCTTATGCTTTTCTGGGTATCAGGTAAATAACATTTTGGGGTATTTAATTAATTTTTTTAATCTTTAGTTTCTATTCTGTGAAACAGATTTGAAGAAAGTACTATACTCTAATGTCATGTAAGTAATTAAGATGTAATTGTTCCTAATAAATTAAAGATATAGTGTATAACACTATTGAAAAAGTCAAACAGATGTTAATTCCTTTGGACATCTTGCAAAATATTTGCCTGCATATTTGTGACATACTTATCTGCCTAATAACACCAATTTTACCCCAAGGTTCCAGACTTTGAAAAAGCAGTATACAATTGCCTTTCTGGATCTGACAACAGTGTATGTGTGTGAAAGAAAAATATTTGTAAATATGATACTCAATTTTTATACAGGCCAGGTAATAAAAATGTAAGATTGTTCAATAGGTCATTGATACAGCAAATACATATTTTATCATAATTTGTTTATAGTATTAAATTTCCTATTGTATAATCTACAATGTATGCTACTTATCAATTTTTTTAATTTTCTTGCTTTCTAATTCCTGCATAATCTACCCTGTTTGAGCATTTCCAAAATGAATCGTACTGGGATAGTGTTCTCCACGATGACTAAAGTATTCTTAAAATGTTCCCATTACTGCTTCCATTCTAAGAAAACATGAAGTTTTAATGAGCAAGCTGTTTTATAGTCTCCAAAACTCTTAACTGTACATGTTTTACACATTTTTAGGTAAAAAGTGATAAATAAATGGCAAGCAGTAGGATATGTTGGAGCATATGAGGGAGACATTTGGGGTAAAACTAATTTGGCCTGGGTTTGTTTTTCCAAAAGGGTCTGTCGCCTGCATTGTGCATCTGCTTTGCCATGTCCCAAAGAGAAGAGTAAATGCCCCTAAGATAAGAATGCAACTTCCCCCACATTGACATTTCCTTAAGGATAAGCATTTCTCCCTAGGCTAGGATTTGACTTCTGCACTCATCCTGTGACCACCCTGCTCGAGATAACAGACCTGACACCAGCCACGCCTATCAAGACAGCAGACCTGCTCCCTGCTGTGTCCATCAATAGCTATTCTGGCAGGGCAACCTGGCAGGGTGATCCTGTGGCTCTTGTAAAAGGGACATTGCAATCCGATGTGATACATGCTCTTTAACGGTATATAACTGCCCTGTACACCCCGCTTCTTCCGTGCCCTTCCTTCCTTAGGGAGGCCATGGTCCTCAAAACTTGGCTTATAATAAACTCACCCCAATTTTGATTTATAGATTGATTATGGATTATTCACATGGACAAAAGTTTTCATGCCAACTCACTCTGTAAGCCTTGCTTTACTGAGTAGAATTATATTTTTAAGTTACTTCTGATTATACATATGGCACCAAAGACCAAATGCTTATACAATGTAATTATTTACTCATTGACCAAAATGACTTTTACTGTGAAAGTACCTCAGTTTACGATAGTCTACATGTTATTTAGTCATACCTTGACATCCAGTGGGTCATGCCAGGTGTCTGGTAATGAGAAAGAATGAAAGAAGAGACAGGCACAAAACATAGCCATGCTGATGGGACAGACAAACTGAGCAGCACATGCTACCACCTCAGAATGTCACATATGTGTTTAGGGCAATAGCAGCAAGTTGTACCAGCAGATTTACAGAGCATGACTTTAGGGGATTCTACAGAATGGCTGACTGTGATTAGAAGTTGGCCTTAGAGAAGTCTGTCAACAGACAGTGACATTTCCATGCATCAGTCTGAGGTTCAATAATAGGAGGACTGCAAATCCTCAGAGAAAACTGTCAGAAGAAATATAGACCTCTAATGTTAATTGGAATTCCTGGATTCGTAATTTAGGTAGTTACTAAAAGAGGAACTGGGGAACAAGCGAGATTTCAGGAGCCTAATCAGTGACCAAAGGAAGTATAATTTACAGTCTGACCATTGAGGTTTAAATCCTGGCTCTTCAGTTTGGTAACTGTGAGATCAGGAGCTGTGATTTAAACTCATTTCAGCCTTTTGTAAAATAGAGATAACATTAGTAACTATTTCATAAGGTTGTTGTGAGGATTAAATGAGAAAATGACTGTAAAGTAAGTTTCTTAGCTTCATTTCTAGCACATACCAGGCTTTCAAGAAATATTAAATAAATATTAGCAGTAATTATCAGGAAAAGATAACCACTTTTGTCTTTTCTCTCTGCAACCCCTCTCTCCCTCTGCTTCATTGAGGTAGCCAAGATCTTGAGTATTCCAAAGCCTCAGGGGAAGTTGCATTGCTGGGCCAAAAGTAAAAACTGTTTAAGACACAACTTTCTTGCCATTTGCTGTCTAAAAGCCTTGGGATGAAGGAGTGAGGTGAAATGCTCATGAGTATAAACAGAGGGGAAAAGAAAAATTTGAAAGATAAAGAGAAAAGACAGAGGTATGTCCTCTTATCTAACAATAGGTGAGAAGACATCAAAGGTAAAGGTTATAAGAAGAGACTATGAATGCTGAACAATAAATGTCAGAATTCCAGCCTCAGGACAGCATTCTTACTCCAAGCAAACCCAACCTCTTCACACTTACGCAGTAACTTTTTTAGCTGTTACTACCCTGGGTCAAATGTTGGTGGGTCTAGCTTCCTTTTCCAGGCCATATTTCACTGAGACGTTGAAAGAGAAGGGGGCCCTAATTATGACTGAATTAGAATTTCGGAGACTTAGAATCCATTTTATTTGATTATTTAAAAAAAAAAGATTTAAAATCTCTATTTCCTATATACTTGAGTTTGTGGACTGTGATTCATATGTTCTGCGTTATAATCATTAGCACACACATGTGAGTAAGGACTCAGAGATTAGGAATATTATGCGAGTTCTGAAGTTTACACGGAACCCTGCTGTAGAGAGTTAGAGCTAAATGAATACCTTCTGGATCAGGAAATATTTGACTGTGGGAGTTAGCATAAGGCTAACACACAGGCAAAGACACACTGGCCAGCCTTTTGGGAGGAAGATAATTTTTAAGAGTTTTATTTATAGACTCAAGCTTTGCACCACATTTATTAATCATGGACATTATATCTTTATTAAAAAGGGCTTCATTTCCTGTTGATCATCTTCATTAAGGTTAATTGATGTTTTACCCTCTAGGACTGTATGTTATTTGTGAAAAGATAGATATTGAAACATTGGTATTTTGGTAAGTTTGTTCTGCCCCTGCCTGTTTAACTAACTCTTGGTGGTATGTGCTGTAATGTATCACCCAGACAACCAAGTTGTTTTAAATGCTTTCAGGTTAATTTATGTCTCTGCATTTTTGCATGGAATATATTTCTTGTGTAGATAATTGGAATTTTATTTTGTATGACAAAGCTTGATGAATACTGATTCAACAGCTCTTTGCCTCAGAATGTGTACAATATTTGGGATGTTATGATTTTGATCTATCTTATCTAGGTGGTACAATGGAATCTAATTACATGCTGTGACTTTTACTCTTTGCTTAAACCATCCAGGAGTGAGTAAAATTATCAGACATACAACATGTACCTTGCCATGACTTATCTAACTCAAATTTCACAAACAGTTTTTCTGAGCATATGGGTGAATAAAACAGAATGCCCTGTCTCCAGGACTATCTAGGGGAAAGGTTCAGAAATAAGTAACAACTATGTGAGATAATACATGTACTAAAAATATGTACCAATATTAGGTGTACTAAAGAGGAGAAATGTGATCAAAGGGGAGGGGGTCATTCTAACTGGTAGGGGGGCCTGGTGAAGTAGCAAATGGAGGAACTTGAGTTGAGCTAGATTTGAAGTGGGTGTAAAATATCACTTGGTGAGTCAAGAGGATAAGAGCCTTAGAGGGCCAGCTCCAACTTGAGCAAAGGGCAAGAGAGTGTTGGGGACTCAGAAGTGAGGAGGACACGATAATTCTCAGAAAACAGGGAAACAAGGAAAGCAATTTTTCAAGTTAAAACCTGTTTTGTTTCACTGCCTCTTACCTCATCTCTCTACTATCTCTCCTCCGCAACACAATCAGATTGCTCTTTTAAAAACACTTTCAGTTATGTCACTCCCCAGTAAAAATATTCACTGACCTCTCCTTGCACATGGTAAAATATTTTCTGGGGCTTGAACTCAAGGACCTCCTCAAAATGATCATAATAGTTCTTTTGGACCATCATTAGTACTAATCTCCAACTGTACAACTATTTCATCAAAAATGAATCTGTCCACTATCTTCAGTCTGCTTTGATTTGCATGCTGGTCTGCATTTGATTTTACATGTCTGCCACCACTACATGTCTACATGATTCTACAAGTCACCCACCCTCCACCTCAACTACATCACACCCTTTACTACCTGTTTCAAGACACATATCAAGTCCTACTTCCTCCAAAACATTCCCCAAATCCTTGAAGAATTATTTCCTCTTCGAAATTCTCTACAGTAAACAAAGTACAGCACTAACCTATTAACAATTTAAATAACAAAAAACAGAGAATATAGAGCAAGAAAAAAATCACAAATAAAAATAAAAGAAATCTCAGGGCTGAAGAATGTAAGTTGTCAGATCAAAAGTATCTACTGCTGGGTCCAGCTCTGTGGCATAGCGATTAAGTGCACGTGCTCCGCTGCTGGCGGCCCGGGGTTCGCAGGTTCGGATCCCGGGCACGCACCGAGGCACCACTTGTCAGGCCATGCTGTGGCGGCATCCCATATAAAGTGGAGGAAGATGGGCATGGATGTTAGCGCAGGGCCAGTCTTCCTCAGCAAAAGGAGGAGGATTGGCATGGATGTTAGCTCAGGGCTGAACTTCCTCCCCCCCCAAAAAAAGTGTCTACTGCTTTCAAGCTAAAATGTATAAAAAATACTCCAGTATATATCATTTTGAAATTTCTGAACAGCATGAATGAAAAGCATATTCTAAAATTTTCTATAGGTACAAATCACTGACAAATCGGCAAAAGTGATCGGAAACCTTGCATACTTGAAGGCTGTGGAAGAAGGCCTTCAAATTCTAAAAGAAAATAATTTTCAACCTAGGATTCAATACCCAGAAAAGTATCAACCTATTGGGGAATGTAAATAAATTAATCATTCTCAGTCATGAGTTAACATAGTTTACCCTAGTTCTAGAGTCCAGGAAATGACTAGTATTATATCCTGTTATCCAGTAAGCTGCAAGTTCTAATTCCATTTTGCAAGTAATTAAGCAATTTTCTGCCCTTCCTAAAACACTGTTTTCTTAACCAATGATGGAAACTATTCTGTAGATAAGTAAGTCTCCATTTCTTGATGGAACCAGTGTTTAAAGCCAAAACACTCAGGAGGCTGTGGAAAGAACCTTCTCCTTCTGATGTCTTTCTGAAGTTGTCTCCTCTTTTACAAAGTGTTTTCATCCATCCACAAAAAAAATTATAATCAAAAATATTTTAAACAGAATAACTATAAGCATTGATAAGTCTGAGTTTTTGAAACAATAAATTATTTTGATCTTTTAAAATTATTTTGTGTAAACCAAGGTTCTGTCTTCAAGGAAGTTAATTATTTTAAACAACACAACAGATGTGATACTCAAGATAAGAATGGAGAGCATTGCTCACTCGTGAGAAATATATGTATATGTTCATAACACACAAACATATACTAGATGTATCATTGAGCTTAAAGTGATGTCATCATTTTTAACACTATATATTTTTTTAATTTCTCTATTCCTTTAAGCAATATTTCAAACAAACAAAAAATTTCCTTCACCATAAAACCAATGGCCAAGTATATTAATTCTAAAAATTACATAGATTACATAACTGGAATATTAATATCCTAATCTATTCTCTTGTTTTCAAGTATTCCTTTCCTTGTTCACTTCTTGTGCTAAAGTCTCCTTGATAACACTTCACAGCAATTATAGAATCTTTTTTTTTCATATTAGGGCATTTTTTTAATGATTTCCAGGCCTAACTGTATTTTTGAAGGGTTAGGAAGAAGGAGTAGAGAAGAGACGTTAAAAATATGATACCAACATCCATGAAAATGTTCCATTGTTCTAAAATATTATTTTTAGTCATAGGAGAGAAAGACAAAACAATAATAACAATAATAAAAAAAGATTTGACCATACCCATAAAAAAAAATAAAAGTAGGATATTTGTGAGTATAAAAGCCATCTCATTTTAAATATGAGAAAAGAAAAAGAAAAGAAATATTAAATTCAGAGTTTCTGAAGTATAATTATCATAATAAATTTGGGAACCATTGCCCTAAACAAATCCAAGTGGTCAAAGACCAAATTAAATATATTTTATGCTATTTAAAATAAAACTAATTTCTATTTCTAGTTTAATTCATATACCAAATAAAATAACATATTAAAATCGCAAAAAGGGGAGGAATTGTATGCAGTATTTTACAATTTCCTATTTCTGGAACATATGTCCTAGACCCCCAACTTTTATGCAATGCAGGTTTTCCATTCCTCTCTTTAAATTAAACTTTTGGGATTACTCAAGCGTGACTGATACACTTAGATACTATCAGGCATTCAATATACACTATGTGCCTTTGATTTACCTGACAAGTGACAATAAGGCTGTATTGAGTTAAGCACAGACACTATCACTAAATGAATATTTGCAGGACCTGCCTGTGGTTATTGTCATACCAGTGTAGAACTCTCATTCAATATCCTGTCTGGGAAGTAGCCTCTACCAGATTCTTCCAAAGAAGGGCAAAACCGCCCGTAATGCAAGGGGCTGGATACGCAATTCTATATTCCTGAGGGAAAACAATTCATCCTGGCCCCAGGTGGTAAGTAGCTCATACTGTGTTCATATTCCTATGAGGACTGGTCTCTTCAAATACTACATTTTTAAGTGACTTTTTTAGTAGTATGGACTTCACCTTTGAAAATTAATAATATATCAGTGATTATAAGTCACTGCAATGGGAAATCTTAAATTGGTAAGAATGGATTGCTTTTCCTCTTTTCACAAAAAGGGATTATTGTATTCAAATGTGATGTGAAACACATATCATCTTCCTATTTTTATTCATTGCTTCATATCATATGTAAAATAATTTGATAAACCATGTAATAGAAATAAAATGAATCTATGTGTAAATGGAGAGGCTGGATATACCACTGAACAATGGCCAGACAATATAAACAAAATAGAACAGAACTCTAACCCCTCCCTCTGTAGCAACCAGCTTGGGAAGCCAAATAACAACCTCTACAGCAACCAATCCAGGAAGTCAAACAACAGCAGTGTAGCAATCATCGTAAAATGATTGACTTGGCCAAAGACTACTAGCTTCCCTATTCTGTCCCTTTCCTTTGCCTGCCTCCAATTCAGGACCAACCTGAGAAAGCCAAATATGCTCCCCAAACTAATCACGTAAGATGCTCAACTTTTAGTTAGCCCACCTCCTGCTTCCCCATTCAAAGGACCTTCAATTAGAGCTTACCGGAGGCCTTTTCCTTTTTCACCAGTAAATTCTCCACTCTCCTGACTGCCTTTGAGTATCTGCCGAATGTGTTAATGTCTGACTCCCTAGCTAAGGCAAGCTCTGAATAGTGTCTGTTCTCATTTGGGTGGTGTGCATCTATTTCCACAAAAAGTTAATGTTCATAAAATGTGTACATGAATTCTTAAGATTTTAGATTAAAATTGGTTTGAGATACACTTTAAACTATTTCAAGTGGTTATTTCTGAGGAACGGATTAGATGTTATGGGTAACTTTCATCTTTTGCTCAGCACACGCGCACACACACACACGTATTTATCTATCGGCATTTGAAAATGATTCCAAAATTATTTTAAATAAGAAATGAGCTTTATTTCCTTTAGAGAACTAAATTTTACTTCATTTAAAGAGCAAAGACAAATCACATATTTAAAGGAATTGTCACAAATAGGTCAACGATAGTTTTACAGACACTATTAAGTGACTACTAATAACAAAATAAAATAAAACTTTTTTAAAAAAAAAAGGAAGGGCCAGCCAGGTGGGGTAGTGGTTAAGTTCACACGTTCCACTTTGGCTGCCTGTGGTTCGCAGGGTGTGCACCAACGCACAGCGTGTCAAGCCTTGCTCTGGTGGCGTCCCATATAAAGTAGAGGACGATAGGCACAGATGTTAGCCCAGGGCCAATCTTCCTCAGCAAAAAAAGGAGGATCAGCATCGGATGTTACCCCAGGGCTAGTCTTCCTCACAATAAAAAAAAAAAAAAAGAATATCCCTTACTACACTGGTGACTTTGAAAACTGAGTAACTTCTTCAGCTTCACTAAATTTATCTCCCCTTTTCTTTCTTTGTTTTTCCCTTAAGTATTCTTCCCGGCACCAGCCCCAAACCCCAGCTACATGGGGATATGGCCACAGCTGCTTCTTTTTTGTCTGCCCAGGGCACCAAGCATATCTCTTATGACACATGCTTAAGTGGCTGCCAGCCATCCTCTCTTTAAGGAGGTCTGCATAGGGAAGGAAGCACTGCTGAACAGAGGCAGATTATTAGGTGCCACTGTTGGGATTCCAGGTAGGCAAGACAGAAGTAGTGCTGTAAAACAGACAGAAAAAAAATAATCAGGAAATTCATTTTGGACTTTTGTGGTGTTGTCTCCAAACTACAAGCAGTGGTTTAGAACAGGAGGAATTAGATAAGAATAGTGACGGTAAGAACTGAAGACTGGGAACAGGAGTGTCACCAAGGGAGAAGGGAGTAAAGAGGAAAGCACGGTAAACTCCTGAACATACATTTGGAAGAAAGAGAAATTAGATGAATTATAATTAACCACTTTCACTACATTTCCAAGAATGAAAAATTAAGATAATTAGTAGACAAGTTTATAACCAGAGAATATCATATTTAAAAGATTCTGTAGGAAAAAAGAAATATGATTTAATTAAAATATTGACTTTGAAATAGACATATTTAAATAGAAATATCAAACCAAATTATGACTATTAAAACAAACTATTCTCCCTGTGGCTTGGTGGTTAAGTGCGCGCGCTGCAATGCTGGTGGCCCGGGTTCGGATCCCGGGTGCGCATCGAGGCACCACTTCTCCGTCCATCCTGAGGCCGAGTCCCACATACAGCAACTAGAAGGATGTGCAGCTATGACATACGGCTATCTACTGGGGCTTTGGGGGGAAAAAATTAAATAAATAAAATCTTTAAAAAAAAAAAAAAAAAAAAACTATTCTTAGGTACAATTCTAGATTAGGCCTTCAATTTTACTTTAGCAATTTTGTTTTGGAGTGATTTGGATTTTTGTCTTTAGACCAGCACAAGTGGATTATTATCATTCGGTCTTTGAAAGGAGAAGGTACAGTTTCCAGTCACTAAGTTTACAATATTGTTTTCTCAGTATCTTCCATTAGAGCTGATTTAATATGTTTTTTCTCCATGTGAAAACATCCTGGAGACCCTATTCCATGTACTGGAAAAGAGGTTTGCTGAAGATTTATTTACATATTTCTCATAATAATTTCCCAACTTGAGAAAATGTTTGTCATTTCAGCACAAAGGGTCAAAACAGTGCCACATTATGAAGAGGTCATCTTGGGAAAGAATGAATCTTAGAATCATATATTTATATGTTTGTCTTTCATCTTTAGATTTGATCACTTGAATTTTATTTTTACATGGTACCTAGTAGGAGTACACATTCTTTTATTTCCCATGATTATAACTAGCAGGAGATCACAATAAGAGGCTATTACAAGAATTTAATAGATTTTATACTTCTACTTAGCCAATAGGCATGCTCTATGATTCACATAAATTAGATAGTATTACATTTCTTACATCTTTCTTTCACTTCACAGTGTACACTGCTTTGCATACGTCTCTTTTATATTTACAATGTTACTAAGGTATATTACTATCAGCTTCATGTGGGAAACACTTAACTCAAAGACTTTAAGTATTTTTATGGAAATATACAGTTAGTAGGTGGTAATGTCTAAATAAGAACCCAAGTCTTCTAATTTCAAAATGAATGTAATTTCCATTACACTATTTGTGTCTCACCAGAAGGAGGCCTATGTACGCCTGGTTCCCAGTTCTTTCTTAGTATAGAATATACAACTTCACTGAATGCCTGAACCTAGTTACAAGCAATCCTAACATTTGCATAGCCTTCACTACTAATTAATATACTATAGAATTCCTATTAAATATCAAGCACTATATTTGGTGATTTACAGATATTCTCTAATGCTTACTATAATTTTAAAAAGTAGTTGATATTATCTCCATTTTTAGATAAGAAAATTGAGATTCAGGGAGATGAAATAACATGTTTGAGGTGACACGGTTGACAGAATTCGTACCCATGTCTGTTTAATTTTATGCTTCTTTCAGGATCTCTTGCTCCCTTAAGACAGAACACCTCTTTATTTTTATGTAATTGTATTATTAAGTCTTCTTACTTGGACCCCACAGACCTACCAGTTGATTAATTTATTTAACCTGCCTATTTCACTAAGCTATTGGTTATATATACCCACTGTCTGGAAGAGAATCACAAGACACTTGGTCAACATAAACATTATTACAAGAGTGTTTGAAAAAAAGAAACATTGCTGAAGGAAGAGATTAATAATAACTAAAGCATTCTAGAGTTGAGGATGAGGCAAAAGATAAAAAGTGGCTGAGAGAGATCTATTAACAGTCTATGTAGGGGCCCTTCATTATGTATGGTCCTTTAAATCAAAATCAATCACTTCTTAGCAATAATTTCTGGGTCTCTTGACAGTAGTCTGAAAATGGAATGCTATGTCTAGTGTGTTTCTGGCCCCAACCTGCAGACTAGAACCACTCAGTGCCCCTCCCTCATTAGTCACTCTGTGAGTAGGGCACAGAAGGAGGGTGGAGGGAAGGCACAGTTTTAGCTCCTGTGCTCTGAGGACAAACTCATGCATTCTGGTTGTATCCCCAACTTCTCAACTAGGGAAGGAACTATTAAATATGTTTTCAAAGATATACAAACTGTAGAATACTGTTTTTATCAATGGGAAAACAGATCTGAGCTTGTATGCGGAAGTATCTTGGTCTCAGACGTAAAAAATACTCCCCGTAGGTGGTTCCCAACTCAATTGTCGTTTGTTTCCTGAAGCCATCCATTCCAAAACTGGCTTTCTTTCCACTTTTTAAATTTCCATAGTATTTCACAACTTTATTACAAAATTTATCAAACCCTACTGTCATGATTGATTTCCGTGCCCTTCTCTGTTCATCCTCAGCCATTGCATTAATGTTCTCCTTGGCAGCAGCTCCAATGTTTCTTATTCACTTTCATGACTTAAGTGCTGTCATGACTTCAGGCTTTATAGGAGGCACTACTCTAAGGAACATTGACTGAGTGTCTGAATCCAGTTACAAACAATTCTAGCATTTTCATAACATCTTGAGAAGTGGTTAACTGATATTATCCCTGAGTCGAATGTAAAATCTGATAAATACTCCAACGCTGTTGAAAAATGTCTATCTTTAGTTATATATAAGAAATCATATGAATACTAAAGAAACGCAGAGGAAGACAACACCATCTCTGGCGTCCTTCCGAACATCACGAGAATGTACCAGAGCACTGAATATTTTATAAACAGAACAAGGCTTTATCTTATTTAAGTGACGTGACTCTGGATTGAAAGCGGTAAATTGCTCCTGTTTTTGTTTAGGATCTACCTATATCCTGGATCATGTTAGGCCAAAAACAACATGATATGGACTGCTGGAAAATTCTATTGTCAGGATAATTGACAATGCAAACAGGCTGTGGGGAAAGATCTGTGCTGTTCATACTGGATCACACGGAAAGAATGTTACCAAGGAGACGCCATGGCTGCCACAGAGATAAGTGGCTCAGCTAAAAGACAGGGTACACAAAAGCAAAGGGCAGTGCTGTTAGCTGGTTTTTTGGTTTGTTGGTTGGTTAATTTTGGTTTTTATTTTGTTCTGCCTGTCTATTATTGCCCGTAACTGTTATGTACGAAACAGTGGTTGTGCGGTCACCGCCTTTTTGTTAGTTATGCCACCTCTACTGAAGGTCTTCATCACAAATACAGTGAAAACGCTGAGCTTTTTAAAACATTCAGGTTATGCTATAAGGTACTGATTTGAGGCATTTCATAAGAATATTTGAGATTATCTCAGATGTAGATTTAATAGAAAAGCTACAGAAAGTTATCTGAGTAATAAAAGTGTCCTAGCAAAGGGTACAACCACTTTATTATGATAAATCACTTGATTTTACTGCTGCTCATGTAGCAATTTTTACGTGATCTAAATGAACTCATCAAAGATCTATTTAAAATAGGGGTCAATTGACTTATTTCTCCAGTTCAACAGGACCTAATTAAGATAGCATCTGGGTTTTTTTTAAGCATAGTGGCCATGCTTACCCTTGTCACATTATTATTTATCTATGGTAGCAGAGAATGTGGGAGAAAATGCTGAGAGATTGGTAAATGTGGAGTGGGAATGTGTGGAAGTTCTTTTCTGGTTGTTTCAATTTTCTCTATAGGATACAAAATAATTATCTGAGATTGAGGCTGGGGAGAAAAAGTGTTGATAATTAAGAAAAGAAGTTATGAAATATTTGTCTTCAGAAGTATAGTATGATTGCATGGAAGCATGAAGGTCCCATTTGACGTTCATGGTCTTATATTAAAAGTGGAACTGGCCAATAGGTTGTGTGTCTTCCTCCAGCTACATTCAACTGCAAGGGTGCAGGGGTTAATAAATTGGATATAATCAGGGAGCAAGTTAGAGAAATTCAGAGAGTGCATGGAAGCTGAGGGTGTATGGAAGAAAGTGTTTATAATGACTGATCTTAGAATTTAAGCTTGATGAGGAAGGGAAAAATACATCAAGAAAGTGTAGAGTAGTGAAAAGTGCGTAGGGTCACTTTTAACATTGTAGAAATTGGAAGTATCACTTTTGAGAATGTTGTTTTGACTATATGAGTCAGAGTATTTATTCCTGATGTAATCTTTTATATCAGCTCACTAGATTAAATTATACTATATATAATAGGTTAAGCTTGATTACCAGCACATCTCAACGCCAGTCATAATTTATTATAAATAAATTTAAAAATTTTTTTATAAATCTATATATCTAAATGGACAAGCACAATTCCTAAGTTCAATAACCAATCACAAACCAATTTACAGATTATATTCCTATATTTTAATCATTTGTAATTATGTTTTTCATTTTTTTATTTCATTTGTTGACATTTTTAAGGTTTTAATATGGCAACATTTATACTATTATATGTGTGTGCAGCATATAAATTGAATTTTTCCAACTCTAAAATTATATACATATATTACCCATTATTTGTGTGTAATCAAAACATCTCTCTACTTAGAGATGCCCATACAAGTCAGGGTTACATATTGCCTCACCCAAGGGGACATACTCAATTTGAAAGGTGTAGTATATCTAAGTGTAAATATATCTATCAGTGTCTATCTCTTACCTATATTTTATCCCTGTTTCTTTCACTGATTATTCATTTCTCTGAGAGCAAGTGGGAGACATAGGGACATTCACATCAATCAATTTTCTCCTTATATCCAGTTCATATAAAGGTCAAAGGAAAAAATCAATAGCAGTGTTTTTCAATGGTGGATATGTGACAAAATCACTTGGCAAGTTTTTAAAAAATACTGACACCAGGGCTCTGTCTCAGACCACTAAATCAAAAAATGTGGAGTGAGGGGGGTGTGGGTCTGGGCTTCTGTATTTTTTTTTTTTAAACTTCTCAGGTGATCCTAATGGGCAGCCAGGGTAGAAAACCAATAGCTTAAGGAAAATGTTTAGTATTTCTCTAGTCATGTTGAGCTATGCTTCCTTTAGCAGAGATAATTAGAGGTTGGCAAAAGCAAATTACACTCATTACCTCTCTGGTTTCATAACTAAAAAAAGTATCATTAGTAACATACCTACATAAAAGATATTAGAAATATTTGATTCAAATAATCTTTTCGACAAGACAAAATCAATGATTTACAACATCCTGTTCTTTGTTAGAAAAGAAAACTGTGATAGACAAAGTGAGCTTATGCTGAGCAAACGTGATCAGTTTTATAGAAACAATAGTAGAAACTGTCAACCAAATTAGAAATTGCTTCCTGGAGAACATAGCTTCTCTCTTGGAGTGAGAGTTGCATGTAACTAAAATTGCAGTAGTTATATTTTAAAATATTGAATTTCTCTTTAATAAGACTGAATTACTAAATCCATAATTTCAACATTACCCTAATACAGCAATGTACAAGGTCCAGTACTCTCCAAACCAATTACCATCTTTACGCTTAAAAATAAACTGTAAAAATAGGATACATAAACAAAGCTAAAAAGTGATAGAAAGCCTACTGAAGACATTGAAGGTAGAAAAAATAGGAAGAAAAATAGGATATAAAGAAATTACATAGCAAACACAAAAACACTTGGGATAAAAATATTAAACTGATTTGTATGAAAGAAGTAAAGAGGGGAAATTTAGTTAAAAGTGGACTCTTGAATTCCTTCAAATTTATCACCATAGCAATTTTCATGGATATGAAACAGACTGTTTTTACTTCTGGCTTAAACAGAAGTTCAAGTATGTGGATTACGGTTCCTATTTAATATAGTTCTGCAATCATTTGGTATTTTTGTTAATTGTATTTGCATTTGATTTGGTGAATGGGTTTGAGTGTCAGTAGACATTTGCACATCACCCTTAGGCTTAGAGAGGAAAGTGCTTTCACAATGGCCTGATCAGGAAAGTTAATTGGTTTAATTTAGAAAACGCATCTGTAAGGAAATTTCTGAGATGTCTGTAGAAATACGTTGCTAAACCAAGGACATGTCTAGATCAAATTGTGAAGTGTGAGAAATGTCCTCAATTCCTCCCTGCCCTATCCTGGTGATAATCCCTCAGTGGAGCAGAGATCAGGTGTTCAAAAAACATAGCCTCTATCAAAATTTGTCCCAAGGAAATTTCTGAAACATGTTTGTACTATATGGAGACAGAATCATGTATAAAACTTGGCTAATAATTTGCACATAAATTAAAAGTAGCAGAAGCCAGCATGATTTCACATGTCAGAGGATCTCTTAAGAAATACGTTTTTAAACAAGACCTAAACCTTCATTAAGCAAAATGAAAGATTCTTTATTATTGGGAATTTAAAGGTTATCCTACGGAATTGGGTGGTTCTTTTTGTTTAGCTTTTAGTTTGGGATTTTAGAAGAGCTGTACCAATATCCCTGAAATTTTACCATCCATGTAAAAGGTTGTTCCACATATGGGTTTGACTGACTCTAGAAGTGGTGTTTCCTAAGTTTCCCTTGGAAAATTCACTTTAGGAAAGATCCACATGATGAGAGTCCCTTTAGATAAAAAGGGTACCCTTTAAACAATGTGTTACTTCATAGTCTCAGCCATTTATTGAGATAGTACTTACTATATGCCTGGCACATGGAAGGCATATGATGCACATTGAATGAATGAATGCATGTTATCTACAGCAGGTGTGAAAAAAATTGCATTTGCCCTAAAAGAAAGGTTAAAATGAGTTTTATTAAAAACATATCTAAAGAACAGGTATGTTTGCAGGTATGGCTTCAATGTGATTAAGGAACCTCAAAATTCTTTTGGGAAAGAAATAGATTATTTACAAAAAAAGCAGAATAATCATTTTTAGTAAGATTACATCTCTGAAAATATATTTTTTATGCCTAAAGAATATTGATTCCCTTGTTTTAAGATACAATTTTATCCCTTTCCAAAAAAAAATTTCTCAAAGTGAATTATTTAAATTCTTTCCAATATTCAAGAGATAAACATAGCATATAGGACTTAAAAGAATGGAGGTAGTTTTTTAAACAAAAAGTATATTTCGTAACTATCAGAAGATTAAAAATCCTGGATAAAGTCAATACCAAAAGATAATATGATTTTCTACTTGTATGTCCAATATGTTTGAATTAATTCAAGTAGTGTGTAAGACTCCTCTTCACAGCAATGTAGAATCAAGAAAATTTTCATCTTGAGGAGCCCATATTTACAAATGGCCTCAGGTTTCCAACCTCCCAGTCCAGCTACTTTCTAATATATCCTAATAATGTATGATACTGTTGTTTCATATCTTGGATACTAACATTAAGTCGTATTCCTTCAAATGAAGCATGAAGCCTTGTCTTGATGAGAGATCTACCAACTTTTTAATGTATACTTTTAAATAAAATCAATAATCTAGTTGGAAGACAGATATAAAGTTGTCGTGATTTATAAGTGGAAAATGATACTTTGACTGCAAAACAATTACATCCTGGTACTGACACTTGATGAAAAATTAACACTAACAACAGAAAAACAAGAATATAGCATTGTTAGAGAAAAAAATCAACATTAATCAAAATGCCATGAGAAAAGGCAAGAAAATATTCCACTATTCTGAGTAGAACCCTAATAATACCTGAAGTATTTACATGAGCTTTCTAATAATAAGCAAAGTTGATTAACCATGGCTTTCAATAAAATAAATAATTAAAAACTATACAGGGCTTAATTTATTTGGTCTAAAGCACAGTGACATTTTTGTCCTTCTTTTTAAGGTGGAGCTAGAGTAAGTAGATAGCTCACTTAAACTAAAAAGTTCATATAAAAGGCAGAACATATTACGTGTCTTAAGAGAATAACAAAAGTCCTATGAGGATCCTAAGGAAAGATACATTACATGATTGACATAGGAATAGAAAAGTTTTGTTGTTGTTGTTGTTGTTTTTAGGATGGAGTGTATGAGCTTATGAGTTAGGCATCTTGTTGGTAGTGTCAACCTATAAAAATCAGAAACCAGTTTAAGAGGCAAAGCATTTATTTGGGATCAAAGAATTGCAATTCAGAGAACACAGATTCAGGTAGAAACCCAACAGTGTCCCCCCTACAGAAGAGGGACTCAAGGTTTTTACAGGAAAAAGGGAGGAGGATGAGGTGAGTTGTATTAAAGAAGACTTCATTGGTGCCAGGTGAGGTAAGGCTTGGTTTGTACTTCATAGATTGGCTTGAGATGCAGTCATCAGGCAAAAGGCTAGACTTGTACTTCATTGATTGGTTAGTGATTCAGTCATCAGCAAAGTCCAATTTCATCAATCCTTACAAACAGGGTATTCTCGTTCTTACTGACCTCTTAGAATGTTGGTGGTTTGGTCCAGTTTGGAAGATAACAAGAAGGTGCAAGGCAGTTCCTCTGAAATGGTTGCTTTGACTCTATTTTTGTTTGTTTGTTTGTTTTTTGGTGAGGGAGATTGGCCATAAGCTAACATCTGTTGTCAATCTTCCTCTTTTAATTCAGGAATTTTGGCCCTGAGCTATCATCCGTTCCCATCTTCCTCTATGTTATATATGGGACGCCACCAAAGCATGGCTTGATGAGCAGTGCGCAGGTCCCAGCCCGGGATCTGAACCTGTGAACCCAGGGCCGCTGAAGCAGAGCACAAGAACTTAACAACTATGCTGCAGGCTGGCCCCTGCTTTGACTCTATTTTAATATGGCTACTCTCATGTCATCTTGCACAGTAGTATTTTGACCAGTCAAGTAGGCAGGATGAGGCATTGTAACCTAAAGAAGCAGTAAAGAATGGCATAGATTTAATGGGGGGTTGGAATGAGAGGGAGAGAGAGGGTCAGAAGAGAGAGGAGAAAGTTTGACTGAAAGCTAGTGTGTTTGTGCATGCACGTGCGCGGTGGAAATTCAAATAGAAAAATATACTGAAACAAATGTGAAGAAAGCAAGGGAAAAACTCTGATAGGTGAACCTGAGTTTGAAAGAGTAAATGAGTTTCTCCCTCTACTTTTGGAAAATCAATTCCAAAGTGATATAGAAGTGCACTGGAAGAAGGAGTAAATAGAAAATAAATAAATTGGAAGCTAATGCATATTAGTTAGTAGCAGTCAGAAGGAATTGAGACTGGACGTGCACGTCACCGAGAAAGTTACATCTATAGGTTTTGTAACAAATTGACTTGTCTATGGAAGATGGTAAGATCAAGGACAACAAGAAGGTTTTACAAAAGAAATGCTGAAAAATAAACAGCATTCATTTCCCATCTATGTGTGTTTCAGCTATGCGTGAGGCACTGTGCAGGGACTGAAAATATAGACATATGTATAATGTATAATCTCTGCACTTATGAAGCATAATATCTGCTTAGGAAGATGGATAAATAACCAGAAGACAATGAGGTGAATGACAGAGGTATGAATGAGGTGCTTTGGAAGCACAGAAGCACACATTTAGACTAGGGGGTCACAGAGAGCTTCCTAGAGGAAAGGACAGTGGGTATTCTCCAAGTGAAGATAGGGCTATGGCTGGATGGAATTTTATGGTAAGCAATTCTTGCACTTCTGGAACACCCGGAGTATAGTTTCTTAATAGATGGATTCTGTGAGATGAATCTGGTGAGGTAAATGATGATCAAATCATCAAAAATTTGTATATTCAACTACAAAGATAGGCTTTGCTATAGATATATTTTAAGTGGGAGAGAAAGATGATCGGTTTTCATTTTAAAAGATGACTTTCAAAGAGTGATAAGTTTGAAAACAACGACAGGAATGTATCATATCAGCCAAAGGTCATGAGCTGAAGGTCTGAATTAAGGCAAGGGAAGTGTGAATAGAAAGGTAGGAATAGACCCAAAATGATGATTATAATGATGATGATGTTGATGATGGTGAGGCTGATGCTGATGAGGACGGCGATGCTGTTACTTCTGATGTTGCTGCTGCTGCTGATTATGGCTAACATTTTTGAGCACTTGCTATTTGACATGTACTGTGGAAAGTTTATTACTTAAATTATATCATGTAATCCTTATGACAACCCTGTAAGGTTAGACCTATTTTTATCTTTATTTGGAAAAGGAAGAAATTAATCCTTAAAAAGTTTGAGTAACTTGTTCAAGATCATAGTGATACTAAAAATTGGAGATGAATTTTTAAACAGGCAGTTTAGAGCCCCTGCTTTAGGGTCACTGTATTATTTTACATCTCAACAAACATTTAGGAGTTAAAATGGTCAACTGGATGGTAGAGGGAAGTAGGGAAGAATCTAGGATTTCTCCCAACATTCTAACTTAGGTAAATAGGATGATGGTAGTCCCATTTACTGAGATTGAGAAAGCTGGTAAAGATACCAGATTTGCCTGAAAAGTATTAGTTGGGGAAGAACAGTCTAGTGAGATCGAAGCTGAAATTATATTTGGATTTATCTGCCTAGAGAGATATCAAAACTATGAATTTTCTAAAGAGAGACTGTAGAGTGAAGAAAAGTATTTTGCAGATGTGCATAATAGGATCAGGAATAGACCATTGTTGTATCAACTCGATGTATTTTGGGGTTTTTCCTATTCCTCCTTTTTACCCATGCCACATGATTTTTTCTTATTCTATTGGTTATTTTATATACTTTAAAAATAATCTGAAGAAATTTAACTTAGCATTGCTTTATGAGTAGCTACAGAGTTAAGAACAAAATGTTATCTAAATCACAGAGACATACGTGTCTTCAAAGAACACGTATTCTGAAGAAAAGTTTTGCCAGTATAATGACAATAATGTCTACACATTCCACGGTTCCACCTGAAACAAAAAAGCCCTGCTCCTTCTCTTCTAATTCGAATGCTCACCCCTGCCCTTGTACTGACACACTGTAATAATTGTGCCATCTCCAATTTTTACTGGCATGTGAGAGCATCTGATCTGGTAATTACTATTCTACTACTTCTTTCATGGGCATTATTTTTTATGTTGAAAAAAACAATGAGGTGGCCAGCCGCCTGGCATAGCGGTTAAGTGCACATGCTCTGCTGCTGGTGGCCCGGGTTCAGATCCTGGGCGTGCACCGATGCACCGCTTATCAGGCCATGCTGTGGCGGCATCCCACATAAAGTGGAGGAAGATGGGCATGGATGTTAGCTCAGGGCCAGACTTCCTCAGGAAAAAGAGGAGGATTGGCATGGATGTTAGCTCAGGGCTGATCTTCCTCACAAAACAAACAAACAAACAAACAAAAACACTGAGAACGTCCCTTGAAAAATGCCTAGAGTACTTACAATTTTCCATGTAACACATTCATAAATAGTGATATTTTTTATTATTAAAACTTGTAGTGATTAATCTATAAAAGAAAAAAGTCAGTGCTTCATCAGATAATCTTTCCATCATGTTAAAAACTTAAAGAGACTGATAATTAAGATCAGAAACTTCCACAGGAAAACCAATGATTCTCAAGTTTTACTTGAATGGCTTTCTGCATTCTCAGGATTTGTTCCTTTCTGGCAGTGTGGATAAAGAACTCACATCCCCGCAAGCCTGATAATGACATTCTGCCACCAGAGAGCACACAAGGTGAACCCTCTTGGGGTGGAAGAGAATGTCATATTCTAAATGGACAGCTAATGAGATATTTACAAGCACAGCCAATGAAACATGTTACTAGAACAAGGTCTATACAAATGTGTTTGAGGCCTCCAGTTCATTGATTTGTTTATGGAGATGTCTTGGATTCATATGTCTTTCACTGCTGTTGTCCCATATAGATTGAAGACATATTGAACACATCTTATTTGGTGAGAGTTCCCAGAAGGAGTATTAGAATTAGCAGCCTCCATCAATAATATTTAAGGGTCTCCTGCCTGATTTAAAAAAAAAATTAATTAATTAAATAGTAATTGTTCCTCTAATGTTATTTACACTGCAACCAATTCTGCACATCAGTGATTTCCCCTGAAGAAACAAACACAACCACATGTCCTTAATATTGCCATGACTGTCCATCTCATTTATGTGTAATTTAGCTGTGTCTAAACAAAGAAATTAAATGAAGAATTAGACAATTAAGGAGAGAATTTATTTTCTACTAGCCAAACTAGATCACAATATTTTTGTCAACTTTTCTCAATAATGGCATTGATTACTTGTGTTTCCTGGGTAAAAACTCAAATTAAAACTGAAGCATGTATTTAGACAATATGTAACCTTGTGTTTGAGCAGAGAGCTGACTGAGATAGCCTAGAGAAGGCAGTGATATCAACACTCCTGGAGAGGAATCAGTACAGTTCAATACACACTTGTCTTTTATACGGAGAACTGTGAGAAAAACTGAGTGGTGTAAATATGAAAATGACACTCCCTGGTCCTGGAGGTGTTTATAATCAATTGAGAAAAACTGACACTTAAACAGGTATTTTCAGTATAATTTTTTACATAAGTACTAGAATGAAAATTTACCAGAATCATACAAAAACGCTGAAGAAAACTGAGTTAATTACAGAGCCTGTAAAAGCAACTCTAAAATGAAAAGATATAAAATCAGTGATTACATTTACAAACACAATTAAATACACTACAATGCTCCCTAACTAGTTAGTAAAAAAGAACATCTACAATATGCACCACATCATAAATATTGCAATGTTGTAGGAATTTATTAACAACAATTGATGAAAATTTCAATAATTTCAAATTTTCTTCAACATATCACCTTATAATTTAACTATCACAGTTCTATACCTTAGGTCAGGTGGCTAAAAATTGTAATAATTTGCAGTTTATAGACGGAAATTACAGAGAAGAATAACATTAAAATTTAGAGTTATTTATAGATTACAATCTCCACTGCAGATTTAATCAGCATATATGGAAGAAAATTTGGCCACTTACAATTACTCTAAGAATGACAGTATGCCCCTACCAACCATGCTGTTCTCATCACTTTCAGGGTCTCTGTATTTTCTTTACTATTGGACGAGTTAAACAAAGTATTTGCAAAAGATGATTTTTAAAATATTTTATCCTTTATCTTAGCTATTTTCAACAGAAGGATTGTGATAGTTAATTTTATGTGTCAGCTTGACTGCACCACAGGGTGCCCAAATTAAACATTATTTCTGGGTACGTCTGTGGGTATATTTCTGGAGGAGATTGCATCTGTTATTCTCCTTATCTACTATATTCTTTTTAGTTGTCTTAGTTCTTTTTGTAGTATTTGGTATTAACCGTAATTTTTTATTATATTGGATATTGATGTGAAGAAATCTGAGGCCAGTCTGATTTTCTCTCCCCACCTCCCAAACTTCTCTTCCTCTTACTTTTATACATGTTACTCTGAAAAAATATTTTCCTATTGAAAATGTAGTGTTTTAACCAGGATATGTCTCACTGTGGATTTTTTCTGGAATAACCCATTCAGGTTTTTTAGTCACACAATGTCTTTTCATTTTACTGATTTAATTCTTCCTTCATTGAAAGAAAATGTAATTGTGTTCTATCCATGTGTTGGGTGGTCTACCTAAGAGATACAAAGTAACTTGATGTTTGATCATCTTTATTCTCCTTATCTACTATATTCTTTTTAATTTTTCTTAACTAGTTCTTTTTCCAGTATTTGGTTTTCACGGTAATCTTTTAAGCCCTTCTCTACCCCATTAATATATTTTAACCATTTTTTTCTCGTTCTTGTTGCAAACTAGTTGCTTTTGTAAAATTGTTCCTTGGTTCATTTCTTTGTTTCTATAAGCAATCTTCCTATTTATGTAATTTTGCTCTATCATCTCATGTTTAATATCTCATTTCATTAAACATTTTTATATTCTTCTATGGAAACAGCCAAAGTATTAGTGGGGTTATTTTTCTCTGTCTTGGTTTTTATTTAATCTCAGAATTGAATACTTCATTATTTTTGGATTTTTACATCTTTATTTTATCTTCTTACGGTGTTATGCACCATTCTGACTCATTTCATTTAACTCATTTTTAACTCAAGCAATTTTATTAAAAATTTTCTTTTTCTTATATACTGTGGTTAATTTCTCCTAAATCCTTTTACTACATTATCTGACTTGTCTCCACATCTAAGATTTTATTTGAGAGATATGAATTATATGTTCTTTTTGGTTTTCTAAGAACCTGAACAAATGCTTGTATTTGTGTAGGTGTGGTGGGAGGGTGGGAGTGGGTTGGGGTTGAAGGTGCTGGGGCCAGCTGGTGGCTTAGTGGTTAAGTTCATGTGCTCTACTTCCATGGCCCAAGTTTCACAGGTTCGATCCCTGGCGTGGACCCACACACCACTTATCAAGCCATGCTGTGGTGGGCATCCCACATATAAAGAAGAGGAAGATGGGCATGGATGTTAGCCCAGGGCCTATCTTCCTCAGCAAAAAAGAGGAGGATTGGCAACAGATGTTAACTCAGGGCTAATCTTTCTCACCAAAAAAAAAAAAAAAGTGCTAAGTTAGAACTCTGTTTCAGTTTGGGAACTGGCAGTTTGTCAGTAGTTTTGTTGCAGGGTCTATCTACACCACCCGGTTGGGGTATATTCTGTCCTTTTTTTGAAATACTCTTGTGCTTCGAATTTTTCCCCAGTGCATTTGGATCAGTTTGCTTCTGGAAAACACACAATCCAGATATCCTCATTAATAAATTTGTTCGTTTTTAAGATAGGAAATTCCGTGGTCAGCCAGTCTTTATTCTGCCACTTCCTTCAGGGTGTTAGAATCTATTATAAATGTTTTAGTGTTGTCCATTCCGAAAATGCTTCAAATCATTTTGGGAGGAAGTAACGTATAAATAATAAATGATACAAATGTTATCTCTCCATAGCTCATTCTCCCATATAAAATCTTTATCAATAGTTTGAAAATGTGGCTGCAGTTATGCCCAACGAAATATTTTGAATGAAATTTTTGAAAAGCATTTAAGACAGACTTCTAGCATATTTTTTTTCTTTTAAGTCAGCCTCACTGCTGATATGAAAGTGGGAAGGATATTAGCTGGCAAGGTAATTTATAATTGCCAGTAAGAGTTCAAAATTGAGTCAAATAGACTTGAGTTCAATCCTGGTTCTGTTACTGACTAATTGAGTGACTTGGGTATATCACTTGACCTCTCTCAGCTCTAATTTCCTCTTATATTATCTACATCTTTGAGTCGTTGTGACGTGAATTGTATATGAAGTACCTGGTATAGTCTACTGTAGAGTACCCTCAATAAATTATTATTGCTAGTTAATATTTTAGAGTTTTACTGAATTTTAATAAAAGTGCAAGGTAACAACTATACTGTGGCTTTGCCACAAGTGTAAAAACCCATTGCTTTATATAAATGTTGTAGCTAACATCTTACACAGTATGATATGAAAAATAATTTTTGAAAATTCCAAAGATCTGAACAACAAAACAAATGTGTAAAAGTTTTTCCATATGCTTTATTAGTATAATAAATTTGAAATCATTCAAATAAATCTCATTTTACATTAGAGGGTCAACAATTTTTTTAATTTTCAGTTATTTTAAAAGTTTACCTCTAGAAATGAACAGACACTTCTCCAAAGATGATATACAGATGGCCAATAGGCACGTGAAAAGATGTTCAACATCACTAATCACCAGGAAAATGCAAATCAAAACAACACTAAGATATCACCTCATGCCCCTTAGAATGGCTATAATCACCAAGACAAAAAACAACAAATGTTGGAGAGGATGTGGAGAAACGGGAACCCTCATACACAGCTGGTGGGAAAGCAAACTGGTACAGCCTCTATGGAAAATGGTATGGAGATTCCTCAAAGAATTAAAAATAGAGATGCCCGGGGCCGGCCCCGTGGCTTAGCGGTTGGGTGTGCGCGCTCTGCTGCCCGCGGCCTGGGTTCGGATCCCAGGTGTGCACCGATGCACCGCTCCTCCGGCCATGCTGAGGCCGTGTCCCACATACATCAACTAGAAGGATGTGCAGCTATGACAGACAACTATCTACTGGGGCTTTGGGGGAAAAAATAAATAAATAAAATCTTAAAAAAAAAAAAAATAGAGATGCCCTATGATCCAGCTATCCCACTACTGGGAATCTATCCAACGAACCTGAAATCAACAATCCAAAGAGGCTTATGCACCCCTATGTTCATTGCAGCATTATTCACTACAGCCAAGAAGTGGAAGCAACCTAAGTGTCCCTCGACTGATGATTGGATCAAGAAGATGTGGTATATATATACACAATAGAATACTACTCAGCCATAAAAAAGACAAAATTGTCCCATTTGCAATGACATGGATGGGCCTGGAGGGTATTATGTTAAGTGAAATAAGCCAGAAAGAGAAAGACAAACACTATATGATCTCACTCATATGTGGAATATAAACCAACACATGGACAGAGAAAACTGTATTGTGGTTACCAGAGGCAATGGGAGTGGGGGGTGGGCACAAGGAGTGAAGGGAGACATATATATGGTGATGGACAAACAAAAATGTACAACCCAAAATTTCACAGTGTTATAAACTATTAAAACATCAATAAAAAAAAAGTTTACCTCTATTGATTCTCTTTTATTGTGTTTCTTTTCCTTTTGGAAAGATAATTTCAATTAAAAAACTCATAACAAACTTATATACATTTTATTATAAAATGTATTATCTTCTTTGGTAATCAATTCTTTCATATCTCTTTGGTGAGAGAAACCTTGTATTGCAATTTAATAGATGAAGAGGTGACATACATGTATTGATTAATGTAAATTAAATTAACTGAATCTATTGACTATTGAACTCTTCAAAACCCTTCAATATCTACCAAAGAAAACATTGAAAGGGAACATATTTTGACAGACCAATCTTGTGCCTAAACAAAAATAATGTTTAATGCATTACATTTTTCTTAGTGCATTTGTTAATTTCCTATCACGATAATCAGAGAAAAGCATGTTTTCATACACTGATTATGGGTGATTTGTGTTTTCTTCCTTACATTTATTTGTAACTTCTGCATTTTAAAAAATGAATAAAAATATTTTTGAAACAAGAGCAAAATTAATTCCAAACTTTCTACAGGAAAAGTACGCTTAAAAATCAGAACATTTTGGGGGCCGGCCCAGTGGCTTAGTGGTTAAGATCAGTACGCTCCACTTTGGCGGCCTAGGATCATGGGTTCAGACCCCAGGCACAGACCTACACCACTCATCAAGCCATGCTGTGATGGCAACCCACATACAAAATAGAGGAAGATTGGCACAGATGTTAGCTCAGGACTGGTCTTCCTCAAGCAAAAAGGGAAGATTGGCAACAGATATTAGCTCAGGGCCAATCTTCCTCACCAAAAAAAATCAGAACATTGGATTCACAGACCCTGAGAAATTTCTATACAAAATTTTCAAGGTCTTTGGAAAAACGTGTTATAGAAACAAACCCCATCTATTACATTATATCAGTGTTCATAGGAATTGTTTGTCCATTGGTCATTTATTGCTCCATTTTGAATTGTTACTTTTTTTTTAGATCTTCCTTTCCCACTTGTATACATTAAGAAATCCATTTTATATTCTTACAGTATCCATCCAGTGATCTGCTAAATCAAATTCAGAAAGACAACTGCTATTAAATTTTGATGGATTTTATTAATCTTGAATTGTCTTTTTAGTATGACTGTGAACTTGTGGACCTGTGACCTTTAATTCGTTCTGGAAACATAAATATCCATTTACATCCATGTTTACATTTTGCTGTAAATATTTTCCTGAAATTAATTTATTTCTACTTAATTATGCAATAATAAAGGCTTTATTCATTATAAAGTGTTATTTTATTCCATCATTTTACTGAGGAACTTATTTCCAGGATTCTAATAAATCATTGTTTACATTCAGAAAAGTTTTATGGGCAATTTTTCCATAAGTGCAAATTTCACGAGGCAAGACAACTGTCTTTGAATTTGTGAGAAATGGTTCCCTGTGGTAATATTCCATCCATGCATATCATTCCACCAATGCATATGACTTGTCCTCAAGCACTAAATTCTACTAAGGATGCTGCTGTTGTAGCAAGTTTACCTTTTATGGGGCAGTTGCGCTTCTCAAAAATGTAATCACCATATATTAAGTGGTATAAATGAAAAGATGATGCATACCTACTGATCTAGAGGGTCTTCAGACATTTTTCATTACCTCTGTCTTTGTCTTTTCACCCACTGTCAGTAACTGTAACGTATTAAAAGCATCTTGTGATGGAGAGATTGTGAGCAGCATTCTCACAGCCATTACTCATTGATTTTACACTTTGACACTAAGGATGAAACTCAGCTCAGTGTTTGTGGAACTAAATATGACCTTTCATATCATTTATGTTCAACCAAATAAGCCCAAAATGTAACATCAGAAAATTAATATTTGAGTAATCCATTTTCAGATCCAAGAGCCATTGCCTTTTAAAGGATCAACAAATAACTACTTTTCCCATGCCTCGTCTCCCTCACAGGACAATTATGATATTGCACATGGAAAAACCAGGGCCCTCTCTAAAATGGCATGTGGCATTTAAAAATATAACTCTCCATTTTCAGTGCTTGTGTAAATCTGATGATTTTTTTCTATTGAGCAAAGAGACTTTAATGCCTTCCTGGTGTGTTTTGCAGACCACTGGATCAACATCACACATGGAATATATTTGTAAAGAGACAGACAGAATTATGTCATACCCAGAGGGGATAATAATCAGGTAAGAAGCCTGCATTGCTTCATTAATCATATTTTTGTGACTAAGAGAATTAAGAATAGAGTTGGTTATTAGACTCATGATGACCTCGTTCTCAGTCTCCAGTTTTGGTGTGGCAAATCTGTTGACCTGTCTGCACATTGTGTTATTGGTAAAGTAAGGATAATAATGCATAATACTTCCTCATTGGCTTAGGGCTTTGGAAAGTGTTTTCTCATTTTGTGTGTTACTTGAAAATTTTATACTACTCAGGTGCTAATGGCTCTCTCTGGCAAAGAAACTAAGGCATAATCTCTTGTGACGATTTGAAGAGGATTTCAAGTGAATAATTACATTAATATTTTAAGTAAATTACATATAATCTTTGTATTACAGGATTTAGGATTATTGGCATTAAGTAAAAATTAAATGTGGATATTAAGGGTATTAGGACTGGAGGGAAATGATAACATGGAAGTTTAAAGAGAGGATCTGGTTTTAGGTAAGATAATGTTACATTACACCTGGTAAAAGATAATTCAGTAAGTATTTTGGATATAATTTAGCACTAATTGGAAATTAAAGTGACTGGAAATGTCAGGGTTATTATAAGCCTTTGGTATAAATTTCATGGGATAAATGTATAAAACAGGGTGGGTACGATACTCATTGTCAACAAACTATCAGTTGAACTAGAGTTATAAGCACTACACTAATGAGATATTAATTCATATTTCTGAATTTAAACTCATATAATAGTGATGCTCATACGATAAAACTCTAAAGAGTTTGAAAAGCCATGGATGAAGAGTCTTCCTGTTAAGACATGGTCAATTTTCTAAATGACTGATTGCAAAGCAGTTGCACATGTTAGTCAATGTCAACTTGCATAGGGAAAAGAATGCAGAATGGGGTAGACCTATGCTTTTTTTTTGAGTTAGATAAGGTAGACCTGACAGCCATTTCTCATTTTTCTTGTTAACAGAACACCAGATCTGCTTAGGTATTGGATAGCCATTTGCTAAAGAGAAGGTCATATAGGGGCCGGCCCCGTGGCTTAGCGGTTAAGTGCACGCGCTCCGCTGCTGGCGGCCCGGGTTCGGATCCCGGGCGTGCACCGACGCACCGCTTCTCCGGCCATGCTGAGGCCGCGTCCCACATACAGCAACTAGAAGGATGTGCAACTATGACGTACAACAATCTACTGGGGCTTTGGAGGGAAAAAAATAAATAAATAAATAAAATCTAAAAAAAGAGAAGGTCATATATTTCAAAATGTATATACCAGTGGTTAGTTTTGCTCAGCTAAGCCTATGTTTGTAATTCAGTTTTCATGCCAATGACTGGTATAAGTATAAACATGTGATTGAATTCTGGCCCAACAAACATTAGGGAAAATCTACAAGGGAATTTCTGTAAAAGACTATTACTCTCACTGATAACAAAGAAAACTAGAGCAAAACAAAAGTCTTCTCTTTGTTGGATTCTTTTGTGACACCTGAAATTTTGGCAGTCATTTTAGTTTCATGAGTAGAGCCAGCGTAAGAGAATTAGTCAACATACATGTAGGCAGAGAAAAATCACAGAAAGAATGAGTCATTATGATGTAATTTATCCACTAAATTAACCAATCATTCTGCCTCTGAACTTCTTTTTATACCCAATATTAAATTTCTATATTTCCAAGTTATTTTTCTTTGATTCTTCTCTTACTTGCATCATAGTTGATGCTTGGTATTCAATACATTAAAGCATTTTTTTATGTAAGACATTCTATCTGAGAACATCAAAAGTCTATATCAATGGCATGAGTTTATAAATTAAGATTGCATTCATCTAAATTTGTAGGAAAACATTTAGGTAATATTATTCTAATATAGAGCAGGAGAGGAACTTCGATAACTTTTCTCACATTTTCTTTTCACCTCACCATTTCACAAAAAATACAATGAATTCCAGAAATATTAATTGGCTTGCCAAAGATAGCCTAGCTATCTATATTTAGAAGAGCTTTATTTAGAGCTATATTTAAAACACTTGTCTTTATTCCAATCCAATTTTCTTTCCATTATACTGTGCTTTTCCTTGAAACCCAGAAACCAAATCATATATATCTTATTTTAATTATTGCCTCAAATCCTTGTTATGTAGTTGACCCTTCTTTATAAAACCTGTCCTATTTATAAATTTTCCAGATTAACCAACAGACTGGGCTTAAGTATTGTTTGGTGTTGGTGAGTCACTGTCCATGGTGCTATAGTAGTGGAAAGAAGAAAAGAACTTTCTAATTATCGTTTGACCCTTACTTTTTGATAGTAGACAGTCATATTACCATGGTACCATTTAAATAAAATTTATATGCTAGTTATTGCCCATTTTAAAAATAACATACTCACTATATTTGCTTCAAAATTAAGATTCTGAAATTTTCCTTATTTCTTTATTATTCTGGTAATGCTTTAGACTGTATTTTCTTAATACATTAGATTCTATATGGTCTGTAGTAGAATATTTTGAAAACATAGTATAATATAGTAATTACATGATTGATTTTTCTTAAAAGGTCCCAGCACTGGTTTAGAACTGGTGATTTAATACATTTTCTTTAATTTTTTTCACATATATATTGGCACCTCATAGGACTATAACTCACCATTATCCAGATTAAGTTATAATGAAGAGAGACACTTTCCTCAAAATATAGTAATGTCCTTTCCAATGCCTATGAAGTACTACATGGTCTGGTCCTCCATAACCTCTTTCATCTTCTGCTAAGCTCCTCTTCTTTCACACATTCTAGCAACAATTGCCTTCTTGCTATTCCTGGAATATACCCAGCATGCTCCAATTTACAGTCTTAACTCTAATTGTTACCCCTCCCTAAATAGCTCTTTTCCCCAGATATGCATAGACTCACTCACATCCTTCCAGTAAATGTCACTTTCTCTGAATGGATGGCCAAAATTACAGACAAATAAAATTAGTTAAAAATGTAGACAACAGAATAATAAGTCATATGATAAGAGGCCCAATGCACCATATTCATAAACCTCCCTAATTGTTTTCATATCATTGATAATAGATGCATCACAAGATTTCTTGACCTAACAGCAGAGAACAGCTCTCTTTGTAGTTATTTATTCAGCTCATGCACTGTATTAAGAACTTGACATATAGTTTTTCTTTTATACAACTCAGTAAAAGGACTAATCTTTTCCCCACTTTAGAGATGAAGAAAAGGACCAGGTAACTTTCCCAAGGCCACTTGGTTTATGAGTAATAGAACTGGGAGGATCCATGTTTTTAAATACAGTCAGCCCTCATGTCTGTGGGTTCTGCATCCACGGGTACAGATGGCGGACTAAGGGGCTTGAGTATCTGCGCATTTTGGTTATCTGTAGGGGGTTCTGGAACCAATCCCCTGCAGATACCAAGAGATGAATGTAATACATTTTTCAAATATCTAAAAAGCATAATATTCATTCAAAAATACTTATAAAAGTAATACTTGAGCTTCCCTTCCCTTCAACAAACTTTAAGCTCTTTTTCTTTTTTTGGTAATTCTATAGCTTTTCAAAGACAAGTTACATTATTTTGCTTCAAAATATTTTTTTTCCTTAAACTGTTTTCAAGACAGAAGAGTCTTTATTCAATAATATGCAAAATTCAATAAATCATAACTTTTCATAAAAATGTAGAATTTTATGTCATCCAGATCTACAAAAATCTGTAGAATTTAAGTGAGCATTGTTGTCTTACAAACAGTACAGTTCACACCCTGATCCTGGACTCCAACTCAGTTTCAGATATGGCTCTATTCCTTGTAAAGGATATGAGCAAGACAATTAGTTAAAAGGGAGTAGTCTGCAAGAATCTCTAATAATCCTGAAAGAGGAAGTAAGTAAACCTTGAAGCTCCTGTCTGCGTGAGAAACTAGTAGATCCAAGAAAAATTTCATGGTAACATGGGAACTTTTGTTTATCTCTATATCTCATGAAAAAAGTCTTAACAGTCCAGCTAATTTAAAAACTTCAAATGTATTGAATCAACTGACTTCATTAAAATATGACAAGTTTATACTGTGATAATTTAACGTTTCCATTAAAATTACCTACATTAGTCCATGACTATGTACTCTATTTGCTCACAAATATAAATATAAGTTATTTGAAACATTATTTACTAATCCTGACATGAACATTTAAAAAATCAAAATTAAGAAGAGAGTGTGAAAGGGTATTTTAAAAAACTTGGAGAATATCTGTTATCATGATACTGAGACAAGCAGGAAAATAAAAGGGGGAGTGGTGGGAATTTTTATAGGAAAGAATTACTGAGAAGCATATGCATAAGTGAGAACAAGTCTTATTGTCCTAAATTCCATCATCATTTGCTCTGGGAGACCATTAACAGTAGTCTTCCACATATCTACCTACTTTGATAGATTGCCTATTGGATAAGCAATTATGTGCCAAATAAATAGTTTTGTGACCATGAACCTGATGGCTTGGGTGTAATTGCCCTGCCACAATTTTTTATACTTCATTCTATACTTTCTTTTTTCTGCTAACCTTCCCGCTTCAATGTGCAATAGCGGTTGATGTCTAAAATGTCTAGCCCTGAGGAAACAATCCTGAAATGAAATAACACACTAGGAGCATGATGTCATCAAGTAAATCAGACTCCTAATATCTGAATTGCTTCAGTCTAAATGTAATGAAGGTAGCAGCTTGTCTTAAAAAAATTGTTTTTTTAATTTAAAAACCTGCATTAAACTGACCAAAAAAGGAAAACAGTTGATTATTCTGATAGGATACTGGACAGAAAATATTTCGCAGGACATAGTCTCCCTGTCTGTTTGCACTGATGGCAAAATGACCTCTTTAATCTAAGAGAGCGTGTGCCTTGGCTTGATGTTTCAGTTATTTCTTATCTGCTGACACTGGTGTTCCTAGAATCTCCCAGCATTACCACAATGGTGTAGGTCGGCACAGGATAGGTGATGAATGGGAACTGACATTTTAGTAAATTCTTTAATACCACTCAGACCTAGCTATAAAATATGTTTTTCTTTTCTTTTCTTCCCTTTTTTCTTTTTTAAAAATTCTTTTGCATTGTCAAGAGAAGAAACTGAAATCACTTAAGCCCTTAAGTGCAGGGGCTTTCAGATATCACTATTGAAAAGAAAGGCTATACAACTGAATGGTATAATGGAAAGATTTGAAAACTCAGGAGATCAAGTTTCAGCCATGAGGTTCATAATTTTTATAGAAGAGTACATTCTAGGTCGCTCTACTTGAATTCTCTACTCTTTGTGAAGCATGTTTTTATCATTTCCATCATCTATCTCCCCCTGTTGCCACATATATTCCCCACAAAATACTCCACTTCCTCCACATTCTGAGTTACTAGAATTAGAACTCTACCTTTTGTAGTAGCTCCAAAGAAAAAAGAAAGGCATAGCTGGCTCACCGAATTCAATTTTTTATTGGCTTTTGCTGTGCAAGGAAAGAAATTACAGAGGTAGCTTAGATTCCATTTCAAGTTTTATTCAAAAAACAAAATATCTGAGCAAATTTTCAAGATCTTACTCAGTCACTCCCAATCTCTCCGCTGCTTCCCATGACTGTAACATGACACATCATGTAACGGGCACCTACACTCTGTAAATTGGAAGACAGAGTAAGATTTCTGATATTACCTTTAAGGTCTTTGTTTCTTCTTTGGCATTGTATACACATTCTGCTGTCTACAGTCATCCCTGATTTCTGGAATCTCACAACATTTTAAATCCACATGTGACTGCCAACCATTCAATACCCATTCTTCAACAATCCCACTTAACGTAGGCCAAGACATTGGAGATAATTGGATGATATGTTGGAGACACAGGCAATTATCTATGGTAGGTTTCTAAGTGTTCCACTATGATTAGTGTTTCACTCTCTTCAACCCCTCACATGGCTTCTATGTCCTATGTTTCCCAAAGTAGAGAAGTGAATACCACCTCCTCTTGGGTGTGGCTCCCATGAAGGTTAATGACTTTCAATAACAACTGACGCAATTGACCACTCTCTCTTTTAAAAAACTGACTTCTCTAATTTATAGGACATCACAGCTTCCTGATTTTCTTCTTACTTCTCTGACTTTTCCTTCTGAGTTTTCTTTGCTGATTCTTGTTACTCATTTTACCTTCTAATGTAAATATGGAATATATTTGACTCTATTTGGAATCTTTCTCTTTTCTATATACGTAATAATGTATACATGATAATATATTTCACTCTATATATAAAGTATTTTCTCTCTATATATGGCCTCTCTATGTACATAATATCTTCTCTACATACATGATAATGTATCAGTCATTAAAATGCTCTTGAAAAAAGGAATATTTAATTATATCCAAATATATTCATGACATATTAATTTTAAAAAACTTGGAAAACAGTTGTGATCAATTAGCATGTCATAAAATGGAGAGTATGGTCTGTAATACTAAAATTACTTACCTTTGAGAGATGGAATAAATATTTTTCTTATATATATTTTATACTATTTATGTCATTTACTATATATGCATATAATATATAGTATTTGTATATTATAATTCATACATTTTTACATACAGCAGAATAGCAAGAATATTCTTAAAAATGTAACAGATCAATGAATAAAATAATTCTTAAAATTTTTACAAATAATTTACTCCATTAATGTTTATTTAGCTTGTTTTTAGATACAGATTTTATTAGACTCAATGAATATAACTATGGCCTTTAAGATGGAATGATAAGGAATTGAAATTTTTACCGTATGTATCATGTGTTAATCATATCTGGTAGTTCAAATGACGAAAATTACTCAATTAAAAATAGTGTTTATTTCTCATTAGATATGCTCATCCATCAATCTAACTATATTTTCCATAACTCTCCCTCACTACTTTGGACTTTTCCAAAGAATTGTGGTTGGCACTATAAATTGGAATCAAAGCTAAATAATTGATTATTTAAAATGGTGTATCAACTCTCTTCTTACACTCTAATGCTGCATAACAAAATACCTGATAACTCAATGACTTAAAACAATAAGCGTTTACTGTGTAGCCCCTGTGCCTGCAGTTCAGTGATTTAAGCTGAGCTTAGCTGGGCAGTTCTGCTCATTTTGGCTGGGCTTACTCTCAGGTCTGGAAATTGACCAGGTGTAGGCTGAGGTAGGTTGGTGGGGGAGTGGGGGAAAACTGGGGCAACTATCTCTACTCCACTTGTCTTCAATTATCTAGGCTGAGCATACTCTCACAGTGATGGCAGAGATGCAAGGGCACAAATGAAAGCTTGCAAGTACTTTTTAAGCCTCTGTTTTTAAAATACTTCCTAACATTCCATTAGCCAAAGCAAGTCACATGCCCATATCCAGAGTAAGAGTGAGAGAAGACTACTTGGTTTTCGGTCAAAGAACATGGATACTGGGTGGGAGTAGAATAAGGGTCAATAATGAAACCAATCTACCACATTGATATGAACACATTGAATGCTGCTATAAGAGGGTCATAATCTCTGTGGAGCATATTAACCTAAATATATGTAGCCTTTCTCCCTTAAAAATTCTCATTCAAGATGTATATGTATTCAAAAATCCATAAAGATGATTGAAATGTATAACTCGATTGAGAATCACTAGCCTAATAAAATTAACGCCAAATGGCATGACAATTTGATTGGCCTAAGTAGAGTATGCTTATGTCTTAGGAATTGTCAAAATAGTTTAGCAGGTTCAGGCCATCATAAAAATTTTAGGAGAAGCAAGTCATGAATACAAGGGAAACTTTCTTTCTTAGGTCTTGTGGTTTAACCCCCTTATGCTTACTTTCCAGAATGTAAAAATCAAGAACAGTAATATATCTAACTTCAGTAAAATATTCCTCCTAGTTGTTTCACATTTTCACTTGACTTTACTATGTATTATTTCATTTTATAATCCACTTTTTTCCCATTATCCAGACTTCCCAAAGGATTATCTTCATTCTGTGACTTGCTCTGATTCAATGGACTATTCTAATAATAACTTAGTAATAAACTCTGACTAGAGCCTGTGCCATAAAATCATTTTGTCTTTAGTCTTTTAGTGTCATTCTAATTAATAATATGAGGTTATTAGTTTCCAATTCTGTCATAAAATGTTATTTTAGTATAAATATCTTGGTATACCACAAATCAGGTTAAAATACAGAAATAAGAAAAATATATATGAAAATCGACTCATGAACAGACACAAAAACATACCAGGACTCTACTAAGTTTTAACATAGGCAAAAATATAGACTATCTTTTTCTTTCCTTTTTTTCCATTTTTTAATGTACTTCATTGACTGGCTTTAAAATAATTTCTCATCAAGAAACTGTGATTCTTATGAAAAAGTAAGGATATTTTTGGTGCTCAGGAATATTATTGGTGTAGTCTCATTTGTCTATTTTTTGCTTTTGTTGCCTGTGCCTATAGTGTTATATCTATGCAATCATCGCCAAGACCAACGTCCTGAAGCATTTTCCCCTACGTTTTGTCTAGAAGCTTTACAGTTTCAGAAGGTATGTTTAAGTCTTTAATCAATTTTGAGTTGATTTTTGTGTATGGTGTAAGATCAGGGTCCAATTTCATTTTTATGCATGGTGATAGCCATTTGTCCCAACGCCATTTGTTGAAGAGACTATCCTTTCTCTATTGTGTATTCTTGGCACCCTTGTCAAAGATTAGCTGCCTGTGTAATGTGCGGATTTATTTCTGGATTCTCTATATTCTGTTCCATTGGTCTATATGTCTGTCTTTATGCCAGTAACGCAGTGTTTTAATTACTGTAGCTTTGTAATATATTTTGAAATCAAAATCAGTGTGTGTGATGCCTCTAGCTTTGTCCTTCCTTCTCAAGATTATTTTGGCTATTCAGGGTGTTATGTGGCTCCACATAAATTTTAGAATTGTTTATTCTACTTCTGTAAAAAATGCCATTGAGATTTTGATAGGGATTGCATTGAATCTGTAGATAGTTTTGGGTAGTATGGACATTTTAACAATATTAATCCTTCCAATCAAACTAAAAAGCTTCTCTACAGCAAAGGAAACAGTCAATAGAATGAAAAGGCAACCTAAGGAATGGGAGAAAATGTTTGCAAACCTTATCTGATGATAAGAGATTAATTTCCAAAATATATAATGAACTCCTGTAACTCAATAGCAAAACAAACTAACATCCCCATTAAAAAATGGGCTAAGGAATCGAATAGGAATTTCTCCAAAGAAGACATACAAATAGCCAACAGCTTTCTAAAATGGTACTCAACATCACTAATCCTTAGGGAAATTAAAGCCAAAACTATAATGAGGTATCACCTCACACCTTTTAAGATAGATATTATTAAAAAAAAAAAAGATAACAAGTGTCAATGATGTGGAGAAATTGGAACCCTTGTACACTGTTGGTGGGAATGCAAAAATGGTGAAGCCACTATAGAAAACAGTATGGAAGTTCCTCAAAGAATTAAAAATAAAACTACCATATGATCTAGCAATTCTACTTCTGGGTATATTATCCAAAAGAAATGAATTAGTATCTCAAAGAGATATTAGCACTCTTGTGTTTACTGCAGCACTAGTCACAATAGCCAGATATGGAAACAACCTAAATAGCCATCAAAGGATGAATGGATAAAGAAAATGTGCTATAGATACATACAACGGAATATTGTTCAGTCATTAAAAAAAGAAGGAAATCCTGCAGTATGTGAAAACACAGATGAACTTGAAGAACATTGTGCTAAGTGAAATAAGCCATTCACCGAAGGACAAATAATGTGTGATTTCACTTATACGAGGTACCTAAAGTAGTCAAACTCATAGAAGTAGAGAGCAGAATGGTGGTTGCCAAGGGCAGGAGGGAAGGAAAAATAGGGACCTGCTAGTCAAGGGGTATAAAGTTTCAGTTATGTAAGATGAATAAGTTCTAGAGATCTGCTGTACAATATTGTGCCTAGAGTTAACAATACTGTATTATACACTTAAAAGTCTATTAAGAGGGTACCTCTCGTGTTAAATGTTACCAAAATAAAATTAAAATTAAAATTAAAAAGAATATTATTGAGTAAATTAGATTAAATGCCATATCTGAGGAAGGTATTCAAATGCAAGATTTACCTATTCCAGAGTTGAGGCCTTGTTTCAGAAAGTTGGGCCAGAGAAATGCTCTGAAATGCCTGAGGCGTGTTTCCTGGCACCGTCTTGTATCACCTTGACTCTGAAGCCAAGACTCATAGCTTAAAGAGTGGGATGCTGATTGTCAATGTGTTACTAATAAAAAGTTAAGCCCTCAGATTTCTAAACCAGACATATTTGCAAAAACCATTGCAATATCTTATTTTTCTTCCTGTATCAGCTATTCATCTCACACTCTTGAAAAGCAATGCATGACTTCATTCATTAAGATCTATGCTCCAGTTTGAACAATTCAGGAATATTCATCAAGATTTGCCATTAATCAGTTAAAGATGTTCATAAACAAAGCCGATGAATAATTCATATAAAATCGAGTACATGTGCTCTAATGATGAATAATCATGAACTGATCTGGAATTTGTTAATGACTTATGAATATTTATCTCTAGATGGTACTCCTGTGCGATTCACAATTCCATGAAAACTGTTTGCTTTTAGATTTCATCATGTACTTTTGCTGACGATGCCTTTGGGACCATTAAGTCTCTTTCCTAGAGGATAATAATACAATAAAAATTGTGAATGTAATGTCATCTGCAGAGTTTACTGAACACAAAAAATCTAATTTATTTCCATAGTCTCAATCTAGCAGATTTTTCTTAGATAATATTGTCTTTCACCATATGATCTTCTTATATATGACAGGATGATTGCTATGTGAAGCTCACTTAACTAGTCAGATGTGAAAATGTGAAAAAATAAACCAACTGAAAACTGAATGTCGGAAATAACATTTCATTAAGCAGTCACTAATCTTATGCCAGGTGCAGAATGTGCTGCTCTTCAATGAATGTCTTCTTCATGTGCCCTCTGGCCACTTGCAAATTGGAAATTTCACAACAGCTTTAGATTGACTATTTATATGACATGAGACACTTCAACCGAGAATTGTCGTCAGCTGGCCCTTCTCCAGGATGAGGAGAATTAGCGGGCAACATTTTTGGAACTCTTCAAGTGTTCCAAGTGCTTGGCAATCATTTACCAGTTAATCCTCCTTTGAGGGAGGTCAGCCCTCTGCTTGAATTTTCACGTGAAATATTTCACACAGATGTGAAACAATCTCTAAAAGGCCACAGTGCAGCAAATCTGGGGTAAAAAAAATAATAATAATAATCAGATACAGACCTGGGCAAAATTGAGAGGCAAGAAATTTATATCTTTGCTTACCCACCTGGATCTCTTTCTGAGTGCTTCTCCTAGCAAAAACATATGTATTACTCACTATATATCAGGAACTATAATAAACACACACGGGAGTCAATTTAATCTTCACTACAATCCTAGTAAGTGAGAACTATCATTGTCTCTATTAAACAGATAAGGAAACTAAGGCACACAGTGGGTAAATTAATTGTCCAGTACACAGCTGTGTCATAGTAACTGACAGAGCTGGGATTCAGATCTATTCAGTAGGGCTCCAGACTGGGCTTGTAACCATTATGATACGGTTATGTGGCTGCCTCTACTTTTCTGCTGCCCCATTTTTTGTCCTACCAATCATGATCATCCCACCTTATCTTGTCCAGGCCAGCAATTACCTGTAATATACATTTCTGCCAACTGTCCGCAACAAAGTCTATTTTTATTTATTATTTATTTTTGTGAGGAAGATCACCCCTGAGCTAACATCTATTGCCAATCCTCCTCCTTTTTTTTCTCCTTTTTCTCTCCAAAGCCCCAGTAGATAGTTGTATGTCATATTTGCACATCCTTCTAGTTGCTGTATGTGGGACACATCTTCAGCATGGCCGGACAAGTGGTGCATCGGTGCTCGCCCAGGATCCGAACCCAGGCCGCCAGCAGCGGAGTGCACACACTTAACTGCTAAGCCACGGGACCAGCCCCTTAACAAAGTCTATTTTATCTATTTTATGTCTAGTTACTCACCGCCTTTTCTCTGGTAGGGAACTACTAAATTATTTCTACAATATGCCTCTATTTGATCACTGAAGTATTTTGAAAGAGAAAACTTAAGAAATTCTTTTAAAATATCGTATAAGTAGATACATACTGTGTCCCTTTTACAGGACCACCTGTGCAGAAAAATGTGGTGAAACTTTATATCACTATTTTCTCCAGAAGATCCTAAAATTTGTCAGGTCCCTTAGGAAAGTGGGAAGCTTTTGCAGTTAAGCTAGGGAGGGGTTCATAACTAACTGGTGTGCACACCGTAGTGATGAAGTCAAGACTGAACTGCCAAAGCAGATCTTATGTTCTTCCAGACTTTTCATCCACTATGCCAGGACATTTTCATAAGTGCCAGTGACTTTTTGGGTGTATGCAGGCAAATTACTTTGAGACTGTAAATTCCATTGATGTTACCCATTGGGTGGTTAAATTCCTCAATTTATAAGGAAAGTTAATGGTTGCTATGAGGTCAGTCTCTATTCATAATAATTATTTCATTTGGTGGGGGATAAGAGGGAGGTCTGAACTATTTTGCTTTTCTTAGAGTTCAAAACTATTTCACACACTTTTAAGTGTTTATCTCTGGACCAAGCTTTTAGGTGTATATATACATTTTAAAGCACTTCTCCAATATACCTCCTTCCCATTTCATCAAAAGGATATTAGTATTTGAATAACCAATAATTATTCATTAATATTAATAGTACAATGGGAATTATATCTGATTGTGTCAAAAGGGCTGTAAATAGTCAATGGTTAATATAATGATAGAACAAAGAAAGAAATTATGAAGTCTGTTTAGGATTCTGAATTGGAAAAACTAGGTCCTTAGAAGCATTTCTAAAGTTACACAAAATTCTGATTTCATAGCACCTCTTTCTTTTATGTATGTTCTCCCTAAGGGAGAATTATTAAGGGCTAGAATTACTAAGGTCTTCTAAATGTCTATCAAATTTTATGAAAAGTATTTTATTTCTCTTCATAAATACCTTGTATGCATTTATATCCAAATAAAATAGTCTGATTCAGCAGCGTGAAAACATATCTTTCCTTGTTAGAATTAATAACAATTTTAAATGGACTGATTCATATTCAGGATTTTTCAAAACCTTTATTTCTCCCAACTTGCTAACACTTTGTATAGGTCTTATATGTTACTAATAGAGATTATTCCTTTGTAAACTTGTTATTGTTGTGAAGAAACCCTTTTCTCACTTGTATTTCATACTACTTTTAAAAATTATAATTGCTATTTTATCATGTATTTAAAATAGTGCCTTATATATATTAGTTAATTTACCCTATTTTATGCAACTCTTAAGTAGTTACTTTCATTATCTCCATTGGAAAAAGGAAAAAAAAATTGAGATGCATAGAAGTTTATTTAGTTATCCAGAGTTACAGTTAGTAAGTGACCAAGTTTGGTTATGCATAGGCCTTTTAAATATAGAGCCTGCATTCATAAGCAATACTTATCTTGTTTTTATTTTATTTTATGTTTTTCTCCAGCTTTATTGAGATATAATTCACAAATTCTATTTTGTTTTTAAATATCTAATAGTACCACAAAGCTAATAATAAAAACGCCCTTTTTTTTTTACCATCACCAATTACTACTTCTCTCTACCCTCTCTCTTCCTCTTTTTAAAGAATATTTATCTCCACATTTCTAACTAATATAGTAATAGAGTTATTTCTTTATTCTTCACTGTTGAACACTACTTATTGACATGTTATAGAAGAGGATTTAGGTCAGAGAGTTCTTCTTCCCTTTGAGACTCCACTTCTTTACCCATTCTCCTAGAAACTAATGTCCAACTTCCTGGTTAAGTCAGATTCCAATGTTTACATTTTTATGGTTTTGCACGTATTGCTCTTAGTTGAGCCGTTGTCAGAACTCTCACACTTCATTTCTATGCTAAAGACACTAACACTTCATTTCTTGCGTAAGTTTTTCTTCAACCTGGAGTTACCTCATTCTTTCAATTGCTTTTTTTTTGCATATACTTATCACTAACTCAGCACCCAAACACTCTGACGGAACTGTAAAATTATTTTCAATATGGTCAAATACTTAATATAGATCTATAATTTTCATTACTGTTCCCTTGATATATCCCTCCTAGACATCTATGTCTTGCTGTTCTCATCTGACCTGTTTATTCACTAGGCCAACTGCGCACATAGTTTTGGAAAATCACCATTTTTTCATCATCCTGGGAATTTTCTTCCCCTCTCTTCTCAGTTGGATGCTCTTTATCTTGATCTCATGTCTTCGTTTTTGGTATTTACTCCCTAACTTTGGTGGAGTATATTCTCTAAGAGATCAGGAGAAAAGCATTTAAAGACCATATATGTCTAACCATGACTTGACTTTACAGTGAATATATAGAATTGTTGGCTGGAATTATTTCATCAACTTTTAGTTTCCTAGATTGATCTTGAGAAATATGATGCAAATTTTGTATGTTATCTTTTTCCTTCTCTGGAAGGTTTTAGGTTCTGAATGTAGGCCTGAAGTGTTACTATGATCATGTCTGGCTTGCCTTGATGTTTTTCTTCTTGTGTTATGCGGAGCGATCAGGGAACCCTTACAATCTGAAAACGCATATCCTCCAGTCTGAGAAATTTTTCTCCCTATATCTTTCTTTGTTATCTCTTTCTGGAACTCTTAATTGTTGGTAAAAAATTTTGATTATTAAACATTTATCTTGATCAGGGGTCAGCAAATGTTTCTGTAAAGGGCTAGGTATTACATATTCTAGGCTTTGGCAGGCCATAGTGTCTCTGGCACAACTACTCAACTCTGCCCACAAAGGCAGCTGTAGATAATACCTGACAAATGGGCATGGCTCTGTTCTAATAAAACTTTATTTACAAATATAGTGAGTAGACTGATTTGGTCTGCAGACAATAGTTTGCCAACCGTAATCTTGATCCACATCCATTTTACTTGATCCACATTCACTTTTGCTGAAATCAATCACTAATTTTTATAATTTTCAAATCATTGCTTTGGATATTTCTAGGCAAAATAACTCAGATATATTATTTGCATAAAGAAAACAAAAAAAAAATATAGATTCTTCCTTTCCATTGGTACAACACTCTTTTTAATTGTTTTTTCTTTTGCCAGATGTTCCAAATAAAGGACTAAATAATACTATTGGCAGCAACCTTCTGATTTTAATGTGAATGAATCTAGTATCATATTAGATCTTAGTTTAAGGGGATTTCTTTTTTATTTTCCAACTAATTTTAAATTTAATTAAGAACAATTTAATTGAATTCTCTGGAGACAGACATCTACTAAGGTAATTGTGAACATTTTTTTCCTAATCACCTGGGATGTAATGTAGTGATTTTGTAATATTAAATTATTATTTAATTGATAGGCTAAATCTAGGTTCATTATGGTGTTTGAGTTCAGTTGCCTAGAATTTATGTGGGATTTTAACATCTGTATTTGTCATATTGTTCCTATACAATCTTTTTTAAACTTATATATATGTGAGGAAATTTTCATTATTGATTAAATCTATGGTTTGTGTATATGGGGTCTATTTGAAAAAATGTTAACTCTACTCAATCTAAGTGACCAATAATGGATGTTGACTTACCAAATTAGTTATATTTTTATGTTTTTGTCCCTTCTGCCCATGAGACATATGAATTTAAAGCTTACAAAGGGGGAAGAAGTCATTAACACAAAAGTAGATTTAAAAAAACAAAAGTGGCCGATGTAAACAAGAGGTGTTAGGTTAGATAACAATACACATCACCATGGATGGGGTAAGATAAATGGGCCCAGAGAGCTGTTTTGTGCTGAGTAATCTACCAGTTCTTATTCTTTGGTGAGGTTTGATTATGTAGCTGTTTCAATTTTTTTTTTTAACTTCTTCGTATATCCTTATAATAAATTCTCATCACTTGAATTAGGTTTTAGATATCCTGGCAACTTAAAGAAACTTTAAAATGCCAGCACAGATTATATGATGTGCAATTACGTGTTTTTTGAAAGCTTGAAAGAAGTCACGGTGTTATATTATCCCAGAGCTTTATCTGGATGTAATTTTTAAATTTTTTCAACATTTTCTGCAGTTATTGGTTTATTCATATTTTCTCTTTCTTGAGTCAACTTTACCTTCATGTATGTTTGGAAAAATCGTTAACCTACTGAGATTACAAATTAACTAGCCTATATGTGGGTATAGTATTTCCTTAAAATATTCTGACTCTCCTTTACATATGTTGGAAATGTTCAGCCATGTAAACTCTTCAAAACTAAAATGTTATAAGAGGTGGGAATCAAGAATGACGATGATTTTTATTTTCTCTGAAAGTTAAAATATTCAGTCACCTGGAAACATTGCAAAACTCTTTTCAAGGTTACCTACTCAGATTACCTCAAACTTGGAGGTGTTTCTCAATTGTTTCTTTGCAGATATAAATAGCACTTCTGACACAAATCTAGACAGATATTAATTGGCATGAGTACAAAGACAATTATAGCATAAATTCACCTTGAGGATTATTAGAGAATTCTGATGTTCCTTGACAGTTTAGACTTATTTGGCAGAGTGAGCTAAGAGAGCCTTGATTTTTTTTTGTTCCCACATATATTGGTGAGTCTAAATTTTCAGCACACATGGCTATGAAAATAAAAATCAAACTGGTTAAATAGAAACCATTACACGCTCATTGTCATTTCTCAAACTCTTCCACATTTCCAAATACTTATTTAAACTTCTTTTTAGCATACTCATTTTGAGAATCACTTTTGAGCATATTTAAAATTTAGTTTTGCTTTATTGTACAACTTGTATTAATTTCCCTTTTTTCTTGAAATAGTAATCTTTTTTGATAAAAAAGGAAATGTAGGAGAAATATATCTTATTATTAATAATATAATCCCTGTATTATACAGAAATAATAACTGAATTTTAATGAGATAAAACATGTTTCATGCAAAATTTTGCAATTTTGAAGATTATATGACATTGTTTTTCCACAGGGGAGAACAGTAATGATCAGATTCCCAAAGGAGACTGACCCATGAAAAATTTTAGAATCACTGATTTACTTTGTGAGACTTTGATAAGGTTCTCATTGCTTAAAATATTTTAGCCTTTATTTTGTTCTCTAATCTATTAACTTTCTTTCTAATCTAATGCAAAATAACTAATCTATATTAGTTAATACTTTGGGGTAAATAAAAACACTCCTAGCAGTAGTTATTGCATTGTTTTTTTAATTAAGAGAAATGTCTCTGTTTTTCACCACTTAGCATGATTTTATTATCTGATTATAAGTTATATTATGTTAAGTAATATTCTTTGTGTTTTTGAGGAAGATTGGCCCTGAGCTAACATCTGTTACCAATCTTTCTTGTTTTTTCCTTTTTTCTCCCCAAAGCCCCGGTAGATAGTTGTATGTCATAGTTGTACATACTTCTAGTTGCTCTATGTGGGACGCCACTTCATCATGGTTTGATGAGCGGTGTGTAGATCTGCACCTAGGATACTAACCAGCGAACCCCAGGCCACTGAAGCGGAGCACTCGAACTTAACTGCTATGCCACTATTGATATTTCACTAAGAGTTTTGTTTGTTTTGTAATCAGAAATGGATAGTGATTTCTATTATAAAAATTTGACATTTATTTAAATCATTATTTTTTCTCCTTTAAATTGTGTAAGCCATGAATCATGTTAGATTTCCCAAGAGATATTTTTGAATTTCTAGAATACAGCAGTACAAATATTGTTATAAGGAAAGCACCAAAAGAAATTTCATTCAAGATGGATATATGGTATCAGCAAAGGATTACTTTTCAGGCCTTTTTATACCACTCTCAAAACAAACCAACCACTAGCTAAGTTGATCAAGAGAAAATAGGAGGAGGTGTAAATATTCAAAATAAGAAATAACAACGGGGAATAACCATTGAAATATAAGAAATTTAAAGAGACTGTTTTGCAGACCTATGCAAATAAATTCTAAAACCTAGATGAAATGGATAATTTCCTAGGAAAATACAGATTACCAAAATTAACCCCAATAGAGTTAGAGAGCCTCAATTGACCAATTTACTAATAAAGAAAATTACTAAGGAACTGCCCCGGAAGCACCAGGGATTTCACACAAGAAGTATACCAAATCTTCAAAAACCGTATAGTCTCACGGCTCTATAAAATACCATTCCAAAGCAATGAAATGAGGACAAACTCAAATTCCTTTGAGAAAGCAAGTATAACACTAATACCTTAGGTGCCTTCTGTCTTTCCTGCAGTTTTTCATCATTTACCTTTGCTCCCATAAGACTGTTGATGGGGAAAAAGTGACATGACAGTCTGAGAGATGAACTTTGCTGTAGTTGTTGATTATTTCTAATAGTTTTCTGGTGGATTCTTTAAGGTTTTGTATATATAGAATCGTGTCCTCCACAAACAGCAAGTTTTACTTCTTCCTTTCCACTTTGGATACCTTTTATTTCTTTTTCTTGCCTAATTGCTCTGGAAACTCCAGTACTACGTTGAATAGGAGTGGCAAGAGTGAGCACCCTCATCTTATTCCTGTTCTCAGAAGGATGGCTTTCAGTTTTTCACGGTTAAGTATGATGTTAGCTGTGGGTTTGTCATATATGGCCTTTGTTATGTTGAGGTACTTTCCTTCTATACCCATTTTATTGATTCATTATTTTCTTATATAGCTTTTTCTTTCTTTTTGTTTTAAAACTTTCCAGATCATAGTACCTATCTCATAAAGTTTGATGGGGATTAAATGATTTAATATATGTAGATCACTTAGAAAAGTACCTGATGCATAATAAGTGTTTGATGTTATTATTTGTTTCAAGTAAACAAAATATAATTAGATTTTTAAATTGAATCAGTGTGAGACTATTGATTTTTGTTATGGATATGAGCTGGTCATATGTTAAGCATGGTAGATATCAGATTCCTTCAACCTTACCTGCCTCCTGATCTTTTAGCTGCTTGTTCCACCAGCTGTTACCATGACAACCAACTCCATGTGGCCATGCTGTTCTGTCCATCTGAGGCTGATGCCCGGAGTCTCGTGATTTTCTCATCATTTCCAGATGTACCACATCATATGGCAAGGAATTGATTTCTGCAATGGCTGTCAAATGACCTGTCAAATATAACCTGAAAGTCAGGGATAGTAACTCCCCATAGGGTGAAATTTTACTAACAGGGGAGCAGAAATGCAAATAAGATAAACTATCATTTCCATACTTCCCAACATACTTTTCTGAAAGAGTATTTGCATAGCTTGCTTAGAACTGTCCTGTTCAACTGAGTTAATGTAGGTTTCTTTTCGTGAGGTAGTGGCTGTTCCTATAATTTATTCATGCCTTTTGAAGCTTCTTGAGTCCTATCCTATTATATGATTTCCACTGCATGATGAATTTCTGAAATACCCATGATTTCTGACTTAGTAACAATAACATGCAGCTCATGAATAGCAGTTAAGACTCATACTTACTCATTGTTCCATGGTCAGATTATTTCTCTCTAGAAAAGTCCAGTAGCATATTGAGACATATTTTTTCCAAGTAGAATCTTTTCTCTATCATGGTGGATGTGTTTTTGCTCCAGATTTCTAGGAATTTGCATTGTAACTCACCTATTAGGGCTTATCACAGACTCCATTCAACATCCCTATTAAACAAGGAAAACTCCAGCCGTGTCAAAAGTTCTGGATAGTATAGCTCAATTGGCAAGAAAACTTAACCCGTAGTTTGGACTTGCTTCAGGGCCCTCTCTTCCATTGGGATCCACTCGTAGCTAGCAACTTTCCATATCTTATGATAAATGGTGCAGAGCGTTATTTCCAAGTGTATTATATGCTACTTCTAAAATCTTAAAAGGCCTAAAATTGTTGTGCTTATTTTTTAGTGGCAAGAAGTACAAGGTACAAACTATTGTTCTTTATCTTAGAAGGGATATCACAGAACATCACAGACCATTGGATAGCCCCACCCCCAAATTTCACCAATGCAGTAAACCCCTCAATATCTATAGAGTTTCTCCAGTGGTGTGCTGGTAAATGTTTAACAGTCAACTCTCTAGGGGCAAAAAAGTACTGGTTTTTAGCTTTGTCAATTTCTTTCATATAAATATTCCCACCATGGCTGATTTCAAACTATCAAAAGGGCATACTTGTGAAGAGATATGCACATTTGGATCTCACAAGCTGTTGCAGCCTAGCTCTGGCAAATATCTTTTATGTTCTGACACAGTGAATTACTAGAGTATCTAGGGTGCTTGCAGCATTCTGCTCATTAGAATCAATATGGTGTTGTTGATAGTAGATTGTGTACGATAATCTGTAGACCTTGTATAGTACATCACATGTGATTTTTTGTGTCATGTCAAGGAAAATCAAAGTCTGTGTGAATCTATTACAACAGAAGAAGAGAATTAACCCGAGTTCTACATTGAAGTTGTACTGCTGGCCTTAACATATAAAGGCAAACTGCTTTTGGCCTTTCCATCATAGAGCTCCAGGTGAAAATTTTTGCTACATCAATTACTGCATACTAAATGCCAGAGACTGTACTTATCTGAGTCATTCCATATTGGGCACAGCAGTTTCAATTGAGATTACCATTTTGATAAGATTACCACCATCATCCACCATGATCCATATGGTTTTAACCAGAGGCCATATAAGTGAACTGAAGGGGATGTAATGGGGCCCACCACCCTGAGTCTTTCAAATCTCTTTTTGTGTGGGTACACTGCTAATTGCTATCTTTTCAAATATTATTGGCTTTTTAAATAGGAAGCATCTTTTGTGAAATGTCTGTTCAAGTCTTTTGCATATTATTCTGTTGGATTTTCTGTCTTTCTCTTATAATAAATTTACTTTGGTTATCATTTCTTTGTTAGACATGTCTATTGCAAATGTTTTGTCCACTCTGTGAGTTCTGCTGTCTTTTGCCAAATATTAAGATGGTAATAAAAATTTGATTATAAAAGAAGCTGTAAAAACATTTTATTTACATGTATTCCAACCTTCCCTATTACTTTCTTAAAAAGCTGATTTTATCCCTTGATGTATTTGAGAATGAACATGTTGTTTTTCCCAATTTCTAAAGGAACAGCTTTTTCACCATTGACTTTCCATTATTTGAATTATCAGACTCCTTTGCTCAAGAAAGGCCATTGGTATACCAAGTAGCTCTTTTCCAAATGGTTAAAAGTTCAGATGTATCCATTTTTAGTAAACCAGCATATTGTTGATTTTGTAATCAGTAATAGTATCAACTAATTTCTAAATGTCAACACTTTAAGCAAATTGTTTCATATATTAAATTCAGTTTTCCCAAGGATTATGCAAGTTACTGTAATTGTTTCCTCCCACTTTTTCTTCAGTAGATGAGTTGACGATTCTTTTTATGGAGGAATGCATGTACATAAGTGTCTGTATCATGTAGTGACATACATTCATACGTATAATTTAAAATAGTGATTTCCTAGAGGAAAAGACACAAATAATATTTCAAGCCTGAAGAATACTTAGTTATAGGTGTGAGTTTGACAGCATTTATTATTGTGATTTCCCACAAGCATGTAGGATTAAAATATAAGGATGTTAAATTTTCTCTAAGCAAAGTCATTGATCTTAAAACTTTTAACTTATTCACATGCACGTATAACTATTTTCTCCCTGACAAAATAGGTGGGAAAAGTGTGGGAAGGGCCACTAGAGTTGTTATTAAATACTTTAAAGCACCATGTTTTTCAAAGTACGCCTTAAGAACAATCATTATTAAAAGAAAACATTAAGTAGGAGTATAAGTAGGAGTGAGAATAAAACAGAAGAGACACATAGTAATACCAGTATTATTATGATTTTGCAACTTTAAAATTCCTAATCTTTGAAAATAGCCTAAGATTTCCTGCAGATTGCATTACAGTAATTGCACAATATTACTTTCTTCTACTTTGACTTCTTTTTTTTATAACTAAGTGATTTAAGAACAAAAACAAATGTTTCTTTGAATTAATTTTGTTTCAGTCTATTCCTTAGAAGACGTCTTTTTTTTTTTTTTTTTCTTTTTTCGTTCTCCAGTGCTTCAACTGGGAATTTTTAATCCAAGGCCAAATATGTTCTCTGATACATTAGAAACACATTTTTCCCCTATGTTCTTAAATTTACCTAGATGGATAAGATAAAGTCATAAAAGAATAGAGACATAAGATATTTTTTAGCATTGTCTAACATAACAACTACTTTTCTAAATTGAAGTAGTCCTTCCAAATAAAACTCTCTTTCCATATACTCACATACACATACTCATGAATAAAAATCAGCTAAATAAGTTATGTGAGACACATTTTTTTCTCGGAGTTTTATTTCAGGAAGTATGAAATCCAGCTGGGAGTAAATGGATTGCAGAAAATATACGGCTTATTTATTGTCAAATTCATTCAAGTCGAATGGCTCAGTGGAGCCAGCAATCATCTAGAGGAAGGAAGGGAAGTGAGGGAACAGAAATATCTACAGCTTCTTACGCAACCAACAGAGAAATGTGATGGAAGAGAAGTGAGGGAGTTCTGATGGGGGACTCCCTCTGGAGGTGGGTTAGGGCACCTGTTATTCCTCTATTTTATAGGAGAACGCAGCTGGGTCTCCAATCAGTTCATTTGTGCTTGATCCTTTTAAGGATGAGATGTGTCCGAATCTCTGTGATATAAAAATGTCTTTGATGATGTACTGCCAAGAACAAAGGTATAAATATCCAAATGACTACACTAATCTTGATATTTTCACACCTAAAATATTTTTTGGACATTTCATTCTGGTAATTCTGTTAGAATGAACACAGGTGGGTTTATTCCTTTAGCTAATGGACCAGTATATTCGATTTAATCTTCTTATACTTTAATAGCTTCCTTTTCCAAAGTTCCAAACAAGAATTTCTACATCTGAAGATATGTTTCAGAAACTTGTAGCTCTTTAGAAACAGGCTAAGCATCTAGATGACACCAACATCTTTGAAAAATCAGAACAAGTTACAATTCCAAAAACAACATCAACATATCATGATCTCATTGTTTAACACAGTCTACTTTTCTTTCTTAAGTCTATCCTTTGAAGATAGGATACACAATTATCTTGTGTTTTTCTTCAAACTTTTAAATGCTACGTAAAGACACTTCCATAAAAGCTAGGCTTAAACCTCCTTTTTTTGTAAATCCTTAAAATTTATCTAATGTTTGATGCAATTTGTGCAAACTGAAGACATCATTAAGGAAAAAATAATCACCAGAAAGAATTAGAAACTCCTCAAAAACAGAAAGCAAACTGAGATACAGTCTCTTACTCTAAAAATTGAATTTTTTTCATTTTAATTGACAAATTTCATTGTTACAGAAAACTCATATAAAAAAGTTTTTTTCAGTCTTACACTCACAAACCCAACAGGAATGTAGCAAAAGATGAGGTTTCTTTTTCCACTTAGTAAATTCATTACTCTAAGTAAAATCCTGATAAATCCGTTTTTATTTGGAGTTGTATTTTCTTTTCTGTTTCACACAAAATAACATCAAAATAAACTCCAAAATTTTTTCTAGGAGAATTTTGATTGCTTTTATGCAACTGGGCTTCCATTGTAATATTATGATATTTTGTAGGGCAAGGGTATATAGCCCTTTCCTTCAAGGGAGTTTTCAGGGTGTGGGTAGGAAAAGAGTGGTGCTGAGTTTCTATGTTCAGAAAGTTTAGGATACAGCCTTGCCTATCTGTTCTTCTCCATCACTCACTTGTAGACTGTCACTATCTGACAGACTCAGTCCACATAACTTAGTAAGAGGGCATAACCAATATGGTCAGGGAGGGTAAAAATACTTCTGATCAATGCAAAAGAGCAGTAATGCCCTTGAGCATATCTGAGAGATTGCCTCCTACCACTGTACCTTGACTCTATATCTTATATAGTTCGGATATATTTTGGGTGGACTTGGTGCTCAATACCAAATAGCTGTCACTATTTTTGGGTATGAAAGAACAAAAACAATTGAATTTCCTTGTCTTAAAACATTACAAGGGATAATGTATGCCCCCCAAAGTAGCTTTTCTGTATCAGTCACAAAATAATCTATTCCAATTCTCTGTAACATTTTTCTCATAAGGTAATATAAAATCAATGTAGCCATTTAAAAAATACAAAAATTAGAATATCAAATTCACAGCAAAGTATATTTTTCAAAAATATAAAAACTTGACTCTCATACACATAAAGAATGAATATGTCAAATATTTTCTAACTCATTAACGAAGGAACTAGTACGATGTTAAACGTGGTTGCCGGTGCAACTGGGTATTTATAAGCATTTTTAAAAAGGGAATGTTAGAATGACATTTCTAGTTTAGATATAAAACTTGTTAATATCTTACAGGGCAATAAAATCAAATTGGGTTTATCTTCTCTCTCAGACAGAAATCTGCAACTTACTACACCACTTCATAGTTTCTTGAGCTCTAGTCAAATAGTAAATTTCAACGTCAAACACAGGAACATTCTTTTAGAGAATTTAATAACACTTGCCTGAACCTATAAAAACAGTGCTCCAGTGTGACATTGAAAAAACATCATGTGCTTTCTTTTGTCTTTTTTCCAAATTTTGGATAGTTTTTCTTAACAGTCCCCCATTTTGATAAGTAGTCTCCAAAGAATATTCTTGATCACAAACGAAGGTTGACCACATTATGGTTGGATTGCTTATTTATATAGTGACAGTAAGAGGTGTTAATTAACGTTATAACTCTCCTTGAGCACATAGATTTGAGCAACTACTGAACATCTACCAGAAAATTAACTCTGTCTAGATATTTTCACAAAGAAGCTCAGTTTGGATTTTTACAAGTTTGTATTATTTGTCCTTTTATGCCAAGGCCAGGAAACCAAGACCAAGAAAGTCTCTCCTATAAATTTGGGGAAATTCTAATTTCTTTGAGGTGTGTAAAATCTGTTAGGGTCTCTGGTCTGTCAGGAAGGACCTTCCTTACTGGTGAGGCTAGAAATGTGTAACAGATAGGCAGACCAGTTTACCTGAGAAGCCTCTGTTAGCAGAGTCACTACATGGAAACTTGTTCCTTAAGTGTGGACTCGGCATACTCTGATTAAACGAGCAGCATTCTCAACATGACACTCTGGATTTAATCTTGGATTCACAATTGATATCTCCAATTATATCTTAATAAAAGGAAAACAGATTTCTATTTAACCTCTGCAAATAACTATATTTTATGAAAAATACAATAACTCAGTAGACCTATTTGTTTCTCAAGTATGAGGGGTAAAAGAGACTAGTAAATTGAGGTTAGACATAGATTAAGAAGAGAATGAGTTTACTTATTATATACCCATCAGAAAATAGAACAATAAAATTAAATCAACAATTTTGCAAACAAATAACCACAATTAAATTTCCCTCATTAGTTCATTCAGTCCAATGGGATTAATTCTTTTACTGAGTCTTAGGTCAGTTTTCTGTTTTTATGAAGTTTTCTGCTTCTGGATTAAAAAAATCTGGATGTCATGACTGAGTCTGACGATTGTCTAAATGATGTCAGCTTTAAGCTCCAAAGCTTATAACTGTAAGTCTATTCCTTGAAGTATCAATAGTTAGTAGTACCTGGTGTATTACTTTCCATGAGACTAAGCATACCTTTTTTACTGAAGACAAAAATTTACTCTGTAGCCTATTACAGAGCCTTCAGGAAAGCATGAGATAAAAGCAAAAAACATCTGCAGTTGAGACAGAATGGTTGTGTTTAATTTATTACAGAACCATTAATATCAATGTGGAGAGGAGTAAAATTCTTTGTTGGGATACGATGAATAACTCATAAGAATTTCATCAATGTTGCCTCTGAGAATGTATGAAAGACAATGAGAGCACTGACAAATCGTCAGGGCCTTCAAATCCATTTTGTAATATTTATATTATTCACAACTTGCTTGTATAAAACATTCTTTAGTTTGAAATTTCTTTCCATGCATCTTTTATAATAGTTGTTAAGCCAGCCAAGAAAGATGGAGCATATCAAATGAATCTCATTTTTTCTCCTATTTCCCTTTTGATAAGGTGAAAGAACAAGCCTTTGTGATTCCCAGAAACCCTCTGAGATCTCTAAACTTTAGTTTTAGATGTAAAAAACGTGCAATTTTTCCCCCACTAAATTTTCAGTCTGATTTAGAGGAAGGCAAAGTAAAAAAGATAAGCGAGGAAGATTTGGTCATTTGATTAAAAGGGAATCCTGGGTGCCTAAGAACAAATAATCAATGCGGCAATAGAATATTTTAAATAAACATGAAGGAAGGAAACTCAGCTCCTTCAGACAAGACCAATACTTTTTTATTGTTTAAAACTCAAGGACATAATAAAGTCAAAGCAAAGTACAGAAATTATTCAGTTATTCTGTTGAGGCATAAAAACAGCTGTTTGGGCATAACGTTTTAATACTTCTTGTTAAGAAATGACTAAATATTTCAATTGTCACCTTAATAGATAACCAATTTCAGTTTTGCAGTAACATAATATGTGTCAATAAAAAATGCATAAGCTCATTTTAAACTATATTATTGATAAGGCCATCAATATTAAAGTTATGCCAATTTTTTTTTTTTTCTGGAGGAAGATCAGCCCTGAGCTAACATCTCATGCCAATCCTCCTCTTTTTGCTGAGGAAGATTGGCCCTGGGGTAACATCTGTGCCCATCTTCCTCTACTTTATATGGGATGCCGCCACAGCATGGCTTGACAAGTGGCGCATTGGTGCATGCCCAGGATCCGAACCTGCGAACCCCGGGCCACCAAAGCAGAGCGCGCGCACTTCAACCGCTACCCCACCGGGCCGGCCCCAAATTTTTGACATATTTATTTGCTGCTTTTCAGATTTATTTGCAGGCAGATTATTTACAAGGTAAATAAAATTAACTTTTCTCAAACCTTCTAAAACTTGCTATATGCACTCTTGTGTTTCCCTTTACTTGGCTTTTGTTTGTTCTGAAGCAACCTGACAAATTTACTTTAGGACAAAACTACTCTCTTTTCTCCTCTTAAAATCAAGAACTTAAATATACAGAGTTGTTTTTCCATGCCATTATTGTTTCTAGTATAATCTCAAACATCAATATTAAATAACTTTTAATCAGTGTAAGTTCTATTGCAAGGGGAAAACTTGAATGTGGTGATTGATAACTGTCGATGCCAAGCATGTTGACAGACAACAAAGGCTCTAGAGCAAAATAATGACCACCTACTGAAACCCTCATCCCTTTTGTTCATTCATAAAGTGACATGTTCATTAACTTGACCCAAAGTATGGCCACTCTGTAGCATACTAAAGTACCAAGTAAAGGAATATATATATTAATTAAAGTTTAATATTCAATATTACTTAATATTTCACCAGGTATCCAAGTATTATTTATTAGTTACTTGATTTAATGTTAGTCCAAGCCTTTAAGATATTGGAAATTATTTTAAGCTCACATACCTAAATGGTACAGAATACGTATTAATTCTTAATTAATAATTAATACTTATTAATTCTTAAAATACTAGTATATTCAAAGTTTTAGAAGCTCAGTTTGTTTTTAAGTAAACCAATTGTATCATTTAATTTTTTTTTAAAGATTTGCCTTGAGCTAACATCTGTTGCCAATCTTCCTCTTTTTTTTTTTCCTCCCCAAAGCCCTGATGCGTGGTTGTATGTCCTAGTTGTAAGTCCTTCTAGTTCTACTATGTGAGCTGCTGCCACAGCATGGCAGCTGACAGATGGTTGGTGTGGTTCCGCACAGGATATGAACCTAGGCTGCCAAAGTGGTGAGCGCCAACCTTTAACCACTAGGCCATCAGGGCTGGCTCGAAGTTCAGTTGTTTTTGTTCCCCTAGGTCCTTTAATTCTTGGGTTCCCTAATATTTGATTGACGTTGCCCTCATTAGTCTTTATAAACTAATGAAACAAAGCTCCTTCAAGTTAAGAGATTTTATAATTCAGTGTATTGATATACTATGAAGGAAGGAAGGATTTTAAACACACAACAAGAAGGACAGGTGTTTCCCAATTACAAACACACAGGCATAGAGAGCTTGCAGGTTCAGTTCTACAACCTTAGTCACAAGTTAAAAATAATAAACACAGAACAACAGCAAAAAAATCACTGCTACAAATCTCAAAGGGCTGTTCTTTCAGTGGGCCATGTTGTCTTCACTGAGTTAAGCCCACAAATAAACAAAATGAATAACTAAAAGGCAAGATTTCTATCATCTTTCACCTGAGAAAAAAATAGATCCTATCATCTCAGTGATCACCAATGTTCAGATCACAAAACCAGAATCCTAATCATTGCTGCCACTCAATGAGTTATAAGTTACTGGCCATACACAAACCAGAACCAGACCCAACTTGATCAGGAACCTGAAACAAAACCAAAGCAGAATCAGGGGTGAGAGAGAGGGAGGTTAAAGTACTATTGGCACTTGGAAATCTAAAGATCTACCCCACACTCCAATAAAATGTCAAAGATTTATCACCCATTAATGAGGAAATCACTAAAATGGTAAAGCTGATTCCAAGAGCATTTAAGAAGCTGGGCATTTATAGGTATAGAAGGAGGAGTGGGAGGAAGAGTAGGAGAAGAATGATCTAAGGATAAGATTGTTATTTAAGTACAATTCTGGTTAATGTCCTACATGGCAACAAATCCATAACCTTTGGGCTAGTCTTGTCTACTACATAGAAAGCTACAAGTTGATATGTAACATCACAGTGTGTGGACTACAATTAAATAATAAATAGGAAAATAAAAAACAGATACATTCTCCTGGGACCTAGAAAATAAAATGATCTTTATTAGAAAAGGCACCCAATGACATTAAAAGTGCATGCTGGATTCTGGGTTGTTTTTTCTTTCTTTTCTATTTGCAACTTTGTATACTATTCCTTAATACTTTGTAATTTCAATTGCCAGGGATAACTGTTTGGCTTATAGATTGTTTTTCTATGTACTATATACTTATACTTGGGAACAGCTTCATTTTTTTTTTTTTTTTGGTGAGGAAGATTCGCCCTGAGCTAACATCTGTGCCAATTTTCCTCAATTTTGTATGTGGGTCGCCGTCACAGGATGGCTGATGAGCAGTGTAGATCCATGCCTGGGATCCAAACCTGCAAAAGTGGAGTGTGCCAGACTTAACCACCACATCATGGGGCTGGCCTCTACATTTTTCATGATGGGGTATAAACCGCCTAGTTCATTTTAGATCTCCTAATTCATTAAAATGGCCAAATGATTTTACTTACTTCCCATTTGTCCTAATATGTCTCCATTCATTATATTAAATTATTACATCAAATATACACAGTAAAAATTTAAATTGTTAATACTTTTCGTCTTAGATTAAAAAGAAGTAATTTTAGAACATAAATATTTCCAAATTTTTATTAGTAGTAAAGTGATTGGGAGGTATTTTTCAAAATTTCTTTTGTGCCATTTTTAGTTGAGACTTCTGTCTCCATGGTCAACGAGTAAATGATTTGTTAATAGGTAAGTCTTTGAACGATGTTCATTCTATTTACCATTTTGTATGAAAATGACAAATGTCTGTGTTCAACTGGTTTCTCAGTAATCGTGTATATCACTTACTTTTTCTTTAGATTGCTTCCTTGACTGAACGAGAGAAGCTGTCTAGTGAGATTGTGTTATCTTCTACAGAGATTCTGTGCATTCTGTCTAGTTTCCCTCAGGGAAACCCCGAAGCCTACCAGTAATGGTATGATTTAACTAGAGATTCTTGAAACGAATAAGGAAGTTCTGAATATTAGAAAAGAATATGGGATAGAGGAGTGGAAAGAGAACGGAAAGGAAAAAGAGAGAAAAGGAAAAAAAATGTACTTCGTATTGTAAAACCTCAGGAAGAAGCAAAACCCTATATATACTATCATCTACCTCAATAAATTTATTATAGATTGATTGCAGAATTCTCTTGTTTTGCGAGCTCCACCAATAATTTTGACATCTAGGAAAAATTTATGTTGAAAATAATTATTTTTACTCTGCCCTTTTGATCTGCAAAAGAGAACATTTCTTACAAGTAAAATCATATTTATATATTCAAATATTGCTCAAGGATTTCAATTGCCACAATTACTTTAAGCTTATATTTATAGGGTTTATCTTCTACTATTCTTAAAATTTGTGGGCTACTGAATCACTGAGATTTTTATAATTTCTCCTCATAAAATATGTATACTTTTTTTTCATGTTACAGCATTTAGTAGGACAGTTCTTTCAATTCAAATGAATAATACTTTTTCCCAGACATCTTGATACTCACGAAATTGCTGAGTTGGGCTGATTCTGATTCTTAAAACCACCAAGCCCGTCTAAAATGTATATCCTGGTACTAAGTTGGGCTTTCTATGCCAGACATTTTCCATTATGGTGAAATCTATCATATACCTCATTGGTTTCCTACAATTTGGTTTCCATTTCGTCCTCCAAATATGTCAAATATATCCGTATATGTCCTAATGTCAATTATGGATTTGATTAAAAATAATTTCCCCAAAAGTCTCCCCCAGAGGTCTCCGTATAAATTTGTGTGCACTCTTCAATACTTGCAGGTTCAGCTCTCAGGTGTATTCTCTCTCAGCTCTCACCTAGAGTGGGCACATTGTTACATGTAAATGTAACATATAGTATAATTCAAGCTTTTTTGAATTTTATAATATTATTAACTTTACATGATATATTCTGCGATATTATTGCTTAATATTTTGTTAGTAAAATAGAAATGTATAAAAGTTTCCATAACTTTTCTTGAAATAAAAAATCAATCTCCTCACAATGTATTTGTGACAAAGTAGAACAAACTTACAACTTGACACATTTCACAAAAAAGGACCCAAATCATCAATATCTGGGAGCCTAGAACTGATTACTAAATACTTGATGAATATTGATGTGCTCATTGACTCCTGAAGCAAATTAACTGAACAATTTATCACTGGCAAATACATCGAAATAAAATAGTTTATTTTTATTTATTAATTTATTTATTTTTTGGTGAGGAAGATTGACCCTAAGCTAACATCTGTTGCTAATCTTCCTCTTTTTACTTGAGGAAGATTGTCACTGAGCTAACATCTGTGCCAATCTTCCTCTATTTTTTGTATGTGGGAAGCCGCCACAGCTGTTGAGCGGTGTATATGTCTGCACACAGGATCTGAACCCGCGAACCCTGGACCGTCGAAGCAGAGCATGTGAACTTAACCACTGTGCCACCAGGCTAGCCCCAAAATAGTTTATTTTTTAATGTGAACAATATATTTGAACTGAAGCTTCATATTACTTTTCAAACGTTATCATCACTACTTTCCATGTTCTCTGTTATAATCTCAATATCTTTATTATTATTATTAATACATTTTAAATGTATTAAAAATGTGTTTAAGTTTAAAGATTCCTTATTTTTAAAAGACAAAATATGCAACTGTTAAAATATAGATACATTGGATTTTAGATGGTATTATAGTATGTACAGAGAAATAAATACAAATACACAACTTTTAATACTTTATAGTAACTATATTTATTTCTTTGGGGAGTCTAAAATGACCTTTCTAGATTTTTATTTCCTTCTTTATGCTACATAATTTGTTTCATTTTTCTGCTCAAGAGTGATTTTATAAAATAAATCTAAAACAATGTTTACCTTTATTTATATATGAATATATTATTGATATATGTTCTACAATATGACAAAAATATTTTGTGAGCCTGCTATGTGCACATCACTGTGAGAGGCGTTAAGGAGATTAAGAGAGAAAAGTTAGACCCTCTTGAAAATATATAAAATATATTAAATGAAATAGCATCAATATAATTTTTAATTTACACGTAGTTTATACAATAGGAAATTGAGATAACTTGCTAGCCTTGCTTCCTGCATCCACAGTTGCCAAATCAGTCACATCCAACTTTAGAAATGCTGAATACTATTAATAATGCCTTACATTTTTCAAGAGCCTACGTATTTCAAGGAGCTTTCAATTACAGTATTTTATTTAACTCTTACAACCTTATGAACTAAGATAGGCAGAAAAGGAAACAGATTCAGGATTGCAAAGAGACTTATTTGGGGCCCAAAACGGAATAACATGTGCATATGAACATGCTATTGACTTTTGACTCCAAGTTCAGGTCTTTTCTCACGGTAACTTTAGTTCCTTTTTCAGGGATATATTGTTTATACTGAAAATAAAACTGTAGGTGGGTGCCTGGGACCAATTCTCTTCTTCACTGTCACTGGCATCTTTGTCCCCCAGTAGAGAGGATACTGACCTGCTTGAAGGACTGTGTGTGATGTACAGTGTGCAGATATGTGGGAGTCCAAGTTTCAGATTTGATATTTTCTCACACTAATATTGAGAATTTGGACAAGCGTCAATTTCTATGGTCCCAGTATGGCTGTGAAATGAATTGTTCAACTAAATGTTTACTTAAGTCCATTCCAGCCAGATGTTCTGCAAACTGGTTATTACTCTACTACAAAATTGAACTTAGCAGCGAAATAATGGATCTTATTTGCCAACAAGGAGTTTCCCAGTCATGATCCATTATAGCTAACTCTTTATTTCTGTTTGTTTCACTATGCAGATAAATGTCTTAAGGTGTGCTTAATACAATGATAAACCTTCTGTTTAGATGAGATGCCTCAGTGGGAGAAAAACTGTCTATATAATCATAGCACTTCAATATGCTGAAGAATATCTTGAAACACGTGTAATTACCCTAAAAATCAGTGTTGACCTTCTCTAAAAATACTGTCTCCCAAACAATAAACAGGCTAAATAATTTATTTATGAATAACTAATACACCAAAAAAACTGATTTTTATCATTTTAATTACAAATTCAAGATTAAAAATCATCCAAATCTTGCAAAGTTTATATTTACATCTTGAATTGCTAGTTTTTTGAACAAGAATGTTTCTTTTTAAAATACTCTCAGCTTCACGTACTGTTATTGTGACATGTCAAATTGAGTTACATCAAATAATAAAACATATTTAGAAAGGTACACTATTTTAGAGTAGCACTCTTCTGAAGCTTAGAAAAAAGCATCTCTTGTAAAAGATATAGATATGTATATCTTAAATTTCCCCACCTGCATTCTTTTCACCAAAAAGAAAAAATCAACATGCCATAATTATATAATTGAATCATGTATAAATTGAGGCATCATATTAGCAAGTCTTTATCAGACTTTTTAAAACATTACTTACTGAGAAAATGTCTGTATGGGATATTTTTCTTGGAAAATACACGATTTTGGTAGGAAACATTTGGAAAATTGAATGTTTAAAAGAAAGCGTGATCAGCTACATTCACAACAGATATATGTTGTCAACAAGGATTAGTTTTCGTTCCTGTTTGACAGCAAGTTAATCCTATCTGCTTCCTCAGTGTAGAGCAGCTCCATGTGAAGCCAATGAGGAAATGTACAAGCTTGCATTCACAAAAGATTTAGACATGATTACAATTTACTTGCCCAAATTTCTAATTTTTCTCACTAAAAAAAATTTATTTCTGATTAGATATCTTTTTAAGTGAGACCAGTATGTAGAAAAGATTATATACCCACTCTGTCAATTTAAAATTCCTGTTGTTTGGATGTATATTTGCAAGGGATTTTTATATCTATGTTCATGAAAGATATTGGTTTGTAGTTTTCCTTTCTTGTAATGTCTTTGCCTCGTTTGGGTATTAGGGTAGTGCCAGCCTCATAGGAGTTAGGACGTGTTCCCTCTGCTTCTATTTTCTGGAACAGATTGTATAGAATTGGTATGGTTTCTTCTTCAGTTGTTTTGGTAGGATTCACCAGCGAACCCATCTGGTCATGCTACGTTATGCTTTGGAGTTATTATTAATTATTGATTAAATCTCTTTAGTCTAATTTCTTAATCCAGTTCATAATTTAGGCCTATTGAGATTATCTATTTCTCCTTGTGTGAGTTTGATAGATTGCGTCTTTCAAGAAATAGGTCGATTTCCTCTGTTATCAAATTTGTGAGCATAGAGTTGTTTATAATATTCCTTTACTATCCTTTTAATGCACATGGGATAAGTAGTGACGGCTGCTCTTTCATTTTTGTATTAGTAATTTGTGTCTTCTCTCTTTTTTTCATGGTTAGCTTTTCTAGTGTTTTATCAATTGTATTGATCTTTTCAAAGAACAAGCCTGGGTTCATTGATTTTTCTCTATTATTTTCCTACTTTCAATTTCATTGATTTGTGCTCTAATTTTTAGTATTTCATTTCTTCTGCTTACTTTGGATTCAATTTGCTTTTCTTTTTCCAGTTTCCTAAGGTGGAACCTAAGAATATTGATTTTAGACCTTTATTCTTTTCTTATATGTAGTCGATACTGTAAATTTCCATCTAGCACTGCTTTTGCTTATCCCTTAAATTTGGATAAATTGTATTTTCGTTTAATTTGAAATAATTTTTAAATTTCTTTTGAGACTTCTGAAGATTGGCAGCCTCAAGACCCAGGAACAGGTGATGTTTCAGTTTCAGTCCAAAGGCAGGAAAAACTAATGTCTCATCTCAAAGGTAGTCAGGCATGGAGGAATTCACTCTTTTCTAGGTGAGGGTCAGCATTTTTGTTTTATTCAGGCCTTCAACTGATTGGATGGGCCTGGCTACATTAGAGAGAGCAATCTGTTTTACGAAGTCCATCGATTTAAATGTTAAACTCATCCCAAAACACCCTCACAGAAACACATTGAATAATGTTTTACCAATTTTCTGGGAACCCTATGGCCCAGTCAAGTTGATACATAAAGTTAACCACCACAATGTGTGTGTTACACCTTTTGTAATGGTCTCAAAATTCTTGGATATTCTGTCTTTTTCATTCTTTTTTTCTCTTTGGATTTCAATTTTGACAGTTTCTATTGACATATTTTTAAACTCACTGATTCTTTCCTTGTATGTCTCCAGTCTACTGATGAGCATTCTTCATTTCTGTTGCAGTGTTTTTGATATCTAGCATTTACTTTTAATTCTTTCTCAGAGTTTTCATCTCGCTGCTCACATTACCTATCTGTTCTTACATGTTGTCCACTTTTTCAATTAGATTCCTTAGGATATTAATCATAGGTGTTTTAAATTCTCAGTCTGATAATTCCAACATCTCTGCCATAACTGAATCCAGTTCTGAGATTCGTTCTGTCTCTTCACACTGCATTTTTTGATTTTTAGGATGTCTTGTCATTTTTTGTTAAAAGCCAGGCATGCTATATCAGGTAAAAAGAACTGGAGTTTCAGTTGTTAGTGTGTGGTTTTATGTTTAGCTGGTGAGGAGTTAGGCTGTGTTTACTCTTTGCTGTAGCTGTGGTATCACTGGCTAAAATTTTCTCTAATGTCCTTGTTACACATGGTCTTTGGGTGTTCCTAGAGAGTCTTTAAACAGGGTCTGAGGCATTTAGTTCTTTCAGTTGTAACCCCTTGCTATTATACAGGACCCTTATAGATGTGGTAGTCAGGTGTGGGAGGAGGGGAAGCATTCTAAAGTACTATGATTGGGTCTCAGTCTTCCAGTGAGCCTGAGTTGAGTTTTGCTCTTCCCCCACATCAAAGGCTGGAGAAGGCTTTATTTGCATATTTCCCTTCCTCCAGCTATGTTAGGCTTGGTAAAACCCAGTCAGTTAGGCTCTGGTAAAATAGAGTCTGTTGAGAGTAGGCCTGCTAAAGGACACAGAAAGCTCTGGGCATATTTCAAAACATACTTTTTCAGATTTTTTTCTGATGTGAAGACTGGAGTGAAGACTTCCAAGTTCCTTATATGTTGGACCAGAAACCAGAAGTCCTTGCCAAGTTTTCAATACAATTGCCCTATGACAATGTGCTCAAATGATATCCTGTCACTTCAATTGTCATACTCAATGCTTCAACTATAAAGCTACTTGTTGTTTTGACAATCATAGTTTTATTTTTTGTCTATCTTTACATGTATTGTTTCTTTTACCTTGAAAACTCTCTTTAGCCATAGCACTGTAATTAACTAATTCCTACTCTTCCTTTCAAAACTCACTTCGTTGTAGTTCTCCATGGTGCTGAGCTTTTGGTCCATCTCCACTCTCCAACTCCTGTTTATTGAATGTCCTCCCTAGGCTCGTACTAGCTTCTCTATAGCACTTTTCACAGTGTGTTGCAATTGTCTTTTAACTTGCTTGTCTCCTTGCCCAGACTATTTCTGTAACACTAGTACTTGTCACACAGAAATTGTTCCATTATGGATGGTCAAATAAGTGGGTGAATAACACATGTGACAAAAATGGACACTTTACTATTGTATTAAAAAGACAAAAAGAATGATGATGGAGTTACAGAATTTTTGAGGTGCATGGCCTGTAGACATTATTTACCAATCCCTTCATTTTATCAGTGGAGGGTGGATGAGTAGATTGTCCACATGAAGGAATGTAGAAGTATTTCTAAAAAACACTAAACTTGGAGTCAGATGATTTTGATTCAGAATCCAACCCTGCAACTTAATAGTTGGTGTCATTTAACAAGCCATTTAACCTGTCTAAGCTCAAGTTTATCCATTAAAAGATAATGGATAACAATCTCATAGGATGGTGGACTTGATAGGATTTTTAACTTCGTGGGATTGCCAACCTCATGGGACAGTCAGGCTTAAATAGGATACTCCATAGGACGATGGTTTATGATCTGCATTGTTTTTCTCACATTGGTTGTGATTTTAAGTCCCAGGTCATGAAGTTATCAAACAAGCAAAAATACAACTGGAAACCCAGCTTAATTCACTTGTAGTTCTATAGGTTTGGTTATGGCTGGTTCTGCTGGGATCCCCATGGTTTTCTGTGGGTCACAGCCTATGTGATGATATTCTCTGGCTATAATCTGTCTTTCCCATTTCTCCTAATGTTACAAATAATAATCCTTTCTACTTGTGCAGTGACTACAGCAGAGTTAAAAAGTACTAGTTTATAAACTTGCCCACGCCCCTTGCCCCATAGTCCCACTAATGGTTTGTCCCGGTTGTTAGAGACTTCTTTTGTTTTAAGGTAAAACACTCACAGAATTCTAGGCAGGAAGTTGTAGACCACAGGATGTTGGCCAGAGGCAGAGCTGCTGTGACCACTGGAGCCACGGAAGGCCTGCCCTGCTGATGGAAGTGTCTTTTCATCTAGTCCTGTGGCAGCTGTGCAGTGCTGTGATGGTGACATCTGAATTATAGACACAAGGCTCAAATCTGCTATATTTTTCCCTTGGAAATTTTTATATGTGCTGCTTTGATTGCTTTTATTGTAAAAAGACAATGTACTTTGAAGGAAAAAGACCTAACCAAGAGACTTGCTGCCCAAGTTGAAGAGTCATGTAAAGTCAGTGAGAAGATTGGACTCATTACAGATGCCTTTGGAGCCCTCCAGTCACTTGCAGTGGAAGCCAGTCCTCTGAAGTTACAAACTCTGTGCTTGGCAGCACTTAGGAAAGATGTCAACAAGTCCACCTTTTCACTGGGGAATACAGTAGACCTTCTCCACCAAGAACAGAAAAACGAGTCCTCTAAAGTTTCATTTCATGACGTGATGATGGCTTGTCTTGAAGGACAGACGTAGTCACCCAAAAAAGGCATCAAAATCCCTAGTCCCAAGAGACTGAGGCCAAAAATATCTTCAAGTCACTTTAGAAAAAAATAGAACAAAATCAGAGGGAAATAGTTAATGGCTTTGATGAAAATGTTCAGCTTCAAGAAAGCTTAATGTTGCTTGCCCAAGGAGGTGCAGACAGAAAAAGAACGAAGGAGTTGAAGAAACAGAAAAAAAATGATAGAAAATGTCAACACACAAAGGGAACAGGAGGTCAATTATAAAAAGCACCAGGTAAAATCTCTGACTGAATCTCTGCTGAAGATGATAAACTTACCTGCTCTCTTTAGAGAAGATTACACAGATGATGACAAGTTGGCATTAGACAAAAAGGATGTCAAAAAATGGAAACCAACATTATCAGTGAGATATCAATTTGAAGCAGCTCATTGATGCTGTTAATTTAAATATTTCGTTAAAAAACCTTAAAAGAGAAAAACAGGTAGTATTTAAAAAGTCCCCATGGGGCTGGCCCTGTGGCGTTTTGGTTCAGTGTGTGCGCTCCTCTACTGGCGGCCTGGGTTCGGATCCCGGGTGCACACAGACGCACTGCTTGTCAGGCCATGCTGTGGCAGCGTCCCACATAAAATGGAAGAGGATCGGCACAGATGTTAGCTCAGGGCCACTCTTCTTCAGCAAAAAGAGGAGGATTGGCATGGATGTTAGCTCAGGGCTGATCTTCCTCACAAAAAAATAAATAAATAAATAAAAATAAAAATTCCCCAGCCAGGGCAGGCATCTTTCTGTGTAGTGACAAAATACACAGTTAAAAGGGAGATTCAAAATCTTCCCATGAATCTCCAGACTGCCTAAACTAAATCAAGAACATGAAATGCAATTTCACAGAGAATCAATGGAGGAGGGAATTTACTGCTTAGAAATGGAGGAGAAACTTCCCAAAGTATATGGAAACATTACCCTTACACATCGAAACCTTAACTCTTACAGAAAGATGGTCAAATGCCTGAAGGAATAGTTGGATATTCCTTTTCCTTTAATCAAAGGTGTATCAATTCCCATGAGAAAATAGGTCAAGAAACTTTGTGCGCTGTGATTTCGACTAAGAGAAAGCTCAATGTTCAAAAGGAAAGAAAATGGTTAAAACAGGCAAAAATTGGCTGAATTAGAATTTGAAATCCAACTTTTTCTAAGTGGTCCCTTTGTGTCTACTATTCCACCTGCGGCCCAGGGCAGTGGCCCAAGAGAATCAGGGCATTCACTCTCATCAGGTCCCCAAGAGACCAAGAGGGGTGAGATGTAAAGGATTCAGGGTGATGTGCAGGTTTGATTGAGGCTTAGAGCAGCCAAATCCCAAGTCACCACATACTCAGAAGGACATCTGATTTGTTTTCTCTCTTTAAATTAATTCTGATCAATGCCTTTTTGGTTTAACTTGTTACTTAATTGATGCTGCATTTACTCTTTCGAAGTTTTATACAATTATAAACTCTAAGATATTGTTTCCAGAATATAGATGGTTTTACTATAATTCTTTATTATATCAAAGTATATAATTTTATTTCATTGGACCTTCTAGAATTAGATCATATAAGTATTGTATTCTAATTTACTTAATTGGTACACTATACTTAAATCATAACTGAAGTCAGACCTGATCAGGTGGACATTGGAAACATTAAAGATCATTTCCATGTGCTATCAGATGATAACAAATCTGTAAAAGTAACCTAAGGTTTACCTCAATAACTATTGATTGGTCTTAAAATGCTACAGGAAAACAAAAAAACAAATCAAACACAACCACATGCCCAGCTTAACTTATTAGTATTTTTGTTAGTTTAGGACTAATTTCATAGATTAATTTTGGAGAGTTAACATTTAGCAACCATTTGTTTCTTTTTTTTCTTTTCTCTTCTTCTCCCCTCCTGCCCAAAGCCCCAGTACCTACTTGTATACTCTAGTTGTAAGTCCTTCTAGTTCTTCTATGTGAGCTGCCGCCATAGTGTGGCTACTGACAGATTAGGGTGATGAAGTCCCACACCCAGGAACTGCACTTTAACCACTAGGCCATCAGGGCTGGCTGCGTTTGTTTCTTATTTTGTTTATTCTTTATACCTTTAGTTTTGTTGTTTATGATATATTTGCTGTTTTAACATTTCTAAATTTTATGCAGTGAAAATAAAGTGTGCTTCTATGGCTTCTGGATTTCATTTTTGACTTGGAAACGATCTCCTCAATCTAATTAAAAAAATTTTTTTTCTCTTCCTCTCTGGTATTTTTACAGTTACAAATTTTTACATTACAAATTTGACTCCACTCTGCATTGCATAAGGAAAGAATTAGAAATCCCACATCATTTCCCCCCAAATCCCTATGCAGTTTTCCCGTAGGGTTTCTGAGACAATTCATGCTTTCTAATTATTTAAAATGTAACCTTCATCGGGGATTAAATTCCCATATGTTTTTACATCTATTACCACTTTTTTTAACAATCGTTATAGGGATTTTAAAAATTCATAAAGATAGTGAATTCCTTATTTTAAAAAATTTTCTCTTTTCTAATTTCTCATGGATGTTTAATCTTTCAGATGAATCTAATAGTATTTGTCAAGTTCTTGCCCCACCCCCCAAAACATAACATTTATAGATTTATTTACAAGAGTTGACATCTGTCTATTGTCTTCATATCTAAGAACTAGCACACGTTTCTGTTTACTTAAGCTCTTACTCATATACTAGAGTTTTCTTCATTCATATGCTGTACCTTTATTTTTAGGCTTGTCACTAGGACTTTAAACTTGGTAATAATTATGAGAATATAAAATTTTGAGATATTAATCCTTGTTTCCTTCATCCTATATTTCACCTTTCTTTCCTTCCTTTAATTATGCACTGAGCATGGTGACTTAGCAAAGAGACAAGATGGGAAGAAAAAGCCAAAATGTGCAGAATATTCTTGCCTTTTATTAGGAAAACTCTAAACCTTAGAATAGAGAGAGGATTTGCAGAGTGAAGAAAATACCTTGGAAAGAAAGATGATGGGAGTAGGATGCCCCCTCTACTTACCACCTCACACAAATACAAAAATATGTGTACACACTCCATTCAGACTCCTCTAGAATCTGAGGAGAAGAAAGAAGAAAGAGGTAGGCCTGGATCTTCTAGCATTCGTGCTTCCTCCAGCCTTATTTGGGGCACAAGAAACTTTCTACAGCAGCAGGTAGAGGGACCTAATGATTCATTAAGACCAAGACAATGTCTGTCACAGACCATCAGCAGGAAAGCAGAACTCTCCACCCTGATAAAGCCTTGGCAACATGTAGCCACCCCCCAGTGGCCACACACTGTAACGTCCTCCAGAAATCCACTTAACTCCTACCCGGCTCATATGCAACAAAAGTCAGTTTCTTACAACTATGGTATCTTTTTTCATTTAGGTCCATCCCCCAGTTATTTTGTGGGGTCATTTGAAATCATTGATGCTATCACATCCCTTGATTTTTGTCATTTCAGGTAAGACAGTATAAGCTGATACTTCAGTTGCTGCTATTTTTACAGAACTCCATATGCTGCTCAAAATCCAGAGAAATATGTGTTTTTTCTTGGACGTTTTTTGATTTCATCCATATTTCACTAAATTTGGGATGGATTTTCATAACATGAGACAGGATTGTGATTTTTCCCAGGTTTGATTTTTTCCCTTTATAAACTTTTGATGTTCAGTGTATCACACGACATAAAAGTAAATAGTAAGTATACAGTCACTAAATAATTACAAAGCAATGTCTTCTATCAGAGCACTGTGGCCAACAGAAATAATATCAGCAGCACTCCCCAAAGCCGCTTTCCATGCCTTGCAGGGCCAAGTTGCTTAATTGTTTTATTGGTATGAATCATTAATGAAGCTGCTGCCCAATTCTATTTTTTCAATATGTTTTAAATCAATGTATAATTTACATACAACAAAATTCACCCTTTCAGTGTACAGTTCTGTGAGTGCTGAGAAACATATATGGTCATGTACCCATTGCCACAATGAAGCAGTTCTAGCACCCTCTAAAAATAAACCTATTCCCTTTGAAATCATCTGCTTCCTTGCTCCCAGTCCATGTCATCCACACATCTCTTTCCTATTCCAATAGTATTGCTACTGCAAGAATGTCATATAAATGGAATCAAATGGTGCACAGCTTTTGAGTCTGACTTCTTTTACACAGATTTATCCATTCTGTTGCATGTGTCAGTACTTCATCCTTTTTATTGCTAAGCAGTATTTCATTGTTTGAGAGTACCACAGTATACTTATTTCTTCACTAGTTAAAGGACCTTTGGGTTGTTTCCAGTTTTGAGTGATTACAAATAAAGGTCCTATAGATATATGCCTACAGAATTTTGTGTGAACGTAGGTTTCCATTTCACTTGAGTAATGCCAATTAGGATTGCTGGATCATAAAGTAATAAATGTTAGTTAGATACTGCTAAATTGTTTGCCAAAGTGGATGAACAATTTGCATTTATGCCAGCAATGTTGAACATTCCAGTTATTCTGCATCCTTGTCAGCACTTGATATTGTTACTTTTTTAAAAGCCATTCTAATAGGTATGTAGTGATATATACACGTGATTTTAATTTTCAAAATGGCTAATGATGTTGAGCATATTTTTATATGCTTATTTGTCATCTGTATGATTTATCATCTGCTTCCTTGGTGAAATGTATGTTCACATCTTTTGCCCATTTTTTCATCCTATGTTTTCGTTATTGTTCTTATGAATGTTGAGAGTTGTTTGTATATTCTGTATCCAAGTCATTTATCAGGAACATTATTTGCAAATATTTTCTCCAACTCTGTGACTTGAGTGTTCAACCTCTTAAGTGTCTTTACAGAGTAGAAGTTTTTAATTTTGATGAAGTCCAAATTATCCTCTCTCTCTCTCTAATTATATTAAGTATAGTTTCTCAGACACAATACCAAAGCATAATATATGTAAGAGATGCTATAAATATGTATACTTATAGATATATAAAGAGAACGATCTATCCAGTGTTTTGGTATTGTAGCTGAGAAATCTTTGAATTATCAAAATTTACAAAGAAATTTTATGTGTTTTCTTATAGAATATTTAGAGATTTAGGTTTTACATTTATATCCATAATCATTTTTGATTAACTTTTGTATTGTTGCAAAGTATAGTTTGAGGTTCATTTTATTCCATATACACATCCAATTTTTACAGCTCCTTTTGTTGAAAAGACTATCCTTTTTACATTGCATTATTGTTTTTTTTTACCTTCAGTGAAAATCAGTTGGGCATATATATGTAAGTCTACTTCTGGACTTGCTATTCTGCTTTATTGATCTTTATATATACATTTACCCTATCTCAAATACCACATGGTTTTGACTACTGTTGCTTTATGTTAAGGCTGGAAATATAATGGCAAGAATTCTCTAACTTTGTTCTCCTTTTTCAAATTGTTTTAGCTATTATAGTTCCTTTGCTTTTTGTAAGATTTTAGTAATAAATTGTTGATTTCTACATAAAATCCTGTTGGAAATTTGTTTGGAATTTCCTTGAGTCTACAGATCAGTTTAAGAAGAATGGAAATCTTAACAATATTTATTTTTTTTAATTCATGAAAAAGGTGTATTTCAACATTCATTTAGGTTTCCTTTGATTTTTTTAATGAATATTTTGTAGATCTCAGTATAAGATACACACCTAAGTATTTCATGTTTTTTATGGATGTTTTAATGATACTTTTTTAAAAATTCAATTTCAATCATTCGTTGCTAGCATTTAGTATAGAGATTTTTTCTTAGCTGCTCTTTATCAGGTAGAGAAAGTTTTATTCTATTTCTACTTTATCTTTTTTAATGTAAAGTTGTTAAAATTTGTCAAATGTTTATTCTGCATCTACGCAGAAGCTCATATTGTTTCTCTTTCAATCTGTTGCTGTGATTAGTTACATTATTGGACTGTTGAATTAATGACTTGAGGCCATTCAAGTTTTCTAATGTAAGCATTTAAAAAGAATAAGAATCCTTCTAAGCACTATTTCAGCTGCATCCCACTAATTTTGATATGTTGTATTTCTATTTTCATTCAATTGAAAATATTTTCTATTTTTCCTCATGATTTCCTCTTTGACCCATTGGTTATTTAGAAGCGAGTTGTTTAATTTCCAAATATTTGGAAATTTTCCAGAGACATACCTTTCTCTTATTGATTTCTAGTTTAATTTCATTGTAATTCAAGAACCTACTTTCTATAATTTTTCTTTTTTGTTGAGCTTTGTTTTGTGGCCTAGAATATGGTCTATATAAGTGAATGATACATGCATACTTGAAAGGAATATGTGTTCTGCTGGTTTGTCTAGAATGTCCTATGAATGTCATTTTGTTCAAGTTGGTTGATACTATTGTTCAGCCTTCTATATTATTCCTGATTTTTTGTCTACTACTATCAATTTCTGAGAGAGATGTATAGATGTCCCCAACTATAATTGTGGCTTTCTATTTCTTTTCTACTGTTTTAATCACTTTCTGTTCATCCATTTGGTGCAGAAAGATAGCTAAACACACGATACATGACACTGGACAGATGAGATCAACTGTGGTTTATTAGTCACACATACAGCCCAAAGGAGGAAAACACTGCATGCCACACAGGGCCACACAAATGTTGCACTTGTGAACAGTATGAACAACCAGTGGCAATGGGATGCAGGCCTTGTAGAATCAAAAGGGTGGGGTGACCCCTCCTTCCTCTGAGAGGATGTGATTGGCTTGTTTGAATAATTCATTGGAGGGCAGGGAACCGAAAACAGCCATTCAGAGATAAGCAGGAACTGTACCTCGTCCCCTTGGCTGGGGGACCTTATTCACAGAAGCAGAGTTGGGAGGGGAACTTGCAATTAGGCCATTCATGGCCCTCTTGATTTCACCAGATGTCAAGGCAGCACATAATATTGGGCTTTATTTTTAGACCTTACACCAGGTATGGGTTCTGTCAGTTTTTTCTGAATGAATTTTGGAACTCTGTTGTTAGGTATATTAACAGTCAGTTCTATTGTCTCTTCTTGGAGCATGAATCGTTTTATCATAACATTTGCAAATCATATATTTGATAGGAGACTTGTGTCCAGAATATGTAAAGAACCTTACAACTCAACAAGAAAGACAAATAACCAAATTTAAAAATAAACAAACAGTTTGGATAGACATTACTCAAAAAAAGTGGCCAATAAGCACATGAAAAGATGCTCAATATCATTATTCATTAGGCAAATAAAAATCAAAACCACGATTAGATGTCAATTCACTAGTCACTATAGGATGACTATAATCAAAAAGACATATAATAACAAGTGTTGTAGAGGATGTGGAGAGGTTGAAAGCCTCACACACTGCCGGTGAGGATGTAAAATGGTGCAGCTGCTTTGGAAAATGGTTTGGTGGTTACTTAAAGATTAAGCATAGACTTATCATAAGACCCAGCAAGTACACTCCAGGGCATATACTCACGAGAACTGGAAACATGTGTTCAAACAAAAACTTGCATGTGATTGTTAATAGCAGCATTATTCATATTAACCAAAAAATGGAGATTTCTCAAATGTCTGTCAAATGATGAATGGTTAAATAAAATGGGGTGTATCAATACAATGAAATATTATTTGCCAATAAAAAGAAATAAAGTACTGATACATGCTATAGCATTCATGAACCTTGAAAACATTACACCAAGTATAAGAAGTCAGTATACAAAAGACCACGTGTTAAATGATTTCATTTATATGAAAAGTCTAGAATAGGCAAATCTATACAGTTGGAAAGTAGGTTAGTAGTCGCTCAGGTTTGGACGGGTTTGGAATAAATGGGGAGTGACTGCTAATGGATATGGGTTTCTTGTTAGGGAGATGAATACGTTCTAAAATTGATAGTAGAGATGATTGTACCACTCTGTGTACATACTAAAAAACATTGAATTGTACACTTTAAATGGGTAAATTGTGATGTGTGAGTTATGCCTCAGTAAAGCTATTATGTTAAAAAAAAAAAAAAGGAGGGAAGGAGAAAGAAAATGGCAGACTGGAGGACTTTGTTGGTGAATTCAAGAAATAATTCCTACCTACCAGATTTACACAAGATAGAAAAGAAAGAAATATGTCCCAACTTCTTTTATGTGGCCAGCATAATATTGATATCAAAACCTGACAAAGACCTTAAAAGCAAGGAAATTTGCAAGCTGATCTTTCTCATGAACATAGATGCTAAAATCCAAATAAGTAAACAAAGAAAGAAACAAACAAATAAACTAATCCAACAATATGTAAAAAGCATAATACATCAAAACCAAGTTGGGCTTATTTCAAGAATACAAAGAAGGTTTAACAGTCAAAAATTAATTAATGTACTTCACACATTCACAGGATAAAAAAGAGACAAATTTATATAGTTCTATTAATAGATGCAGAACAAACACTTGATAAAATTCAATGGGGAAACATGACTTTTTGAAAATCTTTTTAAGGAAACCTGGAAAAAAATAACTTTCTCAATCCAATACACCATATCTACAAATTCCTACAACCTATATTAAATGTACTGGTGAAGTTTTGAACTTTCCCATGTAGATCTGGAAGGGTACAAAAGTGCTCACTCTCACCCTTCTGTTAATCATGTTTCTAGGGGTCCTAATTTGTTCAGCAAAGCCAGAAAGTAAAATAAAATATGTAGGAATAGGAAATAAAAGTGATAAAATCTCTCTAGTATGTGGAAAGTGTATGTATATAGAAAATCCAAAACAATCTACAGGTAATATAATTAATCTATAATTTACCAAGATTGCTAGACAAAAGATCTACGTATATATATACATATATATATAATCCTATTGCATTTCCAAATAACAGCAACTCATAGAAAATATTTTTAAATGACAGTATTTAAATTAACGTCAAAAACAGGCAACACTTGGGAATAAATATTAAAAAATATGTGCAAGAACTTTACAGTGGAAATCTATAAAACATTAGACAGAGAAATCAAAGAAATCCTAAGTAGATGGTAGGACATTCCATACCCATAGTTGGAAGGCTTATAATGTAAAGATGTGATTTCTCCTCTAATTTCTCTATGTATTTAATAACATCCATATCAAAATCCTGGCAGGTTATTTTTGTAGAAATTAAAGAGATTTTTCTAAAATGGATGTGGAAATGTAAAAGGAGACTTAGGACTATGACCAGGTGAATTTTCTGTTCATAGTCTCTCTTCTTATTTTTGGGTCCCCTCCTCTTATGGCAGCACCCTACTTCTATAACTCCTATGCTCTCTTTTAGAGTTCCCCAATTCAGAACATCCACATTTCATTTGGAGAGCTATCCTACACCGGTGAAGCCAGGACAAACACTGGAGCCAGCAGCATTTAGAGAAAGAAAATAAGAATGGCTGTTTTGTAACCCTTTAACAGATCACCTGGGGCAATTGTCCTGAGTCCCCTTCTGGTGCTGCTTCCAAGATTCTGTTATGAAAACTCATCTTTGAAGCTAGTTTCTGTCTTTGAGTGGCCTGGGGTTACCAACTCTTTAGTTATCTTAAGTTTCACAATTTTACTAACCCTGTTTAGTTCATAGTCAATTCCATTCACTCCTCAGTCCTCTTCTTTGCTAAGTCCTTGAAATGTTTTGAGGTCACTAGCACAGACTTTATTTTATTAGTATTTCTTTTTGGCATTTCAATAGGTTTTTTGAAAAGAGTAAAGAAAAACCTGAGTATTCAATCACTCATCTTGACCTAGGTATTTTGTTACTATGCAGGTATTTTCTACCAGTCTTTTAACTGCTGCTCAAATTAATTTGAAAATAATAAGCAAATTCCTGACACCGAGCTGTTGACTAAAAGTCAGTGGAAGAATAAAAGAAAGAGCAAAACAGCCTATGTCTTTCAAAAATTGTAATGTTTTCTGATTATTGGGAGTTTTTATAAAGTTTCACACTGATAATTTTTTTCATGTCTAATGGAATTAAGCATCTCATACTTTACAAAAAGATTACACAAAACAAAGTCTTCAGTAAAGTACCTCTAATTTGTGTGCTTATTGATTTAAGCTCTGGAGCTTATTACTAATACAGCCAAATATAAGTGAGCATGACCTGAACGTTAGGAAGCGCATTTATGCATTTTTATGAATTGGTTTCTTTCTTAGCTGGTTGCAGAGCCTCCATAAAATTGAATGCCTGAAGGATTTTAATAGCAAGTCATTGACTTTCCATTCATTTATGACTACTACTCCTCATTTCTATTTTCATGGCATTAAATGATCTTAACCATAACAGTGTATATTGAGTAGTTTTGACGTAAATGGAAAACTGACATATTGTTTGCAAAAAGGGGGCATTAGTCAGTTATAATAAAAATATTGGACTGCCTTATTCCTGGTTAAATACAAACTGTTATATGTCCTCAAACACTTTTTAATATTCTTGGTTCCCCATCTCCATTGTCACTACATTAGTTCATCTTCACTTATCTCCTTGCTAGATTCTTTTTGTGTGTGTGTGTGAGGAAGATCGGCCCTGAGCTAACATCTGCCAATCCTCCTCTTTTTGCTGAGGAAGACTGGCCCTGGGCTAACATCCACACCCATCTTCCTCCACTTTATATGGGATGCCGCCACAGCATGGCTTGACAAGCAGTGCGTCGGTGTCCGCCAGGGATCCGGGCAGGTGAACCCTGGGGCCACCGCAGCGGAGTGCGTGCACTTAACCACTTGTGCCACCGGGCCAGCCCCTCCTTGCTAGATTCTTACAAGGCTCCCATCTGTTCTATTTATATTTACCTCTTATCCAGTCATTTTCCACATAGGAGCTAGAGAGATTCTAATAATGTGCAAAACTAATTATGTCATTTTCCTGCTTAAAATTCTTCAATGTTTTCTCATTTCTTTTAGGAAAAAAGACAAAATTCCCTAACATGAAAGATAAGAACTTGAAGAATCAGATCCCATCCAAGCTTTCCACTCTCCTCACTCTCCCTGTTCCACTCATTGTACTTTCCTTTTAAATAGCTCCTTCAATGAGATAAGATTCTAACATATTCAGAGTCTTTGCATGTGCTGTTATCTCTGCTTGGATAATACTTGGTCTTTTGTTTTATAACCAGATTAGTCTGATATTTATAATTTATCCTTTTATTCATTCAAAAAATTTTATTTACTACTTACCATGTACCGGATACTATGATAACATTGCAGATATACTGGTGAGCAACATCAGGCACAGTCATTGGCCCTAAGGATATTAGAGTCAAAATAGGAAAATAGACATGGAGCAAATACTTGCACAAATAATCTGACAATTATGAAAGTGCTCTGAAAGAAAAGCATCTGGCAGTATGAGAACATATAAGAGTATAATAAAGAGATTTCACCTAATCATAGAGGTCAGAGAAATTTTCCACAAACAAATGATTAACTGAGCTGTGAATGAATAACAGTTAACTAGGCAGAGAGGGGCAGCATAAAATTCATATGTTGAAGTCCTAACCCCCAATGTGATTGTAATGGAAGAGAAGGCTTTTAGAAGATAATTAAGGTTAAATGAGGTCTAAGGGTGGGGTCCTAATCTGATAGGATTGGTGGTTTTATAAGAAGAGGAAGAGGAAGGCTGGGAGAGGACATCGCAAAAAGGTCACCATTTGCAACTCAGGAAGAAAGCTCTCATCGGAAACTGCATCTGCCAGCACCTTGATCTTAGGCTTCCCAGCTTCCAAAACTGTGAGAAATAAATTTCTGTCGTTTAAGCCACGTAGTCTATGGTATTTTTTTATGGCAGCCCAAGCAGACTAATCAACTGATGAGAGGCCTCCTTGACACCCTAGACTATATTAATGTGCCTTGCAAACTAGTTTCATTGCAGCCTGCCCTCTCTTGATCTCCCTCTCTATTTCTCAGTTTACACTGTTTTCTTTTTTGTGTTGCTTCCGTTGACAAACTTTGACCTTGTGACTTGGGAAGATGACTTCTGCAAGTTCCAAGTTTACTTTATGCAGATTAACATTCAGAGCAGGAATAAGCTCCCCTTTTCTCCTCCCAACGCCCACATAAACATTTCAGAGAAGGGCCCTGATTGGCCCTGCTGGATCATGTGCTGTGCGCTATTGTGGAGTTTGTCGGGGGTGCTGTGCTCACTCTGTACCCAGGGTCAGGGTTCATTACCAGAAGAAGGCACATGGGAGAAAACCATGCTGGGCAATCAGAAGCGGTCACTAAGACAGTCCAGCTCTATGCTCAGGTTTTAACAACCTCCACCACTTTTTGATTCTCTCCTTTACTCACATCTTTGAGAGTGCTTCACTTTGAAGGGTGGCTCAGTCTTCCTTAAATATTTAGAAAAACATCACACTTAAAGAAACTCTAAGAATTCATTTACAATGTGACTAGTGTAAACATTTTTTACTTAATTTCAAGTATGTTATAGTGGAATACCTGAAATCATATTACATGTTACAATTCAGAAGCATTTTATAACTGCAAGAAAAACAGAAAATTGTAAGCCAGCTTTTCCAGCTTTTACAAGAGCCAAACTCTTTCTGCACTCACTTGTAAGACAAGAATTGGTGTACTAACTTTTCCATCTGTATTGAAAATTGTAATTTCATTCGTGAAATCTCTCAACACCTGGTAAATTCCTCCCTAGAGAAAATAGTATGTGAAATATGGAAATATTTCACCCTCATTAACAAAATCTAATATGGATGAAAATACAAGTGAATAAAATAGTTTATAGTAAACTAGATAATTTTAGACAAGTTGGAATGTTAGCTGTGCTATTTTAAGAGCTCCCAATCTATCTTGCTTATCATAATAAGTTGTAGAGTAGAGAGAGTGGTGTTTTTCTTTATGCTTCAGGATCCCTAGGAATCATTCAACGGTACAAAGAAAATAAATCCATAATCCCAAATTATCTATAGTAATATAAGTTTATCTAAAACTTATACTAAAACTGTACGTAGCAACAATTTCGTTTAATGAGAAGGAGTTGTTAACAACACATATTTATTGAGTGCTTACTCTATGCTTGGCATTTTTCTAGGCACTTGGGATACATCGGTGAATGAAGCAAAGTTGCCTGCACTCATAGAGCTTATGTTCTAGAAGATTCTAATAATTATTTACATTCATGGGAAAATTTCAAAGATATGTCACAATGAATAAGGGACCTTGGGTGGAGTGCCCATCAGACCAACCCCTACGAATTGGCCCTTATCTTGGAGAAACCAGCTCATTTCATAGGCTAGTCTTCAACCACATAGCTACAGAAAACTGACATTGAGTATACCAAATGGTGCTACATCTCTCACAGGTGGAATTAAATTAAGTTCTCAGATACTAGTGTCTATCACAAAAACAGTGATTTACTGGCTTACATAAAAACTGCAAAGGCTGCTGTACAGGGAATAAGCTCCTGTATGCATTTTTCTCTGTGGACAAAATCTAGGAAAGCCAAACTATCATCAGAAGATTGCTTATAAAACAGGAAATTACAACATGGGAGTTAAAGAGAGGTTTCAAATGTTTGCAATGTCAGACCTAAAAAAACAATCTATTAATATCAGCCTTCTATGAAGTGCCTAGCTCCAAATTTTTGTGCAAATTATTTTGCCTTCTCTGATATCACTTTAAAATATACACACAGAAAAACAAACACAAACATGCTTACTTCTCTGTGGCTGATTCTAAAAAGAGCTCTCTGATTGTCTATTTAGGAATATTATATCTCATTTTCTCATTGCCCTTCCCTTAGATCCACCTACCTGAGAGAAGGGAAAAAGGAACAGAAAATGAGCTTGTCTCGGCTTTAGTTAATTGCATGATCTTCATTGCTTTCCAGTCAACCTGCCTCAGCAAATGTAACACAGGATTTCAATCTGGAACTCCCTCTTGTTTCTCTAAATATCAAATTAATATCCAATTAATAGCCTTTAATATCTGATTGATGTTTTTTTCTAAATAGTAAGTTCTCAACCCGTGACACTTTCCGTATTTCTGGGTTCACTCTCTGAAAATGGATTTTGTACAGTCTTTTTTTTATTTTTATTTTTTTACTTTTTTCCCCCAAAGCCCCAGTAGATAGTTGTATGTCATAGCTGCACATCCCTCTAGTTGCTGTACGGCCTCAGCATGGCCAGAGAAGCGGTGCGTCAGTGCGCGCCCGGGCCGCCAGCAGCGGAGCATGCGCACTTAACCGCTAAGCCACGGGGCCGGCCCTGTACAGTCTTAATGATAGTCCTCACTTTTTCTCCACCTATCATAAATTTATTATTTTACAAAACTCTCAACAGTCCACTCACCATCAACTCTACTTTAAAACTGTTCTTATATGTTCCTGGTACATCCTCTATAGATGAGTTTATTATCTTCTTTACTAATCTCCCCAGTTACTGTGTCCTATGGCTCTGTGAGGAATTGAAGTGAGTCTATAAGATAATAAATGTTCCCCACAAAAGACAATGGCATTTGTGTAAAAGGTGGTGCTTTCAATAAGCTGCAACAATGGAAAAAGTGTTTGTGATATTGAATTACATATGGATAATTCATATACAACAAAAGCCATGGTGTGCTTGTCCTTAATGGATCACTCTGAAAATGGCTTGTGATTCACACTCCAACTCAGGTTTCTCAAATTAACAGTAGGGATTTTTGGAAAAGTCAAGATGGCAGCGTAGGCAGACTCTGAACTCACCTCCTCCCGCAGACACAGCCAATTTATAACTACGCATGGAAAAATTACCCCTGAGACAGAACTGAAAACTGCATAAGAGGAACTCCTGCAACAAAGTATAATCCTAATTGAGGTGGAAGAGGCAAAAACTCCCTTCTGGAGAGAAAAAAATGCCGCCTTCACAAGCCGCCAGCTTCACGGCTGCCTGGGAGCTGCCCAAAGGTCCGCAGCCTCCCTGGAGGAGTGGGGCCGTGAGCCGGGGAGCGCCCCTGCTGTGGGCATTTTCTGGACCCAACACAATCGAGACCAGCAGCATAATATCTGACTTTGCCTGCTACTAAAACATTGGGGAGCACCCCCAGAAAAGCCGGTTCACAAAGAAATTAAAACCAGCTCTTAAAGGGCCCACACGCAAACTCACCCATTTCAGAAAGCAACCTAAAATCACCAGAAAGAAAGGTGCATAGTGCTTTGGTGAAAAGAGACTCACCTGATAGGTCCTGAGTGCATCTCAGTGAGAGGTGAGACCTCACCAGGGATTGGGACATTGGCAGCGGCCATTGTTGTGGCCTGGTGTGGGCATGCTGACACAGATGCCATTGGAGTTCTCCCTGGGGCCTGCTAGCCCAGGTCTGCCCCACCCACTAGAGGACCGATTTAATCCAGCTCAGCCAGGGCGGGCAGCCCAGCCTAGAGACTGGCCCCAGCCAACAACAAGCCTTCAGGCAACTTGTGGTCCTGCATAGATTGGTGACTGGATTCTCTGCAGCCTGGCAACTGAGCCCACTTCAGTGGGGCAGGGCGTGCACAAGGAGCGGGTGGAGAGTGTGGGGCAGTGGTGGAGTGTGTGGGGCTCCCGCTGTGGAGAGACTGGGTCCACGTCGGGAGGTCGGGGCACACACGCGGGGCAGGACTATGTTGACTGTGTGTGTGGACCTGTGGGCGGCAGGGCTTGTCAGCTGCAGAAGGCTTGTGCTTCTCAAAGACCCACATAGGGGGTTTGCCGCACCTTCCAAAGTCTGAAACAATTGGGTGCTCCTGTGCCTGAGGCCAGCCCCACCCAGCTGCAATCCTCAGAGAGCTGACAAGAGACCTAAAGGCTGGAGGCTTATAGCAATTCTAAGCCCCTGAGCCTAACAACCTGCCACGCTGGGGGCCTACTCACTTAAAAGAAATACTGCAACACAAATGTGGTATTAGAACTTGCAACCAACTGTGCTGGGGCTCCCCACACCTGATAAAGAGACTGAAGGGCCCACAACAACTACAAACAGCTGAGCATTACAACAGCTGACCAGGAGCATAACTCAGCCTACCTGGGTGCCTACAGGGAGAGCAAACAGGCCACAACAGAAGGATACACGTAGCCCACATAGAGGTCACCCCTGGAACAGTGAGAACTGAGGGAAGCACACTGCAAGACTCCTAAGGCATCACTTGTATAAGGTCACCTATCCAAGATCAGGAGATGTAGCTGACCTACCTAATATGTACACACAAGCACAGGGAAAGAGGCAAAATGAGGAGGCAAAGGAATACATTCCAAGTAAGGGAACAGGACAAAACCCCAGAAAAGAAACTAAGTGAAACAGAAATGAGCAACCTACCTGACACAGAGTTCAAACTAAGACTGTTAAGGAAGTTCAGTGATGTGGGGAAAAGAATAGATGAACTCAGTAAGAATGTCAACAAAGAAATGGATGATATAAAAAAGAACCAATCAGAAATGAAGAATACGATACTGGAAATGAAAAATTCGTTAGAGGGACTCAAAAGCAGAGTAGAGGATACAGAAGAACGGGTCTGCGAGCTGGACGAAAGACTAGAAGAAATTACCCAAGCTGAACAGGTAAAAGAGAAAGAATTAAAAAGAGTGAGGAGGGGCCGGCCCTGTGGCTTGGTGGTTAAGTGCGCACGCTGCGATGCTGGTGGCCTGGGTTCGGATCCCGGGTGCGCATCGAGGCACCACTTCTCCGTTCATCCTGAGGCCGAGTCCCGCATACAGCAACTAGAAGGATGTGCAGCTATGACATACAACTATCCACTGGGGCTTTGGGGGGAAAAAATAAAATAAATAAAATCTTTAAAAAGAGTGAGGACAGTCTAAGGGACCTCTGGGACAACATCAAGCACACTAACATCCGTGTTGTAGGTGTCCCAGAAGGAGAAGAGCGAGACAAAGGGGCAGAGAATCTATTTCAAGAAATAATAGATAAAAACTTCCCTAACCTAAGGAAGGAAGCAGACATCCAGGTACAGGAAGCACAGAGAGCCCCAAACTAGATAAACCCAAAGAGGCCCACACCAAGACACATCATAATCAAAATGTCCAGAATTAAAGATAAAGAGAGAATCCTAAAAGCCGCAAGAGAAAGTCAAGTTACATACAAAGGAAACCCCATAAGGCTATCAGCTGACTTCTCAGCAGAAACCTTACAGGCTAGAAGAGAGTGGCACGATATATTTAAAGTGCTAAAAGGAAAACACTTACAGCCAAGAATACTCTACTCAGCAAGGTTATCATTCAAAATGGAAGGAGAGATCAAAAATTTCCCAGACAAGCAAAAATTAAAGGAGTTTGTCACCAAGAAACCAGTGCTACAAGAAATTTTAAAGGGACTGATTTAAGGGGAAAAGAGAAGACCACAAATAGGAAAAATTATCTATTTCCATGATAAGAGGGCAATGGATACAAATGCACAAAAAAGAGATTAGATATGATATCAAAAACATAAAATGAGGGAGGAGGGGAGTTAAAGAGTAGAGCTTTCAGACAGAGGTCAAACTAAAGAGACCATCAATTCTGTATAGAAGGAGAAAGGAACAGAGAAGGACTACTAAAACACTGAGAAAAAAAGTTAAAAAATGGCAGTAAGTACATACTTATCAATAGCTACTTTAAACTTCAATGGACTAAAAGCCCCAATTAAAAGGCATAAGGTGGCTGACTGGATAAAACACCAAGACCCATATATATGCTGCATACCAGAGACACACATCAGACCTAAAGACACTCACACACTGAAAGCAAAGGGATGGAAAAAGATACTCCACGCAAATGGCAATGAAAAGAAAGCTGGGGTAGCAGTACTCATATCAGACAAAATAGACTTTAAAACAAAAACTGTAAAAAGAGACAAAGACGGGCATTACATAATGATCAAGGGAACTCCAACAAGAGGATATAACACTTGTAAATATCTACGCATCCAATGTAGGTGCACCTAAATATATAAAGCAATTATTAACAGACATAAAAAGAGAAATAGACAGTAACACAATAATAGTAGGGGACTTTAACACTCCACTTACACCAACGGATAGATCATCCAAACAGAAGATCAATAAGGAAACATTGGCCTTAAATGACACACTAGAACAGATGGACCTAGTAGATATATACAGAGCATTCCATCCAAAAACCGAAGAATACACGTTCTTTTCAAATGCACATGGAACATTCTCCAGGATTGATCACATATTAGGCCACAAAACGAGTCTCCATAAATTTAAGAATATTGAAATAAGACCAAGCATCTTTTCTGACCAGAACAGTATGAAACTGGAAATCTACTATAGGAAGAAAATCAGAAAAGCCACAAATATGTGGAGATTAAACAAAATGCTACTGAACGACGACTGGGTCAATGAAGAAATCAAAGAAGAAATCAAAAAATACCTTGAGACAAATGAAAATGAAAATACGACATGCCAGAATTTATGAGATACAGCAAAAGCGATTCTAAGAGGGAAGGTTATAGCAATACAGGCCTATCTCAACAAACAAGACAAATCTCAAACAAACAATCTAACAATACACCTAAAGGAAGTGGAAAAAGAAGAACAAACAAAGCCCCAAATCAGTAGAAGAATAGAAATAATAAAAATCAGAGCAGAAATAAATGAAATAGAAACCAAAAAAACAATAGAAAAAATTAATAAAACCAAGAGCTAGTTCTTTGAAAAGATCAACAAAATTGACAAATCTTTAGCTAGACTCACCAAGAAAAAAAGAGAGAAGGCACAAATAAGTAAAATCAGAAATGAAATAGGAGAAATTACCACACCTCAGAAATACAAAAGATTATAAGAGAATACTATGAAAAGCTATATGCCAACCAATTCGACAATCTGGACGAAATGGATAAATTCTTAGAATCATACAACCTTCCAAAACTGGATCAAGAAGAAGTAGAGAATTTGAATAGACCAATCACCAGTAAGGAGATCGAAACAGTAATCACAAACCTCCCCAAAAATAAAAGTCCAGGACCAGACAGCTTCCCTGGTGAATTCTACCCAACATTCAAAGAAGACTTGATACCTAACCTTCTCAAACTCTTCCAAAAAATTGAGGAGGGGGGGAAGCTCCCTAACTCATTCTACGAAGCCGACATTACCCTGATACCAAAATCAGACAAGGTAAACACAAAAAAAGAAAATTATAGGCCAATATCACTGATGAACATCGATGCAAAAATCCTCAACAAAAAACTAGCAAATCGCATACAACAATACGTTAAAAAGATTATACACCATGATCAAGTGGGATTTATTCCAGGTACCCAGGGTTGGTTCAACATTCGCAAATCTGTCAACGTAATACACCACATTAATAAAATGAAGAATAAAAATCACATGATCATCTCAATAGATGCAGAGAAATCATTTGAAAAGATACAGCATCGATTTATGATAAAAACTCTGAATAAAATGGGTATAGAAGGAAAGTACCTCAACATAATAAAGGCCATATATAACAAACCCACAGCTAATATCATCCTCAATGGTGAAAAACTGAAAGCTATCCCTCTAAGAACAGGAACCAGACAAGGATGCCCACTGTCACCACTCCTATTTAACATAGTACTGGAAGTCCTAGCCAGAGCAATCAGGCAAAAGAAAGAAATAAAAGGGATCCAAATTGGAAAGGAAGAAGTGAAACTGTCACTATTTGCAGATGACATGATTTTATATATAGAAAACCCTAAAGAATCCACCAGAAAACTTTTAGAAGTAATAAATGAATATGGTAAAGTTGCAGGATACAAAATCAATACAGAAAAATCAGTTGCATTTCTGTACACTAACAACGAAGTAGCAGAAAGAGAAATTAAGAATGCCATCCCATTTACAATTGCAACAAAAAGAATAAAATACCTAGGAATAAACTTAACGAAAGAGGTGAAAGATCTGTACACCGAAAACTATAAAACATTGCTGAAAGAAATTGAAGAAGACACAAAGAAATGGAAAGATATTCTGTGCTCTTGGAGTGGAAGAATTAACATAGTTGAGATGTCCATACTTCCTAAAGACATCTATAGATTCAGTGCAATCCCTATCAAAGTTCCAACAACAATTTTCACAGAAATAGAACAAAGAATCCTAAAATTTATATGGAACAACAAAAGACCCCGAATAGATAAAGGAATCCTGAGAAAAAAGAACAAAGCTGGAGGTATCACACTCCCTGATTTCAAAATGTACTACAAAGCTATAGTAACCAAAACAGCATGGTACTGGCACAAAAACAGACACACAGATCAATGGAATAAAATCGAAAGCCCAGAAATAAACCCACACATCTACGGACAGCTAATCTTTGACAAAGGAGCCAAGAACACACAATGGAGAAAAGAAAGTCTCTTCAACAAATGGTGTTGGGAAAACTGGATAGCCATATGCAAAAAAATGAAAGTAGACCCTTACCTTACACCATACACAAAAATTAACTCCAAATGGATTAAAGACTTGAATGTAAGATCTGAAACTATGAAACTTCTAGAAATAACATAGGCAGTACTCTCTTCGACATTGGTCTTAGCAACTTATTTTCAAGCACCATGTCTGACCGGGCAAGAGAAACAATAGAAAAAATAAACAAATGGGACTATATCAAACTAAAAAGCTTCTGCACAGCAAAGAAAACCCTCAACAAAACGAAAAGACAACATAACAATTGGGAGAAGATATTTGCAAACCATACATCTGATAAGGGCTTAATCTCCGAAATATATAAAGAACTCAGGCATCTCAACAACAAAAAAACAACCAACCCAATTAAAAAATGGGCAAAAGACCTGACCAGACATTTCTCCAAAGAAGATATACAGATGGCCAACAGACACATGAAAAGATGTTCAAGATCATTAACTATCAGGGAAATGCAAATCAAAACTACAATGGGATATCACCTCACGCCTGTCAGAATGGCTATAATTAACAAGACAGGAAACAACATGTGTTGGAGAGGATGTGGAGAGAAGGGAACTCTCATACACTGCTGGTGGGAGTGCAAACTGGTGCAGCCACTATGGAAAACAGTATGGAGATTCCTCAAAAAATCAAGGATAGAACTACCATGTGATCCAGCTATTCCACTGCGGGGTATTTATCCAAAGAACTTGAAAACACCAATGGGTAAAGATACATGCACCCCTGTGTTCATTGCAGCCTTATCCACAATAGCCAAGACTTGGAAGCAACCTGAGTTCCCATCAAGGGACGAATGGATAAAGAAGATGTGGTATATATACACAATGGAATACTACTCAGCCATAAGAAACGATGAAATCCAGCCATTTGTGACAACATGGATGGACATTGAGGGTATCATGCAATGTGAAAAAAGTCAGAGGGAGAAGGTCAAATACCGTATGATTTCCTTCATTAAGTAGTAGATAACAACAACAATAAACAAACACATACAGACAGAGATTGGATTGGTGGTTACCAGAGGGGATGGGGGGAGGGAGGAGGGCGAAAAGGATAACTTGGCACATGTGTGTGATGATGGGTTGTAATTAGTATTTGGGTGGTGAACATGATGTAATCTATGCAGAAATAGGAGTATAATGATGTACACCTGAAATTTATACAATGTTATAAACCAATGTTACTGCAATAAACAAAAAATAAATAAAAATAAATAAAAAATGAAAAAATTAACATTAGGATATCTGCTACTCATCATTGCCCAAAGTCTTCATAGCCTGACCTGGAAATTAAACCTGAATTGACCTTTAATTATCGGTATGTTGTGGACTTAACTAGGATATGCCCCTTTACTAGTGAAGTTATTGTTGCTGCTGTCATATTTATTTTATTGGTTTGCTGGTTTTTTCATTTGTTCATTTGTTCATCCAGTTAGTTGGTGATTTAGCTACTTACGGTAGACATTGAGATGTACCACTAAAATCCGCCTTCCAGCGAGGACTTATGCCTAGCTGCAAGGGCTGTGGAGAGCCTTAATACATTAAGGCTTGCATGTCAGCTTTTGAGTTGAGGACATGCTTCCCACAGAATGACCCCAACCACTGAGTGAGCGAGACTGTGGTACCAGGGCATAGTCATTTCTGCTTAGTGTGGGACTTCTCCAGTAGACAGTATTCATTCCAGGTTTTGCAGACCATCAGAGCTGCACCGTGGTGTGATGACTGTCCCTTCCCCATCCTGCTTCCTCCCATTTCCTTTCCTAGGTGTGTCTCCCCCGTATAACTTTTGTACTCCTAACTCTGTATCAGTATCTGCTTCTCAGAGGACTCAGTGATACCAGAACTGGAGTTTTAAAACTGGGTCCCTTACTGCCCAGGTGGGAGTGATAACCATATGTCGAGGGGACTGTGGGGCATGGGTAGTCCCTGGCTCAATCTGGCAGTCCAATTACTAAAATTTCACCATGTCACTGGTTGAATACAGAAAAAAATAATGCGTACAATGTTAATAGAATCTGTTGATTCAAATTAAATTTCATTGATACCCTAACTGAAAGATACTGGAAACCAAAAAACTGTTAACAAATAGTTGAAAACTAAGTGTGAAAGCCAGAAGCCTTTATCTCCTACAGGGGGAGAAAAGAAAAAGATAAACTCAGTATTTAATAGAGCTGCCAAGTTTCAATGACATTTTAATATTCAGCTGAAGCAGGTCTATTGTGCCAAGGTCACAGCCCTGGTTGGGAGAACCTGGGACCCTGATACATGGGATCTTGGTGAGCAAACCCAAAGATTTCAACTCCCCAGATTTCTCTGAACCCTCAGAGCCTGCATAGGTGGCCCAATCCTCCCTATTAAGAGTTTGTGATCTCTCTGTGTGAGAAGACGCTGCAGAAACCTCTCCCAGCCAAGATAATAGGGGCTAACGTGAGAATTTACTCTTACTTCCTCTCCTGTCTTCAAGGCCGTTAGCTAGGGATAAGCAACAGCATACCTTAGCCAGGAACATGCCACATATCTTAAAGGAGAAAGAGGACTATATGTCAAAAGAGCTATAATAATTAGCTGACAAGTACAGACAGGAGCTGAAGGAGTACAAGTAGGGCTAGATTTTGAAGGTACTTGATCAAGAGGGTCATAACATAAGACTAGATAAAGAAGTTTTTATTGACTTGGGGCCCCCTTTTGGGACACTGAACTTAACACCACAGCAAGAACCCCAGAAATTCACTGCTGGGGTGGTACTAGAAACCTCTAGAAAGTGATGGCTTTGCTGAACTAAATTGAAATGAAAGAAATGCTTTGGCAGACAGTTGAAAAATGGATTAGAAGACTCCAGGAAGTGCGCATGAAAGAGTGGATATTCTGTGTAAAGCCTGACGGTCCACCAAAGGATTACATTTCTGGAAAGACCCAAAAGATACCCAATTCACCACAGTCATCAGCAGTACAATGGTGAAGGACCTTAGCCTCATTAAGAAATTCAGGGGTGCTTTGCCTCTGCATGTCTTGGGTCACAGAAGAGGCTGTCACGGAGCTTGGCTCATTTAGTAACAGTGAGGATGATGAGTCCATGAAATGATAGAGGCCCTGGGTGGTGTTTAACTACTGAAGCCCAAAGCGCGGGCTAGTCACAATTTTTGTGATGATCCACAAAGTTGGAGTGGCAGCCTAGCCTCAGATAGTTGTGGAGATGATTATGAATGTGGTGTCCCTAAAGGCAAGACAGGCAAGTTACTGCTATATATAACCTTAGATTAGATATATATATATTCTAAATAAAGAACAGATGACCAAGACACTGCTACACTAAAAAATCATGATCCCTTGCCAATTTTCCGGATTTGAGCCAGGTTTCAAGCTGACAACATATTGACTGAAGAGCTGAATGTGTCTCCAGGTAGAAGGACCCTGCAGTACCATGGCAAATATAGACTGTAATGATTCCCCCCAGTATTTTTTTTTTAATGTTGTCTTGACCCAGTCTTGAGCCTCTGGTTAAAGGCCCAGTCAGTTCTCCTTCTTGAGAAACTGATTTAAGTCCACACTCCAACCACTGCTTCTATCAGGTTTTCACACTCCAAGCCACTGTGCACTCTCCGTAATTGCCCCAGAACCAGGTACCAGAAAAATTATTAAAGTTAGCCAATCTACAAGAAGCGCAAGAAACCTAGCTAACCCCACCATGCCTGCTATATACATAAGCTGCCCCCTACAGCTCCAGCTTGCTGTTACAGTGTCTCAGTTGCAACCTGTTATGTGACTCTGCCTGCAGCCTTCTCTCCTTTGGAGCTGTAAGTAACGAAGAGTTCTGCCTTTCATCTATCCAAGTGTCATTGTGTTGTGTCCCACCATCAAAATAATCTTTAAATCTTATTAAACACCCAGACTTTCCCCAATGGGGCCTATGACATTTACTAGGATAACTCCACATTGTGAAAAAAGGATTTGACATTGATGCTTAGATATCTGAAATATTGTTACAGTGGGGCATAGAGAGGTTAGGTCATAAATGGAGCCTGACCAAAGTTGGGCATATGGTGGATCCACTGGGTCCATAGACCCAATTAGTGGCCATTTCCACATTCTGGAATGTAAAATTGGTATAGACATATATGATAGGCTACTAAGGACCCACTATATTGGGTTGTTAGCCTGTGGAGTAAGAGCTAGCATAGTAGGGAAGGCCAAGTAGAAGTCGCCGAATTACCCCTCCAGTCATTATCTCTATGGGAATAATGGCAGAGATATAAGCAATGCAGTGGTGGTAGTCTCTATCGTGTCTCCATTATATTAGCAAGTATGGCTCCCACAGAAGCTGGATGGATCCTGATGTGTGACTAGACTATCAAAGCTCCTCTAAGTAATCCACCTGCACCTACCATGTTCATGTGGTATTGCTAGATTAATGAGGCCTCAGGTATATGGTATGTAGCCACTGATTTGGTGAATGAGTTATTTCCGATCCCAATCAGGAAAGAGAATCAGTTTATTCCATTCACATGGAATAGTCAAATGCAGAAACTGAGAAGAGTATGTTACCAGTGGCTCAGACCTCTTGAGAAATAGTTTTCTTACACCTCCAAGTAAGCAACCAAGGCCAGCAGAGGTGATAGCTGGGAGTTAAGGGAATTTAGATTGGAAAGTAAAAGAAGGAGAAGACAAATACCAGTTGTGACCACAACTATGAGAGGGACTATATTGTGTCCACATTAACATCATTCCTCTAAGTGTCCCCTTACTAAAGCAGGCCCACTTGAATTCTGGAGAAGAGCTCCCCAAGTGTGTATGGACAAGCAGACTCATGTAACACAAGAGGAGGACAGTGGCAGCTATGGAGATGTGCTGCTCAGATCTTCTTCAAGAAAGGACTCATTGACCAGTTTCAAGGACTGTGGCTAGCTCACAGACAGCCTCATTTTCTAACTCCTTCAGGTCAGCCTCCACTTTCCAGCTAAGGTCATACTCTTCTGGTGGCCCCAATCACTGACTGAGAAACACTCATACAAAACCCCAACCATTTCCATCCAAAGCAGGACTTCTCTAAGGGCTATTCTTTCCTCCATATTGGGCTGTCAGAATTAGTCAATTCTGCATTATGATCTGAGGGCTCCCCCTTCCCAATCCTGCTCCTACCTGTTTCCTTTCATTGGTATTACTCTCCAATAAACCCTTTTATTTTTTTTGCTGAGGAAGATTCACCCTGAGATAACATCTGTGCCAATCTTCCTCTATTTTATATGTGGGTCGCCGCCTCAGTGTGGATGCCACTAAGTGGTGTAGGTCTGTGCCTGGGAACCGAACCTGGGCTGACGAAAAGGAGCACGCTGAACTTAACCACGAGGCCATGGGACTGGCCCCTCCAATAAACCTTTTGTACTCCTAACTCTGTCTCAGGATCTGCTTTGCAGAGGACACAACGCAAATAGTTTACGTTGGTTCCACAGCCAGAACCTGGAAAAAATTTCTACTGAAACATCAAAATTAATTACATTTGTAATTTTTACTTAAAACTTTTAAAACTTTACGTATGCAGAGGAATTTTCATTCTGGCTATGATGGAGTAACTATTATTAGACTAGACTTTCTTCACTAAGCAACTAAAAACTTGGACAAAATATATGAGAAGAAAAAACTGTTTTAAATTCTGGACAATAGGCAGAGCAGAAATATTTCTTATAGCGGGGAAACAAATATAGTATGTCCCATCGTAACCTTGGTTTCTGCCTCGAGGTACTTCTGGACCATGGAGCATAGAGGGTACACTGGTTTGAGTAGTGTCCTCCCAAAATTTATGTCTACCTGGAACCCCACAATGTCACCTTATTTGGAAATAGGTTCTGTGCAGATGTGATTAGTTAAGAGGATGTCCTACTGGCTAAGAAAGGACAATAGATCCAATACATACATTCTGTATGATTCCATTTATATGAAGTTTTAGAACTGACAAAAATGCAACAATTGCCTGGGGATGATGGAGTTATAGGGTGTAGAGAGAGAATGGGAGGAGATTTCTGGGAAGAGAAATGAGGGATCTTTCTGGACTGATAAAATTTTTCTATATCTTGGGAGAGCTATGGGCTACACTGGTGTGTGCATTTGGTAAACCTCACCAGCCTCTACTATACTTTTTACTCCATGTAAATTATATTTTATTTTTAAAAGTTTATTGAAAAGCTTTATATATAATATATTATTCAGTGAATACTTGAAAAATACACAAAGTATCCATTGTCTTTTCTTCAGCTATGAATTCATCATGATGCCATAACCAGACTCATTTCAATGCAAATAGGTTTCTATATGTTCTATGTATATTATTGCTTTTTGCATTCTACCTTTATTAGTGCTCTAATAACATTTATGTTAAACATTAAAATAGATAACTTGATACAAACATTGTACCTAAATATACTCTGCCTTCTGTAAGCACCTAATTTACCAGCAAGTATTAGTTGAGCACTTTTTTTTAACAGTACTCTGCTAGGCACTGTACAGAGTGGGAAAAGCAAACAGAAAACACAGTTTAAAAGAAATCAATGACTTGATCCATATGATATGGATCATGTTCCTGGTTAAAAATATCTTCTGTACATTGAGAAAATAAGTGACAGATGTTATACTTTATAGATTCAACTACAATGTAATACAGTTTTAAAGACAGAAAGCTAAAAGACTGGAAAGCAGCTTTTCAGGAAAGTAGGACTTGCATAAGTCCTGAAAGATCAGTAACACTTCATTTATCCAGCCAAATCTGTCTCTTAACAGGCTGACATCACCTGTCTCTTAACAGGCCTAATTTCTGTATCTGCGTGCATGCCAAAAAATAAATAAATAAATAAACCCAGTCACCAGGGACTACTTACAATACAATTTCTTCAAAGCTAAAGAGTATCTTTAAAATTTGTGCTATTTTCAAGAAGTGAAAGGCCTACACACACACACACACACACACACACACAGTTCTTTTCATATGCAAAGTTCTTTTTTATAGCCAAAGAATGGTGTTTTGAGATCTGATGATTTGTTGTTACTATTTTCTTTTTTTTTTAATAAGGTTTTTTTTTTTTTAAAGATTTTATTTATTTATTTTTCCCCCAAAGTCCCAGTAGATAGTTGTCTATCATAGCTGCACATCCTTCTAGTTGCTGTATGTGGGACACGGCCTCAGCATGGCCAGAGGAGCAGTGTGTCGGTGCGCACCCGGGATCCGAACCCGGGCCGCCGGCAGTGGAGCACGAGCACTCAACCGCTAAGCCACGGGGCCGGCCCTGTTGTTACTATTTTCTATACTTACTTTTGGCGATATCTTAAAAATCTCCAGAATACTGCCCAGGAGAGTAGGAATATATGTATAAATTTTCCAAGAATACATATATTGGGAGAGAAGTTAGGATAAATCTTAAAATCATTCCATTTTCTACTTGGTAGATGATATGTTTTACCATCCATTGAGTAGAAGGCATACACTAACTCCTTCCTTCCTTCTGGCCCTCCCTCTACTTCCATCCTTCTCACAATAGGATTAACTTGTGATTTCCTATACTATATGCTTTGCCCTCTGTTAACTCCTGTGAACTGGTTTATTTTTCCAATCAATTTCACATGACACCTAGTGCTCTGTTTCTGAAACTGCTTGCAGTAACACCAGAAGCAAGTTCTATCCTTTGAGCAATGATTGGTCAGTGAAGGCTGATGTCGCTAAAAAAGAAAAAAAAAAAAAAAAAACTTTTAAATTAATTTAAAATCAATCAACGATACTTTTTATTTTATTTTTTTTTTATGGAGGTCACATTGGTTTATAACATTACATAAATTTCAGGTGTACACCATTATACTTCAACTTCTGTATAGACTGCATCATGTTCACTACCAAAAGTCTAGTTCCCATTTAACAATATTTTTTTAAAGGTGTTCAGAATAATTTTACTGAGCCGCTAACTATAGATAGAATTGTGAATGAGTTTTTAAAATCTTCTCTATTTTTCAACTGCTTGATAATGTACTTACATCTTGCACGTATTTTTGATAGATTTTTCCTTAGTTTGTTGAATTTTTCTAATGTGCTTATATACAGCTTAGAATTTGATACTTAAATTTAAAATCCAATCATACAGGGCCGGCCACATGGCTTAGCGGTTAAGTGCAGGTGCTCTGCTACTGGCGGCCCGGGTTCAGATCCCTGGTGCGCACCGACGCACCACTTGTCCGGCCATGCTGAGGCTGCGTCCCACATACAGCAACTAGAAGGATGTGCAACTATGACATACAACTATCTACTGGGGCTTTGGGGAAAAAAAAAAGGAGGAGGATTGGCAATAGATGTTAGCTCAGAGCCGGTCTTCCACAGCAAAAAGAGGAGGATTAGCACGGGTGTTAGCTCAGGGCTGATCTTCCTCACAAAAAAAAAAAAAAAAAAAAGGCAGACCTTTAAAATTCATATATAGGAAGAAAAATGATTGAGCAGTCTTTTGAGTGGTTAGCAGGGAACACGACCATTTTATCATTTATTGGTTACATTATTGTTTTAAAGAAAGAGAAACCTCAGTGCCTTAGCTGGTAGAGTTTCAGAAACCGATGAGAAAATTTTGAAGATATAGAAAATGTGTAATATATGAAGATTGAAAAGGGATGATATAGGGGAAAGAAAGAGGAGTAGGTTAAAAAGTGTACAGTATTTGGTCTTGATCCTCTTAAATACAGCAAAAATTAACAAGGAAAATGAAGTCTATTGTGATTTCCTCATATATTTGTCTATTGATTTTACCTATCATTTCTAAAATACTCCAACGTAATGTCATTTTATGTCTTCAAACTGTCCCTGCATCTTTATATCAAACTCAATCTCCTTTTTAAATTTCTTTTATTCTCTATTCTTCCCATATTCCTCTCACATTTTGTGTTTTGGCCGTATATTTGACACACCCATCTCCATTTATTCTAATCACTATATGTTTCCCTCTAAGAAAATTTAGCTCCCTCACCAACACATGCAAAGCAATCTACTACATTAGCAAAGAGTTACTGAAGTATGTGGACACGTAAATCTTTCTTAACTCTCTATGGTGGATATCCTACTTTTCTCTTACCATGTGCTGTTGAACACCATATAGTATTCTGTAAGATCTTAATTCCTTGTCATTATACATTTGTTTATTGTTATGTTTCCTTGGCTATGTCAGTCATAGGTGAAAATATTCAAGAGATAGACTTCTCTGTTATGTAGAAGATAAGTCTCTGGTACTCAGTAGAATTTTTTATTATGAGGATGTTTTCTGGATGGCATATACATATTATCACTTCAGTCTCTCATTGATACTTATATTACAACATTATTTAGGAACATGCAATAACTGACATGAGAATGGACACTAAACAGGCCATTTTCAAACTCACTGCTGAATAATTCACTTCAAAATGTGTTGCTTTGGGAATATACCATCCATTAAAAAGATTTGCAATGGAAACTAAAAAAGTAGAATACGTTTTTTAAAAAACAGGGTTAGAGAGGGCCAGCCTAGTGGTGTAGTGGTTAAGTTCACACACTCTGCTTTGGCGGCCTGGGGTTTGCAGGTTTGGATCCTAGGTATGGACCTACACACCTTTCATCAAGCCATGCTGTGTCAGCATCCCATATACAAAATATAGGAAGATAGACACAGATGTTAGCTCGGGGCCAATCTTCCTCAGCAAAAAAAGAGCAAGATTGGCAATGGATGTTAGCTCATGGCCAATCTCCCTCACACACACACAAAAAAACAGGGTTAGAGAGACCTTTGAAAGTATCTTGAAATTCTATCTCTTTCTTGTTTGTTTTCCTAGAGCTGTTTGACAATGGGAGATTTAGTTTAGACCTCAAAACTGTGATAAATATTGCTGCATTGGCAATCATATTACAATGTGTAAATGTTTCAAAGTAACATGCTCTACACCTTAAACTTATACAATGTTACATGTCAAATTAATTCAATAAAAAAACTGTTTATAAAAATTCTGAGTCTATTACTCATGAAAGAAACATAAAGAGAAAAATAATTAGCTCCTAGTGAGCATTGAAAATAAAAGTGTGGAAGTATTTTGTAATTTAACAGTTAAGCTTTCAAGAAATTGTGATTATTCACATATCATTTATGATTATTTTCTTATTTTAAGTAAATGGTTATATGGCCACTTCATTTAAAAATTAAAAAACAGAGTTGAATTTAGTTGTTCAAAGAGACCAAATCAATTTCCTAAGCACATAGTTTTTAGAATTACTACAATTATTTTTTTACAAGCTTTTATGTACTTTAATACACAATACATTTTTTGAACATTGAACATTGAACTTTGAACACTGCCCTACTTAGTTATTGTAGCATTATTCAGTTCTTCCAAATATGTTGGTACTAAAAGAAAATTTAAGAATAATATGATGAGTATGACATTTTTCTCTTCCATGTTTTTCCATTTCGTTTCATCCAGTCAGCCACTTTTGTTAACCATTACCAAATTGTCTACCTCCTCCATGTTCTTCTGCCAGAGTCTCTCTTTTCCTTCTCCCATATTTCTTACTATTTGTAAGAAAAGACTCCCAGCATCTACTGACATTTAGACTCCCTTCTCATTTAAAAATGATTCAGATTTTTAGATTGGCAATCACATTCCATTGGTTAATTTATCACAGTGCTTTTTTTACTTCAAATTTTCTATATCAGTGAAAGTTCTCCTGGAAGTTCAACTCTTGAACCATTCAACACGGAATCTCAAGCGCATTGAAAGTTTGGGGGAAAAAAACCCTCACGATCCTAGCATATAGTAGTTCTACATCAAGAATACCTCCCTGGGCCAGTTGTTACCATTTGCCATTATACCACTGAGTTGGCTCACATTACCCTCCAGTTGTAGCTGAATATCGTCAAAGTCGAGTCTCATGTGTGCCCTTAATCCATTGATCCATCAATGAGAACTTAAGTCTCTCATGAAGAAATAGTTCCATTATTTTCTGGTCTTCTACCTTACAGAAGCAGAGTCTAATAAATGTATACCATATCATCATCTCCATATTCATCCATTCTCCTTACCCAATAACCTGTACAAAGTGGGATAGTAGAGGAATGGGGACAATGAGGGTTTCACCTCAATGGTAGCAGAAACTGAGCTACAGGTAAACTATATACAGATATTAGTTTAGTCTCTGTTTCCCAATGGACTTAAAACTCTTGTAAGAAAGGAAACTAGGGGCCGGCCCCGTGGCTTAGCGGTTAAGTGCGCGCGCTCTGCTGCTGGCGGCCCGGGTTCGGATCCTGGGCGTGCACCAACACACTGCTTCTCTGGCCATGCTGAGGCCGCGTCCCACATACAGCAACTAGAATGATGTGCAGCTATGACATACAACTATCTACTGGGGCTTTGGGGGAAAAAATAAATAAAATTATAAAAAAAAAAAAAAAGAAAGCAAACTAGGAAACTTGAGGTGTCATTGTGTGCCCATGTTAGCCTTTCAAAACAGTTTTTGATGTTGTTGACAAAAAAATTAAATGAATAAGTACTTATAAAGATATTTTTTTGAAAAGTAAACCTGAGTTTTTCCATCTGGAGATTAGACTTTTGTTATTATAAACACTTCCAAAGTATAATTCAAAGACATATAGTTAATTTTTAGGAAATGCTCTCACTTGTACATAAGATATAACAATCAATAGATTGTTTTCACTTAACAAAGGAAAAGAGAAGGGCATGATTTATATAAAAGTTTAGAAAGAGAGAAGGAAAAAAATACAAGTGGCTTTGGTAAAAGTAATTTTTTTTCTTTCAGATTAGCTAGCAGCCAATAAAGAAACTAGTCAGGGTGTTCTGCCCTTGGCAGCTCAATGGGTCCTCAAAGAAAACAATTTTAATTGTTTATGGATTCTCATAACAATCCTTGGCATCCATGTAACAGACTGTCCCTGTGTAATATCTTTCTGAGTCTTTGTTAACACTTCCTTCTTAAGTCTGCATACACTTCTTTTATCAGACTTTCCCAAACTAGAGCTGTGAATGTGGCTAAAATTCCTTAATGAAAATCTGTACCACCTTTAGAAATAACATAATCTATCATTTATTCGTTCTTGTACTGTATTTTATAAAATCAAGATGAGCTTTCCACTTCTATCAGTATACAGATATGGTGTTACTATGAATTAATAGGTATTTCAAACTCCCGATTGCAAAACCAATGAAAAATGAAAGCCCACCAACAACAGCAATCTGCTCCTCTCTCAGTCTTTTCCATGTATAGTCTATTTTTTTTAGTTGTCCCTGGAAAGAAACTTCAAGAAATGTTAAATATCTGAGCCTAATGGGCATGTTTACTGGGCAACAAGTAGACCAGGGTGGCTGGGCCTTATTTTAGTAGAAGAGCAGTAGCGATAGCAGCTGATGAAACCCCACAGCTTGTAGAGGCCCTGCTCATTTAAGGTTTTTAGGCCATTATAAGGATTCTTATGTTTACTTGGGTGGATTTGGTATGGTTGACATTTTGACAGGATGTATTGGGTATTGCGTGGGTATTAAGAACAGATTGCAGAGTAGAAAGGGTGGAGTAAGTAGCATCTAGTAGGAGGATTTCTTGTGATAATCCAGGCAAGAGTTGATTATTGGACTAAAGTGTAGCTATGGAGATGGTGAGAAGAGTTTGGATGCTGGATAAAGGATCTGTTGATGGAAAGGATGTGGAGTATGATAGAAAGAGGGAAATCAAATTGATTCTAATCTTGTCATTTCACATGCCTTGAACATTCTATTGAAGCAGCTTTAATAGGATTGTGTGTCTGAACCTGTTGGGGAAATAGCCTAAGGAATTAGATCAACTGCATTCAGCCAGGTTATTTCAGCCACCTAGATATGGGGTAAATTGTGTCTTAAAATATTGAAAGGATGCTCAGTCCCACTCATAGCTAAATAAACACAATTAAAGCAACAAGGAGATATTTTTCTCCTATTACTTTGGCAAAAGCACAAAATTTGATAGTACACAGTAGTAACGATGTGGGAAGGCAGGAATTTTCATACACTGTATGAATGTGGGAGAGTAATTTGGTAGGACCACAAGGAGGATGAAATGACAGTATCCATAAAAATTAAAATTCATATCTAGCTTTTCCCAGAAGTTATACTGCTCAAAATTTAGCCCACAGATATATTTTCAGATATGTTTCACAGCTATATATTGTAGGGTTGTTTTTTGTTTTTTTGTTTTTTTTGCAATAACAAAACACTGAGGGTGACTGAACTGCTTGGAGGTCATTGGTTTTATAAATCATTTGTTTAATCTATATCTATTCATTTAATACATTATTATGTAATAACATTTAAAAGGTATATTATTTATCTCTAATATATATTCTTAAGTAAAAAGTGAAAGGTATAAAATGTTTCTAATGTATTATTTTAGTGTAAAAAAGATTATATATATATTGATATATAATATCTACGTATGTATGCTTTATATGCATAGATAATTTCCTCAAGAGTATGCAAATGGTTAACAGACACAGCTTTTGTGAGGACAATTTGTTCCCTCAAGAGAGATCTTTATGTTTGACCTTTTCTGCAGTGTTGGATTTTTTTTTATGTGCATGTATTACACATTTAGTTAACTTAGTTAAAAATACAAAATTTGACTATCAGAGAAGTGGTATAACCTAGTATAGCCCACAATAATCTATAAGTGTCCATCTGTTAACTTTTGAATTGTTTTAATTTTAATTTATTCTGAAATATCTACAATGTCTAAGGTATGTGGTCAAAATTACCTGAGTAATTGTTTTATTAAATATCTGAAGTTCTATTTTGTATCAAAATGAGCACTGGGGAGATTGACATCAGCATCATAGTGGAGTGAGTTGTACCCTTTATCTCTCCTTTCTGAGTTACAACAAAATGGTCATTCATTAACCAACAGAGGATTCCCTACACAGCATAACAGAGTGCCTGGGAGATCTCACAGCTATACTTCTGAGGTGGGTGGAATGGATCCACAGGAAGTAGTGGAACTATGGGAGTGGTGGCACACAGTGGCTGGCACTATTGTGAGTGGAGGCAGGGGCAGCCTGGCCCACACGTGAATGCTTTTGGAGCAGTAGCCCAGCCCACAAGAGTGCCAACCATGCCATGGTGGCCCTGCCATGTGAACACTCCCCACCAAGTGGTGGCAGCTCAGCCCCCATGGGAAGATGCCCCACCCACCTAGTGCAGCAGGTCAGCCACACCTGCCAGCCTAGCACAGTGGCCCCACATATGTGAGTGATACCTGCTGAGTGGCTGCAGTGAATGTAGAGCAGCTCAACCAGCACAACTACCAGCAGATTGGGTGGGATCAGAAAACACAGCTCCTGCCCCACCCTCAGTGTTGGCAGGTGAAATCTGCAACCTGATACTACCGCAAATATGCCAGCATAGGATTGATTCATCAAACATTGTGAAGAAGTACAGTAACACTGCAGAGAAGAAAAAAAATGACAAGTCTCCAGAAACTAAATCTGAACTCAAATAAGATTACCATCTAAATGACAGAGAATTCGAAATAGTTGTCATAAAGAAACTCAACAAGTTACAAGAAAACACAGAAAGATAGTTCAATGAGGAAACAGAAATTAACAAACAGAAGAAATACTTCATCGAAGAGATTGAAACTCTTAAAAAAACTATACAGAAATTCTGGATATGAAGAACAAAAATAATGAGATAAAAAATAATGTAGAAACCATAAAAATATAGAATAGATCTATGGAGGACAGAATTAGTGAATTAGAAGATAGAAATATGGAAATGCTTTAAGTGGACAAGGAGAGAGAACTAAGATTTTTAAAAAATGAAGAAATTCTTTGAGAAATGTCTGAATCAGTTAGGAAAATTAACATATGGATTATAGGTATTCGAGAGGGAGAAGAGTGGGAGAAAGGAGCAGAGAGCTTGCTCAAAGAAACAATAGCTGAAAACTCCCCAAACCTGGGGAAGAAACTGGACTTACAAGTATGTGAAGCCAATAGAACTCCTAACTACATTAACACAAGAAAACTTTCTCCAAGGCATATAATATTAAAGCTGTCAAAAGTCAATGACAAAGAAAAATATTAAGGGCAGCAAGGCAGAAGAAAATAACCTACAAAGGAACCCCTCTCAGGCTTTCAGCAGATTTCTCAGCAGAGAATGGAATGATATATTCAAAATACTGAAAGACAAAAACTTTCAGCCAAGAATACTATATCCAGCAAAATTATCCTTCAAACTTGACAGAAAAATAAAAGCTTTCCAAGATAAATAAAGGCTGAAGGAGTTCATCACCACTAGACTTGCCTTACAAGAATTGGTGAAAGGAGCCCTACCTGAAACAAAAGGAAAAGATTTACAAAGCTTTGAGCAAGGAGATAAATAGACAGACAAAATCAGAAAATTGCAGCTCTCCATCAGAATAGGTTAGCAAACACTAACCTATAAACACTAACCTTTAAAATATAAAGGGAAGGAAAACATCAAAAATAACTATAAACACTTAAATTTAGTCACAAACTCACAACACAAATCAGAATAATTTGTAATGACAATAACTCAGAAGGTGAAGACATAAGGGATGGAACCTGCTTAGGCTAATGGAGGTAAGAGGCTATCAGAAAATAGACTATCTCATCTATGAGATCTTTGATGCAAACCTCATGGTAACCACTAAACAAAAAAATCAGACCAGAGACAAAAATCATAAATAAAGAGAAAACCATCACAGAAAACCACCAAACTGAAATGGCAGTCAGAAAGACAAGGGAAAAGAAACAATGGAAATATGGAACAACTGGAAAATGAGATAAAGTGGCAGTATTAGGCCCTCATATATCAGTAATCACTTTAAATGTAAATGGATTGACTTCTCCAATCAAAAGACACAGAGTCGCTGGATGGATTAAAAAACAAGAGCCAACAATATGCTGCCTCCAGGAAACATTTCTCAGCTCTAAAGACAAACATAAGCTCAGATTGAAGGGATGGAAGATGATACGCCAAGCAAATGACAAGCAAAAGAAAGTGGATGTTGCCATACTTATATCAGACAAAGCAGACTTAAAGATAATGAGAGAGAAAGAGGGGCAATATATAATGATAAAAGAGACATTCCACCAAGAGGACATAACACTTATGAATATATATGCACCTAACACAGGAGCACCAAAGTATATAAAGCAACTACTAACAGTTCTTAAGGGAGAAATTGACAGCACCACAATAATAGTAGGGAGCCTCAATACCCCACATACATCAATGGATAGATCATCCAGACAGAACAGCAACAAGGAAAAATTGGCCTTAAATGAAACATTAGACCAGATGGACTTAATATATATATAACATTCCATTCAAAACCAGCAGAATACACATTCTTCTCAGGAGCACATGGACCGTTCTCAAAGATAGACCATATGTTGGGATCCAAGGCAAGCCTCAATAAATTTATGAAGATTGAAATCATATCAAACATCTTTTCCAACCACAATGCTAGGAAACTAGAAATCCACTACAAGAAAAAAGCTGGGAAAGTCACAAATATGTGGAGACTAAACAACAGATTGAAAAACTATTAGATAAAAATGAAGAAATCAAAGGAGAAATTAAAAAAATATCTGGAGACAAATGAAAATGAAAACACAACACACCATATACAGATGGCCAACAGGGACGTGAAAAGATATTCAACATTGGGGGTCAGCCCCGTGGTGTAGCAGTTAAGTGCGCATGCTCTGCTGCTGGCAGTCCAGGTTCAGATCCCAGGCGCGCGCCAATGCACTGCCTGTCAGGCCATGCTGTGGTGGCGTCCCACATAAAGTGGAGGATGATGGGCACAGATGTTAGCCAGGGCCAGTCTTCCTCAGCAAAAAGAGGAGGATTGGTGTGGATGTTAGCTCAGGGCTGATCTTCCTCACAAAAAAAACAGAAAGATATTCAACATCAGTACTCATTAGGGAAGTGCAAATCAAAACTACAATGAAATATCATCTTACACCTGTCAGAATGGCTATAATTACCAAGAGAAAAAATCACAAATGTTGGATAAGATGTGCAGAAAAGGGAACCATCATACACTGCTGGTGGGAATGCAAATTGGTGCAGCCACTATGGAAAACACTATGGAGATCTCAAAAAATTAAAAATTCAAAATGAAATAGAAATGAAAATATGGAATACCATATGATCCAGCTATCCCACTACTGAGTATTTAGCCAAAGAACATGAAATCAATGATCCAAGGAGATATATGCACTCCTATGTTCATCGCGGCATTATTCACAGTAGCCAAAATGTGGAAACAACCCAAATGCCCATCAACTAATGAATAGATAATGAAGATGTGGTATATATATGCAATGGAATACTACTCAGCCATAAAAAAGACAAAATCGCCCCATTTGCAACAACATGGATGGACATTGAGGGTATTATGTTAAGCAAAATAGGCCAGACAGAGAAAGAAAAATACTGTATGGTTTCACCAATATGTGGAAGATAAACAAATATGGAAAAGGAGAACAGATTAGTGGTTACCAGAAGGGAAGGGGGTGAGGGGAGGGGAAAGGGGTAAAAGGGTACATATGTATGGTGAGGGATAAAAACTAGACTATTGGAAGTGCACAAGATGCAGTCTATACAGAAACTTATGTATAATAATCGACACCAGAATTATACAATGTTAAAAACCAATATGACCGCAATAAAATAATTTTTTTTAAATGAGCAATGGGTTCTTCTTGTATATTTAGTAGAAATTGGAGCATTGGAACACCAATGACTTCCCAATTGTTACATTTAATGTTGGCGTTTCAAACTTTATTCTATTCGATCTCCTTTAAGCATTGTGTTACATTGGACACCACCTACTGGTAGGTATCGTATTCTACTTTGACTTCAAGATGACTTCTTGAATTATTTTTTCCCTCCCAATTCTTTTTTCCTTAAGTTCCTTAGCCGGCAGCTTCTTCTATGTGTTCTCCTTAAGGATTAGTTCTCCCCCGGATTCTGTCACCCCAAGTCAGGTATTCTTAACTTGAGGATCACAGACCTCAAAATTGTTTTTAGAATTCAAGGGAATCCTTGAATGCAACAATACATTAAGAAGATCATACATCATGATCAAGTGGGATTTATCACAGAGACGCAGGGATGGTTCAACATCTTCAAATCAATCAACATGATACACCACATTAACAAAATGAAGAATTAAAAACACATGATCATCTCAAAGGATGCAGAGAAAGCATTTGACAAGATACGGCATCCATATATGATAAAAACTCTGAATAATATGGGTATAGAAGGAACGTACCTCAACATAATAAAGGTCGTATATGACAAACCAACAGCTAATATCATTCTCAATCGTGAAAAACTGAAAGATGTTCCTCTAAGAACAGGAACCAGACAAGGATGCCCACTTTCACCACTCCTATTTAACATAGTATTGGAAGTCCTAGCCAGAACAATTAGGCAAGAAAAAGAAATAAAAGGGATCCAAATCGGAAAGGAAGAAGTGAAACTGTCACTATTTGCATATGACATGATTTTATACATAGAAAACCCTAAAGAATCCACCAAAAAACTTTTAGAAATAATAAATGAATATGGTAAAGTTGCAGGATACAAAATCAACATACAAAAATCAGTCGCGTTTCTATACACTAACAATGAAGAAGCAGAAAGAGAAATTAAGAATACAGTCCCATTTACAATTGCAACAAACAGAATAAAATACCTAGGAATAAACTTAACCAAAGAGGTGAAAAAGCTGTACACTGAAAACTATAAAACATTGTTTAAAGAAATTGAGGAAGACACAAGGAAATGGAAAGATATTCCGTGTTCTTGGATTGGAAGAATTAACATATTTAAAATGTCCATGCTTCCTAAAGCAATCTACAAATTTAATGCAATCCCTATCAAAGTCTCAACAACATTTTTCACAGAAATAGAATGAAGAAACCTAAAATTTGTATGGAACAAAAGACCCTGAATAGCAAAAGTCACCCTGAGAAAAGAGAACAAAGCTGGAGGTATCATACTCCCTGATTTCAAAAGATACTACAAAGCTATAGTAACCAAAACATCATGGTACTAGCACAAAAACAGACACACAGATCAGTGGAACAGAATCAAGAGCCCAGAAATAAACCCACACATCTATGGACAGCTAATTTTCAACAAGGGAGCCAAGAACATACAATGGAGAAAAGAAAGTCTCTTCAATAAACGGTGTTGGGAAAACTGGACAGCCACATGCAAAAGAATGAAAGTAGACCATTATCTTACACCATACGCAAAAATTAACTCAAAATGGATTAAAGACTTGAGTGTAAGACTTGAAACCATGAAACTTCTAGAAGAAAACACAGGCAGTATGCTCTTCAACATCTGTCTTAGCAACATATTTTCAAGTACCTTGTCTGACAGGGCAAGGGATACAATAGAAAAAATAAACAAAAGAGACTATGTCAAACTAAAAAGCTTCTGCACAGCAAAGGAAACCATCAACAAAATGAAAAGACAACCTAACAATTGGGAGAAGATATTTGCAAACCATATATCTGATAAGGGGTTAATATCCAAAATGTATAAAGGACTCATACATCTCAACAATGAAAAAACTAACAACCCAATTAAAAAATTTGCAGAAGACCTGAACAGACATTTATCCAAAGAAGATATACAGATGGACAACAAGCACATGAAAAGATGTTCAACATCCTTAACTATCAGGGAAATGAAAATCAAAACTACCATGAGATATCACCTCACACCCGTCAGAATGGCTATAATTAACAAGATAGGAAACAACAAGTGTTGGAGATGATGTGGAGAAAAGTGAACTCTCATACGCTGCTGGTAGGAGTGCAAACTGGTGCAGCCATTCTGGACGACAGGGGCGAGATTCCTCAAAAATTTAAGAATAGATACTATACGATCCAGCTATTCCACAGCTGGGTGTTCATCCAAAGAACATGGAACCATGAACGTGCAAAGATACATGCACTCCTATGTTCATTGCAGCATTATTCCCAATAGCCAAGACTTGGAAGCAACCTAGGTGCCCATCAAGGGACAAATGGATAAAGAAGTTGTGGTATATATACACAATGGAATACTACTTAGCCATAATAAATTATTAAATCCAGCCATTTGTGACAACATGGATGGATCTTGAGGGTATTATGCTAAGTGACATAAGTCAGAGGGAGAACGTCAAATACTGTATGATCCCTCTCATAAGTAGAAGATAAAAACGACAACAAACAATCACATAGACAGAGATTGGATTGATGGTTACCAGAAGGGAAGGGCGGAGGGAGGGCGAAAGGGATGATTAGGCACATGTGTGTGGTGATGGATTGTAATTAGTCTTTGGGTGGTGAACATGATGTAATCTGTACAAAAATCGAAATGTAATGATGTGCACCTGAAATTTATATAATGTTATAAAGCAATGTTATTGCAATTAAAAAAAAAGAATTCAAAAGAATCTATGATTTTAGACAAGAAAAATAATTACAATTATATTTTCACTTACCTTTAACTTAAATTTTGAATGTAAGCAAGAAACCACAATAGCAGAAACAGTACTTGTGTCTCGGTGACCAATAGAATTGGGTATTTTTATATCACATGACAGTTATTATACTCAATATATCGTTTACACCCACTAGTTTGAAACTACAGTAGCTATTATATTTTCCACTAGAGCTTGTTATTGATATTTTAGTAAAGAAGCAGATGTGTGACCGTAACTCAAATGTGTTTTATAAATATTTTGATAATTGTATTTTAATAAATGGTTTTCTTCGTGATCCCATATATTCAATTTTATACATTTAAATGATTATCCAAGAAGGCTTTTATAGACTTGACTAGTCTATCAAAGGGATCAATATCACAGACAAGGTTGAGACAGTTAAGTCTTTTCTTGGGTGAGTACATTACTTCCAAGACTTCAATAATAATCAACACGTTGTAAGTGATCCTCTAATCTTTACCTTCCATAAAGACTTCTCTCCTGAACTAGACCATCCAGAAGTCTCACAGGTATATTAAATTCAACTCACCCCTCTCTGGATTCACTCTCTGTCTACTACTCCTCTCCTTCCCCATCTCTACTTTCAAATCTGAATCCTGCTGTATCCCTGTATTTAGTCATATTGTCCACAGTCATCTGGTTTCTCACACTAGCTCATGTGGTTGTTCTTTATTCTTGGCTTAACAACAACAACAAAAAGATTCAATCTGGCAATTTTTGTGCCAGGAGCTATTTGGGATTTGTATCTCAATGTCATTTTACCTTCACAACAATCCTACACAAAAAGAAAGTTATTGGGCTCTTGGTAGATGGAAAAACACTAGCATAGGGAAACTAGGTATTATTAAATGACAAAATCATGATTCAACTCCAGGTTTGTCTCATTCAAAAAACCTGGCTCTCTCTATTACGTAGGAGGTCGTAGAGTTCCTTGTTGTTTTTCTTATCCTACTAGAAACTCAAGGAAGCAGGAGCTATGCTTCTCCCATTCATTCATTCATGCTTCAAACATTTGTTGATCTGCTACCATGCTGTAGAGGGCTTCAGTTCTTTACTGAGAGAAAACATAAAATTGAATAAGACATCATACCTACTCTCAAGTACTTATAGTTTAATCTTTTTACAATTTAAACATCTTCAGGCAGAGTGATTTGCAAAAATTGGAGAAATATTGCTTTAACATTTGCACAGTGTAATGCTAATTTGTTAATGCCACCTGAAATAATGAAAAAATAGGTATAGCTTCAAAGAGTAGTTACAAAATTTGTTCTGCTATCTTGAATTTGTTACCCAATCACGTTCTTATTTGTGAATGTATTCCATTCAAAGTTTCCAGCACCGTCACAGATAATAAATTTGCTTACAAATGTGTAGACTACCATGACAGAGACCATGTATTATTGTCATTGATAAAGTCTGAGTTTCTACATTTTTCTCACTGTGACTAAAACAGGCAAAACTACCACACATTAGTAGGTCCTTGAGAATTTCCACCATAACTGTTATGTCTATGTTTAAATATTTGAATAGTGTTTTCAAAATGAGTTTATTATTTTCTAAAAACAATGCATGCTTATTATTTTTAAAAATACTTCAAATTCAAAAGAAAAAAGTAAAAGATCACCTAATATCTTACACACAAGTAAATATTGTTAAAAATCAGATTAACACCATTCCAAGCATCCCTATGTGTTAATGGAAAACTACATGGAGAGAGAGCTAGCGATATATAGTTGGAAAATTTTCAATAAAAATTGGATTATACATGCCATTTTAATACAAAGTATAAATAAATAGGTTTTTAAGTGAGAAATATGTTTTTCCTCTCTTGGTAAAGTTTAATTTCTTATCTTTTTCAGACAAAGAGAAAATTTAGTTTGGAATCTAAAAATGTGTTTAATTTCCCAATTGAGTGAAGAAAAATCTGTTATAGTTATTTATTTGACAGAATTAGATATTATTTATGAGTTATCCAGTAACACTAATTAAAGAAGAAAACATTAGCATAGGATTGGCCCTCAATAATTGAAAGGAAGGAAAATCTTGTCCTTGGAAACAACCGTAAAAGCTATTCCATTTCAGTAACCACCTCCATGCCCTCTGCAGAATCACTTTTGCTTTTAGCCTGACTCTGTTGGTGGGTCTTTCTCATCCTCTCTACGACCATGTTTACCCTTGGAAAACAGGGTCATCATCATCATTCCTTGATCTCTTTTCTTTTTGTGAAGTCAGATGCTACCACTTGACAAGGGTCTATCACCTCCCTTAACTTCCTGCTCCATTCACAGCCATAATAATTGTCTTTTGGTTAAGAAACTGATAATTCACACATGAAGGAATTCATGCATCTGTGTACCAAATAAGTTACTTTCACAAACTGTATGTCCACGCCATACCAAAAGGAGGCAGTCGCTGATCATGCATAGTTTCATAAATTTTAAGAGTTTACCAGTCTCACAAAAGTCTTCAGAAGGAGATAAAGTGTATTGCTCCCTTTTAAAAGATGGAGAAATTTAAAAGGGTGGCAGTTTAATGATTTACCAGAAGTCATAGAACAGATTGTAGCACAAGCAGAACCAGGAACCAAGTGTCCTGTCTTCTAAAGCAGGACATTCTCCACTACATCAAGACACATATGTTGATGGCTACTACCAGTGAGGATGCTAGTAGCAAGAAATTCATAGGAAAGTACAGGGATAATATTGCTTATTGCATTTTAGGATATATGAACTGTTAATACTATCACACATTTATTGAAACTCCAACAGATTATGGTTAATTTGATTCAGGAAAGACATTTTACTTGATTTCTTTTAATCTATTGAAGTCATTTCCTTTGAGAAAGCTCATTAACTGAATGAAAAATAGAAGAATAAGTTGTTCCATGCCATTTATAACATTTGAAACTAGGTTCAAAAACATTTTTTTCACAGTTGATTCTAACGGAAGCAAATTTTATTATGCCTGCTAGAAAAAGAATTTTGGGTAGGCAAATTAAGTATCTTTAGTCTGATTGACTACATTTTTATATAAGATTATATTTTTCTTCCCGAGCCAAGACACTAATTTTAGAGACTTATAATTAGGTCAAAAGCTGAACAATTTAAGTATCCGTAACTGGCAAATCATAGATCTGTAGTCCTAACTCCCAGAGATTAATGATTTGTCATTCCGGGATATAAAAATAGGCTTAGAAAAATTGTTAATGTAGGGAAATCATTTTAATGGAACCCCAACCTCCCTTTTCTTGGTTCGCTTGCCCAGCTCTTTGCATATTCCAGGATCTCTATATTCGTGGTCTGGCTGCCCTTCAAAATCTATTAAGGCCAAGTTTTTGTCCTCAAATGAGATGATGATTTATCTGAAAATAGGACCTATTGATTGACAGAATTCATTTTCCTCTTGAGTTCTATTCATTGTGATTGTCGTATTGAACCAATATTTGAGGTTAGAGTTGTTCTTCCAGCTGCTTAACCTTTGGCACCTCCATACCTGGCTTGAAACACTGCCAGCTGAAATCCAGACTTTAGGTTTCATGGCTTAATAGGCTCAAAAGGATTATCTTTGCACCATGGTTTTGTTTCAGGTTTATAATCCTCACAAAGCTATAGACCATTCACTATAGTAGCTGAGGGATAAATCACTAGTTTTACATATTGAATCCAGAGGCCTGGAATGTCCACGTGTGTGGCCTTGGCAACGATCGGTCTTTTGATAATGGAAGGAGAATGCTTCAGCAGATCTAGCCCTGAATCGTCTGGGAAGCTTTTTCACTATACTGAAGCTCAGACCTCAGCACCAAAGTTTCTGATTTAACTGGTCTAGGGTGGGCATCAGGCGTTGGTAAGTGTTAAATGATCCTTAGGTGACTCTCATTTCCAGCCAGGGTTAATGCTCACTGATATAGCCTCAGTGATCATAGATGTTCATCAGTTGAGTAGGGGACAGGATGCCAAGTGATGCTCTAAGCTAGGACCACTTGCTTTCTCTTTCAAACAAGATCATAGCAAAGTACACATAAAATAAGGTAAATTCATAACCATTATATCTACAAATATTAGAAAAATAATTGGCACTGGTTATTTGACTTAGAATTACTTCTCTTCTGCATGTTTAACCTCCAAATAGTATATGTATTCATTCTATTTATATAACCAGGATTTGGTTTGTTTTTCTATAGATAATAGTAGGCTGAGTTTGGTGACTTTGGTCTCTAGTACTCCATCACACCAAAGACAGGAATAGGAGGACAAATGTAATCATTTTGGCTAGTCCTATCCTCATTTGTTCTAAGGATAGTGAACTACCTACTAACTAATTACTAGTTAGTAACCTAGTTACTAACTAATTACTAACCTAATTACCTAACTAGTTAGTAACTAGTTACCTACTAACTCCACTATCAATTAATGTGAGCTTAGGCACTCTGGGCCTAGGAAACATAGTTTGGTTTCATACATACTTACATTTAGTGCATGAGAACAAAAACCGTGCCTTCCACGTAGGTTATTAAAAAAAATAATAAAGCACCTATACTTACGTTGGAGTTCTAGAGAATGAGCTCAAAAACTGACCTAGAAATCTGGGGTTTTGAGATTTAAAGAATATTAGAAACTAGAAGAACAGAAAAGACACCAAAGAAAGGATTGGAAAGCCACAGTGTGGTAAAATATCTCAGTTCCCATTTGAGATGTGCATGTGTGTGGGTTGAAAAGAGGGGAAAGGGGGATAAAGAAAGCTTTCCCAGAGAAGGAAAATATTTTGTTAAAAAGTTAATATATTTTTTAAAAGTATTGGGTGATATATAATAATTTAGAGGGCAGAAAATGGGTTGTATTAGCCCTATTTAATACAGTGGGGTTATAAATTATATAATTTGTTTAGTTAAATACAATGATCAAGGAACTATAACTCATGTATCCTTAGAGCAAAGCATTGCAATCTTTCCAAACCGAGATTATTTTTAGAGGATGTACTAGTGCTAAATCTCTCCTCCCTCCATCCCCTTTCCCTAATTGCACGATATTTCATGCCAAGGAGAGGTGAAGTTTCCTTTTGGTATGCAAAAGGAATAATATCTACTGCTTTCAGTCACATAAAGATGACTTTAAAAAGAACACCTGTGATGATTTGCAATACCTATCCCTTCTTGAAATATAATTTTTGAGAAGTTCAGCTAGTAGGTATACAGTTTTTATGCATGAACTAGAAAGCTTCATATATATCTCATAAATATGTATGTATATTTCTGCATGATTCTCTCTTGGTGCCCCCCCATCTAGGAATGAGAGCAAGTTCACTGATGAGGGGTATGGGCTATACCAGGTTGATGTTGCTGTCACCTAGCATCTGGGGGGAATGCTGTGAAACTAGAGGAAAGTTGCAAAGTGGTTGCTATTATTCAGTAGTGGCAGTATCATCCAATTCATGACTCCAGTAAATCCTGGCATATGCCACTGATGAGGATGCATTTGAGTATCTTTGGGTGAATGGCCTAGTGGGGGCCTGTCTTTGCCAACCTGCATGTTACTTGAATCTCAAATGATTGTTAAGCAAAATTTTCAAGAAGTTTTAGAATCAGACTGAATGCTACAGTTTAATAAATGCACAATGAGAAAAAGTGTAATTTGTTCTTGAAAAATGTAAATAGATGTAGATATACATGTGAATATATACATGTTTATAAGTCTATTTACTCTTACTATAATTTAGGCATCGTTGGTCCTAATTAGAAACTTGGTTTAAATCACACTTCTTGTGTCACAAAGTGCTTTACTCCCAAGAAGAAATTGTCCTTGATTTGCTCCTATTTACTATAGAAATAGATGCTAGTTCAAGGGCTTCACGGATTTTTCATAGGGATGTTCCTTAGAAATCTTTTCCCTACAATGTAAAATCAGATCCTGTACAAAAGAGAAGAGATATGATTAGCTGTTTTTCTCCTAGTGTGGACAATCCCATAGTCTAATGAATGCCAAGAAGAGAAAATTATTTTCTTCTAGAGGACAGCTGTGGATGGGCATCTGGCTTAGAACTAGAAGAGCAGGTGTTATTTCTGGCACAGCTATGTGATATCTTAGGCCCATCATTTATCTTCTCTGACTCTCTAAACTCTCATGTATAAAATGAAGGTGATAATTTTGCCTTACAGAAAAATTTTAATGACTAAATTTTTAAAATTCTTTATAAACTCTAATGGACTATGCAAATAATTGTTTTCTGCTATTTTTATTACAATTTATCAAGGGTGTGTGAGGTATCAAATATTTAGCAAGTATCTTATTTTCTTTTCGTTTTCATTATCAATTGAGGGTAGCAAACCATCCCAAATTAGTGGCTAAAATCTTAAGACAAAATATTGGACATTAGGAATTTGGAAAGTCTCAGCTGAGAGGTGTGTTTCTGATCCCATGTAGTGTCAGCTGGAGGAGCTGGGACCAGAGGATACACTTCCTATATGGCTTCTTCACTCACAGGTCTGATGTCTTCATGGCCCTTGGCTTCTCTCTCTCCACCAGGCATCACATCATTTAGTGCCTCTCCATGTGGCTTTGACTTCTCACAGCATGGTGATCTCAGGCTAGTCACTCTTATTATGTGCTGGCTGGCTTCCATGAGAGAGGAGCTGTCAAGCCCAGTTAAGAGGTGTGTCCAGAATTGGCACAGCATCATCTCCACTGTATACTACTGGTCAAAGCCATCATAAGGACTGCTCAGGTGCAAAGGGGAGGAAAACCAGATTCTATCTCTTCATAAGGTAGTGGCCAGGTCAGCTGGGTTTTGAATCAGATCCGACCCATGATCTTCTACTGCTTATGTTTCTTTTTTCTGAAATGCATTGAATAAATGAACACTTACAGCTTCTTACATGATATACAAGTACATACACACAAAACATTATATGCAAAGGCAGCTATTACCTGCTATTTTATCATCTAGAAATATTTATTCACTTGAAATTTGCACTTCCTTTTGTTACATTAACAATTGATAGTTGTATAATCACCCTCAGGTTTGAAAGTATATGGAATGTCAAGGTACAACATTTATACTTTATTTTGGCTAGGCTACTCTAAGTCTAAGGAATAATAGAAGTTTGATGCCTAAGGCAGCCTAGTGATGAAAATATTTTAAGACATGGGTACTATGGAGGCAGCTACCTCCTCTGCATAAGACTAGTCATCCTTTTCCTAAGTTTGAATTGTGGAAATACATTTGTGGTACATACGATATATCAATGTGGGTGATATGGCCACTTTATTCCTTAGAATAATTGACTAACCAGAACACCACATTCCTTCATTATGTCAGAAAAGACAGGATTTATTTTTCTACAACAGTTATGAGTTTCCCTATTAGCACTCACAGCTATAATAACATGAGCTCTACAATGAGCTTAGTAACCACAACAAAATCTTACTCTGGCTGTCCTTCAATATTCCTAAGTAGACGTTGAGGGACCATTTGCTGTGTGTGTGTGTGTTTTACCTCATCCTTTTCCATCCATTCTGGGGAAATTCCAGTATCAATTATCCGCTTCTATCCTTTGTCTTGCCTTCATGATGTCTATTTCTCTAGCTTTCTCTTCTCATCTGCTGGCTTTCTTCCTGATAGGATCTGACCGTTCAGCACAGTAAAATACACCTCAGGAGGATCCACATCATTTGAAATTGTCAAGACTTTGAACTCTGTTATGGGGCCCTTTTCCATCTCTCTACATTCCCATTCTCTTCTATGCTGTGAAATTTGATTTATATGAAGGGCATCACAACCTCAAATGCCTGTAAGTGCCTCACAGGAAACATAGATGTATAGGATGAATAAGCAGGCTGGATACAAACAAAACTTCAGGGTTATCTATTTTTCCCCCTATTTGGTTCAGACATGAGTAAATGGAAATATTTTTCTACTATAAAGAAATATTTCAGTGGCCAGCCCTGTGGCGTGGCGGTTAAGTGTGGTGCTCCGCTGCTGGCAGCCCGGGTTCGGATCCCGGGCGCGTACTGATGCACCGCTTGTGAGGCCATGCTGTGGCGGCATCCCACATCAAGTGGAGGAAGATCGGCATGGATGTTAGCCCAGGGCCAGTCTTTTGCAGCAAAAAGAGGAGGATTGGCATGGATGTTAGCTCAGGGCTGATCTTCCTCACAAAATAAATAAATAAATTAATTAATTAATTAATTTCATGGGCCAGCTTGGTGACGTAGGGGTTGGGTTCTTGCGCTCCACTTCAATGGCCCAGGTTTTGCAGATTCAGATCCCGGGTGCGGACCTACACACTGCTTATCAGGCCATGCTGTGGAAGGTGTCCCACATATAAAGTGGAGGAGGATGGGCATGGATGTTACCCCAGGGCCAATCATCTTCAGCAACAAAAGAAGAAGTTTGGCAACAGATGTTAGCTCAGGGCTAATTTCCCTCACCAAAAGAAAAAATAAACTTCAGGGGCTGGCTCAGTGGCACAGTGGTTAAGTTCGCGCACTCTGCTTCGGCAGCCCTGGGTTCATGGGTTCAGATCCCAGACAGGGACCTACACATGGTTCATCAAGCCATGCTGTGGTGTCATCCCACATACAAAGTAGAGGAAAGATTCGCACACATGTTAGCTCAGGGCCAATCTTCCTTACCAAAAAAAAAAAAAATCATCAGTGGCAACTGACGCTCAGACTCATTGTGGAAGAGACAATGGGGAGTGGCGGAGAATATGGCAAATGGAAGGACAAAGCCCTACAGAAGGGGCACAAGCATTACTCAGTTTCAAGTCACCGGAGTCATGTGAGAATACAGAGCTGTTATTATTACTAGATCTCATTTTATGTGAATTCTCCTGATTTTTAAATGTTGTTGACTATTTAAAACCAAAATAAAATTCCACATAGGTCAATAAAACATATCTGTGGGCCAAATTTTGCCCATGGACCACTAATTTATAAATCTATTCTTGACTCTTGACTCTTATCTTCCCCTTGAGCTCTAGATTCATACCCAGCTACTCCTATGACATCTTCATCAAATATCTAAAATTCATCATGCTTAACATGTCCAGATCAGAGCACTTACTATTTTCCTCTCAAATTTTCCTGTCTCAGGAAATGGCACCATTGTCTGCTTAGCAATCTACCTTGATCATCTGTTTTCTATTCTTCCCCATAACCCAATTCATCAACAAGTTATGTCATTTTTAAACTCCAAAATATAGCTAGAACATATCTACTTCTCCCCATCTTCACTTAATCTTTGCTCAGTTTCACTTTTCTGGACTAATGCAAGAGCCTTTAGATTGGTCTCTCTGCTTCTATTCTTTCCCCTTTTTTAATCCATACTCTATCAGCACTGGAGAACTATCAGATGATGACAATAACATTATTCCTCCACTAGAATCTTTCAATGACTTCCCATTGCACTTGGAATAAAAGCCATAATCTTTTCCGTGGTCTACCTCTTTATAACCCTGCCTCCACACTCACTATTCTTGAGCCACATTGGTCTTCCCTGTGTCATTGAAGAAGACAAGCTCTGGTCCATCTCAGGATCATAGTGTTTGCTTTTCTCCTGGTGCTTTGAATAGTTGGCTCCTTCTCAATTTCATGTCTCAACTCAAATGTCTCCTCAAAGAGGCATTTCCTGACCATCTTATCCAAAATAGCCCCCTCCACTCAGTTTTTCTCTATCACATCACTTACTTTATTTTCTTCATTAATACACTACTCTTATTTTGCAGGTGTATGTATTTCTTTACTAGCTATAACATCCCCACTGGAATGTAAACTCTATGAAAGCAGAGATCTCATCTGTCTTGTTTACTGTAGTATCCATAGTATCTAGCCTGGCACATGGTACTTTCAGAATAAATATTTGAGGGAATAATGGTTTGAATACCTATAGAGACACATTTAGCTTGAAGACATCACTATTTTACAAAAAGCCTGAAATTCTTAACATGTCCCGTGTTATCTGGACCTGCCTGCATTAATCACTGCGTCAGCACCAACTTTCCTCACTCACTGAGAACCAGCCACATAATTCCTTGACTTGGCATTGTCACAGACGTTGTTTCTTCTGCCTAGAATGATCTTTCAACTTAACACTCCTTTTAGCTAGCCAACTCTTATTCTGTTCTTCCTTCAAATCTCAACTGAATGTTGCTTTGCAGTGAGATTTTCCTGCCTGTCTCACGTTCCACCACCTGAGACTTGCATAGGTTCCCCCCAAAAATGTGCTTTCATGTACTTTTCATTTGTATCCCTTTTCCAATTGTAATTAACTGATTTTCTTGTTATTATTTGTTTATGGTCTCTAAGGACCAAGTCTGTCTCATTTACTGCAACATTATAGCTTCTTAGCAAATTTCCTGGAGCAGAATTGTGACTAAATAAAAATTCATTGACAAACATTTGTAGATGAGAGGCAAATGAAAATACAGAACTCACTTTTCTGCCATCCCTGTTCTGCCAGAGTACAAATTAATTACCATTAACAGAAATTAATTAACATGTCACCCTAAATTACTAATACAGGCCTTCATTTCCTAACAATGTCCTCCTCTACTATTTTTGGGAAATCTTGAGGGATTCGCATGTGTGTTCATGAGCCGCTCCTGTCAGCCACCATGAAGTCACCTGTTTCCTCTCTTCCTCTCTGACCCACAAGCTGTGGCTTATTAATGTTTGCCACCAGAGGACCTGTGTGAAGGTACTCTGCCACTGTCCTCTAAGCTCTCAGCAAGGTAACCTTCCATTTGCTACCTTTTGGTACCACTGCCAACCTCTGCTACTATATGTGCTACTGCTGCTCTGGAAGAGTTGAGGGCTTTGAAATATTCAGTGTGGACCCATTCCGTTGAGTAAGATCCAGAAAAAGAGAAAAGGCATCTTTCTCTCTCCTGAATTACACCTCATAACGATAATGACATCTTGTATTCCAGCGCTCTGCAGATTTTTTAGAGCAAGTATGTTTGATTATTTATTTCTTTATACTTTTTAAATTCATGGCCACCTCTCTTAGGATTCAGGTACAAATCCAAGAAGCCCTGAGTGAGATACAAATCAATGACTGTTCCGTGCTTTTCTCAGAATCACTTTACCCTTCTGATAACTGAGTTTTGATGTAGTTCAAACACATGTCTCTCTCAGGAGGGTCTTCTTACATTACTCACACACATCGGTACCCGAAGAACATGTCTCATCCATTTCCCAGACTTGGAATACAATCGAAGATCCTCATCCCCCTCCTCCAAATTTTGTTTCAGTAAGAAAACAAACAAACATGGCAGCCAGGCAGATTCAGACCTGTGTTTCCACATCTAATGGAAAATGCTTTGCAATTGTAGGTGAAGAAAAATAATTTTCCCTCTACTCTTCTAGGTTCTTGGCTGAGACTCCTCTGTAATAAAAGACAAATTAACAGGAGAAAAACAAGCATGATTTTAAAAACATGTATCCTTTCTGCATACATGGGAGATACTCAGGAAAACTGAATAACTCTCTGAAAGAGCCCAAGCCACTACCTTAAATAACATCTCCAGCTAAAGACAAAAGAAGATGTTGGGGGTGGAGGGAGTCAGTTATGGGAGATTGTCAGGAAAAGTACAGTAAACAAGAGTAAGGTGGGATTTCCCTTATAAATGTAAATGCCTCTTACAAAAGGGTAACTTCTACTCAGTTTTCATATGTCTGACGTTTCTTAAAAATAATCAGCCTAGATTAATCCCTATGCCAAAGAGTATATTTTAAGGTGACAAATTCTGCTCCCCTTCACAATTCTAACATGATGAACCGCCCCGTATTTTATATATTGTGATGCTATACAAAGGCAAAGTGATTAATATGGTTTCAGCATCACAGAGCCTGTAATGGGCCTAGGTTTTAAATACAGTTATAGAAAATCCATCATAATAGTCAGGGATTCCAGCCAAAGCCAACTTCTTTCTCCCTTCTCCCGTATTATCACTGATGATTGAAAAAAATCTCATATGCTTACAAAAGGGAAAAACACTGATGTGAGACCAAACACTAGGAATGGTGTGGAGTTTGCTCTTTTGCAGGGAATGTTTCTTTCAATATGTACAGTGACTAAACTTTTCCATAGAAAAAATTTTCCACTCAGATAAATCTGCCATACTTTATGACCAAATGCAAAACAGGGCGATAGACACTGGGCAGCCTGGAGGCGGCCTGACCTGCCTTTTACTGCCTTCCAGAGCCAATTTGAGCTCTGAGCAGTGAAATGCGTCAGTGCTTGAGAAATACAGAAACACCAGGTGAGGATTCAGAAGAGGTCTGTTAAAATGCGAGAGTTGGAATAAAACAGAAATCTTACTCGTAGAAAATTTGTAGAGACAGAACAACCTAGGAGAGCAAATGTTTAAATCAAGTAGAATAAAAATAATTAAGAGAAACAAAAATAGACTGAAGACTTTGCTGTGTCTTAGGCCCTGCTTATAAAAAAAGATCAAAGGGAAAGATGAATATGATTAGAAACAAAAAGCAGTACTGTGAGCAATTGATTTTAGCGTAGATCTCATATATATTACTTCTGAAATATATAAATATATTGCATGATTTATGAATGAGTCCACATTGCAATTGAAAGTGCATGCTTTGTAATGTCTTTGCTGATTTTTACCACATGCAAGGTTATGGAAGCTAATACTTTATGTCAGCGATGAGGGGCTATAAGAAAGCATTATTCACAGTAGGTACTGATGTCATCAGATGTGCTTAGCCTCTCGGATTCTTGCTGTAATTAAATCAAGCTCCCACCAGGGGGAGCAAGGGAACAAATCTCATAGCCCTGTCCAGGCACATTTCCAACTGAAGGTACATTAGATTCCAGAGGGAACTGCTCAGTACTTTTTTTTCTTTTCCTGGTGAATCATTTGCAGACTGCATTTTACTGTGGGAAGTTTCTTTCAGATTTATTTGCTCTGGTTTTCCAGCTGCTTTTTTTTAGTTATAAATCCATGCTATGGTTGAGCAGCAAAGTATTCCAGCAAACTCCAGCATGGAAATATTTTCCTACAGGATTTCTAAAACCTTTCATAGTCAGTTACAACAGAGCCTTCCCCAGTGCCTTGCCAAAGGTAACACTCTGGTAACTGAGCCCAGGGACTGGGAGAGGGGATAAAATTAGATGGGGAGGGGACACACAGCTTAGAAAGCTCTGGGAACAGCTTAATGACTCAGAATAATAAATTGGGGAAGCAGGCAGGTCAGCACAATAGATGCAATTAGCAAATGCAATTATCATCAGCATATAAATCCCTCCCCCTTGACTTTCTCCTTTGTATTGCCAAGGCAACCCAGACAGCATCCTCCTTTCCCATCTCTTCCCTCCCCACAACCCCAGGATCCCTCCCCTTCTCACTGCCTTTGCCCTTGGAGTTGATTTTAAACAGGTTGCACCTGGATTAACATGTGTCTAGAGTAGAGAAGAGAAAACCGGGTGGGGAAAGTGAGGACCTAGGCTTTCCAGTTGGGATTTTTTGTTGGTTCACACTCTTTTCAGAATATAACCTGTGCCATTTTGGGAATATTTTATTCCTATTTGTGACCATCACTGGCAGGAAAAATGCCCTTCTTTTCACCTCAACATGGAAGTTTGCAGATGGAGAGATGTGCACCCAGGCACTTCACTGTATGCTCTAAGTACCTTTTACAGATTTAACTGTCGTTAGTGCTAGTTTGTTCTAAGATGAGCAATGTTTCAAGTTCATTTTCATAGTCACTGGTAGCCTGAAATTGTGAAGAGCAAAGTAACAATTCAGGAAAAGAAATGGGGATGACTGGAAAAAAATGTTATATATATATATATATATATATATATATATATATATATATATATATATGAACAGTAGTAACATCTGAGTGAGAGGTGGTATTGAAGGAAGATGATGAGTACTTTAATTTTCTACTTAAACAATTTTGCTTTTTATTATATTAAGCAAATATATAAAACTTTTAAAAATGCAAAATGAACCCAAAAATTAAAATTCATTTAAGAATAGACATTCTGATCAGTTGGAAAAGAACACCATATAAAATCTAAATGAAGCAAATAACTCCAATAATAGCAAAACCTTTACTGAATGCTGTCTGTGTGCCTGGCAGTATTCTAAGCACTCATTTGATTCTCACAACAATCCTAGGATGTAAGTATTTTTATCTCATTTTTTTTCAGATGACTGAATTGAGGAATAGAGACAACTTGTCCAAGATTACTTAGCCCCATAAACAGGCATGCTATACCGCTTTTAATTTTCAAAATTACCTATGATTTGTTTTGACATTGTATTTGTTGATTATTCCTTTAAGAGAGAAAGAACAAAGAAAAGGTAGGCAACTTGATAACATTAAATATAATTAACCGTCATGTCAACTGGGCTTTGGTCTAGTAAATAATCTTATGGATTTTGGAGTCAGCTAGAAGAAGTACGTGCATACCTAGGCTTCACCATTTAACAGCCCTGCAGGCTAGCATCGCAGCCTCAGTATCCACGTGTGTAAAATGGATCTAATAATAGCTACCTCTCCTTCAACCTGCCCACTTTCCTTTAGGTTCTCATCCCACCTACACAGAACCCCCCTACCACCACCCCTACCCCAGATTTTGGATACTTTGTTCCTTCTTGATAGAGAAGAAAGGACTTGATAAACTCATTCAGATAACATTTTAGTTGTGCAATGCTTTTCCTAGGGGTATTGGCACTTTAAAAAAAGACCCAACTAGAAATAACAATGCTTAAGCCAAAGGCATGGTTTAGTCATGAAATATTGTGGGGATATTCAGTTCCTCTGCCCAGCTACACCCTGATTTGCACTCTCTTAATCATTTGCATTTTCTACTTAAGCCTTAACTGTGGCCTTCTCCACATTAGTCATATAGGTAGCACATACAGAGATACGGAAATGGCGAGAGACTGCAGCACACTCCACATACCTGCATGGTCTCCGCACAAGTACACTAAGTCTAGGCTAACATGGGTGATACTGCCCCAAAGCAGGCCTCTCAAGTTTTCAACTGGTTTTCCCTCCAGAGTCTGTTTTATGGGAAAAAAATAAAAGACTGCCCATTTAATTTTTTTCCAGCTTTACTGAGATATAATTGACATAATAACATTGTGTATATTTAAGATATACAACATGTTGAATTGATACACTGATATATTACATAATGGTTACCACCACAGAATTAGCTAACACCTGCATTATGTCACCTAATTGCCATTTCTTTTTTATAGTGAGAACATTTAAGACCTACTCTCTTAGCAATGGTCAAGTATATAATATATTATTACTAACTATAATCACCGTGTTGTACATTAGATCTCCAGAATTTATTCATCTTATAACTGGAAGTTTGTGCTATTTGACCAACATCTTCCCTTTTCTCCCACCGCCCAGTAGAGTGGTAACGACCATTCTACTCTCTATTTCCGAGTTCAGCTTTTTTAGGTTCCACATATAAGTGATATCATACAGTATTTATCTTTCTCTGTCTGACTTACTTCACTTAGCATAATGCCCTCAAGGTCCATCCAGGTTCTCACAAACAGCAGGATATCCTTCTTTCTCATGGCAGAATAATTTTCCATTGTATATATATATACCACATCATCTGTATCCATTCATTTGTTGACAGACACTTAGGACATTTCTGTATGTTGGTTATTATGAATAATTCTGCAGTGAACTTGGGAGTGCAGATATCTCTTTGAGATTCTATTTTCATTTCCTTTGGATATATACCCAGCAGTGAGATTGCTGGATCATATGGTAGTTCTATTTTTAATTTTTTGAGAACCTCCATACTGTTTTCCATAGTGACTGCACCAATTTACTTTCCCACTCACAGTGCGCAAGGGTTCTCTTTTCTCTACATCCTCTCCAACACTTGTTACTTTTTGTCTTTTTGATATTAGCATCCTAACAGGTGTCAGGTGATATCGCATTGTGGTTTTCATTTGCATTTCCCTGATGATTAGTGAAGTTGAGCATCTTTTCATGTACCTGTTGGCCATTTGTATGTCTTCTTTGGTCAAATGTCTATTCAGTTCCTCTGCCCCTCTGCGCAGTTTTTAATCAAACTGTTTTTTGGTGGTTGCTTTTTTTTTTACTATTAACTTGTATGAGTTCTTTATATATTTTGGATATTAACCCCTTATCAGATATTTGATTTACAAATATTTTCTCCCATTCCGTAGGTTGCCTTTTGTCCATTTAATTTTAGGTAATGTCCTTGAATTTAATGTTTAAATGGTTTGTCTCACAGAAGAACCTACTGCCCTCACTGCAGACTCTCGACTTGAGAGCTGAACAACTATTAGTTCAGAACAGACCCATATCAATTCACTGGCTTGAATACCTGTTTTCAGCCTCCAAGGATCTGAAACTTTCCTTCAGGCTACAACTTGTTAACACTAGGAAGAAAAATACTTGGTGGTGCTTCTTGGGTAGATAGTGAATTTGGTTATATGTCCCAGCTGCTCTGTTGGCGCTATAGGGTTTGTCAACTCCCTGAGAACACTCAGATTCAGGGAGTGCAAAGTTTGAATTTGGCAGAGCGCCTCCCCCTCCCCATGCGCAAGCGCGAGGACGCGCAGGCGCGCGCGCGCGCACACACACACACACACACACACACACTTGGGTCTCTCCCTCTTTGGCTTGAATTTTCAGGTAACATTAACATGCCTGAGGGGAGAATATCCCTGCTATTAGGAAACAAGCGAAATAGGGTGGGGTTTGGGGACCCTAGAGAGTTTCCTGTCCATGAGAATGATTTTGGCTTCACCTAAAAGAAAATTCCAACTTAAAAGGTCTCAAACAATTAACAAAATTTATTATTGCGCCTTTGAGGAGCCTGAAGATAAGCCAATCCCAGGATGGGCTGAATCAGAGCACCATCAATGTAATCAAGGACAGTTGCTCACTGTCATCACTGCCACTCCCTTCTGCCATCCTCATAATATTGGCTTAGATCCTTGGCTTTGTCTCTTTAAGAATGCAATATGATCCTGTACTTCTAAGAATCACATCTTCAAATTACAGCACCCAGTGTCCCAAAGCAGAGGCAGGGAGTGGTGTCTGGGGAAGAGCATGCAACATCCTGGCATACTTTTTGAAGAGCCCGGGAATCTTCCCAGCAGCTGCCTCTGCTGACTTGCCTCCCACCTTCCATCAACCAACGTCACGTTCCTGTTTCTGAATCAGTCACCGGCAAGAATACCAGTACCTTGATTGAAATGGATCCACTGCTGGCTTATCGTGAGACAATAGCCATCAAAAAGATTCCATTAGGGGCCAGCCCCGTGGCTTAGCGGTTAAGTGCGTGCGCTCCGGTACTGGCAGCCCGGGTTCGGCTCCCGGGCGTGCACTGACGCACTGCTTCTCCGGCCATGTTGAGACCACGTCCCACATACAGCAACTAGAAGGATGTGCAGCTATGACATAACAACTATCTACTGGGGCTTTGGGGAAAAAAAAAAAAAGGAGGAGGATTAGCAATAGATGTTAGCTCAGAGCCGGTCTTCCTCAGCAAAAAGAGGAGGATTGGCATGGATGATAGCTCAGGGCTGATCTTCTCCACAAAAAAAAAAAAAAAAAAAAAGGATTCCATTAGCAGGGAAGAAATAAGGGAACAGCAGCCAATGTCTGGGCAGCGGCCAGTGAGCAAATTCAAGAGACAATCTAGAAGTTAATTATAAACTGTCTTCTTCCTGTATCTCCTGTCTGTTACCCCTAGACCTTGAATGATGTCTTGACAATCTGGCTTAATTTTGCTGTGGGCCTTATAGGCAAGGCCTGTGGTCACACCTGAGCCAGGTGGTAAGGGGGGAGAACAGCGATGTCGTGGCAGACATACTTTCCCACAACGGAAAGAAGAACCCGGCACCAGGAGCTAGGGCTGTGAGATACATCTGCCCTTCCCCAAGCGAGTATTTTCTCCTCCATTGTTCCCCTAAGAGGATTCATTATTTCACTCAACAAATACAATTTTGTGTGTGTGTGTGAGGAAGATTAGCCCTGAGCTAACATCTGCTAATCCTCCTCTTTTTGCTGAGGAAGCCTGGCCCTGGGCTAACATCCGTGCCCATCTTCCTCCACTTTATATGGGACGCTGCCACAGCATGGCTTGACAAGCTGTGCGTCGGTGCGCGCCCGGGATCTGAACCCGCAAACTGGGGGCCGCCGCAGCGGAGCGCGCGCACTTAACCGCTTGTGCCACCAGGCTGGCCCAACAAATACAAATTTTAAGTGAGCCTCAGCGTGTAGTCAGGTATTGTTCTAGGTACTGAAGATACATCAGTGAACAAATCTGACAAAAATTCATGCCCACGGTGCTTACATCTTAGTTGAGTTGGCGGGAAAAGAAACACTAAAAATCAAAATAAATAAGTAAATCATTTAGTACAGAAAGGGTCATAGCCCTCAAAAAAAGTAAAGGAAGGGGGGCCGACCCTGTGGCGTAGCGGTTGTGTGTGCGCGCTCCGCTGCGGCAGCCCCGGGTTCGCCAGTTCGGATTTCGGGTGTGCACCGAGGCACCGCTTGTCAGCCCATGCTGTGGCGGTGTCCCATATAAAGTGGAGGAAGATGGGCATGGATGTCAGCTCAGGGCTGATCTTCCTCACAGAATAAAATAAAATAAAATAAAGCAAGGAAGAGAGCAAGGAGGGCTAGGAATTAGAACCTTCAACAGGTGGTCAGGAATAACCTCTATGAGAAGTTACATTTGAGAAAAGACTTGAAAAAGTTGAGGGAGTGAGTCACGCAAATGTATTTGCAGGAAGAGCATTCCAGAGAGAAGGAACAGATGCACAGACCCTGCAGTGTGATGGTGTGATGATGCTGGCATATCCCAGTGACAGAAGGGACACCAGTGAGGCCAGAGTGGGGTGAGTGTGCAGGCAAGGGTAAGAGACGAAGTCGGACCGGAAACTGGGGGTGGGAACTCGGAGGTCAGAGTAGGCACTCTGGTTTAGATTCAGAGAGAGATGAGGAATCGATGGAAAGTTTTCAGCACGGTAGAAGCCTTTTTTGACTTATCTTGTCTTGGAGAATAAACATAGGGAGGAAGAATTAAAAGCGGGGAGACCAGCTAGAGGAGGGCTACTGCAATAAACAGGTGAAGGGTGACTACAGTTTAGATCAAGATGGTGGAAAAGAGAGTGAAAGAGGATGGACATTTATAAGTAGCAACGGAACCAGGGACAGGGCAAATGTGGCACTTGAAGGAAAGAGGAATCAGAGATAAGTGCAGAGTGTGGAGTGTTCTTTTATTAAGAGAGAAAACAAGGTTTCACGCTTCCTTGGTTATGATTAGACAGCACTTAGCAGCACAATGCTACCTGTAAAGCGTCAAAAATGAGTTAAATATAGAGAAAAAGTATTCCGTCATTTTTAAGAGCCATGTTTCTGCAGTGATTGAGTCTTCTCTTGCAAAATGGGGCCATGTTCTGCCCTTTAATCCTGGCTCTGTTAGTATCCAACTTCGTTACCTTGGGCAAGTCATATCATCTTTGTGGATCTCATTCTGTTTCCTTTGTAAAAGTAAAGTGGCTTTACCAGATTATCTGAGGTCCCATTTAGATTCAATATTCTGTAATTCTTTGTGTCTATTATCTGATGAGACAAACAGCTCGCTCTTCATACGTAATTGAGAATAATTGTAAAAATGTCATACAAAAGATTGTCAAATGGCTTTCTGTCAAAATGAGTTTGGGAACCATTTTATTTCAGAAACAAAAGCAGGATTATTTTAAAGCATTAACAGTCCACAAATTGTAGATATTTCTAAAGGTCTAACTATTGAGCCACAGAAATAAGTGTTTACAAATAAGATAATATCAATAATGTATTTTTGTATGTTTGAATGAATTACGATTTTTGCTTCCCCTAAAGAAAGATTCTCCTGTTGGTCTTTTTAGCCTAATTGTAAACTACCAAGAAGAAATGTCATTTAAAATCAAAGGCCTTAGTTTTTTCTCAGTATGTCTGAATAAGAGTTAAGGAAAATGTCATACCAAATAAGTAGATCACTGGCAGATTGCCCAATTTGAATCATCTATTTACTTAGTTCTATAATATTCATTTTTTAAAAAATCAATCAAAGATTTAAATTTTCTGAGCACAAAGGATGTATTCTATGGTCAAAGTCAGCCTTCAATGAGAAATATCTAAATAGTAGACTTTTTATCCTCTTGCTCAAAGGATTTAATTACTTATTTGCCAAGGAACTATTTTTTATAAATTATTCATATAGGTTGGCTGTTTAAATGATATTAATTCTTTTATTCACTCAGTATACACATAATGGGCCTACCAAGTGCTGGGCACTATTTCACGTGTCAGGGATAGAACTACAGACAAATTCCCTAGGCCCATGTAACTTTGCTTATAGTCTATTTCATGTTCACCTTCTATGTGTCAAATAGACTATCTTAGAAGAAACTAGGGTAAGATATTGTCTACGGGTGTTTAGAAACGTAATTCTTAAACAAATATTGCTGTCTCATATATTTAAATCCAGTTGTTAAGTACAACTTGTCATTTTTCATTCTTTAACTGTTAGTAGTCTTGCCTGGCATTGCCAAGCAAGCTGTAATTTCTAATAATTTTTCATACACAAAAGATTTTCAACTAGACCAATGGACCTTACTTGTGCCTTTCAATAAACAGAGGCACCATAGTTTGGAGTAAAGAAATTGGATTGGGAATCAAAGCTTAATGACTCTGGCCCTGTCATGTACTATGGACTCAAGCAAGTTGTTTAACTTGTCTGAGCTGAGGCCTCATAAGTAAAATGGAGCCTATGAATGGGTGCCTCTCGAGGTTTTCTTAAGGCTCTAGTGAAATGGTGTATCCTATTATTCTAAACTCTAAAAGGGTATCCTATCATGCTCAAGTCTAAAACACTAATTCTTAGTTTTAAAAATAGCAACCAAGTTTGTCATAGACCTATAACATAATACATAAACACTAAAGAGAATAAAAAGATAAATTGCTTTTAATTAACTTGAAAATTTTAATTATCGCATCATTTCATTCATCAAATATATCAGGTGAGAGAAGTCCTAAAAATTTATTAATTCATTTCTTTTTTTTTTTTTAACTTGGTACTGGCAAATCAAAATAACACACTCAAAACAGAGCATGACAGAAAAGAAAATGTGTTTACCTCTGTTTATCTAAAAAAAGGATGAGTAAGGATAATTCCTTTTAAAATGAGAATTTTATGTGTCCCAAATAGCACAAATGACTTAAGAACACATTTTTCTCATTTCTAGCATTATATCACCCTTCAGAGATGTACTAAAGGTGATGTACCAGTGTTCCACAGGTGCTATTGATTAACTCATCAGGATTTGTTAGGCTCAATGAGATAATAAAATAAGGTACCCACTGAGAGATTTTAGAGTCTCGATAGAGAATGGAAAATGAACAGCACTAACCAAAAGTCTATTCCCACAGATAAATTAAAATGGTCTTTTAACCTTCCACAATCAATTTAAAGACTCCAATGGGCAGCATATAACTAATGGCAATGCCCAGCATTGAATGAAGCATAGGTGATATGCTAAGTGCATATCACTCATCTCAGGCAGAACAAGCCTTCATTTTTAGCCAGTTAGCCTCATATTTTACACTCTATGTCCCTAAGAACATCCTAGTTCTAGTGCCTTGCTAAGGAAAATGTTGTATTTAAAAATACATACTTTAATTATTTGCAGGGAAGCATTTTATCTTTGCTTCTTTAGCATTCCTCGTAAATGGTAGAAGACTTCAAGATGATATCACAGAAACTGAAGCCTAAAAGAAAAAAAAAATCTAAATATGGAATGGAGCACATTACTAAGTAGCATTTCTTATTACAAAAGCATTTTGCTACCTAGTCATGTGATCCACATTAGAAAATGATTTACTAAGTTCCCATGTTTGCTTGATGAAGTACTGGACGTAGCCTTGATGGATCTGGGAACTGCAGCAGGAAATAGACTAACATAGATCGACATTTAAGTGACATTCAGAAACTGAATGAAGGAAAAACAAAAACAGATACAAATATCATAAATGGTTGTTTTATTTTATGTTATATCACCATGTAAATAAATTCATCCAGTGGTAACAGTCTCATATGTAAACCAAATGCATTTGGGGACAGTTTCAACTCATAAATCAGTATATGATGTATGTCTCACATAAACACCTTTAAAGCTGTTGCTTTCTTCCATGCAAAAGCAATTGAATATTCAATGGAAATAATTCAATAGCTTTGCTGCACTTGGTGCACCACTTGTCTCAGGCAGCTTCCCACCAATTTTAAGTAAGAAAAAGAGCAAAATTAGAGCTGAACTGTTATGCCATTGACAAAATAATAAGTAGGAACCAAGAAAAAATACGGTGAAAGAACAAAAGCATGAGCAACTCAGTACTGAAGACATTCATCTCCACCACACATAAACCTAGTTTAGTACTTCAAAGAGTAAATACAGGCAAGAGAAGTGAAATGAAAGCAGTTGTCAAACCCTAGCACAATGATCTGCATGCACGTAAGGGGAGGTGGTAATTACCTTAAGAAAAGCTTAATACTGGATTTAATTAATAATGTCGACTTTTTAAAACTTCTTTCCTAAATAAATGTTAAATTAATATTTACTTGGTTTATTTCCTCACAGGTCAAATAGAAGATAATCAGATAATATGTCCTAATGCACAGAAGTAGATAAAGTTGTAAATTCACTATAGTGGATGCTGATGTACGCTATGTAGATCCCCCATTAAGACCAATGCGATAGTTCCCCCAGCACCTGGGGGTGTTGCCTGGCTCACAGCCAAGACCCTTCCCAATACTATTTCTTTCTGCATCTCCACTGACTGATGAGGAATAAAAGGGTGCAAAGGCTGAGCCCCTTTGCCTCAACTTGGGAAATCTCTGAAGTGGAACACCAACTCCAGAGCTCCTCAAGGAATCAGCGAAGTCTTCTGTGTAAACCCTATTGCAATTCGCCTTCTCCCTCTGCCCAACCCTGCTGCCTTAACTTTGTCACAGGTGTTGTTCTGAAGAGCTCTACCCTCTAAACCAAATGTCAGAGTCTTAGAGTCTGCCTCCTAGGGAACCTGACCTTGGCACTGGTCTCCTCCCTAATTAATTATATTTTGAAATTGCATGCACTATAACAGCAAATTGGAAGCACTCTGCATTTTATCATTACTTTACCATCGTTTTATTAAAATACTTTTCTTATTTGTCTCAAAAATTCTTATAATGCTTCCTCTGTTTCCTCTCCCTTATTCTTGATCAAATTCTGATCACATCAAAGTACAGGACACTGACTTTTCCTTTTCTAGATGCTTGATTTAATAAGGACAGAAAAATTTGAAAGGTCATTGAATCCAGTTTTAGTTATAGTTTTCAAAAGCCAATAGACTGTGAACATTCTATTCAGTCCTCCAAATTAGCATTAGTCATCCCTATTGAAGATATCCCTGTCTGACAGTTCATTCAGATTTATATTCCCAGACATGGGCTACTATGAAAAGTAAGTTTAAAAGAAATAAACCAGGAGTTATGTCAGGAACACCACCAAATTTCTATTAAGCAGAATGTGTATTTAAAAAAAAAAAACAACTTATATATACTAATAAAATAATTACCCATTATTTACTAATGTTTGCTCTCTACTATATACCACACTAGTTACTTTTCATATCTTGTCCCTAAACCCCACAATATTCTACAAGATAAATATTATCAGTATTACACAAGGAAAGAGAAATGAGCTTCACGATTATTAAGTATCTAGGCCAAGACTACATGTTGAGTTAGTGGTAGTTTTAAAGCCCATTCCTTGAGGAGTAACAGGGGAACACCTGTATTCATACAATGCTAAGTTTATTTAGCTTGGTGTAGCAAGGAAGAACACTCCACAGGCAAGCCTGAGGAGGTTCTCAATCTGAAAAAGTTATAATGGGCTTTTATAGGGTATTGGAGCTTGGTTTGAGTGGTTTTAAGATGGGGAGTTGCGCAAAACAGAGTATCAGTTAAGATTGGTAGGTTAAGAGATGCAGAGGATATATGCTGGTTGGTTGTGGGCTGTTAGTAGAGATATTTTCACCAAGGGGAAATGTTTCTTGTCGTTTTCCTTGGTCCCTAAGTCTATTATTGAGATTTATGAGTTAGTACCCTTAAGAGGGCCCATCAAGAAGTTTCTCAATTGATTTAATCCCCATTGATGATCTGAAAAGCCTCCAAGTATATGGACACGAGCCATTTTACCTATTCAACTCTATTATGCTACCTTCACCCTGGACAAAAATTCTAGAACATGGATGGACTAAAATATTTTCTTTTACATTTAAAACTTCATCTAGAATAATTTACAAGGTCTGTTGATATGAGCCTCACTATCAGCTTTCTCTTTACTCAGATAAGAATATACTATTTTTTTCCATTTTTTTCTTCTTCAGGATTGGATATTATTGATCACAGATCTACTGACTAGCATTAAAAAATAAAAAAGTGAATTTGGGAGTAGAGAGCAGAAAATGCTATAGTACTGTGGAAGGACTTGAAAACAAAGATGAAGAATTGATACTTCATATCATATATAATTAAGAATCATTGAAAGATTTTAATATGGAAAATGAAATCATGAAAATATTAGTGGAATGAATTTGGGAAACTATGCAAAAGACAATGAAGACCTCAAATCAGTAAATGGGGGTAAGACAAAGATATTGCAATAGATTTTTAAAATGGCAGATGTTACAGAGTTCTGATATTAATTTTATTTGAGCAGCAGTTGAAAATGTTTCTAATGTCTTGAATCTAACTGATTGAGCAGTTAGCTCTTTCCTAAAGAGGGAAATCAAGTTGATCTGCTTTAGACCAGCTGATTTTGAAGTATGTGTACACTGACAGAGGTGCCCTTCTCAGTTTCTCCTAGACCTTGCAAAGCAGAACATGAGTGATTTTGCATGCTCATTATAACATTACATAGTTCTGATTCACTGTGCAAATGTGAGACATTCGTCTCCACGATTCATCACTGGAGCCACGGCAGAAAGATGGCCCTGATAATATAAAGACATTGCATCCAGTTCTAGAGTTGGATCTGTTGACCTGGCTTGACAATGACTATTTTCAAACATACAAGGTAATGATGCTAAAGTTTCAAGGTGATTTATTTAGGAGTTTTTCTGGTTACCTATTGCTGCTTAGCAAACGCCCCTACAAGCTAGTGGCTAAAACAACAACTACTTTAATATATCTTGTGATTTTGGGGTCAGACATTCATGCAGGCCTCAGCTGGGCAATTCTTCTGCTCCATGTAGAAATTATCAGGATCACTAGGTGGTATTCAGCTGGGGGCTGAGTTGAACTGGAGGGTCTGGGACTGCTTCACTCACATGTCTTGTGTCTTGGTGGGGATTGCTGGAAGACTGGGCTCGGCTAGGTTTCTCTTCTTTTCTTTTTTCATGTAGTCTCAGGGCCTCACCATATGGTCTCTCTAGCAAGGTAGTTGGACTACTTTTGTGGAAGCTCAGGGCTGCAGAGACCAAAGTGGAAGCCACCCATACTCTTAAAAACTAAGCCTAAAACTGGAATAGTTTCACTTGTGCCAAACTCTATTGGTCAAAGTTGTAATAGGCCAGCCCAAATTAAAGGGGAGGGCCAAGAGACCACAACTCTTGATGAGAAGAGTGCCAAAGCATTTGTGGTCATATTTAATTTGCCATAGAAGAGTGAGAAGTTAGGTGATGTCTCCACCCACTGCTCCTCACAACCTGGCAGAACTTCATCCTGCACAAGCAAAATCCGCTCACTACCTTCTGAACACATCAACCCTAAAGGAACTAGTGATACTTGAAAGGCTATACTCACTGAGCATCACTCATCCTGATGCCCTCTGGTATCTTTTACTGAAAATATATTTTTTGACCTTATCATGGAAAAATGTAGCTTGTAAACAATTTGGAATGCTCATATTCACCAATTCTCAAAACAACCAAGTTGAGTTATAACGTAGACAGTGGAAACAAGTGGAAATTTCTGGGCTAGTGATATATATTTAAATAGTACATGAATTCTGCTTTTAATTTTTATAGATCAGATAACCAATATATATTTTAGGAAAACTATTTAAATTTTGTTTAGATCACATACACCAACCTCAATTTTGAAAATAAATTAGATTCTTGAATGAGATTTTTTTTTAAAAAGCAGTATTATTTTCTGTTGAATATTATTTACTAAAAGATATTTCCAAATCTAGAACCTCATTATTGACCAATGTGCATATTTAAACAAAATAGTATATATAAGGTGACTAATTGAACTAATAAGTAAATACCATGGGTTGTTATTTTCAATCAACAATTGATTAACAAGGACATCAATTTAAATGCCCAACATCTTGAAAACCGTAAATTAAGAGTTGCTGATTTGTAAACATGTCACCAACTTAAATTGTCAATTATAACCTGTATAATTGGAATTGAATTGCAGCTAGAATATTTTTTTTATTTAAAGACCATGACATGCTTTCACTTTAATAAACCTATGTTTTTATGAATTATCTATATTAATTGGATTAAAATTAATATATATGTAGATTAAAATATTCGGTCTACCTAGAATTGAAATACTTTCCTATTTTCATAATTATTATAGATCTACATACATGTTTGTAATACTGTATGCTTCCTACCCTATCTGTGGTAAAATACTCTCTCTCCTTTATACACCCCATAGTTGCTCAATTTTCAGAAAAAGATTATGAGAGAAACATTTTCAACAACTTTTTCAAGTATAGATATTTGTAGGAGAGCTCTAAAATAAATTCTGTATACAGATTATCTTCTCACATTTTATTTATGAGTTGGAGTCTTTTTCAATTCATTTATCCTCTGGCATAGATGTTGTTAAAAAAAAAGTATAAGTTTCTGATAAATAGTCACACAAGTTCACTATTGAGTTTTACTACAATCTTTGGGTAAATGTACACAACAATTTATTTGTATGTCTTTTACCAGTTAGATGTGAAACAACTGTGTATCTACCACTATTTCTTAAAAGAAATATATAGAATTTTAATGTTAGTATTTAGTGAGATTTATATAGCCCCTTAATTCACTTGATAAACATTAATGGAGCTCCTATTCCTGTCAGACTCTTCTCAGCATATAATGATGAATAAGAGCAACTTAACCCCCATCGTCCTGAGAGTGAGCAGACAATAAAATAGTAAATAAAATAATAAATATAATATGAGATAGTAATTAGTGTGATAAAAATTTAACTCAGGGAAAAAGAGAGAGAATGATAGGTAGAGTGGGCAGTAACACTCTTTTAGATCATATGGTCAATCAAGTCCTTTCTATGGAGGGGACATTTGACACGTGCTAAATGAACAGAGGGAGTAGACCATGCGTGATCCTGCCCTCCCCCATCATTCTGTCTCTTCTTCCCTGACTAAATTGTTTTATGGCACTAATTAATACTATATATAACTATTTTATTGTCTGCTCCCTTGAACAGAATGTGTACTTAAGGACTTAAAGACAGCAGAGGTTAAGTCTTGTTCATCATTATCTCCCTAGAGGAAGTGTTATAAATATATCTAGTTTTACAGATGAGGCAGCAAAAGTCCTTTAGTGATCCAGTGTCTTAACCAAAATCATACAACCTAGTAAATAGGATGAGGAGGTAGAAGGAATAAAATGAATATATGCTGAGTGTTAATGTGTGCCTCACATCATGGTAAGTACTTTATGTATATTATCTAATTTAATTCTTAAAAAAACTATAGTAATCTGAGTGCCCCCAAAATATCCACATCTTAATCCCCAAAACTTCTAAATGACACCTGATTACAAAAATACACTTTGCAGACGTGATTTAGCTTAAGGATCTTGAGATGAGGATCTATCATGGATTGTTCAGGTGGGTCCGTGTAATCACAGAGGTTCTTACAATAGGAGGCAGGAGATCAGAGAGGAAACAGATATTGGAAACAAGAGGTTGAAGTGATGTGAGGAAGAGGTATGAGCCAATGAATGCAGGTGGCCTCTAGAAGCTAGAAAAGGCAAAGAAATGGATAATCCCTTAGAACCTCTAGAAGGAACTGGCCCTGTCGACACCTTGACTTTAGCCCAGTGTAACTGATTTGAGACTTCTGGCCTCCAGAAGTGTAAGAGAATAAATTTGTGTTGTTTTAAGCCATGAAGTTGGTGGTAATTTGTTATAGTACCAATAGGACATTAATACAGCAGCCCAGCTGAAGAACTCAAGTAAAAGTTAGGTAATTTGTTCAATATCACAACACCTCTGTAACAGAGTGTTAAATGTTCTTTTCCTATACTCTCACCCAGTGCTTCAAAGCTTATAATCATTGGCAGAAATTGCTCCTGTATTTTAAATAGAGTGCCAAGTAGTTACAAATAACTCTTACATTACTTATAAAAGATGGCAGGGCAAGTTTTTTTTGTGTGTTTGATGGGGAAATATTTATTCATTACAGGTTTTCACAATCAGCATCAAATACACTTCTTCCATATCAGAGACCACCTGCTCTGGTGGTCCAGCAGCCCTTTATTAATAGACATCCAACAGTATTCTTCAATCCAGAAACACTCTGCTTCCGTCTCTGCAAAATGGACCTACCACTGCCAATAAGATAATCCCGCAGTGATAGTGCAGCAATAACAGTATGCTTACTGGGGTATAAAATCATTCCAAAGCCTAGTGCCTTAGTCTTGGAATGACTGAATATCAATATTAATTTGATGAAATGGCTGGAAATACCATGCTGATAACTGTTAAGGGGCAGCTTAGCTGTTATCACAGTGAAGATGTCCCTTCCCACAGAAGATGACCCACCAGTGCTATCACTCTCACAGGTCTTAGGTCCTGAGCAAGTGAGGCTTATGTGTGGCCATGTGAGGAACAGCAGAGTGAGCCTAGCCAGGGCACGAGGAAGCTTACTGCCCAGAGCTGACTTGTGCTCCTCCTCTCTGCCACAGCCTAGTTCGCACCCTCCATCCCAACAGTTTGTTGTCCAACACTCTCTGTTTGGGAGCCCAGTTCCCAAGAGAAAAGACCCTCCCTGCCAAGGGGAGGCCAGCAAGCAGATTCACAGTGCCCATTCCTCCCTTCCAGTGAGGCCAGTGACTATGGTCCATGTGGCTTATATTTGTGTGTCATCCTCAAATCGAATTCCTTGTCTAAGATGGACTTAGCTCTCCTCTGAGCCTTTCTTGTTGCTTTGATAAAATAAGAGGGGCTGCACTGAATGCTTCTTCCTAGTCACTTAATACAGGTCACACTCACACTCATTCAGCTTAGATAAGGTCTAGAGGAGTTTATGGAACTAGGGAATTCATCTGGGTTGTTGAGCTGTGAGCTCAGAAGAGAGTACTGGGACGTGGAGGCTCTTTCCCTGCCAAGGTAAGGTGATGTAAGAAAAGCATACAGAGACTGGCAGTGCCCTTAAGAGAGGTAGACCACATCTCACACCATGGTTGAATGCTATGAGCCACAGAACCTCACGGTCTCATGTTGCATCTTCCCTTGGAATAGAGCACAAGACAGTGCTTAACTGAGTCCCTGCAGGGTGGAGGCATTCATGTACATGGAGGCTTAGAGCTGTTTATTGCCTGGAGTCTTCTGTGAGTGGGAGTGGCTAGAACAGTCCACTACTGCAGAGAGACCTGTGGTGGTGAAGTGGCCTGCACTCCCACCATTGGAAATGTCAAGGATTCATGAGCCAATAGATGCAGAATAGAGTAGCCCAGCTTCAGTCTTCTTGAATGCGTCCCAGGAAACAGGCAAGCTTGCCAAGAAGAGAGTCCCCAGAGCCTAACACACATTACAGTACAATGCATGGTGGAGATCTCCACCAGCCTCCGAAAAAATTCACATATGTGCCCTAAGAGAGCAACCATATGTGAATGCCGTCATGCAAAAACAACAAAGGCCAGACTACAAAAATAGGAGAGAAGAAAGACTTTGTTACCTCTTCCACAATTCTCCCTTTCTCTCCTCAGTCCAAGAGGAAGCAGCAAAAGAAGGAAAAGAAAGATGAGGGACAGTGAAAGAAAGTCAAAATGCTGTTTCTCACTAAAAGCCTTTGAGCCATGGGTCAGTCTTGAGCTACAGAGAAGAAAGAAGCTTTGGATGGAATTAGAGATTGGAGCTCTGATTGAGACTGGATTGAACCTTTGAACAACTAAGAATGAATCATAATGATTGAAAAAGAATTGGAAGTAACTTGGAAATTATGAGATTTGCATAATGTGCAATCATGGGCAGGGAAGGTTGATCCAAAAGGAATGCTTAAGAGGAATAGTTGGTGAAAAATAAAGGGGCTTCTGAAACACATTTTCATCAAATTTAGTTCACTCAATAAACCGTTAGCCTTGTAAAATGTGGGATGGAGCAGCTGGGGCTTAAGACCAGACCTCCCATATTACTGTCAAGTTTTCTACACGTTAAAGCATGTAAACTCTCTAATATTCTTACGAATAACACTAACATTAGAATTTAGTCTCTCATGTCTTTTGTTTCCAGTGAATGTGCCTTTAAAACACATTGTAGTCATCCGTCAATTCTCTTCCTGCCTTACAAAATCAGATTAACTTTAGACTTCCTTGGTTTTTCAAATTATTCTTTTAATTTCTAGTTTGCCTAATTTGCCATACCTTGTTCTTGCTTGGAAATTTTTCCATTGTTTTCAAGTAATAGTCAAGTGGGAGAGAGACATGAGAAGGTAAGAAGTTATAAGATATACTTTCAGGAGATAATTTAGCATATCTTTGATAATCTAGGGACAACATTTGTGTGGTCTTTAGGGTTTATGATTCAAATCAAAGGACAAAAGGAGGAAAACAGGAGCTCATTACTTTGTCTAAATGGTTTCTTGAAAAATTCAAGGTATCTTGAATGTCAACCAATGAAGAAACTGTCAATTTAAATAACTCAATCCTGGTTATAGGAATGATAATGGGAAAGGAAAAACGTCTGTTTAGTCATTAAATGGCCTAAGGACATTTAGAAGATAATTAAATAAAAGTATCTCCTAAACCTGAGACAAATTGAAACACTAAATATTAGTAAAGCTGTTATACAAAATTGTCTTTGGAAGAGTGTAAGCTCTCTTCGTCTTGCACTACTTGGAAATTGCTAAGAACAGGCATTTCTCAATTTTCCCTTTCATGCCTTAAATCTTTTTTCCAAAAAAAAAGAAGTCCAAGGCATTTTAACTGAAATGTGTCATTTAAGGCTAGAAACCTCTCTCTACTCTATTTAGGCATCACAAAAAATAAATATATGTCCATTAAAAATGTTTTGAGCCTACTATGTATGTGTCATTACAGGACAATTGAGGTCTTTTCCTTTGCCTTGTCATAAAATAAGCAATTCAGTAACAGAGTCACAGATTGTCAGATCTGGTAGGGATCTTATGGCTGCTCTGGATCACTCCCCTCAGGGCTGAACTCAGTTATTCAAGGTTTCTCATCTAATCAGTTACAGAAGTTGAATCAGTGACCATTTCTGCTGTCCTATCCAGTGCACCCATTGTCTCTGAACAGCATTTGTAATTTGTATCTTGGCTCCAAACAACACACATTCCTCTCCTTCCCCAGCCCCTCACCCCCTGCCCAAAATACAGGACAAATTTTGGAACAAATTTTATTTTTCTATTTCTTATTTTTAAAATCCAAAATCATGTTGCTTTAAGAAGTGCCTTTTCTCCTCCATTTTTTGCCCCCTTATTTCTTTTGCTCTAAGCCTCAATTCCTTAATTATTCATGCATTTGAGCATCTTTGGTCAAGACACTGTGGCCTGGGAACTGGAGGTCAGTTTTAGGAAAAAAAGGACAATCTATGGGAAGGTGAAACTAGAGAATTTAGACAGTTTGACTCATTTCCCACTCAATGTGTTTACAAGGTTTTGTTGTATTCTATGTCAAATTGGATGCTCATGCCAAAATGAAAATAGGATAATTTTGACCAAGTTTCCATAATCGTTTCTGAATTAGATAGGGGAAGCTAAAGTGCTTTAACAAAAGACTCAAAATGTAATCGCTAAAAAAAAATAGACATTTGTTGCTTTCTATGCGATAGTCTAGGGCAGCACTTCCCAAAACATGAGAGCTGTTAGAAAAGAACATTCTTGAGTCCCACTCTAGATCAACTGAATCAGAAACTCTGGTACTGAGGGCCAGCAATCGGTGTTTAAACAATCCTTCCAGGTGTTTCTGATGCACACTGAAGTTTGAAGTCTATAGGAGAGATGGGTGTGTATGCTGGTGAGAGGGGAGTGCCTCTGTTCCACATAGTCATTCAGAGACCCAAGCTGACTACATCTCTGCCATCCCCAACATGCCCACATGAAAAGGGAAGGAGCACAGAGCAAGATATGTAGGAAGTTTCATAACATAATTATAGTGCTTCTCACATACCTTTTGAGGGAACTTCAGTGCATGGTCACAGCCAACTGCAAGGGAGGCTGAAGAACGTAATACAGCTGAATTACAATATGCCCAGGTTCTACAAAACAAGGGAGAAGGGATTTTGGTGGACAGCTGATAGTCTCTGCAACAATTACATAATTATCTTTGGACAAGCAGATTTACTGGCGATGTGTTTCATGTCTTTTTTCTTACACTTTCATTGACGTTGCTTTCAGTCAGATAGTTTAATTCTGGCATTGTACAAGAGTACAGCATCGTGGGAGCTGAGGTAAGAGGGTAATTCAAGAGTAAAGAGTTAACAGTATCAGATGCTGCTGAGAAATCAAGGAAATAAGCACTAAAATTGTCCTCCAGATTTGGCAAAATGAGGGCCATTGATGACCTTGGGAAGGATTAGTCCATAACTAATGGTACATAAGCTATGTTGGCTCAGAGTAAATGCATAGGAGGTGAGAAAATGAAAACAGCAGAACATAAGTTTTTTTTTTTAAGATTGGCTTTGCAGTGGAGGAAAGATAGGCTGTAAGTGAAGGACGATACTAGGAAGGATTACATACTGATAGAAAAGATCTAGTTGAGAAGGTGTGGGTGAATATTCAGGAAAAGAAAGTTGGCTAAAATTCCTGAGAAAGTATAATGAGGTCCAAACACACAGACGGGAGGGGTGGCCTTAGATAGGAAAAGAAAAAACTGCCTCTAATGTAACAGGAAAGAAGGAGATGTAGGGGGAAAGAGGGGAAAACTGAACTAATCACTGGGGGAATTCAGAGAGGAAGTTTCTAGAGTAACAGATGAATTGCTGAGCAGTATTAAAGACTACTTGAAGTTGCTTTGCACAAATCTATATAAAATCATTGTAATAACATCTTAATGTTGCATTAGATTGCTATATTAATTTAGGTGCTAATGAGCCCTAAAATTTACATTTATTAGAGTTTCTGTGTTAATTTTTTTCTTTTTGAAAACATTTAAAAATGGCCAAAACTAGGAAAACTATTATATTTTATTTTTGCCTGTCCCTGCTTAATTAATCTGTGTTAGGAATTCCCTAGTCAGTAGGTTTATTACAAATATAGCACTTTGTGAAATTCAGTAACTCTCTCAAGGCTTCAAAGTGAACACTCATATGGGAGGTTTTAAAATGTTGACGTCATTTCTCTATATTTTATTGGAATTTCAGAAAAATTCTGAAAAGAAACTCATCAAATGAACCAGTGCTTCATGTTTATAAAAAGTAATTAAGAAAATTGAGTGCCTAATTCAACATTCAGTTTATGTGCCAAGAAATGAAAAAAAACAGGCATTTCTCAATCATTAAACATATTATTTCCTAATGAAATCTCTAGATACGTATAAATTGTGAAGTGACCTGAATATTTATGCAATGCTATGCTTTTACTCTTGTAGTCTGGCTGCCTTAGACTTCTGAGTGTAGCCTGTACATTGCTAAAACCCACCATGTTGCTCTGAAAAGTTAAACTTCCCATATCAGGCTCTCACACTTTGTACCACCTAATCACCCCAAGTACGAGACAACTAAGGATAACCCTTATGCTAATTATTCAAATGAGCCAATCCTCAGGGAGCCTACAGAACGTAACCAACCCCACCCTGCTTGCCATAGCTACCCTACGTAGCTGCCCCCTACAGCTCAAGTAGGCTACTACCTCGATGCAATTCCCTGTGTGGCCCTGCCTAGCCGCCATCTCTCCTTAGTAGCTGTAAGTAACAAAAAATTAGGCCTTTCATCTATATGAATGTCAGTGTGTTGAATCCTGCCGTCAAAAGAATTCTTAAAGTCGTATAAAATAATTGGCACTGTGGCCATAACCACTGACTCTTGGATAACTTCTTAGGAGACTGCTCTTGGCTTACTAATTGGTTCCAGACCACAGTTAGGGATGAAATTTGAACTTGTGTTTCAGTCTTACAGCGTGCTACTGTACCTGCTGGTGGTTGCCATGTCTCTCAGAATACTCAAAATAGTCAGTGCTAGTTGGCTCAACCCTGGGGGCTAGATACCAGCCCAGGTATGGGCCCACCTTAGGGAAATAGGAGTGATGGGCCACTTGAGCGGTACTTTCAGGGTAGGATATAGCAGTAGGCTTCCAGTCAGTCTGTTTGGCAGAGGCCTATTCCAGGGGCTTGTTACTTTTTTGACGTTGGCATTTCTTTATTATTATTTGGGGCAGAACTCTGGTTTGTCTGTGTTTCAGGCGACTCCTTTGCAGGAAGATGTTGGTTGGGCACCCCCGTGGTAGACAAATGACACTTGGGTCTTGTTGTTGATGTTGTTCCGGTGGGGGTAGCAGCTACCTGTCTTCTTTGCTGCTGCATACCTTGTTGCTGTCACCAGGGAACTTTATGCTCCCTAGACCCTCAGGAGCATCGTGGGCTGTGCCCTTGGAGACCAGCCGCCCAGTGTCCAGGGGGGATTCAGAGGCAAGAAAACTAATATCTCGTCCTAGCACCCTCCTTCAGAACACCTGCCAGTTAACCAATTACTTAAATAATGCAAGACCCCTAGACAGTGTGCTTGGGCCTTAGTAAGTGCCCCACCAAAGCATGAGAAGGGGCTGATATTTCTGACTATGGGGCTTACTGCGCTGTCCCAAGGAATGGCTGCTACAGCTCTCAAGTGAAAACCCCAATCCTTTAGAGGTGGACTGGGAAGGTAGAGCAAGAGCCAGCTGCCTACAAGGCGGGCCACTGGGCCTCTTCCCCTCCTTTCTTGTAACCACCTAGGAGGTTTGCACTATGAGTTATCAGACAGAAATGGAAACTAAAACCACAGCCTTAGGTGGCTACAAGCCCAAAACAGGGGGAAAATAATGAAAGGGAAAAACCTAGATAGGGGAGGAAGAAATTAAAAGTAAATAAATTTTGTATATATATATGTATGTATGTATGTAGTTAAATTCAAACAAAGGTCTAAAATTTGGCCCAATTGGAAATACAAAATTTACCAAAAAAATTTTTATAGCAAAAAGTGAAAAAGGGTGCTGATTGCCTTTTGTGCCTCTACAGTATAGGTTTTAAAGTAACTTTAACAACTGCTAAAATGCACCAATTGACAAAGCTTCATGGACATAATCATACTGGGTCTCAAATTACTGTTTTACCAGAGGATCACATTAAATTTAGACGTGGCACCCCTTTTAATTTCAGAAGAGTAACTAAATAGGAACTAGAAAAAAATAGATATTCTTCACTTTAACTAATAGCTTTGCCTAAATTTCCTAAAATCATAATATCCATTGTCCTAGAATATCCCACATTTGGTGCAGACACTCTGAAACAATGAGTAATAAATTGAAACTAAATAGTCTTTGGCATTACAAATTGGCTTGACAAAAAGGGACCCCCTGGGCCTCCCAGTTAAAATAGTTAAGAGGGCCCAATGTAAGTTAAAACAGGGCCTTCAAGAATTCAGACTTATTATATTAGGCCTAATTAATAAAGGGGTGATTATGCCCACTGCTCCTCCGTTGAACAGTCAAATTTTGCCTATTCTTAAATCCTCAAAAATTAAAGCAAAAAAACAAAAAAAGAATAGCACCTCAGGGTGGAGTACTGCAACTTTAATGCTGTGATCCCATCCGGTAAGATCCCCATACCCAATACCCAATATCTTTGAATTACTGACCTCATCCAATCAAAAACCAGTAAATATTTTGGTAGTAGATATTTGGCTAATATGTTCTTGCTCCCTTCCCCCTGCTCCCCAGGGTCCCCAGGAGTTTCTTCTGCTCCTTACCAGACTGCAGAGCCGATTACAACAAGGCCTGGAAACTAGACGCGCACCTGTGCAAGCACAGGGGAGAGATTTGTTTGTGACAATGAAAAGTCTGGCAAAGCCTTCGTCAAGGACTATCCTCTGAGTCACCACATCCCAATCCACACAGGAGAAAGCTGTTTATTTGTGCCGCTAGTGGCTGTGATAAAAATTCAACACAAAATCAAACTTGAAGAAACATTTTGAACGCAAACATGAAAATCAGCGAAAACAATATGTATGCAGTTTTGAAGGTTATAAGAAGACCTTTAAGAAATGTCAGCAGCTGAAAATCCATCAGTGCCAGCTGAAAAATGAATCACTCTTCAAGGGAAACCATGAAAGATGCGGAAACACTTTGCTCCTCCCAGCAGTCTGAAAGGACACAGGAAGATCCACGAGGGCTACCTATGTCAAAAGGGATGTTCTGTTGTGGCAAACATGTGAGAGAAACCCATAAAAAAGGAAAAAGCATGTGAAGTATGTCAGCAAACATTCAAACACAAAGGTGAAGGTAAGCAACATATGAAAACTCGGGGACCAGAAAGGGATGTGTGTCAATGTCCAAGAGAAGACTGTGGGAGAAGCGAACTCACGACTGTGCTTAGTCTCCAGCCCCATGTTTTCTCTTCTCATGAAGAAAAGCACCCATTTATGTGTGAACATGTTGGCTGTGGCAAAAGGTTTGCAACAAAATACAATCTCATGAGGCATGGTGTTGTGCACAATCCTGAGAGGAAGAAAATGAAGATCAAAGTAAAAACATCTCATGAAAAATCGAGTTTGGCCTCTCATCTCAGTGGATATATCCCTTCTAAAAGGAAACACCAACAAGGCTTATCTTTGCCTAAAAACAGAGAGGCACTGAATGGTACTTATCTCAAAAGTGCAATACTTACTTTCACCTAAATATCAGATTTTATTGTTTAAAAGACTACAAGCCAACAAGCTCAGTTACTTTCTCTCAGAAGCACATTTCTTTTTATTAAAACCACTGATTTAGAAAAAAAATTGACAGGCACTCCTGTTAGTGCCCTCTAACAGTGAGAGACTCCCTCACTATAGAGGTTTTAGCAACCTCTTCTCACGCCTCAAGGAGTCTCTGGACACCTATAACAGCCATAGATTGCCCTTGGCCTTCTAATGTTAGAAACCTTGGCTCTGTGCTACACAACATTAGAGCAAAAATTACTGGCCACATACTGGCCTTTCGTAGAAATAGTGGCTCTCACAGGTCCCTGAGCCTGTGACCCTCTATACTCAGTTGCCCATTATGCTTTGGGTCATAAATGCAGCACACTTCACGCTCAGCACCTCTACTGAGGTCTCCTTGATACAGGATGGAGCCAAACCTGGGCTTTCTGGCATATTCCACCTGGAGGACGGAGTGGTCTCTCCTATCCTCAGTCCCTTGCCAGATGCCCGGATGCTAGATAAGGTCGCCCTTCTCCCAGACATCTTAGCTACCTGCGGAGTCCCCTGGGATCAACTGAACGCACAGCAGTGGGAGTTCAGAGACGTATGGAAGTCACTGCCATCACCATAAATGATGGAGCTCAGTAGTATGGTGCTCCTTTCCATCCCCTGACTGGTATGCCCCTGATAAAAGACAGGGCCCACGCGGCCGGTGCGGTGGCGTAGAGGGTAAGTGCATGCGCTCCGCTGCTGCAGCCTGGGGTTCAGATCCCAGGCGCACATCCATGCACTGCTTGCTGAGCCATGCTGTGGCGGCGTCCCACATAAAGCAGAGGAAGATGGGCACAGATGTTAGCCCAGGGCCAGTCTTCCTCAGCAAAAAGAGGAGGATTGGCAGACGTTAGCTCAGGGCTAAACTTCCTCACAAAAAATAAAATAAAATGAAGGACAGGGCCTAAGAATTGGGCCAAGAATTGTCCCTGATAGAGGACAGGGCCCAACTTCAGACAGTCATTTTAGCACCAGATGTCCTAGTCAGCAAGTTACCCCATCTACACATTTTTTACAAATTCTTGAGTCATTGCCTAAGAGTTGTGCCCTCTGTTCAGGGCAAAGAACTATGTGAACCTCTCATCTCACAGAACCTCTTATACCCAAAGTAGAAATCAAGGTCACATGCATCTCTACATAGCCTAAGGCCACAGTGTAAGGCCTCATCAGGACACTCCTTATCCCCTTTGGAGTGCCAGACATTAGTGACAGTACCCAAGACACATTTCATTTCTCAAAATACATAATACTGGGCTCTTAGAAAAGGCATTCAATAAAACTCACTTCCCCAATAGGTCCCAGACAGCTGGTTTAATTGAGAGACCTAAAGGGCTCCACACAGAACTCTCCTTTCAGTTACAAAATAACAAATCACTATACGGTGTCTGTCTTGCCTGCATTAATCTCTCTTAATTCAAGGCCCTTTAGCCAACTCATACCACACACCAGCTTTAAAAAATCTTCCTATTGACCTTTCCTATATTTAAAGGGGGAATACATCTGGCTTACATGTATATAAAGATGAATTATCAATGAGACTCTTTAATAATGTATCTTCCTATCTTTATGGATTTTCGATTCTGCTCCCATCCCATAGAGCTGGAGGCCAGAACTACAGTACATACTCTCCTGGGACTTGTTCACCATAGATTGTCCCATGACCAGGACCCTGCCCATCTGATATGGGCCCCACGTGAGCCTAAACGTCTACTATCCAAAAAATCTTTGTCAATATTCAGGTTATAGGGCATGGATAATTAACCCTTGCTCTCTCTCTGATTCCCTTCAGAAAATTAAAATCATTTTTCCAGAGCCATTTCCATAGACAATGTGGACCCCCAAAAGGGAAACAAAAAACTGGACTTAGTAAATAAAATAAAAATAACATTTGGAGATAATAATAAAATCAACACTGTATCCCATAATGATGAAACCAGACAACCCCTCATTGGTAAAAATACATGCCAGAGGAAAATCAATATCAGACAACAAAGGTCTGTCAAATGCAGCTACACACCATTCTGTTGTTGGTCTCATTCCTGTTGGTCCAGATGCTTTCATTGGTTTGCAATCTAGAGGCTCAAACCCTCCAATTAAGCCATTGTTTCAACCAAACTCGGCAGATACTGAAGCCCACAACCCTGCAAATCAAAGTATTTGCTGGCTTGTCTGTCACCAACCAAACCCACAACTGAGGCAAAGGCCCATGGTAATTGGCTAAATTGGAGGACCTGCCCATGGGCTAATGCTGGAGCTCCAAGCTCAACCGCAGATATTTTAATTGACAGCCATGACATCCTATTAACAACATGCACCAGATCTGGCTATATGGTTTAAAACCTACCTGCAGTAGAATCCCCCTCATCACTCATCTAGAAAAAACCTTGGACAGCTGGGAGCTTTTAGATTTTGCCATTCTTAATTAGGGATTTAATTGTGCCAGTTGAGTTCTGGCACTTTGGTCCAGCAACAGCAACATCATCAGGGCGAGCATCACTTTTGCTAGCTGTGCACCCACAAGCTTTGACATAAAGGATATTTATAAGTCAAGCTCCCAGGCCCAACATTGCCTTCAGATTTTACAAGAGGCTCAATCTTGCTATAATACCATAGAGCCACAAAAGCAAGACCCGCATCAACTCTAGCAGGTATCCACTTAAAAAGGTACCCCAGTCCCATACCCCAGACCACGTTGCCCTGGCCCAGGAGCTTGCCCTTGGAGAAGATATCACCTCAGATGACATTGCCTGGGCCAAAGCCTTTGCCATTGGAAATGACTTTGTGCCCTGTGTCAAAGACAACTTCTCCCTGGACACTGATACCACCACACCAACACCATCCACTGGCTGCTTCTCCTAAGACGCTGACAAATTGGACACAGAACATTTATTGCTTTTTTTTCTTTTGGCATTAGTGGTTCTATTATGTTTCCCAGGCTTGCTGTTTGCTTAGCCTGTGGTATGCTTCTTGCTCTCTATGCAGTCATGTGCCACATAAAGATATTTTGGTCAACGACAGACCATATATATGATGGTGATCCAATAAGATTAGTGCCACATAGCCTAGATATGTAGTAGGCTACCGCATCTAGGTTTGTGTAAGTACACTCTATGATGTTTGCACAATGACAATACTGCCTAACGACACATTTCTGAGAATGTATCCATAGTTAAGTGACCTATGACTGTACTCTCATACCTAAAAGGAAATTTTGTAGAGGTTTCTACTATCTGTGCCATTCTAAAACTTAATAGAGATTATTGCTTCCCCCAATAAGTAACTGCCTTATATAGGTCCACCCTTCGATTGGACCTCCCACTCCCAAGAGCCTCCTCCTACTCCTCTCTCCAGCTTTTGCCACCACAAGCTCCCACTCTGGCCACCAACAATGACCACCACAAACACCCCTTCCTCTTGGTTACAAATACCACGAACCCTTACATATACTTTAGTAGACTATCAGCTCATATCCTCCAACTACCAAACTGTTGTACCCCACCTTGACTCGAGGAATACACCAAGATATTATCATAAAAATCTACAATTCATACCTTAACACATTTTACAACACCACCATGATATAGTTAGAGACTCCAAAATTTCAGATCTATTTTTGCCAAATAAATGGGAAACTTGGTTACAAGTTGACCTACTTATACTTCTATTTGTTTCCCTCCTTTTGACTCTCATAATAGAATGTTTTCCTACATAGTTTAGGGGAATTTATACCCTACTGTCTAAAAGTCTCCTCTACTCTTTGGGCTACTGGAATTCTCCAAATAATTGAGCTCAAAATTGATGTCAAGACAACAAAAGGTCAATTGTAATATAGTTTTGTTTTGTTTTGTTTTTGTGCTGTCTTGACCCAATTTTGAGGACCTGGCTAAAAGCAGGTCAGTTCCCCTTCTTAAGCAGCTGATTCAGTCCACATCCCAACCACTTCCCTTATCAGGCTCCCACATTCAGGACCGCTATGCATTCACCCTAATTGCCCCCAGGGCCAGCAACCAGAGAACTAGAGACAGGGCCTCTGGGCTGAGCCTGAAAAATCATTCAAATTAGCCAGTTCACAGGGAGCCCTCTAAACCTAGCTAACCCCACCCCACCTGCTCCCTATAGCTACAGCTTGCTGTTACCCTATGATAATGGGGAGGGAAACCCTTGTGTGGCCATGCCTGGTAGCCATCTCTCCTTTGGAGCTCTAAATAACAGAGTTCTGCCTTTCATCTATCCAAGTGTCAGTGTGTTGTGTCCCACCATCAAAAAAATATTTAAATCTTATAAAACGTGTAGTTTATTTTCTTTTACCGTAAAGCAATTACCAGAACGTTCCACCCAAATCTGAAGTTATCTAAATTCTTAGAATTTTCCCAAAACAAAAAAAGTCATGTCAAGTTAAAAAAGAAATTTAGAGAGGCCAGCCTTGTGGCCGAGTAAAGTTCCATGCACTCTGCTTCGGCGGGCGGGGTTCATGGGTTTGGATCCCAGGCACAGTCCTACACCACTCATCAAGCCATGCTGTTGCAGCAGTCCACATACAAAATAGAGGAAGATTGGCACAGATGTTAGCTCAGGGCTAATCTTCCTCAAGCACACAAAGAGGAAGACTGGCAACTGATGTTAGCTCAGGGCGAATCTTATCAGAAAAAAAAGAAATTTTGATAATACATTTTCACCTTCAATAAGTAAGTTGACATTTGTAACCTAAATGTCAAAATAACCTCAATGTCAAAAGAAGATTAAGGGGGCCAGCCCAGCGGCATAGCAGTTAAGTTCACACATTCTGCTTCGGCGGCCCAGGGTTTGCCAGTTTGGATCCTGGCACAGATCTATTCACCACTCATCAAGCCATGCTGAGGTGGCGTCCCACATGGAAGAACTAGAAGGACCTGCAACTAGGATATACAACTGTGAATTGGGCTTTGGGGAGAAAAAAGAAAAAGAGGAAGATTGGCAACAGATGTTAGCTCAGGGCCAATCTTCTCAAAAAAAAAAAGGAGGTTAAACACTGATACTCATTGATTCATCATACACATTTTTCTTTTTGGCCCAGTATTTCTTCTCTGCTTCTGTTCATATTAGTTTTATCTATTTCTTCTAATCTCAATTTCCTTGAGTCATTGGTGTTCTAGAATTGCACTCTTCAATACAGTAGCTACTAGTCAAAATTAAATGAAATAAAACATAAAAAATTTTAATTAATTTAAAAATAATTTGAAAATTATATAAAATTGAAAATTCATTTCCTAAGCCACACTAGCCAGAGCCCAAGCTCTCAATAGGCACACGTAACTAGTTGTGACTCTATTAGTCAATGCAGGAGAACATTGCCTTCATAGCAGAAAGTCCTATCAAACAGCTCTCTTCTAGAATAAGGGTGCTTATTAATTCCCTCCTCTTCTTCGAGTATTATTTGTACAAATAGTTTTATGGAGTATATCAGATATTTTAGGTGTATATTTGTTGACTGAAGAATCAGATAGGGCAATCTGGGAGAAAAAGTGATGGGAAGCAAGAAACAAACACCCAATTAGGAAAAAAAAAATTTCTAAGCTAAAGAAGACAGATTTCAGTCAACAATAGATTTTACATAAATCATATATCAATTATGATAAAAGATTGTGTGCAATCTTATTATTTCTAATCCTTTTGAATTAGTCTTTTTTTTTTAACCAGATATACTGTATTATCTTGGATTTGATCTCTATTCTTTCGGGTGGTGAATGCTTTCCTTAACACATGTTTAACAATACAAAACAAAAACAAAGCAGGCATATGCTATTCCATCAACATCTCAAAATCAAGAAGAATTTCCCAGATGGGTCTGAAAATACACTCCTGACAGTATGGTTCACCCTCCAGACAGAGCACATGCACAATGTAAGCAAGCTATGACGCATCATTTAGGGTTGCATTTTTAGCAAGTCTGGCCGAATGGAAGTATGGTTACTATCCCAAGTATATATGCATCACAGCAGGACATATTCATTTCAATTCAGCAAACCACATGCTTATTTACAATATATAAAAAAAGTGTTCAAAACTGCTACTGGATTTGAGGCAGCCTGAACAGGCATCTGAAAATTGGGATGGTGCACCCCATACCATCCTTAAGATTAAGCCTTGATAAATTAACATCCTTATAAGATGCAAATTATTTGATCTGCTCTCAGAGCAACAGAATGTGGCCATGATTATCAGTTGGTTTTATATATCCTGTGTGTGTATATATGTGTGTCTACAGCAGTGTTTCTAAACCTTGGCACTATTGACATTTGAGGCATCTGAGACCATATAAGTCTTTGTTGTGAGAGCCTGTCCTATGCATTGCAGAATGTTTAGCAGCATCCACGGCCTCTACCCAGTAGATGCCAGTAGCACCCCCTGTTACCCAGTTGTGACAAAGAAAAATGTCTCTAGATATTGGCAAATGTCTCCTGGGGGCAAAATAACCCTCATTTGAGACGTGCTCGTCTATGATAATATCTCAGTTGAGATTACAAAAGGACTGATGATGACTAAACCTAAATGATGCAACAGAACAGTGTACATTTTATTAAACAGTATGAATACGTTCATATATATGTTTCTATAGATGTAAATATAACATATAAACATGAAGTGATAGCATACATTCAATACTGCTTTTGGCCTTCAATCCCTCCAAACTAAACCAAATCTGAGATGGTATGGCATAAAGTAAATATTCAAAACTTCAAATGTCAAATCTGTGACTTGTGAAAATTTCCCAAATGGAAATAATCCTTTATTAATAATACTGAATCAAAATCAGCACTGTGAAAACTATTTTTATTAATCTAGCCCTGAGTAACACACCATTTTTTTAATTAACTAAAAGATAGGCCTTTCAGTGCAAACAGATTTTTCTATTTGACCATATCTAAGTCACTATTTTTGAAGTAAAATCACAGGGGTGAGAAAGGAGCAATGCTACTTTTCAGAGTCCAAGCAATGAGAATGATAAATGAAGCAAATAGCTAACTGAAAGAATCCAGTTGTAGCTTTCATAATTTATCCTTTATAAACTGATAGTTTTTATATAAATCCAAAAATGTAAAGTAAAAAAAGAACTTTTACAAGTCTGGAATTTAGGTATGATAAGGTCTACTTTGCCCAGAGAGTGTCTGATGTCCCTTTCTTTTAATTACAATTAATTACTCTCAGATAAGAAATTGATGACTCGCCAGATTCACACATTCACGAAGGGTATTAAGATCTTCTCAAAATGAGTCTGCACAATCAGTTACAGAGACAGCCTTCCTGGATTGGAAGAGGGAGTAATTTTCCTCCAAATTTCAGCAAGAGATCCCTTACTGGTCAACATCCATGGTTCATTTTGCATTGTTATTTTAAAAATAAATCCTGTAATATTTGTGTGAAAAGCTCAATTACATTGTATTGTAGTTTGGTGTTAGAATAATCAGGTTATAAAAAGCAGACATTTTAAATATACAAAAAAATTATAACCTTTTTTTGTATATATTTTTTTCCTTTTTAATATGTTGGTGATCTAAAAATGGGGGTTCTCTCTCCATCTCTGAGAGGCTCCGCCAATGTGGTTCTTATTGCTTATTGTGATGGCAATCTGCAGAGTATGGGAGTAAGAGGTATCTGAACCACTAAATGTAACATCTGAAGTTTCTATAACAACCCTTTGGCATGAAAGGTGATGACTGAAAGTGTTTTGCCAAGATTGTGAGGGATGGAATCCAGAATTCAGGACTATCACCGTCGTATCACTCTTGGAGTCCAAAAAAATTAAAAAGGATTTTGCAAAATAATTAAACTGAGCTCATGACTTGAGGAGCTTTCGTATTTGGCAAAAGGCACTTGAAAGCAGAATCTTCCTTAGCAACCGGTTAATCATGATCTCTTGGCTATGTTCACCAATACTTGCATCACCCATTCAGACATTTGTGTTTTTATCTACATTTCATAGATACATATATCCATCAATTAGTCTACAGTCGTGGGTGCTTTACTTAAGTAAAGCCCATTTACCCATTAAATAGTATATTTCACAGCATTTTGAAATGTAAAATGCACCAGGAATAAGCACTGATATTTTTCCCAGATAAATCGCTGCACTGATTACCATGAAGTACATTGATGTCACTATCACTATGACAACATTATGACAAGAACTAGTCACTCTAAGCTACCTAGTAAAAGGAACTGTCCTCTATATTTCTGAACCAAATGTAACACATGTTAGGACCTCCGCTCTCTGACATAAATTAGTATCTTAATGGTTAGGGAATGTTGAATCACAATTGGATGAAGAAACAATTCACATTAATATTTCTCTAAAGGTAAGATTTGAATATTTGAAGTACGTATACTTTAACTTTTCAGTCAATTGGAAAGGAAGCAATTGTTTTATCATTATAATATAAGGAACTATTTGATGCAATAAATGTTCTTCTCTTTACTTGCTTATTATATTTTGCATTTAAGATAGCACAATGCAGTGATATGAACAAATAGTCTAACTAAATAGGTGAGCTTTGGGATCTATTTGAAGGTGTTTTATGTGAAGGCATATTTAAATCAGTCTTTATACTTTTAAGATATTGCATAATTTTTAATTTTCAGCTTCTTATGATAGAAGTGAGTCACCCTCCTGTACTGTTCCATTTCTAATTAAGCAAGGATTCAAGATCATTTTTTCTTTGTTAACTTTAAAAATAACTTGACTCTCATGTGTTCTCTGTCCCTTTTGCCCTCAGGGATGTCCTATAGAAAATAAATGAAGGCACGCTAGAACCTTAGAAAGAAAATATTAGTCATCACAAACGCCATTCATCTCGAAATGCACTGCTGCCAATATTTTTGGATAATTTGAGCTCAATTTTGTACTTGTTTTAGTTTATACAGTAGAGTGTCAGCATTCTGACATTTGCTGTTTAGAGAACTGTGTCGCCACATGATATGACATGGAACAGTTGACAAATGGCAATTTTCCCAGTAATGTTTGCCTTTTTATTTGATCTGAGCCAAATCTGAAACTCTTTAGAGGAATTTCTTCCTTATAAGACTTGCTTGACTTATAAAAAGAAAACCAAAGGTATAACCTGTCTTGATTTTAGTCTACTTTTCATTTTGAGCAATTAAGAGAATATGACTATTAGATATCATACATAAATATGGGCTATAATCATAGAGATGGACACTGAGTTCTCTTATAATAATTACAAGATTCTTAATGAACATGATTGAAAGGCTATTTCTTTTTTTGTAATGCATTATTTGGTGCTAGAGACACTGAAAGAAAAGAAGAAACATTCTTGGTGATGGGAGGGCTATTCCAAGTATATTGTCTCATGCAAAAACTCAGGTATGATTATTGTGTTACTCAAGCACCTATTTAGAACAACTGAGAAAAATAAGCAATTTCAAAAAATCGAACATGGATAATACTTATCTATAAGCAGCCTGAGGTTTTCTCTGAGAAGTGATATGATTAATTAACAATATTCAATCCATATTTTATTGTATCAATCTCTATATTAGAACTCAAATGTACATATTCTGATTATACTATTTTTAACTAAACAATTTTTGTTTTCCAAATTATACTGACTGTAGCTGTATTATACACCAACTAAACAAAGAATAAAATAAATTTCATTCCAATAGAAGATGTTTTGAATATGCCTCAATGGCATTTTAAAAAAAAATGAAACATAGATAAGCATAGATATAAAGAGAAGAAATGTAATCATAAGTCTATTGGATGTGTAGAAAGTTCATGGGGAGAGGATTTCAGACTTGTGTTTTTAGTGGAAAAAAAACTTCAAAATTGATTGCTTTTAGAGATTTGACTTTGTGAGGCATAATTCCTTTGGAAATTGTAGTTTCTATTTTAAAATAAGCCTTTGGCAGAGCATATTGTATATTACTAAAAAAATCTGCTCAACACCATCCATCTAACCTATTTTTATCACATAATAATGCAAGCATTAGATTTCCTATATCCTATATAAAGTTAACCTACTTTCTACAACTTCCCCCTTTACACACACACATACCCAAACATACACTCACACGCTTTGGTGTTTACTCTTCTCTGTAATCCAAATGATATATTTCACCATAATTTTATTTTTTTTTAATTTAAAATTCTTGAAGAAGTAAACAAATTTAAAACCCAATTCCCTAGGAACAATTTTTTATTTGAAGATTTAAGCAACGGTAGTTTTTTTGGTAATCTTTGAGAGAACTAGGACATCAAAATCATATTCTTACAAAAGGAGTTCAAATCTTAAGAAATATAGTTCAGCTCTAATAGAATCTTAGTCAAATGTTAAATTAATCACTTTAATATGATGATTACTCTCTTGCCTAGTGTTTTAAATTTAAGTTCAGTAATTTTATAGCAAGTCAGAAACAGAAGGCAGCAAGTTACTCTTTTCTTTTTCTTTTTTTGGATCTAAAAGGCAAATGTTTTAGTTATTTGCTCCAGAAATAAATAAAAATTACTGCTTATAAATTTAGGGCAAAAGGACAGGAAAATCTCTGTGTTAGACATGGACTCTGATTTATTTCAGTTTGTCAGCTTAAGTTACAAAAATAGCTTTTGTAGTACATAAGGAATCCTAACATTTAGAAAGATATCAAATCTAAAACAGAAACTTTCTTCTAATATGTATGTTAAAATAAGAGTATTTATCAAGCCTTAGTTTATTTGCAATCCGTGGTAAAAATGATATTTGTGAATAGAATGACAGGATTCCAGACAGATTTTTGTCACACTCAGATCGTGAGGCAAAGTAGCCTGTCATTATTTTACTACAGCAATATCATCTTGATTTGCCTTAAAATTATATTCAGTATTCTAAGTAAGTTTAGGCATTGCTGTGACTTTAAAAAAAAAAGGCTTCCATCAATCCAGGAATTTTTCCACAAACAGTATTGCATTTTATAAGCTTAATGTTAATGTATTTATTATTTTTCCTTTCTTTTTCCTGAATAAACCTAATTGGTTTCACAAATGCTTGTTTTAAATTCAGTTGATTCTGCCTTGCAGTTAGGATATGGAAAATAGGCTAGATATTTTTACTCACCTACAAATCTTAAATCAAATAACCGTTTAAAAAGTACTATATTTATAGTATCGACAAAGAGATATCTTGTAGCCAGAGTTTTCTGCCAAAAATACACCATAAGCCTTTTGTAAGATTTATTCAGACGTGAGAAAGGAGGGAGGAAACTTTATTTTTTGCAATATAAATGAGAATTTTTTCTCTACTATCTCAGAGCTCAGTAAACACAGGGACACCTTGAAATATATTTATCTATGATTATTTTCTTTCCATGAGCCCAGGCACTCTCCAGCCTTTGAAATACACAGGTCTTATTTACTTACTATCACCATCTGTCAGAAAATATTTTGAACAGAAGCAGCAAAAGAATAATCCCACCAGAAGATACTGTTCAACTCAGAAATTAATCCCAACAATTGAAATGATCATTTAGGGAGCATGGGTTTATTTTTCTTTTCATTGTGATATAATAGTTTACCTTATCTGACTCCTTGGGATAAGAAAAGAAAATGCTAATTATTTTTTGTTCAAATTTGCATTAGAACCACTTTAGGGCTTTACACAAAAATGGTTCAAGAGCCCTGTGACACCTCCACTCCCTCATCCTATATTCTGTGCCATCCTAGTACATACTGTTGATCTGCACTCCAGGTTGTAATCCTTAAATGGTTTCCACAGCAGGGCAGGAGTTCAGGGCTATATTTTGGAAGAGAGAGTCTAAGGAATACTACATGGTGTGTTCTCAACAAGATTTCTATCTGTCAAAACAAGATAAAATAAAAGTACAGATTTTCTTGGCTTTCCAAAAGTAGCTCATTCCTATGAAACTTTTCATAAGTTGAAATGGCATAAAGCAAAGCAGCAATTACCATTAATTTACATGGGAAAATTTTTTGAGCGTTCCCAGACTCCAAAAATAACCTACCAAAATAAAGGAAGACAAAGCACAGATGCTCACAGACAGTTCAAAGCTACGGTGGCTTGATGGTGAGATGCTGAGTACAGTTCCCGGGGAAGGAGCTTGGCGGCGCCACTCTCGCTGCTCAGGGCGCTGCTGCCTCTGTAATGGCTCACTGCATAACAAAGGCTGAGTGCTGTTTTCACTTTTTGCCTTTTTCATAAAAGTGAAAATCCTCTTCAAATTTCTCTTTGTTATCAAAAACAGGTACTAATATAGGTCTTTTGGTAAAAGCAAGTGGCGTAAAGTGAACTTTGGGATGGTGGGGAAAACCTGCATAGCCTTTGTGTGTGTTGGGGGTGTCACAAAAAGGCAATCATACAACTTTGGAGAGTGGGCATGAAAATCTGGGGGGCAATTTTGCCTGCTTTTTTCTTTGTGATTGATGAAATGGTGGGCATTTTGAGGATGATATCTATCCTGTTTGTCTTTTTCTCCTCTGAATCGTTTATTCATTCGTTTTCTTTTTCCCTTGTGTCATTCATTTTTTCATTTATTCATTCAACTAAGATTTACTGAGCGTTTTAGCATTATGAGCCACTTTATTTGCCAACCTTGTTCCTACCTCAAGACTTTACATTTTCCTGTTACCCTGTTTCATTTCTTCACAGCATCTGTCACTACATTTGTCAGGACCTTTCTATTTGTTTGTTTGCTACATTATCTGTTTCTCTCTCACGAAGTGTAAGCTTGGTGAGAAAAAGAAAATTCTATGTGTCGTTCAATGCTGCATTTCCTAGACCTAGGGGGTTGCCTAGCATCTCGTAATAGTGGTGTTGACAGTAAATAATAATAATAATAGCAGCTAACCTTTGCTAAAATTTTAAAACGTTTGTTGAATAAATTAAAGAATGAATGAATGAAGTCATAACACAGGATCCATTGGGATTAATTAGGCCCAAATCATTGCTGCACTTAAAGACCAATTGATCCCATAAATTTTCACTTTCAAATAATCCAAAGTTTCCTATAGTCTGAGGGTATCTGCAATCACTCCTCTTTATTACCCCACAGGCACATTTGTATTTGGTAGGAATTAGAATTACTTTCTCTGTGAGATCTTAACAAAATATTAAATGGATAATCACTTGATGCCTGAGCCCCTAATTGTTCTTACGTTTGTTTATGATGCAAGAATCCTTACGGAGAACTGATGGTATCACCAAGATTCTGCTCTCGGTTTGCCTCTGACATCTGCTGCTGGTGCAGCTGGTGTTATTGTAGTTTTGTTAATTCTTTTGCAAATGGCATAACGCTGGACAGGATAGTGAAGACTTTAGGTGAGCCATGAATAATCAAAATAATTTTGACACACGAAAAACAAGTCAAAATAAAGAGCTAAATTTTACAAAAATTAACGGAAACTCTCACATTTAGGTTTAAAACAATAGTTAATACGTAATAAGAAAATGCCCAGAATAACCGTATTAGTGTGAAAATAAAACACATCACATTCTTTGGATGTTGAAATGTATGGCAAACGTACTAAAAACATGAAATTTCACGTGCTTTGATAAACATATATGCTCAAATAAAGGATACCATGCATCGCATTTTAAGATGGATACTAAAAATTTACTTCCATTTTAACAGGGGCAATTTAATTTATTTCATGCTTTTCTAGAGCAAGGGGCCTGAACCTTGCCACAGGAAGTCTTTGGGTAAAGAATAAATGTCTCTCAGTCAGGTTATGGGGAGAACACATGCAATGGATGGTAGAAAGGGCTGGATGATACTCAAGACCCTTTCAAGTCTGAGATTTGATTATAGGGTAAATTATTCAAGGCAAAAAAAAAAAAAAAAAGAAAAAGAAAAGAAACCCAGGAAAGTAAATGGGAAAAGACAGAGTTAAGATCTTTTCTTTCCAGTCATCAAAGGTAGAATATATTCAATGTTTTTTATTTTAATTTTCAAAAGAGCTCTCTTGAGAACCTATGATTTTAATTTCATCTGCTATCTTAAAAAGAGCTACACGCGGGTAATTTGTTATCATAGATATTTTACTTTTCAGTGTGAAAACAGCAATATTACATTTAGTTTGATTCAGTTAGCCATACACACAAACACAATAAATCAAAGATCTTTCAAATAAAATGTTCTAAATCCTCAAGATAGTAACTCATTATTTTTCATAGTTCACATTCTAAGTGTTGCTTATCAACTAAGAGCACACTTATTATATTGAGACTTTCTTGACTAATATGAGAGTAAGTCAATGGAAACTTGTTTTTATCATCCTAATACTTGAGTGTTTAGTGGGAAGAAAAAAGATTGAACTTGTCTAAGATAAAAAGACATAAGGAGGATAACGTAAATATTTATGAGTAGGTTACCACTCCCTTCTCTCCAGGCCTTTGTCCGAAAGAGGAATACTCACTGATCCCCAGCAATTATTAGAGTAGGTTATTGCTTTGGGATAAACCTAGAAATCGTTCCCTCTCGCTGTTTCTCCCTGTCTCCCAGTTTCTCAAATACTTTTAGCTCTAATTATTTTTCTAGCTAAAATTCTTCAGTGGAATTCATTAGTCTTATATGCTTTACTGATTTTTAACATTTTAAAGATTTTATTTATTTATTTTTCCCCCAAAGCCCCAGTAGATAGTTGTCTGTCATAGCTGCACATCCTTCTAGTTGCTGTATGTGGGACGTGGCCTCAGCATGGCCAGAGGAGCGGTGCGTCGGTGCGCACCCGGGATCCGAACCCGGGCCGCCGGCAGCGGAGTGTGCACACTTAACCACTAAGCCACGGGGCCGGCCCTGATTTTTAACATTTTAAACAAAATTGTCCACCAGCAAGGATAATTCAAGTCTTTTAAGCTGTACAATTACATTTTGCTCAAAAATCAAGTCCAAAATTATGTCAAATCAAAGAACTTTTTAAAGTTTTGTTTTTCATTATGAAAGACATTCTCCTTAAAAGAGTCTAAGACATGCTTCTAAAGTCGGAAAGCTCTTGCTGTTTAGGGTGTGCTGTGTATGAAATAAAGAGTTTGTTTACATTACGTAGGAGTTTTAAAATCCTCTTAGATTTTCCCTAGCACATTTGGATTAATTGTTTCATTTAAATCTTTTTCCGTCTTTCATATAAAAAAAATCTGCCACTAACCAGCTGAATATAATCTAAAAATAAAGGTTAATATTAATTCAGTGGTTTTAACTGAACCAATAACTGCCATCAGGCATATCACTAAATTGGTTCACTTCAAAAAATTGGCTCATTGCAAAGGTTTGCATTACATATAGAATGAATAGAATGTGTCAGAATCTATTGTAAAATATGCAATTTATTCACGTTACCTCTTTGAGATGAAATTTTAAAGGGTTTAAGATATTAAGAATCTTCCATCATTTTGTTTTTAACTTTCTGTAGTATAGATTTTATATGGTATATTTTAACAAAAATACTTTTAGTAATCAAATGGAAATATTTTTTTCTCTAATTCTCAGTTGTCTTTACAACATCTCTCTACCTCAGACGACAAAAAAAAAAAAAAAAAGAAAAATTAATTAGATTTCCTGAAGTTATCCTGGAATGGGGCCAAGGAAAAATATCCAGCTAGATCTCTCTTCTGGTCAGTCTGTTCTAATAATAGAAGCAGCACAAGCTCCACAGTAAACAACACTGAGTGAACATCCTCTCGAAAACTGCTACCATTCCTATCTAATTAGAATTTTCCCTTGAATAAGAAAAATGATGCCAATCCATTCTGATATTACCAGCGTGAATCACAAATTTATTTAGCAAACTTTACTACGTCTTTAGTGCTGTGCTATGTGAGATACAAAAAAGCCTTTTAAGACTTAATCCTTCCAGCGAGGCACTATGCGTCTAATTAGGGAGACAAATTTAAAAGTGAAATTGTATCTTATTCATTCACATGTAGGAAGTAAGAGAAGGAAATGATTAACATGGGCTATTGCAGTAAAATCACCATGGAAGACAAAGACTCCACCCAGGCCCTAAGAATTTGTGAGGATATAGTTTTGTTGACAGAATGAAAGGCATATCATGCTGGGAGAAAATATAATCAAAGTATGGAGTTAGGAAGAAAATAGAGTATTAAAGAGAGAGAAGAGAGTGGACATTTTGGAGGGTGCCTGATATGCGTAAGTTGGAAATGCTTTTCAGTTTGTAGCAGTGCTGCCAAATGATGGAGAGCACTGAAAAGTCTAATATAGGATTTTAGAACTGATAATGTTTGTTCATAATGTTTTGCATTCTTTTGATGTTAGGCCTATGTAAATTTAAGGGCATGGATGGTGGTGTTAACATGTTATTACCACTTAGTTCTATTTCATTGTTCTATGTGTTGAATCAAATTATAAATTTACTAATGAATGTATGTGAATTTAGTAAGCTTGAGTTGCTACTCAAGTGGTACAAATACATGATGAATACAAACCACCACTAATTGACTATTAAAAGACAAATGTTTTTGTTTTGTTTATTTAATGTTTGTTTTAAAATTTGGAATATATTTTTCTTAGAAATTGTGCTGTAATTTGTGACAACATGGATGGACATTGAGGGTATAATGCAAAGTGAAATAAGTCAGAGGGAGAAGGTCAAATACCGTATGATTTCCTTCATTAAGTAGTAGATAATAACAACAATAAACAAACACATAGAGACAGAGATTGGATTGGTGGTTACCAGAGGGGAAGGGGGGAGGGAGGAGGGTGAAAGGGATAATTCGGTACATGTGTGTGGTGATGGGTTGTAATTAGTATTTTGGTGGTGAACATGATGTAACCTATGCAGAAATAGAAGTATAATGATGTACACCTGAAATTTTTACAATGTTATAAACCAATGTTACTGCAATAAACAAAAAATTAAAAAAAAAAAAAGAGAAATCATGCTGTAAATGATGCTCAGGTTTCAATCAGCAATCTTTAATCTTGAATGTCACTGATTTGGTTCAAGAAATTATGCCGCTTGCCTCCTATCTCATTTAATGGCCAACAGTCAATTCTTCATCAATCTTACCTCCATGCTGTTGCCAGCAAGATCTCTTTAAAATGCAAATTTGACCTTGTCACTGTCCCCTAGCTCACCCAAATCCTGTTTAAAACTTTCAATTATGTTAGAGTAAATTCCAATATCCTTTGCATAACCTACAAGATCTTTCTTTTTCTGGCCTTGGCTGTCCATCTAACTCCTTGTAAAATTTACTCACATGCTTTTTCTCCATTTATCTGACATATATCCAATTCTTTAAAGTACCATGTTATTCTCTGATTCTATGCCTTAACACTTTCTATTTTTATTCATAATTCAACTGTTAAATACATCAATTCTTCCAAATATTTGTGAGGCATCACCTCCAAGGTAAAATCTCTCCCTACTCCCAAATTTCCATTCTTTTCTGCAAAGATAACAAATTTTTACTAATGTAAAAGTTTTGTATATGACTTCATAATAGCAAATATATTTTACATGTATACATTTATATAATTTTATTTTTACCTTTTTGTCTTCTTTATTAGACTATGTGCTACCACAAGATAAGGTCTGTACTATTTTTATCCGTGTATTGCTAGCGCTTAACATAGGGCCTACAACATGGTAGATTTTTATTAATATTGGTCAAATTAGAATAAATCTCCCACTTACTGGAAAGAAAACCAAAAAAAAAATCTCAATAATTGTTAGCTGTGGAATGAGAATGTAGCACCTGTTTAAAACCAGGAGCTCTAGAACAAGCCTATCTGCCAACCAAGCCTTGCTCCATCACTCCCTAGCATATCCAACGGTTGTCAAACACTTGTCTTTGAATTTTAGTAAGGTGATTCTCAAGAGGCAGACATACCACACCCCCACCCCCACTCAAATGTTAATTCATGAAACAAGCAAGCAAGCCAAGAGATGCAAATATCATAACGACAGAGAGAGACAAGTGGTTCACAAATTCTTCATTCTGGTTGCGCTGAGACCTATAGTTTGATTAATGAACCACATATTCCATGCAGTCTGCATCTTGCCTAAGCTCATTTTACTTGCATTCCTATCACTCGCTACCAATAGAACCATAAAAAATATAATAGCGTATACATTAGCTGCTAAAAGATTTTGTATGTTTGATGAAAATAATAAAACGAAAAATGAAATATCATTTGAAACAATTGTAGGAACATTTATTAGCCTTGCTAGTACAAGTATCTTGTTTTGCGTGTACACACAACACGCACACACACACACACACCTGCTTACAAAAAATTCCGTAACCATTAATGTGTTCTGAGGAAGTACAGGGAGATGTTTCCTTATGTTTTGAATGAGTGAAAAAAAGACGAAATCTTGATTTGCCAGGATCATGATGAAAGGCTTTTTTCCTAATATAAACATGTATTCTCTACCCCAGAATAAACCATTTTATTCAAAACATAGAATGTTAATGTGATTTTGATCTTTGAAAAAGGCAATGCAATGCTTTTGTTGTTGTTGTTGCCACTGTTATTTTAAGGTAAAAGTGTGATGTCCTCTAAAATTCTGCACCTGAAGTAAAGAATGTCAATGAAGACAGCTATTCTCAAATTGAAAAGTGCCTTTTTTTTTGGGCCGGCCCTGTGGCTTGGTGGTTAAGTGCGCGCGCTGCGATGCTGGTGGCCCGGGTTCGGATCCCGGGTGCGCATCGAGGCACCACTTCTCCGTTCATCCTGAGGCCGAGTCCCACATACAGCAACTAGAAGGATGTGCAGCTACGACACACAGCTATCCACTGGGGCTTTGGGGGGAAAAATAAAATAAATAAAATCTTTAAAAAAAAAAAAAAAAGAAAAGTGCCTTTTTCACTGCTGAAATTGGAGAAATAAGAGAACTTAGAATATGGAGGTATAATTTCTTTCTCAAGTTTGAGGCTCTGGAAGTGCCTCATAAAAATATTTGAACCACTACACACAAAATTAAGCTGATAATTATTGAGGATTATAGACCTGTATTATATACTGTTCATATTGACAAATTGTTTTACAGTTCTAGACAAATGGTTATAAAGTTGGTGAGACTGTGATTATAAAAGCTCAGAAATATATAATTCCACATGATATCGAGGCTAAGAGGATGAATGTTTTTACCCAGTGGATGGATATCATAATTAATCAGCCAGTGATAATTTGGTTTAATGTATTATAATTTTTGTATTATATGACATTTGGATCCTCTGAGAAGCAGATGTTGAGATTAAAGTTCAGAAGGACTACAAAGGTTTATTGCAGAGTAATTCCTGTTAAAAAAAAAAAAAGAGAGAAGGGAAGAAGCAGGATTGTGCAGGAGGAACTTTCAGTCCATGTTTTGGATTTGATAAAATCTGCCAACCAACAGGGAGGTCTGAAAGAAAGATTTCCTGTTAGAAGAGTCCCGCATTAAAGCAGACATGGCCTGACTTATATGATAAAATTTACTCAGTTATCTGCTGCGTCCAAAGAGTGACCTTGGCTCAAAAGCTGTACTGAACTAGAAAGAGTTACCAGCTGGCAGCTGTCATCCCAACCACACTCTTCAGAGCTGGGCAGAGAGTCTGCATTTTCATGGTGCATCTCCACGACTGCCACGTTTGAAATACGCAAGGCTACTGAAACGGGTGAGTGTGCTTTGATCAACTTAGTAAACACAATTCATTGAGAGACAGGACCATTGACTAAAATTCCAATTTGTGGGTTTTTAAATTAGAAAGGTTTTGCTTACTAAAGAATCTTGGAGTCATCACCAGGGAGTGCTTGAGTGGAAAATGGAGGGAAAGATAGGGAAATGGAAGTCAATGTTCTGTTCAATAAAACTTTATTATGAAAAAAAAAAAAGCTAACCTGCATGCATGCAAATCTCCACAAAGAAAACAAAACACAAGACATTTTCAAAATATGGTAAAAATTAAGAATTAAAGAGAAATAGAAAAGGATTACAACCGGACATGTGCCAAAGAAGAATGGAATAAAGAAAGAACCTAGAAAAAATAATTTCTAAACTAGAACACACATTAGGATAAGCTATATAATCTTTAGAGACCTCCATTCTGCATTGCTCTTGGCAAGTGGCTGTGCCTAGCCCAACCCCTACAATAACCATCACCTCCATGAATGACATTGCCAGAATGTGCAAGTGACTTTGTGGAATTGTAATAAATCCTTACATTGGGATGTCATGTTCTCTGGTGTTTGTCCTGAGCCTTTCTGCGTGAGATCCTAGGGAATGAAAAATTTACCAATGGCTTATATTTGACTTGATTTGACAGCAAGAGAAGTATTTGATAGTATAACTTGTAAAATCTGGGAGGAGAAGATAAATGGATTCACCATACTAAGTATACAACTTTAGAACAACTTTAGTACTAAGTATAAAATGATGCCCTGTTACGTGACATTGACAATAGTATCACACTAGTATCAAATCATCAGTATCAATTGAAGTTTGGGGGGAAAATCACCATTGTCTTGTCATTTTCACTCCTTGGCTGGATTTGCTCTGACTGCATTATACAAAATGGTATTTGTAGAATAAATTTTCTCAAATTACAATATAACAAGTTTATATTTACATTCTTTTTACTTTTATTTAACTTTACCACAGTATATTTTTATTGATAATATTTTTGAAATATGTTTTAATTAAAAATAATACAGTTCTTAGGTCAATCTTGTAAAACACAAGAAGAAATAAAGTCAGGGGGTATCTGTAGTTTTAGTATCTAAATGTAAGTACTGCTAATATTTTGTTTCATTTTTTAGTTTTTAAAGACAAATATTTTTGTTTGTAATCAAGTAGTCCATAGAAAAATTTTTTCTTTTACTACATCACAGTGTTTCAAGCTGTTATATATTCTATTATGCACTATTTTGAGTGGCAGCATAGTAATCCACCAAGTGAACCAAAGACATTCACCACACCTCAGTACTTGAATCTAATTCTTTCACAAATTGATCTTCAGAGAATATAAGAATAACCAATCAAAGTTAAGAGGCTGATCTTAATTATCACCTATTTGTAATTTAAAAGGTAAATTAGTGTCCAAAAGAAAGATACCCTGAGGTAAATTTCTAACTTGTAACTCATGCCTGTGGTCACAAATGACTGACAATGGGGTTTGTCTTCACTTTGAAAATACAGGAAAACCTGTGACCACTTTGCGGAGAAGCTATGAAGAAAAATGTTATGCTTTCACTCAGGATTAGATATCAAAATCACATTGCTTAAAGAAAAATATGGATATTTCTTAGGCATATAATAAGTATATGTATACATGTATTTAGATATTCCTATGCATGTAGTTACTTTCATTGATGTCAGAGAAAATCTTTTCGGTAAGTTGATTTCAAATGAAGGAGAACTACTAGGGAAAACTATTATGTTTTTCTTTTTGCTTTCAGTGATAAAATCTAATGTTATATTGTAGAGTTTTCCATTTCTCCTCACAGTGATGACTGTGGAGGAATTACATTCCCCTTTCCAGACCTAAAATGTTTAAATTACTGTGATTTCCCGTGACCTCTTTCAGGTTGACACATTGGAGCAGGTAATCAGCTAGCCTGGTGTTATGTAATTTAGTGACAAATGTGGTTATTAGGTTACAATGAGTTATGTTGTCCTTAGTGAACTGAAGAGCTGAAGAGCTGTGAATACCCAAATTAGTCTCCTGCCCAAAATTTAAAAATATTAAATCCAAGAAAAACTTTATGCTGCACTGGCGAATGAGAGAGTCATGAGCCAGGTATAAAATCAGTTTGTCAAAATCAATAGCTTTCATATAAACCAACTATAACCAGTTAGAAAATGTAACTGAAAAAATCTATAAAATACCTAGAAATAAACATATCAATAAATGTGCACTGATCCTCTGAAGAAATTTACAATATTTTACTAAAAAACATAAAAGATCTGAGCTAGCGGAAACATATTCAATATTCCTAAACGTGGAGACACATTTGTAAAGATGTCAGGTTTCACCCAACTCCTCCTCCTATTGATCTGTAACAATGCAATCCTGAATAAAATACCAAATCAACATTAGTGATTTTTCAACCAAATGACAGAGATGAATTCCAGAAAATATCTAGAATTAAATTTTGGAAATATATGGTTAGGTTCTTTTTTGGCTTCTGACATAAGAATCTAGACTACTTATTCAGATATGAACTGCGACGTTTCCTTACGCCTAGAATTTTAACCCACCTAACAGTTCCTTCTCACAAGAAGCTCCTGTGGAGGAGGGAGAAACCAGAGCATAATACATGGCCACAACGTCCAGCTGTGTGCACAGCAGATGGCAGGAATCTTCCTGAAAGCTTGCCTTGCCCTGTGGTTATCAACTTTCCTCAGATAGCAGGCAGGTACAAGTAGTGGGCTCAGGAATGTGACCTCGACTGGTTTTTCTAAGTTTTTTTGTACATTTTTCAGCAGCAAAACCAAACTGGGTCTTCAGTTTTATCCCCGTTTTGTGCAAGGGAAAAACCTTTATACAATTGGAGACGTTTTGGGTTTTCCTCATAAAGTTTTAATGTTGTTTTGTATTATTTCCACAATAATTCGTAAACATTTATTTTTACCTGCTTTTTTTTTACTCTTCAGGTCAAGTTTTTTATACTGCACTTATTTGTCAAAATAAATATTCTCATATAAAAAATTAAAAAATAAACATATGGCCAAGGATATGGGTAGCACTCTTTTGGAGGTATTATACAAAGAGGCTGGAGGTAAAAATCTTGAGATGATGAAAATATAGGTTACTTTAAGAAAAGGGAAATGGCGTCTTTGGGACATTTAGTCATAAAGGAAGAAAATCAGGTGTTTTGGGCTTAAAATATTAAAAGAGAAATTTCCTGAAGCTTATACTTTCTCTCTCTCTTTTTTTTTTGCTTTTTTAATAACATTTCCTAGAACATGTACGTGTGTGTGTGCGTGTGCGTGTGTGTGTGTGTGGAGAGGCATTGGTGGAGAGGAGTGTTAAAGTAATTAAACAAGGAGGCCATTAGACTGAGGAGGCTCTACTGCTTGGGTAGAGTCAACGCGCTGGAATCTGAGAAAATGAAACCTAGGAACAACCAATCACAAACACCCACCCAGGCTTCCCCAAACAAGGCAAATTCTTAAGCTATAGTCAATCAAATAATTTCCTTGCTTTGCTGCAGCATCTTCTCTATAAAAGATTTTTCTCTAGCTACTGTGGGTACAGCACTCCTAACCACCTTTGGTTTGGCTCTGGCCTATTTGAATCAATGTACTATGCTCAAATAAACTCTTAAAAATATTAGTGTGCCTCAGTTTATCTTTGAATAAGGGATGCTTAACAATTTAGGAAATTACCTAGTTCAGTTTTACATGTTCACCATCTGCCATCAACTCCCTTTATTTGTCTAAAACTAAACTAGCATGTCACAGGTACCCTTCCCTCAACTGATCCTCATCTTCATGAGCCCACAAGAACCTCCTGGAGGCTTTTTTGGTTACATCACAGAGAATTTTGCAGATAGAAAGGAAACTAACGCCCATCACCACATGTGCTGATGCTATTGTGTACAGCTGTACGGACGCTAGAGTTGACGGGATGTTGATTTACCTCTGTGAACTGAGGCTGCCAAAATTGTTTGAATAATGTAAGAACAATTTAGAATTTGCATAAGGGCTTCAAATTAATACGTTTAAAATTACACATGTGCAATATAACAGATTCTACACAAATGCAATAATTATCAAATAATTATCCACTACCAAAAATGAATTTCTAATAGAAATATTTTAAAGCAACACAAAGTTTTTGCTCTTACAATGTTATGGATGTGAATTAAATTTTGAAAGTTCGCTATTTGTTAGCATTCACTTATATCATTCACTTATAACTCCATAAATGAGATTGCTTTATTGTCAAATTATATATTTCAGGCATTTTATATATAACATTTGGGGGCAGGTATTAAAAATCTGTAATATATAGAAATAGGCATGGTGATAAGTTGTGACCGTCTTGTGTAAAAGGAAAAAAGCTTATAAAGCACACTATATGTCAACATGTAGTATAAGGAAAGAGTTTCAAGACCACCATTAGGCAGATAAAAGTTAGACTCAGGAAATATATCCATAATCCCTCCCCATCCTTGTAGGCACTTTTCTATAGAGACTTTCTCAATCTTCCTTAGTTAGAATTAATCTCTCCATTTCTTTTCTTCTTATGCTCTTTTGCTCCCAAATGATCACTTTTAACATGTTCTACTTTCTATTATAGTTGATTGTATAAGAAACTGTCTCCAAGACTAGACAACATTATTTTATCCCACCCATTGGTAGCACAGAATAATAACTCTTCACGTGGATCAAAGCAGAGTTCTAAACCTTTCTGCTTGGATCATTTCCAGAAAGCTACAGAAATAATATAGTAAGAAAGAAAAAAAATAGGAGTCTCAGGAATTTTCAAATTCTGTCTGAGGATTAATTTTTGGAGGCATTGACCAAGTTAAGAATCTTTTAATGTTTTTGTGTCCTCTTTGTTAAAAAAAAATGAAGCAAAATATTTCATAAGACAATAAAGCTAGAAATAAAAAATTGCAACTGTGGAACTAGAAAACTAAAAAGGTTCACAAATTCAGATTTGGGCTTTGATAGACAATAAAACACATTACTGTGTGATTGACGGGTTTCAGGTTATTAGAGATTTCGATCCTTTGCAAAGGAATTGTGAAGGTTGGATTAGTAGGAGAAAGGCAGGAGGAGGGAGACAGGAAGGAAGGCTACAACAAAGTTTAACTTCATGTTAACTGTTCATTTGCCTTTTTGTATTTTTTTTTCATAAAATGCCTTTTCTCCCTTTTTTTACCTAAAAGAAGTCTCACACTTTAGACAGAACCAAAAATTCACCTTAATGCTGATACTCCATGAGTTTCAACATCTGCTCTGCTGGACTTGTGGGTATATTTATCTTTTTCTTCTCTAAGAGCCCATATATTTTTATGCAACTACATTAGTCTATGAAGTACAATAATATTTCTTGTGTAGATACTTGAATGTTGCTAGAAGCTGAGAGCTTCTTCAAAACTGAGAAGCTTAGTTATTCATGTAGCCTCTTTGGTATAGATAGAATGTGGATTAATTATTGGATAAATGGAATTAATTGGCAGCTCACTTTCACCTGGGCCCCTGTAATATATTACTTACTCTGCAGCAGATTTTGAATTTTAACAAAGGCTTCCTAAAAAGTTTACCAAATATTAAGCAAAACTTTATCTAACTAGTTAAATCATAGCACATAGATGTGCTGGTAATTAACTTTGCTGAGTAAGACTACTCAGTCTTTGAACAAATTTAGTGAGTCCTTTACTATGTGGACGTCAGAGTTATTGTGGGAGGCAAGACTCATTTTGGTTTGGGTAAGTTCCTGCTACATAATGCATTATATTTGAAATTCTTTAAGAAGTGTCAAGTATCCTACACATGAATGGCAAAGACAATTATTTTAGTTAATCTCTCAATCTCTATTCAATTTTGACTTCTGTCAAAGTAATCATCTTTCTTAAAGTTACCTAAGATGGGTCTCAGCATAATTTAAATTATTTTTTTTTTCACATTTTGATATATCTTATTATCACTTGACCTTGGCCAAGCTTAGTTTTAATATCTCTCTTAGAATGATTACTTTTTTTCCGTTATAGGTGTTCCACTCCTCCAGAATACACACATCTCATACCTGCCTCTTCAATGTAATTTCTAGTAGGTCTTTCTAAAAAGTTAGGCTCTGGGCCGGCCCCGTGGCTTAGCGGTTAAGTGCATGCGCTCCGCTGCTGGCGGCCTGGGGTTCGGATCCCGGGCATGCACCGACGCACCACTTCTCCGGCCATGCTGAGGCCGCGTCCCACATACAGCAACCGGAAGGATGTGCAGCTATGACATACAACTATGTACTGGGGCTTTGGGGGAAAAAATAAATAAATAAATAAAATTATTAAAAAAAAATAATAATAAAAAATAAAAATAAAAAGTTAAGCTCTAATGGCCTAAAATCAAAGTAGGATATGCCCACACTTCAGATATGTGTTCTGCTTATATTATTTGTAACAACAAACACATACATGGAGATTACCTTTCTATTTATGATCATCTGTGTCATTGGTGTGTAATCTCTAAAAAGAGCAGGTAAATTGATTATCTTAGCACACGTTCAGTCCAACATTTTAACTGGCTCTCTTTATCATTGTTCTCCTGTTCCCATTGTGTGTTAAAGTTTTCAAGCATGTCGTTCTGTTCCTTCAGCTCCTGCCTTCTTTCCTGCCAGCTAGGGTCTTCTTAGACAAGCAGCTTTAGGCTTGACTGAAGCTGAATGTTTACATGAATATCATTAACCATTTCTCTTTGACGTTCTACGTTCTTCTGAGATGGCTTTAAGATGTTTTTGGACTCAATCACTTGGGACTGGAGAGATTTTGATGCCTCTTTAAGTGATCTTCAAGGCAAGTCATCGTCATTCCAAGAAGTGAAATTTTATGTGCCTGGCTTTTCTGTTCTCAGTCAAGAAGGTCAACTCCCTCCCTCAGTGAAAAGGTGGACCTGTTCACATCTTTATTAAGTTTTGCCAAACACAGAGCTTGTAACACCAGAAAGCTGGCCTCCAATGCAGATGACTCAGGGCATCAAAGTCTTCTGTGGTGAGTCTATTTTTTGCACTAACTTTACAATACTCTTCTACTCAGGCAGCAGATCTTTTTGATAGCTTGTTTTTCCTCAAAGTGTGTTGACTTTTTACTGTACAAACAATCAAAACAGCACATACCAAAATTTCTGAGGCAAACTCCAACAGACTTGAGCCTTGTGTCCATAATTCAGACAACATCATCACAGTACCACATACCTGCCTCAGGATTAGCTGGAAAGACATTTTTGTGGCCATCAGCAGGCCCTTCTTGGCTCTGAAGAATACTGCAGCTCGGCCTCTGGCCAGTAGCTTATAGGTTATAGCTGCCTTTCCAGAACTCTGTGAGTGTTCTACCTCAAAACCAAAGAGTGCCTGGCAACCAAGACAGACCATCAGTGGGGATAGGGAAGGGGGAATGGAATAAACTCGTGATCTCTAACTTTGATCTGGTGACTGCACTGTAGAAAGAGTTATAATTTGTACAGTACATTGGGCGGATGGAAAAGGCCAATTCCAGCCAGAACAGATGAGCTGTGACCACTCTATGCCCACGTGGCCCCATAGGAAACCTAGGGGATGAAAGCAATGTCATGACCTAACCAAACATATAGAACTGAGAATAAATAAACCCAGACTTCCAGTTCTAATTCTGCTTCTTCAATAGCTTCATGACCTGGGTCTTCAAAATTATAACTGATATTTGATGAAAGCAAAGCAAATCATAAATAATCTTCTTACATGCTGTCTTATTTAAAAGCCTAACTATCCTATGAGATTGACCATTGTCTTAATCAGCTCAGGCTGCTATATCAAAATCCTGTAAACTGGGTGACTTAAACAATAGACATTTATTTCTCACAGTTCCAGAGGCTGGGAAGTCACGTGATCTAGGTGCTGAAAGACTTGGTTCTTGATGAGGACCCTCTTCCTGGCTTGAAGACGGCCTCCTTCTCCTTATATCCTCTAATGTTGGAGAGAGAGTAAGCTCTGGTCTCTTCCTCTTCTCATAAGTACACTAATCTCATCATGGGGGCCCCATCCTCATGACCTCATCTAAACCTAATTACCTCCCAAAGGCCTCACCTCCAAATACCATCACACTGGGGTTTAGGTCTTCAATATATAAATTTGCAGGGGGCACAAACACTCAGTCCATAACAACCATCATATGAGATTATTAAATCTCTAACTGATAAGCTTAGACAGGTTAAATGGCTTATCCAAGGACATGGTCTATTAAGTTATGCTTGGATTTTGAATCAAAATCACCTGTCTACAACTATAGTTGTTTTTGTAAACAATTCTATATTGCTTAATAATTTCACCCCACTTTTAAAATGAAGTATTTGTTAAACAATTTTAAGGTCTATGTAATTCTACAATTCTCTAATCTCATCAACATTCTTTTTGACTCTCAATACAGTAGCAAAGCAATCATTTTTGTCATGTATGTTACTCAACCATTTACTTAACAAGTACTAATGGAATTACTCCTACGTGACAAGCACTAGTGTTACAGAGAAAAGGAGATCACAGTCTAGTCAAGGGGACAAACAAGCTAACACACAATTACAACATCTTGCAGAAAGCTACAATAGAAGCCATACAAGCTTAGAGAGGAAATCTAACCAGAAGAGGTTGGGGAGGGGATATGAGCTAAAAGCTCAATTAATATGGGGAATTATACCTAAACTGAGATTTGAAAGATGAGTAGGAGTTAGTTAATTCCTGATAGTGTGACCAAAAGAGTTTTTAAGATAAAGGAAATAATTTACATAAAATCAGAGAGAAATAACACTGCACTTTGGGAAACTGGACACTCTATGGTTTAAGAATTTTGCACGGCAATGGAAGTGATAATATCATCTGAACAGATTGTCAAGGGGCAGTGGTATTAAAAAAGTTGCACATTTTGCTATGGAACTGTGGATTTCCTTCTGGTTGCAAGGAGGAGTGCAAAATATTTCAAGGAAGGGAAGTAAGATCATCAGATTTGATTCAAGAAGTGCATTTAACACGGAGAAGAGATTGTGAGAGGAAGAGGGCTGTGAGACTGGAAAAACAAAATTCAGATAAGAAACCATGCAATCATATAGATTGAAAAAAAAAAAGACTGATATAGGAATAGAGTACTTAGCAGAGTAGTAAGGGAGGCAAAAATTGATAGGACATATGAACAATTGGATTTAGCCTTGGAGAAGACTAGAAAGTCAGAGATAATTCCTAAGCTTCTGACTTGAGCAACTTTGTTGATGCTCATGCCACAACAAAGGAAAGGAAAACAGGGAGGATGATCAAGAATGTGTATGTTTGCATGGAGTGAGGAGTTGGGGTTGAAATAGCACTGAGAATTTCAAAATAGAAATCTATATCCAGAAGGAAGTTAGATGAATATGAAGAACTAGTTCTGAAGATGAAGTTTTGCTTAAAGAAAAGGGTACAGTTTAGATAATTTACAAAAAGTGTGTAGAATGAGAGTCATAGAGAAGAATCCCAACATTTAAGAAATTGAAAGAGAGGGCTGGCCCCATGGCCTAGTGGTTTAAGTTCGCCACTTTCCGGTTCAGTGGCCTAGGTTGGATTCCCAGGAGAGGACCTACACCATTCATCAGCAGCCAAGCTGTGGTGGGGACCCGCATACAAAACAGAGGAAGATTGGCACAGATGTTAGCTCAGGGTGAATTTTCCTCAGCAATAAATAAATAAATAAAACATCATCCATTCTACTTAGAACTCCAACTCATTCTAAAGAAAAAAAAAAAAGAAAATGAAAGCGAATGAGATGCTTACAAAAGAGTTTAAGAAGTGCTAACATTTTTTTATTGAGGTCATAATAGTTTATAACATTGTGAAATTTCAGTTGTACATTATTGTCAGTCACCATATAAATGCTTCTCTTTACCCCTTGTGTCCACCCCCACCCCCTTCCCGCTGGTAACCACCAAACTATGCTCTCTGTCTGTGTGTTAGTTTATCTTCCACATATGGGATAAATCATATGGTGTTTGTCTTTCTCCGTCTGGCTTATTTCACTTAACATAATACCCTCAAGGTCCATCCATGTTGTTGTGAATGGGACAATTTTGTCTTTTTTATGGCTGAGTAGTATTCCATTGTATGTATATACCACATCTTCTTTATCCAATCATCATTCGATGGACACGGGTTGCTTTCATGCTTGGCTATTGTAAATAATGATGCAGTGAACATAGGGGTACATAAGTCACTTTGGATTGTTGACTTCAAGTTCTTTGGATAAATAGCTAGTAGTGGGATAGCTGGATCATAAGATATTTTTATTTTTAATTTTTTGAGGATTCTCCACACTGTTTTCCATAGAGGCTTCACCAGTTTGCATTCCTACTAGCAATGTATAAGGGTTCCCTTTTCTCCACAACCTCTCCAACATTTGTTATTTTTTGTCTTGGTGATTATAGCCATTCTAACGGGTGTAAGGTGATATCTTAGTGTAGTTTTGATTTGCATTTCCCTGATGATTAGTGATGTTGAACATCTTTTCATGTGCCTGTTGGCGATCTGTATATCTTAATAAGTGCTAACTTTTGACAAGAATTGTTCACACACATTTTCCCTGCTTCTCTTATTCACCACGCAACTGAAAAAAACACGGTTTCTCTCCTAACTTTTCCATTGGACTTGCTTTTGCAAATGATCTTCATTGTTAAGTCAAATGTGCACTTCCAAGTCCTAATTTTATTTAACATCGCAGCAACTTTTCACAGTGTTGCTCTCACCCTTATTCCAGAAACTTACTTTTCTTGCCTTTCATAACCCCACCATCTTCTGGGAGTTCCTCCTAACTCACTGCTTCTCTTAAGTCTCCTTTGTTGGCTACTCTTCCTGTACCAAATCTCTTAATGTTAAAGTTTCTTCAGGCTCAGTTGTAGACTAGCTTCTCTTTGTATACTCTCTCCACAGCTTGTCATGGATTTGGAAAAATATCTACACACCAGTGACACTCAAATATGAACTTGAACCTAGACTTTTCTTCAGAGCTAAAGACCTATATAGCTAACTATTTACTTGTCATCTCTACTTGGTTATCTAGTAAGTGTATAAAATTTTATACATTTCATTATAAGTATTCTGTTACTCTTATTTCCTTTTGCTTATGTCTCATATCAAATATGTAAAGAATGATTGGCTTTTCCTCCAGAATATATCTCAAATATGTCCATATTTGTTTATCTTGTCACCATATCTGTAATCCAAAAAAATCAGCACACTTGGATGGCTCTAATAGTCTCTTATTAATAATCTAATTTGAAATTTTGCTTTCCTTGTGGCTTATTCTCAATGCAGTAGCTCAAGTCATTCTTTAAAATGCAAATCTAATCATGTCTCTACCCTGTTTAAATCTATTAATGACTTGCTTTAACCTAGGATGAAATTCTAAACCTTGGTTTTCCTTACAAGGCTTTGCATGATTTTACTTTTTATTTTTTAGCCTCATCTCATAACTGTCTACCTGACATTTTAATGTATTTCTCCAAACTCTTTCATTTCATTCTCTGCTCATCTGCCTGAAATGCTCTCCACCCACTACTAATAGACTGTTCTCCTGGTCAGCACCGTGGACATCAGTTGCCAGCTTGTTAGAAAAGCAGAATCTCAGCACAGTGAACAATTCAACGCGGAGGCGGGGGAGTCGGAGATGACTCCCAGGTTTCTGACTTGAGCAAGCAGACTTACGTCATCTTCCCTCTCCACACCTACTTAAATTTGAGGTCCCAGAATAGATAACACTTGTTCATAACAGCCTTCTTTGATTCCCTAATAAAGTGATTCTCAAATTCGAGTAGCATCAAAGTCATCTGGAGGGCTTGGTAAATCCCAAATTGCTGGGCCCCACCCCCAGAGTTTCTCATTCAGGGATTGTGTGGAGGGCCAGAACTTACATGTTTAACAAGTTCCCAGGTGATGCTGATGTTGCGGGTCTGGAGACCAGGCTTTAAGAACCATTGCTCTGATAAGCAGTTCTCAGCCTAAGCTGCACGGTAGAATGACCTGGGGGAGTTTTTAAAAACCTTGATGCCCATACCACACCCTAAGCCAATTAAATTAAAATTTCTGCTCCTTAAATTAATGTGGAAGATTTGGCTTCAGCTTCTTCCGATTCCTGGGGCACCTGTAATTAGTATTCTGATCTCCGATTGCTGATATCTTAAGGTAAAATATTTTATGTTTTATATTTTCCTTGTCTCTTATCTCTGCTAAAATTTAAACTCCATATTTGTAGTTGTTGTTTTATGATTTGGAAATTTTCCTTACATTTCTAGTGAACCCAGTAGTGTATTAAACTTTTTGTATATTGTAGTTAATACAGAGTCTTAGTATATACTATTTTAGTAGGGGGAGGAGGGCTTTAGAAGATTGATCTGCCAAAACCACTATTTTAAATACCATATTCCTAATGTTTGAAATTTTACAAGAAAAATTCATTAGAAACATAAAGGGAAAAAGTTGTTAAGAGTTTTCATAATTAATAAATTTGAAGTACATGATTTTTTAGGTCAGATTAAAAAAGAAAATGGTGAAAACAGAAAGGGGTAAAATTAAAGCGGTTGTAATTTCAGTTTTGCTACTCTACCAGATGCTCTGATACATTCTTCCTCCTGAATCTCATTTTCTAGGCCCCACAAAAATTCTTTTCCTGGGGCTGGCCCAGTGGCGTAGCGGTTAACTTCCAGCGCTCTGCTTTGGTGGTCTGGGGTTCTCAGGTTTGGATCCCAGGCACAGACCTACACACTGCTTATCAAGCCATGCTGTGACAGGCGTCCCACATAAAATAAAGGAAGATGGGCACAGATGTTAGCCCAGGGCCAATGTTCCTCAGCAAAAAGAGAAGGGTTGGCAATGGATGTTAGCTGAAAGCTAGTCTTCCTCATACACACACACACACACACACACACACACACACACACACAAATTCTTTTCCTTCTGTTGAGAAGTTCCTCTTCAGATATGGAAAATCCAATTGCTAATATATTATACTTAGATTGGTGAGCTACCTATTTAAAGAGTATTGCTTCAGGTGTGTGGGTTGAGCAGCTGGCTTTCCATCTTTTATTCTTTAGACCTGAGCAGGGGGGTGAATATTTTCTTTTTCCCTTTCAGTCCTTGTAATATACTGGTTTTATATGGAAGCCAATGAATAGGAAAGAGTAAGAATTAACATGAGGAGAAGTTCTGCAATGAAAGCAGTAGATTAACGATAATGGGCTGAGTGGGATTATTGAACCATTGATATGGGGAAATAATAACAGATGCTTGGACAAAAAAGCTCCTGGGGAACTGAGTGCTCTCTCTAGAATGGAGTGCTCTATCTAGTATAACTCTTTCAACTTTTGCTTTTCCCCAACTTCTCTTTGAATATATATGATAAAATATTTTGATATAAATTAAGGTACACACATTTTCAGATTTCTTTGTTTTTAAAGCTCTTCACATATATAAACCTAGAAGAGTGTTTTTCTTCTATGGATATTATTCAGTCCACACTGTTGTATAATCATGTAATTACATTAACTTGACTCTAGAGTGCTTAGATTAATCTCATTACTTTAACATAAAGAATTTTAGTTAAATATATACATATTTCTATATATTTCAGAAAGTTAAAGATGCAAGAATAAATCTTATTAAGTAAAAACTTACATTTGAACAATATTTCATCCAGAAACAAGTGGAATGCCAGAAACATAAATTAAAAGATTCATCACAGAACAGTTTTGTTTTTCCATTTCTATATAAAGGAGTTTGTTTTACAAGCAAAGTAACAAATGGCTTCAAACAGTCTTCTTGTTGCTAGGCTCTTAGATATCTAAACAGACCTTATACTTTTTAGGTTTAAGCATAACAAACTGAAACATTATAAAGATGTTTTAGTAAAATAAGAGGGTGACTCATCACAAAAATTAGAATTTCTCTTTCTTACTGGAAGTCCTTCACATTGTGTACAACGGATACTAATTTCTTTTTTGGATTTTCTCCCTTTTTTGTTGGTCCTTGTCTTAACAACAGCCTAGCTATGTGAATAAATCTCTTTTTAAAAATATTATACCCCTTAAATATTTTCTTAGATTATAGCTTATTATTTCTTGACTATTATAAACAAGCTATTTTATTTTGAAATATTTTTCAATTACTTCTATGTGATAATAAATATAAGGTGTATGATTTTGATGACTATGCAATCAATAAAGTATAATAAAAATGGATTAACTTTAAAGAACTTGATTCAGGGGCCAGCCCCGTGGCTTAGCAGTTAAATGCATGTGCTCTGCTACTGGTGGCCCGGGTTTGGATCCTGGGGGCCACGCACTGACACACTGCTTGTCCAGCCATGCTGAGGCGGCATCCCACATACAGCAACTAGAAGGATGTGCAACTATGACATACAACTATCTACTGGGGCTTTGGGGAGAAAAAGAGAAAAAAGGAAGAGGATTGACAATAGACATTAGCTCAGGTCTGATCTTCCTCACAAAAAAAAAAAGAAAAGAAAAAGAACTTGATTTAAATGTTACAAGAATCTTGCCAAGTAATATAGATACAATGGTAAACAATATTGAGAAAGGAGTTTAGAACTGGACTTTTAGAAGACAGAGTGATATTCCTTTTTTGATTACTCAATGGCTGTGTGATTGTGGGCAAGTCATGTCTCCTTCTGAGACTTCTCAGTCTCTCCACTTATATAATGACATAGATTCCTTTGGGTAAAAGACATTCAGAAACACGAGGGTCTGATATTAGTATTTGTGTGTGTGTGTATAGTTTTGAAGGGGGGGTGAAGACGTTGTTATTGAGCTATATCACAGAAAAAAGATATGAGATTAAATACCAACCTACGAAATGTAGAGTTTATTTTATATGCAGTATATATGTGTTGGAAGGAGAGGGAAATCAGTTTGAACCAAAGATTACCATGATCAGGATGGAGAGAAATGTAGTAAGAAGCCAATGTAAAAGCAAGTGAGAGTTTGGCCTATATAAGATGGTAGTTAAGGAAATGGAAGGTTCATTGATTTTCTCTACAAGAATTGGTCCATAATTTTTTTTTTTTCCTTGAAACTCTGTGTCAAGCTTCAATTCTCCTGGAGGTGTTGAGCAGATCATGAAAAACTAAAAGCACAAATGCTGTAGAACTATATGGAATTAAACTACAAAATCAACTGGATAAAAGTATGGAAAATTTTGCAAGAAAAGTATTACTACTACACAGTACATACATTCTCAACAAATCAAAATTAGAAGAGTAAGAATACCCATATGTACAATAGTTTTTCTATTAATAACACAATCTTGTAACTGAGGCTTAATACATCTTCTTGCTGATACATCTAAAAAAATATTTAATTCCACAGTGCCACAGTAACATTAATACTAAAATATTTTCCCCTTGAAATTCAAGATTTTTCTTTTAGATAGTTATCGATGTGAACAACTGCAGGAAAAAGTTATAGCTAGGCTATTGTAATTTGCTCATTTACCTGATACGTATATATATATTATGTGTAGTATTGGTAAGTCATCAAAGACTAAGAATTTTGTTAATTCTTAATGATGACCAAAGTATAATAAATAAATATTAATAATTAGAATATTGATTTTTGGCACTATATTCCTTTTTCACTTATCTTCATCTATGTCTAAAATGGTTGGATTTCTATCAATAGAATATTTGTATTATTGCCTGTTATTTGCATCTGAGGATTAGTGGAATGTGTTCAGATTTAGTTCCTTTTGGGATGTACATACTTGTGTTTGTGTGTGTGCTTGTGTGTGAGTGTATAAGAAAATGACCACTATAATTAATAACAATCATGGATATTTATAAAAGATCTGATTTTGGTAAGTTTATTTGTAACCAGACCTGTTTTTAGTTTTGTAAGTAATTGTTTAATTGATAACATATGAAAAAGAAAATGGGCAAATCTTAAGTGTACAGATCAAAATATTTTTGCACATTGAACACACACATGTAACCAGAACTGAGTTCAAGAACTAAGATGTTACCAATATTCCAGAAGTTCTTCAGATGCTCTCCTTCAGTTGTAACCTCTCTCCAAGGATAAGCGCAGTACTGACTTCTAACAGTATAGATGAATATTGCCTGTTTTTTAATTATACATAAATGGAATTATATGATACCCACATTATTGTATCTTTTTCAACATTATGTTTGAAGGATTTAGCCCTGTTGTTTCATATAGTTATAGTTCATTAATTTGACTTAATCATAATAAAATATAGTAAAACAAATTAATAGGTGATGAATTTTGAATATTCCCTTTTTTAATGTAACTTATTTAACTATAAATTAATTTTAATGATAACTGTGTTTAACAACTAAATCAGAAGATTCTTGAAAATACAATGGTCGGCTCTTGTGAGTTGGTTCAAACTGCTTTCCGCAAATTACTGAGGAACACTGACTGTGAAAATATGTGTAATATATACAAATGTTTGTTATCTCAAAAACAGGTGTTACAAATCAAAGTGCTTCTCAACAAATGTCTGGCCAAAAATGTCTCTGTATTATCAAAATATCTATAAACCTGAGTCTAAGCCTCATTTTCATCATTCCATAACAATAAAAATGTGGATAATTTCTTCTAGTTTATGTGCTCAAACATTCCATGGATACAAAATGTATCTATAAAATAACCATCTAAAAATAATCGTTGTTATCTATTGTAGGCTGCACTTGACTTAATTTATTGTGTTAGTTTGACTTTGATCGTAGAGAGTTTTTTTCCTTATGACATGTTATGTAAGGTATTAGCATGCAGGCAAGAAACTAATTGATGCATATAAACATGATATTTTCCATTATAAAACTGACATTTCATTAACTTTAATAAGATGTAATGTTTTCTTCCTTTTGAGAACAATGTTATAATAAAACAGAAACATGAGCTTCCATCATACCTCAAGTGAAGGAATGTGATCATGGTATTTCAAGCACACTTTTCTATATTAAATATAAAAATAAAGAAAATAAAACTTACACATTTATCAGTAAGTCAATCAGTCATTCAACCCATATTTAGTGAACAATTACAATGTGCTCATTAAATGATTCTAGACATGAACAAGATAGACACAACCCTGTACTCATAGAGCTTTCATGCTGCGGCTGTTCGTTCATTTCATTCCATTTACATCTGTTCATTGAAATACAGACAACAAACAAATGAAAAAAATCACATAAAGTGTTTCAGGCTTTGAAACAAATTAGGTAATTGCTGTGAAAACAAAATAATTTGTGGTAAGAGGATTACAAATGAAATGGAGAAGGTATTTTAAGTAAAGTGATAAAAGAAGGACTTTTGAAAGGGTGACATTTGAGTTGAGGCCTAAATTAAATAAGGAAGTGAGGCTTGCAGATACCTGGGGGAAGAGAATTCCAGGCAGAGAAAATGGCCCTGGGGCAGAACAAGCATGTTTGGAGAGTTCAAGGAACAGAAGGAAGTGAGAAAAGCTGGAGCAAACTAAGCTGGGGAAGAGGGGTGAACCTAAGTGACAGCCAGGGGCAAATTCAGACTGAAGCTGTAATTGTCTGAGCCTGATTAGTTAGGATATATCCCAAGAGTGAACTAAAGATAGGAAGACTATCGTCCCTTGATAAAAAATATAAACATGAAAGAACTTTAAAATAAGATTGAGTTATTATTGTTAATCATATAAATATGATGTAATAATACAAATGAACGGGAATGGAAATAACGTTATTCCTGTTAAATTACATTGTATCTCAACTTTCCATGCATTTTTATTATAGTAAGCTTTCTTTGGAGACATATACTTCATTAATTCATTTATTTACTGAATATTTCTATACATTATTTTTGTGTCAGGCTATTTTGTAGGAGCAAGAGATAGAAAGTATGGTATGATAAAAATATTTTCTGTTCCCAGCGGTTTTTATAACATTACACATTCAATGTTATATTTGAAATTATTATGAAGACATTTTTTTGTTCTCTTGATGTTCTGGTCCTCTAATACATTTTTTAATTCATTATCTAATATGCAATTCCTTTTCAATATTATATCTGAATTTTTAGAACTTGTGTGTCTATAGTAGATGCTTCTACATCTGTGGTTGACATAGCAATAGACTATTATTGAAATATTGCTCATTTGTGTTTGAAACATTATTATGGCTAAGACTTGGAGCTCGGTTTTGTGAATGTTTCCATATAAGACAGCCTGAAGAGGGTGTGCCGTGGGACTCATTTGGGATGCTCTTAGCTGTAAGTAATAGAAAACTCTCCTCAAAGTATCTTTAACAATAAGAATATTTATTTATTTATTTATTTTCCAAACCAGAAACCTGGAGTTAGGCAGTTCTAGGATGGATTCAAAGACTCAACATGTCAGAACAGCACTAATTACTACACAATTTTCAATTCTTCTCTGATAGCCAGAGGATCACTTTCGCTGCTGTATGCATCATGTCTTTGACCAGCCTAGAAGAGAAGTCATTCTCAATGCATGCCCCACTTCCTCACCTCTCTTTCTTTTTTGAATCAGGATAAAGACTTCCATTCAGGTGCCAGTAGAAATTAGTCACTGTCAAAGAAGGACAGAATTACCCATTCTGGACATCCGTGATTCAGGATCTGGGTTGGGGGAAAGGGCCCACCTTACCTAAACACATTGTCTGCCTAATCTAAAAAAAAATTTTTAAATAAATCTGTAGTTCTGTTAACAAGGTAGTAGAAGTTGGGCAAAATAACTGTGGAGGGGGCAAACAATGATATCTGTTACTTTATATTTCTCAATTTATTTGAACTCGTAAGTATTTGATTCAATTGCAAAGATAAGTCTCAACTAAACTAGTACAAATGAGCACAATTCCAAAAAAACTATTACTAACTGGATTCTAAAATTGAGTGTTACTGAAGTTGAGTTGGAAGTAATAATTTAATAAATTATGGAATTATATCTTGTTATATCTATAGTGCTTCTAAGCATCCCTTTTATGAATCTGTATCTAAACTATTTAGTATAATCTTTGAGTATCTTTCTATTATACCCAAACCTGAAATCTAGTGTGTTTTTAAAATTTTTATGTGATCTTTATTGTTAGTGATTAGGAATTGACCCTTCTTGTGAGTCACTTACAGAGGGTTTCTCAGAATGAGTAACAAAAAACCTATTTGTATACGATATTGTTCACCAATATTTACATCCTCGTTATTGTTTGTGGACCACTTTAAGAATCTTAAGTAAACTATAAACAATCTCCATGGATACTTACAAACTATGCATAAAATTTGTAGAGTGAATACTATTCATCAAATCCATTTAACTAATCCATACATCTGTGAACCTCAGGTTAAGATTTAAGTGAATATTTTTAAAATCATCTATTTCTTATTCAATTCATTCAGCTAATTATTTTTTTAAATTTTTTGTTTATTGCAGTAACATTGGTTTATAACATTGTATAAATTTCAGGTGTACATCATTATACTTCTATTTCTGCATAGATTACATCATGTTCACCACCCAAATACTAATTACAACCCATCACCATACACATGTGCCGAATTATCCCTTTCGCCCTCCTCCCTCCCCCCTTCACCTCTGGTAGCCACCAATCCAATCTCTGTCTCTGTGTGTTTGTTTATTGTTGTTATTATCTACTACTTAATGAAGGAAATCATGCCAAACAATATAGTTGTATCTAAAATGACACTTTCAATTCTTTTATGGTTAAGGCAGTCACTTCCTAAGAGACTGACCCATACAATCTCAGGCTAAGATTCTTTTTCATTATACAGAGCACTGCTGTTTCAGTAATTTATTTCTTTTGCAAGAGCTTGAAAGATGCAATTTTTATGACAATATCAGTTCTATTTGTGATAATTCCCACTGTCCATGCCCTACTGAAATTAGTTGACCTTTGCTTTGAGCAAGAATAAGTAATTCCTCTCATAAATTTTCATGAAAAAATATAACTGTCTTCCTCACATCTAGTATTTAAATCCTGGTCCTTACCATAACAAGAAGTATGATCTGTGCACTTCGAGAATTCAATAATAAATTTGTATTCTCTCCTTTCAAAGTCTTACTTCAGGCATATGTTACTTGAAAGAAAGAGTCTAAGAAATTATTAAAAATCTATTAATATCATGCTACCAGAAAATAAAATACCTGGAATCTCATCTTACTGTCCAAAGATATATGTCTAAACTGAAATAGGGTATATTGATGGCCGTAATCTTTTTCTTTTTCCATTTTCCATTCTCTCCATTCCATTTTCCTTTTTAAGATGTTGATATAATGCAGCTCTGTTATTAACAGAGTTCAAACGTCCAACACTGGTAGTATGTACACTGTTAAAGCTGTATGTATTATCTAGAATAATAAAAATGTGGAAAATGTAGAATAATTGTAAATCAAATCATGAAAATAATTGTAAATGTGGAATAATGGTAAATCTAATCATGCAGATGTAATCATGTTATTACCATGACACTCAGTAATCTAAGGAAAAGTCAGGTCAAGCTGATTTGGGATGAAAAATGATGAATAAAATCAAAAGTTGTTTTTATAACATTTAAGCAGAAAGTCATTATAAGGGGATATTTAAGTGTCTCTAGGGTGAATTTATACCAAGTAAAATTCTATTTTATCAAATAATCTCCTAAAAGTACCTGAAAGACAAAATTGAGCATGAGGTCATTAATTTTTGCAAACTAACATGAGAGGCCCATCATTCTACCTGGTCTCATTAATTAACATTGTTTCAATTTTAGAAAATCATTAAACTATGTGTGTTACCTTTCTTTAATAACAATATGCTTTTTACCAACCAAAGATTTCTGAGATATCAGGTATACTGGTTGTGCTGAAATTTTCTTCAAAATTCTGAATGTCAGCTTTGCCACTCTTTACAGTGTCTCTGTTCTGTTAGATTTTCTCAGAATTCGAGCACTGTATGCAGAAGATTTTGAATAGAGGAAAAATTTCTTATTTTCAAGGTTAAGATTAAAACACTATATGGGATCTTTGGACATTACAAACCATTAAATATATGTTATCAAAAATAAGTGCACGTGATGGTTTTAATACTGATTCTGATTCTTTGCAACATACAGAATAAGGGTCTGATCTATTACTCTTTTTCACACTATGGAAAGATACATATTTATTGAGCAACTACTGGTGATTGGCACAGAATTAAATGCACAGAATTGAAATATGGTTAAGACATAGTCCAACATTGAAGAGTTTAAAATTTGGAGAGGGGAGGTGGACATATAAACTTAATTTAATGTGATGTAAGGTATGCACACAAAATGCTAGAAAAGCAAGCAAGAAGAACATTTAACTGTGTCTGGAGGCTTGAAGTTATCTTCCCAGGAAGAATGAGTAACAGTAAATTTCTCTTTATTAAATGTCTCTCTTATTGTTGCTTGTAAGAAACTGCCAAATGATGTCAAATTGTCACCTCCAATACTTAATACTGCATTAGTTAAGATTCTTTAGTTGCAAAGCCAGTTATGTGCAACTTGTGTTAAAAAAATAGGAGAGGCCAGCCTCATGACCCAGTGGTTAAAATTTGGCCCATTCTGCTCTGCTGGCCCAGGTTTGTGGGTTTGGATCCTGGGTGCGGACCTACATTACTTGTCAACCATACTGTGGCGGCGTCCCACATACAAAATAGAGGAAGATTGGCATAGATGTTAGTTCAGGGCTAATCTTCCTCAAGCAAAAAAAGAGGAAGATTGGCAACAGATGTTAGCTCAGGAGGAACCTTCTTCAGAAAAAAAAAAAGAGAAGAAAATTAGAATGGAAGATGAACAAAAGTCAAAGTTGAACATTCACACCATGGGAGGAAATAAACAAGTGCTAGTCCCTCCTATTGTACCATTTAGAAGCTTCCAAAGATGGTCTTTACCCTCATCCTTTCCATTCTGCTCCTGAAATAAAGTTTCCTTTTCATTCAAGTGCAAAACTTCCACTTGTGATTTTGATCCAATTTAGCCAATTTTCACAGGGACTGTTATACATCAGTTTTTTTCATTCTTCTTTGTACAGTCAGTCTCTCTCTATCTAGTGACCTCACCTGCCTCTGACAATATATTCAAACTTGCCTGTAGAGAAAGCAAAACAAAAGAAATCTTTCCTTCAACCTTGCCACCCTCTCAGTCAGTCTCTCTCTCTTTTTCTTCTTATTGCTTTTTATTAAAAAATTCCTCTATACCTGCTGTGTTCAAGTACTCTTCCCTATTTCTTACCTGCATTTTGGTGTCTTATTCTGAACACTGCAAAAGTTGCTTTAAAAATGATTTCTTAACTAACAAAATCATTTTATATATTTCCTTGTTCCTTATACTCTCAAGCTCTCTGTATTTTCTTAAAACACCTGCCTTAAAAACTTCCTCCTCTCTCACTTTTCAGGCACTTAGTATCTGATTATCCTCCTCCCTCTGATAGCTCCTTCTCTCTCTCTTCCATGACATTTCTTTCATTGCCCGCCTCCAAAATACGTGTGTTCTCTAGGCTCTATTCCTCAACCATTGCCATTTCATGCCACTGTTTAGACGCTAACTAAAGTTATAGGTGTAAGTATGCCTTCTCTTCCCCACTACAAACTTCATTTCTATCTATTGGTTAGAGGTCTTCACCTATTGTCATTGCTGGTGCCTCAATCATGCGAAAATGGAACTTGTTTTCCAAGTCAAATTCACTGATAATACTGGCATCTCTATTTCTTCTAATAATATCACGTTTCTTCTTGTCAACCATGTTAAATACCTGGAGATGCTCCTCGTCACTCAAACTTATGGCTCTGAAAAATTACTCTTCTAAGTCTTATAGTCAATATTCCCTGATTTGCTGCCCATTATCTTTTGCCTAGATTAGCATTTCTCAAAATGAATTCAATAGTCTTGCTACTCAGAGTGTGGTTGATAGACCAGCAGCGTAGGCATTAACAGGGAATGTTTTAGAAATGAAGAATCCTCAGACCCTACTGAATCAGAATAGACATTTTAAGAAGATCCTTGTTTTTAGGTGACTTGTTTTGAGAAGCACTTTTCTTTTGAATATGAGTTCCATGAGATTTTTTTGGAGACAGAGAGACAAACAGACAGACAGAAATGGAGAAGGAGGAAAAGAAGAAGGAATGTAGAGCGGGAGGGAGGTAAGGAAAAAAGGAAGAAGAGGAGAGGAGAGGGCAGAAGATGGCAAAGAGAAGAGAGAGAACGTGTTGTTTCTCCTCTTGAATATTCACAGTATAATATAGCTTGTTTAAAGCCTTAGAGTAAAGAAATAGTATTCTGCATGTAATATACATTAGAAGTCTTATAAAGAGAATTATATACACAGCAACTATTCTACATTCACTGATTTCCTCATTTTCTATTTTTATATAGAATTCTGCTGTTAATCATGATGACCATAACCCAACTGCAAACAACCAATGGAAAGATTTATTTGAATGCTTTTAGTAGAAAATGCACCTGATAGTTTCATTATATTATTTTTATATAAACATTTTTGTGATGAATTTTCTGGAAGGATGCTTTTTAGAAAAAAAAATTCCTTGATAGACATTTGGAAGATTGAAGTGTGTTATTGAGTCTTGTTGAGACTTTTGCAATCCATTCAAAACCTACAGGGTTCATCAGGCTGTTGCTGTAAAAAGAATTTTATTTTTCTCCTTGATAAAAAACCTCAGTGTGACACACCCACCTCTCTTACACATTTTCACAATGAACACTGTCTTCCTTTTTGGAGATTCTCTATAAAAACATTGAGAATTCACAGATCGATAAGGCTGCCAAAGCCACTTTAAATTAGGATCCCATTTGCAGGCCCGTTAAAGCCCACAAAGAGACAGGACCTGGTCACTGTTGATTTGCCGGCTGAGATGCTGAGAACGAAGCAGGCACTTGAATGCTTGTTTGTCCAATAATACTCAAATTGGCTCTAAGGCTTGTCTCAGCATTAGTAACGCGCTTTCAGAACCACAAGACTCCAAATGTAACATTAGGCTGTAGGTAACATTATGACTACAAAGAAATTCAGTTATATGGGTTTACTTTTCTTTGCTTGAGCCACCGATACAAATCATTGAATTAAAAATGTTGGGCTGATGTCAAGTACAGATCAATATACCACATGGAGTTTTAAATCATGTTAAGGGGACTGATTGAAGCAGACATTCCTTATCGTAACTATTTGGCTTTGTCTGTTGTTCATCTGCTTACGTGAGTAGTCATACTGAAATATACTCATTTTTGCATATTATTTTTAATGATAAAATATATTAAATTAAGTAGAATATACTTTAGCGATATAAACAGGAACAAATTATGGTGGAATATATATATATAAAGATTCATTCTTGATTATTCTTAAAATTAGCATTTAATGATTTCTCTTATTGTGTACCTTTTTTCTTCTTTGGGGTCCTCAATCAGCATATTCAAAAAGCAATAGCTTGGGGGCGGGCCCCGTGGCTTAGCGGTTAAGTGCGAGCGCTCTGCTACTGGCAGCCGGAGTTTGGATCCCAGGCGCGCACCAACGCACAGCTTCTCCCGCCATGCTGAGGCAGCGTTCCACCTATGGCAACTAGAAGGATGTGTAGCTATGACATACAACTATCTACTGGGGCTTTGGGGAAAAAAAAGGAGGAGGATTGGCAATAGATGTTAGCTCAGAGCCGGTCTTCCTCAGCAAAAAAGAGGAGAATTGGCGTGGATGTTAGCTCAGTGCTGATCTTCCTCACAAAAAAAAAAAAAAAAGCAATAGCTTAATCTTACAATGACTGAAAAATAAATAAATGAAAATGAACTTTTAGTTCAATGAAATCATAAAGTGATGATTTATAGCATACCAAGCACTCCTAATCAAAGGATTGACAATCCAGCAGATTATAGGATAATTGCTTACTTTTATATATAGCATAATTTTTATTCTTATTACAAATGCTTATTTAGAATATTGGCATACAAACAAAGTTTGTCATTGAAATTAAAAAAGTGATTTTCCTCTCCTCTGAGCAATTTATTAAAATACTAATTTTGAATGTTAATGATGTCAAAAGGAAAAAATAATTTAAATTATTTTTCTACTGATCAAATGGCAGTTAAAATTATTTATGAGGTTGAAGCACTGAAACGTTGTTCATTGAATCCAGAGCTGACAGGTGATTCAAATGCTCACTTTTTGCTGAGGACATTGATCATCTGCAGATGCAAAACAATGGAAGGGGATGCAGAAAGGGTATCATTTTTTGCTATGTCATGGAGAAAAATTACTACTGACAGTATGTTCTTTTCTACAGAGTTCGGGGGTGGATTCCAAAGAGGAACACGTTGAGATGTCACATAGTTAGGCAGACAACCTTTCACAGTTCGTGACTTATGTGCCATAATTGGTAAAAGAAAAAGTAATAAAGTAATGCCTTTTAATTTTCAAACATCAACCGAAGAGAGAAGCTTTTGGGGCCTTGAAAATTAGGTATGGTTTATTTCTTAAATGTTAATCATAATTAAAGAGTAGCAAAGCATAAAGGAGAAAAACTAAACAAATTTGTGTTCTGAAGAAGCTAGTCAAACTTTTTGCCTTCCTAAAATTAAAGTTCTTATGTTCATATGACTTTGATTGCTTTTCTATCTTTGTATACATCAGTTTTGGAAATTTCATCAATGAAGAGTGCTTAACATCTGGGGACTGTAAATATGAGTAAGACATCATTTCCACCCTGAAGGAACTTGTGAAGTGATACAATTAGCACAATAATTATTTAAAGAAAAAGGCAGAATACAGTAACCATGAGAGAGATACAAAAGTAGATGGAAAATGCACTTCATTCATGAAACTTACAAAGTTTCCATAGTCTATATGCCAAATACTATACTAAGAATAAAAATTTAATTCTGAATATAAGGTAAATCTTTATAGGCAAATCAAATTCAAGAGAGAAACTAAAGGATTGATAAATACAATTTCCAGTGATAGAGGAAGAAGAGGAAGTGTACTCTAGGGATAAAAAATTGTCATGATATAATGTGCATATTGGCAAGTTTAAGTGTGTTCAGGTGATAGAGAATAATGTAATAAAGAATAAGCAGTGACACTTTTCTAGTAGATTAATCTGGAAGCAAAGGTTTATCATAAGTGGAATAGACTGTGGTGGTTACTTCTCTCAGTGCCAGGCTACCAGTTTTATAATATGCCCTGTGATATTGGGGATGGGAGTCTATGAACTCCATTTCTATGACTTTCTTCCTATCTGGAAAGTAATGGCATGTGATTGAAAGGTCAGAAGAGAGAAGGGACTCTTTCTGCCTTCAGCTTCTGTCAGCATCAGAAGACAGTAGCAGCTCCAGTGCCATTTGATAGCACTTTCCAAGGTGGCCCAAGAATTACCCGTAACGTTGTCACCACACTCCCTCACCTCCTCTTCCTTCCCCCAAGTCCCTAGCCAGGTCCCAACACACCATCTGGAAGCCCCTTGGTAATCAGCACTGTAGCTTTGTTGAACTCCTAGTTTCTGCTGACATTTCCAGTCCTTTGTTTTTGAAGCCTTAGTGGTCATATCTGCTTCTTGGAGATCCCATTTTGTTTTAGTCTTTTAATATCAGAGTAACCAATTATGTATTTTAAATGAGCTGTGTTTGAAATGCTTAGGTTGGTTTCTATTTCTTGAATGTACCTTAACTAATATGGAAATCATTGAGAGATTATTGTCCATGGAGGTAGCATAACCAGTCATGTGCTTTAAAGAGTATAAGTTTATTTTTGCAGGGTTAATAGAATATATGCTAATCTGGAACTATGGTATTCATTTGGAAAGACTATTAGTAATTCAGGTAAAGAGAAAAAAGCGTGACTTGTTTTTGACAAAAGAGAGGTCACTGGTGACATCGTTAAGAGCAATTTCAATGACATAACAAGCACAGAATACAGAAAACATTGGGTTGAAGCACTGAGGAAGTTAATCCAGCATGTGTACATTACTATTAAAACAGAGAATGGAGAAATTTCATAGCATCTGAAGAAATATGTGCGATCAAGAGATTTTTTTAATCTCACAAAGAACATATTTATTTATTATTTTGAGATGTTAATGGCTTAAGTAAAAATCTGAGAAAATTTTGATGTAATTAGAGTATTGCTAGGATAACTAGCCATTTTTATGGTTAACAATTTTTGTGGATTTGATAAATAATTATGTTGCCATAATTGCTACTAAATAAATTTTTATAAACTCACCCACTAGGATGTAAGTTCCATGAGGTCAAAGCCTTACATACACTTCTAAATTACCAGTGCCTGGCAAATAATTGTTGCTCACTAAATATTTGTTAAAAGAATTAATCTATATTTTAGTGTAGATTTAGTAAAATACTGTATTTAGTATATTTAGTATATATCTGTATTATATTTCGTAAATAGATTTAGTCAATAGATTTTTGTTTCAAGTTGAAATAACTTCCACAAGAAAATTTTAGTTAATTTGATTTCTCAAATTCCCAAGCCACTTCATTAGTTACTCTTGTCATATTATCTGGACATAGTACTATGAGGGATATATTTGTAGTAGCAATCTTGCCTTTTTATAGACTGGCTCAGTATTAACTATAAATTGCCTCCTAAACAAACTAGTCAACGATGTAATTTTTGTAAGTTGAATATGTATTGGGATCTCAATATCAGGGATATTAGAGTTGATTTTGCATATAAATATTTAAGAAAGAGGAAGATGCAAAATGTAAATCAGCTGTTACTTAATAGACTGGTTAAATTTTTTTTTTTTTTTTGTGAAGAAGATTAGCCCTGAGCTAACATCCGATGCCAATCCTCCTCTTTTTGCTGAGGAAGATTTGCCCTAGGCCAACATCCATGCCCCTCTTCCTCTACTTTATATGGGACACCGCCACAGCATGGCTTGACAAGCGGTGCATCAGTGCACGCCTGGATCCAAAACTGTGAACCCCAGGCCACCGAAGCAGAGCATGTGCACTTAATTGCTATGCCACTGGGCCAGCCCCAAGACTGTTTACAAAGTTTTGGAAAAATTCTTTTTATTTTTCTGAGTTTGTTCTCTTTTCTCTGACTTTTCTCTGTGAACACAGAATACAGTTTGAGGAGAAAGTGGGGGAAATTATAGTTGAAAGAGGTGTTATTTTTCTTCATAGAAAGTAAGAAACAATATACTTTTTCAAAGTAAATATAATCCTGTTGTTTTATTAACCTTCATCTTAATATTTGTTGACCGTGACTACTATGTTTAATGCTACAGGATATGTGTAGGAGTTTGCATTGAATTTTTTTATGCTTTTAAATCTTCTCAATTACACAGATGATATGAAATAAAACAAAACCTAGCACACATCCTCCTAGGCCAGTAGAGATATTTTTAAAAAGATAAGGATAGTGTATGGTGCAATAGATATCCAGCCATCCTCACCTTCTGAAAACAACAAAAAAAGTTTGAAGAATGTTTAAAATTTTGTTTAAAGGCATCAATGAACTGGAGATAAAAATCAATACTTAGAGGCCCAAACTAAGAGAAAGCAGGAACCAAATAGATGAGCAAAACAGTGAAACCAACTTTCTCTATCTTGATAGCATTTACAAAAATAAATGAACATGATTTTTAGTTTCACAGGGATACCGGGGAGAGAATAAGAAAGCCCAGGGTCCACTCATTGTGGAAACCACTCTAACAGGAGGCCACTTTCCTCCCCATCCCTGTGTAAAATCAGAACCCATAAAATCTAAATAATAATTGAAATAGGTAAGTAGAAATATCCACCTCCCAATGACTCCAACAACAGGAAACTCTAAGAAAATATGCCTGTCTTGAAACTTGATATTTGGTTTAGAAAGAAAAAAGAATCCCTCCAGTGAATTTGTAATGATAATCAGGATGCATCATAAGTCTACAGCCCAAATTTTCACTAACTGGGTGGTTCAAAACCTAAAGCTCAGAATGTATATGTAAATGGTCCTGGGTCTCCAGTACTCTTCCAAACAGATGGAAGCAAATGCAAATATCCTGTAGAGAATCACATTCAGCAAGGTGTCAAAGAATTCTCATGGTAAATTTTAGGGGAAAACAAGCAGATTTCTAAAACTTACAAAACACAAAAAGAAACAGGCACTACCAGCAAGAACTAGAAGAAATAATAGATATCACATTTAAATACAGACATTAAATATTGGCTATGTCAGACATAAAATATGCAATATTATATTAAATATATTTAAATAAATACATTTAAGGATTAACGATATGAGAAAGAAGCACAAGACATAAAAAATGACCAATGAGACTCATCAAAACAAAACAAAACAAAATAATCTAGAAATATGAGACTTCCGATTCCATTAAGATAGAGTAGCTTTATGCTTCACAAATCCTCCCACTTGCAACTAAAAAAAACTAAACATAATGCAACAATAACAACAACAAAAATAGAAAATTCTGATAGGTGAAAAAAAAGAAGCCAGACTGTTTAGGAACCATAGGACTTGAAAAATAAAACATTTAATCAAAAATCACTCATCACACTAAGAACAAGAGAAATCAGAATTGAATGAGAAAAGAAAGTTAACAGATGCCAACAGCAAAATGAATCATATGGTATAGTTATCTGACAAGAATTTTAAAGGAGCCATAATAAAAATGCTTCAGAAGGCAATTATGAATTCTCTTGAAACAACTGAAAAAAAAATTTAATCTCAGCAAAGAAAAAGAGATTATAAAAAATAATCAAATGTTAATTATAGAACTGACAAATAAAATCACTAAAAACAAAACAGAACTTACTGGGTGGGCTCAGTAATAGATTGGATGTGACAGCTAATAAGATAGAATCCATGAACTTAATGACAGATCAGTGGAATTTACCCAGTCTGAAAAACAAAGAGAAAATAATTTGAATAACAACAACAACAACAAAAGATTAGCACAGCTTCAGGAATCTGTGGACCAATAACAAAAGTTGTGCTTCGTATTCTTTCATGAGATGGTCAGTCAGGTATGGCCACAAAAGGTGACACAGAAGAAGCACAGGAAAATGAAATTTATTATACTCACAGGTCTTAGGGTGACAGAGTCACCACATGCCATGATGGGGTCACATGGGGGAGAACAAGGGGAGTGGGCTCAACCAAGTGGGAGCAAACTGAGAAAGAGTGAGGATGTGCGGACAAGCGCCTTTATTGGGGATCAGGGTGGAGTACACAAGCAAAAGGCAGGAGAGGATTTCATTGGTAAACTTGAACATCACTAGGTCATAGCTGGGGGAGAGTAAGGAGGGGAACTTGTGACAGGGGCAAACCTTGTCACACTGGTGCTGGTTATGTGGGTGGAGTGCCCACAACCTGTTTGTGTAGATGTTGAGGCAGTGGGAAAATATGAAGTTTTAAAATTTATAATACAAGTTAGCATTCTTATCATCTGAATCCCAGAAGCAGAGAAGAGAGAGTTAGGACTAGAGAAGTATTCAAAGAAATGAAGGCTGAAAACTTCCCAAATTTGGTTAAAGACATAAACCTAAAGACTAAGGAAGCTGAATGAACTCTAAAAATAATAAACCCAAAGAAATCCGTGTGATGACACATTATAATTAAACTCAGGAAAACTGAAGATAAAGAAAAAAAATCTCAAAAGTGACCAGAGAGAACCCATTAATTACACAGAAACACCAACTTGAATGACAGCAGATTTCTTACACAAAATTTATAGGGACAGAAGGAAGTGCATGACATTTATCAAGTATTGAAAGAAAAATGTAACTACAAATTCTTTATCCAGTGAAGATAAACATTATGAATATAGGAGAAATAAACATAATTCTCAGACAAAAGAAAACTAGAAAAGTTTGTCACCAGTAAACCTACCTCTGAGAAAATCCCACTTTAAAAGTGAGGAAGGTAAAGCATTCTAAGGGGAAGTAAGATTTCTAAACTTTACTGAAAGCAGTAAAACATCAATATTGGTAGACTGTGGTAAGTTATATGTGTGTATTGTAATACCTAGAAAAACCACCAAGAAACATGTACAAAGCAATATACTCAAAAATACTATGAATAAATCAAGATGGAATCCTAAAAAGTTCAAGTCTCCTACAGGAAAGTAAAAGAGAAAAAATGAGAAAACAAACAAAATACAGAAAATAAAGTGTCGTAATTAAGCTCAAACATATCAATAATTACTAAAATGTAAATGGTCAAAATACAAGAATTAAAAGACAGAGATTGGCAGAATGGATTAAAAATATATATATAATCCAACAATATGCTTCTACAAGAAATGCACTTCAAATAAAACATACAGAGGTTGAAAATAAAGGTATAGAAGAGGATATATCATACAGATATTAGAAAAAATGCAGGAATAACTATTAATATCAAATAAAGTAGACTTTGGAACAAACAAAATTACTAGAAACAAAGAAGGCCATTACATAATAAAATAAGGATCAATCTACCAAGAATGCGTAGTGATCCTACCTATATATGAAGTTGTATAATCAACAAAGCCTCAAAATACATGAAGCAAAAACTAATAAAGCTAAAAGGAAAAATGCACAAATCTACAATTTTAAGTGTAAAGAATCTGATTGACATCTATAGAATACTCCTCTCAATAGCACATAACACAAATTTTTTAAGCACCCAAGGAGCATTGAGCAATGAGGCCATGTCCTGGACTATAAAACAGAACTCAACATATACAAAATAAGTAATAACACAGAATATGTTTTCTGATCATAATGGAATCAGACTAGAAATCAATTACAGAAAGACAACCAGAAAATCCCCAAGTATTTGGACATTATGCAACTTTTAAGTAATCTCATGGGTTAAAGAAGTCGTAAAAGAATTTTTAAAAAATACATAAAACTAAGAGAAAATAAAAATTTAATATATCAAAATATGTGCAGTGCAACTAAAGCAGCTAAAGCTGAGAGGGAAATTTACAACACTAAATACTTACGGTAAAAGATGAAAAGTTTTGGGGTCTGCCCCAGTGGCCTGGTGGTTAAGTTCAGTGCTCTCCACTTCGGTGGCCCAGGTTTGGTTCCTGGGTATGGACCTACACCGCCCTGTTAGCAGCCATGCTATGCTGGTGGCCCACATACTAAAAAATAGAGGAAGATCAGCATGGATATTAGCTCAGGGCCAATCTTCCTCAGCAAAAAAAAAAAAAAGAAGAAGAAGAAGAAGAAGAAAGAAACTAGAAAGAGTAAATATGCCAAAGGAAGCAGAAGGAAGTGGCAAAGATGAAATCAATGAAATTGAAAATAGGAAAAGAATAGAGTCAATGCAACGAAAAGCTGGTTTGTCCCCCCTAGCAAAAAAATAGTCAATACATTTATTAAACCTCTAGGAAGACTGTCAACAGAAAAAGACAAAAGAAAAAAAAGGAGAAACAAATCACCAATATCAGGAATGAAACAAGAGATATTACTACAGTTATTGTAACCATTAAAAGAATACTAAGAGAGTAATGTGAACAATTTTATGCACATGTGTTGACTACATACAAGAAAACAGAGCACTTCCTTGAACACTACAAATTATTTAAACTCATTCATGATGAAATAGGTAATATAAGTAGTTTAAGAATTGAATATGTAATTTAAAAGAGTCTGAAAAAGAAATCCCCAGGCCAAGAATGTTTCCGTGGAGAATCTTACCAAACATTTAAAGAAGAATTAACATCGATTTTACACAATTTCTTCCAGAAAATAGAAGACGACAGAACACTTCTAACCCATTTCATGAGGTCAGGATTATCCTGTTACCAAAGCTAGATAAAGACATTACAAGAAATGAAAACTATGGATTAGTATCTCTCATAAACATAGTTACAAAAATGTTCAACACAGTGTTAGCAAACAAATCTGACAAAGTATAAAACGAATTATACACAATGATCAAGTGGAATTTCTGCTAGGCACAGAAGATTGGTTCAACATTTGAAAATCAATCAACATAATCCACCATTTTAACAAGCTAAAGAAGAAAAATCATATTATATCAGCTGATATAGATAAGGCATTTCACAAAATTCATTGCCAATTTATGATATAAATTCTTAGAAAAATAGGAATAGAGGAGAACTTCCTCAACTTGATAAAGAACATCTACAAAAATTTATAGCTAACAACATACTTAATGGTGAAAGACTGAATGTTCAGGAATAGTCAGTGATGTCTGCTATCTCCATTCTTATTCAACAAAATACTAGAACTTCTAGCCATTCTGATAAGACAAGAAAAATAAATAAAAGAATACATATTGGAAAGGAAAACTAACACTATCCCTATTTGCAGTTGACATGATTGTCTACATAGAAAATTCAAAAGAATCTACAAAAAAAATTCAAAAATAAAAAACAACCAAGAAAACAATTCCTAGAACAATAAGTCAGCTTTCCAAAGTTGCAGGATATAAGATCAAAACACAAAATGAATTGCATTTCTATAGACTAATAATGAACATATGGAAACGAATTTATTTTTTTATTTTTTTATTTTTTTAAAGATTTTATTTATTTTATTTTTCCCCCCAAAGCCCCAGTGGATAGTTGTGTGTCGTAGCTGCACATCCTTCTAGTTGCTGTATGTGGGACTCAGCCTCAGGATGAACGGAGAAGTGGTGCCTCGATGCGTACCCGGGATCCGAACCCGGGCCACCAGCATCGCAGCGCGCGCACTTAACCACCAAGCCACAGGGCCGGCCCTGGAAACGAATTTAAAACATAATACCACTTATAATTTCTCCACATAAAAGTGAAATATTTAGGTATAAATCTAACAAAGCGTGTACAGACTATGTATGCTGAAACTTAAAATTGGTGATGAAATAAGTCAAAAAAGACCTAAATAGACATACTATGTTCATGAATTTGACAGTTCAACATAATAAAGATAAAAATCCTCCAAAAATTATTCTATCAGTTTAATGATATTCCTATAAAAATCCAAGCAAGGCCTTGCATTGGAATATATAAAAAACTCTCAAAACTCAACAGTAAAGATTAAAAAAAACTAATTAAAATAATATGCAAAAGACATGAACAGACATTTCACCGAAAAAGGATTTATGATGGCAGTAACCATATGACCCAGCAGTTGTACTCTTGGGCATTAATCCTAGAGAAATGAAATGTGCGTTCATACCAAAATCTGTACTTGAATATTCATAGCTCCATTTAGGTGTTACCACAAGTTACTGGGTCCAGAAGCTTCTGTTCCCAGTAAGCTGATCTCAGCTGTAATTCTCTATATTTACTTGTCTCTCCAGTTTTTGGGTGACTGTTTGCCCTGTGACCTCAAATCTCTGACAGATCTAAGAAAAGTCATTAACTTTCAGTTTGTTCAGCTTTTTCTTGATGTAAGGATAGAAATTATGACTTTCAAGCCATTTATATGTCAGAGTTGAGACGGTAAGTCAAGAGACTTTACCTTTTTTACATCCAGCAAGTCATCCTTGAAAATTCTCCTCAAATGTCAACTACCCCATGAAAAACTTCCGTGTCATTTCCTTCCCATTTTTATTTGATTTACTTCACACTCTTCTTTACTTTTCTAGCCCTACTTTTGTTAATGCTATCACCTTTATCTGTAATCTTTGAATTGCTTGGTGGGCTCTATCTAGTTTAAAGTCCTTGATATTAGGAAAATAAGTGTTCTCATCTTTGTATTTGCAGTGCCTAACACCATAGCCAGCACATAAGACATAATTTTCTTGTGCAAAGATAATGGATGTTAAGGTGAATATAATGCCTAACCTCATGATTTACGGGTTTTAATGGGAGTAACAGGAAAACTAATAGGAATTTTACATACAATGTAAAAAGTTCAATGATCGCTGAGTGCACAGGTGCCATGAAAGTCAACAGGAGGAGAAATTATATGTTTCCCAGATGAGAGGAGACCTGAACTGAATGTGAAAGAAAGAGTTGCTGTGAACTAAGCAAAGTAGGGTCATAGGGGCATCGATCTTGTACGACAGAGAAGATATCTTGAGTAAGAGTGTGAAGGTGAATGACAGCATGGCGGGGCAAAGACTCACCGATCCATGTGTTGGAACATTATGTATAAGCCTGGCTGAGGCTGAGCAGAATGCTCAACAGCATCACATTTCTTGATGAAGTGGAAGCCAAGGTCATTTGTTATGAGTACGAAGGTTGAGCAAAGTGGGAGTCTCAAAGGAAACCCTGAAGTCTGAAATAGGAAATTAGAGTAACGACCTTTAACAAGTTAAATGAGGGACAATGATTTAAAACAAGGAAGGGCAACTTGAAGGGAAAAGAGAAGAGTTGCGTGTACAAGGCAATATGAGAGATGGTCTGTAGGTAGGGAAGAGGTGAACATGTGTGGGACAATCATATGTGTGGGATACTCAGCACCCTACAAGAGAAAAAGAGCCTGAAGCCACCATTGAAATCATGAGAATGACAATAGTGATGAAAACAGACAACTCAATAGGTTTCCACTACAATATTTAGCTTTGACATTAGCATCCACTTAGTCCTACTCAGTTGCAGCTAGGGAAAGAAACAGTGATGAATTTTGTATCTGAATCTATATAACACTAAATAGTTTTCATTTTAACTCCATTAAAATAGTTCTGGCTTTTCATGGAAACTTTTCAACAGCCTCCAGTATGATCCTCTTGGTGCTTGTTGCTTTTTATTCTAATATATTCTACTCATTACCACCAGATGAATCACTCTAACCACTCCCCCAGTGAACTCATTCCTCTGATGGAAACTCTAAATGTTTCTTCATTGCTTGATCTAGATGCTGATGTTCTTGTTGAAGGCAAGTTAAACAGATCCTGGCTACTTGATGCAAAATAATATCATTCAACAATAAAAGTGGTTCATAGACTAAAATAAACCATAATAGGACCAAGCTTAGAAAGTTTAGGAAACAGACCAATTTGAAGATCTAGATGGAAACATTTAAGGGTGTTTCTACTGAAATTTATCAACTCCAATAGTTTCACATGGTTAGGGAAGCTCAAATTTTAAGGGAGAGAGTCTGGTTGGCCTAACTTAGGTCCCATTGACCTTGGGAACAGAGTGCCTTTATTTACATTCCAGCAAAATTGTCTCCAAAGAAAAATCAAAGTTTGCTAGCAGAAGACAGGGGACTAAACACTGAGTAGGAGTAAATGGAAACTAAAACAAGTCCAAAACAATCAAAATACAGACATGTTTTGAACATCATCTGAGCATCTTAGCCTGAGAGTCAACCTCTTTTTTTTTCCAGCATCTATACTCTGTTTTAGTGTCATACAATATTCCCTAACATATTGTTGTATAAACAAGACAGAAAATGCATAACAGAGAATAGTTCATTAACTTAATTAGTTGCTCTCATTTTTGTTTTTACATCTTAGGTTTTACATTTAGTTTTACATCTTAAGTCTCCCATCTTAGGTTAAACAAAACATAGTGTTGCTGCAATTTGGCTTCTTTGGGTCACGGTACCCAGATGCTTACCCGTAGCTTAAGGCACTATGAGAGCCTCAGATGAACATACACATCTTTCTCAGGTGATTTAGACTTGGAAAAGTCAGTATGTTTTTTGAAGGGAAACAAAGAAAAAAAAGAGATTTACCAACTCTTCCAAATTTATTAATTTTATTTAGATGTGAGTAATTAATAGGTCATCAAACTAGATTGACCATCTGCCAGGCATTGGGCTAAGTGTTGGAGCTATGGTGATGAAAAAAATTTTCAGAATCCTGCCCCTCATAGAGCTTACAAGTTAGTGAGATTGACAGATATTAAGCAAATAACAAATATACTGTATAATTAATAATTATACTAAGCCCTATGAAAGGAAAATATACTTATTCTTCAACACCAGACTATAAAGTTTACATAATGTAAGATCAACTCTTCAAAGTATTTTCAGCATTTGGACAGATCCTTACACAAACACATTTATTGATGCTGTGATAACTTTTGGCAATGTTTCTTATTCCAAACATCGTTCAAACTACTAAAGTTACAAAGGCAAATAAGATTTAGTCCTTTCCTTATTAGGTTTATGGTGTAATGATGGAGAGCCACAGAAAAATTAAATATAATAACATAGCATTCACTACATATATACATTGTAAAGTTAATGTAGTTATCAAGATGCATAAATTAATGGCTCTATTAATATTCTTTACCTTATTTGAAATATGTCTGGTACAAACTATTAGTTACAATAAATATTCAATGCTTGAAATATGTTATAACACGAAAAAATGTAAGGAATCTGTAATCTGTAGTTTAATGAGGATATTAAATTATCAAGAATTTTATCTCCATGTGATTTAAAGTTAATATGTTATTGACATTTCAAGTGTTAGTTACATCCTGTACTGATTAAACATAGATTAATCAATTATCTGTTATATTGCCTTAAGCATTTTAATTTCAGATCTTGCATGAGTTTTATCTGCTAGAAGTAGAGAGGCAAGATAGCAGAGCTGTTGAGAATTTGACAGCTGGAGCCAGATTATGAAAATCCAGCGCCTTAGCCACTCATCGCAGGTGTTGGCCCTTGGATAAATTAAGTTCTCTGTACTTCTGTTCCTTCATCTGAAAATTGGAAGTAATAACAGTATGTGCTTCATAAGACAGTTGTGATGGTTAAATGAGGTGCCATTGTATGTTACATACATCTTAGATGATTGCCTACCATACAAGTATTTGTTCTGACTGAAACTGAACATATTTTGATGGACAAAAAAGGAAACAAAAAGTTAACATAAAGATGAATGCTCTTCTAAGCATTTATTTTATATGTTGGAATAAATCTTTCCAAGAAAAAGAAATCACTTACTATAGGTGTTAGTTTTTCTGCTTTTTAAATAATATCATGTTTTTTGTTTGTATGAAGTATCATGACATCACAGCTTGCCAGGTTTATCACAATGGGTGACAATTTTCCCTAACAGTTTTGATGTCCATTCCTATTGAGGTAAAAGTGCTTATGTGCCAGTGTTTCATGGAACTATTCAACCTCAAAAGCCATTTTTAGATAAATCATTCAGGGCAAATACAGTTTCTGAATTCAGGTCATGCCAACTGAGGAAAAAGTGACTGAAATTTTAAAAATATATTTAGTCATTGTCTGCTTTAATTACGAATGTATTTTTAATTTGCAAGCTGACATGTAATGAAGCCCATTTGCAAATTTAATTTTTCATACTGGCCAAAATACCTTAGTTTTAAAGATTGGGCTGAGTATATTTATAACTATTTAGAAAATCTCCAATGAAAAATGTTTTTCCTTCTATTTCTACAAATTATTAAAGTTTCTCTTCATAAGACTTTAAGGAGAGGTACAAAGCTGAATCCCAATAATGTAACGTATACATGTTATTGGTATAGATAAAAAGAATGACAAGGCTATAAAAAGCATATGAGGATGATTAGAAAAAGACAACATTGTACAAAACACCCCATCTTTCAGGAGATATTTCTTTATGCTGAGTTTTTTGAGAATGTGACATTTAAAAACATGGTTAAAATATAAAGACAAGAATTTATTCAGTGTAATGTGAAATGATTGGCTTTAATAGACTGAGCTGTTTTGGGGACTGTGCAGGTCACATATATGATCAAACTTTTCCTCCTTCTAAATTTTGAAGCTGGATGCGGGGAAATCATACAATAGAAAACCATCACAAAGAACATAAGAGTTCAATTTTTAAGAAACATTTAATTGAGTCTTAGAATGAGCTTCTCTATTTTGCAAACATGCTTTATTATTTTAATACTTAAATATTTACCTTTCAGCCAGTACAGACTGAGAAAGTTAATTGAAGAAATGCATTCTCAGTTTCTCAAACTCATTTCAAGGACAAATACCACACTGATGGCTGATTTCACAATAGTGAAGATAGAGATAACAAATCTTGTCATTAAATTTCCACAACCATATAGCATTTGTCTTTTCAACAAAGTGCTTTGTTAAATCCACCCAAAAGCAATCCATGTATATATTATTTTTAATGCATAGTGTAGATGGGTACAATTACTGTTACAAATTTTAATACAGACTCTTCCTTTCAGGTTACCTGCTGTTCTAGATGTTATAAAAGTCTAAGTTTCAATTTAATAAAAATTTACTTTAAGTTTAAATCACATATAAGATACAATAGAAAGCTATTCAAGGCCCCTCACCACCAAAAAGAACCCCTGCATTTCATCTTAAGGCAGTCTTTTCTTAACTGTAGACAATATAACCATATTTAACTGGTTAAATAGCTTAAAGCTAAAGTATCTATTTGCTTGAAATTTATAGCATGCTGTTTTACATATGTAGTATTAAATGAAGGCTATCTGTTCTCTTCCCAAAAATGGCATTTAAAATGATTATTTGTAACAATTCCATATCAATGCAATTGCAGAATCTTTGAGTGCCTTCTATTTGTAGGGCTCTGTGCAAATATAAATATAATGTGGGCTGTAAGTCTAATGAAGAGAGTAGCAAGTACAAGGCCTCCAGAATAGGGAGAATGAAGGATGGGATTTCGTTCTAGAGTTAGAGAAAGCACAGAAGAAGAATTAGTTAAATCTACCTGGTTTCTTAGGAAAAAAAATAAAGAAAAAGTCACAACAGAATATGTATGCTTTCTCTTTTTGAAACCATTGATCTAAATAATAAAGTGAGGTCATACAATATAAAATATAGCCATTTTTAGGAATTTGTCCTGGAATTCACTGTGTGGATGACCACTGCTAAATCAATTATACTGTAATCCATATCCATCATGGAGAAAGCCAAATAAACGGCTGGGCTGTATTAGAGTCTGCTAATTTCCCACATAAAACTTCAATTTCAAAACTATAATTTTTCTGTCACAGGTTTTCTATTTTGTGCTTTAAATCGTGTTTTGCTGCATTTTCTATGGTTCCTTAAGTGTATGTATAGCTTAGGACTTCATATATTGTGGGTTCTTAAGAAAGTTTGATTGAATGGCTTCGTCAGTAATTCATGCTATTTATCACTGCTCAGTCAGACCTCTTTACAATACCAGTTCCCTTCTTTGAAGCAGAGAGAGAATTCTCCCTGATTTTAAAAATTGTCTCTTAGGTCAGCAAAATGCTGGCTGCCCCTAAGTGAATCATACAAATTCTACCATAGTCATTCAGTTAAAAAATTTAAATAACTGGAAAGTCATGTTCTTAAACATTAACCTCAGAAATTATGATTCCAATGAAGAGGAGAGGTAATAGTCATGAGAAAGGATAGTTTGTGTGTGTGTGTGTATGTGTGTGTATGCATATGCATAGGCATGCATGTGCACATACACAGGCACAACTCTGCCAGGCAGTGTGCTGTGTGCTTTACATGTGCCAAATTCTTTGATTCTTGAGACCACTCTGTGGGGTAGATGCTATTGTTATCCTCATTTTGAGAAGGACCAAGATGGTAACACAGGAGGTTCTGAATTTTCCACCTCCCATGGATGTACTGAACGTACAGCTACATACAGAGCTGAGAGAAATCCAGAAACTAGCTGAGTGGCTCCTACACATCAGGCAAATGAGAAAATACCCACATCTAAACTGGTAGGAAAGGCTGAGACATTCTCTCCCCATAAATCCCACCCCAGCACAGTGCCATACAATTGGGAGGGAACCCTTAACTCCCAGCTTCTCCCTGAGGAGAAAAGGGTTTGGAATATATATCTGTCGCCCCAACTTTTAAGGCTCCCACTCAAGGGATGGGCTCCCAAAACACAGAGCTCTGAAAGCCACAGTGACTTGCACCCACAAGACCTGCAGGACTGTCGAAAACAGGGAAGCAGTTTTTAACGGGCCCTTGAGCACGAACCATGGCTATCACCCCTGAGCTCAGAACAGAGGGAGCAGGCAAAAACACTCATCTCCTACTCTTTCCCTGGAAGGGATTTGATCACATACTTTACAAGCTGGTGCCTGAGGGTCCAGCTTCCAATTTGCATTCATCCAGGGGCTGGCTGTCATCCTCCAGGGAGAGCTGGTGGGCAATTCCACCACCTCCTTCATCTAGCATGCTTGCCGACATCTCTCTGGAAGAAGCTTGTACACATGCCTGGTGCCCAGGGTCTTGTGGCTGCCACCTGAGGGATGGGACCCCAGATCACCTAGCTCTGATAGCCAAAAGAGCTTGCATTCACAACTCCAACAGGACTATGGGAAACAAAAAAGTAGGTTTTTGTTTGTTTTTTTAAAGTTTCAGCTTGATTGAGGTGTAACTGACATTAAAATTATAAAATATTTAAAGTATACACCATGGTGATTTGATATACATATACATTGTGAAAGAACGCCCCCATCTAATTAACACATCCATCACCCTATTTATTTATTTATTTTCTGAGAACATTTAAGTTCTACTCTCTTAGAAAATTTCAGTTATACAATACAGTGTTATCAACTATAGTCATCATGTTTTACTTTAGATCCTCAGACCATATTCATCTTATAGCTGAAAGACTGTACTCTTTTACAAATCTCTCCCTATTTCCCCTACTCCTACCCAAGAAAACCACTTGTCTATTCTTTGTTTCTATGAGTTAGATTTTTTTTTTTTAGATTCCACATACAACAATATCATGCGTTAAATGTCTTTCTCTGTCTGGCTTGTTTCACTTAGCATAATGCCTTCCAGGGTCATCCATGTTGCTGCAAATAGAAAGATTTCCTTCTTTCTCATGGCTGAATAATATTCCATTTTATTATATATCACATATATTTGTATATATTATATATAGTATATATATTTGGATACATATGCAGAAGTGGGAATACTGGGTCATATCTTAGTTCTATTTTTAGTTTCTTGAGGAAACTCCATACTGTTTTTCTTAATGGCTGCCCCAATTTACATTCCCACTAACGGTGTACAAGGCTTCTTGTGTATATCCTAACCAACTCTTACCTCTTGTCTTTTTGATGATAGACATTCTAACAGTTGTGAGATGATATCTCATTGTGGTTTTGACTTCTATCTCCCTGATGATTAGTGAAGATGGCACTGATGGTCTAGTGGTTAAGATTTGGTGCTTTCCCTGCCACGGCACTGGTTCATTTCCTGGTCAGGCAACCACACTACATCTATCCATTGTCATACTGTGGTGGCTGCATGTTGCTCTGATGCTGAAATCTATACCATCGGTATATCAAATACTAGCAGGGTCACCCTTGATGGACAGGTTTCAGCAGAGCTTCCAGACTAAGACAGACTAGGAAGAAGGACCTGGCCACCCACTTCCAAAAAAATTGGCCATAAAAATCGTATGAATTGCAACAGAGCATTGTCTGATATGATGCCAGAAGATGAGAGGATGGTGCCAAAAGACCAGGCAGGGTTCTGCTCTGCTATACACAGAGTTGCTAGGACTCAGAACTGATTTGACAGCACTAACAACAATAAAAAATGATTAGTAATGTTTAGTAACTTTTCAAGTACCTATTGGCCATTTACATGTCTTCTTTGGAAAAATGTCTATTCAGTTCCTCTGCTCATTATTTAATTGGATTGTTTGGATTTTTGCTATTGAGTTGCGTGCTTCTTGCATATTTTGAATGTTAACCCCTTATCAGATATATGATTTGAAGATATTTTCTCCCATTCTCTAGGTTTTCTTCTCATTTTGTTGATGATTCTCTTTGCTGTTCAAAGGCTTTTTAGTTAAGTAGTCCTACTTGTTTTTTTTTTTTTTTTTTTTTTTGCTTTTTTGCCTTTGCTTTTGTTATCAAATCCAAAAAATCATTGCCAAGACCAAAATCACAGAGCTTACCCCCTAAGTTTTCTTCTAGGAGTTTTAAGGTTTCAGCTCTTACATTCAAGTCTTCAATCCATTTTGAGTTGATTTTTGTGAATGGTATAAGATAGGGGTCCATTTCTTTCTTTTGCATGTGGCTATCCAGTTTTCCCAACACCACTTATTGAAAACACCATCCTTTCCCCATTGTATATTCTTGGCTCCTTTGTCATAAATTAATTGACTATACATGTGTGGGTTTATTTCAGGACTCTCTGTTCTGTTCTGTTGATCTATGTGTCTGTTTTTATATCAGTACCATACTGTTTTGATTAGTTTTATAATGTAGTTTGAAATCAGGATGTGTGATATCAGTTTTGTTTTTCTTTCTCAATATTTCTTAGGCTGTTCAAGGCCTTTTATGGTTCCATACAAAGTTTAGGATTGTTTTTTCTATTTCTGTAAAAAATGCCATTGGAATCATACATATGTTGTTTGATTCCTTGGCCAATGATCTTTCCAACACCGTATTGCGTGTTTTTATATCAGTTGGACATACACTGATCAAAACTCTATGAGTTTTGATAGAGATTTTATTGAATCTGTAGGTTTCTTTGTGTAGTATGGACATTTTAACAATGTTAATTCTTTGAATCCAGGAACACAGAATATCTTTCCATTTATTTGTGATTTCTAAAGAAGCAGTTTTTAAATGGAGCAGGAACCCCCCCTCCCCCGCACACAAACACACTGGCTGTACATCTATGCTCAGCATAGAAGGAGCAGGCAAAAATGCCCATATCCCAGCTTCTCCCTGGAAGGTGCTTAACTACATACTTTCCCAGCTGCTGCCTAAGGATCCGATTTCTAAATACCCTGCATCTAGGTGCTGACTGCGATCATCCCCTTCGGAACACTGATGAGTCTTGGCACACCCTCAAATACAAGCGGCCACTAAGAACAAAGACTGAGGCTTGGACAATCATAAACAGTTGAGAGACAACCAGGAGCTTGGGCCAGCCTGATTGAAGAGGTTTATCTTCTACAAAGACCACTCTGTCAAGACTGGGAGAGGTGGCTGTCTTATCTAATGTGCAGAAACCAACATAGAGAGTCAAGGAAAATGAAGAGATGAGGGAATATGTTCCAAACAAAAGAACAAGATATTTAGAAATCAATCTTAATGAAACAGATATAAGTGATTTACTCAATAGAGAGTTCATGCAAATGGAAAGCAAAGAAAGCAGAGGTAGTTATACTTATATCACACAAAATAGACTTTAAGCCAAAGATGGCAACAAGAGACATAGAAGGTAATTATATAATGATAGAGCCAATTCATCAAGAGTATTTATACACCCAACATCAGAGTACCTAGATATATAAAGCAAATATTAATAAATCTGAAGGAAGAAACAGACAGCAATACAATAATAATAAGAGCTCATATAACAGGATAGATCATATGTTAGGCCATAAACCAAGTTTTAATAAATTTAAGAGGATTGAAATCACATCAAGCATCTTTTCCAATCACAATGGAATGAAACTAGAAAACAATTAAATAATAAAACTAGAAAACTCACAAATATGTGATGATTAAACAACATGCTCCTGAACAACCACTGGGTCAAAGAAGATGTCAAAAGAGAAGTCAAAAAATATCTTGAGATAAATGAAAATGGAAATACAACATACCAAAACTTATGGGATGCAGCAAAAGCAGTTGTAAAAGGGAAGTTTATAGTGATAAATGCTTACATTAAAAAAAAAATCTCAAATAAACAATCTACCTAAAAGAACTGGAAAAAGAACAAACTAAGCCCAAGATTCGTAGAAGGAAATAACAAGGATCAGAGCAGAAGCAAATGAAATGGAGACTAAAAAAGACAACAGAAAAGATCGATGAAGCTAAGAGCCTTGGTTTTTGAAAAGATAAACAAAACTGACAAAACTTAAGCTAGACTAAGAAAAAAAGAAGACAAATAAATAAAATCAGAATAGACAGCCCAGAAATAAACGCACACACATATGATCAATTAATTTATGACAAAGGAACCAAGAATACACAATGAGGCTAGGACAGTCTCTTCAATAAACGGTTTTGTGAAAACTGGGTAACCACATGCAAAATAATGAGACTTACACCATACACAAAAATCAACTCAAAATGGATTAAAGACTTGAGCATAAGACCTGAAACCATAAAACTCCTAGGAGAAAATATAGGAGGTATGGTGTTGACATTGGTCTTGGCAACGACATTTTGGATTTGACAACAAAAGCAAAAGCAAAGGCAACAAAAGCAAAAATAAATAACAGGGACTACATCAGACTAAAAGTCTTCTGTGCAGCAAAGGAAGTCATCAACAAAATGAAAAGGCAACCTAGGGAATGGGGAAAAATATTTGCAAGCCACATATCTGATAATTGGTTAATATCCTAAATATACAACGGACTCATACAGCTCAATAACAACAACAACAACAACAACAAAAAACACAAATAACTTAATTAAAAAATGGGCAAAGGATGTGAATAGACATTTTTCCAAAGACATACAGATGGCCAACAGGTACTCGAAAGGGTGCTCAACATCACTAAACATCAGGGAAATACAAATCAAAACTACAATGAGATATCACCTTATACTTGTTAGGATGTTTATTATCAAAGAGATGAGAAAAATGCTGGTGAGGATGTGTTGAAAAGGGAACCCTTATACACTGTTGATCTGAAGGTAAACTGGTACAGCTACTCTGGGAAACTGTGTGGAAGTGCCACAAGAAACTAAAAATAAAACTATCATATAATCCAGCATTTCTACTTCTGCATATATATCCAGAGGAAACAAAATTACGTTCTCAAGGAGATATCTATACTCTCATGTTCTTTGCAACATTATTCACATTAGCTAAGGTATGGAAACCACCTAAGTGTATGTGGACAGATGAATGGATTAAAAAAACGTGATACACACACACACACACACACACACACACAATGGAATATTATTCAGCCTTAAAAAAGAAGGAAATTCTGCCATTTGCAACAATATGGATGAAACTGGAGGGCATTATGCTAAGTGAAATAAGCCAGACAGAGAAAAGCAAATACTTCATGGTTTCAATTATATGTGGAACCAAAAGAAAAAGAAAAGTTGAACTCATAACAGAGAATAGAATGGTTGTTACCATGTGCTGGGAGTTGGGAGAATAGTGAGAGGCTGGTAACAGGATACAAACTTTCGGTTATAAGATGAATAAATTCTGAGGATCTAGTGAATAACATAGTGACTAAAGTTTATTATATTGTATTGTGTAACTAAAATTTGCTGAGAGAACAGAACTTAAGAGTTCTAGCAAAAGAAGAAAAAAAATCAAATATGTGAGGTGATGGATGTGATAATTAACTTGATGAGGAATCTTTTCACATGGTATACGTACATCAAATCATCATGTTGTATATTTTAAATATGTTCCAATTTTATTTGTCAATTATACCTCAATATAGCTAAAAAAATAATGATCCTCATTTCATAGATGAGAAAACTGATGTGTAAAAAGATAATTTTCCCAACATCATTCAGCTAATCATTGACATACCTGAGAATTATGCATTTATTATGCCAAAGCTCACATGTCTAACATTGTGCTATTCCTAGCCAGATAGTCCAGTGGAAAGACTGGTAAATAACCTTCTAGCAATAAACCGTGGTGACCTACTGTGTTATTTCCTATCCTATAAAATGTGAGAATTGGACTAGATGATGTCTCACAGCCTATCCAAATTTATAATTATTTTATAATTATTATTATTTTTAAAGGTAGGGCCTTTTCTGGATCTCTCCTAACCTTGTAGCCTACATGAAACCAGTGAAAAAGTTCTCATGGACAATCTTCTTAGTTTAGGGAGTTGCTTTGCTCTCATCATTTAAGTCAAAATTGGTGAAGATTTTAATCATGTCTGATATAAGTTTGAGTTATTTGATTTTTCTGAAACATAGCATACTTAAATGACAAAATTTTAAGTTATAACGTAAGAATATATTTATGGAACTGTATGCCCTTAAAAGCAGATGCTATGACTGACTGGACTATGTTTCTCTTCCCAACGCTTCACACATAATCGATGCTCAATAAAATGTTGTTGAATAAAATAGACATAAGAAAGTGTTTTTAAGCACCAGTTTACATAAAAGGCTGTGATTAAATAGGAACTTATATTTACTTTAAAATAATCTATGATATTTGACTATTTAAACTTTGTCTCTCATAATTTTTTTTTTCTTGTTTAAGAATTATCTTACTTAGATTCATAAAAGGTCAACAAAGTTTACCTTGCTGCTAATCCTGGACACAGGACTAACAGTTTAGGAATACACACACACATAAATGTGTAACAACCTACTTTAAGTACCTAGTCTAGTACCCACTAGATGTGGTGCAGATTTGAAAGTCAAAAGTGGGGGAAACTGTGTGTTTCTTAGAAATTAATAGGTCCTGATGTTACTGGTTTGCATAATGCTCAGGAAATGAGATTCTAGGGATTTGTATTGATTGAATTTGTATAGTAGAAAAACTGTTTTGGAGGAATACTGGGGACAGACATTTATTACACGGCTTTGTGGAGTCTGAGTGATAGACCTGAAAGGATACTTTGAGACCACAAGAAATAAGTCACTTCTCTAAAGTGCCCCAGTTATTTAGCAGCAGAGTAAAGACTGGAAGACGTTATAAACATCCTTATTCCCAGTTTTTATCTTCCCAATGCCCTGCATTCCGAGATTAATTTATTTACTCATTCACTCATTTATTAAAAAACTATTTACTGTGCATATACCACATTCTAAGCACTTTGACAGCTGCTAGAGACATATGAGTGAACTAAACAAACATGGCTTCTGCCATTGCAGAGCTTACAATCTCTTGTCTTTTCTCCAGTGAACAAGTTTCAATTACATTACAGGATTTAGTTTGGGAGTACAGTTGTGGGAGATCAGAATTGGCCACCTCAAGATATGTCTCTTTATCTTGATTATTTTCTCTGAAAAAAACTTTGACACCCCCCCCCAACCTTCTCCCCCCCCCCCCCCCCCCCGCAACTAACTGCCTAAAAGAACTTAAGATACAAGGCCTGCCCCCAGGACAGGCCATCACCATAGATGACTCTGGGTATGGATATACTGGGATGTCCTTGCTAAGCCCTTTGTTATCAAAGCTCTGAAAACCAAGTAAAAATAGAAGTTACCCTTTGTAAGAAACATTTACATTCATAAGGGAAATCTCCATTTGTAAAGGTATCTTCCTCTTTGTACCAGGAAGAAGGGAGGATGCCCTTTCTCTAGAAACTCCTATCAATGAAGAAGGCAAGGACTTAAATCTGCATACTTTCGCTTACAGTGCTTTTCTGGTAATCTCCCATAGCTGACTCCTCCCACCCCCAACATCCTCCTTTGTCTTTACCTAAATATGCTATTTAAGATGAAAAACTCCACCATTTTGTTGAGTTACCCAGTTTTTCCAGGTCTCTCCCATGTATATATGTTATAAAGCTTTGTTTAATTTTCTCCTGTTATTCTGTTTCATGTCAATTTAATTCATACCCCAGCCAGAAAGGACCCAGAGGGGTAGAGGATAGTCTTCCTCCCCTTCACAGTCATGCATCACTTGATGATGGGGATACATTCCCTGTCAGTCTGTCATTGGCTGAAATGTCATTATGTGGTGCATGAGTGTACATGTTTTGATGGTAAAAGAGATTTAGTTGGAAATTAAGATTTTATTTCTTTCTATATTCCCATCAATTGTTGATTTTGTTGATTAATGGGAATTTATAGGGCAAGTTCATTTTTCTACCACTATTTGTTTTTTGACATTGATTAATTATACAAAGATCTTCATGAAGTTTCTAAAATCCAGTGATGAGGGCAGAGAGGCCATCTTAGAGAAATGAGCACAGGGTTATAAAGCAGTGATTTGTAAGTTTTCCCACAAAATGGAAAATCTTGAGTTAAAAGAGTCAGGGATTAAGGGTCAGCCATCAATCTCCCACTGAAGATTTTCTTCCTCCATTACCAGACTTTGGGGATTGTGTGGTAGTTTTGTTAAGAAAGCTGTCTCTTCTTTAAATCTCAGCAATGCTATAAGCAATTTTTAAAAAGCCAACCAAATTAATATTAAATACTCATTATCTCAGTGCTTCCTGGTTCTTCCATTGCTACCCAGATTGGATGTTTAGGCTCCTGTTTGTCTGTAATAAAAATATCTGATAAATTATCTCTCTCAAGAATGTTTAAATTATGTGTTCTTCCTAAATATATTTGAATTTCAAAATAAGAGTAAAGATAAAACCAAAAAAAACAAATGTGAAACTATGGAATTTCAGAATCTGGTGGTTTTAGTAAGGAATGAGCTTGAGAGGCAGGACAAGCTTCAAATCACATCACCTATGGGTAAAGTCTACCTTCTGTATCAAGGGTATTTTTAATGTGTGTAGACTACATTTGCCTACTTCCTTACATTGCATTGTATATAAGTATGAAATGTGAAGTTACTCTTCAGATTTTTAACAATATTAATAGTGTGTTGTATAACAGTTATTTAAGAGACAAACAAAAAACGAAGAGACAGAAATATGTGGCTATTTGGTATCATGTATTATCAGGATTTTGACATTTAAAAAACCCTGGATAGTCTTTGAATTTAGTATATTGTATGATTTTTAAAACAAAATATTAATCTGCATGTTCTGTTACAATTATAGTTAAGTTGATTTTGGTAAGTTTTTACTTATTAGAGGATTGATAAATGCTTTGCACATTAACTGGCCTTAGTTTAGCTAAAGGCAGTGTTTTTCTAATATAAACAGATCAGGAGAAGACGTATTATTTAATCCTTTTGGGTTCCTTTCCTCCCCCTAGTTCCTCTGTTATATTTCCAGGGGCTTTCCTCTTTCTGCATTAACATCTGTCCAACTTAACCCTGATTACACAAGCCCTAACAACTGGGGAAATATACGGCAAACCTGAAAATTGCTCAGAGCAGGGCAGAAATAATTAAAGGTGTGCATTACAAATAAAATCAAAAGAATTAAGTGTATTTTTAGCTCAGACAACTGAATGCTGAAAGTGGATTAATAGTACTATTCAATTAAGTGGTATGTGCGTGTATATTTAGGAGGGATTGTTCAGGGTTACCCCATCTGTTACAGAACAAGAACATCAAGGCAAACTATTGCTAGATAAATAAAGTTAGTTGTTAAGAAGTATTCTAATGTTTGGGGGTTTTGAGAACTTTAACTTCTAAGTTTAGCTGAGTATCTCCTTATGTAAGAATATGCTGGAGATAATTTAGGGCAAGGAATGAGCAACCAATAAGGAGAGAAAGGGAGAGTCCATAGACAGCAGTAACCAGTAGGTTTCACCAGAGATATTAATGCATTGAAATCACAGTAGATATTATGTGGGGAAGCTGAGAACCACCAAGGAACATGTATATCAAGACACCCTGTTTTTAAGCTTGTTTGCACACTCCTTAATAACTATCTGGTTTTGCACTCATTCTATGAAATAGATATGATTATTTACTGGCTTATATTTTTATTACCCCAATGCATTATTTTACACATACAGCTCAAAATTATCATTTTTATCTGTGCCCTGATTGATTACACATATATACAATTTTCCTTTCAATATTCACCTGCTTTTCAACCCTTCCTTTCTACTTTATCTTCATGCATCCTCCAGTCACCTGCTCCCCGGTTTACCAAGTTAGAATGTAGAAATAAAGTGTGCAGCTGTTACAATTCCTGGAAGTGGGTTAGGCAGGTGGTTGATGAACAATGACCCGTTAAGGACTAGAGTTAGTAAAAGGGAGACGAGAGACAGGTATCAGGTTTCCTGTTGAAGGGGAAACGTATCCTGAATGGTTGTAATTGCAGTGAATCAAGCTTAAAGTCTCAACAACAGCCACTCATACCTGCACGGTCTCCTCCCTTGTCTTATAACTGGTCCAGCAGTTAGATAACTGTAAAGCACTGTCTCCCTGTCTCATTTTTCCGAGCTCCAACAGCAATAGTAGCAACAGCAGCTGTAGAAGTGGCAGCCAGAGATAGGCAGGGCTGTTGCTCGCAGCCGCGCAGATTGCCTCCTCCTCAACACACACACACACATACACACACACACACACACAGCGCACAGATTTCCAATATCAACGCGTCTTGATATAAATCAAGGACTCAAAGAGATGAGAGAAGAGCATTAGTCATGGACAACAGGTATTGCATCTCTGACAAATTCAGTTTCCTTCTGATGCTTACTGGTATGGATAATAAAATAATCATTTGTGATACCTAGCTTGAGTGGGAGACTGGAGGTGGCCGCGGTAGGGGAGGGGGAAGTGGGAGGAGTGAGAGGTGGGGAAGGGGGATGCCAAAGATGACTTTCAGGCTCCGGAAACCTACATCTTTCAGCCTCCGCGGTTTTTGGGTTGCAAATTGTCAGGGACTGGTGGACTGCAGGCAGCCTGTGTTGTTGACTGGAAGTCGATTTCCACCTCTCAGACACTAGTTAGAATGGGCTGTGTGTTCTGGAAGGGGGTGGAAGTAGAGAGGAGATGCTGAGAGCAGAGTTCTTGAAGCTCCACTCCTCTGGGGAAGCTGAGCTGTGAGGGAACCTTCTTACTGAGCGGAGAGCCTGTGAAATGCAAAGGATCCTGATAGCTGGCTAGTCCCAGTTCCTCTTCGGAAAAGCAGTTGCTCTCTCTTCAGAGATGCGCCCAGCCTTCGCCTGCATCACACTGCAGTAAGTTAAACTCGACGCGGCTGGCAATTTGAGTGGCTTCTGGGTATGTGGTGCGGGGGAAGGGAAGCTGAGAAGAAATGGCGAGGAAAGTTAGAAAAGCATAGCTTTGAATTCTCCAAGAGATGTTAAATTGGATCGTCTCCCTGACTCCTGTCCTGGTTATGCTACAGTCGGGTTACTCTCAGTTATTTGCGGATGGATACCGCTTGTGGGTTAGGTATGCAAAAAGCGCCCTGTCCATTGTGATTTCAGGCTACAAAACTGGTAAATGCGTTCTAGATTTAATTACCAGAGTGGTCTCCTGAAAGTTACTAATAGATGGCAGCTTGCCTTTTCAAAAGACGGTTCGTAAAGAGGCCGGTTTAGATTTTCAAATGACCGGTTAATTGTTACAAGTTCCATTCCAGACTTATTCCTAATCTGTAAAATAAAGAAGTAATTAAACAAAACGAAACAAAAGTCTTTGATTTACTTTATTAAATTAAAATAAAACGTGAAATAGGTCTCCAGACAACTGCTAGGCAACAGCCTAGGCGACACTGATGATATGATAAACATTAAAATACTCTTCAGTGGGTGGAGCGTGCAGGATTTCCCCAGTTTCCTACTACTGCAATAATCTCCTCCACTTGTTAAATGATCCCTTCCTTGAGATTTCAAAGTGGTCGTTTTTACGTAGATGGCTTTATACTTAGAACCCAGCAGCGTTGTGTTCACTGGCAAAAAATGAAGGCTTAAAAAACTTTTAAAAAACGACTTCAACTGGTTGCGCCGATTGTAGATAACCAACTCTTTTACAAGGAGGTAAAAACAGGTCAGCAAGGGCCAGTCCATTGTAAAGCAAATAACTAAATGAATGTGAATGCAGGCAGAATTCTAAAGGTCTTTTTTAGGAAGGAAACCAGAAATAATCTAAAAATGTTGGGGTATTTCTAACCAGGTCCTCTTTTACAATGACCAGATTTTTACAGTAAAGAAAAAAAGAAATCTCTCAAGCAAAAAAGGATATGTTACACAAAAATATTGGACTTAGTTGCAGGATCATTGGAGAAATTACTGTATTACTATAGTTTTCTCCAAGAAAGATTAATGAAAAAACAGAGCTTACCTAAAACAGAATCCAGAATTTTAAGCTGGACGCTTCCATAGGCTGACATAAATTCTATGGGATAAAGGGGTATCAAAACTAATGAAATAACTATTGTGAAATGCAAAGTAATTTTGAAATTCTCCGTCATTAGAAAAGAGGAAATTAAGGACCATTATCCGATTATTTCAGTTTTAAATTGTATTACTCTTTCTCTAATCTACCTAATCTTCATTATTTTATTAAAAATAAAACATATCCTGAATGTAATTTGAATTACTTTGCCTACTCATCTCAGGGATCTCCAGATATAATATTTTTGTCATTATTGAAACACCCAACTTGTTAGAGGTAACCCATTCCACACACACATAATTTCTCAGTGCAAAAACTCTGCGTATGACTTTGTAAATCACTGAGTAAAATATAATCCAGGATATATATATATTTGTTATGGTAGCGCATGTATGAGGGTGGCTAAAAATTTTAGACAGCAATAAAAAAGAAAAAGAAATATCTCTAAAAATACTAAAAGAACATGGTTGCAGCGAGTTTGCAAGCCATTCCCGGATACTCTAGAATAGATCATACCTGAACCTCAAGTATTTAGCTAAAGAGAAGAAAAATCAAGCTGAGAACCTGAGTGGAATTGATAGGAATTTGGATTGAATAGGAATTTGTCAGAATTTCTTTAAAGATAGAAACTTATGGTGGTGGAGTTGAGTTTTGGGAATACCTTTACTTCATATTTTGGTTGTCCTACTGGTAAACGAGCCTTGTGTTATGTCTGAGAAGATTTTCAAAACCATTTTTGAAATAAAACCATTATTTTAATGTTTAAACCATTGGTAAGGTTTGCTGAACTAGACAAGCATCCTATGACTCATGCTTTTCCTTACACACTATTGAAAGAAGGAAGAGTTGTAGCCAGACAGGCCAGACAAAGATAGCTGCTGGTCCCTCAATCTAATTCTCCTTACTAATAATGACCATGATGTTGATACATAGGCTTGAAATGACATTTAAAGAATATCCTTTCCTGGATGCTTCTCCTCCTTGCTGGCGTCAGGAACAGAACTGTACTTATATATGCATGATACTGATACAAAATTCTCTTAGAGTAATACCTCTAGCCTAGGAGCGCTTGCCTGGAGGAAGCTTCAGGCAAAATTTTGAAGAAGATGCTTCCTATTGGCCCTCTCCCATTTTTGGCATTTTCTCCCTCTTGTAAAACACCAACACAAAATCTGACCTCAAGTAAGAATCCCATGTACTTATTCACCCTTAGGTATTGACTATGAAGTAGGTTCAACTCCTTTAGCTCCTTGGGTTATTTGCATGTATGATTTAATCACTGCACAGTGCGTGAGTGGTTCCGAGTTATTGTGAGTGCACTAGTGGCAGGTTCTAGGTTAAGCATTTTGAATGTGTCTTCTTATTTATGGGATCACAGCTACAGGAGGGAGATGGCATTCTCTCCCGTTTATAAGAAACTCAATCCTAGAGGGAATAAGCAAATTGCCTAACGCAATAAATTTAGTAAATGGTGGGCTAGACTTAGCCCCCAGGTGTGACTGGCTCTAACTCTTAATCACTTTTCCACTTACTTTTATTAAAATTATACTCTACCATGGATCAAGTGGAGTGAGCTTATAGTGTTTCTGATAGTGTTGGTTGAAAGTGCTTGAGAAATCAGACCAGTCAGGAGAGAACTCCCTGCTCTACTAATACCCAAGACTGGATCTACCTAAATTGGAACCTAAATTGACCCCAAATCCAAACTTGGCATATGCAACCATTCCAATTCCAGTGTTCTGTTCTGGCTCCATGAACTGTGGAAATGAAGCTGGGGACACGTTTGCCAGGAAGGAAGATGATGGAGTTAATATGAGAGGAGAGAAGTTGGAAGATCCAAAAACCAAGAGGGATGAAAGGAAAATAAGGGGATCATGTGGTGGGAGGCTGGTATGAGAACTTGTCCAGATTCTATGCCCTGATGGACTCTCAAAAACAAACTCTTTGGACTGTGCGTGGGGTGGAGATCTTTAAAATCATAGATAAAGCACAGACTCAAATCATCTCTTTAAATAGTTGTAAGGTCTGATTACGAAAGTTAGCTTAGGCTTGTCTTCAGATAATCTCCTTTATGTGTTTTTTTTTTTAAGAGTAAAAAAGTGATGATTCAAATGAAAGTGGGAGAGAAAGGCCAGATGATGACTGAAGAGGTAAAACAGTGCATGGAAATATCACTGGTTCTTGCATAATCACTTTCTGAAAATTTGCCAGAAAATGAAAGGCCATCTTTAACTGCTAAGGATAAAAACAAAATGGTTCATTTAGGTAAAATTTGAAGTGTTAAGGAGAATAACATGATTACTGTCACTTGTCTTCCTACCACAGAAGACAAACACTAACAAGGAATAAAATGAAAATGTTGTGGGCGTAAAGCCAAACAATATTTTAAGATTGGTCTTTCTCAGCATGCTAAATTTAAACAGCTGAAATTCTTTTCTAAGTATTATCTGAGTCAACAATTTGAAATGAAGGATTTGCCTTTTAACAGGGAATCTGTATTGCATTGTAAGTTTGAAACACAGCGTCCTTCACGCAGTTCTTTTTTATTGGCAGTATGCCAATCACTATAGATCAAGGAACATAAAAGCTGTTACCTTCAAAATCAGATTATAAATGTATATACTCCATAAGACTAGTTGGTGCTATGAGCTATTGTCAGATGTATATATATGGTGATGGAGCTTTGCAAATACATTCATGTTGTCAGCCCTGATTCTTTCTCTTGTCTCTTGTCTCTGTGACACTGCAGGTCGAGGTTAGGAATAGGGTTAGTGTCAAGGGTTGATTTTTGAATGCAGTGCTTTGGCTCTCTTCCCCTTATTTAAAAATAATGTCAGGAACTTTTATTGAGTGCACACTACATGCCAGTTGCTTGTATAAGCATCTTGCCCATTTAATCTTGACAATATCCCTTTGAGATAATCCCATTATTATCCTCATTCCCATTTTATAAAAGAGCAAACTGAGGCACAGAGGGTTAAATGACTTACCCGCAGCAGTTAGAAATTAGTAGGAACAAAACTGGGGTATGAACCAGGCAGTCTGGCTCTAGAGGCCATGCTTTCAACCCAAAGGCTCCAAGTCCACTATGAACTATCACTGGCTTATTATAACCCTCTACACTTCATGCTATTTTTTCACCTCCTGTGTCTCTGCTTACGTCTATCTCTGTCTGCCATTTCTTTCTTGACACCCAGATTCCTCTGCCCTCACTCTATTATCGTTTCACCTGATGATGCATCTTTATCCCTCAAGTTTCTACTCTAGCATCGTGACCTTCGGGGATTCTGTTTGGATTTTACCACTGGCTCAGCTGCCCTTCTCCATGGTTCCACTGAAACTTGTGCTTGCCTTGGTTGTCGGATATATCACAGATGGTTGAAATTATATTTTTTCTACATTGAGAAAGGAAACCAAGTCTTATTTATCTTTGGAATTTTAGTGCTGATCATAGTGTTTGATACAATATTGGAGCTCAAGAAACGCTTCTTTAATAAACTGAATTCAAGGTTCTAATTCAATTCCTTGAAGGAATAGGTGGTTCACTTCCATAGCCTTTACCCCCCAAAAGACTAGAAAATGGTCTTTCAAATGCGAATTACGTGGTCTGAGCCAGATAGTATATTTTAAAAAGTAGAACTAATAATTATTATAAAATTACTCAAAAGATATTTACCATCCTGTCTGGTATTACATACTTAGAATATAGAGGACAGTATTTTGGAATATGACAAATGGCATATTTATTTCCAGATCACAATATCGAAATTTTTAATGATACCTAATTTCTGGTACTACTATATCTTTAGGTGGAAAAACATATATTAGAATAAATAGTTCATCGAAGATGTTTTGCTCTTGTGGGACAATAGAGTGAAGTTGTAAACTGGTGCTTTTAAAAAATTGTTTCTTGTACTCTTATTTCCTTTGAGAAAAAATCCTGAGAAGATTTTGGTTCAGTCATAGCTGACAAATATTGAGTCATGTCTGCAAGCAGACCTTAGAAACTTGACTACCACTGGAAAAAATGAAAAAATGGGTGGATAATGACAGGAAAATCAGTCTCCCCCCTCCCCAAAGAAACATTTTCAGTTTATGGGATAATTTGGATTTTACTTATTAATGATTTTATAAATTTCTTTTATTAATTATTTAAATATTATAATAATGTGAACTGGAAGAGCATTACATATGAGAAATACAAATATTTCCTTCCAAATACAACATTTTTATTAAAAGTATGATCTTAGGTCAAATAATTCTATTTTATTCTCTTTCCAATCCAAAACAATTGGATACCAAACATGCAGTTACAACTAGGGGAAGGACAAATGGATGAGAAGTGTGATAGCTATTTAAAATCTCTTTGGAGTTCCATCAACAGAGTAATCTTAGGGTGAGGCTACCCCAGTGAGGTCGCTGGGCCTTTCGTTATAATATATTTCCTTTTCCCTCAAAAAATCTCAGCTTATATCATGTTTTGATTGTTCATGATGATGGAATTGTGGATGAAGGTGTGGCGAAATCAACTCTGTGTATAATTTCTCAATATGCAAAGATGCTCAGCTGAATTTTTTCATTCCCTTCTTAAGCACTGTCATATAGAGGTTAAAACTTAATCTTTACATTCAAATTGCCTAGCCTCGAATCTCTACTACTTGGATGACCTTGAGCAAGTAACTTCAACTCTATGCTTTAGATTTCTCTTTGTAAATCAGTGATAATGAAAATGATATCCACTTCATAGACTTATATGATTTAATCACGTATGTAAGGGGCTTAGAACAGAAGGCACATATAAATACTCAAAAATATTAGCTCTTTATTACTTCCTATTTACTTGGCATATCGTTTCAGGTAAAGAGTAAAGTATCAATAGCAAAGAAAAAGTGCCAAAAAAAAAAAACAGTTTTTATTTTAGTTTTATATTAATAAAAATATTTATGAGACTCATAACATCTATTAAATGTTATAAACACCCTCTTTATAGGCTCTTCTTTACTTATATTTTGCCCAAAAAGTTTTTGCTGAATTCCAAAAAAAAAAAAAAGGTAATTGTTAACAAAGATGAATTAGACACACATAAACACCCCCAGGAGAGTGGCTGTCACACAATCAACCCTCAGACATTTTAATTCCCTTCTCCTTACCTAAAAGTATAAGGAGAGGTCTTTCATTTTTCCTCCTCTGACATCCTTAAAACATAGTCAGAACTATCATCCATTTAATATACAAAATAATATTCTGTTTTCATCTATATTGACTACTCTGCTATTTGTACCTAAGCAGGCTGGGGAAATGTGACCTCTTATGTGAGGAAACCTGTTACTACCTAGATCGACTCCTTTTGAATTATATGAACTGGAAAGGAGGAAGAAATAGAGGTGCTTTGGAAAAGCATTACAGGATCCTTGACCTGAAAACAGAAAGCAAAAAAGATGAGATTGTAGTTTATTCAGCAACTTGTTTTGCTGAGACAGAGACTGTAAAGAAATGTTTTTTTCCTGGGCTTTTGACCAAGGAATCCCTTCACTGATTCCTTAATGAAAAGAAATAAGGGCTATGGAATTCTTGCTTGCCTGCCTTTCCTAGCATGTATTTGAGAGGTTATAAGTAACACTCAGCTACTTCTGGGAACATTCATGTAAATAGACATAGTTATTAAAACTATCACCTTAAGAAATACAACTACTAACACCATGACCCCTTATTCTATTTCATCCTTCAGTCATTGATGGGTTACTGTGTGTCATGCACTGTGTCAGGCTCAGGGAAGGAAGAGTAAAATAGTGAACAAGTTCCTACATTGCTAAAGATAGTTCAGTGAAAGAGAAGGACAGAAACAAACACATCTAAGTAAGGAAGCAAGTACATGATTTATGGTTGTTGTTATAATAAGTGCAATGAGGGCAGCCCCGTGGCTTAACGGTTAAGTGCTTGCGCTCCGCTACTGGCGGCCCGGGTTCGGATCTCGGTGGTGCACCGACGCACCGCTTCTCTGGCCATGCTGAGGCCGCATCCCACATACAGCAACTAGAAGGATGTGCAACTATGACATACAACTATCTACTGGGGCTTTGGGGGTAAAAAAAAAAAAGGAGGAGGATTGGCAATAGATGTTAGCTCAGAGCCGGTCTTCCTCAGCAAAAAGAGGAGGATTAGCATGGATGTTAGCTCAGGGCTGATCTTCCTCACACACACACACAAAAAAGTGCAATGAAAGAAACAAAGAGCTGAAATAGAGAGCAGAGATTCTATTTACTGTGGAATAAACTGGTTTCAAGACTCGTAAGGACCACTTCCCCCATTCCCCTTCTCCCCCTTTTATGCTTTTCTTCACTATAGAACAGGTTTCCTGTGTTGACAGTGAGTAGAAGAGGATTATACATGTGAAGTAATCCTTAAAATCAAGACAGATGAACTCACGGTGAATCAGAATTTTAGAATCATTGAGCAAAACATTTTCCTTCAGTCAAACACATGACTCCCACATTGCTTTTCCCTTTCCCTTTATATTATAGGATTATTTAGCTTGTGGCAGCTTTTAAAGATTAGAAAAATGCAAGGACTTAATGTTGCTTAGTAACTTCTCTTGCCTGTCATTTTGGGCTGTACATAAACAACTTGTAACTTCCCCACACTTGTCCCAAATTACTAGAATCGAGAAAGAGCACACAAGCTGATGAGTCACTTTGCTATCCTATTGTTCATAATAAGAGTTCTGATTACCAGGATGGGTGCTTTATTGTTACATAATGTTATTTGCCACACTGTATGTCAGAACTTTCTATTTGGCAAATAGATTTTCCTTCCCTGTCACACGTTGGTGATAGCATGGCATAAAAGCCATTAAGAGGAGGACTATTGTTTTGTATTGGGTCCCTGGTTTTAAATGTACTTCATCCAAACTCTACTAGACAACATACTGTGAAAGTGAAGTGGTCAAGTTTTTGGGCTTCCAGTGGAAATTTTCTTTTGGAGCTGTAAATTCTTCTGTCACTCAACTTACCTGCGTAACTGCTTAGTGGTACATTTGATGTTTAGGTAACTACATTATTTTTAAGAGCACTTTCAAAACAAAACAAAAATAACAAAACAATGGTTTCAATGTGGCTGCAATAATATTGCTATTTTTTTATGGTTAGGCAATGTTCTTTAATTCTTGAAATTAGTAGCTTTGTAAAAAAGAAAGCAATAAGAATTTGTTAGATTTGATGTATATATCAATAATGTGGCAGTACCATATTGGTCAAAATTTCTTCTCCACTAAGAAGTGTCAAAGCTATATTGAAGGAATTAGCACCTGCATCTTAACATTAAGGAACGTCCTGGATAAAGAGAAATGTGCATACCCTCTGTTTCATTAACATCTGTTTTGCTGATCCTAATGAGTTAAAATCCAAACTATGTGAAGACATGAGGAAACCTTGTTTGAAGAATGCTAAAACGTGTGTTAAAAGAAGAAAAGGGTTGGGGCCGGGTCCGTGGCGTAGCGGTTAAGTGAGCACGCTCTGCTGCTCGTGGCCCGGGTTCTGTCCCAGGTGCACACCGATGCACCGCTTGTCAGGTCATGCTGTGGCGGCGTCCCATATCAAGTGGAGGAAGATGGGCACAGATGTTGTTAGCCCAGGACCAGTCTTCCTCAGCAAAAAGAGGAGGATTGGCATGGATGTTAGCTCAGGGCTGATCTTCCTCACAAAAAATAAAAAGAGGAATAAAAGGGGTGATGGATGGTGTGGTGGTAATCACTTTATAGTGTCTTCAGATGTCAAATTATAAGGCTGTATACCTGAACCTTATATTGAAAAAAAAAGAAGAAAAGGGAAAGCAACTTTCCTTCTCTAAACATTAAACAAAGTTAAATAGTTTTCTATTTTAAGGACTTCTTATAGTTCTTCAGATGCAAGGGTGTGTTGGAATCTTTAAGAGTAGGATTTTAGTACAAACTTCCCTGACCTTATTTAATCACAGAATCCCTCCTTCTGGGAGCATCTATTAATATTTCTTTGAAAACCCCAGAGCACAATTTACTGGTCTATTGGCATTTAATTATTCATTTAAAATTTTTTGAGCATCTACCATACATCAGGGTAGTAAGTTCTAAGAAGAAAATTATGAATAGAACCTGGCCCTGACATGAGATAGCTTCTAAACTAGGGATTGGAGGAAGACACAGATGTAGAAATTATAACACCATGGGCTATGTGCAGTGATACAAGTAGGTACATAGGAGGTACATCGGTTGCTTTAGCTGATGAGGAGAGTAAGAGACTAAGAAATTAATCACAGATAATTTAGAATTTGAGTTGAGTCTTGAGGGAAAATAGGAATTTACCAAAAAAGGACAAGAAAAGCACTTACAAGGGTCTATCTAGAGATCATTATTCTTTTACTCTCATGTGATAACCAGTGCTCATTCATCCAAGCATAACTCTTAGTGAATAGTTGGCTACATGAGTCAAGAGATGAAAGCATCAAACTGGGAAAGAGATATATAAATTTGGTGGTACAGATAGTAATTCATTCTTTTGGAGTAGATAAGAATCCCTGGGAAAAGAATGTAGAGTGACAATAAAGATAATTTTAGGAATAAATCTTGATGAATTTTAATATTTTTAGAGTAAATTGCAATGGATGGGATTGTAAAGAATGAAAATGACTTGTCACAGAGGAGGAAAACTAACAGACATCTGTGGTATTCCAAAGACAAGGGGAAAACATCCCATAAGAAAGACAAAGTTATTTTCACTGCCTGAAGTTGCTGAGAGGTTAATTGAGATAAGGAATGAAAAATATTCATTGGGTTTGAACACAGGGAGATCGTTGGTGATCTTAGCTAAAGATGCATTGCTTAAGTGATTGCGGTGAAACCCAGCTGAAAATGTTTCAAGAAGTGGGTAGGAGCTTAGGAAATGGAGACGGAGTGACTCATTCAAAAAGTTTGTCTATGAATGTTTGAAAAAAGAGCTGTTTCTGGAGAATAATAAAAGTTTGAAGGAGCTTTTACTTTTCTAAGACGGGAGTTTTTTGAGCATGTTTAAATATGTATGAGAAGTTCAAGTGGTTAAAAATATAGAAGAGAAAAGGGATGTTTGATGGATACCTCAGAATGTGGAAATTAAATAGGTTCAAAGACATATCGGTTATGAGTTGACTTTGACCAGGAGTAACATCCTCTGTAAAGAAAGAAGAGAGGAAGGAAAGAAAGGAGAACTCGGAATAAGTGTGTAGGTCTTGTAGTGCTAAGTAGAGAATATTTCTGGAGTTTAGATTTTCTCTGTAGAATTTGAACAAAGTAGAGAAAGTTTCAAGTTTTTGGACAAGGTTGGAGAAGTTATTGACCAGAGTTTTCTACTAGGATCTGGGCAACATTGGGGGCGAGATTTGAGTAGATGGTGATGAATTTACGGTAACAATTGACCTCAATGTGTGACTCCCTTCAGCTGCTTGGGATGTGGCATAGAAAACATAGAGTTCATCCAAGATGTATTGTTTTATTTTGCTTTGCCTTTTATATTATCATCACCTACCCTCAGGTATCATCTGTCATCTTCTTTACTACTTCAGATTTAGAAATTCAGATGACAATTTTCCTTTATCTACATCTCCTGTCATCATTATGTTTATTTAAAGTATATATGTTGACAGTCAATTAATACTCTACAGAAATTCCTTAACCACCTTACCTTCATTGACATTCCACTCCATTCCATGATAACTATTGGCCAATGACTCCATTCTGGATCTTGATATTGCCTGGAACTTCTCGTCTTTGAAGTCGAGAATTACAAAACAATGATCACCTTGTTCTCTCTACCTCCCACCAGTCTCCAGTGCCTTGACACACCTTGTTTACTTCTGCTGACTTTTTTCTCATTCATTCTCTCCTTATTATCCAGGCAAGACCTAGTATACAACTTAAATAACTCTTTTACCCAAATTCTCATTTCTTGGTACCCTTAATTCCTTCCATTTTACATCTGGCAAGATCCTTACGGCTTCTCAATTGAGCAATTTGGCTTTGCTTTTTCACTTGTGGTATGGAATGCTATTAAAAATCACAAAACCGTGAAAACTGGTGTCATAATAAATTTGTGATCTCCCATCCCAGTCTGACCCTGGTAATTATTCTAAGTGCCCATGTTTTATTTTCACTTTTATTCTCCACAGCAGCCCTCATAAAGCCCTGCAGCACACATACTTCATATTTCCTTTAGAAAAAATAGACTTGAGTATTTTTAATGTCTTCCTCTTTGTGTCATTTATTTTTATTTTGTGTATTGGCATTTAAATATTTTAATTAAATTTGGATTTTAATTGAAAGATTATTAATATCCACAATTGTTTTAACCCTACTCCCCACCACCCCCACCTTCGCTGTACCTTTGCTTTTAGACAAAACATCTAAAACATGGCCCCTCTTTCTCTCTTCAAGAAAGTCTATTGCCACTCTACTCTCTTCCGAACCGGTGTTTCTGTGACTTCAAGCTGTCTAAAATACCCTTTGTGTCAGCGCTCCTTCCTTACTTGCACTCCCATTGTGTCCCTGGTTCTTTATTTTCTCAGTGCTAAGAACAGTACCTAGTATAAAACAGGTACCTAAAAAATGCTGAATAAGTGAGTGAACTTTGAAAACGCCTCTTTCTTGATTGGGGGTAATAAGTCGTCTTGTAAAGCATCTCCCCGGGCCAACAATGATTTTATCCTTCAGTCTACTCTGTTAGAGAGGTGAGTGACCATCTCCTTCGTTCTCTGAAATCTATTGTTTTCTTACCTCTTCTCTGCCCATTTTTCAGTATTGTTTGTACTAATTCTGAACAAGCGCCTGTCCTTTAGCATATGTTTTCCCCTTGGTACATAACAGGAGCAAATATATTTGTTCTTTCAGGAGATAATATTCAATTATTTTTCTTTGAGAGAAGGAGATTATTCTTAATTTGACCAAGTGTAGTGATTGTAGCTTTATTTCTCCAATATTAGCAGCTTAAGTTAGATTTAGGCATTTGTTTTATTTGTGACACGTTCTTTGCATTGATTATTGGCATTCAGTTGTGAACCTGGATATAAACAAGTGGAAGGATCAGGGCTATTTTCAGTATTTGACAAGAACAAGCATGGAGATTTTGAGGGTTTATAGGAAGTAAACAGAAGGCTAAGAGGTCACACATGTGAAGAGAATAGACAATGACCAAGTCTATTTTCCCCAGCGCTGTGTCCCTTTCCCAGAGTCTCATTTAAATGATGATGTGCCAATGACAACAGAAAGAAAATATTTTTCTCAGCCACTCAAATACTTATTATGAGAAATGTAAAAAAATGCTTATGGAAGGTTTTTATCATGACTTCCAGGTGTAATTCACGAGTGGGTGTTTATTTGTTCAGATTCTTGCTTTCCCATAGTCCTATACTCCCTCCATTCTTTCCATAGAAGCATATATCAACTAATGAGATAAATGAAGGCATTTTTAGGGGGAGAACATGATTTATATCAAACCTTAGCTTTAAGTGGATTCACCGTAGCAGTGTACTAGTCTACTTTGTAAGTGTGCATTTTTCAGTTACGTGTAGCTTCAGAAATCGTAGAATGAGGCTGTGTCTGCAATAGTTTTGATTTTTTCTTTTCTATGTGATTTTGCCTAAGTAATATAAATAAGGTTAGCCATGATCTAAAAAAAGTATACTCAGTCATTTTCTTTAGAACACAGTGTAATATGTGCCCTCATTAATTTTATTTGTGGGATTTTAAAAAGTATAACTTCACAAGAAAATCAAAACTGTGTGGAAATAGAAGACTTTCAGACTGGGAAACTCTATTAGATTTTATGATTAGATAAATTCTGATAATATATTTTTAATACATATATGTTTGGTTTCTTTCCTCTTTTTTTATTGGTTTTAGACATTACTGGAAGAGATTAATGTATTTCTGTATGATATTTATTCCAGGCCAAACAGGAAAAAAAACTGAAAAACTAATTTTCAGTTTTGAGAAATGACTTCCTTGATAGGTCTGAGTTGAAGATAATGGAGATCAAGTTTCCTCTGTCTTATGTGGTCCAGATTCCACTCATTCAAGTTTTTGTTTTTGTAGGTTAGGGGCGGGATTTTATGTTCTTATTTTAGGACTCTTTTCCTTTCACTTTCCACTTTAGATTGCCAAGAGGTGAAGTTCAAACTATTAATTGATTCCTATGAAGACTTGTTCTTTCTTATACAGTGAGCAAAATATTGGCAGCCTGTTACCACGCAAGGAATGTTCATTCTCTATTAGCTGATACTCAATTCTTAAACTGAGAAACTTAAAAGTTTCTTAAACTGAGTACTGATTTTGAGATGAGCTTTCTCTCCTGTCTACTCTGGGGCTGGAGGCAATTTTCCAAGTGGGGTGTCTGGTGAGCCATGGCCAAGCCTGCTACACTGGAAGTTTGATTGGCCTAATGAAGCACAAGAAAGAGAACATAGAAGTATATATCTGTGGTGCAGCAAGGATGTTGCTAAAATGAAGAGGGCCGGCCCTTTAGTGCTGACATGGCTCCCCACCCAGATGGCTATAACAGACCAAAATCCCACCACGTCCCGCACTGTGCCGACTGGGAGGATTCCTTCCTCTGCATGGGATTCTGGTAGTATCGAACTTTGGCTATGCCCTTGTGTGGAATAAAACAAAGCCTCGGGGGACATCTACTCACTTGCATTCTTAATCCTGTGTTTATTCTTTGCAAGAATTATTTCCTAATATAATTGTAAATTAAGTGAAAGCCAAATGTAGCTGAATCATGGTCCTAATTCTTGCCAGTTCTAGAACTTGAACCAGTTTTTTTGTTCTGACTAGCTTAGAGTCAATGATGATAAAAAAAGATCTTTACGGGACTGGCTCACAGATTCTTGGCCTCTTCTTGCATAACATCAACGCTTCCTGGCTCCTGCAATTCCGTGCTGTTCCTCTTTATCCATATCCTACCCACCAGGACGCAAGCTGTACAGTTTTGTTACGTATTTTAAAAATCATTAAGCTTAGAAAAATTCTGACAGACCAGTAAACATTACAGTTACCAGCCCTTATTTACTAACACTTCCCAAACTCAATATTTAAATAAGGGGTCTCAAACACTATCTACATATAGCCAACTTTGAAACTTAACTTCACACCAATGTTCTGCATTCTAAGCAATAACCTATCCTCATAACTTTTGTATTTATGGCTCCTTATTCATACCAAGATGAAAATTAAGAGAGCCAGTCCTTTAGGATTTGAGATAACCAATGGGGAAGAGTACTCTTTAAGTGCAGGGCAGAGAGGTATTGGAGTTCTAATTGATATAATGGTGCAGGAAATTTCAACACTGGCATATGGGGTGAATGGAACCCGGATGTTAGGAATAGTATTTATTATATCATGCTTACCCTTGGGGCCTCTGTCTCTGTGCCTCCCACTAATTCGTTAGCCAATTATAATTTGCCATCAATATGAACCTATACTTAAATTGGCCTTAAAATTTATTAATAATTTCCTAATTATCAAATTATTTACCTTTTATCAATTCTTGTCATCTTCAGCCTCTTTTCAGCGTTTGCCATTTTTGATACCTTCACTCGGTGCAACTCTGTCCTTCTTTGTCATTGGTAAGACTGTACCACTCTAATATTATTTCTATTTATTCAAGCAGTCAAAAGCATTTAATGACTACCATTGGCCAGGAACTTAGAAAACAATGCTAATCAAACACATAAATAGCTTCTGTCCCCAATGACTTTACAGTTTAGTGAATGATTGATATTAATGATCTATTATTTAATTTAACAAGTATATGAGCATCTATTTGGTGCCTGGTTCTGTTCTAGGCATTGGAAATGCAGTGTAAAAATAATACATTCAAAAACTTACGTTTTCTTGGAGGAGAAAAAAAGTAACAAATATATAATATAATTTTATATATAAATGCCATGGAGAAAACTAGGTCAAGACAAGAGGAAAAAAAGTGATGGAGAGGCCAGCCCCATGGCTTAGCGGTTAAGTGCACACACTCCGCTACTGGTGGCCCGGGTTCGGATCCCGGGAGCACACTGATGCACTGCTTGTCCGGCCATGCTGAGGCCGTGTCCCACACACAGCAACTAGATGGATGTGCAACTATGACGTCAACTATCTACTGTGGCTTTGGGGAGAAAAGGGGGAAAAAAAAGGAGGAGGATTGGCTATAGATGTTAGCTCAGGGCCGGTCTTCCTCAGCAAAAAAAACCAGAGGAGGATTGGCATGGATGTTAGCTCAGGGCTGATCTTCCTCACAAAATATAAATAAATAAAATAAAATAAAATGGGTAAAATAAAAAAAAATGATGGAGAATGGGTGCTATTTTATTTAAATATTGTACTATTTTAGATTTATTTTTTAAATGTGTCTCATTCTTCTGTGTAGAAATCTTGCATTTGAAATACCTTTAAGATATCCAAGAGATGATGTTAAGTAGGCAGTTGGATATGTGGCTGAAATTAAGGGAAGTTGTTGGAGACAAAAAAGAGAGATTTGTATATAGACCTATGTACAATTCTGGAGAGACCACCTAGGTGTTGAGTGTAGCAAAAGAAGAAGTTCCAGTGCTGAGCCTTGGGGGAAACCAACATTTTGCAGGGTAGAGAAGAGGTGGAGGAATCTGCAAAGGTGAGTGAGAAGGAGAAGCAGTAGAAAGCCAGGACAATGTATTTACTTCCCTTGATGCCGAATAACAAAACGTTTCAATAAGAAAAGGCTCTTGAAAGGCCAGCCTGGTGGGCTAGTGGTTAAGTTCAGCACACTCCCTTTTGGCGGCCGGGGTACAGTTCCTGGGCTTGGACCTACACCTTTCTGTTAGCAGTCATGCTGTGCTGGTGGCCCACATACTAAAAACTAGAGGAAGATTGGCACAGATGTTAGCTCAGGGCGAATCTTCCTCAGGAAAAAAAAAAAAAAGAAAGAGCTGTTGAAATGTGTCAATTGTTACTAAGGGGACGAGTGAGATGACTGTGGATCGTCCACAGTATTGGAAAAGATTGGTTTTTGTTGACCTTGAAGAAGGCAGTTTCAGTGCGGCAGTGGGACAAAAATCTAACTGAAGCCCCTTGAAGTGTGAATTGTCGGTGTTGAAGTAGAGAGAAAAACAAATCAAATAACAATACCAATAAATTGGAAATTGCACCTAAAATGAGCTGTCCAAATTTAACAGTATTATTTGACCTAATGAAAAGGGTTTGAAAGGCTTTATGAAGAAGTGATTATAAACTGAGGTCTGAAGGATGAGCTGGTATTAATCAGATAATAAAGCAAAAGTAGAAAAGCATGTAAAAAGACGTCGTTCCAAGGCAAACTTGAGGGCTGAAAGAAGTCCATACAGATTGGAGTGTGTGTGTATGAGTTTAAAGAGAAGTCGGATGGCACAGAGCTGTTGTGTCTTTAACCTTAGATCATTGAACATAATTGATGATTTAAGGGAGGTAGGGACATGTGGACAAACGTATCTATGTTTTGTTGGTGTTGTCTCTTTCCTGTTTTATTTTTTATTTTATTTTTTTTATTTTATTGAGGCCCTATTGGTTTATAACATTGTGTATTTTCAGGTGTATATTATTATATATAAGTTTCTGTATAGACTGCATTGTGCTCACCACCAATAGTCTAGTTTTTATCTGTCACCGTACATTTGTGACCCTTCACCCCTTTTGCCTATCCCCACATCCCCTTCCCCTCTGGTAATCACTAATCCATTCTCTTTATGTATGTTTTTGTTTATCTTCCACATACGAGTAAAATCATGTATTTGTCTTTCTCTGTCTGGCTTATTTCCCTTAATATCATACCCTCAAGGTCCATCCATGTTGTTGCAAATGGGATAATTTTGTTTTTTATGTCTGAGTAGTATTCCATTGTGTGTGTGTGTGTGTGTGTGTGTGTGTGTGTGTGTGTATACATACCACATCTTCTTGATCCATTCATCAATTGATGGGACCTTGGGTTGCTTCCACGTCTTGGCTATTGTGAATAATACTGCAATGAACATAGGGGTGCATAGATCTCCTTGAATTGTTGATTTCATGTTCTTTGGATAAATACCCAGTAGTGGGATAGCTGGATTGTATAGTATTTCTATTTTTAATTTTTTGAGAAGTCTCTATAGTGTTTTCCATAGTGGCTGCACCAGTTTGCATTTCCACCGGCAGTATGTGAGGGTTCCCTTTTCTCCACATCCTTTCCAACACTTACTATTTCTTATCTTGTTAATTATAGCCATTATAACGGGTGTGAAGTGATATCTCATTGTAGTTTTGATTTTCATTTCTCTAGTAATTAGTGACATTGAACATCTTTGCATGTGCCTATTGCCCATCTGTATATCATCTTTGGAAAAATGTCTGTTCATATCCTCTGCCCATTTGTTGATCAGGTTGTTTGTCTTTTTGTTGTTGAGCCATCTGACTGCTTTATATATATTTTGGAGATCTGCTCCTTGTCGGATATATGATTTCCAAATATTTTCTCCCAGTTGGTTGGTTGTCTTTTCATTTTGTTCATGTTTTCCTTTGGCTTACAGAAGATTTTTAGTCTGTCAAGTCCCATTTGTTTATCTTTTCTTTTGTTTCCCTTGCCTGAGTTGACATGGTATTTGAAAAGATGCTGCTAAGACCTATGTCAGAGACTGTACCGCCTATATTTTCTTCTACGAGTGTTATGGTTGCAGGTGTTACATTCAAGTGTTCAATCCATTTTGAGTTAATTTTTGTGTATGCTATAAGATAATGGTCTACTTTCATTCTTTTGTATGTGGTTGTCTCGTTTTCCCAGCACCATTCATTGAAGAGACTTTCCTTTCTCCATTGTATGTTCTTGGCTCCTTTGTCAAAGATTAGCTGTTCATAGATGCGTGGTTTTATTTCTTGGCTTTCAATTCTGTTCCTTTGAACTGTGTGTCTGTTTTTTCCTGCCAGTACCATACTATTTTGATTACTATAGCTTTGTAGTATATTTTGAAGTCAGATTGTGATGCCTCCGGCTTTGTTCTTTTTTCTCAGAATTGCTTTGGCTATTTGGGGTCTTTTGTTGTTCTGTATTAATTTTAGGATTCTTTGTTCTATTTCCATGAAGAATGTCATTGGGATTATGATTGGGATTGCATTGAATCTGTAGATTGCTTTAGGTAATATGGACATATTAATTATGTTTATTCTTCCAATCCATGAGTATGGAATATCTTTTTATTTCTTATGTCTTCTTTTATATCTTTCAATAATGTCCTATAGTTTTCAGTCTATAGATCTTTCACCTCCTTGGTTAAATTTATTCTTAGATATTTTATTCTTTTTGTTGTAATTATAAATGGGATTGTATTCTTGACTTCTCTTTCTGCTAGTTCATTATTAGTGTATAGGAATGGAACTGATTTTTGTAAGTTGATTTTGTAACCTGCAACTTTGCTGTAGTTGTTGATCAATTCTAACAGTTTTCTGATGGACTCTTTAGTTTCTATATATAAAATCATGTCATCTGAAAACAGTGAGAGTTTCACTTCTTCATTGCCTATTTGGATTCCTTTTATTTATTTTTCTTGCCTAATTGCTCTGGCCAAAACTTCCAGCACTGTGTTGAATAGGAGTGGCGAGAGTGGGCACCCTTGTCTTGTTCCTGTTCTCACAGGGATGGCTTTCAATTTTTCATCATTAAGTATGATGTTGGCTATGGGTTTCCTTCTACCCCCCACCCCGCTTTTTTTTTTTTTGTTGTTGCTGAGGAAGATTAGCCCTGAACTAACATCCATGCCAATCTCTATTTTTTAGTTTGTGGGCTGCCAGCACAGCATGGCTGCTAACAAAGCAGTGTAGGTCTGTGCCTGGAACTGAACTGGGACTCCCAAAGTGGAGCATGACAAACTTAACCACCAATCCACTGGGGCTGGCCCCCTTCTATTCCCATTTTATTGAGAGTTTTTATCATAAGTGGATGTTGGATCTTGTCAAATGCTTTCTCTGCATCTAATGTGATTTTTATTCTTCATTTTGTTAATGTGGTGTACCACATCTATTGATTAGTGGATGTTGAACCATCTCACCGTCCCTGGTATAAATCCCACTTGATCATGATGTGTGATCCTTTTGATGGATTGCTGTATTTGATTTTCCAATATTTTGTTGAGAATTTTTGTATCTATCTTCATCATTGATATTGGTCTGAAATTTTCCTTCTTTGTGTTGTCCTTATCCGGTTTTGGTGTCAGGGTGATGTTGACCTCATAGAGTGAGTTAGGAAGCCTTCTGTCTTCTTCCATTTTTGGAATAGTTTGAGAAGGATAAGTATCAAATCTTCCTTGAATATCTGCTAGAATTCTCCAGAGAAGCCATCTGGTCCCGGACTTTTGTATTTTGGGAGGTTTTTGAGAACTGTTTTTTGAGTACTGTTTCAATCTCTTTACTTGTGATTGGTCCATTCAGATTCTCTTTTTCTTCTTGATTCAGTTTTGGGAAGTTATTTTGATTCTAAGAATTAATCCATTTCTTCTAGGTCGTCTAATTTATTGGCATATAGTTTTTCACAGTATTCTCTTATAATCTTTTGTGTTTCTGTGGCATCCATTGTAGTTTCTCCTCTTTCATTTCTAATTTTATTTATTTGATCCTTCTCTCTTTTCTTCTTAGTGAGTCTGGCTAAGGGTTTTCAATTTTGTTTATCTTCTCCAAGAACCAGCTCTTAGTTTCATTGATTCTTTCTATTGTTATTTTAGTCTCTATTTCATTTATTTCTGCTCTAGTTTTTATTGTTTCCCTCTTTCTGCTGACTTTGGCCTGTGTTTGTTCTTCTTTTTCTAGTTCTCTTAGGTGTAGATTAAGATTACTTATTTGAGATTTTTCTTGTTTGTTGAGGTAGCCTGTATTGCTATAAATTTCTCTCTTAGCACCGTTTTTGCTGCATCCCGTAAGAGTTGGTATGTTGTGTATTCATTTTCATTTGTCTCCAGCTACTTTTTGATTTCTCCTTTGATTTCTTCATTGATCAGTAGTGTGTTGTTCAGCAGTGTGTTGTTTAGTCTCCACATATTTGTGACTTTCCCAGCCTTTTTCTTGCAGATGAATTCTAGTTTCATAGCATTGTAGTCGCAAAAGATGCTGGATATGATTTAAATCTTTGTAAATTTATTGAGGCTTGCCTTGTTTCCCAACATATGGTCTATCTTTGAGAATGTTCCTTGTGCACTTGAGAATAATGTGTATTCTGCTGTTTTGGGATGGAATGTTCTATACATATCTATTAAGTCCATCTGATTTATTGTTTCCTTTAAGGCCACTGTTTCCTTGTTGACTATCTGTCTGCATGATCTATCCATTGTTGAAGTGAGTTGGTGAGGTCCTCTACTATTATGGTGTTGCTGTCCATTTCTCCCTTTAGGTCTGTGAAGTTTCTTTATATACTTTGGTGCTCCTGTGTTAGGTGTGTATATATTGATAAGTGTTATGTCCTCTTGATGGAATGTCCCTTTTATCGTTACATACTGCCCCCTTTGTCGCTCATTGTCTTTTTTGTCTTGAAGTCTACTTTGTCTGATGTAAGTACAGCAACATCTGCTTTCTTTTGCTTGCCATATGCTTGAAGTATTGTCTTCCATACCTTCACCCTGAATCTATGTTTGTGTTTAGAGCTGAGATGTGTTTCCTGGAGGCAGGTGTGTCTTTTGATAGGAGAATTCAATCCATTTACATTTAGAGTGATTTTTGTTATATGAGGGCCTGATATTGCCATTTTATCTCTTGTTTTCCAGTTTTTCTATATTTCCATTGTTTCTTTTCCCCTGCCTTTATGACTACCATTTCAGTATGGTGATTTTCTGTGATGTTTTTCTCACTTTTCTCTTTATTTATGATTTATGGCTCTACTCTGATTTTTTCTTTAGTGGTTACCATGAGGTTTGTATAAAAGATCTTGTAGATGAGATAGTCCATTTTCTGATAGCCTCTTATCTCCATTAGCCTAAGCAGGTTCCATCCATTTCCTATTCCGCCTCTGAGTTATTGTTGTCACAAATTATTCGTATCTGTGTTGTGAGTTTGTGACTAAATTGAAATGTTTATAGTTATTTTTGATGCTTTCCTTCCCTTTGTCTTTTATGTTATAACTAAGTGTTTACTAACCTATTCTAATATAGAGCTGCCATTTTCTGATTTTGTCTATTTATCTCCTTGCTCAAGGTTTTGTCAACCTCTGCTTTTTAGTTTCAGATCAGAGGGCTCCTTTCAACATTTCTTTAAGGCAAGCCTAGTGGCGATGAACTCCCTCAGCTTTTGTTTATCTGGGAAAGTTTTTATTTCTCCATCATATCTGCAGGATCATTTCACTGGATAGAGTATTCTTGGCTAAAAGTTTTTGTCCTTCAGTATTTTGACTATACCATTCCATTCTTTCCTAGCCTGTAAGCTTTCTGCTGAGAAATCCTCTGAAAGCCTCATAAAGTTTCTTCTGCCTTGCTACCCTTAATATTTTTTCTCTGTCATTGACTTTTGCCAGTTTTACTATTATATGCCTTGGTGAAGGTCTTTTTGCATTGATGTTTTTAGGAGTTCTATTGGCTTCATGTACTTTTAAGTCCAATTTCTTTCCCAGATTTGGGAAGTTCTCAGCTATTATTTCTTTGAACAAGCTCTCTGATCCTTTCTCTTTCCCTTCTCCCTCAGGAATACCTATAATTGTTATGTTGCTTTTCCGAATTGAGTTGGAGATTTATCGAAGAGCTTCTTCATGTTTTAAAAATCTTTGTTGTCTCTCCTCCTCTACCTGAAGCATTTCTGTATTTCTATCCCTTAAATCACTAATTCTGTCCTCCAGAACATCAGGTCTATTTTTTATGGATTTTAGATTATTTATTATCTCATTAATTATCTTCTTCATATCCAGAATTTCTGCTTGTTCTTTTTCAGAGTTTCAATCTCTTTGGTGAAGTATTCTTTCTGCTCATTAATTTTATTCCTGAGCTCATTGAACTGTCTTTCTGAGTTTTCTTGTAACTCGTGTAGTTACTTTATGACAATTATTTTGAATTGTCTGTCATTTAGATTGTAAATGTCTGTGAGTTAACAATTGGTTTCCGGGTACTTGTCATTTTCCTTCTGCTCTGAATTGTTATTGTCATTCTTCATGGTGTTTGATGAAGTGATCCTTTGCTGGCACATTTGTAGTAGTATCAGGTTGCAGATTCCACCTGCAACTGCTTTTGGGTGGGGGTGGGCAGGAGCTGTGTTTTCTGACCTGACCTCATCTGCTGGAAGTCATGCTGGTAGGGCTTCTGTGCATTTGTGCACTGGCTGCTGCCACTTGGCAGGTCACACCTGCACTCACATGTGGGTCCTCTGTGCTCCGCCATTTGGTCGCTCTGGTATGGGACCACTGCTCTCAGCCAGGGACCAGCTGAGCTGCTGCACTAGGCTGGAGGGAGGAGTGCTTTTCTACATGTGTAGGCTGACTCTGCACTCAAGGGTAGCTCAGCTGAGCTGCTGTGCTTGGTGGGGGCTCTTCGTGGGGGCTGAGCTCTGCCACTCAATGGAGAGTGTTCCCACAGGTGGGTCTGCTGTGGCACAGCGGGCACTTCCGTGGGTCAGGCCACAACTCCAAAAGCATTTGCTTCGGCTGGGCTGCCCTGGCCTCCTCTTACAGTCACGCCAGCCACTGTACGAGGACCCATGACCTAGATCCCTGCCACCTGGGAGTGTGAGGGGTGTGCTCACCTAATTCCACTGCTTCCTGGAGATCCACTCCACCCACCTTCAGATGCATGGCTGTGTGGAACTCTTAGATGTCCCATTGTGTGATGCATGGAATCCTCTGCTGGTTAACGAATGTCCATTTAGTTGTAACTTAGAGGGAAGAGACAAAGGGAACAACTCATTCGGCCATGATGCTGATGTCACTATCAACATTATCTGTGTTTTAATGAGATTACTGTAGCTGTAAAGGGTATAAGATGAATTATAGGTCATCCAGATGGAAGTTGGGTAGCCCATTAGCAATCCATTGTAGTAATAAAGATGAGTGTTTATTTTAGCCTGGATTATAGTGGTAATGGTGTAAATGAAGGGAAAGAGAAATCTGAGTGGTATGTATGAAGTCAAATTGATGGCACCTATGACAGTCTGAGTATGAGTATATGAGGAAATTAGGTAGAGAAGTCAGGCATAACCTCTAAGCTTGTGGCATTTATGGTACAGAAGCAGTGCCTTGGCACTACTGAGAGAGAATTAGATCAGGATTCCATTGGTTTGCTGTTGTTTTTGTGGTCCTTAATGGATCCAGTTTAAGCATGTTGAATTTGGGGAACTTTGACCCATTCTCATCTACCTGCTAGACTTTTCTGTCTATATATCTCACTGACTCCTCAAAAATATTATTAAAACTGAGTTTATCTTCATCCTCTAAACTGTCTTCTTCCCATGATGCCAGACCCAGTTGTCTTGAAATGTCCTCTCTTCCTAATACCATCTCAGCTTCCATATTGGCTGACTCATATTCTGTCTCTTGATCTTTCCTGTCTCTCTTCTCTCTCACATTTGTCCTTTCTTTTCCATTTTTACTCCTACTAGGAAATTCCAAGCTCTTAAATTTCACTCTACTGCACTCTTAACCTTCTAGGTGGTTTCTTCATTTTCAATCCATTCCTTCCTTGATAATGTTTTTAAATCCTCAGTATCAATTTTCCTATATAAAATTCTGATTTTCCCGTGTCCTTGCTCAGAATAATTCAGTGTCTTCTCCTTTCCTTCTAAATAAGCTGTAGATTCACCTTGGCCTGGCATTCAGGCTAAAATAAAAAATCTGTAGATTCTCTTTAACTGGCCACACTGTATAACACAGTGATTAGGAACGGCCTGGTTCAAATCCTGACTTTAGCACTTACTATTTGTGTGATTTTTGTTGAGTTATTTAATCACAATTTTCTATTTTTCAAATGAGATTAATAATAGCAACTTATTTGCATGCTTGTTTTAAAGTCTAAATTCATGAAATTCTCTCAGCACAGTCCCTGGCACAAAGCTAGTGCTGCAATAATGCAGGTTCTATTATTATTCTGTTTGCCTCCCACTATGCCCCCTCTATGTACACCACGAGCACATTTAACCACTTTGTGAGCACGCCTTTTATTTCTCTTATGTGACATTTTAGACTCCTTGAATTCTTCTGACTAAAATGCTTTCTCCTTCTCTTGGCAGACTCTCCTCACAGCACAATTTCTTTCTGTCTAAATTCTTTCATCTCTTTGAGGACCAGTTCCATTCTCACTTCGTCTAGTAAACCTTCCTTTCTTACTCAGCCATTCCCCCTCTCCAGTCCCAGGTTCTGTTATCCCATGTGTTTATGTATTTTGACATATATCTTATAAGCTCCTTGTTTATTGTTATGTATGTAGCTTTCTGATGTTTACTACATGGTGGTCTTTGAGTATAGGGAATTTATTTGTGTAGCATCCATAGTTCTTCCAATATTCATGAACAAATAATTGCAATGTAAGTGGGCAATTCCTTCAGTTACCTGTAGATATTCTCTCTTTTGCTTCCCACACAGACTGGTTTTGGCTCTAATATCCAACAAGAAACATCAAGTTTCCTGTCCCAGATCTTTTTCCTTAAGGACAGGAGCTTTCAAGTCAGCAATCTTCTAAACCAATCAGGGCTAATGTGTTTTCCTGTGCTCTCAGGAACTCTGAGTGCATTTAACTAAGCCCTTCTGGCAACAATGGTCCTGCTTTTGTGTTCCAAATCATTAGCTTTTTTTTTTTTTTCTCCCAGTTATACATAATTTGAAGGAAGCAGTCTTAGGAGAGGTAGCCAAGCACCAGCTTAATACCGTTCCACTCAGAAATCTCCAATAATTGGCTTATTTTTTTAAAAAAAAGGTAGCATAAAAGAGAATATTTAATATCTTTTCTGTTTCCTGCCTAGTTTCTTGTGATCCACGTTCTGCCGAGCAATGGCCTTTTGAGCATGAGCTACCTTTTTTAGGATGTTCCAAAAGCATGAGTCAGGATTGATTCTTATTTTGTTCATGGCTATACTTGGCGGTAATTCACACAGTCTGAGATGAGAGTTTGTTTTTCCCCTCTGAAGGTTTTGGGGATGTTTTTATCAGGTTTTGGAAAGTGTGCTCTAAGAGCAGTGATCAATTGAGTGCTACCTCAGAAAAAGTCAAGCTGTCAGGGAATGTATTTATCCCCACGTATGGGAAGCAGAGCTTTTAAAAACCTGTGTGAAAACTTTCTAAGGTAAGAGAGGAGGCCAACCTGATATGGCTTTACATCCATTTTATTTATGATGTATGGGTTCCCTAGGCATAAAGAATAACCTGAAATCCATGATTCAAAGATGAACATTTTTTTCCTAGAGTAAGCTTACACTGAGGAAACCTTGATTGTTAAATGGTTCTGTATCATTCTGTTTCAAGAATAGATATCATGATGTAAGAGAAACGCAATATGTTAAAAAATATTTTCCCAGGTTTGTCTAAAGCAGAAGTCTGCCTGTTTTTGTAAATAACATGTTTTTGGAACATGGCAAAATTCATTCGTTTACATATTGTTTATGGCTGCTATTGCGTTACAACAGCAGAGTTGTGTAATTGTAGCAGAGACCTTTTGGGATGCAAAGCCTAAAATAGTTACTATTTGATCCTTTAAGAAAAAGTTTGTTGACCCATGACCTAGAAGGAAATTTTGTTGTAAAAGGAAGTTTCTACTCTGTTTTCTATAACGATATTAATAAGAAGCTTGCTCTAATTGTGTGAGATGACAAAATTGTGATGGGAGCATCTAGTTATTAATTAGTAGTCTTATTCTACTGATTCGTTTGTTTGTTGGGTATAATTGGGTTTAGAATGGGGCTAAAAGTGAAAATACGATAAATTTACATCTGCCTCATCCAACCAAAGAGTTTACTGGCAGCTTAATTAGATATCACAGTGTTAGGTATTTTTTGCAGAGCTGCTGCGTCTACTCACATGAGAAAAATGTCAATTAAACCTGTAGGTTCAGGTCCCTTCTTCCAAGAGGTTTCCAAAAAGTGGCTCTCCAATTTGTTCAAAAGTTGAATGGTCACAGCGGTTAATAGTATAAAACTACATGGCTTTGAGTGCAGATTCCTAGCAAAAACCTTGCAGATTACGTCTATCTCTAGCTCCTCTATCTCTCTCTATGGGTGTGTGTGTGTGTATTCTTCCATCTTAAATATTTATTTAAAGAAACTAGAAAATTTGAATTCATTAAATATTTCATATATCTATCTATTTTGAGTTTATTTATGCATTTATTTGTTGTTCACTAGCAGTCATTAATATTCATCTAATCAAATATTAGCACTGTGCTAGGTGCTAAAGGAGGACAGAAAGGGACGGTTCCTAACTTCATCAAGCCTTCATATTTGGCGAGGATAGACATTTAATACATTTCAAACAAATTATATATATATTTCTCTTTTTACCATTTTATCTGAGAGGAAAGGTACAAATCATAAGTGTTTGGCTACATGAAATGTTCACAAACTACACACAACCATGTAACCAGCTCAGATCAAGATACAGATTGTTCCCAGTAATCCCCCTGATATCCCCTCCTGCTCGTCCTCACCCTCCAAGGAAAACCGCCCCCTGACTTCTAACCTCAGAGATTCAAACCTGAAGTTTCTAAAACATTGAGTTTCTGATATTTGTAAACCAGGAAATCTGTGTTTCTGTCATCCTTTGAGACGTCAGATCTGGCAATCCTGGACATAAGCACACCCTCAAGGCAGCGGCCTGCTGAAGCAGGAGCAGCTGTCCGTTAGGGAGGGCGTGGCCTCTCCAGGCCCACATGGCTCACCTTGATTTGTCATCTGCTTGGGCTGCTGGTTTAAGAGCTTGAAACACTTGCCTTTTTCCATCTCTTGATCCCAATTTCAATGTCTTTGTACTTTTAACCACTCTGAGCCTTTTGCACAACAAGGTGGTATTAAATAAATAAATAAGTACATCAAAAAGAAAAAAAAAGTTATATACATAATATATATTTAATATATAATATATAAAATGTATAGACTGTCAAATGCTCTACCCTTCTTGTGGACTACCTCAGTTATTTAGTCTCAATTTTTGTCTTTTTCTCTCTCATCCTTGATTCCTCTCTTTCCTTTGTACTCTCAAGTATCTTCATATTTAGTTTCTGTCCTTTTACCTCCCAAATCCACTAGTCTCTATTTTTATCACTTTATTGGAGACCACCAAAACCTCTTGCCCAGAAAACATGTATTAAAATAAAAAATATGACTTTGAAATACAAAATGAACACACTTCAAAGATTTTATTCAGCTCATTAATTGATGAAGGAACTAGTAAAATGTTAGGAATGAGAATTAGAAGATGTGACATTTATAGAGTTGGTCACTTAAAGGAATGAAGAAATGAATTTACCAAAAGATACAAAAGTGATTAAAGTTATACGAGGCAACAAATAATTACATTTGGGTTATGGTATAGAAGTCATTTGCATTTCTTTTGGACAAAAATCATTTAAAATTTTCTCAGAGAAGGATCGTCAGTATTTCAATCAGTTCTACAAGTTAACTTTACTCTTAGATAGTTCCAACATATCCTGATCAGTAGTAAATAGGAAGTTGAATAAAGGTACACAGCCCTAGAAACTAGGAAAATCTCCAGTTAGGATGTGTCTGGTACACAGCACCCAGCCACTATGCTAAAATGACACTTAGTAATCCTTTTTCCTGTTCCCAAATGCAGACACAAGTTTATGACTTAATTGTTCTACATAATTCCTCACTCCTAATACGTTCTCTAGAAAACTGCAAGAATGTTCTTTTGACAGTTTTATTGTATAGAAATTTAAAACACCTTTATGAAAAAAAATCTTAATCAAAATTAAAAGTGAGTCGTTTGTTGGGAGATAATACTTTTTATTCACATAATAGACAAAGGGTTAATTTCTCTATTGTTCAAGGATGTGCAAGAAACAATTTAAAAAATGATGACAGAGCCATAGAAATAATTCAACAGGGTAAGAGCAAGCAATTTATAGAAGTGATTCTAATGGCCAAGGCTGTGGAAAGATGCCCAGTCTCAATTGTTGTCATGGAAATGAAATGATGACCACAACACCACTACCACCAACAGCAATATATTCCAAAGTTTACCCATCAGATTGGCAAAATTTAAAAACATTTAATAGCATCCCGTATTGACAAGGGTGTAAGGAAATCGCTCTCTTATAAACTATCAGCAATTCTGTAAAGGCTATGGAATATTTGGAAAGCATTTTGCCATAACTTATTAAAATTCAAATTTCCCATCCTTTTTGATCCAAAAGTCCCATTATTGTTTATTTATTCAATAAAGTAAAGATACTAGGATATAAAGACAAATGGCAGTGATTTTTTTATTGCAGCATTATTTTTTACAGCATAAAACTGGAAAGAAGATCAAATAAACATCAGTAGGGACATGGCTGAGTAAATTATACTTCCATACTGTGTAATGCTCTGTACCTCTCATAAAGAAAGAGTTATAATTGCCTGTATGTCCATTCCATTTTTAAAGTAAAAATGGTAAGTTATAGAATGTGTAACATATGATCACATCGTTAAAAAATAAAAACAACTAATAGCAAAACAATATTCCCTATACATGATGAGGTTGTACAAGCAAAGAAAAGTTATACGCAGAGCTTTACCAGCGGTTAGATTAAGGATATGAGATTGGTATGAGGCTCCTAAAGACATTGTTACTTTTGCATTTTGATACTTTAGAATTTTGTTAAAATGAATATTAATTTTATTATTATACATATATTTTAAATTATTATACCATAACTCTGCCCCCATGCTCAAAAATCTTTCAAGGGGCTTCTTATGGCATTAGAATGCAATCCAAACCTCTTAGCCCATCTGTAAGTCCCCGTGATTCAGTTCTGCTTGCTGCTCCAATTTGACCTTGAGCAACTCAAGCACTCCTCAGCTGCATCTAGAAAAAATATTCAGCTTTTAATTTATTTTGAAAATGTGCAATTCTTTCTTTCCTTAAAGCTTTCCCACTCACTACCATACCCTCTGGCTGGAACCACCTTTCCAATACTCTATTTGGTAGATTCAGTTTAAATGTCACTTCCCTAAAATTGCCACTTTGATCCTTCAATAGAAATTATGTCCCCCAGTTATGAACTCTCATAAGGATTCCGAGGAATGTAGTTTTTTAGTAGAAACCAAACTGACATCTTATGAAGCTCAGAATTGCTCATATGAAGACTTTGAGTATGCTGTGCAGGATGAACTAGATAAATATTCATTAAATATAATTTTTTAAAACTAGAATCTTATTATGAGAGAAAACAAGAATCAGACATACAATTGTCATTTATTACTTACATTGACAGCTTCTGGATTATTTCACTTAAAAAGAATTTCAACTTGTCATACAAAAGTCTTATGTGGCAGGCTTATTTCAACATAGAGTTCGCTTACCATGGAGAAGAATGAATGTCCTTGTTTGATTTTTCTTCCAGCTATAGGGGCTGTTACTATGGACATTTTTGTTGAAGAAAAGAAAGGAACTTTACAAGTTTGTTTACTAACATAAATATTTGGGATTATAGCCATATTTTTTGGACTTTATAGCCCTAGGTCATTTCAGATATGTTTTGGCCTCCTGGATTAGAACTTTGTAAATACATAACTATTTAGATAGAATGCAAGTTTTAATTTAAGAGTTCTGACAAGTTAAAGTATGCAATATCTGAATAACTTGGAAGAAGAGTTAAGTGTTTTACATTTAGAGAGCAAACTCCCATCTGAAGTGATAGAAACAGTATCTGTTTCAAATGGTGCATGTATTTCACCACATTCATTTACTGAATGCAAAGAGAAAGTTTACCATATCAAATTGTTTCATTAGATAGACTTGGCTAACTAACAGACAAATCAGGCCTCTAAACAGGATATCCTTTACCTCAGGTCAGGAATATTTTGAAATATATTAGTATAGATAATTTCTGTTTGTCGTTATTTGGGAAGAGTTACATTACCTTGAGCTGTGAGTCCTTGTCTTGATACACACTACTTCTTTAATAAAACAAATACATCCGGAATCTGTGTGACATATTGTTCTGTCTGGTAACATGAGGCCATGAGTATACCATTTATTATTATCAAATAAAAGCATGGATTTTTGAGTACTAGAATACAACAATTTATAGAGCTGTAGGATTTATTTCAGTGGTGGTGTTTAAATAGATGTTGTTGGCTTTGTTGGAAATGAAGTTGAATGGCCTGGGGAGTCCTATGACCTACAGCCTATAAGCTAAAACGTATGCAAGATACGTAATAAATTTAATAGGAAGAAAGCAAAATTAGTTCATAAGGTATTTTAATAGAGCACATGATATAAATAATAAATATCCAACTCTTTGAATTTTTTATACCCAATAAATACGTAGTTTATAATGACTTTTCACTAACTTACAAATTATGCAGTAAAATATGTAGTCATATAACTACCCTAGTTACTGACAGTCTTTTAAAACTTCAGTGCAGGAACATTAGAGCAATTGCAAAAGAGAAAGATGAGAGCAATTAGTAAAAGTTTTACTCTATGTTACTATTTATGAATGCAGATGAAATAAAGAAATAGGAGGAAATGTTAACTTCTGAATTATTATTGGTGTGAATTTTTTTCTGGTTAGCTTGATGTATAGATTCATATTTGTAAAGGTCAGTCATAAAGATTTTTGTTGACAGACTGTATTTGTATACGTGCATAGTTCACTGATGAAATATTGGCTTTTTTTCCCCTCTTACTGGGCAATTCCAAAGTCACCTGAGTCAGACGGAATGAAAAATCCATTTTTGCCCTTCTGTAAGAGGTGGCACAAATATGAATTCTTTTTTGAACAAATACTCATATAAACTAGGCACTAGATATACAAAAAGTCATAAAATGATAATCAGTCCTTTAAAGCCTAAGGGTTTGAGGGCCGGCCCCGTGGCTTAGCGGTTGGGTGCGCGCGCTCTGCTGTTGGCGGCCCAGGTTCGGATTCTGGGCGCGCACCGACGCGCCGCTTCTCCGGCCATGCTGGGGCCGCGTCCCGCGTGCAGCAGCTAGAAGGATGTGCAGCTATAATATGCAACTATCTGCTGGGGCTTTGGGGGGAATAAAATAAATAAATAAAATCTTTAAAGCTAAGGGTTTGATTTAATTCCAAAAGTTTCCAGGGCCTATTGTTTGTAGAACTCTGCACTGTGGAGACTTACTTAATTATCTTTTGATAAATGTTTAAAATTTAAAGTTACCTTAGTAAATAAACATTTATTAAGCATCTTTCACAAGTTTGGTTTTCTGGAGAATGTTCCAAAACAAAAGAAGCTAGGCATAAGTTATAAACCACTGACATATGCAAACTAGGACAAGCTGTGCACAAGGGTGATAGAAATGCAATGCCAAAGAGACTGCCCAAAATGGAATTTTTCAAAAGAATATTTAATTAGGAATGAGACCACAAATTTGGCCAAATTTCAGCAATAATATTCTAGAGGTAGATATGTGAGTTCTCAGACTGCAGTGACAATATGTGGTATGTAGTTATGAAACTTCCCCTAGCCTCCCAGGTTTGTTACTTGAGAAAAAAACTCTTAATTAACTGTAGTCATATAAGTCCTGTTATTTTTTTCACATGCAAATCTAAAATTATTAATGTCTTCATAATTATCTTCCCAGCACCAAGCTCAGTTCTTAGCACATAGAAAGCATGGAGATACTAAAATTGCAGACATTGACTAATTTTTCTTTCTGAAAACAGAATTTGGTAGCTGTTACTAATCGTAGTTATATAACATACAGTATATAAAAAAAGTAGTTGGAAATATGTGTTAGATTTTTATTTATGATTTGATTTAATTGATTACAATTATTTATACTGAATGGAATACAATAGTGCTAGGCACAGTGGACTTAAAAGAAGTAAAAAACATGTAGCCTAGCTAGTTGAGACATGTCTATGACATTGAATGACAATATAGAGCATCATATGATTGAATATCAGTTATACAGAAAAAAACAAGTGTAGAAAGGCAGATAAGTTTTATTGAGTTGAATTTGTTGCAACTTATAATAAAAACAACAATATAAAACCGATATGGTAGCACAGATACTAAATAAATGTGAAAACCTAAGAAATACAAGAAAAACAGGTTAGGAATGGTGGTTGAGTTCTAGCTTGACTATTCTCAGTAATCAAGGCAAAGATGTAGACATGATAGTTATAAAGGTCTTACTATTTACTTGAATAATGCTTAATAGTGTGTTAGATAAGATAGTTTCTTTTTATCCTAATCCTGGTCATTTTGAGATAAGGATATCATACTCATACATGCACACACATACCCACACAAAACTCTAACATATTTAGCATGTATGCATATATTAATTCACATGAATTTCATAATGATCTTTATTGAGCAACAATATTTTCAATGGTCTTGATAGTTTTGAATTACTTATGTTTACAAATAATACATGTGAAAATAAGACATCAACATATAGTTAGCAAAAGTACTTTTATCTTACAGAGGGGGGCAAATTGGTATATTTCAGATCTATCTATGTATATATATATAGGCATATTTCAGATAGATATGTTCAGTTAGCTTTGTGGCTTAATAAGAAAAAGTGTGATGACTTCGAAAAAGTGAATGCTTAAAGTATTACTAGATTTTAAGCTGCAAGCATATACAGGAAGCAGAATTCCCCTTCTGAAATAAAAGAAATAGCATTTGGCATTCAATGAGGATGTTTGAAAAGAATGGAAGGTCCTAGATGGCAAATAGCTTTAGAAGAATGAAACTTATTTTGTCTGTAGCTTGTACAGACAGCTTCATTTCTTCATAATCACTTCTTTTAATATAATGTTGATCAAACTGTTGTAAAATTATCTTATTATTTACATACTGTCCATCACTTTCGGGAAGAAAACACAAAAGAAAAATCTCTTACCATGTAAAGATCCATACAGAATTATACAAAATATTTAGTCATTTAATTTTTTTTTTCTGTTTTTTCCTTAAGCTAGCGAGATGAAAAAAAGAGTTTGGGAAGAGAAGACATTACAAAGCTATTTTTTCCTCCTACTTATTTTGGAGAAACAACTTGAAAATTTACATGCAGGGGACTGTGTGATCTAAGACTCTATATTGTATCTAATAATAAATCTATGTGGGGGGATTAATTTTGAATAATGCCTCTAAGCTCAGGGTAGAATGAAGTTTGTTGCAATTGTCACTTTTTTCAGTTGTTACTGAAAAAGCAATATTTCAGATGATTTCAATCTCTTGTAGCAATAATCCCCAACTTTTAAAATCATATATGTATATAGTATTATATATTATATATTAATATTTAGTATTACATATTAACAGTATTATTTACTGTACTATAAAATAGTATAGTATATTTCATCATCATAATCTCATGGTAAGATTTTTGTAGATAAGAAAATTGAGATTCTCATACGTTAAGCACATCTGATATATTAAGACAAATGAAGGAAAAGAATATGTTTGTATTATTTACCTTAATGGATTTAATTTATTTATTTATTTATTTTTTATTTTTTTAATTTTTTTAAAGATTTTATTTATTTTATTTTTCCCCCCAAAGCCCCAGTGGATAGTTGTATGTCGTAGCTGCACATCCTTCTAGTTGCTGTATGTGGGACTCGGCCTCAGGATGAACGGAGAAGTGGTGCCTCGATGCACACCCGGGATCCGAACCCGGGCCACCAGCATCGCAGCGCGTGCACTTAACCACCAAGCCACAGGGCCGGCCCTGGATTTAATTTAAAATGTGGAAAATATATGCTGTTTCCAGTGCTAAGCTATATCAACTAACTTGTTTCCTCAAAAATTGCATTATAGTAAATGCATGTCTACTGAAATGATCCATGAGTTCAATTGGGATAAAATAAATCCTGATTAAAGAGAAGTGGGTGAATCAATGAAAGAGTCTGAGTAGAGCAGAGGAGCTCAGGTCCTGATTTTCTGAGCGTTTTCGAAACAGGTTTCTTAAGAAGTGTGTGTGTGTGTGTGTGTGTGTGTGTGTAAGTGGTAATTCAGGATAACTGGGTACATCTCTACTTCATTTTCAACCCTGTATTTGATACATTGTCTGTACTAGTAGAATTTTATTCAAAGAAAGAATACTGTTACTGGAAATGTTTTAAAATCACTACTGAATATTTTTGTTTCATTCTTAGTAACTCAGCAATCTTTTTTTTCCATATATTGATTAATTAATAAAATTATTTATATTTTTGTAGTAACTACCTATGTAATATTTTATGTTACCCATAGAATAAGTTATAAATTACTCATAGAATACATAAATAGTGCCATTACTGAATTCTACGGATTATATTTCTTTAAAGAAACCGAATGACTTTTAAGTAATTTTCACTCAATTCAGAGATCTTCGGTAATGATAAATCTATAATTTTGGACTGTTAGGTAACTTTGTCTAGAATTAGTGAAGCTCAAAATTAACTATAATTTGTTGTGCATGTACATGTCATTGAAAAGTGTGTGTATACATAAGTATGTGTATATAAAGAATACATATAAGAAGTTAACTGGAACAGTTTATCTAGTATCTACCCTAAATCAGAGCTGTGCTAGGCATTTGCAGTGTAATACGATATAAGACAGACATTTTGTTGAATTATTTTCTGTAAATTCTGTGATTCTAAAGCAGGTGAGAAATAGGTTTCATTATATATGCCATCATTAATCAACAGGTAACATTTACTGCTAATGCTGTGTAGAGGATTCTGAGCCTGCCTCTGGGCTCAGTAGTAAAATATTTTAGTCATTTATTTATGACTGTGGCTGTTTGTGTGTTGGATAAGGGAGTGCTCACTGGTAGCAGATATATCATATATTTGTTATCCCTGTTCTGTCATTTTCTTATTCAGAATCAGCATTGGAAAAATAGGTAGCATATTTATCTAATGAACAATATGAGCAGATTAATATATGATAGGTTCTTATATTAAACTGCGGAAATGACTTATGATGCTCGATTTTTCATCCTTTACAAACTCATATTTATTTTTAGATCTAATGAATCACCATTTTGCCCTTTGCTTCACAAATAACTTAGGGAGGTTGATGTTCTTGAGAATCCCAGTCCTGTCTCGAGAGCTTTATTTTGGGCAAAGTGCCATACTGATGATAGAAGTTTTAGCAAAAAGCATAGAGAATGCTTACATTTCAAACTTCTAAAGGTTGTTTTAGATAAAAGTGCAAAAACTAAATGGGTAAACATTAAAATTCACTTTGATAGTGATCAGCTAATGTCTGCAACCATGCCATCCATCCTTACATCTTCCCATTGTTGTTACATACCATCAAGTCGGTTCTGACTCCTGGCGACCCTATGAATGCGTGATGTCCACAGTGTCTTGTCCTCAACAGCCCTGCTCAGCTCCTGCAGACTCATGCCTATGGCTTCCTTTATAGAGTCAATTCATCTCCTATTCGGTCTTCCTCTTTTCCTGCTGCCTTTTACTTTTCCCTGCATTATTGTCTTTTCCAAAGAATCCTGCTTTCTCACATTGTGCCCAAAGTAGGACAGCCTCAGTTGTATCATTTTTTGCCTCCAGTGATAGTTCAGGCTTAATTTGCTCTGGGACCCACTTGTTCATCTTTCTGGCAATCCAGCATATCCATAGAGCTCTCCTCCAACACTGTATTTTAAATGAATCAATTTTTTCCTGTCGGCCTTCTTCACTGTCCAGCTTTCACACCTGTACATAGTAACTGGGAACACGAGGGTGTGGATGATCTTGGCCTTAGTCTCTAATGACACTTCCTTACACTTGATCTTTCCTAGTTCTGTCATTGCTGCTTTTCCAAGTCTGTCTCCTCGATTTCTTGGCTGTAGTCTCCTTCTAAATTGATGACTGAACCAAGGTAAACAAAATCTTTAACAATTTCAATGTCTTCATTTTCTGTGTTAAAGGTGTGTAGTTCTTCTGGGGTCATGATTTTTGTCTTCTTGATGTTCAAATGCAGCCCTGCTTTGGCACTTTAAGTCTTCTTGTACTTTTGTCAGAAGTCGTTTCAAGTCATTGCTGCTTTCTGCCAGTAAGATGGTGTCATCCGCCTATCTTAGATTGTTGATATTTCTTCCACCAATTGTCACTCTTCCTTCCTCTGAGTCTAGCCCGGTTTTCCATATATGTTCTGCATACAGAGTCAACAGATAGGGAGATAAAATACACCCTTGTCCGAAACGTTTGCTTGTAGGAAACCATTCCGTTTCTCCATATTCTGCCCTGCCAGTGACTTCTTGTCCACAAGACAGGTTACACATCAAGACAAACAAGTGCTGAGTCACGCCCATTTCTTTCAGGGCAGCTCATAGCTTTTCATGATCCACGCAGTCAAAGGCTTTACTGTAGTCTATAAAACATAGACTAACCTTCAGAAATTCTATGGAGCACTTCAGTAGCCAAGGAATTATCGCAATTGATCTCATTTGCCTCTCCCTTTTTGAAATCCAGCTTGGACATGAGGCATTTCTTGTTTTATATGAGGTAAAAGTCTCTGTTGCAGCACCTTGAGCATCACTTTACTCGCATGAAAAATTAGGGCAATGGTCCTATAGTCACTGCACTCCTGGGCATCTCCTTTCTTGGGGACTGAGATATATATTGAGCATTTCCAGTCTGTAGGCCATTGTTTTGTTTTCTATATTTGGTGGCATATTCTCATTAGGATTTTGACAGATTCAGTCTTTGTGGCTTGAAATAATTCTATCAATGTCCCATCTACCCCTGGTAACTTTTCTTCCCAGTACTTTCAGGGCAGCTTTCACTTCGCTTTCTAGAATTATGGGTTCTTCCTCATAGGAATCTTCTTCAAATGATTCTGTCCTCCTTTTATCTCTTCTGTATAGATCTTCAGTATACTGTTTCCACCTTCTTCTCTTTACTCTTGATCAGATAGTGTGCCTCCCTGTTGGTCATTCAGCATTCCTAATCTAGGTTTAAATTTCCCTTTGATTTCTTGAATCTTCTGGAAAAAACCTCTTCTTCTTCCTTTTTTGTTGTTTTCGTCTATCTCTTTGCATTGGCCATTATGGTAGTTCTCTTTATCATCTCTATGTGATAGTTGCTGAAAAACTGCATTCAGGATTCTAATCCTGCTTTCTTCACCTTTTACTTTTGCTTCTTACCTGTCCTTAACAATTTTTGTGTTTATTCTGTCATCCATCTCAATTTTTCTTTTCTTTTCACTTCAGGTATTGTCTTTTCACATTCTTCCTTAATAATAATTCTGGTTTCAGTCCATAGATCTTCTGGTTCTGGGTCAATTAAGTTTAACAATGCAAATCTGTTTTTTATGTGCACTTTAAATTCATGGGAATGGTGCTTACATTATATTTTGGCACTATGATTCTTTTCGTGCTCTTCTTCAACTTTACTCTGATGTTTGATATTAACAGCTTGTGGTCAGGACCACAATCTGCCCCGGTCTTCTTTTGGCAGAGAGAATACAGCTTCTCCATCTCCTGCTTCCAATTACATACTCTATTTGACTTCTATATTGGCCATCTGGTGATGTCCATGTATACAGTTGTCTGGTTGCTTGAAGTATGTATTTGCGATGGACAGATTGTTGGCTTCACAAAAATCCACAAGCCAGTCTCCTTCATTTCTGAACCCTAGTCCAAATTTTCTGACAAAGTTTTATTCCACTTTATTTCCTACTTTTGCATTCCAGTCACCTATAATTATCCGCATGTCTTCTTTTGGAATATGATCAATTTCTTCTTGGAAACTTGCATAAAAACTTTCAATTTCATCTTCTTCAGCATCTGTAGTTGGAACATAGACTTGGATGATGATTATGTCATTAGGTTTTCCCAGAAATCGGATTGATATTATTTGGTCAGACCTTGCATTATAGCCCCTAACTGCCTGAGCTACGTCTTGCCTCAGTATTAGAGCCACTCTGTTTCTTCTGAGTTTGTCATTTCCAGAGCAGAACACTTCCTAGTTGTCTGACTGAAAGTGTCCCAATCCAGTCCATTTTAGTTCACCAACGCCAAGCACTGCAATATTTAAATGTTCCATTTCTTGCCTTACAATTTCCAGTTTGCTCTGATTCATGCTTCTCACATTACACGTTCCTATTGTGTGTGTTGTACAACATTGGACTTTCCTTTCGCCTTTGTGCACATCAGCCACTAGACATCCTTTCAGCTTTAGCATAGATGCGTCATGAGCAACAACAGTGCTATTTGTACTTGTTCTTTACTCTTCCCCATAACTGTCTGAGTGCCTTCCAACCTGGGGGGCTCAGCTTCCAGCACTATTTCATGTTTCATTTTGGGCTGTCTCATCATAGGGTTTTCAAGGTAAAAAAAAGTTTAAAAGAAAGAGAAAAAGAAAAAAAATACAGTAGTGGTTTACCATAGCTTTCTGCTGTATGGTATGTGGGTCAAAACCACATGAGCTCAGGTCCATGGTGTTGCAATCACCAAATATATCTCCCTGTACATAGCAATTAACATAATAAATATGTTAATATTTTTACAAAATTAAATAGTGCTGGCACTTAGTAAAGGCTCACTAAATGCTTGTTAATGATTTGATAGATGAGTGATGTGTGTGTTCCAAGAATTGTTTTGCAGCACTGTGCTATGCATGTTTTATAAGAAACAAGAGGCCTCGTCCTTCTCAGTTAGTCCAAATTCTAGGTAATATTAACATATCAAACATCTAGGCATATTAACATTACCAAAAGCAGAGAACAACAAGGATTTCATAAATAAGTGATAAACTCTATGGGACTGACCTTCAGGCTAGTAAATCAGAGTAGGGTGAATCATGGTAGCTAGAGCTGAATTTTCTCAAGAAGGTCAGATTTAATTTAGTCTTCGTCAGAATTTCCATAATTAGAGAAAATGGAAAAAGATTTTTTCAAAGACAGCAGGGAAAAATATCCTGAGCAGGAGGTCAAGGTATTTTCTAAAGAATTAACTCATTATTTCATGTGTTTGTTTATTTCATTTTACTCATTTATTCAATGTCAAAAAAATTTCTTGTGCACCTACAATGCAGGTTATAGGAAGATACAAGGGGGATAAACAGGAGACTGGAGAGAGCACTTCATTTAAGGTATCTGTAGGATACCTAGATGAAGATGCCTGATTAATATACCACTCTGTAGGCTTGGATGTCAGGTGAGAATTATGGGCTGAGATAAGTTTAGACGACTTTTTCATGTGGTAGCAGTGGAATCCAAAGACATGAGATCACTCGGAAAAAGCATGTAGAGCCAAGACTAGCAATCTACCACTATGGGTTAAGGTGTTGGGTAAAAGGAAAAAATTTGATAAAGGAAATTAGAAAATAGAGAGGGGGAAGGATAGTCAAGACAGAATGTAATTAAAAAATAAATGTTGGATTATTAAACATTATTGAATATTGTCTCCCAAATCATAAATTAGATTTTCTGGTATAGCATGGACGTTAGTGGGTAAATTCTTGTTTGTTTATTACCATATCATGATCCATTGATAATGACTAGATATAAGTAAATTATTGTCAATGCAAAGCAGAATTAATTTAAAAATATACATTGTGTGTAAAATTGTTTCAAAAGATGTTAGGTATAGAACAGAGAAATACCCAAGCACAGTAAATGCTTGTAATATATTCTTCCCTATGAATGAGCTACTTTTATATAATTCAATGAGAATAAACTTTCAGAAATGGTTTTGTTGAGGTAAGATTGATCATATTTCTTTTCAGAAGTAAAGTGCTTAATTATTTGACATGAATTAATTTATTTAAGAATGGGCATTAATAACAATACTATGATACAGCATGGCAGCTTAAACATTTTCCTAAAAATGGAAAAAGTACAGTCCTCGCTCGGTATGTGCAGGAGATTGGTTCCAGGACACTCGAGGATACCAAAATCCATGGGCGTTCAAGTCCCTTATATAGAATGACGTAGTACTTGCATATAACCTACGCACCTCCTCTCATATACTTTAAATCATCTCTAGATTACCTATAATACCTAATATAATATAAATGCTACATAAATAGTTGTTACACTGTATTGTTCAGGCAACAATAACAAGAAAAAACCTTGTACATGTTCAGTACGGATGCAAACATCATAGGCCTTTCCTTCTGCGATTGGTTGAATCCAAGGATGTGGAACCTGTGGCTACGGAGGGCTAACTCTATTCCTCTTTTGGAGGAATACATGCTCAATTACAAAGGGGTAATAGAATGCATTAGTAAAAACAACAACAAAAAAAACTCTTTAAACTTTGAACTGCACAGGAAATTATGGATCCAGTTAAACTTTAAGTGTTTAATCCCATTAAAATGTGATCATGTGTCAAAGTCTCCAAGGTGGACCCCAATGTGAAGTAAAAACCAATGCTAAATTCTTAATTGAATTTCATTTTCCAAGAATTCCATAGGTTGTTTTTTCTTTACCATAACTCATTTTGATGAGGAACATGATTTTTTTCTTTGTATATAATATTCCCTTTGGCAAGATGCCATTGCTCATCACTGTGGGCTTGGTTATTTTAGTGATTGCCATCCCAAGGTAGAATTTATAACATTCAGTTATGAAGAATTCTGATAATGTCTAGATTGTAATATCTAGAAAGACTGTCCTTTCAGTTTAATAAAGATATTCTGTCTTTACCTCTAAGACGAATAATGGTGAGAATTTCTTTCTTCAAATATCTTCATTGAGCTGTTTTATGTCTTCATCTTCCCTGAGGAACTTGGAATTTGCATTTATGCAAGGAAGCAGGGAACTAACAATTTACTGACATTGATTGATGGCTTAAATAGGCAACAGAGACTATGCTAGATTCTTGGGCCTTTAATTTCACAATAACCCCTTGAGGTAGGTGCTGTTTTCTCATATTACATTTAAGAGAGAAAATTCACCCTCTTTTCCACTTCTAAAGAGGGAGACTGGAAAATGGAAAATTGGAAAAGTTAAAAGGAAGAGAAATTGTTCATTAAAAATAAATGGTGGGAAGAGTTAAAGGGAAGAAGGTGAGAAGGTGTGGGATTGGGAAGCAGAGCCAGAGCTCCTATACATAGAGGATGTGTGAAGTGAGAATCTACGGAAGAAGGCAGAGAGGCAAACATGTGGGACAGCTACAGCAGGAGCAGCGATCAGGGAGACGTTTAAGGGGGTATCTTGCATTGGAAAATATGTGCAATAGTTCCTTCTTCTGTATTTTACCACAAAATCTTCCAGACAATCCACATTATTGTCAATGAAAGACTGACCCCAAGAGAGTTCTTGGTCAGATTAGAGCTAGAACAAGGTCCAGTTCCATGGAGATTACATGTGATGATGAAATAGAGAAGCAGCGTTGTTAATGAGGATTAAAGATGGAATTCAATTCAGCTCTGTCTGACTCCGAATCTCATACTTCTGTCACTTTGCATACAATTTGAAATCAGCTATAAATGCAAAGGGAAATACCTCAAGAACACTGCTGCAACCTTTGTCAGTGATACCTTAGTATTCTGTTAATGATGTATGACTGGACAGCTGATTTGATTGTTTTGGCAGATATCTCAGAATTAGACATCAGTCAAAGAATCAAAGCTAGTTGTTCCAGCATACATATCCTAAAGCACCGTATTTTATCTGCTCTGCTAGTATTATTTATAAGATGATTCTCAAAGGAGTAAACAGAAGCCTAAGTTACTTTCGCACTCTATTAAAAGTAAAGGAGAAAATATATCTCATCTGAGATATTTATGTAGGTTAATTACATTTGCTTTTAATAATTTATAAATATTTAGAGCTTTATTGTTGCTCACATGCACTATAAAGCAAATGAGTGAAAAATTAGTGCTCCACTTTCAGAAACACATGGTCAGTTTTTAAATTTAAAGAATAATTTCACAAGTGCCATGTCAGTAAAAGGAAATAAAACATGTCAAGAACTTATAATTATAAAAACATACAAACAAATAAAAATGTTGGCCTTAATATATTTTATATACTGCTGAAAATTAGTTCTGAAAACAATTTAAATGCAAAATGTATGACATTTCAGAAAAAGTTAATTAGAAAATGGGTGTTTTTCTGAAACACTACTTAATAAATGTGTGTGGCTGTGTTAAGAAACAGGGCTACTGTCTTCAGATAATTAATTGACCTATGAAATAGTCACCAGCATCATAAAAATCTGATCCACCACAGTTTATGCATATTAATATTTAAAAAGCACCAGCTTACGTGGAAAGCTTTATAACAAAATTTCTCAACCTTGGCACTATTAACATTTTGGGCCAGATAATTCTTTGGGGCTTGTTATGTGTACTACATGGTGTGTAGCAGCATCTCTGGCCTCTACCCACTAGATGCCAATAGCATTCCCCACACCCACCCCAGTCATGACAATCAAAACTCTCTCCAGACATTGCCAAATATCTCCTGGGGTGCAAAATTGTCTCAAGTTGAGAATCACTGCTTTATAAAAATCATCATTTAACTCCATCTGAGCTACCTTTATACAATATTTTAAGGCTTAATATTTACTTATGTTATTCATAATTATCACAAATAATTTAGACATCCTGTTTATGCTTACTTTCCAGAAGTTTTGTATAATAGTGTAGCTCAAAAAATTACTACTAGTACATGATGCTCTCCATCTCTGTCAATCAAAAAGATTATTTACTACTAACGAATGAATGAATAAGTGTTGTTTTATTTGAGGAAAGTCTTCAGAAGATTTAAAATAATAAGAAGTTGAGACATCTAATTTGTCTGAGAATACACATATTTGGCACTAATTACCATTCCTTTGGCAGACTCCATACCGGGACCACACTTTTAAAAGTAATGAAAAGAGAATAAACTCATTCTGGAGATTAATTAAAATCTGGGTATGTTCTGCATTATCTTTGCTGGCTGTTTTTGTAGAAAATCCTGTGTGTGAAAGGATTTATTTTGTTGATAACTATCAAAGTCATTGACAGCTATCCTCATTTTACTTTTTAGAAATGCAGTTATTATATCAAAGGGGTAGCCCAATAAATTCAAATATAATTAAAAATTAGGTACCATCTGTATTCCAAACTTAATTGAAACTATTTCAAAAATATAAAACCAGATTAGTTTTTTTGACTTTCTTGTGTGAGCTAGTTTCTATATGGGAATTAATATCTTGATAACAGAATACCAAAACCTAACTATTAAATAATTGATCCAAATAAAACCTTTTTTAAGTCTATGCCTCTCTAAGTCACGACTCTTCAGTCTGGGAAATAACCTTCCTCCATCACCACCTCCCACCCTCTTCCATCATCATCTGTATTTTTTTATTCATCTCTGTGCTTTTGCTTATACAATTTATGTCACCAGGAATGCCTTACGTTTCTCCCTTAACTCAGGAAAATTATAGTTATTTTCAGTGCTCTCTTTAAATTTCACTTTTTCCTGAGTTCATTTCAAATTATCTGAGCATACAATGCCTTCTCTCAATCTTTTCTCTCTCATTCCAGCTTAGCTCCATCCTTGACTCTCTTTTCACTCAACACATTCTCTTTGATCATTTATCGTTCGTATATACACGATGACTCCCCAGTCTTTCAATTCAGATAGAACTCTGCCCTGGATCCCTACCCTGCTTTTATTCCTTCTAACTGTACATAGTAGCTTGAATGTTCCACGGAGTATCGACCAAAGTTAGACAAGAGACAGGAACCATTTCAGTCATTTGGTAGCAAAGTTGATGGAAGAAAGAGAAGCCAAACAGAGATTAGCAACAGCAGGAGGCCACTACTACCTTAAGGCTGAAGAAACTCCATAAAGAGTTTAACAAGAATCCCAAAGTCCAGGCTTTCCTGGGAGAGCTCAGGCCATAGTGCGTTGGGTAGTAAGGTGAGAAGCTGGAACCATAGAGGACAGTGCCAGAAAATGAGCTCTCCAATCCAGGCAGAACAATAGAGAAAGAAATATATGGATACTCCCTTCTTCCTGCCCTCTATTTCTATGTCATGGTTTGCTACAGGCGGTTAGAAAGGGAGCCAGGGAAATGTCATAGGAGAAACAGGGAATGGATCTGAGTGTAAATTAGGCAAGGCCTGGAACTCACAGGTATTAGAAATGCAACGTAATTTCATTAAAGTCATTTCCCTTAACTCAAATACAAATCCATTGTTCTTCCAGAGTCCCACTAATGGAATTAAAATTTACCAGGGTCATTTTTGATCGTCTCTAAGTTCATCGATTCTTCTCAAATTTAAACTCTGAAATATCTCTAGAATTTGCCATTTCCTCTTCATCCCCACTGCAGTGACCTTTGTGCCTATCTGTAATATCTCTACTGGCACCCTCGCAAAGCCTCCTCACTAGCAGCCCTGCCTGTCTTTCCTTAAATGCCAGCAGAATTCCGTCTGGAATACTAATGAAATGATGAGATTCTCCTACTTGTATTTTTAAAATAGTTACCCATCACCTAAAGAATAAAATCTTAAGGGCTCAGCCTAGCATAATATGGCTTCTGACTCCATTTTTTCCCCACCATCACGTATCATCCCTTTGTCTATAGCCTCTGCTCTGTCATATTAAATGGCTTATAACACCCTTGGCTGTTACACATTTCTCTATCTTTACATATATTGTTCCTTCTGCCTTGCTAATTCCTAGTGCTTCTATAAGATTCTGCTCAAAATTACATTTTCTGTGAAATGTTTTTTTAGCAACTTTTTACCTAAGCTCAGTTGTTTTCCCACCACTGCGCTTAAACATAAGTCTCTTTGTATTTATCTCCTTGTATTTTAACAATTTATATATGCTATCCATTGTCAACCAGATTTTGAACTTCTCCAGGGCAAGTTTTGTGTTTATTCGCCTTTGTATCACTGGAATATGGAAACATGCTAGGCCCATTGCAGATGCTAGATAAATGCTTGTTGATTGGAGAGTGGTATGCTTCTGGTGCTATTATGGTCCATTAAAACAGTTCTGCTCTAATTGTGCACTTGTGTGAATTTGCATGCTTATGTGTGTGTTGGGTTTTTTTTTTTTGGTAAATATTTGACATACAGACATTTTCATTTAAATGAATTAAAGAACAAGTGGAATCCTACAGAAACATATCTATAAAAACTATTGTGTAAAATAAAAAGGATTATAATTAAAAAATAACTTCTGGAGGCAAATTATATTGGGACAAAAATCCTTAAATAATGGTAATTTTGCAAAGTCAATGTTCCGCTTTTAATTTAATGTCTATGTAATTTTAACATAACTGCCCAAAACTTTAAAACTGTATTATTTATTTATCTATTTATTTATTTTTATTGCAGTAACATTGTATAAATTTCAGGCATACATCATTATACTTCTATTTCTGCATTGATTACATCATGTTTACCACCCAAATACTAATTACAGTCCATCACCACACACATGTGCCTAATCATCCCTTTTGCCCCCCTCCCTCCCCTCCTCCCTTCCCCCTCCCCTCTGGTAACCACCAATCCAATCTCTGTCTCTATATGTTTATTTGTTGTTGTTTTTATCTTCTACTTATGAGTGAGATCATATGGTATTTGACCTTCTCCCTCTGGCTTATTTTGCTTAGCATAATACCCTCAATGTCCATCCATGTTGTCACAAATGGCTGGATTTCATCATTTCTTATGGCTAAGTAGTATTCCATTGTGTATATATACCACAACTTCTTCATCCATTTGTCTGTTGATGGGCACTTAAGTTGCTTCCAAGTCTTGGCTATTGTGAATGAACAATGAACACAGGGGTGCATGTATCTTTACTTGTTGGTGTTTTCATGTTCTTTGGATAAATACCCAGCAGTGGAATAGCTGGATCGCATGGTAGTTCTATCCTTAATTTTTTGAGGAATCTCCATACTGTTTTCCACAGTGGCTGCACCAGTTTGCACTCCCACCAGCAGTGTATGAGAGTTCTCTGCTCTCCACATCCTCTCCAACACTTCTTGTTTCCTGTCTTGTTAATTATAGCCCTTCTGATGGGTGTGAGGTGATATCTCATTGTAGTTTTTTTTTTTTAATTTAATTTATTTTTTCCCCCCAAAGCCCCAGTAGATAGTTGTACGTCATACCTGCACATGCTTCTAGTTGCTGTGTGTGGGACGCGGCCTTAGCATGGCCGGAGAAGCGGTGCGTCGGTGCGCACCCGGGATCGCTGCCAGTAGCGAGTGCACGCACTTAACCACTAAGCCACAGGGCCGACCCCTCTCATTGTAGTTTTGATTTGCGTTTCCCTGATAGTTAATGATGTTGAACACCTTTTAATGCGCCTATTGGCCATCTGTATATTTTCTTTGGAGAAAAGTCTGTTCAGGTCTTTTGCCCATTTTTTAATTGGGTTGTTAGTGTTTTTGTTGTTGATATGTATGTGTTCTTTATATATTTTGGAGATTAACCCCTTTTCAGATATATGGTTTGCAAATATCTTCTCCCAATTGTTAGGTTGTCTTTTTGTTTTGTTGATGGTTTCCTTCACTGCAGAAGCTTTTTAGTTTGATGTAGTCCCATTTGTTTATTTTTTCTATTGTTTCTCTTGCCTGGTCCAACATGGTGCTTAAAAGTATGTTGCTGACACCAATGTTGATCATGCTTCCTATGTTTTTGTCTAGAATTTTCATGGTTTCAGGTCTTACATTCAAGTCTTTAATCCATTTTGAGTTAATTTTTGTGTATGGTGTAAGATAATGGTCTACTTTCATTTTCTTGCCTGTGGCTGTCCAGTTTTCCCAACACCATTTGTTGAAGAGATTTTCCTTTCACTATTGTACATTCTTGGCTCCTTTGTCGAAAATTGGCTGTCCACCGATGTGTGGTAAAACTGTACTTTAATTCATATTATTAACATCCTCGTTTGTTTATACAACTATAAATATGTAGTAAATGTCCATTCCTCTTGAGTTTGAAGTGATTTTCCAATTTCTCATGTAAAATAGTATATTTGTGAAATTGTAGTTTTATATTTAATTCTAAAATATGTAGCTTTAATAAAAATATTATTAGTTTTTTTACCATAATTACAAACTATGCCCAACGTCTTTTGAAATTGAAATGAGAGAAAATATTTACAACACACGAGAGCCAAATGATTAATACCTAGTATAAAATAGTATATTAATAAAATATGTAAGAAAAAAAAGTAGAAAACTGGATGAAGTGATTTGAAGAGGCGATTTATACAGATGCAAAATATTACGAATGCCTAATAAATATAAAAAGTTTCAGAACTTCACTAAAACGGAAAGAAGTGCAATTTAAAATGGTTTGCTATGTCCAGACCATCAAATAAAAACAAATTAAAAATAATTCAAGCATATTCTTAGGGCTCACTGCCATGACCAAGTCTGTATTTCCTGACTCTCTGTACTACATCATATCATCACTTTTTGAAGTATCTAATATAAAAAGAGTTCTATTGAAGATTATTTTAAATAATCATTCCTGAAGGAAAGCATAGAAAAAATCAAAAGTAAATTTAATGATTTTTGTAACCTGTATAAAACATTTAATGCAATAGAACTAAAGTGGTCGAGTTAAAACAGCAATACAGATATACAAAAAAATTTTAAATGTGAATGAGGAGATACAACTGCATTATATGTTAAAAATAAAAAGAGCAATTTGTAAGGAGAAACGTTAGGAGCTCTTTAGTCTTTTCTTTTGCCTCTTTTCCCATTGAATCCTAGACATTTTAACACATATTTTTATTATAATATCTATTTAATGCACTTATTTCCTTTCTGAAAGTATAGCTGAGCAGAAATAAGTTTGTACATTGTATTGTATGCCTCAGGATCTGAGAAATATAAAATATAAAAATTGCAAATAATGAAAAACCCAATACATTTATACAATTCATATACTAAATATGATGGTCAAAGAATTTCAGTGGTCTAGATTTATTACACACATATGTCAGCTACCTTGAAAAAATGAGATTATGTGAAAATCATCCTAAGTTTTAATTCCTGGTACAATGATGTCTGGCATCACTAGTAATAATCATCTTCTTACTAGCATACAGGTAAAAAGGGATATAATGTGTCATTCACTATTTATGAAGGAAGTACATGGCATCATTTTAAATTCTCAGAAAAATCTGTGATCTCAATATTTAGAATCATAGAACCTTTAAAGAATGTCACAAAATCCAAGAATTTTTTCTCTGAAGTATACATGTATATTCACACAATTTTGCACATAATATCAGTGTTCAAAGATCCCCTGACACTGCACATGAACCATTTATTATCCTGAGGGAAAAAACACAAGGAGATTGTTTTACACAGTCTTCTAAATATAAATAACATAGAACTGGGCCATTTGAAACTGTAAAACTGATAAATAACCTTAAAAGCATCTAATTTAAAATTTCTATAGATTAATAGTCTGTCACTGAAATACTCATCTCTTAGGATTTACATATCATCCAATTTTACAGTGTGATCAAAAGAGAATGGACTATCTTTGGAAAATGACACCAAAATACCATTTTAAAATCATTTCCTTTTTCTTCCTGACTTATCTCGGTTTTTGTCCACCCTTCACAAAATAATTTCCTGAATACCAACTTATTAGGCATTATGTACACATATAAAAGAATTAAACTTGGGAGACAAATATAGATGTATATGACTGTCATCAGAGTTCGAATTTTGTCCAAGAAGCACTTGTGTTACAAGAGAGGCAATGAATTATCAATAATGAATGACATTTTTCTTTTGTAAGAAAATGCTTACTCCTTCATAGATTTGAAACATAAGACATTTTTAAACAAGTGCTTTATGTTATAAAATTTCACAGTTTCTAAAATGACAAAAATAATAGTTTGTCTTTTAGTATATATCATGCTGTCCTTTTTAGTCAAAGAAGGTATTTAACAAAGGAAATACCTGGCACATTGTTGTTAGAATATATATCATTTAAGTATGAAAATACAGAGCTGCTTTTTCCATTGTTTCTTTAGTTAATGAAATTGTTTCTTGTTGTCATCTTGTTTGTGACAGTGAAGATAAGTAAGTAGATCTCATCAGTTCGTTTCTTATTTCTTGGTACACTTTTCTGGTCATCTGTTCATTGAAATCACCTAAATTTTGCAACTAGGCCTTTGTTATAACTTTGGCTATATGCTGTGTCTAATCAGGTGTCCTTAGTGTGTATAGTTAGTGACATTATAACATAAATGGGATCTGTGGATCTAACACAACTGTTGTGAGATGGGCGTTTATACATTCCTGGTGTTTGCATTTAATCAGGAAAGGAGGTGATGGGAGAAAAGAAGATATTTATTAAACACGTGGAGATTTTAATCATTAAATGTCCAAAGTAAATGTTGCTTCAAGAGAATATGGCAGTAATCTTCAGTGGTTTGGTAGGAGGAGCTTGGAGAAGGAAATTTGTGAACTCTTAATAATGAAAAAGAAAGACTGAAAATGTATCTTTCCTGCCATTCAACCCTGCTAGTTACCTCGTTCTTCACTCTTGCACATTCTGAAGATAAAAAGCAGTGATCCTTCATACTTCAGCTCTCTCGGCTCATCTTTTGAAGTCAAGCTTTTCTTGTTCTTTCTGGCTCACTTATATAGTCTGTTTCTGACTCTGAACAAATATATATTTAATGAAGTAATAACAATGTATTAGATTTTCACATATGACTGAGGAATCAAATCTCATTACCAAGACTAACAAGGAATCTCCGCTCTGACTCTGCCTCCCTTTACCTTCCTCTTTCCTTGATATTCACATCTCTTGTCCAGGTACCAATCTCTTTTAGCCCAGACTTTGGTTTCTATTCCTGACATCCACCCATGATACTGTCTGCTTTGATCATTTGATTGATGATCACAATGTTTCTGCTGCCTGGAATGCCCTCTCTCATGTTCTCTCTCTCCTGGTGAACGTATAATTCAAGGTCCTCCTTGTAGCTTTCCCTAATCTTCCCAGTCTGAATCACACTTCCACAGCACTCTGTTATTCACCAAGCAGCCTCATATAAAGATGCATGTGTTTAAGTCTGTCTTTTCAAGTAGACTGTGAGATCATTAAGATCCGAGGCCACGGCTTAATCATGTTTATTTTCCCCAGAACCTATGACAGGGACATGCACTTGTCACTTGATGACTGTTTAGATTTGAATATCTGTACCTTATCTACTCTAGTTTTTATCAACTGCCTTTCTGATCCGCCTTGTCTCTGTTTCTTGGTCAATTACTAAGGTGCCTGTTCATATCTCTTGGCTGTCTGCTAGTCTAGTGGTTTTTTTCTCTTTCCCCTCACTTCTTGATCTGTTGCCATCTGACACCATGACAACTTAATATCCCTCATGGTGCTCTGCCACCTAATGATAATACACATTTTGCAGGCCAAGTAATTATACTCCCTTCGAAGCTGCCACCTCACTTAACAAATCTTGTTTGTTCGTGCTCCACAGGGCGGGATCTTAATCTAGTGTAGAGTTTATTGTCCCCTTTTACATGTGTCTTCCATTGCTTTCACATATGTTCTTATCTCTATACATATTTTATATTTTTATTTTTCTCAGAAGAAATACATTCATATCCCAAAAGAAATATGAGAAGAGTATAACCATGCTGATTCTTTGATGTATGTTACTGTCAGTCTACAAAGTCCTTTGAGCTGTAGTCATTTTTTTTTTTTTTTTGCTGAGGAAGATCAGCCCTGAGCTAACATCCCATGCCAATCCTTCTCTTTTGTGCTGGGGAAGATCGGCCCTGGGCTAACATCCGTGCCCACTTTCCTCTACTTTATATGGGACACCACCACAGCATGGCTCGACAAGCGGTGCTTCGGTGCGCGCCCGGGATCCGGACCTGCGGACCCCGGGCTGCTGAAGCAGAGTGTGCTCACTTAACCACTGCACCACCAGGTTGGCCCTGTAGTCATTTTTGAACATAGAGATCTGCTGTGGACAATCTGGTGGTGGCAGTTAGACCCAAGAACATAAACATACTGAAATATCGGCTATTTCCTGTGAAGCAGCAACTTATTGAGGCAATTGAAAACAAACAATAAACTCTAAAGCAAGATTCCTAGGTATCTTTTTAAAGTGTTGTAGGCCAATATTAGAAAACAGTTTTACCTTCACATACCCATTCCTCACCACAATCTTGAATATTCCTTTGCATTACACTGAAAAATGCTGTTATAGGTGACTGGCATGTGAAACTTAATTATAGCTGAGAACTAGTATCCTTTGAGTTTTAATTCTAAAATGTCACAGGTCAAGTAAGAAATTATCCATATAGACAAAGATTCATTCACTTTGGACATTTATAGTTTCTAGACTTCCTGTCTCTTAAGATATGTAGAACTGCATGTACTATTAAAAAATGTATAATAAATTACAAAATAGAAATTGGTATGTTTAAACAAGATAAAATTTAAAATCCTGATAACAAAGATACCATCAACAACTGAAATATGCCTAAAGCAATAAATTTATATATGAAGAACTCCGATATATGAAAAAGAAAAAGGAAAATAACCCAGTAGGAATAGGGGAAAAGGATTTAAATGGGCAGTGTATTGAAAAGGATACCTGAATGGCTAAGGGACACATGAAAAGGTGTTCAGTATCCTAGAATCTGAAATAAGCAAATTAAAACAAAAATAAGGTGCCATCTCATAATCATTGTATTAGTTTTCTATACCTCCTTAACAAATTACCACAGATTTTGCAGCTTCAAACATCATTCATTATCTCTTAGTTTCTGTGGATAGGAGTCTGGGCATGGCTTGGCTGAATTCTCTGCTCAGGGTCTCACAAGGCTAAAATCAAAGTGTCTGCAGGGCTGCATTCTCATCTGGAGGTTGGACTAAGGAAGGATGTACTTTTGAGCTCCCTCAGGTTGTTAGCAAAATTTATTTTCTTAAGGCTGTAGAATTCATGGGAGCTTGCTTCTTCAAAGCCAGGAACAGACAGCGAGAGAGAGAGGGAGGGAGAGAGAGAGGGAGAGGGAGAGGGAGAGAGGGGGAGAGAGAGAGAGGAGAGGGAGAGGGGAGAGAGAGAGGGAGGGGGAGAGAGAGGGAGGGGGAGAGAGAGAGGGAGGGAGAGGAGGGAGGGGAGAGAGAGAGAGAGGGGAGGGAGAGAGGGGAGAGAGAGGAGGGGGAGAGAGAGAGGAGGGGGTGAGAGAGAGGGGAGAGAGAGAGGAGGGGGAGAGAGAGAGGGAGGGGGAGAGAGAGAGGGAGGGGGAGAGAGAGAGGGAGGGGGAGAGGGAGGGGGAGAGAGAGGGAGAGAGAGGGAGGGGGAGAGTGTTGCTTCCAGTCTCTGACTTCTAGGCCCTCTTTTATTTATTTATTTATTTACTTATTTAGTTAGTTAGTTAGTTTTTGTGAGGAGGATCGGTCCTGAGCTAATGTCTGCCAATCCTTCTCTTTTTTTTTTGCTGAGGAAGACTGGCCCTGGGCTAACTCTGTCCCCATCTTCCTCCACTTTATATGGGATGCCACCACAGCATGGCTTGACAAGCTGTGCATCTGTGCACGCCGGGATCCGAACTGGCAAGCCCCGTACCGCCCCAGCCAAGCGTGCACACTTAACCACTTGCGCCACCGGGCTGGCCCCTAGGCCCTTTTTTAAAGGGCTCACTCACTTGACTAGATAGAGTCCGTCCAGGATGATCTTCCTTTTGATGGACTTAAACTCAACTGATTAGGGACTTTCATTATCTGCAAAATCCCTTTCCCTTTGCCATATAAAGTAATCTAATCAAGGGAGTCACGATTGCCACATTCTATTTGTTAAAAGCAAGTCACAAGTGCCACTCACATTCAAGGGGAGGGGATTACAATCCTAAGGGCGTGACTCATTGAGGTTCACCCTAGAATGTGTCTCCCACACTCACTTTATGGGTAAAAACTTAAGTTGACTAAAATAAGTCCATTGTGAAGAGGAATTTGGCAGCTATAGTAAATCTCACTCTAAACTCCAGCAATTCCATGTATAGTTATGTGTCCAACAGACATATATAGAAATGTCAGTTGCATTATTTTTAACAATGAAAAATTTGACATAAAACCTAAATTCCATGAATAGAAGATTAAGTGAATAAATCTGATATATTCATACAATGAATACTTTTATTCCACAGCAGTGACCATGAATGAATCAGAGCCACATATGCTAGTATGTACACATCTGAAAAAATTGAGTGAAAAATGCAAGTTGCAGAAAAAGGTAGGCAGTGTGATATAAATTATATAAAGTTTCAAACATATAAAATGGTACTATACAGTGTTCATATTATATATATTTATTTATGTATACATATATATAACATGCAGTAAAAGAATAAAGGAAGCATATAAATAATAAAATAATAATGAGAAATAGTAAACAGCAGTGTTAATATCTGGACTTTAAAAGGTGTGAGTTTGTGAGTGTGAAAAAAAATGTATGTTTACCAAGTGGAAAAAGATCAATTGTAACTGTATACTTTTATATTTGCCTTTCAATAAGAATCTTTTTTCAAAGGATAGCTTTGGAACTTTGTGTTTTATGTTCCACTGAGAGAGTTTTCAAATTTTAATCTGGGATTTTTCACCTCTTAGAAATAAGCCTCAGGAGGCTAATCAAGAAAAGTTTATAAATTAAAAGTTGTTCACTTATGAGTTCCCTTATAAAAAGTATCTTGAATGCTATCAGATTTTATATTTGATTAAGGCATTATGTCTACCATTAAAATTGATAGAAATATGTGCATCAGAGATGCAAGTGCACTCTTGAAGTTTAGGAAACTGTTAATTACTGGTATTCATATACATCATCTAAATTAGCATATTGAAATTAAATACCATTAGTATTACTATAAAAATGATATTTTATATATTGCCTTTTGCATATTTTACATTAAATTTTGTTTGTATTATTTATGCCTGTTACTCAGGATAAAAAATATTTTTAAAGTACACGTGAACTGCTCTTCAGAAGGACAGGAAGTTATATCAAAAGTCATATCTAATCAACATCAAACAGGGTGTTAATGTTTAGAAACTAAACTGAGAACAAGAAATTAAGTATGGAAAGAATCTAAGCTTTCCAAAAACATTGTATTCAAAAAAATATTTTGGTAAATATCTGAGTCTTTTCTTAAAGAGCTTAATTAATCACTTATGACCCAGGAAGGCAAAATGTTTGATCAGTCTCGGACAAAATGTGTGCAGGTGTGTGCTTGTGTGCATGTGTGTGTTTGTGTGGATGTGTGTGTGTATGCATGTGTGCGTATGTGCGTGAGTTTATTTGTGTTGGGAGTCGGCCATGTCTATTGGTCAATGGAAATGCAGATTTACATAATCAAATTTTTAGTTCTTTATCCTTTTCCAGTATGTCATAGACGCATCTTTGTAACGTATCTCAAGATTAAAACTATACACCTAAGTGGAAGGGATATATACCCTCTCTCTGAAAGAACCTTGAAGAGGGAATCCGTTCGTTGAAAGTGGATCTCACGGGGTGATTTAGGTTCTCCCTGGATTTCCAAGTGCTGCTAAATTTAGGCCCTTCTAACCAGGAGAGGCTGAGGCGGGCTATTCCTCTGCTGATCTCCGAACAGCTGCGGCTGCTCACCACTCTTTTTAGAGATAGACTTGATTTAAAATATTACAGCCTCGTTTCACACCTTGAGTTCTTCTCAAAAAGAGTAATCTATTTTCAATACCTTTTTCTAGAAACCTACATCAAAACCTTTGTAATATGGTTGTTTGTCAGCATTTCTGGGTTTTGAAGTGTGTCCTGTGGGCTCTCCTGAATGCATTACACCCCATCCTGCTTCTACCCAGCAATTATTCCAGTTCAGAATTTGATTCATTTTTTGTCGTTGTTTTGTTATAAAACCTTAAAAAAATTTCTTTTTCCTTTAGGCCACATCACACACAGTAGACTAATTTCATTAGTCAATTTGTTCTCTTGTAATTCTGTAAACTAACTTCCACAGGTTAAGAATAAAAGTTTAACTTGTAAAAAAAGAGATCCTTTCAATTCAGTCTTCCTCTGTAATAAACATGGTACCTTACTCAATAGATGAGTTCTCCTGAGATCATTTGTAGTATCATTTTGCCCAAGATGCTAATAGAATATAAAGAAGTTAAATATTGTTCAAAGTGACAGTTTTACAACAGATAAGATCTCCAGAATTACCTTACTAAAGTGGTATGCTCTTAATGAATTTAGAGTTTATGGTTGAATTATATGTGTTTAACTATGCAAGTTGGACATTATCCTATAGGTAATAAAGAACCATTAAAGGATGTGAGATGTTAGAGTCAGATATGCAGATGGACTTAAGAAGGAGTACTTTGATTGCAGTGTCCATAATGGATAAAGAAGGCTTACTACTCATGAGTGAGGGGATATGTGATAAAGGTGTGAAGTAATGCAATGACCAGAGGGATGGAGACAATGTATATTTTGCTTCTAGAATGTCATGTGAAATTTAAACGAATCACCATTTTTTAGATGATTTTAAGAGAAAAATGGATCTATTTCAAAAGTTTCTCAAGCTCACTGCTAAAAGTTTCTGCGGTTTATGGTTAAAACGTCACTAATTCTGAACCTTTGAGTAATTAAAAAAATTTAATATTTTATGAAGCAGAGAAAGGCAACATTTTGTATTTCAATACTAGCAACAATGGAGAAAAACAAATGAGACAATTACATTGTTAATGTTTTTCAGTGGTCTTCTTAGTGAACCATGTTGCCCGTGGAAAGTTTAAGAAACTGTTTGTATAGAATAAAACTAAACTACTTATGGCTAAAATATGTATTTTTCTATTGCTGACTCTTATCTCTGTGTCTGTAAATTGAATACAACTCTTGGTTTTTGTACTGTGGGTTTACTGCAAGCATTACTTGTTTCTCAGAGCAGACATCATATTTCATCTGGTAACAGGTCCCCAGCATACATCAGTAATGATTTTCCATAGGCAGTCGTGTACTCTAACTTGAAGTTGAATAACAGCATTAGAGTTGATTATGTTCTAGGGATTAAAGGTTTAAAAGATATTAGTTCCTTACCAGCAATCACCAATTTCCGGGAAGTGCCTGAGACTGAATTTATTATTTTTTAATTAATAGGAGACAATTGTAAACGCATGTATTCTTAATTTACTATGAAGTCTGAATGTATTATCTCAGAGGTTCTTCAGGAAAGGGGGTAATAGCTGGAGAATATTTTTGGTGAATTTCTGCTTTCTTAAGTTTGGCATGGAAAACAGTGAAGGTAATTTTATCAACTTGTAATCATCAACATTCTAGGAAACACTTGTTTCTGTTGAAAAAGGCCCAGGCCAGATAGATTGAAAAAAAACATTCAATGGCATTCTTCCTTAATCAGTATTCCACCCTGGGAGTGAAGGAAGGGATCATCCTCTATCCTTTTTCATTTTCTCCTCTTTATTTGGGCTTATATTTGTATTTGGAAAACCTTTATGAAAGACACAAACAGGCCTTGTTCCCTGACAAAGCATAATGGCCTACAAAATGGATCTTTTCTCTTTTTGGGTTCAGGAGTTTTCACTTTTTCTAATGTATTATGCCAGATTCTTATTTTTTATTCCATAACTCTCAATCTTTCGGCAACTCATCTCTGTCAAGTCCAAAGTTAGAGGAAAACTTAGGTTAAATACTATACTCAACTCCCAAAGAAGTTATTCCTTACTTCAGAGGGAGATGGAAAATTGATAACCATATAAACGACCATATAATGTAAGAATGGTAAATTAAGAGTTAAACACACACATGTACATACATTTCATTCAGTATATGCAAAAATGTAGTAATAATAATAGTAGTGGTAGTAGTACTAGTAACATAATAATATTTTTGGTATTTTTTGTATGTGTCAAATATTGCCCTAAGTCACTTGTTCTAGTTTCTATTGCATAACAAACCACCAAATACTTAGTGCTATAAAACAACCATTTTATTGTGCTCATGGATTCATTGAGTCAGGCTCTAAAATGGGTATAATGGGTGGGCTTGTCTCTATTCTGTCTGGTGCCTCACCTGGGAAGACTTCCAGCTTGGAGAAGAGGGCTACTTGACAGCTTGGGCTGGAATCATCTGAAGGCATCTTCACTCACATATTTGGGAATTGATGCTGGCTGTTGACTGGGACTTCAGCTGAGTTGTTGGTTGGTGCACTTATGTGTGGTGTCTCCAACTGGTTTCTTCACATGGGCTAGTTTGGGCTTTCTTAGAATAGGTTGATTAGCTTTCAAGAGCAAGTGTCCCAAGAAAGAAAGACTGAAGTATGTGACATTTTTATGATCTAGCCACAGAAGTCATATTGCATCACTTCTGCTGTAATCTATTGAGTAAAGTAGTCACAAAAGTACTCACAAGTTTAAGGAGAAGAGACACGGACACCACCTGTTGAAGGGGTATAGCAAGATTCTAGAAGGGCGTATGGAATGAGAGATATTGTTGTGGTCATTCTTGGAAAATAGAATTTACCAGAGCATTTTTCCTTTCTGTTATTTCATGTTGAGAAAGATTTTACCCCTGTACATGATCGCCATTTTCACCTAACCCTCCAATATGTGTTCTAAGAGAGGTTCTCCTCAAAACCATGTATGACAAGAAAGAGAATTGAAAATTCACATAAAGTAACTTTCTAAAAAAGAATAAAATAAAATAATAATTCAAGTTCAAAGCCATGACTACAAATTGTAGACAATACAAAGCTTGATATATTTCCTTGTTTTGCATCACCAAAGATTTCCCTTGAATTTTTTCTTTTAGATTTTTTATGTGTCAGCAGAGTCCAAAAATAACACAATTATGAATCTTATATTAAGCCACCCACATAATCTCCTGAAAGGTTTGTAGACTTCCAGTCTATTTCTCCTATATGCATACTGTGTCTATGTTCAAATTCAATACTGCAAATACATCTTAAATCCTCATTTATAAAAGCAAGGAGAAAATAACCTTTATTGAGAATCTTTTATTTGTTATGTATTGTGCGCATGTTATTTCGTTAAATGCTAATCCTCTGGGAGGTGGGTGGTATTACCACTTTTCAAGAGAAAGGAATTGAATAGGTTAAGTGATTTGCTTTATACAGGGAAGACAGTTCAGAACTTGAATGAGAGTACAGATCTATCTGATTCAAAAATGGTAGGTTAAGAATATGATTAAGTGTCCTTTAGATGCCATAGTCTGTAAATTAATAACTTAAAATCAGGCTGTTATAGTTCTAAATTAATGACTAGCAATACCCCATTGGCTTTTAGCTCTGACTGCTGTTCTTACTACACGTCCCCCATCATTGCCTAACTAAACTCTCAGTGAATGAGATGTATACATCATTGAGAAAATAGAATTCATCAACCAGAAATCTTCCATTTTCTTAGCACTAAATCTACAAAACTACTTGCATCTGTACTCATTGTTAAGATTAATTTTGGCCCTCACATATTTTCTGGAACTTATCTCCTCCTGCCTTTTTTAGGGACCTCGAAACACCAATCATTTCCTCTTTCTCATGAAGCTTGAACCATTCTCACTATAAATACTTCTCTTCAATTTAAAAATTTGTTCCAGTGATTCCTACAAATTCCTTGATTTCACATTCTTCTCTCGATAGCTACTTTTAGCTCTCCACTCCTCCTCACCATCACACTTCTCAAAGGGTTGATGACATTCACAGTCTTCCCAAAATTAATTATACTGTGCAACTCATTCCAATCTGACTTGCCCAGCTTCAGAGAAATTGTTTGGCTAAGGTCACCAGTGACCAGCATGTTGCCATTGAATGTTTCAGTACTCATCTTATTTAATGCTCAGCAACTTTTGAAAAGTGCCTTCTACCCTCTCCTTGAAGGATTCTTTTCTTCTTCTATTGTCTCTTTGACACCATATTCTTCTAGTTTTTTTCCATCTTTTTCCACTTCTAATCTCTAAATATGGGAACTCCTTGGAGGTTTGTCCTGGGCCCTCTTTCTCATACCACACTCTTTCTCCAGATGTGCTTGATATTTTATATTTGGCCCTTCAGATTTCCCTTTATCTTCTTTCCATTTTGCTCTGTGCCTCATGAGGCTGTTTTATACAGGCTGCACCAATGGTAGTCTTTGCCCTCTAGCTTCCGATGGGGTTTGGTCAATGTGAGGCACTGGAGGAGATTGGAGAGTTGGAGGAGGACACGGTCAGGGAAGGTATTTTCCTACCTCCTGTCCAGCTAGGTAGTTCAAAGAGGGATGTGTCCTGCTACTTAAGACAATGGCTTCTATCAGATGACCCTCTATGTATCGCTCCTCTTGGGTGTCTTAGATGCGATATCCCTAGTCCTTTCAGGCTTACGGTCATTAGGTTCCCAACTTTTGCTAAAGCAGGATACTGCACCAGCCTCTATTAGCTTTCTTAACCCTGTTCACACTTCCTAAATAATTCTTTTGTTAAACTCCTATTACCCATTTTAAGTGTACCATCTGTTTTCTGTTCGGATTCTGACACGTGGGATCCTTCACCGGGAAACAAAAACTGAGACGGAGTTAGGAATGCAAAGGCTTATCAGAAAATTATTCCTGTGAAAGACATACAAGAAGAAAAGCAGGATTGGGCAGAAAGAGTCTTCAAACAATGATGCAGATCTGACACCTGAGAAAAGAAAGGAGATAGGGGTGCAGGATTTGTCATGAACAGCTTCAGATCACAGTGCAGAGCTGACAAAATCTCAGCCAGCCCAATGGGGAGTTCTAGAGCAAATATGGACAGCTAAAGGAGTCTGCCATTGGACAAAAATGGCATGGCCCTATTACATCCATCATCTTTAGTCATTGATCCCTGCCTGTAAAGAGTATGACCTTGGTTCAAAAGTTGATTGGATTCTGAAAGCAATAAGAGCTAGAGACTGTCAGCTAATCACAGTCTTTGCAGCTGAATGCAAGTTCTTTCTTGAAGGCAAAGCTTAATGGAACAGCTTCACGGCTGCCACATCAGGCAAGCTTATACATTCCCATATCTTCAAATATTATCTGTATCAGGTAACTCACAATGTTATACCTCCACCTTTCTTTTATTTGTCCTAGGCTTATCTCACTGTCTACTAGTCCTTTCAGTTTAGATGTCTTGCCTCAAATTCAACAGAGCCCAAAACAATATATTGATTTTTCTCTTCTCCCCCCACCTCGTACTACTCCAGTATTTAGGAATTCTTTAAACTCCACCTTTCTGTACGCTGTGCTCAAGCCAAAACTATAAGCATCATTCTTGATCCCCTCATCCTGCACACAGCATATCCTATTCATTATCAAATCCTGCTTCAAAAATATATCTTTTACCTTCATCTTTAATACCACCTCCCTAGTTAAAGCCACTACCAGCTCTCAACCAGTACTGGAACAGCTTCCTAATTGGCCCTCCCCCTTTCATTCTTGTCACTTTCTAATCCATTGATTAGAATGGACTTCTTGAAATAAAAGTGAATCATGTTTATCTTCTGCTCAGAATACATCAATGGCTTTGTAATTTACTTATGATAAATCCTCAATATGGCCTCTAAGAATCTCCATGTTGTAGCCCTTATCTGTTTTTCCAGTCAAATCTTGTGCCCCTTTCCCTCTTGCTGACCAGGTTCTAGTCACACTTGCCTTCTTTAGAGATCTAATATTTCTAGGTTTTTTTTTTTTTTTTCCTTACTTCCAGGCTTCTGCTAAGAATGTTTTTTTTCTTACTCAAGTTAACTGTTACTCAACCTTTATCATTTAGTTTAAATAAAACTTCCTCTATAGGTTGCTCTTTGAATTTCTTAATCTAAGTCAGGGCTCCTGTTGTTCTCACTCGTAGATTCCGTTGCCTTCTTTTCATATAACTTATCACAGTTTACAATTATTTGATTGTGTAATTGGTTTGCTTAATATAGATCCTTCCTCCTAAACAAGATCCAGAACTCAGATACCGTATCTGTTTTGCTTTTAACTATATCTCTGGCATTTGGCAGAGTGCCTAGCATGTCACTGGGTCTCAATTTAGACTTCTTTTCATAAATAAATGAACAAATAATTATAAATCAAGTGATAGCATTAATATTTCATTTAATTTCATCCTATTTTTCTTTCAGAAATTCTATGATTGATATTTTGGCTCTTATCCTTTTTCACTCCTATAATTTTTCCATTGGTTACCTAGTAATTTGGGGTTTATGACCCTTGAAACCCCATAAATATTTTCCATCATCATAATACCTTAAATTTGTATATATATAGTCTTCAATGTGCCTTAATGTGTATTAACTTTATTCAGTGATTGGAGTCATGACATGCTGACTTTTAATAATTATTTAGAAATCTACACTTGATGTAACTATTAACAAATAACACATCCAACACATCAGATCCATTTATCTAGACATTGCTTGTAGCTTTTTCAAGAGGAGACTGATTTCCTTCCCTAATTATGGAGAATGTGTTTTAGCCCAGGTACAATAGCCCAAAGAGCCTTCTCCAACTTTTCCAACATAATTATTTCCTGCCACCAACAAAGTGGCGCATGCATTGACTAGCTGAGAATGCCAGAATTAGACTGCTTTTCAACAACCAGCAAAGTGGGTCTTTCTTGACTTTCATTTTATGTGCCTGAAGAAAGTCCCTTGCAGGGGAATGCTAAGTCTATGAATGCACCATACGGAATCCCAACTGAATATTGTCATTCTCTTTCTACGCATTTATAAAGAGGCAGAGACTATAAGAAAGTGCTGCGTCATTCCCATCTCCTTCTGAGGCATAAGAATAGCTGTGCCTCTTGATTTAATGAGTGTAATGATTTAATATTACATATGGAACATTTCTCTTTACACAGACTTGTGATGTGTTTCTTCAACTAGTTTAAAAGATTTGATTAGGAAAAGTGTCTTCATCTGCACCCCACTCTTATCTTTTCTTATTTGGCTATATGTCACCTCACATGATGAGAGCTGGAACTACCAAAATCATGTGAAACCAAGGCTTCCACTAGGAGAAAGGTGAGAAAGACAGGTTTTATTCAATGCATATTGGGGTTGGAAAAAACTAAATCTAAGAACCAACGAATTTACTTTGGGTCCTTCAGGGGTGCCATTACTCTCTAAATATCTTTTGTTAAAATGCATATTGGATTAGATCAATTCAGAGAAGCTGTTGATCTACAAATTGAAGACCTAAGTTGACAAGATCATGCTAAGTAAAAGAAAAAGCTAAGTAATGTTTTTGTTAGATATCAAAAAATAATTTAAAGATAGTCCTGATGCTCATGCATGTTGTTATTATAAACTAGTTAACTTTGGGAATGAAGCTCATTTATAGGGAGTTAGTTATATTTAACAACAACAAAAAGAAAATTCTCACAAGCTGTGTGAAATAAAGCCTTTTTTTTGGTAACTGTAAAGGCTTTGTATCTCTGAGTACAACTTCTTTTGTTTATGTCCATTCAGTTGAAAAAAAGAGGTATGGCCTCTAGGAAAAGTGAAACCCATGGTAACTTCTGTTCCTGACTGCTTCTTTATGTACCATTTTCTCTTTCTCAACTAAAGGAGCTCCTTCTAACTCTCCTACCCAAGTTTTTCTTTATAAAAAAATCATATAAGGGAATTCATTCTACAGATATTTATTGACCAGCCACCATATACCAAGCATTCTTCTAAGCACTAGGAAAACAGCAATAAACAGACAGACAGAAATCCCTGCCCTCCTGAGACTTATATCTGAGAGCACATGAGAGGATGGTGATGCAGAATCTAATACACACATCTGGATGAAAATCAAGGGCAAATCCAATAAGTATTTTTAGTTGCTTTGTCCTTTTTGTGGAATCCCATCAGGGCTCAAAACCACTCATGTTGCCCCTAATTCTAGTGTGAGGAGACAAGTATTAAATAATATAAATAAGTTAAATATTTGATGATAAGATGTTATAGTCAATATAAATAAAAGCATGATGGAGGGATGGTGTGTATGAATGCGTAATTTTATATCGAATGACCAAGTGAGAATTTACTGAGAAGACAGCATTCATGTAAAGATCTGAAGGATGTCAGTTAACCAGTCATTTTAAATTTGAGTTTCTTGTACTCAATTAACTGGGAAATTTTACAATTTCAGAGCAGCTAGCCAGGTGGAAAGCTATAATTAAATAACTATTTAATTACTATTCTAATTTATTAATTAACTTGATAATTTACCAGAGAGCTCCCTGGAATCACCTTAGTTCATGCCTATCCATGGACATCAAGGGATAGGCCATGTTAAGGAAAGGAGAGAGCTCAGAGGCTAGTTAAACAGCTATCACAATAAAACAAGTGAGAGAGAAAGAAACTAAATGAAGATGTTGACATTTTTCCAAAATGACATTTTTCCAAAGTGATCAAGTTTCTGGCCTTTTTTGTAGTTCTTTCATTGTTCTTTGCTACCTTCAGAATAATGCCCAAATATTTTTATTTAGCATTAAAATCTCTCCAAAAATTGGCCTCTTGCTGGTTTCTCTAATAGGTGTTTCTGTGTTCCAACAAAACTTTATTTACAAAAAGAGGTGGTGGGCCAAATTTTTCTGCAGTCAGCTGTTGGTCTACTTCTAATCTACTTTATGAGACTCTACCATTCTTAGCACTTGGCTTCCATTTTAAAAGTTATCTCAATAGTACAAGAAACGTCTGGATTTGCAGCTAGCATGTCAACATTCCAGGTAGGAAGTTGGAATAAGAGAAAAAAGGTTAAAAGAGCACTTGCCAGCTGTTTCCTCAAATAGAACCCTCCTATATCCCTCACCCAATATCTACCTATATCTCATTGGCCATTTCTTCATGCAAAGAACCTGAGGAATGTAGTTGTTTAGATGGATATATTTTCATTCAGTACAATTAGGGTTCTGTTACCAAGGAAGCAAGGGAGAGTGGACACTGGGTGTGTTTCTGGCAGTCTCTGTCATATCAACCAGATTCCAATCACCCAGTGTCAGTTTCCTTTGCTGTTGAAATGAGAGACTGTTAGTGCCTCAAGGAGTTGTTTTGTGAAGATTGAATGATCTAACACACAAATGCTGTTAGGAGAGAGCCATGCATAGTGTAAGCTCTCAGTAAAGCTGACACATTGTTGGAATTAACGTTATCTTCATCTTTTGTATGTTTTGATCTTTGTTGTATTTCCAGTGCCTAGAATGCTCTCTGGCATACAGAGGAGATCAATAAACATTTTCTGAATGAGTAAACAAACTGCCATTATCATCAGTTAAGCTTTTTCGGTTATAGGCAACAGGAATTGATTCTGGCCCACTTAATCCTTTATTAAAAGAATGTTACTGGCTTCCAGACATGACAAGATAGCTGGAGAGTCAGACTCAGAAAGGGACAGGTATCCAATTATTGCTGCAATTATTCAGCTACAACTATTTGCACCCTGTCCTTGAATAGCTCCACTCAACACTTCATGTCCCATGAGACAGAGTCTAATGTGCCAAATGTGACTGAATCATCTGTCTCCCTTTGGATAGGAGAGAACAGGACACCTTGTTTTATAGTCCCACCAAAGCTGTGTGTAACTGGAGAGAAGCAAAGAATTAGGGCGAGTCAATGTGAAGAATGAAATCAGCAGGAAGACACTGGGTAGAAGATACAAAGAAATGCCCATCACATGTTCCCATTCCTTTTAGTTTGCATTGCTTCCACAAAGTCATGGTTGTGATGGAAGCACATCCCCTAGGAGGAAAAAGAGACCTAGCAATTTGGCCTCTATTAATGCATCAGTATCTTCATTATTATATCCAGTTAAATAGGAAACTATCCCCTTGTAAAACTTAGTACAGGAACCCTGAACAGATGAGACCAACAAGAACAGTTTTTTAAGGCAAAGACGACAGGATGTGACAGTGAGGTCCTGGGGTTGATATTGCAGAATAGTAAAGAGATGCTGAAGAAAGGTTAGACACTAATACCAAATATTAAGTATGGTGGCTTTAGGTAATGACATCTGTATATGTGAGCCTTCCAATCACATAATTTTATAAACTAAGTAATTGTTTCTAAATACTTCATTTTCTATAACGATTACAGTACCAGTCTGGTTGATTACTGAGCAATTGATTACTGTCTCTGATGAAAAGTTGAAACCAGATGGTTTTTCATTTTGTTTGCCTTTATAGATATAGCAGTGAATGTAGGTCCATGACAACCTAGGGATTTATTTTTAAGCATGATTCACAGTAGTTTCATCCACTATCATTATGCAAGTCTGTCAGACATTTAGAATTGCTTTAATTTGGCAAATTTTATTGGGATTTTTTACGAATTATAAAATTAAAATTATTCTCTTTATTTTATTGCTGGAAAAAACCAATTTATATGACCCCCAAAGCTGACTTGCATGACTGCAAATATATGTACTACTATTGGGGAACATTCTAAACCATTGTTGGAACTTATACACTAGCAGATTGTATTTGTAGGGAGCTATAGAGCTAACTTAGCCTCCTTTAATAATTTGGGTTTCAATTTTTTTTACATAATGTTTGTTTAAATATTAAAGAATTGATAAGTTCAGGTTGATAAAAACGACACATTCGTTTGCTCTTAGAATGTGTAGTTTATAACACTGAAGACAAGAAAATCTACTTGTATGAAGTTAGACTTTATAAAATTTTATTCACAGTTTTCTTTCTTTTCCTGTATTTTTTTTTTTTCGCTGAGGAAGATTTGCCCTTAGCTAACATCTGCTGCCAATCTTCCTCTTTTTGCTTGAGGAAGATTCGCCCCGAGCCAACATCTATGCCAATCTTCCTCTATTTTGTATATGGGTCACCGCCACAGCATGACCGCTAACAAGAGGTGTAGGTCTGTGTCCAGGAACTGAATTCGGGCCACTGAAATGGAGCAAGCCGAACTTAACCAGTAGGCCACAGGGCCAACCCCTTTTTTCCTGTGTTTTTAATCATATTTATTTCTATGATTTGGCATTAAAAATGTATATAAAAATGCCACTAAAGAGTGAATGAGCAATTAAAGATTGAGTATTATATAAAATAGAATAACTTTGAAACACATTATTTAGGAGTTAAAAATCCTTAATATTCTATAACTTGTCAATTTTTTCCTTAGTGCAATAATGCTAACCTTTTGATCTTTTTGTTTTTCTCTCTGCAGTGCTTTAATACATTATTGAAACTACAAATTCACATCCATAGCGGTTTCATGTTGATAGATTGCATATTTTGAAAGCTTGAGGTATTTTATAATGAAATATGCAATGTGGAAACTTTGAAGCATAGAATTCTGCCAAACACCTGAATAAAGAATTCCTCACCTGGTAAGAGAACTCCTCACTACCGCCATGACAAACCAGGAAAAGTGGGCCCACCTCAGCCCCTCAGAATTTTCCCAACTTCAGAAATACGCTGAGTGTAAGTATTTATATTGATATATGATTTTATTTGGCATTTGTGCTAAACAAGGTATCATTTATTTACAAGAACAGATTATAGATCCTGCTCGGCATCAGGATAGATGTAGGTGTATCTTTTGTGTTTGCAAGTAGGTCAACTTGAGACTACCTTTTTGGAGTGAGAAAAAGGAAACGGTAAACTTGAACATCAAATCTAGTAGAAAAGGAACTAGGGTGTCAGATGCAAAACTAAACTTGGAAATACTCGAGCTGTAATAAAGGTAAAGCAAAGGATAAGACAGTTAAGGAGAATGGAAACTGGTGATACTGTAACCGAGAAGGAAGGAGAAGGACAAACAGAAGTAAGGGGAGAAGTGGGGGTTTTTTTGTTCCTCTTAGCATAACATTCAAAAAGGATTGGGAGTAGGGAGCCATAGATACACTGTGGAGTTGGAATTAGAGGTTGTAAGAGCAAGAGAAGGTGTCAGGACGTTAAGCCAACTTGTTTTGTGTGCGTATTTGCATAAAAGTTCGATCATGGTAATTCCCTTTGTAGTAGGCTATTTTTAAATATTAAGTTTCTTTACACATAAACAGCAAGATTTTATTTACAAGAAATTTATTTTCACCATAGATTTTCAGGAATGTATCCGTTTCACAAAATGAGTTTCAACTACAAATATGAATAACAACTGAGTGAAGGTACTGACGAAAGAAAAGGAAGCAACTAATAAGTAGGAAGCTTACTAGTTGGGAAGACGATGAGTAGAGGAAAAGTGATATGTAGAGAATATAAGAACAGTGAGAGTGGGGAGAATAACACTGTGGACTGGGAGAGTAAAATGCAAGAAGTGGAAAGAGAAAAAGAAGCAAGAGCACGTAATAGTTAAAGAGGCAAAAATTGAAGCAGCTGGTGATGCTTACACAGAGAGAAGGTGAGGCCTATAGGAGAGAAGCATCAGGAATGAATTGAATAACATAAGGGAGCAGGAGAGCAAAGTAGTAAACACAGAAGGGTAATTTAGAATAATAAGGAATCGATGTGATGATAATAGTGAATAGTAACACTCACATTTATAGAGTATATATTATAAGTCAGGAACATTAATAAACACTTAAGGTATATTATCTGAAAGGGCCAATTTCATAGGTTTTCTAGAGTCTTCCTAATCTTCCTAACTAGAGGGCTAAAGTGCTCTGGGTGAGGTTGTAAGAGTGCTGCTGGGTATTTGCAAGGAAGATGCAAATCCATAAGAACATGTACATTTTCATAGTCAATAAAAATACAACTATCACATGGAAGAAGGGTCAAAAATTTTTGACATCAAAATGTGGTGCTCATACTCAAAAACTGTTTAGAGCTGCTGAAAGCACATTTCATCCACTTATCACATGACGAAAAGTTAGCCTAGAATGACTGAATTCTTGTCTGCATTTTTATACTCAATAATTTCTAAATTGACTAAAAAATTAATTATATTTTCCAATTTTTATATGCCCTATTTAATAATTAAGTAAATATATCAGAGCATCCTTTTTAGGGAGAGTATTCTGCTTGGCACTGCAGGAAATGCAGATATGAACAGATATAGACCCTCCATTCAAGGAATTTATAGTTTAACGAAGCCTAGAGACTAATGGATACATGACTCTGTGGCTAGACAGAATATTGTAAGTGCCACAGCAAAATTTAGCGTTCTGTAGGGCTCTAGTATGCAGTTGGAGATGGGGAAAGGAAAGCCTTCATGGAAGAAGTAGGATTTGAAATGGAGCTTAAAAAGTAAGTTTAAGGTAAATGGAGAAGAAAATGATATAGATAAAAAGGAAAATTCAGCATATGTTTGAGGAAGGGAAATGAGCCACATTTAGCCACACTGCAAATTAAAGGAGTAAGTGGAATTGAGGCTGTAAAAATGAAATGGAATTAAAATATACAATGCTAAACTTGAGTTAGGCAGTGAGGAGTAATTGTAGGATTTTAAGGGTAGAGCAACACGAACAATGCTATACTTCAAGAAGTTTAATTTGGCAAATGTGAAAATGGTATATGGTAATGGAAAGAGACTAGAGTCAGGCCAGTGGGCTGTTGGAATAGACTAAATAATGTGGATGATGAAAGATGACCAGAAAAGCACAAATTCAGATATTGTAGCATTAAAACTAACAGAGGAGAGGTTGAGAAATAATAAAATATGAGAATTGAAAAAGAGAGAGACAGACAGATAGACAGATAGACACAGAGACAGACATAGAGAGAGAAATCTAAACTTAGCTCCAATTTTGATTTGACTTGGAGGATGGGGGAATTTGGTGATCTCCCAAGTAAAGAAAACATTGAGTTGGTTTAGGTTATGTTGAACCTAGCTGGATTATTAAAATACATTTTCCAGTGTTTGGGTACTTCAGGAAAAATGCCTATGGAAGAATTAATATAAAATAGGTGAATTATTGCCATGATAGCTAAATTATCCTCTATAATGACTTTTGCTCAGATATTCAAATTCTGTTTGAACTGGTAAACAGAATTTAATACTAAAGTATTAAATGTGTTATAGGCTGCTACTTTTACTTGCTAAGGAGTATGGGGGTACATTTAATTATATCATAAGAATGCTTGATTTAGTAATCAATTTGTGGAAATGCCTAAGACAAGTGGTGATAAAAATTGTCGTAAACGTAAAAGTTGTAACATATTGAGACAAAGATTAATGAGCATTCAATAAATCACTAGTAAGAAGTGACATGGGGAGTATAAGAACATTATTAAGATGGATTTTATGAGAAGACAAATTAACCAATTTTCTGTGAATGAAAGAAATAGTGCTGATTCTATGATCATTTGACTTGCTACTCTTTTTTAAATGACCAAGACAACATGAAAAGTGCTAGACAATCCTCCAAGAAGTTTCCTGTATAATTAGGAAGCAAAGAATATCATAATTAGAATGTATTCTTCTGTGATAAATTGCCAATGTCAAAATATAAACTGGAAACAAGATTACTATCCTGAAAGTTATAAAAGTAGTATATTTTCCATGCTAGTCAGTACATGTGATCAGTTTGTCAGCAACATTTAAGGATCAGGTTTTTCATGTTGCAATGCAATATTGGCAATGTGACATTCCTCCATAGTCTATTAGAAAAGTGGTATATTGGATTTGCTTTCTTGATTTTAATTGTTTTGTAATTTTCAATATGAAATTGTTTATATGTATTAGGTGACTAAACAAAAAAACCCAAGTTATTGATTTAAGGTTAAATTTGCAGGATGCTAAGATTATACATGGTATATATCAAATAAGTGGTTTATGTGCTTTTTGGGGAAGGGTGGGGCTGTAGAGTTCTTGGTCAAATGAATGAGTTCATGGATGGAACCCCTCCCCTAGGAAAACCAAATCGTTCAATGCGGGACCTAGATAATACCATAAAGATCATTCCCTCAAGTTATCTGGTTTTGAATTCTCTCCACAATTGCCACAATATTCCCTGTGTCTTATTCTGTTTGGGCTGTTATAACAAAGTACCATAGACTGGGTGACTTATAAACAACAGAAATTTATTTCTTATACTTCCAGAGATTAGAAGTCCAAGATCCGGGTGCCAGCATGGTTGGCTTCTGGTGAGGGCTCTCTTCTGGGTTGCAAACTGCCAACTTGTCTTTGTATTCTCACATGGTGGAAGGAGTGCGAGAGGAGCAGCAAGCTCTCCAGGGACTCTTACAAGAGCACTAATTCAATTCATCAGGGCCGCGCCCTCATGACCTCATCTATTCTAATTATCTCCCAATGACCTCTCACATTGGGGGATCTGGGTTTAAGATATGCATTTTGTTGTGGGGGACACAAATATTTAGTCCATTACACTCTGCAACTATAAATGTTCTCCCAACTTCTAGGCTTTTCTCATGATTAATTGGGAAAAAAGAGTCACATTGGCACAGCATTCCTGGTTAGGCAGCTAGCACATCAGACAGCTTGTGTTCAAATCCTGGTCCCACCATATTTTAGATTTCTTTTCTTTTCTTTCTTTCTTTTTTTTTTTTTTTTGAGGAAGATAGGCCCTGAGCTAACATCTGTTGCTCTTCTTCCTCCTTTTTTCCTTTTTTCTCCCCAAAGCCCGAGGAGATAACTGTATGTCATAGTTGTACATCCTTCTGGTTGCTCTATGTGGGACACCACCTTAGCATGGCTTGATGAGTGGTGCATAGGTCTGCACCCAGGATCCGAACAAGAGAACCCCAGGCCGCTGAAGCAGAGCTTGCGAACCCAACTGCTATACGCCACTGGGCCGGCCCCATATTTTAGATTTCTGACTCTGGGAAAGTGACTTAACATCTCCGTGTCCCATTTTTCACACTTTTAAAATGGGGGAAATAATAAATATGTCAAGTGTTGTAAGTATTAAATTGACTGAGTTAATATATGTCAAAGAATGAGAACAGTGCATGGCAAGTTGTGATATAACTGTTTATAATTATTATTTTAATAGAAACGGATGGAGTGTGCTATGTTGGCTGTTTGAACATATTGCTGACGATCAAGTAGAAAATTGCCACATTTTGGGCCATTAGGAGTTGGTGTCTTTTTTTCTGCTACAAGACTAATTCTTCCTACAAGGTAGAAGCTTCTGGTGCTATTGGCAGCCTCCGTTCTGTGTTGTCCCCACAAATGCTGAAGGCAGCTACTGTGAAGCCTGCTGTGGCTGCCTATAGCATGCTGAGACCATGCTCCTGTTCAGGGTTTCAGGCTGAGTCACTCCATGGGAAACAATTCCATTGATATGTGGGAGAGGAGTATAAATTTCTCTTCCCCTCTCTATACAAAGTCATCCAAACTGTTATAAAATACAGAACTCTCACTCCTGCTGTGAAGAGAATTGAGCTTATCACATTATTAGTTTGTCAGTGCTTCTTGCTATGGTTTCATGGCACAGCAAAGGGTTAAGACACTCCAAGTCTTTTCATGGATAACGATATTTTCTATGTAAAATCTACATGATATTTCCAAGTGATTCATTATCTGCCCACATATTGTCACTTAGGATTAGTTTTTTATTTGCTATATATAAACTGTGTTATATAGCATGTAAATTATTTTTGAAAAATACTGTGTTATTATGGTGGGAACACTTCCAAACTTTCATAAATTTCATACTGTTTATAGCAGCTGGCATTGTAGAGAGTTGCAAAATTATGATGAACTTGTTCTTCTCAATAAGGTCCAATGTGCCTAATGTTTGGACTTAGTATACAGTTTCTTCCACTGGAGTGAGGCATTCGTCATGGCTTAGCGGAAAGGGCCCAGGCTTTGCAGGCAAACCAGTATTTGACAGTGTTGAACCCCAGCCCCATCTTCTACTTAGTGGTGTGACCTTGGGAATGTTACATAAACTACCTGGGCCTCATCTTTCTCACCTGGAAAAGTAGAATATTTCCTCAAATTGTTGTAGGATTTAATGAGACAATCACCATCATCATAATTAATAATAGATTTTTAGTGCCCTACTCTAAACAATATACAAGTATTAACTCATTTAATACTCACAATAAGCCTTAGAGAGAGGCAAATGATCTCTTTCAGGCAGCTTACCTAGCACATAGCTGTGACATAATAAGTAATAACAAAGATCAAAACAGTAATAGTTCATTTATGTTTCTTAAGAAGATCAATATGTTAATAAATGGGTTGTTAATTATGTTTCCAAAATAGGGAAAGCTGGAATCCGAGATTCAGGTCCTCATGTCTCCATCAGCCACAGCCATCTCTCAAACGGTTTTTGCATACGGGACAAAGCAAAGAAGCAAAGCTGCTCACTATGGCTTGGACCCCAAAATGTCTTTCTTGTTTCTTACCTTGGTAGATTGGACTGAATTGTGTGTGAATCTCAGTGATGCTCTGCCTAAAGTAGAGGCAGATTTCAGCATTCTACCCACATTCATTCCTCTTGTCTCTGGAACCTCCCTCACTCTTCCTTTACAAAAAACTTGGGAGGGGAAAAAGAGATGAGAAGAAAATCATGAAGCAACTGTAATGAACATAAGATACAGTCCTTTTCCATTTTACGTAGCCATACTCTCCCGAGAGACCCCACCTTCTAGCATGATGATCTAATTGTGTCTTTGAGATATGTTTTGATCCATACAAGAAGGGAGAAGGAGAATGGAAGGAGAGTTGACCTCCTCCCAGGTGTGTATTCAATTTATTGTTAAGCAAATTTAGACCACATGCAATAACGCTCTTTCTAAATTTTCATGCTGAGATTAGATTTTACTTTGGGCCTCTGCCCTGTGTTCGCTTGGCTCTATTTTGGGAGGCTCAGCCACTTCCTGACAATTGCTCTCTTTGTAGAAGACAAAAGAATAAATGGCACTGGGTCATTTAGAATAGTGGCTGAGAGTACGTAATTTGATGTCACATAAAATGGGATCAGTTCTAGTGCTGTGATGTACACCTCAGTTTCTTCACCTATGTCCTAGGATTGCAGTGATGATTCAGTATGAAAATGCACGTAAAGTGCTGTGATGAGGATTACGGTGGTGGTGACTGAGGTAGTTTCATATCAAATCAGGACTTTTTTTCTTTGATTTAGGCCTACTTACTTATATTACTCAGGTGAAATGTCTTGACTCCGCCCTGACACCTGGTCTGAAATTGGAATCTGTGACTCTATTTTAGATAATACACGTCTCTCATTTCCGACCCTGTTTTTCTGATTCGCATTGATTAGCTCAGCAGTTCCTGGCTCTGACCCAGAATTTATTTCTGGAATGTATGTTGGCTGCATAATCTCTTTCTGCCTCATTTCTGGTTCTGGTTCCTATTTGTTGCAATTCAGACTGAATTTCCCGTTGGTGGCTTCTCTGGGTATATACGTCTTAAATTTTCCAATACCTAAATCTTCTAATAGTGAAAGACAGTAAATAATTATGAATGTCTAAATTTCCATTATTTTAGCATCCTGAAGACACATAATTATCAATGACTTTTAAATACCTATTTTTTTGAACTTTTCAAACTTGCCAAGAAAAAAACAGTTTTATTAAGATTTGTGGTCAGACAAACTTTAATACTGAAGTTGGGACTTCAGTAAAGTATTGGTCAAGGTGGGCCAAATTATGCTATGATTGAAAAATTCACAAAATCTCAGTGGCTTAACAAAATAGCAGTTTATTTCTTCTTCATATTACAGTTCCAAATCTGAGTCAGCAAATGGTTTAATTTTGCCTTGTCCCTCATCAAGTCCCAGTCAGATGAAGCAGTCATCAACTTCAAAAATTGGCAGATGCTGTGGCAGAGAGAAACAGAGAGAGAGCTTGTGAATTGGGGGCTGGCTCTTAAGGCTTCTGCCTGGTAATGATATGCTTACATTTCTTTGGCCTAAGCAATCCACATGACTGCATCTAACTTCAAGGGAGTAGAGCAGTGCGTTCCTTCCATCTGCCCAGTGTCAGGGGAGAACTGAAACATTTGGTGAAAATATAAATGTAGCCAGTATCACACAAGTAAAATATAACCTACTATTTACTTTGGAGCATTAGTCAAGTTATCATGATCTCTTTAAACTTCTGTTTCTTCACATATAAAGTGAGGATAATACTCCCTACCTATAAATAATAACTTGTTTTTATTACTAATATTTAGTAATAAATATTAAATAAATAAATAAATAGAGCATCACAAATTTATAGCAAAAATTATCATTAAAATTCATAACTATTGAATTATATACTTCTTCCTTAACTCAGTTATAGATTAAAGGTTATTATTCAGTAAAAGTTTCCTTAATTGCCTCCATCCCCATTATAGCAAGGAGTACCACACACACACACACAAATATGAGCATGCAGGCTAGAGGAACTTAGTTTAGTTTTACTCATTGGTCATTATTCAGTCAACAATATTTAGTACCTTTTACTCTTAGTCATTATGCTTGGCTCTGGGTAATACAGAAATGAATATTGTGGTGCTTTCAATCAAAGAGCTTTTTCTGTTTAGAGAGACAAATATGGTGGAAGATGATGAAAAAGCAATGAAACACATTCTCTGAATGTTATATATGCAAGACTATTTTTATTGAGATATAATTGATATACAACATTGTATTAATTTTAGGCATACAATATAATGATTTGAAATGTATTGCAAAATGATTACCATAATAAGTTTAGTTAATATCCATCACCACACATAGTTATGAATATTTTTTCTTGTGATGAGAACTTTTAAGATCTACTCTCTTAGCAACCTGCAAATATATAATACAGTGTTTTTCTTTTTTAAAGTTTGCATTTTATTTTATTTATTTATTTTTTTGTGTGGGAGGAAGATCAGCTCACATGAGCTAACCGGAGCTAACATCCATGTCAAGCCTCCTCTTTTTCCTGAGGAAGACTGGCCCTGGGCTAACATCTGTGCCCATCTTCCTCCACTTTATATGGGACGACGCCACAGCATGGCCTGACAAGCGGTGCATCGGTGTGCGCCCGGGATCCGAACCCAGGCCACCAGCAGCAGAGCGCACGCACTTAACCACTACGCCACTGGGCCGGCCCCATGTTATACAGTATTGTTAACTATAGTCACTATGCTGTACGTTACATCCTTAGGATTTATTTATCTTATAACAGGAATTTTGTACCTTTTGACCACCTTCACCATTTCACCCGCCCCCAAGCCCCCACCTCAAGCAACCACCAATCTGTTTTCTGTATCTATTAAGTTTGGGATATTTTTAGATTTCACATATAAGTGAGATCATGCAGTATTTGTTTTTTTCTGTCTGATTTATTTCACTTAACATAATGCCCTCAAGTTCCATGCATATTGTCACAAATGGTAGGAAGTCCTTTCTCATGGCTGAGTTATATTCCGTTATGTATATTTTCTTTATTCATTTGTCTATGGACACTAAGGTGTTTTCTTTATTCATTTGTCTATGGACACTTAAGGTGTTTCCATGTCTTGCTATTGTAAATAATGCTACAATGAACATGGGGATGCAGATATCTTTTCAAGATAGTGATTTTGTTTCCTTTGGATATATACCCAGAAGTGGGATTGCTGGATCATGTGGTAGTTGTATTTTTAATTTTCTGAGAAACCTCCGTACTCTCTCCATAGTGGCTGTACCACTTTACATTTCCACCAAAAGTGTACAAAGGTTGACTTTTTTTTACATCCTTGCCAACATTTGTTATCTTGTCTTTTTGATAGTAGCTATTTTAACAGGTGTGAGGTGATATCTCATTGTGGTCTTGATTTGCATTTCTCTGATGATTAGTGATGTTGAGCATCTTTCCATGTACTTGTTGGTATATGATCTGCAAATAGACCTCTTTCTTGAAAAGACTAGGTGTTTCTTTCTGCCTGCCACTCTGTGCTGTGCCCTGGGCAGTTAAGAACGGATTCTCTGTTACAGACCTGTTGGATCCATGGACATAAGCCCTGCTGGCCACCAGAGCCAGGGGATCAAGGGGTATATCCCCTGGGTGGCAGCTGCAAAAGCCCAGGTGCCAGATGTGTGCACAAGCTCCTTTCTGCTGGATACAGGCGACCTGGAGTGAGGCAGAGGGAGAGTGCCGCCTCCCTATCTCTGGAGAGTGTTGCAGTTGTATTTAATTAGAAGATTACCCCTTAGGCCATAGCTTTTAAGATAAACAAATAGGCTTTTTTCACAGAAAGACTGAGTACTTTAATCTGCTGCCTCTGCACTGAACCTGGGGCCTTAGCCACAGTGAGTCCTGGCAAGCCCGTTAAGAACTGTTTTTCAGTTCTCTACAACCTGTGGGTCTCCTGGACACAGAGTTCTGTTGGCTTTCAAAGTTAGATGTTTTGAGGGGCCAACTCTCAGGTGGAAGTGTTAAATGTTGGGGCACCAGATACAACCCCTTTGCTCCTCAGGGAGAAGCTGGGAATTGTGAGTTCCCTTTTGGTTGTGTGTCGCCGTGGTAGGGGTGAGATTTATGGCGAGCTTGTGTCTCAGTCTCGCCTACCTGTTTCAATGTGCGTTTTTTCTCATTTGTCTGCTGTGTAGGAGTCATTCTAGTTTATGGATTTCTTTCAATGGGAATTGTTCTGTATGTAGCTGTAGATTTGGTGTGTCCATGGAGGAGGTGAGTTCAGGAGCCTCCTTACATTGCTATCTTGTAAAGAAACCTGTGTAAGACTCTTACAGAGCTTTTAACTCTGCTTCATGTGAGTAGGAGTCAAGAGGGGAATGGGATTTTCATTTTAATTGGAAGAATTTAATAGGGGTAAGAAAAGCAAAGAAACTCCAAGCAGTTATCAGAGCACATACTAAGGCATGAAAGAATGGGTCACATTAGGGAAATATTGGAAATGTGCGTTGGTGTATGTACCTATTTGTGTTTGAACATGTATGTGTGCACTTCGGCGTGTGTATAAGCACTGAAGACAAGGCTGAAGAATTCAGCAACAGTCATAAAAGATGGGTTCATGAATGCCATTAGTAAAAAGCTGTCTAACACATAGTCACTGGGAGACATTAAAGATATTAATTGGAAGGATAGTGAAATTATAAGATTTGAATTTCAGAAAGAAGTAAATATAGAAAAACTTTGGTGAGAGGGAGACTAGAAAACAATTAGGAGGATATTCTATTGGTACAGCTTGTTGAATATGCAGGGTTACAAGAAGGTTAAGGCATTGTGAATGGAGAGGTAAGCACATATTAGAGTATCTTACAGGCAGTATAAACTAAATGCAATAACCAAAAGGATATGAGGACTAAAGAAGCAGGGTGGGGTACTTCAGCTTGGGGAACTAAGTCAACGTGGTTCACTGAATCCAGGAAAGGAATACAGAAAAAGAACAGGTTTAGAGAGAAACTCAAGTGGTTTGATTTTGGACATATTAAAACACAGATTGAGATATAAATTAGATTCTTTGGCATACAGGTCTGGAGCTCAAGAAAGAAATCAGAGCTGGAGATATAGAATGGGTGTGGTTTTGCATTGTGGGTGGTAATCAAATCATGGCCATAGATTAGATGACCCAGTGGAGGCAGATTGAGCAAGGAGAGAAGGATGGAAATGGAATGGTAGAGAACATTGTATGCATAAGGCAGTTGGAAAATGAGATATCCATGAAAACAATTGGGAAATAGTACCCAGAAAGGAAGGAGGAAATAAGTGAATGACTAGAATTCCACAAATTGAAAGAAGAGAAGTGTTTTTAGAAGGTGAGATCTAACTTAAGATAAGAACCAAAATGTGTCCAGAGTGTTCATCATTTGGAATGTCACCAGTGATTTTAATAAAGATTTTTCTTAGACTAGTAGTGGGATGAGTAGAAAAGAAGAGAGGCAGAGAGAATCCTTATAAGCTACTTTTTATAGAATCTTAGCTAGAAGGAAGAAAGAGGAAGGATCTTAGCTAAAGTGAATAAGGCAAAAAGAGGGATTTTGTTCTTTCACATTGGAGAGAAAGACATGTTTACAGGGGGTACAGGAGGCATCATATAAAGGGAATAACTTGTGATGGAGCATTCTGAACCTATGGCCAAATCTTGATTTTTGTTTTGGTTCTGTTCAATTTTCTTAAGTCCATCTCTACTATTTATTTTCTTAATGTATTAGTCTTGGCTTTAGCAAGTTACATAATCTTTCTAAACTTTAATTTTCTCAACTGTGTAATTACAAAAATAAAGCCTATCTCACAAGATTGTTGTAAGACTCAAATAACATAATATGTGTGGGAATGCTTTGTAAACTGCAAACCACCATATGTAAGTTAATTATGGCTTTCATTGTTATTATCGTTAAAATGTTCTGAGTTATCTTTCTATTGTTTCTTTTCTTTTTCTGTAGTTCAACATTTCTACTTCTCCAAAATACACATTTATAATTTCATTATTTATTGAATTTTACACTTTGCTTCTATGGGACTGTGTGAGAAATAACCCATCTGTTCCCTGTGGCCCAATTTTCCACTTTTACTTCTTAGATCACGATCTTTCTTCAAATCCTTCAGCCTCTTTCGAAGCCTTCCCTAGGCATCCTCAGGATCAAGAATTATTTTCTCATACCCAAAAATGTATTTGTAGGGAAGAACATTGCCAAGACTGTGGTGGGTCTGAAAGTTTACCCTATTTACAATGTAATCAGTTAGCATGGTTCATCTTCGTGATACTAAGAAAAGACACGCGACTCCTGGATCAGAGAAAAAGGACCCTATTAATCATGTCACAGCAAACAGCATGTACCTCATGTTTTCGTTGGCTCCCCTACTTCAATTCCCATAGGGAAACATGAAAAGGGCCAGGTGACCTCTGCAAAAGTAGTGAGTTGAATTATAGGAGAGGAACCCCAGGTTTAGGGAACATGGATCTTTTATTATGGACAGTAAAGAAATCTTCCTTTTGCTCAAGAGAGGATCCCAATATGTGTCTCCCAAGGTTTTTGCTATAAAAACATCCTTGAAATGATAGTCTGAAATAAAAGTAGGCTGTGCTTCTGCTTGTATAGCTTGCAGGAACATGAACGAGACATGGGGAATTGTCTCCCAATAGACATAAGCTTGTAATAGTCATTACCACCATAATCAGTAATGTAGAGGTTGATAAAAAAAATATATTTTCCCATCAGATTTCCCTTCAGTCCATATTAAGGTGGTGCTAGATTTGTGCCCAAAAGTCTCTTTGCCTTCGTCTCTGACCCCAGTTCTTTCCCATTGCCCTACCTCTAGGTTTTCAGATCCATTCTATTTGTGTCCTACATTTTCAAGGTAGAAGGAAACTCAGCCACTTTTCTATATTAATCCAGGGAGGATGAAGGGGAATCTATTTAGTTGCTGGTATTTTAGAGCCTACCCATGAAATAGGCTTAATTCTTCCATTTCATTCAAAGAAGTAAGTCTCTTAAAACACAAACATTCAAACACACACACACGTTTTTCTTGCAAGTATCAATCACCATTAACTTATTTTTCAGTGTTTTATTATAGAATGAACACAGAAAGGAAGGATTTGGGAGAAGGGGACAAAGAGCCCCAATCCTTTTGCAGAATACTGTGAGAATTCCTTGCAAGTGAATGAATGTTGAGGACGCTGTTGACATCCTGCCCAATGTCATAAGTGCCTTTGGAGCAGAATGCATTACTGTTTGAGCTGCTATAGCTGCCAAATGTTAAGACTATTTTTCAGCTTAGTTTCCTGCTAGATTAGGGTAATCCCCTATCCCTTGAAACCTACCCCCAGACTGAAGTCATTGGGAAACCAAAGCTCTCAGGTGAAAAATCAAGAAGAGTGAAATACTGGTAGCTACAGCTTTGACTTGGACAGGAGAGTCCTCCAGATATTTACAAAATTCTGTCTAATATTTCTGGTTTATACTTTCCCTTTGGATATCAGAAATTAGTCATGGTATTTTTTTATTTCTACCAAATGAAAGTCTTTCTCTAGGAATTGACTCAAAAGCTCTGCTTGGTTAGGTATTCAAGGAAGTAGTTTGTAATGAAAGGAATCCCACAGCATTCACGGAACAGAGGATATATTCTGATTATTGGTGGAATATGATTTGATGTGACTCCTGAAATAGTCTATTACCAATATCCGGTTAGCCGGTTATGATGGAAAAAAGTTAATGCATACAATTTTTAAAAAACTTACTAGCGATTCTAACTAAACCTTTCTGGAAGTGTGCATTTTCCCTTCCACCTCCCTTATACTCAATTCACAGGTCCCAGAATTAAACAAAAAAAAAAACTACATCTTAAATATCTTTGGCTCTTTTGAGTCAGAAAAACTGCACCCTAATGATCTCTTCTCTCTTCCTAAGGGTCAAAGACTTCAGGCATTGCTCTCACATCTCTGACAGGTATTTCTGAAGCAGCCATAAGTGCTTCCACAGGCCATTTATGAGGCACTACTCTTTGGTACTCCTTCATTTAATGATAATTTCTGCCATTTCCAAAGTTGCTTTCTGGTGAAGTCACCTCTCAGAACTCTTCCTTCTTCCACCATTGGCTGTCATAATCATTATATTGAGTTCTGTGCTGATTTTCCTTTTGTTACCTTATCTCCCAGTATGATCAAAAAAACATAGAGCTGAGAAGTAGAAAACAATACCATTAACTTAAGAGTTCCTTAATGTAATCCTTCAAAGAATCCATCTTGGAGAAATAGACCTTCCTAAAATGATCACCAATAAAATTCCATGTGTCCTGTAGTTGTGTATTGCTCCACTGTTCCTGAGTCCACATTCCACATAAAATGAGACAACTCTTCCTTGTAGTTTCCCTCTTATCCACTCTTTCAGGTCCTTGGGTATCTGAAAACTTCCAGCGTCAGAAAAGTTTATACTTTGCATGTGATTCCTTTTCACTACAGCCTGTAGGCTGAGACATTTGGAAATGCTCTTAAACTTTTGACTTCTATCTGACCATAGAAGTTGGCACAAAGGCTTATAAGGGGAGCATGATAATATGCCAGTCAATTTCTCCTGTAAGAGGTAAAGACTAGGTCAATACCTAAAAGAAGTTGGAATTGACTTCAGTTAGCAACATTGGTCTGGTTACAACTGCTGGATGCACATGCACCATTTCTCTGACCTCCTCATTCTCCTCTGGCAAATTCAGGGGCTCCTCAGCATAGCCAGCTGAGATGCAGATAACTCTGTACATTCAGACTACAGAGTTATGTCGATAGTCTTTCTAGGGAAATGTGGACAGCAATATCCAGAGATGGACTAAATAATAATAGTCCCCTGAGACTTTTTGTCCAAAATTCTTCTTCCTCTGTGAGTGCAGACACTATGGACTGCTTACAATTTTCTCAGGGTATTGTAAGACAGGAGCTACAATAGGACTCTATTGAATGTAGCCCAACCAAATCCAATAGGATGGCAATTTGTCTGACTCCAGGAAAGAATTTGTTGGAAATGTAATTTACGAGCTTGTGCTGCACACTTCCCCAGACTATACTGGTAGCGGTAGGTAGGATGTCCTTTTGAGGGGAATCCCATAGCTTGCCCATGACACCACCTCTACTCATGAAAGTAGAATTGGAAGTTCTCATTCCAATCATCTAAAGTGTTCACCAATATCTCAGCTTTCAATCAGACATATCTTCTGAGTTGATATTTGATCCTTGTCTGTTCAACTATTTCTAATTTTTTCCTGGCTCTCCATAACCTCTGACTTCGTTTGATCCCCCTTGAGTTAATCAAAACCACAGGGATACTCAGACGTCTGGGTAGATCAATGGTTGGCAGAGCTTTGCACTGGGCCATAGATTGCTCCTACCAGGTCTCGTTTGAGTCTCAACTGGCTGTCTTTTCCTAAGCCCTCCTCTCTAGCATCCTTTGTAAAAACTTGCTAGTATACCACAAAATTGCATATATCTTCTCTTCTCTTCTCCAGGTGGTCAAGAACTTAGCATATATATCTCAACATTTCCTAACCTAATGAAGACTTGCTTTCTAAACTACGAATAGCACAGAGCTCAGCACACAGAGGTACTGCCGCTTTCTCCAGATTCTCCTTCGTAAGCTACCTTGAAGATAGCATTCTAACCTCCTCATATTTTGCTTGTATTTCAGAGCCCATATTTCCATTGTATGACTATGACTTCTTCAATAGGTGGTTCAAATTCTCCTTCCCTGGAACTTTAACATTCTCTCAAATATTTGGAGATATAGTGTCTAGTGATATCTGGCAGAAGCTGTGTAACTCATCTATTATTGTCCACACAAGTGTCTGTGTGAATAGCTTGGAAGTGATGTAGACTCCCCCAGCTACACCATCTCTCTCATGGATCTTTATTCTCCATAAAGAATCTCCAACTTTTTTTCTACACATTGTATAATAAATAGGGGTAAGTCATACATAATATAGTTTGAACCTGACTTTGGAATAGAAACAGCAGCTCTCAAAGCTTATCTTCCTTTAGCAGGTCAACTGCAGAGTCCAAGATGTCTCCATGTTTTCAGTGTCTCTCTCTCAAAATGCTCTACACCTGTCTACTATCAGTCTAAACACCATGGTGGAAGCTTCTGGAACTTGCTATGGTATGCTTGGATTTAGGTGTGGCCATTCCACAGGTCAAAAATCCTGGGCAATGCCTTCTCCAACTGTGCCCATACTATGACTCCATACAATGTTTTAAAGGGTATCCAAGTACAGTCCATGTTTCACAAAGAATGTAATACTGTAAGTAGCTGATCAAAAACATACCTATAGTACAAAGGATGGCGCATTTGTTCATTTGTTCTATGCTCTTTCTTCTCCTTTTTCCCTTCCGTTCTTTTTGTAGCCCTTTGCAGTGTCTTGGCCCCATCCTGCCTGAGTCCCATAAGGTCAAAGCTGGCAAGACCATTATTTTGGTGTCCTATGTAGTCAAGATCAGCTTTTATTCATGACTTCATCCCATGAGGGCAAAAGATGGCTCACTGCAGACCTTGGATCTATTTTCGAGTATTCAGAGTGGTGTACTTTCAAGACGAGCCAAATGTTTGCATGCTGATATATATTATCACTCAGAACATACCTTGGATGGCTATATAATATCATATCTAATTCCGTAAAGAGCTTATCATGAGTTTATTATAGGTCATACTTTTCTAAGTACCTATGCTTTAACTATATTGGCATATTTAATCCCCATAGCAACCTTATCAGGCCAGCAATTATTATTGTTGCCATTTTACAGATGAGAAAATCGAAGCCCAGAGAAGTTAAGTAACTTGCTTAAGCACATAGAGATATTAAATTATAGAACCATGCTTCAAATCAGGTGGACTGTGTCTAGAATCCATGTACTTAATCACTCTGCTATCCTAACTCTTTATATATAATCCCTTGGGTGATCATTAGGTTAAAAACAAAGCACAAAGAAGCAAAATTGCTGCCCAACAGGAATGAGAATAGGAAGGAAGAACATTAATAAATGGACCAGGAAACTCCATTCTAACATAAGTTCAAATTATTCATGAAGGAAACAAATGTTTGCTACGATTGAGGAGACAAAATATAAAATACAATATTCCTTAGAAGGTGCTGGGCTGAGAAATGGATAATTTTCCAAGTTTTTTCAGTATATTCCTTAAGGCAGCCTTGAGATAGTTCTGACGGGCAGGGAGATTGGAGTCACTTTGAAAGCAGCGAGAGACTCTTGAAAAAATCAGAGCTTATGGGCAGAAGCTTCGATGAAGGGGTATATTTCTCCCAGGCAGAATCCATTTCCAGGCTTTAGTAGGAAAAAGCATGATAAAGTCAGCCAAATTGTTTGAGTAAGCATTTAAAGGCTTGTCTCTTTTTTACTGCAAGTTTAACATTGCTGCTCTGTGCAAGCCCCTGAGCTGTGTAGGCAAAATCAAATAGGCTGCCTCAGGCAGCTGCAGTAACAGAAATGCTGAAGGTCTAATCCAGTAAGTGGGAAAAGGGAAGTTTGCAGTTGCAGAGTTAATGCAATTGACGAAAATGAAATGAATTCGTCAGAAAGCCCAAGATACCTCTGTATTTGTGTTCCTTCAGTCCTTCACCTCACAGTGTATCCTTTGTTGATATAATACAGAAGTAAGAGTTTAGTTATGTTTTTGATTTCAATAGGTAAGAATTCAGTTATACTTTTGTTTTGAATACAGAGTTAATTTTAAGGAAGGAGAAAATAGCTGGATTATTTGTTTAAATTGTGAACCTTTCAAAATGTATTTTTGGAGAGTGGTGGCATTGCTTTGTCAGCCAGGAGCCAGCTGAACAGCTTAGTCCATCTGAAACACAGCCCTGCTCTAGAGAGAGGCTCCTCAGTTCAAGCCTGTTCAGCGCTATGCATTTCACACCACTCAGGAACACATACAGAACAATGGCTAAATGAATGCTCTGTAATGTCTCTGTTTACCTGGTATATAATTTTCTTCATTTGTCTCCAATTTATCCATCTATTAAATAAGCTGTTTCTGTTGGGACTAATTGAAATGGAATGGATGATTTATTAGGAGAATCAAAAAGTCTAAAATTACATGATTTTATAAGCAATAAAAATAGACCCCTAGGGGGCCAGCCCAGTGGCATAGTGGTTAAATTTGCATGCTCAGCTTCGGTGGCCTGAGGTTCACGAGTTTGGGTCCTGGGCATGGACCTGCACACTGCTTATCAAGCCATGCTATGGTGGGCATCCCACATAAGATAGAGGAAGATGGGCACAGAGGTTAGCTCAGGGCCAATCTTCCTCACACACAAAAAAAGTCAGCAAAAAAAAAAAAAAAACAGACCCCTAGGTGCCAGCCCTGTGACATAGTGGTTAAGTTCGGCATGCTCTGCTTTGGCGGCCTGGGTTTGTGCATTGGGATCCCCAGCGTGGACCTACACCACTTGTCAGCCATGCTGTGGCGGCAACCCATATACAAAATAGAGGAAGACTGGCACAGAAGTTGGCTCAGGGCAAATCTTCCTCAGCAAAAAAAAAAAAAAAAAAGGTAAACCCTAAATGATGTTTTATATAACTTTGTGATATGATCTGAATGACAAAGACTAGGTCAATTTAGTAATTTTAAAAGGGTAAATGTAAATAAACTTAATAGGTCCTATAATCTCTGATGCAACTCACCTTGGTTGTGACACAGCAAATCATATATAAAAATTTCTCTAAGTCTAAGCTAATGAAGAAACTTTTGAGGATCTTAATGATTTTTTCAGCTATATAATATAATGAGAATTATAGCTTTCTGAATTCTGATCAGTAATAAAGAATTTTGCTACTAATTTTCTCCGAAATAACTAAATTGGATCCCTCTTCTACTTTCTCTCTTTTTCTCAGTCTGTATTCTCTCTTCATTCTATTTTTCTATTTTCCTCCCTCAAATCCTCTATTTCCTTTGTTTATCATAATCCTGAGAGAGAAAAAATCAGTATCCTAATTGGCAAAAACAAAATTATTATATTCTGTAACATGCAAACTTAATTTATGACTTGCAGTTTATTTAGGGAGAAAAAAACGAAACAATGAGGAGAAAAAGATTATGCATCTAAAAGAAAAGTCAATGGTGATACAGGAGATGCCAATATAGATTGATGAGTAAGGCAATTAAAGAAATTAAATTTTATTTTTAAAAGCCATATATATTCATTGCAGGTAATCTGCGAAATACGGAGAAGCAGGGAAAATAAATTAATACCCTTAGTTTCCCTTCCTTCTTGATTGTTAATCACAGTTTCATTGTTTTTGTTATTCTAGGTGTTTTGGTCAGAGTTTGTTTTGGGGTAATTGATGTTACACATTGCTTTTTTTTCTCAATAAGGAAAATAATCATATCTTTAGTACAGACATAAATTTTAAATCTGACACTGTAAAGCATAGTCAATTTTAAGTTCTCTCAGTTGAAATTAAAATATAAAGTCCTCTATGTCCTTGTGAGTCTTACCTTTAATAATATTCTATAATAACTGTGTTTTTCCCCCAAAGGCTAATTTCTGACACAGCAGAAATATCCTATATTTAGTATACCACAGAGATAAATTTTTAAAATTGAGAAAACATTTGAAAAATCTGCTGGCTTTAGAAATAAAAATTAGTAATTGAAGACACAAGAAATAAGGATTGATTAAAAATTATATATTTTGGTGAGTGGGAGCAGAGTATGTGACCCCGAAATATATTACTTTGGCATGTGGATTATTCTGAGCTAAAGGCAATCAAGACCCAGCAGACTCAAGAAAAACTTTTACCTCTCCCTTAACCATTTGAAGGAATTTAGATAGGGGTTTTGGTTCAGGAAGACAGATAGTACCAGAGATAACTTTTTATTTAAAAGACTGATCTGTATGACAGGGCAAATATCTAATTACGAAACATCTACTCTTCCTATCATGCTGTAAATTGTCCTTCTTCTCTGTGAAGCCCCAGGCCCCTATCCCATTCCTTAGCTCAGGATGATATACAATTCTCAACTGCCCGACTTGCTCTTGGGTTTCATATTTTTATGAGGCTCCCGTGCATACAAAATTAAATTTGTTTTTCTCCTATTAATCTGTCTTTTGTCAATTTTATTATCAGAGCAGCCAAAGAACCTAGCAGGGAAGAAGGGAAAATTTTACTTCCTCTATAGTAGCTTATCTACATATTTCAGTTTCTATCCGTTAATTTAGTCATTTTGTTTCCTACTTAATTTTAGTTTGTACTGCTTCCACAATTAGTTTTTAAACAGCTTTTTTCACTTAATTTTATTTAATATGCAAAGATATCTTGGGCCCTCTATAATTGTATAAAATGACATAAGTAGATATAAATTTAACCCTTAAATAACAAAATGTATTATTTACAATAAAATTTTTAAAATTGCCTTAAATCCTTGGTAAATTCAGCTGAAAATATATTATGTCATCCAATTGTACTTAAGACATCCAGTAGAAAAATATTATAGTTGAAGATATCCCTGATATCTGATATCTGAGATGAAAAGAAAAGTTTTCCTAGAAATAGAACTTCATAATCATAACTTCAAGTCTTTAATTTGTGGTTTTGAGCTTGTTAGAACAGTTGTGGAAAGATCTAACACTTTTATCTGTTATTTGGTAGTTTATACTTATCCTTTAATAAGCTCACTAGCTCACTTGTTCATTGATCTCAAGGACTTCCCCCATTGTTCTGTAGTGCCTTGCCTACTTAATTCTTCTTTACTCTGAAGGGGAGTTGAATATGTTACCCCAAAATGTGCCTCTTTGGCATAAGGATTATCATGAGCTGATTATTTTTAAGAAACTGCAGACACAGGAGAAGCTCTGAAAACCAAGTAAAAGTTACACTTTTATAAGAGACTTTTACACTTCTAAGGGAACTCTCCATTTGTAAGAATATCTCCCTCTCTGTACCTGGAAGAGGATGACCAAATCTCTAGGCACTGACTTAAATCTGCATAACAACTTTACCTTTGTTTACTGTGCTTTTCCTGGTAACCTCCCATAACTGGCCTGCCCCACCCCAACATCATTCTTTTGTCTTTAGCTGGAGCTGGAATTTAAGGTGGTGGCTTGGGGCATTTTGGAAAGTTTCTCAATTTTCCAGGGTATCTCCCGTGTATACAGAGGGTATACATGTTACTAAACTTCTGTTTGTTTTTTAACCTGTTTTTTCTGTCTTTTATTACGGGGGGTTGGAGTCTCAACCAAGAACCTAGAAGGGTAGAGGGAAAATTGTTTTTCCTCCCCTACAACTCTATCATTCTATCAACCTACAAATATACTCTAGAATTGCCCGTTATGTAAGAGCTTGACTAAACATCTCTGTACATACTATTCCATTTATCTGCCTGGCTTCTGCTTTCAACAATTCAGGAAACCATTAAAGCTAAGGTTTTCAAGGTTTCACAGAAAAAATTCATTGTTTATTTTACCTGAACTCTTCAAATTAATTGATTTAGATAACTATCATTTCTTCCTAAAACACTCAGGTCTCTTGTTTCCAGATCCATAATTTCTCTTTCTTAGCCCATCTCTGGACTATTCTTCTCAATCCCATTTGTAGATTCTTCCTTCTAAGCCTGACCTCTAAATGTTGGCTGGTTCCTGGATTATTGTGTTTCCTTTAAAACTCAACTTTTATTTCTTTTGTGATCATGTGTTCCAAGGCTTTAAATAACACGTATGTGACAATGACTTCCAAATGTATATTTCTAAACAAATCCTCTTCTCTTAACTTCAACTCTAAATGTGCAGCTGTCTAGTTGACATCTTCAGTTGGATGTCTCATTGACGTTTCACATTTAACAGATCCACAGTTGAATTCCTGACTCTCTTTCTGAACCATCAAAATAAAATAAAAATTAAAATGCAACTCTGTTCCTCCCTTAGGTTATTGCATTTTGATTTTGTGCTATCATTCTGTAACTATGGAAGAAAAGTCAAGACTCAGACTTGATGCTCGTCTTTTCCTCACTCTCAACATATAAACTGTAAGAAAGTCAACCCTCTAAAATGGTTTCTCTTAATTTATGCTGCTTCCACTGTCAACACAGTCACCAGTGTTTTTCTCCTGGATTATTGTACCCTCCTTCTTGGTCTTCCTGCATCCACCCATGTTCTTCTCCAAAATATTCTCCACAGAGAAGCCAGAGAAATCTTCAGAAAACATAAATCCAACTATGTCATTCCCCTATGTAAAACCTTGAAATGATGGTTTATGTCCAAATGATGTCCAATTGGACATAAAGTAAGATCCAGATTTTGTATCATTCTCTCTAAGACATCTGTGGTCAGCCTCTGGTCCACTGTACTAACCTACAGAAACCATCTGACACACTTTCTTTTGCCCACTATGCTCAGCCACACTAATATTGTCATATTCTGTTCTCTTTTTCTGGATATATTTTCCTTTTGATTTTTTCCCAGGCTGCTTCCTTTTCATCTTTCAGTTCTCAGTCAAAATGCCACCCCTCTATGAGGCATCTTCTGGTCACTTGAGTTCTTCCCTGAGGAATATTATCTACCTCTATACGCTGTTCATCTCCTTCATCATAGTTAATACGATTTGGATTTATATATTTGTTAGTTTAATTATTTATCATCTCTAGTTCCTGAAGTTAGTTTACTTATTCATATACATATATCCAACATATGAACATTGCATTTAATGCACAATTGACACAATAAATATGAATCTAATGAATTTATGAAATTAAAGGTAAATAGGGAAAATGTCTCTGGCCTGTGTATGTAGAAAGGGACATTGTAGGGTGTCCAAAGAGGCTTTGACACAAAAATAAACTTTTCTGACTTCAAGATTTTGCTCTTCTTAGTCATGGGTATACTATTCACTTAGATGTGAATACACCTTTTTCTTTTAATCTCTAAGTAATTAAGTGACTATAGAGCAGAGGCATAGACCTTTCTGGAATCTGGTTGAACATGTTCAGAGAGAGGACAGACAGCTCAACATATTGTAAATATCTGAGATGTTTCTAAAATGATCCAATGATCAACCATAAGTTCATTAAGAATATTTACTTCTTGGGGCCAGCCCCACGGCCCGTGGTGTAGCGGTTAAGTGTGTGCACTCTGCTGCGGCAGCCCAGGGTTCACAGGTTCGGAACCCCGGGCGCGCACTGACGCACTGCTTGTCAAGCCAGGCTGTGGCAGCTTCCCATATAAAGTGGAGGAAGATGGGCACAGATGTTAGCCCAGGGCCAATCTTCCTCAGCAAAAAGAGGAGGATTGGCATGGATGTTAGCTCAGGGTTGATCTTCCTCACAAAAAACAAAAGAATATTTGCTTCTTTCTTGTACTTTGTTGTTAGTGCCATTGAGTTGATTCCAACTCCTAACAATGCCATGCACATCAGAGCAGAATCATGCCTAATCTTTTTGCAACATCCTCCTACCTTCCAGCACTATATCAGACAATGCTCTATTGTTATTCATAGGGTTTTCATGGCCAACTTTTTTTGAAATAGGGGGCCAGTTCCTTTTATAGTTTGTCTTGGTCTGAAAGCTCTGCTGAAACCTGTCCACCATGACTGACCCTGCTGGTGTTTGAAATACCAGTGGCATAGCTTTCAGCATCACAGCAACAGATAGCCGTCATAGTATGACAAACGACAGACAGGTGGTGTGGGAAACAAACCCAGGCCGAGTGGGTGAGAACACTGAATCTTAACCACTAGATCTCCAGGGTTGGCCTTCTTAGACTTGTCTTTGTTATATTAAATAATTTGAATTTTTCAACAAACATATTTAATGCAAGTCTTTAGTTAATTAGAAACCATGAATGATAAACACCATTTCCTGATTCTATGTGTAGTTAAAAAATTTTGAAATGCTTTAAAATGTCCAACACAAGGGAATTTTTGCAAGTGTTATATCAGAAACTGCAGAACACCACTGCCAAGATTTCCTTAGGATTTTAGCACTTACTGAACTAGATTACAGAGATAGTCAACTCTATGTTGAAATAAAGTATGGTATAAGCAATTTGGAAAACAATAAAACACTACTATATCCCAATGATATATAATACAAGATTGCCTACATATTATCATAGTAAAGAAGTAGGATTTTCTAGACGGCGTTTAAAAAAAAAGGCAAATTTAAATTGGGTTTAGAAGGTTTTTTTGTTGATCTAGATTCTCTGCTATTTATATAAAAGGTGACCAAGCATGCCTTAAAACTAGAGAATCATTAGATCATTGATGATTGAGTGTTATTAGGTAATTCCTACAATGATCTGACATCAGGCAATGTATTGAAAGAGTGAGAAAAATTTTGGTAACTTCTACCTCTCTTCTTTCTACCTTCTCTTTCTTTATGAGTCTCTCTTCCTCTCAAGATATCAAAACATTATATGGGGTGAGAGGGGTTGGTGTTACAAAGACCTCCAAATATTTCAACCTATCCTAATCTCTATCTTTTCAGAATTAATTACATTTCTTGATTGTACCATTCATTTGACTCTTCTTTTAGTTTTATGCCTTAACCTAGTATGTTTATTTCATGTACTTTAACTCTTAAAGGCCTATGGTATAACAGTTAAGAATACGGGAGCTAGCCCTGATGGCCTAGTGGTTAAAGTTTGGTGCATTCCACTTTGGCAGCCTGGGTTCATTTTCCAGTTGCGGAACCACACCACTTGTCTGTCAGTAGCCATGCTGAGGTGGCTGCTCACATAGAAGAACTAGAAGGACTTACAACTAGAATATACAACTATGTACTGGGGCTTTGGGGAGGAAAAAAGAAAGAGAGGAAGATTGGCAACAGATGTTAGCTCTGGGTGAATCTTTCCCAGAAAAAAAAAAAAAAAGGAATATGGGTTTAGAATTAAACTGCCTGCATTTGAATATTGACTCTATAAACCATGCAACTTTGGGCAAGTTACTTCATCTCTGTGCCTCAGTTTCCTCATCTGTAAAATGTAGATAATTATATTACATATGTCATAGGGACATAGTGTTAGTAATTATTATTATTACCACTTACTGTTATTAATCTATAGAACAAGGGATTTATCCAAATAGAATGCATATAACTTGAAGGTAGGGCCTCTATGTCCATTTATCCCCCAGAGTCATATATACTAGATGCTCTGTATGTATTAGAAAAATGGAAGATATTGGGAAAAATAAATCAAACATGGAAAGAGAATGAATCCTTGGTATCTGGAAATGATGGGGCATAGACTAAGCGAAACCAAGAGTAAGAGAAAAGTAGACAGAGGAACCGCAAAAAGGCAAGAGCAAGTAGCATAAAGATTAGATGCAATCAGGTCTTTTAAAATGGTTAAATATTTGCTACTTTATATTCATTTTTAAATTGCAGAAGAACTGTGCTTATTTTTGTAGTAGGCATTTATGTCTGACTTTTTGTCTCTGAACTTCCTTACAATACCATCATCTCTAGTTGTTTTCTCTCTCTTGCAAATGTTACCATCCCTAATATATAGATTTTGAGCATACAGTACTCCAAATATAGTTTCAACAGCAATTGACATGCCATTGTCTTTACCATCACTTCCTTCTCCTCACTTGCAAAGTGGAAACTTCCACTTGACAACTGAAAGTTGGATTTAGAGTCATTACGTAAAATAGTTTGACTGGAGGCAATTGTATTCTTTAGTTCTCCTTTTTCTTCTCCAAACAGCCATTGCCTCTGCTTCTGTTTCCCTTATGTTGCAGCTATTTTATAGTTTCTTTCTTCATATCCTCTGCTCAGAGCCTTACCCACAAATTTTCTGACACTGTGGCAAGATGGCAGGAGGCAGAAGGGAAAGTGGTCCCTGCAGGAGTCTAATGAGCTGGGTTTTTTATGCTGCTGGGGAACATAGCCGGCCACCCCGCCTGGCTATTTTGTTGCTCCCCTTTTATGTGTGCAGGTGGGCATTCTCATCACAGCCTGGTGTTTCAAGATTCTAGAACTGCATGCATTAGAGGGGGCAGAGTTAAGTGTTTAAATTAATAAAGAATAGAAATTGGACCACCCCTGATTTAGCGATTTTATTTTTAGTTCTCGAAAATACCTTTAAACTACTTTCAATAGTACCTTGTAGGAGGATTGGAACAATGGCCCAATTTCCCTTGATATTTTTGAAACAAATGTGCTTAGTTGTTAAGGGCCCCCCCCCTTCAACCAGCCTATGGAGGTTTAAGGCTCTTAAGAATTCATGTTCTAATCTTCCGGAACATTGGTATTATCATAGTTTCCCAGCAGAAGTCACGATTTGTGTACCCAAGAGAAAATCTGGAGTTTTTCCCAGTTGGTATCTGGGTTGCTCTCTCTTATATTAGCACATAGTAGAGAAATTCAGAATTAGACTTGGCAGATACATGAGACGCCTACTGATTTTTTGTTGTTGTTGTTACCAGAATTGATTCTTGCTGTCAGCATCATGCCATAATTTGTGTGCTTCTGCATGCACATGTACATTAGTATTATTATATTTCACTGGAAAGTGATTAAAAATAGACTTTACTTTGTACTATATCATTATTATCAATATCTATGGCAGGGATATGGGAATAGACACTAAGTAGACAATTGGTTTTGACAATATAGTCTAAACATTGTGTCATTTGTGCTTATTTTAGATGAAAACATGCATTTCCCTGGTAAGAAGGAAAAATGTGTGTTAATTAAAATATCTAACACTGATTCAAATTCTAAAAATGGGTAAATTACTATAGAAGCATAGATATCAGACACCTCAAAAAAAGAGAAAAATTTTTAAAACTTTGCAAATCAAAATCCAATGTTTACTGTTTTTTTATTGTTGTTTAACCTTTCCTTGATTGTTTTTATCATAGTTAACCCCTTAGAAGCTTTTATGTTTTTATTTCTATTTGGTTGGTTGTTTGATATTTCAACTATAATTTCTGACTAGATTTCATGTGTTTCTTTTCAAATTAAAGCCAAATTTTGTCCCTGGGATTTTTGTAATTTAATTCTTATTCTAGTGTAGCTAGAGATGTATTATTATTGACAACTTAAAACTTGCAACATTTACCAGCCTGTGAGATGCACTCTTAGTGGCAAGAATAACTTAAAATATCCCAATGGCATTTAGTCACATATATGTGTGTGGTAGATGCAGCCATTAACCAATATCATCAGAAGTGAAGGTCAAGATCCATGAGAGAGATTATAATCAAATTAAAGTAATCTGGAGATGAACTTGCAATAGTCTTAGCCCTTAGTTATTTCCTGAAATCTCAAAAATTGGAACTGGGTCTGAACTTTAGTATGAAACTGAACTAAGGAAAATAAAAAGACAAATATTAATGCATATTGTGAAAAGGAACGTCTTACAGACAGAAAACTGTGTCAATAGTCTGTGAGCTTTTATGTGTTGTGTGTCCCATCAGCAACATAGAACGTAAAAGTCAAACTTCTCACCAGGAGTTCAGCCCTGAATGACATTTGCGTAAATCTGTTGGGTACCCAGAGGAAGTCACTGTTTTTATCAGCGTATATTCATTCAGAGTTTTTGTTTTTTGTTTGCTTGTTTGTTCATTTTTGCTACTCCAATAAAAGCATTAACAGAGAGTGTAGGTATCATCGTATAATAATAATACGTATTTATCTATACGTAAAGCATTGTGCTATGTCTTTTGCTTATGTTATCTCATTTAATATTTACGTCAAACTTGTGAGATAGTGTTATTTTTACTATTTTTCACACCAATAAAATTAAGGTTTAGAGAGGTGGCACAGTTATAGCATGCAGTCAGAAATGGAACTTGGGTCTGTCTGATTCCATAGTCCATGCTCTTTATTCACTTGCTATCCTGATGAGTGGCCACAATGCCTTCTGCCCAACAACATCTAGAGACTAAGAATAACGCTTCCTTCAATAACTTGCAACCATCAACATGGGATAAGAGCTCAGAAAAACATGGGGCAAAATGGAAATCTGGGTGGAGAATGAAAAGGAACGTAAAGATAATTCCTAATAAGCATGCAGAGGGACTCTGTGGTTGTTCTTTACAGATACATGATATACATATGTTGTAACAGTCTGCAATGTAAGCCTTTTACTTTTAAAATCTGCATCTTCTCCCTTCAGTTTAACCTGAGGTTATATTTTATCCACCTCCTGGTGTCCAGCTGGTCCAGGGGATGGTTTCTCACAATATGTTCCCAACAGCTTTCTTTCTTTTCATGATTATACACAGTCTGTGATATCACAACCCCTTTTTGTGGTGTTATTGATGTAAGGAAATAACTAAGTGGAGGATGAGGGAGTGTTGAGCTTGCCTGATGGGTAGTTCTCCCCAACACTAAAGCCAGGGTATTGGGTCACCAAGAGAACCACTCCCAGAGATCAGGACGGCTGGAAGAAGAGAATAGACATGTCTCTCTCTGTTAGGATCTTGGCTTAGGCAGTGGGTTTGTTAATATCCCATATACCTACCCAAGCAAGAGAAAAAACAACCGTGTGAAAAGAGTGGCTGGAAAAAAAGAAGCAGACATGGGGCAACCTATACCTCATCATTTGGCATTGTAAGGGTGTATGAGTTTCCCATGGATGAAATGGATTCAGGGAAAGTTGGCCAGGCTTGAGCTATTTTGCAAGTGCCATACCCCAGACGGAGGCCTGTTACTAAGGGTACCTTGGAGCAAGAATTCCACTAGCTTAGGGTGGGGAAGATAGGATGAGCTGGAGGCACATTTCCACTGTCTGAGGAATGTGCAATGGGAGGCCCGAAATGAAGATTTCATACCTGCACATGAGACTGCTGGCATTCCATGCCCGCCCCACGGTGAATACTGACACCAGCAGTCCCAGTCAGATAGGCACTCACAGTCACGATGGAAACAAGGAAACAACAGAGAAGCAAGCAAAACAAAACTAAATTTTATTCCCTCTTTCCCAGTCCCTCCATTTTCTATTTAAACCCCTCTGTATTCATATGTAGTTCATAATATTTCATTTGTAATTCATAGTGTTTCATTTATACTGTAGAACAACAGGAAAGAATTAAAGATGCAAGAAAAGGTAGTAAATATGAAGATTATAGAAACTGTAAAATACTGTAATTGAAATGCCAGAATAAAAGGGAAGAAAGAATCGATCCTAAATATTAATTAATTATATTTTAGAATAAGCTTTTCTGAGCTGAAGAACATAAGTCTGCTGACCAAAAGGGTGAATTAAATTAAAAAGAAACACTTACTTAGAATACTCTCATAATATTTTTAACTTTGAAAGATAAAGAAAACATTTATAAACATGTAAGTAGGTAATCTCTAAAGTAAAAAAATTTGGTCTAGTTTCAGAATTTCTCTCTTCAGAACCAATTTTCAGAATAAAATGAAGGTATGTTAGTTAACTGTTGAGTGGAAAATGACTCCAGAATTCCAAATCCAGCCACATTTCCATTCATAAATGAATACAACAGAGACCAATACCCAAACATTTATATAAGATTTTGTGATCTCGAAAATCGGTTAGTCTTTTATTAATCACAAAAGGATTACTTGAAGAAATTCTTAGCATAGAGATTATTTTTAGTCACAGTAATAGAAATCCTGACTCAAAGTGGCTACAATGTGTGTATGTATGTATATTTTTTGTTATGTCATCTCTCTCTCACTGCTATTTATTTATGTGATATCTTGATGTTCCCGAGCACAATCCTGGTTGGGGACAGTTGGGGAAATATGCCTGATGGGTATACTAAATGTGAGAGTAGTTCTTCTATTGCAATTGAAGCACAAATTAAATGTTGCATTATTTACAACTGCTCCTCTTTATTTCTCTTTCTTTCCTGCTAAGACTCACTGAAGGACATAGCTGGAAGTAAGGAACACTGAGTGTGTTCGAAATTCAGACAGTGAAGGTCCTTGGAATAGTTCTAGTTGTTAATAAAATTATCATATGCTTCTCACAAGGCTTTGAACACTCTAAATATGGCATTGAAAAAGTTAGAAAACAGTCTACTTTTGCTCTGAGCATGAGTTCTCAAGATTTTGTGAGCTTTGTTTTCTTATTTTTAGATCATACTTGGTACATCATTGTGTTTATCGTTCTCCTTGGTTTGGATCATGTGTCCTCAAAGCCGTATTTACTAGAGGGGAAGAAGTTACAATTGAATGTGAGTTATGGATTTGGGATAAAAAGGAACTGGAGATAAAGGTTAAGCACTTACTGATGCTGCAAAATTGCTAAGGTGCAATTTCACAGGGCTAAATTTAACCTAACCAAGCACACATGGTATTTTAGTTGTTGAAATCGTATTGCTTTAAAAATGAGTTTTTAATACCAAGAATAGTTCACATGTGGGAGCCGAGACAAGAACTAATAGAGTGAAGAGGGTTGAAAGATTGAAGCCTGGAGTATGTGTCAAGATAAATTCCCACAAAAATGTGAAACTGGGATAATTTATCTCGGACCCAGGGAGCCGGAGCTTAGAATATTCTACAGATATTTTTAGTTGTCAGAATTCAAGTATACTAATATTTCTACATGTGAAATGATTTAATATTAAAGAATGATGATCTTAGAAAAATATAGTGGAATAAGAACTGGGAAATAAGGAACAGAAAATATTGAAGTGTTCAAGGGAGTAATTTATCATTTCTATTAGGAAGAAAGACTACACATTCTACCAGGACAAGGAGAAAAGATTTTATTTTATTTCATTCTAAAGTGAAAGAAAAATCTACCACCATTTTAATGAAAGAAAAATAGGAAAGATAAATGGTCCTCAAACTCAGGACAGGTAATAAAGTGAAAGCCCATGACTCAGATACCTGTACACCCATGTTCATAGCAGCATTATTCCCAATAGCCAAAAGGTAGAAGCAACCCAAGTGTCCACCAAAGCACACATATATAAGCAAAATGTGGTTTATACAGAGGATTATTAGCCTTAAAAAGAAAGAAGTTCAGATCCATGCGACTACTTGGATGAACATTGAAGACCTTAAGCTAAGTGAAATAAGCCAGTCTCAAAGGGACAAATATTGCACGATTCCACTTATATGAAGTACCTAGAGTACTCAAATTCATAGAGGCAGAGAGTAGAATGGTAGTTGCCAGGGGCTGGGAGGGGAGGAGAATGGGGAATTCATGTTTAATGGGTACAGCATGTGTCAGTTGCGGAGGAATGAAAAAGTTCTGGAGATGGATATTCGTGATGATTACACAACCATGTGAATGTACTTAATGGTTAAAACAGTAAATTTTATGTCATGTATATTTTACTACAACAAAAAAAAAGGACAGGCCCAACTTTAGAAACTATAGTGACAGGATGAAAATGATCAACTCAGGGAATTCTGATTTTTAGGGTGTTTTAACCAATTACATAAATAATTTGAATATTCTTTCACTCAAAGTAGATATGATTTATTCATTCTCCATTTCAACTATTATAAATTTGGAATAAATAAGAAAAAATATTAAAAGGACAGCATGTTTTGAATACTAAGAATTTTATGAGAAGCATGGATTTTGATCTAGAAGAGCCAGTGTTTAAAAGTATGTACTGTTCCTTATTTCATAACTGTTAGTTATAATTCTGAATAATTAAACACTGAGAACAATTTAAATATTATTAAAATTGCCCTTACTATTTGGTTTTGAAGCACCACAACCTTACAAGGATTGTATTAAGAGAGATTGAGGGCCAGCCCGGTGGCTCAGCAGTTAAGTGCGCGCGCTTGGCTACTGGCGGCCTGGGTCTGGATCCCGGGCGCGCACCGAGCACCGCTTCTCCAGCCATGCTGAGGCCGCGTCCCACATACAGCAACTAGAAGGATGTGCAACTATGACATACAGCTATCTACTGGGGCTTTGGGGAAGAAAAAAAGGAGGAGGATTGGCAATAGATGTTAGCTCAGAGCTGGTCTTCCTCAGCAAAAAAAGAGGAGGATTAGCCCGGATGTTAGCTCAGGGCTGATCTCCCTCACACACACACAAAAAAGAGAGATTGAGAAATCTTGCATATGTCAGCTAGGTCCCTTCTGGGCCTCCAGAGCTCTATCTTTTAGTTATACCCTTATTATCAAAGAGCATTTTAATAATCTTCAAGCTCAAGATACTCTAATTGACACTGTTCGAAGCATTTGAACCCTTGACATTCTAAAGCTGCATTGTCTAATACAGTAGCCACTAGCCACGTGTGGCTACTGAGCACATGCTATGTGGCTACTCCAAATTGAGATGTGCTGTAAATATAAAATGAACACTAGATTTCAAAGACTTAGTAAGATAAAGATATTCATTAATGTTTTAAAATTTCTATTGCATGTTGAAATGTTAATATTTTGGAACTATTGAATAAATTATTAAAATCATCTTTACCAGTTTCTTTTTCCTTTTTTTAATGTGGCTACTACAAAATTTGAACTAACTTTTGTGGCACACATTTGAGACATGGATTATGTTTAAATGATAGTGAGTGCCAGCCTAGAATACAGCTGTCCTAGAACACAGCTGAGCCTCACAATGAGAATACAAGTGCAGGCTGGGTTCCATTCAATCAGGATAGGGATTAATTGCCAGGAGTGACTAGGTTGTGCTAGTCAGACCGTAACTCACTTGTTTTGTTCCCAAATCATTGTAGTATCTTGAGAGTGGCAACGTCGGTGCTTCTGTCCCTGATCTCTGAGTCTAGCCTTTGAGAATCATATTTCCTAGTTTCAGGACAGTTTCTAAATATAAAAAGTCATTCATGTTTACAAAATGGATACATTCTTTCAAGTCCCTAGGAAAAACTTAAATAAAATAAAAAGAACTAAAGGAAGTGGAATTCAGTGATCTGAGGGAGTTAACACAGGATCCTAACATATTTAACACGGATTTGCTCGTGCACCAGGTTTAGTGGAAAACAGAAAAGTAAACACAATCCTAGAAGTTTCGGACTGGAAACAGAGATACATTTTTCATGTTAAGGCAGCCCCCTGATTTCCCCAAAATGTGCCAGGGGATGCTCAATAAAGGATCTATTGCTCACTCTTGTACGTGTAGTCTAAAGCGATCAGACCATAATTTTCTTGAGGAAAGAACTACGTTTACCACTTCTAATGTTCCTCACTTCCTACCTTTTTTGTTGCCTAAAACACTGCTGCAGGGCCGGCCCTGTGGCTTAGCGGTTAAGTGTGCGCACTCCGCTGCTGGCAGCCCGGGTTTGGATCCCGGGCGCGCACCGACGCACTTCTTGTCCGGCCATGCTGAGGCCGCGTCCCATATACAGCAACTAGAAGGATGTGCAGCTATGACATACAACTATCTACTGGGGCTTTGGGGGAAAAATAAATAGATAAATAAAATTATTTAAACACTGCTGCATCATTGGCACCAAATTATTATATATTTATGATTTGAGAGCTGTTGGTTAGGCATGTATTCAAGTTGCTCTTGTAAAAACTATTAAAATCTGAGAACAAAATACATTTTGGCAAAAAAAAATTGCCTAGTGTTATGCATTCTCTACTAATGAGCACTTATTAGAGGATCCCAAATGTGTTAGAATATTTGTTGGAAAAACCCTACATTTCTTGCATGGGTGGAAGGTCAAATGGAACCGCCATGTTCATGAGGATGCTAACACCTCCCACACAATTCATTCACTTCTTGGCCCCAGCTTCAGTTGAACTTGAAGTCTTAAGCTTGATGTTTCATTCACTCCTGTTGATTTGACCTTGCAAATATGGCCTCTATTAATATTTGACCTGAAATATCAGAGATTGAGAAGCTTGGCCTATAGCAGGAAATGTAGTGCTTGCAGGTCAGTAGTTAACTGTTGTAAATTAAATCACAATTAATATTGTACATGTCAAAAATATATTTAAGTGCCTAGTGTAAATAATTTAGCCAGAATCCTTTAATTTCTAGGTAGACTTTCTTACGAGATATTCTGATTGTATGTTTGTCTCTTAAAGTAGTTTTATTACACTTTTCCACAATAGCTATAAAGACAACGCTAGGAGAAAGCTTGGCCTACATTAAAGTTGTCACTTTCTCAAGTTTTGTTTCTAAAGTTCTCTTTAACCTCTGTTAAAAATAAATGCTTATATATCCACAACATTAGAAAACTTCAAGAAACTTCAAGTGTAAATGGAGGATGGCCGGGATCTCACCATTTCTGAATTAAGAAGAACTGGGAGGTACCTCTGGTGTCATCTATTTCACCCCCTCAGTTTTCAGTTGAGGACTTTGAGGGCAAGATATGTTTCCTGAGTTATACGAGGTCACACAGCTAATTAGTAGTAGGTCTGGGGTAAGGACCTGGAGTACCTGTATGTATCCCAGTGTAGTTATTTCTACTGTTTCTGAAGAGTCTTGGGCTTTTCTGGCAAAATGAAGCCTATGAATTAAAAGCAAACATTCTACCCTCATCAGTTTTCACCTGGGTTAGTATAATAGCCTATGTCTGTGTTTTACTTCTTTTTTGTAATCTCTTGTGCTACATTCATTTTTTTCCCAATTATAATTTTCTTTAAGCCTTTATCCTGTGCAAAACTCCTTCACTGACTACTGATTCAAGCTCAATGTTCTTATACTGTCCATGAAACCCTTTAGAGTGCAACCTCTCTTCTTTTCTATTCAATCTTATTATCTTCCTTTTGGACTCTTCATGGTTTTAATGGATGGTAATGAACATTTCATATTAGTGAATGATTCTTGAATAGTTCAGAATCTTTTCTACCGTTACCCCAGCTTGTTAACCAGTGTGCCTTCTTCGTATTGCTAATTATTTATTACTTTTGTATAGGACTCTTCTTCCTTAAGAACTTATTTGCTTCATAATACTATTTTCTGTGTAGTGAATATTAACATTTTTTGGCACCAGTATTTTGAGGAATATCAGGAAATGGTCATCTGATCTATTTGTTCATATAAACGTCACTCAAAGAAATCCTGTTAGTCTAGAATAAAGAGACCAAATAACCATTTGCAATGCATGAACCTAGCTTATAAAAAGGAAGCTCCAAAGGGCGTTCATGTGACAACTGGAGATGTTCGAATAGGGTTCAGATTCTAGATTATGAATTGCTGTCAATTATTTTAGGTGTTATAATGGCATTGTGGCTTTGTAAGAGATTATTCTTATTCCTAGGAGTCGCATAGTGAAGAATGTATAGATGAGGTGTCATGATGTCTATAACTTACTTTAAAGTGACATCAAAATATGTATATACACAGATATATGAAAGATACGCACATATGACAAAATATTACAATTGTTGAAGCTAGTTTGAGGGCATGTTTTTCAGAATATGAAATTTTTCGTAACCAAAACTAAAACCAAAAACAAGACTATTATTTTAAGAATATGCTCTAAATCAGTAATACTCAAACTTTTCCTACCATAACATATTTGTTTGATGATATAATTATGAAAGCAGGAGCTTCTGTGGCAGAGATGAGAGGATGTATGTTAGGAGATATTTCCATGACTCGCAGTTCCATCCCTTTCTATATCATTTATATCATTGCTGATACACATCAATACTGATCTTATCTTCTCCATGTGATGTGACACCATAGTTGATAACTATTTTTCTCATCTTATATTCCAGTTCTTCATAATAATCTCCCATGGGACAGAGTAGAAGGAAAATAATATTTGTTTTGTGCCAATTCAAGGTATTTAACTCAGAATTATAGACAAAAGTATCCATCAATTATTTTAGATTAATAATAACTGCAATAATATAGCTATGAAAATTAGTACTTATTTATTCATTCATTCTCTTTTCATTAAATATTTGAGTTGGGCACCATGATAGGAACTGAACGTAAAATGGTTAACAGGGCATCATCTCTGTTCTCAAGAAACATAAAAGAGTGGGTGATGCAGAGGAGATAACAAGCAATTCTGATATATGATCTGTGAGGTAAAACTCCTGCAGTTAGAGAGAAATTAAACTCTAATTGGTGGCTACCACAAAGGAGAGAGAGAGAGAGAGAGGAGAGAATGAATGTACTGACTTAACTGAAAAATCCCGGGACTGTTCTAGCTTTAGGCATAACTTCATGCCTCAGGAATTTGTCTCCATCTCTCAGCTATGATTTTTCTCTCCAAGAGCTTAGTTGTCTTTCCTTCTGGTAGCAGGGTGACTCCAGCAGTGATAGATGAATACCTTACTAGTTTACAAACCTGGCAGAAAGCTGTCATTGTTTCTAATTGTTCAAGGAATATCCTAGAGCTGATGATGCTAAATGATGTCTCACTCACTTGCTTATGGCTGCAACAAATGCTGTAGCTCTGGTTGTCTGGGTCTTGATTATATTGTCATTCCTGTAGCCGTGGAATAGGGAGGACCTCTGGAACAGCATGGTCTAAGAATAGGAGCAAAGTGGATTCTTAAAGGAAATTGGTATGTTATCAGAAAAGGCAGGGCACCTTATGAATACGAAGTAGGCAAATATAATAGATATTCATTGTGGAAAATAAGATGTGACAATTACAAGGTACTGTGGGAAAGCATACAAGGAACACTGTACACCAACAAAGGAGATGCCATGTGAATTCAGCATATGACATGAGTACAATACCATATTTTAAGGCTCCCACCTTACAAACTATAGCAATGGCAATATAGGTGCCATTCACGTGTTTTTATAAAGCAGAAACCAATTATCAATTGCCCATTTGTGTTTACTATTCCCTTTACTCAGAATTATGTGTTTACATACCTAGTAAAGAAGAACTAGGTATTGTGCTGTGATCTTAACTACATTTTAATTTATGCATGTACAAGGTCCAGATTATTTTCAGGAACTTTAGTAGGATCTATAGCCTTATAATCAGTACATAATACAATACTAGGCAATAATCCTTTATATATATATATATATACATATATATATGTATATATATATGTATATATATATGTATATATATATATGAAAGAATATTAGTTAAAATTATCCAAATATAAATTGGATGAAGAATATTTTTTGATCTTTCTGAACCTCACAACGTAGCACTTTGAGTTCAAGTTAGCTCTTCAGGAAGACTGCGCGTTAAGCTAGAGTTATAAGGAGAATGGAACCTAAAAGCTGCTATGAAGTTATGATGGGCAAATGGAGAATGCCAAGTCATTTTGTAATATAAATTTGTAAAAAGACATCATTTCAACTATTTTTGGAGTAAAATATGAGAAACTGTTAACCTTAATATCCTAGTGTATATAAAAATAGTCATGAAATTATCACATGAGAATTTTAAAAAGACTACAAGTTTGAACAGGCTAAAATGATTTGAATTAATGTAAAGATATTTTCTGAAACATAATTACAAATATAGGACATATTTTAATTAGAAAGATATAAATATACTTTAGATTCAAATTCTATGAATTCTTGGTAAAATTACTTCATAAGGAAGTTATAGACTTAAAAAATTTGAGAACCAAAAAGGAAGCATATGGATCATTTCCTTGAAATTTTTATCAAGATGGAAATGTAAGTTCACATTCTTTTGTTAGTAACACTTATGAGTGTGGATAAATTAGATACTTCAAAAATTGAAAACCAAATCATAGTTTATCTAAAAAATAAGATACATATCTCCATGGAATAAAAACTGGAGAGAAATAGAAAATAGGGTCTGTACCTAAATATGAGGGTATGCTGGTCTTTGCTTTTAGACTCAAAACGAAGAGGCTGAGACTTCAGTTCTTGTGTATCAGTGGGAACTAAAAGAACCACACAAAAGATAAGACACCAGGAGCGTGTTCAGGTTAGAAACAAGGTGCTACGGTAAGTCTAACCAGTTAGTGAGAAGAAGCTTGAAAATGATGTACGTGCTGCCTGGAGCAGCATATACAGGGAAGGAGAACAAAGCAGCTGGAATCTTACAATGATTCCACCCACTGGCTATGACTGGTTCTGTGATAGTCTCCTTTTCATTGTTGGATGATGTTTCACAAGGCAGTAGCCTACAGTGTGTAGATGGTGTATGACACAATTCTCAGGGGTATCACTCACATTATAGTCCAAATAGATGAGTCCATTGGAATTGTGTAATGGTATCTCTGTGCCGTAGTGCTGAGAATAATAATTCACCAACCTAAATCTTGTTTTTAGGCAGTGGGCTTTAGGACTGAATAAAAAGGCAACTGTAAAACTTTAAAGGGAGAGGCGATAATAAAGCAAGGAAGAAAATATTCCACTCAAATTCTGCCTAAAAAATCAAAGTATGATAACCACTCAAAAGGAAAACGGCCAATAAAAATAAGCTCTAAGAGGGGCTGGCCCTGTGGCCTAGTGGTTAAGTTCAGCATGCTCTGCTTCGGCGGCCCAGGTTCGTGGGTTCGGATCCCAGGCATGGACCTACACCACTCAACAGTCATGCTGTGGCAGCGACCTACATACAAAATAGAGGAAGACTGGCATGGATGTTAGCTCAGGGCTAATCTTCCTTGAGCAAAAAAAAGAGGAAGATTGGCAACAGATGTTAGCTCAGGGTGAATCCTCCTCAGGGAAAAAATAAAGCTCTAAGAGAAGAATAATTTTATGACTTTTTATAATGACTGATAATCCTCAAAGAGATAAAAAAAGAAATAGAATTCATAAATAGACAATAGCAGCAACATGACATAATGAATTAAAATAAATAGAAGTGAAACAATGACAGATGTACCTGAACAGACCCAAAGAAAGCTCTGGGAAAGGAAATACAGTCACTGAGTTGCTATAAACTCAATAGATAGAAAAATACTTATAATGGAATTAATCAAAGAGATTAGCAAATTGGAAGAGAGTAAAGGATAATTCCCCTAATGTAGCACAGATGAAGTTAAAATAATAAAGGAACATTTCAGAGAAACAAAAATTAGATTGAGAACATGTAGCATACGACTATTAGGAGTGCTAGAAAAGAGAATGGAGGTTGAAAGGTGATATTTGAAAAATAATTTCCATGAATTATCTAGAATTAAAAGAAGACACACGAATTCTAATTGAAAGTGAAGACCAGGTAAGTTAGAAAGGTGGATGGATGGAAGGATGGATGGATGGATAGAAATAGGTATATACATACATACGTACATACATACATATACACATACATATGTAGATAGATAAAAATAGAAATATAGAAAATATATATTTAGATTTTAATGTTGAAACTGAAGATTTCCTAAACATAGGATAAGGATAAAAATCTTCTAAGCAATTAGAAAAAAAAGACACGTTATCTGAATTTATTTTTAAAAAAGCTAAGGACAGAAATCCTCTGTAATAAGAGACATTAGAAGACAATGAAAAAATAATTCAAAATGCTCAAGAAGATTAACTGTAAAAGTATAATTCTATAAATTGATAATAATTGATTCAAGAGTGGAAACAAATAAAATATGCAGTCTCAAAGTTAAACACAAAAAGACCCTGAATGAAAGAACTACCAAAAAAACACAAAAAACAAATGTGAAGTCAATGTAAAGAAACAACACAAGAAACAACATGGTAAATGTAACGCATTATGGAGTAGAATAAATGATGATAATTTTTTTATGTTTCAAAAGAAAGTGCTAAAATTCTAGATGATAGTTACAAGGGAAGTGAGGGAGATGGTCTCTTCTGACTAAAATATGCTAAGATTTTTTTTGAATAATAATAGAGATGTTGAATTATTTTAGACATTGTTAGAAAGAATAAATTATTTTTATTAAACATATGAGAGCAATCAATTTAAAAAGTGGTATCTTTAGCTTCCAAAGGTCATAGTAAATGATTAATTAAAATAAAGAAAACTATGTCTTTAGAAGCCAGAAAAGAAAACTACTGAGCAAAGAAAAATCATGGTAGACAAAACATAAACACACACAGACACACACACAGACACACACACACACACACAACAGGTGATAGAAATAAATTCAATTAAAAAGAAATCATGGGGCCGGCCTGGTGGCATGGTGGTGAAGTTCCCGTGCTCCACTTTGGCAGCCTGGGGTTTGTGGGTTTGGATCCCAGGCATGGATCTATACACCACTCATCAAGCCACTCTGTGGGGGCGTCCCACATACAAAATAGAGGAAGAGTGGCACAGATGTTAGCTCGAGCATGATCTTCCTCACCAAAAAACCCCAGTAATCATCATAAATTCAAACAAATTAACTCAGTCATGAAGAGACAGTGTAATTTGAAGAAAAAGAAAGCCATTTGATGCTTTAAAATAAACCAAAAACAAAGAAATAAGAAACAAACAACAAGACAAGGTGGAAATAAAATAATGGCAGGAGATGTTTAGGTAAATTATGATCACTCCTCACACACCTTACATGCACATACATACACAATTAGCTGGTATAGCAACACTAGATAAAAGGATTAAAAGCAAAAGCATTAATAAAGATAAAGAAGGCTTTCTCCTTGCATTGAGAGATCCAAACCAATGTTATAATAAATGAGGAAAATAAATCACTCTCCTCAAAATGTTTGCTCAAATGACACCTTCTCCACGAGGCCTATATTCATTTCTCTATTTAAATTGCAACCTACCCCCAGCTCAGGCATTCCAAACCCTCCTTATCTGCTTTATTTTTTTTTAGCACTATCACTTCTAAGATCTTTTTTCATTACGCTTACAGTTTATTTTTTATTTTATGAATGAAGATAAATAGCTGAAAACTTTAATGAAAATATTAGAAAAATAAATATTCTCTATATGTTTATGGATACATAAATATGCAGCAAATGTATAAAAGATCAGGATGGTGAAGATCCACTCTAATTTTAGGATTGTGGTTATCTCCAGGTAAGATTGAAAGGAATGTGTATACAGATTTTAGTGAATCTGTAATTTTTATGTCGATTTTTATAAATGACTGAAGAAAAATATAACGTTTTAACGTTTGTTGAATATATGTGATGGGTTCCCAGATGTTCATGATTTTATTCTCTAAACTTTTATGCATATTTGAAATATTTCTAATAGACTGATAACTTCATCCATCATAATTTGGTAAAAATTCAACATTGTTTTATAAATTAATTATATTAAGAATGTTAACAAGTAAAGATTTTCACATATTCAGAGAAATTCACAGAAATTAAAAATAATATTTTGCAAAATCTTCACAAAATAGACTGAGAGAAGCCAAATACATAATATTGACCTCATTAATATTAAGCTGACTAGATTTTAATGGGTCTACCAACTTAAATTCTATAGCCCCCACATTCCAATTGATTGCAATGAAAATTTGCAGAAAAATAATTGCATTTGTAAAATTAATAACAAAATAGAACATGAGAAAGGCAAAAAAGAATTGTTGAAATGATTGCTCCTTTAAAATAGATTACAGTTACAGTGTGGCAGTGATTTTGTAAATTGGAAATTAAAAGGAGTATATGATTAAAATGACCTTAATAGTCTTTAATTTGTAATAAAATAGCAAATTCTTGATTTAAAATGACCATAAATTAGGGGCAACATCCCAGACTTTGACAGTAATTGTAATATTTGATGTAATACAAAAATTTCTCATGGAGATAATCTTATATTATTTTCATTTAAAGTCAATTTATATGTACACTTTTTGTAAAAAGAACTGTTTTCTATACATCTCTCTGCTTCTGGCAAGCAACATTAATCATCTTCATAAAAACTTAAGCACTAATTACACAAAATATTTGGATGATACTGTAAAAAGCATATAACCTTCCCTAGTTTCTAAAAGCTGAATATCCTAAAGAGGTTCAGAAACCCAGACAGGGAAGGCAAAACAGGGTCGATGCATCGGGGAAACATAAAGGGGAAATATAGTATTTGAGTATCTCAAGTGAGAGGTGTAGGGAGAAAATTCCAGAACATTGTCTTGGGACAGTGGTGGTGGAATGCCATGTCCTGATAAGGCAAGATGAGGAGAGGAATCCCATTCCAATAGTTCTGTCTTTTCTGAATCTAATAGAATGCATTTCCAATAGCCTTTTGCCGGAATGACAGCCATTATTTTTCTTAAAATTCACCATAGTGTATATGAAGAATAGCCAATGCACCTTTCTCCTCTAGGAATTCTAAGAAGGTGCTCTCGGTTTGTCTCCTGTTTTAACCTTCTACTTTCCTCTAAAATGTACCTTATATACAAATAGGGTTGGTATGTGCACTCTTTTTTCAAGATTCTCAATGGGTGATTTTGTCTCACATGACTTTTTGGGTCTGTGTACATTTTCACATACTTGTGTTTTCCTTTTCTCCTTAATGAGAATGTTAGTACTTTGGCTGAAAGAACATTTTTCTTTAAATTTGATTTGTATATTCTTAATTGATGAATTCAAGAAATTTCTAGTGTAACTAATTTCCTATAGAATTTCTTTTTATAAGACCACTATTATGTTCTCATGGGGAAAATTTCTGTAGTGGATTGAATTGAAAGTATTTGAATAGAAAAATTATGAAGGGATTAATGATAATACCATAGATATGGTGCCTTTTCCTTAAAGCTGTTCTGCATAAAGATGGGCTGTAACTATATTAAACAAACAAAATATTCTAATATTACATTTACAAAGTAACTTTCAAAGTTTGCTCAAGAGATTTTTTTTCTTGTTTGACTTAGTGTTCATCTTTTGACTTGAGTCTACCAGCCTATTTTTACTATAAATGTGAAGATACCACAAGCTACCAGTGTTGTCATTTATAGAAACATTAGAAAAAGAGTTTGGTTTTGCCCAAACTTTGTTTCCAAAACATAGGAAATCTTTCCTTTAATTCTGCCTATCATTGTTCAGCTACTTGAGTTGAGACTTTCCTAGTCCCAGTCCTTCTTTGGGTGGCTTCCAAGAGGTATTGTCTATCTATTTCCTCTCCACTTCTATGATGAGGGTGATATTGATAATTATGGTGAATCTCAACTTTAATCGAACGCTTTCTATGTGCTAAGTACCTTATATTCATTATTTTACTTAATTTTCATTACCTCCTTTGAAGTCAATACCATTATTATTGCAGACAATACAATTGAAACTTAGTTTCAAGTAACCTGCAAATATCACATAGCTAGCAAACAAGAAAGCTAGAACTGAAACTCAGGACTGTTTGACCCAGTGTCCGATATTGTCCCAACTGAGGTTTCAACTAAGCCTCCTGATTCTTTCCTTGAATGGAGCAGTAACATTATTGAGACCCAGTGCTAGATACCCTTTATCCACTACTGACCTAACTCCTCTGAGAATCCGAAATAGGTCCTTAACATTTTTCTCCTTAAATTATTTTTGAATAGTTAAATATGTATATGGTTTAAAAGTTAAAACCATAAAAAATGGAATAATCTGAGATGTTTCATTCCCTTAACAATGAGAGGCTGTCTCCGTTCATCTCTTACCTCACCTCTAGTTCTCAATTGGTGACTCTTTTTATTAGTTTCTTATTTACCTTTCCAGTGTCTCTTTTTGCAAATGTGAACAAAATCCAATTTATACATATTATTATCCTTCTTCCTTCTTAAACAAAATTTCTCTGAGGTATATATATTCTCTTACACTTGCTTTTTTACTTAAATCCTGGAACTATTTCTATAGAAGTATATAGAGATCTTTCTCATTATGTCTTTATAGCTACATTGCGTTATCACCTGAGGAAATTTCCCCTCTACTAGTCCTTTGTTTACAATCCCCAAAGCAATATGTATTTATTTTATAATTTTATTTAATTATTTATTTTTTCCCCAAAGCCCCAGTAGATAGTTGTATGTCATAGTTGCACATCCTTCTAGTTGCTGTATGTGGGACGCAGCCTCAGCATGGCCAGAGAAGCGGTGCTTTGGTGCACGCCCGGGATCCAAACCTGGGCCGCCAGCAGCGGAGCATGCGCACTTAACCACTAAGTCACGGGGCCGGCCCCTGTATTTATTTTATTAATTGGGCAGTATCCTTCTTTTACTCCTGGCACTTATCAAATTCATCTCATATTTATACATAAATATAGAGATAAAGCCATTTAAAATAGATATATGAAAGACACAGCAGGATAATTAAAAGAAAGTATAGTTATTAAGAAGCTAGGAAGTTAATTGATAAATTAAAAAATAGAATTATTTAATGATAGGTTTGGGAGACAAAAAAAACCAAAATATAGCTTGGCCATTAGGATCAAAGAGACCTGGATTTGAAGTCTTCTCTGGTACTTCCTGGATCCATGAGCATGGATAAGTTGTTAGCATCTCTGATCTTTATTTACCTTCTTTGTAAAATGGGGAAAATAACATGTACCTCAGAAGATCATTAAGAGTGTAAATGAGATAATTAGTATAAATCTGAAAAGTGTATGGCATATAGTAGCCACAATAATTATGTTTTCTTTCCTCTCTATATTGCACTGTTCAAGTTAATATTGCAAAAATATGAGTGTTATCTGGTTTTCCATCTTCATCTAATCTTGTCAATGGATGGTTTAAGATGAAAATATCTTTCTTGGTATATATCAATGTGGTTTTCTTTTGGACTATTATGTAGTCTCCATCCTTCTGTTGGGTCTCATTCTCTTTCTCTGCTAGGCTCCCAATGATTTTATAAGAAGCATCTTAAGTGATCAAGGCTACCTACTGTTTTTAATCAGAGCCTCAGAACTGCAGGTAGCTGAAAAAGCGTTAGAAGGGTAGTTACATGACAAGGCTGAATGCTAATTGGATTTGGGGATTAGAGTGGCGTGAGTAAGCTGCAACACTTCTTCATTCTTCTACTTGGTATTTGATGACTTAGAAAAATTTACTCTGGGAAGGCAAAGCAAATGATAGGTCTGAAGCAAGGTAAATTGCTGTACAACTAGCAATCAGACTTCTGTCAAGGCTTCCTGCCATTTGTAAGCAAATCTATTCCTAGAATAGTAATAACAACCCCACCCACCTAGTTGGCTATTTTAAGTAATACAGTAATGAAAACTGTCAGAATATTCTTCAGAAAATTTCAACTGGCAAGATTCCCTCTGATCTGTGATTAATCTTATTTTCCATTTTTGATGACTTTGGAACATTTGACAAAGGAATAGCCAATAAGAAAACAGATGGGCTCATATTTAATTTCTAGTGGAAAACGTTAGATGCTTTATGTTAAAGCTTAAAACAACCTCTATGAACCTTTCAGAAAAGCAGATTGAAGACAAGTTTTAAGATGCACCAAATAGTTTTTCTATTTATTTAAAATATATTTATGGATATCAGCAAAACAAAGCTGATCATTCTACCTTCACTGTGCTTCTCTTGTCTCTCCTCCAGGACTAGTTTACACCTTCCTAGACCCCTTGGTGTTATTCTCTCACCCTCTTGCTCCCATGACCATCCCTGTGAAGGTCATCCTTTAAAACACACTGTTGGATTTTTTGTCTTATGTGCAACACCTACTGTACTTGAGGTGTAAAGGTTTAAAACTCATATGCTAGCACAGCATCGTAGTAGAAGGGATATAGTAAATGATATACAGAAAACCTATAGATTAGTTAGTCCAATTGCTACTTTACTGCCTCTACTGACTTTCCCATTAACTTTCCCAAGATTAGTGGCCTTGGTAAAACTATGGGTTCTTGCTGAGCCTCAGTTTCATTAAGTTTAAATAACAAAAGGATAGCACAAGCTACACAGAAGAGCTTCACAAGCTTTATGTGAAGATTAAATGAAATAATGTAGGAAAGCATTCTGCAAAGTACTTTAGATATGTAGTAATGTATTATTTTAACTGCTTTGAAATGTTTAATTTGCAGTTTCCATCATACCAAAGTGATTCCTCTAGGGCATTTTAAGTCCATTCACTCCTACCACACCCAAGCCCTGGCAACCATTGACTTGATTTTTGTCATTAAAGTTTTGTCTTTTCAAGAATGTCATAAAAATGGAGTCGTACAGTGTATTTTTTTGTTTTTGTTTTGTCTTTATTGTTTCATGTTTTCCTTTTTTCTGGCTCTTTTCACTTGGCATAATGCCTTTGAATGCATCCTTTATGCATGTATAAATAGTTTGTTCTTCTCATTTCTGCTACCATATTCCACTATATTGATGTACCACAATTTGTTTATCAGTTAATCTGTTAAATTGAATGTTATCAGTTTTCAGCAATTATGAATAATGCTGCTTTGAACATTTGAGTACAAGTCTTTTATCCATAAATATTTTCATTTTTCTTGCCTAAAAACAAAATGTAGTAGAGGAAACACTTGAAACAATTATATTGTTAACAGGAGAGGATAAACAGATGTAAAGGGAGGTAAATTTTCTACATTTCACTTAACTAGTAAAATGATGGCACCAACAGATTATGATAACTTATAGTATATGTAGTGTAACCAGAGCAACTACTAAAAACTATATAAAGAGATATACTCCAAAACACTAAAGAAAAATCAAAATGGAATTTTAAAAAATGTTCAAGTAACCCACAAGAAGGTAAGAAAAAGAAAAGAGAGAAATAAAAACAGAGAGAACAAACAGAAAGCAAAACAAAACAAAAAGGTAGACTTAAGCCCTAATATATGGAAAATTGCATTACACACAAATAGTCTAAATAAGCCAATTAAAAGATACATAATAGCAGGGTGGATTAAAAATCATGACCAACCATGTGCTGTCCACAGAAAACTCAATTCAAATATAAGGATATAGACAGATTAAAAGTAAAAGGTTAGAAAAGATATATCATGCAAATATTAATGAAAATAATGTAGGAATGGAAAAGTTAATATCAGATAATATAGATTTTAGAGGAAAGAATATTTCCATAAATAGAGAGGGACGTTATATAATGACAAAAGTGTCAATCCACTAAGAAGACAGAGCAATCCTAACCTATTTACACCAAACAATAAACTTTCAAAATATGTAAAGCAAAATTTGAGAGAAAGTGGAAATACTCAAATCCATGATTAGAGTTGGAGATTTCAATACCCCTTTCTCAATAATTGATAGAACAGTTAGATATAAAAACAGCAAGGATATAAAAGAACTTAACAACACCATCAACCAACAGGATCCCATCATTATTTACTGAACTTTCTGTCCAACAGCAAAATATACATTCTTTTCAAGTGCCCATAGGATATATACCAACATAGACCGTATCCTGGGCCATAAACAAATTTTAACAAATCTAAAAGAATTGAAATCAAATAGAGTCTGTTTTCTGATCCCAATGGAATCAAACTAGAGACCCATATGAAGAAAATAAGAGAAAATCTCAAAACACTTGGAAACAAAAACCACACTTCTGAATTAACAATGGGTCAAAGAGGAATTCTCACGGGAAATAAAAATTATATTGAACTTAATAAAAATGCCAATATAGCATATCAATATTTGTGGGACATAGCTAAGAAAGTGCTGAGAAGGAAATTTACAGCACTAAATAATGCTTATTAGAAAAGAGGAATAAATAATACCAATACTCTAATCTCCCACCTCAAGAACCTAGAAAAACAAGAGCAAACCAAACTCAAAACAAGGAGCAAGGATGAAATAATAAAGATAGCAGAAATTAATGACACTGAAAACAGAAAAACAATAGAGAGAATAAATGAAACAAAGAGCTGGTTCTTTGAAAAGATCAATAAAATTCAGAAACTTCTGAGAAGAGTGACAAAGGAAAAAGAGGGAGGACACAAGATACCAGTATCAGGAGTGAAGCAGAGGATACCACTGCAGATCCTACATACGTCAAAAAGATGATAAGGGAACACTATGAACAACTCTACACACATAAGTTTGATAACTTAGATAAAATAGACCCATTCTTCAAAAAACAGAAACTATCATAAAATAAAATGCATAGTTTGAATAGCCCTCTAACTATTAAGAAAATTGAATTCATAATTTAATAACCTGTCCGAAAAAATCTCTAGGCCCAGATGTTTCACTGGCGATTTCTAGCAAACGTTTAAAGATGTAACACCAATTCTACACATTCTCTTCCAGTAAATAGAAGGGAATACTTACCCGTGCATTTTATGAAGCTAGTATTACCCTGGTACCAGAACCAGATAAAGCCAGTACAAAGACAGAAAACTACAGAACAAGATCCCTCATAAATATGAGGTAAACATTCTTAACAAAATATCAGCAAATAAAACATATAAAATAATGATATACCATGATCAAGTATGATTTATTCCAGAGATATAATATTGGTTCAGTATTAGAAAATCAAACAATGTAATCTACCATATTAACAGGCTAAAGTATAAAAATCTCATAATTCAATCAATCAATGCAGAAAAGGCGTTTGATAAAATTAAATATATATTCATAAAGAAAAACAGGAATAGAGGGCAATGTCCTCAACTTGATAAGGAATATCTACAAAATACGCACAGCTAACATGATACTTAACGATGAAAGACAGAACGGTTTTCTCCCAAGGTTGGAAACAAGGGAAGTATGTCCACTCTCCCCATTCTAATTCAACATAGTGTTTGAGTTTCTAGCCAGTGCAATAAGAAATGGAAATAAAGAGCATATACATCAGAAAGGAAGAGATAAAACTATCACTATTTCAGATGACTTAATTGTCTATGTTGAAAACCCTGAGAAATCTACAAAAAAAAAAAAATTCTTAGAATTATTAAGAGAGTTTATGACATTTTCAGGATACAAGATAAACATCCCTATGTCAATTGTATTTCTATATGTTAGCAATGAACACATGGACACTGAAATTCAAAACACAATATCATTTATAATTACTCAAAAATAAACTTAGGGGGCTGGCCCAGTGGCATAGTGGTTAAGGTTGCGTGCTCCATGTTGGCAGCCCAGGCTTTGTGGGTTTGGATCCCAGGCGTGGACCTGCACACCCCTCATCAAGCCATGCTGTGGCAACGTCCTACATACAAAATAGAGGAATATTGGCACAGATGTTAGCTCAGGGACAATCTTCCTCAAGCGAAAAGAGGAAGATTGGCAATGGATGTTAGCTCAGGGCCAATCTTTCTCACCAAAAAAAATAAAAAAATAAAAAATAAACTTAGGTATAAATCTAACCAAGTGTGTACAATACTTGTGTACTGAAAACTGAAAAATTCTGATGAAGGAAATCAAATAAAATCTAAACAAATGGGCAGATATATTCATGGTTTGGAAGTCTCAACATAGCAAAGATGGAAATACTCCTTAAAATAATATACAGTTTAATGCAACTACTATCAAAACCCCAGCAAGATTTTTTTATTGGATATAGACAAAATTTATATGACAAAAGTTAAAGAAACTAAAATAGCCAAAACAATTTAGAAAAAGAAGAAGAAAGTGAGAGGATTTAGCCTACTTGATTTCAAAACTTTATTATATGGCCACAGTAATCAAGACTGTGTGATATTTTCAGGATAGAGACCTAGATCAATGGAGACAAAGAGACCTCTGAAATAAACCCACAAAAATATACCCAACTAATTTTTAGCAATGGTGCAAAAGCTCAGTAGAAGAAAGATAGCCTTTTAAACAAAGGGTGCTTGAGTAATTGGGCATCCATTAAATAAACAAACCAAGAAACAAATTGAGCCTAAATATTATACTTTTTAAAAAATTAACTCAAAATCATTTGCAGTCTTATATATTTTTTTAAAGTAACCTTTTTTTTTTATAATTTTATTTATTTATTTATTTTTCCCCCCAAAGCCCCAGTAGATAGTTGTATGTCATAGCTGCACATCCTTCTAGTTGCTGTACGTGGGACGCGGCCTCAGCATGGCCGGAGAAGCGGTGCGTCGGTGCACGCCTGGGATCCGAACCCAGGCCGCCAGCAGCGGAGGGCACGCACTTAATCGCCAAGCCACGGGGCCGGCCCTGCAGTCTTATATTTTAAACATAAAACTATAAAGCTTTTAGGAAAAAGCAAACAGAATAAAATCATTGAGATCTAGTGCTAGGCAAACGTTTCTTAGACTTGATACCAAAAGCACAATCCTTAAAGGTAAAAATAGATGAACTGAGCTTCATCAAAATAAGAAACTTGTGGTGAGCAACAGACCCTCTTAAAAGGAAGAAAAGACAAGCTACATATTGGGAGAAAATATTCGCAAAACAGAGATCCAACAAAAGACTTGTATCTAAAATATATAGTGAACTCTCAAAACTCAATGGTAAAAAACAAAACAAATATTCCAATTAGAAAATAGGGAAAAAGCATGAAGAGATATTTCCCTGAAGAGGATATACAGATGGTGAACCAGCACATGAAAAGCAATTCAACGTCATTACCTATTAGGGAAACACAAATCAAAACCAAAATGAGATATCGCTACTCACCTATTAGGATAGCTAAACAAAAAAATATTGACAGCACCACAAGCTGGAGAAAACGTGGAGAAACTGCTCATCCTTTGCGGACGGGAATTCAAAATGGTACAGTTACTTTAGAAAATGGTTTGGCAGTTTCTTAATAAACTAAACATGCAACGACCATATGCCCCAGCAAATGCAATCCTGGGCATTTATCTGAGAGACGGGGAACTTTGGTCACAAAAAAAAACCTATGCACAAATCTTTATAACAGCATTATTCGTAGTAGCCAAAGACTGAAAACAACCCAGTTGTCCTTCAACTGATGAATGGTTAAACAAACTGTGGTAGCTCCTTACCACCGAATAGTATTCAGCCATAAAAATGAGCTGACTATTGATACATGCAACAACCTGGATGAATCCCCGAAAAATTAGACCGACAGAAAAAGATCGTTCCAAAAATGTTACATACTCTATGATTCCATGTCTATAATCTTTTTGAAATGACAAAATTGTAGAAATGAAGAACAGATGAATGCTTGTCAGAGGCTGGGGAGGAGGTGGGGGCTGGTGGGAATTGGGTATGACTATAACAGGGCAGCGTGAGGGATCCTTGTGGTAATGGAAAGCTTCTCTGTCCTGACTGTATCAATGTCAACATTCTGGTTGTGATATTGTACTATATTTTGCAAGATATTACCATTGAGGAAAACTGGGGAAAATACATGTGATATCCCTCTGTCTTATTTCTTAGAACTACATATGAATCTACAGTTATCTCAAATTTAAATGTTTAGCTTAAAAACATTGCTCCAGTGGTAAGCTGCAGCTTCTTTGTTCTTAAGGTTCAGTCTGGAATAGTAAAGGGTCTTTCTCAGAGTACTTGCTTCACTGTCTTCTTTTAGCAGTCCCTCAATGCCTGTGCCGTGGAGGACACTTTATCTGTGCTGCTTCCCGTCTTGCAGAAGTATACTGCCATTTTATGTTACTTGGTGTAGGGTGTTTTAAAAAATACGTTCTATTATTATTTAGGTATGACAAGGCCAATAGATCAGGGGACGACTGCAGTTGAGAAGAGAGTTTCTTGCACTGACAGATCCAAAGAGAAGGGGTCACGCACATTGCCACGGGGGCCGTGTGGGGAAACACCAGAGTCAATCAGGGAGCAGAGGGAGTGAAGAAAAAACATGGGCAAGAGTCCTTCTTACGGTTTCTGTGGGAAAGAACAAGGTGAGGCAGGGTGAGGACGTTTGGGGATTGGTTAGTATGAGCAGTTTCAGCAGGCTTTGGGTCGTAGGGGCTCTCTCTAGTTGTCTGGTGTCTGGCCCTGGGGTAATAGGGCAGATGGATAGTGGCCCAGAGTGTGAGAGCCTGCTGAAGGAGGTGGTTGGGGGAATATAAGCTCTGGATTGACTGGTTTGTTTATGAATGGTGCACTCATAGGCAAGTTTTTGCCATCTCTAGGAATTAGCTGACCCTGAAAGGTACTGTCCCTCCAGGGTCAGCAAGGCCCCAAGGTTTCATATCATCTGCTCGTCCTCAGACTTAGAAAGGTTCTGTATACCTGATCCTGAGGGGGGAGGTCCTCAGTGTTTCAAACCTTCTTCCAGAGCCACAGACCTCTACTTTGTATGAGGGCAATGTTCTGAGCGTTAGAGCTTTTTCTGCTCCCCCCACAGCAGAAAGCTTTTGCCTGGGATCAGCGTAACAGAGTTTTCTGTCCCTTTCCCTACAGTGTCCTCCTGTGGCTTGTTACTCAGTGCAACGATCCTAGGGGCTCAGGGCATGTCTTCATTCTCCCGCTCCAGCCTCAGTCTTAGCCATGCTTCAGTTTTTTTTGGAATCTATAATGTAAGATTGGGTGTATGTGTATACGTGTATTTCTGGAAATTTTTCTGAGCTTTGTTTCCTATAAAGTTTGTAACACAACAGATCTCTGTATAATTGCTTAGAAATGTCATGAAGAGCACACACACACACCAAAAAAAAAAAAAACAGACGACTCTCACAAATAATTTTCTATAAAAGAGTTCAACAACTGTTTTATAAGTAATTCTTTGAGCTTAAGGGATAAAAAGTTATAATATAGCTTTCTTTTATCCATAGATCTTTCAGCTGTTGTAAAAAAGAAAAAAATCCTTCTTCCCTTCATATCTGAATGTTCTACTTTCCAATAATATTCAGATAAATTTCAGTTATCCTAAATTTTGGAATGTGAATTAAATATTTAACTTAATCTGGTATTTCAGAAATAATCTTATGCATGGTTTTTGAATGTACAATGGCTGTATATTTTGAGGTTATGATTCAAATTTGATTTTCTATTTCAGAATTTCAGCTTGGAAGAGTAGGCTTAGGTTTCTTCGTGTCACACTCTTCCTGTTATGAGCTGTCTCCCATATGTTTTTTTTTTTTTCGTGAGGAAGATCAGCCCTGAGCTAACATCCGTGCTAATCCTCCTCGTTTTGCTGAGGAACACTGGCTCTGAGCTAACATCTATTGCCAATCTTCTCCCTTTTTTTTTTCCCCAAAGCCCCAGTAGATAAGTTGTATGTCATAGTTGCACATCCTTCTAGTTGCTTTATGTGGGACGCGGCCTCAGCATGGCCAGAGAAGTGGTGCATTGTGCGCGCCCGGGATGCGAACCGGGCCACTAGTTGAGGAGCGCCCGCACTTAACCACTAAGCCACGGGCCCAGCCCTCTCCCATATGCTTTTGATACAGGTGGTCTCAAATTTCTAGTTCAGTTTTGAGAAGACCTCTGTCCTCTTTATGTTCTGCTGACAAAAGTACAGTAGTGAATGGATTTAGTATAATTTAATCGTGAATTGCAATAAGGCTTATGTCATATATTTGCATAATTTCATATATCTATATATGATTTTAATGAACTAGATGGAAGGAGTCAGTATTTAGAGCCAAAACGTTTTACTTAAACATGCATCGAATGGTAAGGAAGGAAGGTTAGAAAAAGAAAAACTGAAACCATTTCCTAGAGTTAGTAAGTTTGCCAGCCATTTTCCACACTTTTCTTGAGATACTGATAATGATACCTGAAAATGATATTAAAAAGTCAATTCCATTGGCTATTTCTAAACCTTCGAAGTGTCATATTTTTATATCGTATTACTTTTTACTTTATATTTTTTCTGAGATGTTGAAACTCATGTGATAAAATAAGTGAAACTGCCAAAGGAAGATGAAAAATATAGACAAAAAGTCACTCAGAATATTTAGCTGACTCTTTCTTGCTCTTTTCCCATAGAAAGCACATTGATACCTCAGTCTTACAGCCCATAGGTGTATAAGACATGTGAGTGTGATGTAACCAGAACCTTAGTTTATAATAGCTGTGCTCCAGTAAAAGAATGAGAGACTTTCTTTTCCAGAGTCTGAAAGTGTGGCAGACTAGCAATACTGAGAAGTCTTTCAACAACAAACACACATTAAAAATATATTGTTGTTGAACTCACAAGAAGTATGGAAAATTCCCAAAGACTAAAAAAGAAGCTGACACAGGACAGAAGAGAAAAAGAAGCCAGGTTACCTTGGTGAAAAGGCTAGTACCAGGAAATTAAACCATTCTTAACTGTATATGTAATCATAATAATTTCTTGTGATAACTAAAAAGTTAGATAGCTAAAATCCTAATCAAAATAGCATATAATATCAAATGGAGGTGCACATGGTTAAAATGTTCAATGGTTCTTTTATTCAGATTTTGCTCAAATTAGACTTTGCTAATGTAAGTACGTATAGTCTTATCTCTAATATGACCACTCAAAGAATAGATCACAGGAAACAACATACAAAACAATACAAAAAAGAACATGGGCTGAGGGGGACAAATCAATAGTGATAATTGAAAAAATACATTATATCCTAATCTCATTACATTTACTCCAGGAATGAGAGTTTTTAACACTTCAATGGCAATTAATGCAATTTATAATAACAAATTCACTTTAAAAAAGAAACATTAGGGCCGGCCCTGTGGCTTAGCGGTTAAGAGCGCGCACTCTGCTGCTGGTGACCTTGGTCCGGATCCCGGGGATCTCGGTTCGGATCCCGGGCGTGCACGGCCGCACCGCTTATCCGGCCATGCTGAGGCCGTGTCCCACATACAGCAACTAGAAGGATGTGCAACTATGGCATACAACTATCTACTGGGGCTTTGGGGAAAAAAAAAAGGAAGAGGATTGGCATTAGATGTTAGCTCAGAGCCAGTCTTCCTCAGCAAAAAGAGGAAGATTAGCACTAATGTTAGCTCAGGGCTGATCTTCCTCACAAAAAAAAAAAAAAATTTTTTTTTTAAATTTAAAAAAAAGAAACATTAAAAGCATTCAACATATATTCATGGTTAAAAGTTCTTTGTAAAACAGGAAAATGTCCTCAACTTGACTAAAAGTATTTAACAGAAAAGTATAACAGATATCATTTTCTATAGCAAAATAGTATAAATATTCCCTCTAAAATCAGAAACTCAACAAGGATGCCCATTGTCACTACACCTATTGAACATTATAATGGAAGGTCTTGCCAATAAAATAAGAAAAGAAACAAAAAAATATAAGGATTGGAATAGAAAGAGCAAATTAACATAGTACATGGATGATATGATTATTGATTTTTAAAATTCAAAGATTTTAGGAAACATTTTGAAAATTAATAATTGAAGTAACCAGTTGCTGGATATAAGATCAATACAGGAAAAATGTTCTATATTCCAAAACTAACAACTAGAAAATGTAATTAAAAAGAAAAAAGGGATAATTTGGCACATGTGTGTGGTGATGGGTTGTAATTAGTATTTGGGTGGTGAACATGATGTAATCTATGCAGAAATAGAAGTATAATGATGTACACCTGAAATTTATACAATGTTATAAACCAATGTTACTGCAATAAACAAAAAAATTAAAAAAAAATAAAAAAAGATGTAATTCAAAATAGTAACAAAAATATACTGTACCTAAAAAAAAAAATCCAACAAAATATGTACAAAAATCTAACGGAGAAAATTATAAAACTTTCTGAAAACTTATTAAAGCTGACATAAATAAAAGGGACAATATTTCATGTTCATTACTAGGAAGACCCAATATTGAAAAAAATTATCAGTTGTCCACAATTAAGCTATAGGTTTAATTATAATAAAAAAGCATTTTTTTATTATTACTGTTAGTGATATAAGAGAATGCTGCATCATTAAACAAGAAAAGTTTATGATAAAATAGGCGCAATCAAAGATTAACAAGTTTCTCCAAAATTAAAATTATGATGCCAACATAAAAAAATGTTGAGTAATACTATATATATAGTTGAAGAAGACCTTAATGATCTGACTGTAAACAATGGATCTATTTTGAATACAGGGCAAAATAACAGAGATATAAGGTCTAGTATTCATTTAGTACACATCTCAGAAAGAATAAAGAAAGGCATTTAGGTATTTTGAAAAAAAATCTATATAAGAATATCATGTTCAAAATACTATGCAAACTAAAATATGGTATGATTTAAGCCATTGATTGAATATAAGAAAATGGAATCTACTTGATGTTTGGAACATTCTTTTTCAAATAACACTGGATGAATCTAGCTTTACAGCTCCTTCCCTCAGGGACCAATCACAATATTTGGTTAAGAAGTAAATTATTGTATTCTATGCCTATTGTTATAAATGCTGCTAAGTGGTTTTGAAATTTTAGAATCAACAAATAGGAAAAATACTGAAGTGTGTTTCTTAGGCTGGGCTAATATGCTAAAACAGAGATACCAAAATTTCTGAGATTTAAAGAACAAAGAAGTTTATATCCTTGTTGCACAAAATAGTCAGCTGGGAGAAGTTCCAGATCTCTGGGTCACTCTCTATCACAGGGTCATTTATAGGCTCAGGTTACTTTTATCTTGTGGCCCTGCCATTTCCTACATGCTCTAGGCTGGGTGTAGGTCCTGTTCATTTTCCAGCTGGCAAAAACAGGGAAGGGAAAGCATGAAGAAGGCATAAACGTCCCAAATGAGAATTAATACTGATCACTTCCTTGCATTCCATGCCCCATTTTTGCATCTAAGCTGGCCACACGCCCAGTCTCAAAATGAACTATAGAAGAGGAATCTCCATCACAGAATAAAAGGGTAAAAGTGTAGTCAAGAAAAGTTGGAAAAAAGAGTAGTAAAGTGAAGAGAAGTGTAGGTCAAACAGTCCGAACAGACAGTAGACACTCTGAAAGACTGAGAAATATAGTTTTTAGTGAAATGTTTACAGTTATAAAATGCCAATCAGAAGAACTAAAAATAGTTATATAACCAGTAAAAGTTTTAATATTTCTGTGTGTGTTGGGGAAAGTTTATATACAACATTTTTTTTTCTTTTATATCAGGTAATAAATAGATATTGTGACAAGAAACAGAGATGGCTAAACAGAACAGAAATGGTTAAAATAGTTAATTCTGAGGTTTGTGGGAGACTTTATTTTTCATTTCCTTTGGTTTTGATTGAATATTTTAATCATTACTTTAACTACATTACCCTTAAATGATGATTATAATCATAGTCCTTTTATAATTAAAAATAGAATAATAACACAGGGCAGCTATGTCTCTTAATTAAAGATGACAGATCTTTCAACATTTTCCTTTGTTAATTTAAGCAACTGGAAAAAAGAATAAGAACAAATGTTTTCTCCTTTCTGCTAAGTAATTCATATTATATTTAAAAATTACAAAAATGAACTAATACGTACATTTAAAATGTAGAGCTATCCATATAAGAGTGAAAGTTAAAAGTCAGCTCTTTCAACTCTCTCTTTTATCTGAAGGCAAGAACTATAAAACCACTGCTTTCTTAGGTGTCTGAATATTTCATATTAGTAAACGTTGCATGAGACTTCAACTCTTTTTCTTCACTTTCTAAAAAAATTAAGCAACTGAAAGAATGATTCCATCTGCAAAGGGTTATAGAGTAACTAATACTGGAAAATCAATTCTTATTTTATTTTTATACAATCCTAGGAAATGAGATTTGATTAATAAGTAGCTAGCATACTCATTTAAAAATAGATTTTAATATGATCTGTGTAGCACATAAAAATGACTATTTTATGCAAAGTACTTTACTAGGCGCTGTGGAAAAAACTAGAAAAGAAGTCATGGTCATTAGCTTAATGGAGCAATATAGCATATATAGAGTGTTTTACAACTGGAAAAGGCTTAGAAATTGCCTAATCTATTATCTTTATTTACAGATAAGAAAAAGTTAGGTCCAAGGAATAATATATTTGTCCCAGAAATACACGTCTCCTAACTCTGAATCCTGCCCTCTTTCTACTTCAGAGCACTTTTCTTCTTCCATCTCTTTATCTTGATAATCTTTAAGAGCATGATGCTCAGTAATTACTCTACTACAATACAAGAAAAGCAGAGAATTTACTAGTAGTACCTATGTCTAGTTTATTTACTTATAATGACATGAAATTTAAATTAATGTGACATTTTTACTTGAGCATATGATTATTGTAGCTAGAATGCACATAGATTTGATCACATTTGAAGTATGTCTAGGTTCTAAATACAATAACAAACACTTCCCACTTATACACTGTTATGAAAAATTAATTTGGTTCTAACTTGCTGAAAAGCAAATTAGTCTGATATAAAAAAAACCTTAAAATGTATGAAACCTTTGACCCATCCATACTGCCTTCAGGAATTTATCCTAAGGAATCAAATATGTTCAAAAGATGTGTATATATCACATTTAATATACTTTTAATTCAGTAAAATTAACAGCAATTTAAATGCTTAAATATGAGACTAGTAAATGAAATTATGGACACTATTTGACCAATATTAATGATAGTATGGATATATCTTTATTAACATGAAAAAATATTTAAAATATATTAAGTAGAAAAGCAGCTTGAAAATGCCATGCAATCTTTGATCCCATTTTTCATAATTTCTGATCCCAGTTTTATAAATATGTATTTATACATGCATATTGAAAATATTTCAGAAGGATATAGCTACAATGATAATAGTAGTCATTTCCAGGTAGAAAAATTATGGATGGTTATATTTATATTTAAGTGCTTTCTGTTTTTCTAATGGGCATTATTAACTATATAATCATAAAAAAATACAAGGCTCTTGCCTTTAGTGATGAAAATCACTTCCATCTTAACAGCAAAGGGACATATGCCACTTAATATGATGTCAATCTGGACAATGAGAGCCGAGGCATGTAAAGCAATCTGTGATGGAAAGAAGACAGGAATCAGAGGAAAGAAATTTGAGAATTCTAAGATGATAAATTATTTTTTAAAAATCCCATAAATTTAAATAAATTTGCTGCCAATTTTACTTTAGTTGGCCATCTGTCTTTATTAATTTGGACTTTCTTAGAAAATCTAATAATTTGGAGAAGATTGTTGCATATGATTATATAGATCCTTAAACTGAAGAAAGGATGATTGATATCCAATTATAATCTGATTAAGATTTAAATAATATTTGCAAAAGGCCAAGTTGTTAAAAAGTCATTAATCCAATAACCTCATTCTAAGCAACATTCAAGCAAAACCAGTATGCTATAACAAAATAACAATGATAATAATTTATGAATAAGAGGAAATCTTAGATCTTTGACACTTTCCATTTCACACTGCCTCATCTCGGCTTTCCTGTAATTTCAGATTTTAAGTGGAACAAATATTCAAACAATTTAGAATCTTCCTTATAATTTTGTATGTACGTGGATAATGTGCCTTAGCAAAGCTCTTGCTAGGTAATAATTGGAGTTTATTTTAATTTCTTGGAATTCTCTTAATTTAAATAACTTCTTTCCAGACCAGCTTTAACTTTGGAGGAGATACTTTCCCAGTCTTTCTCAGGTTCTTCTTATCACAAAAACAACTTCAAGATAATTTCTCCATGGCTTGTAAATCTTTTCTGTCTAGTCATTCAGACAGACTTTTAACTCGTCCTTATACTCCTCTCAATTCTGTAGGTGAGAGCAAATAACACTAATGCAAGAAAGGGCTAAAAATCAAACAAGGCAGCTGGCTGTCACACATTCTAGTAACTCAAGGCAATTTACATAGTCATACCATCAGGAAAATGAGCTTATGTTCTGGGTTTTTTTTTCCCCTTTGCAGTGGACACTACAAAAAAACTTGTGAGGCAATATGGGTTCATGAAAATATAACTGTCTAATAATAACACACTTTTATCATGATGTTTGGCAGGTTGTAATACAAAATAATTTCCCACTGATGTAGGCCAGTATAACCATTTTTATTTATGCTCGATTTACATCTCGTGGTGATCTCATCTTTGTCCACTGCAAAAGCTCTCCCATACTCCTTTCCAGAACTTTTTATTTGGGAGAGGTAGTTTGATTATATATTTCTCTGCTCTTCATTATTGATTACTTCACATTTTTCATTATAAACCTGAGGATAGGACCCCTTATTTAGAGCAGCTCATATTGGGGACTGCACTGTTCAGCTTTATTTGGACCCTCCCATCTGCTTCGTTAAATGCCAAAGCTGTTCTTGGCTTTTCTTACTCTTGTGGTCTCTTCTTCATTACCTTCTCTGTTACTTTTCAGTTACTTTGACTGAATTCATTGACTACGTGCATTCTGTTTCTACTTAATAGGTGTAATGCACGCATCACTTGTTATCTGAATCTATTCCATTATTGAAAATGTGTTGACCATTGATTTTTTGAATAGTAGAGGCCTCTATGCCATTATTTTTTAATAGGGAAAATAAGAATGCATTCCCAGCCTATGAAAATGACCAAATTTTCCCAAGTAATAATAAATAAACACCTATATGAAACTCAACAAAGACTTTTACATACTATAAAGCACTAAAGCACCGGTTACTTAATCATTTAACACTTAATTATTTAGCACTTTATGAGCCTATTAATGCATATGTGTGCAGTATACAATGATACTGTCATGTAAAGTATTAGATACAAATTATCTTTTCCTTCTAAGCAGAAACTTGAAGAATGAATAATACGTTAAAGATGAAGTGAAAAAAAATAATCCTTAACAAAACAAAAACAACAGAGATAAGGCAGTTTCTGAAATTAAACCGTTGCAGACTTCCTGATGCAGTTTAGTGGTGAAAAGAGTGGTGGAAGATGCAGTGAATGCTTCTGGTTGCTGAAGGGGAAGGATGAGCAGGAAGGAGCTGGTGAAGGTGTAAGAGAGGCAGAAAGTAAATGACTGCGCTTTGGCCATATCCAAGTGCAGGGTCATGTCCAAGTGCATGGAGCCAGTGGAGTGTTTTCTCCTGTTGACTCTTTTGACTCTGGAAAAGGATGGCTGTGAACTATCAACTGATGCCATAGACAAAAACGATAGGAGTCTTAAAACTCAAAGTCCACATCTGTTTCCATTCACTTTGTTTATGTCAATATAACTGGTGATAGTATGAGAATATGTGATGTTCATATTTGTGTCATGATCACATATGCTTACCAAATTATTTTTATCTACATAATTAAAATTTATTTAAAGATTGGCATCAAGTATTTATGTTTTCTCTTCTTCCCATTCACAACAATAATTAAGCTGAGCAAATTCCGTGTTGTAATTCTTCACTATTTTATACAAACTATTCTTCAACTTTTCATTGTCCACAATAGTAAATTCAGCCTTGGTACTAGACCTAAGATGTGTTTGGTTAGCTTTCTTCATAAAAATTTTGAAGTTTAACAAAAAACTATAGAACAGCATCTTTTTTAATAATTCATTTATTGTTAGGCATGACATCTGTTTTGTAGCCCAATTAATCAAGTTGAGTACCTTCTTGCTATTAGGAGCATTTAATTAATCCTTCATCAGAGCAGAGTCATCTGCATCAGCACCCCACTCCAGGTGCTGTATCACCAAAATCATCTCATATGCCTTCAAGGTTGCCAGTACCTCTTGGCTGTAATAATAACAGTGGTATTGGAAGACGTAAAGATCCCTTGTACATTATCTCATAATCAACAATCCTACAAGGGTGTCCTAGAGCAGGACACGCCCTAGAGATATCAAAAGAGCTATGTTCACAAAATTTTCCTTCTTCTTGAGGTCTTGGAACTTTGATGAGCTTTGACTACCTCCTCATCATTTAGGTATTACACTTTGGATTTACTACATCATTGATGCTGAGGCCATGCTCTCCCTGGACTGCTCCCAGGCAGGTGGTGGTAAATCTTCCCAGTGGTGGTGGTAAATCCAGGTTCCAAAACAGCACTCTTCCAGTGGGCAATGTTTGCTCAGGAGCCCATCATCGGCCTGGTAGAGACTTTCTCAGAGCTGCACCACCTCTGAGGGCTTGCTACCCAATGCCCTTCCTTCTTGTCTACTTTTCCAGGTGTTAGAACTGCTCCACAGTCTGAAGGTTCTCCCTGCCTACTCCTGCTCCCTTTTATCTTTCACAGTTGTCTCTCCAGTTTCTCTCATGTGCTTCTCAGAGCACCTAAACTAACATGCCACTTAACAAAAAATAAACTTTACAAAATTCCATTACGGTCCCTTCATTTTTCAGAGCAATGCATCAATGAAAGTTTTGGCTGAACATCACCTTTAAAATTTTTACCTAGAACCAGTGTGTAGTGGGTTGAATAGTGCCCCCCAAAAAGATACGTCTGAGTTCTAACCCCTGGAACCTATGAAGGTGACATTATTTGGGAAAAGGATCTTTGCAAATATAATTAAGGATCTCAAGATGAGCTCATCTTGCATTTAGGGTGGACTCTAAGTCCAATGACCAGTGTCCTTATAAAAGACAGAAGGGGAGAACACACAGAGAAACAGGGAAGAAGGCAATGTGACGACAAGAGTAAAGATTTGTGGGATGCGTCGACAAGGCAAGGATTGCCAAGGATTTCCAGCAGCCACCAGAAGCTAAGGGAGAGATATGAAAAAGATTCTTCCCCAGAGCCTCCAGAAGGAGCCAACCCTGAGGATACCTTAATTTCAGACCTCTGGCCTCTAGAACTATGAGAAAATAAATTTCTGTTGTTTTAAGCCACAAGGTTTGTGGTAATTTTTCACAGTAGCTGTAAGAAATTAGTAAACAGTGCTAGCTAGCTTCCCTTTGGAAGCTTTTATGTTCCTGGCAGGTTTGTTCCCTCTCCCCCCACAACATAACTGAGAATTCCCTCTGTAGTAGAAGTGCATTGGTCAATGGATTCCTGCAATTCACTGGGGAGGCTGCTGCAGCCTCACTCATTAGAATCTTCTCATTCCTGATTTTTAAATCGTGCAACATTGCATGGTCCTTAAATCTCTCAGACCATATCAGACTTACTTTGTAACTAAGCTCCTTTACAAAATCATTGCCCTTAATCCTTTTCTTCTTTTTCAGGTCTTCAAAAATATTTAAACAATGTGGGACTAGCCTGTATCCTGTTAGGTGAATGGCTGAATTACAGCTAAGGTGCCTCAGAAATCCTTTCACTGAGAATAGCCTACACATTTAACTTGCATTTTAGTGGGTTATTTAATTTGATAGTAAATTATGGTAAAGTCTGTTGGAAGTTGTTAGAACAAACATTCCAATGTAAGAATGTAGATTATGAGAGGTACCATTTAATAAAAAACACCACCATAGATTTCCCTTCTGCACACTGTACAATGGGGATATTCATAAGAAGTAAGGGACAATATCCGTACACACAGTGCTTCATCTCGTGTCTACTCTCAGCCCAACAATTTTTAAAAATACAAAGATTGATTTTCACCTTGTAGGTTAAGTTCTCAGTTTAAAATCGTCAATTTAAACTTTAAGGGAACTTGATCAAAGCTGATCACTTTTCAGAGTAATAAGTGTAATTCTAAATATATTTCTCAAGTATAATACCAGTACTAATATTACTAGAGGTTCTGATAACACCGGGGAATTCTACATGCCAGAACATCATATTCCTTTCTGAACTCAAATTCTTGCTCTGCTCCCCCTTTTTTCGGCTTTTCTGGTGGTGGGATTAGAAATTTCCAAGTTCCTCAATATGAACTTTCTGTTCAAAAGTGGGACAAGGATTGAGGGAAGTGAGAATTAGAGATGAGACTATTAGGAGGGCAATAATTAGAGGGTTGGACTGTGGATCCTCCTAGGGTATCTGGAGATATTTGTTATCATAGAATCATAGAATGTTGTGGCTAAAAGTGTCCTTAAATATTGTTTCTTCTAATTTCCTCAGTATTAGAGGCAGAAAATAGAGGTCCATTTTATGAGAGGACTATCCCATAGATCATGTAAGAGTCAAGGTCTGGAAGCAAATCTTTCGACTACTTATAATTATGTGTACAGTTATAGCCCTCCTGTTCACATTAAAGCTTTCCCAGCCTCTGGAGGCCTGGTAATGATGAGTAGACACGTAAAGCCACAACATGAATATGGCACATTTCCCTGAGATCTGTTTTGAATTTAAGACTTAGAGACAGTATTTGGGAGTTTTATGTTCTTTAAAATATGTATGTGAGCAAATTATGTTCTTTGAAATATGTATGCCAGCAACATAAATAGACCGGTTTTTCCAGATTGCCTAGTATTGTGTTTGTTGGTAAATGTACAGAGACCTGAAAATTTTTATGGTCAGAAACTAATTGAGAGCTTTGGTAATTTTGTATTGTCTTAAAACAGGATGTTATTAGCATCACGACCAGAGAATACAGTTGTTGCCAGAATGTCTGGTTTCTCAGCAAGTGTTCTGCGACCCACGTAAGAACTTCGAAAAAAATAAAACTGTCTTCTGAACTAGTGTGGGTTTAAAAATTTTTAATAACATACAGATTCAAAATTGTAACTCATAGTTGCATTTCATTAAATATTTTGATTGAAACACATAAAATGACTGCACTTTATTGTCCACAGAAGTGAATTTGCATATGAAAAAAATTAAAATTGATAATTTAAATATAATTTTAGTTAAAATATTTTATGTTATATCCTGGTTGTTGGTACAAATAGGAAGTTTAAAGCATCTAGTGAAAATGCAAAAGAAAATGAAGAAAATGGATAATAATCTGATACTAAGGTTATAGCAAAAAAAAATTCCCAGATGGGCCGGCCCTGTGGCTTGGTGGTTAAGTGCGCGCGCTGCGATGCTGGCGGCCCGGGTTCGGATCCCAGGTGCGCATCGAGGCACCACTTCTCCGTTCATCCTGAGGCCGAGTCCCACATACAGCAACTAGAAGGATGTGCAGCTAGGACACACAACTATCCACTGGGGCTTTGGGGGGAAAAAATAAAATAAATAAAATCTTAAAAAAAAAAAAAATTCCCAGAGCTCAGTGTAAATCTGACAGCACAGATGAGGCTGAGGGCTCCACTTAGTGAATATTGACTGTGCACCAGGTGCTAATGCCAGCAGAAGCACAAGGAAGCTATTATTGCTATACCCATTTACCAATAGCAATAATGTCACCAAAAATAGTGAACGATGGTTAAGCAGCACTTGTCAATCTAAAAATCTGGATATTTAGTTGACAAATGGATTCATTAGTTTGGAGATTATGCATATTTATGAAGGAACTGCTTGAACAATACTGCATGAAATCATCATTTCTTGCAACAATAGTTCTTTTTAGAAAAATCTAGTCTATCTGGGGAAATACAATGAATACAGTTTCTTAAACATCCCCTCACCAAACCCAATAAATGAATCAAAATCACCTTTAAAAAGAAAAAAAAATTATAGAGAATACATGAGCAGACTTTAAGCCAAAGGAGCAGGAAAAATATGGTAACTTCAATCATGCCGGGTAGAAAGTGTCATCAAAGTTACTATTCAGTCTCTCTGAAATGGCTCAAGTGAGTGTGCGCTGGGGATGGCAGAGCATCATCAGATGAGAGGGGAGGAGCAGGGGCAGCGGAGTACAAACCTGGGGCTGAGAATGTCTCTCTTCTAGAGAAATAACCTTTTTCCACCACTACTAATGATGACTCCATATAGAGCTGAACTACTTGGATTCTCTATTTTATCATTGTCTGGACTAGGAAGGAGGCTGAAAAGACAATTATTAACTGTAACTAAATGTGTCCAAGCATAATTAGCCACTTAATAGAATGGAGAGAAAAATGAAGGAAGAGGGCGGGGAGCCAAGAACCACTGAGGTACTGTTAACTCTTTGGAAACACACATAGAAAACAACTTGAATTCCAAATTTCTCTTCTCCATATCCCCTTATGGCTTGTACAGAGGAGGTTGGCATCTGAGTAGAGGGTATAAAGTTCTGAAAAGCACAATAATCGCCAGGAATTGTTTTCTCTCAAACTGAAGAGAATGACCAGCAGATTCATACAGTGGACTCTTCCTGAATTGAAGTAATAATCCACCTAAATTGAGGTATTAATCCAAAACCCAAGTGCCTTACCCCATGAAAAGTCATTAAAATTATCTCCTTGCTTCCTTCCTCAACTTCCTTGCCCCCCTCACTCCATAGCACTTGGATGGACAAACTATAACCCTAGTTAATTTTAACTCTCCACTACTTTATAGCTGACTAGCTTTCACTGTGGCCTGGCCATCAGACCACACTTCCCTTGTCTGTTCACTTTCGCTTTCTCCTCGGTGACTTTTCAACACCTCAGTACTCTCCTCACATCTCCATCACTTCCCCTCTCCTCTTTTCTCAGCTGACGGCCTTTCTTCCTCTTTCACTGACTGAAGTAAAGTAATCATAAAAGAAATTTACATATACCAACTGGACATCTACCTCCCCCTAGAATATGAACCTGTATACTATGCAGTTCCGCTTAGGTGAAAGATCCATGCTGCCATCCTAAGCCATACCTTCTGCTGTGAACAAGATTGCATTCTTTTCTCTCCTCTTAAAAGAATCAACTGAGTCCACTTCCTGCAGTCCAGCTACTGCTCAAATTCTTTGATTCCATTGCAGCAAATCTTTTCGAATGAGTTGCCTATATTTGCTGCCTCCATTCTTCCCATCTTATTTTCTCTTAACTCACTCTGATTGGGATTTTGTCCCAACCACTGAACTGAAATAGTTCCTGACAGGGACATGAATGACTTTCTTCTTGCTAAAAATCCAATGATTAGTTTCTGCTCCTCATCTTACTTGACATTATATGACACTTTGCTTTCATGACACATGGCTTCTCCCAGTTTTCTTGCTATTTCACTAGATACTTATTCTTACTCTTTTTGCAGATTCTTCCTCTTTTCCTGGCATCTGAACTTTTGAGTGAAGTGCTCCAAGTCTTAGTCCTTGGTATCTTCTTTATGTTCACTCTCCATGTGATATCATCAGTTCTCTGGCTCTAAATATCATTATACAAATAACACTCAAATTTAGTCTTTAGCTCAGACTCTCTCCTGCATTCCACACTCATATATAACTGCTTCCTTAGTGGCTACACCTAGATATCTAATAGATTTCTTAAATATAATTTGCCTAAAACTAAAATTGAGAACTCTCAATCCCAAACCTGCTTCATCTGCACTGTTCCCCATTCTTCGTGGCAATCTCATCCCTCCAATTGCTCAAACATAAAACTTTGGGATCATTTTTGACTCTTCACTTTTATAGCCCATATTCAATTCATCAGGAAATCCTTTTGTCTCCACTTTCAGAATAATCTCTTTTTCCTGCTCCGCCACTAACGCCTTCACGCAAAGTCATCAAATCTCTAGGCTAAATTAATGTAAAAATTCTTTATTTCTCTGCTTTTACCCCTGTCTTCTACAGTCTGTTTTCAATACAATAGTCAGAGTGCTCTTTTTAAAAAATATTTTGAAATAATGATAGATTCACAGGAATTTACAAAAAATACATACAGAGAGGCCCATGTACCAATTACAGATGGTTACATCTTACATAACTACAGTTTATAAAATACCATCAAAACCAGGAAATAGACATTGGTTAATCCACAGAGTTTATTCAGATTTCATCAGTTTTACAGGAACAGAGTGCTTTTTTATTTTTTTTATTTTTTTTATTTTTTTTATTTTTTTATTTTTTCCCCCCAAAGCCCCAGTGGATAGTTGTATGTCGTAGCTGCACATCCTTCTAGTTGCTGTATGTGGGACTCGGCCCCAGGATGAACGGAGAAGCGGTGCCTCGGTGCGCGCCCGGGATCCGAACCCGGGCCGCCAGCATCGGAGCGCGCGCACTTAACCACCAAGCCACGGGGCCGGCCCAGAGTGCTTTTTTAAAAACATGTCAGATTCAAAGTTTTGCCCAAATGTTACCTTTTCACAGAAGTCTGCTCTAACCTTTCTGTTTAAAATTGCAAACTGTGTCCTGCGAACTGATAATCCTCCTTACCTTGCACTATTTTTTTTCCATAGCAGTTGAAATCTTCTAATATACTACATTAATTTATTATGTTTTTGTATCTTCTTGCATTAGTCTACAAACTACATGAGCAAGACTATTTTCTGTTTTGTGCAATGATATATTCCAAGTACTTAGAACAATACTTGTTCTAAACTCAATCCATGCCTTTCAAATATTTCAAAGAATGATAGAGCAGTTACAACTGGGAGCTTTTGTTTCTGCTCTTTATCTCTCTATTTGTCTTCAGAGACGCGTTCATTCTCCCTAAAGTATATAAAATTTCATGTTGATTAATTCATTAATTGCTGCTCATGAGAGTTGAATGTTAGCATCTTTTCCCGGCTCCATATCCATGATGTCATGTTGGGGGCTTGAAATGGCCACGATGGAAAAGTTTACAACAGGTAAATCAGCAAACACTATGAGTCAGCTCTCTGCACCCTCAACAGCTGTTAAACATTTACCAGCACAGCACTTTACCACACCAGTCAATTTAGTCACCAATTATAATTCTTAATTAAAATTATGTTTTGAATATAAATTTTTAGTTATAATACAGATGGTGGTTCAAAGGCAAGTGTATAGTTTCTTAATGAACTTTCTAAGCAATAAAATCTGTATAAAATGTAAATTATTTCATGGGCTCCTAGGACAGTGTCTGACTGGCATAGGTTTGCTAACCAAATTATCAGATATTATCTGTATCCAAAGATCATTCTTACAAATATTTTGTCCAAGACATTGGACTAGATGCACACATCGAAAAGTTAAATACAGATAGATGAAGGAGGAAAAAAATCACAAATACAGGAAAGTGCTTTAAGGACTGGTTGTTTAAGAGGATTATCAGCAAAAATGATTTTCAAAAGGATAAAGGAAACTTTCTTCATAGTCTCAAGTCAACATTATTTTGGAGTTAACTAGTTCTCTTTCCACATAAATAGAAATGGTTACTGCAATGTGTATAGCAGTTTTCTCAAAATTATTATGGTCATCGTCTTTTTAAATTAACAGTGATGACAAGATCTTAGCAGCAACATGTAGAGAGGACACTTGCACTCAGATAGCATAAAAGCTATTTTTACAGCTCTTCCTCATGTAGCTATATCATTAGAATATTCTTAGGATGTTTTTTAAAGTCCAGGTGTATAGATTTCAATTAGCATATAAATTGCTACAATGTGACTCATTATTTTTAACAATAGTTCTGTATTTCTTTTTCAGTCTCTTTGTACTTTTATTGTAATTCTCACACAAGTAGATGTGAACTGTTTCTTGGTGACTTGTTCTCCAAACATCTTATTCAATAGTGCTGTAGGTGTTTCTTTTCTGCTGCTGACTACAGTTTAAGTAGAACATCTTTTATATCACCTGGGGAATTGCGTTAATAGCAACATCAATTTCTGGATCTTCTGGATTTCCAAGATACTATTTTTGCCATTGTGACTTGAGATGAGGGTAAATAAATTTTTAAATAAAATATTGTAATAAGTTTTTTCTACCATAATAGAACCCCTTGAGCAACAACCATTCAAAATATATATACATACAGAGGAAAATTTAGCAGGAAAAAATTTACTGATTAACTCTCAATTTTTTTGTGCATCTCTTTAAGGATCAGAGCAGTGATTAAGTCAAACTTAGCTGCATATAAGAAGCATGTGAGGAGCTTTTTAAAAATCCCCATGCCTGAGCCGGCGGCGTGGCTTAGCGGTTAAGTGCGTGTGCTCCGCTGCTGGCGGCCCGGGTTCGGATCCTGGGCGCGCACTGACGCACCGCTTCTCCGGCCGTGCTGAGGCGCGTCCCACATACAGCAACTAGAAGGGTTTGCAGCTATGACATACAACTATCTACTGGGGCTTTGGGGGGGAAAATAAATAAAATTTTAAAAAATAAATAAATAAAAATCCCCATGCCTGGGGTCCACCCCAGGCCAGTGCAATCCTCATCACTGTGTTTTGGGCCCCGGCATCAGCATAATTAAAAGCTACCCAGATGATCCTAAAATGGATCCAAGTTTGAGTACCACTGGGTTAGACACAAAGATAAAGCTCTTTTGCTAATTTTAAATACTATATACTAAGGGAAACTGTAATTATCTAATTTAATTTTGTACCAAATACTAATGTGTTATATGCACATTAATGCTAGCTCACTATTTAAATTAGAAAATTCTTCTCTTCAAAGAGTTGAAGCTACGCGGTTGAAGCTAACCTATCTACTACAGGGTTAAAATAGCCACTGCAAAGATACTTTTGGCTGGGCACAAGAAAAGATTTCTAGGCCACGAATATCCTTTGTGATAAGGGGGAAAAACTGTGGGGAAGCCTAGATTTGAAGAAAATTTTGAAAACAATGAGTGGAGAGAACCAAAAGATGACTTTTCCATGGTCCCATGTAACATCACGATTAAAGGCATTGGCAGCCCCCCTCACATTGTCAGAGCTTTCCTTTTTCCCGGGAAACCCAATGTCCTCACTAAAACAGGGACCCATGGCACTGTCTACTTTGACAAATAAAGGACTAAATTATTAACCTACAGTCAGTTCTTTAGAAACTTATTTATAAAAATGACAAATGCATTTTATAAGTTGGATAGTCTTGGTGTTAACAGTTGAATATGATAATCTCTACTGTTTGGATGGTAAAACTATTGGCCTTGACTTTTAAAATATATTTACTTTGGACCAAAAAAAAAAGATTTTGTCATGAGGCATAATGGAATTTTTTTTACTTCTATTTAATAGTCCTCTGTCTTTTCCATGTACTTTCCCCTTATAATACAGCATAAACAATTTTAATGTTTATTCTGTAAAATGCATTCCTACAATACCTATATGAAATACACATATTGTGCAAAATTTATGTATATTTTAAACTTTTCAAAATGAAAAACAAATATATATACACATATTCTAATTCTCTTATCAAACAGAAATGTAATCCTGATCAAAACATAAAATAAAATGCAATTAAACACTTTAATTTAAAAAATATCCATATGACTCTTTTCTGTTTTGTTTTTTGTTGTATTTCTTGTATATTTAGAAGATATATTCTTCATCTGTTAAGTTTGTAAAGGAAGTTGAATATTTCCATGTCCTAGAAAAATAGGTAATAAAATTACCAGAACTAAATTAACGAAAGTCATGAACTCCAAAATAGATACCTCAGCTGTACTGGAAACTTCTACTGGTTCTTTTTCCAAAGTACAGACTTGGGTCATATACAAGAGTTTGGATCACTACTTCAACCCCATTTAGCTATGTGATTTTAACAAAGTGATGATTTCTTTAACCGTGATTTTTTCATGTATTAAGTGGGGAGGAAGTTTGATACAGTCATATGGTAATTGTGAGCATTAAATGAGGTAATAAGATAAAACACTTTGCAAACTCTAAAACACTCTATACGCTCAAATTTTAATTAATACTGTTAATAGTATTATTAACATACATAACATAAATGCATAATTCTCAATGCATAAATCAGATGTAGATTCTAAGAGAGTTGTTATGGGGAGTTCCAGGAAGGGGAAGTTGCTATCTACTATGGTTGAAGAAGGTCTTGAGAGGTTTTGTGGACGAGGTGGCAGGAAAACTATAACATACATTATGTTTGAACTTCATTTGACGTTGAAAGGAATCCTGGGCAAAAAGAACAACATGAGCAAAGGAAGTGCTCTAAAATCGTAAGATATGTTGAGAATTGGATGACGGGATATTAAATTGTAAATATGGAAGGCATAGAAAATAATTATTGCTAGGTAGGTTTGGGTCATATTTTGACACATTTATGATGCCAAGAGTAGTTTGTGCTTCAATACAAAGACAACAGGAAACTGTTGAACACTGATGATATGTTTGAAGTCATATTTAGGATGAAACAAAGGAATAGGAATTTTTGGGCACCAGACACTTTACTAGACACAGTATTGCAAGGTCTGTATCATTATTCCAACTTTAAGTTTTAGAAAATTGAGTCACAGAGAGGTTAAAAATATGCCCAGGGACATTCAGCCAAGAATTTTGGGGACAGGACTCAAATCCAGTCTATCTGGCTTTAAATCTTTCCATTGGGCCTTTGCGATTAAATATGACAAGTGTGTGTTGAGATTTTTGGAATAGAGAGGCAAAGAGGCTGTGAAATCACAAAGGAAGCTCATTCAACATGTAACAGATACCTAAAGAGATGTGAGGTAAACTAAAAGTGTTTCTTTTTTCTTGTAGCATTTTTTAGGACCCATTAACTTGATTCTTCTATTTTCTAAACATTGTCAAATGCACTTATTGATTTATTTTTATTTCAGAATTATGTGAAAGAAATTAAATTTTCCTTGAAAATATGTAAAAACTCAGAACATTCCTAACTGTACATTCCTAAAATGTTGCTAGTTTAACTCTCTTGGCATCATATATTACATGACTCAGCCAAACGTGAGAGGCTTCACAGGGAGTGGGCACTTTAGGGGCCTCTGGAAGGACTCACACACTGGAGCAGGTGCTAGAAAGTCAAACTATAAGAGGAAATCTACTCTATTGGTCCCCATGTACATTTCCTCTGTCCTAGCATATAACAAAGGTGTTTGCTGAACAAAATGACTCCCCGTTTTAGGCTCAGTACCACTTTAATTCTTAGATGATTCAGATGGTGATGAAAAAGACAACCTAAAATGACCCCATTCCCTCTGTTGTAGTTACTTCTTGGTAAGGTGGATATACCAGTCAAAAGGCAGCAATTGGTATCCAGCGTTCTGCTCCCAGTTTTTTGCCCTATTAGCCAGGCCAAGCATCAGTGCCTCTGGAATTAGCTCTGTCTTTCAGAATTGCCTCAAATCATGACCCTCCTTTGCTTTCTAGGAGACCCAATATTTTGTGCTGAGCATCTGTGTGGTCCCTTATCCCATGGACTAAGCCAGCTATTGGAACCTGGCTGTCCGGCACTTCAGTTGCCAATCTTCTTGGACTCCAGACATTTGTCCCATTACAGATGTGTATTAACTGTGAATTGATATCCCAGCTCACAGCTGCCTGCCTATCTGGCTGCCTGCCTGCATTTCTCAGCATTGCTCAGCCCAGAATCTGTCACTGTGCTCTTGTACTTGAACTTCCAATATTAGCTGAAATATGCCTGAGACTATGTCTTTCATTCACCTACTATCTATTCGTCTAGGCATCACTTCCTTGGTCTCTGTCTTGTACTAGAGGGTAGGTCAGATCCCGTCATGCATCCCTTCTCCTCTCCACTGCCCCAGTGTTGTTTTGGATGGACAGATTCAGAGTTGACATAATCAAAAAGATAGGAATGTTTAAGGTGATAGGCAATAGGAATAAATTCAAAAAAACAGCTGAGTTAGGAAATAAGTAAATGTACGTTCTTCTGTGAAGGAAGGTAGTACACAGCAGTAGGAATTTCACAATCTAGTGCAATTTGGGAATCCAAGCAGATATGCAGACAGTTCACATAAGGGAATTCTACTTAAAGGTTATGGGGTTCAGGCAGGATATCTGGAAACTTCTGGTGTTCCATACCAAAATCTCCATCTATAGAAGATTGGCTAGGCAAGTCAAAGCCTCAGTCTTAGAGAGATGGCCCAAGAAAGGTTATTGGAACAGGAATAGAAGAACAAGATAATGCTCCAATTTCTAAACCAGATTGTGAAGTGAGGATTGGATCGTGGGTAAACTTCGGATGTCAAGATGTTAAAAATGGAAGTTGAGAATTGGAAAAGGAGCAAGTCGAGTTAATAGTGATTCATCTGAATATGAATTAGAGCTTCTTAAATTGTCCTAGAGCAATCATCATTGAGCATCAGTTCATGGAAATGGTAGTCACAGGTATAAAGATTTTGGCTCTTAATTTATTCTTACTGGTGTCCCCACTAAGAATATTTCAACATAAACTATGACCGGTAAACCGTTAAAAAATGACATAAATAATTTTAAGGGCTGTTGTCTTCTCTGGGACATTTATAAATGATTACAGATTGTATTTTTTTCTCCTATGGATGCCTAAAATGAAAAGCCCATCTTCAGGCAGCCTCTCAATTTCTATGGAAGGCCTATGTATAAGAAACAAAATTTTTCTCCCCGCCCCCTTCCATTTTATCATGGGGCTAATATATGAATAAAATAAACATAGTCTATTGGGATACGTTATTCTAGAATTTGTGCAGCTATATATGTGTATGTCTCTGTAGGTATGGACAGAAGGGTCTGCACCTACATCTATAGACAAGAGGAAGTAGAAGGTGTTCTGCTAACTTAGAATAGTGCCTTATCATTCACAAAGAAGGATTTGGGAAGAAGGAATCAGCCTCATGTCTCTTTAATATAGAACCTGGTCTCTGAAGTAGCATAAGTTTCTGCCAAAATACATATCAAAGCAATTACCTTAATTTGTTGTAATTTAGAAATAGCTCTGATCAATTCAATCCCAATATTTATTGCAATTCTATTGTTTCAGCTTTGTAATAAATTTGAATGCTGTGCATTTCTTCCCTAGGGCAACCTACAATCTAGCAAGGGACATAGCATAACACATGGAAAATGCTACAAAGTGTATACTGAAAAACAAATATATAGGAAGCTCTACAGGCTTCAAGCATGTTATAGCATGTGCACAGACACACACACACCCCCCCCCCAGAGAATCTCAACAACAAAATGACAAACAACCCAACTCAAAAATGATCAAAAGCCTTGGATAGACATTTCTCCAAAGACGGTGTGCAAATGGCCAATAAGCACATGAAAAGATGTTCAACATCATGAATTATTAGCAAATGACTAATCAAATGCAAATCAAAACCATTTCATATCCACTAGGATGGCTATAATAAAAAAACTAGACTCTAACAAGTGTTGGCAAAGATGTGGAGAAATTGGAACACTCATACCTTGCTGGTAGGAAAATAAAACAGTACAGCCCTGTGAAAATCTGTTTGGCAGTTCCTCAAAATGTTAAACAGAGTTACCATATGACCCAGCAATTTTCTTCTTAGATATATACCCAAGAGAACCAAAACATATATTTGCACGAATACATGAATTCTTGAATGTTCACAGCAGCGTTATTCATAAATGCCAAAACATGGAAACAACTCAAATGTACATCAGCTGATGAATGGATAAATAAAATGTAGTATATCCATAAAATGGAATATTTTTAGCTATAAAAGGGAATGAAGGGGGCCATCCCTGTAGCTTAATTGTTAAGTTCAGCGCACTTTGCTTTGGCAGCTCAGGTTCAGTTCCTGGGCATGGACTTACACCACTCATCGGTGGCCATGCTGTGGGAGTGATTCACATAGAAAATACAGGAAGATTGGCATAGATGTTAGCTGAGGGTGAATCTTCCTCTGCAAAAAAAAAAAAAAAAAAAGAATGAAGTACTGATACATGTTACAACATACATGAACTTTGGAGACACTATGCTAAGTGCCAGAAGCCAAACACAAAGACAACATATTATACGATTCTATTTGTATGAAATGTTCAGGATGTGGGGTCTTTTTGGGGTGATGAAAGTGAATTAGATAGTGGTGATGGTTGCACAGCATTGTAAATATAGTGAATAACCACTGAAGTGTATACTTTAAAATTGTTAAAGTGGTGAATTTATGTTATGTGAATTTTATTGCAATAAAAAAATACAGTCACACTCATATAAAACAGCACAGAATTTACAGTATAAATAAATGAAATTGTACGTTCTGAATGAAAGTATAATTCACAAAATATAGGCATGATGAACTTGACAGGCATCTAAGAGTGAGTTTTCTAACAAGGTGTTTCAAAAGTTCATTTGTAAATTAGTTTTTTGGAATTGGGATATATTTTATGGTGGTTCAAATATTACCGAGTCTTTGGGAAAGGTAGGAAGGATTATATTTAAATGCTAGGAAACAACATCCATGCCCTATTCTATAATGGAAAACTAAGAGTCTTCTGCTTATTTTCCACATTTTTATTTCAGGCTTGTTTTATCACTGTTATTCAAATTTGATTGAATATTTGGATGATATCAATATTTGTTAGTCCTTATTTTCCTCCAACTTAAATATATTGTAATTCTAAGATTGCTTGGTCAAAAAATTATATTTTGATAACTATGAGAGCATTATTTCAGTAAATTAAATACATGTATTTATATTATATTTATATATAATTTTTTAGGTCTAATAATATTTATGTCTTTCTTGACATTATTTCCCGTATTAACTCCGAGGATTCTTTTGTTATAATTAAATAGACTTTCAAAAGCAGTAAAGAACATTTTACATGTTCACTTCAAAATTTAATGTCTGTTGGTGATTATTTCTATTTTAAGAAGTCTTTGTTTCTGAACTGGGTTACTTAACCACAGTAGGTACATATAAACAATTTGTATGTTTTCTATTTCTTATAGATTCTACAAAGAAATTAAAGGATGTTCTTGAAGAATTCCATGGTAATGGTGTGCTTGCAAAGTATAATCCTGAAGGGGTAAAACTTTTTTTCTTTATATTTGTTTCATAAATATGCTTGGAGGAGGGATTTCTTAATGAAGAGCTCTTAGAAGTATATGTATACCATATATCATAACATAAACAAAATGCAATTCCTTATGAAAAGCTATTCTGGAAGGTACATTAAATGTTGTACTACCTTTTTCATCCAAAACCATTTTGCTAATGAAAATAACATGTCTATATTGTGTGCTTAAAAGAGTATAGATCATCTACAAGAGTGTTCTTTTCCTAGAAGTCAAGAAACAGAATTAGATAGAAGGGCAGAAGACGTGTGCCTGACTCGCACTCAATGTCCTGCCAATTTTAACCCCAAATGAACATTGGTGTGAGGCAGGGGGTTACTCCTTTCAGGGAGTTATTCCCTTGACTGAAGAAAGAGTCTGTGATGGATATAACCGGTCCATTACTTTAAAGAACCAGCTTGGACAAAATGAGAGGAATTTCTTCCCCCTATCTTGCTTTAACCTATTACCAGTAAAGCTTACAAGCTCTGAAATTCTTTCCTTACAAAACTTTATGTCCTGTTGATTGCTTTTGAACACCGTACTTGAATGAATGCTAATTATTTGTTAAATAACCTTCTTAATTATTTGTTAAATAACTTTCTGTTTACTGTTAGCCGAGAGATGTTACGTTTTAAATGTTTGCTCATCATTGCTGTGAGTTCTTTTGCAGCTTCATCTACTGGTAGTTGGGTTGTATGGGAGTTGAAACAAAAAAGACCCTTTTGCCTGTATGTATTATCTAGCCATCTAGGTAGATTTGTTTGCTGATTAAAATGTGATTTGTTTTTTGTTTTCATTGTCATTGTGATTTTGAATGTTTACAAGAGCACAGTTCTTGATTATTCTTCAATGTTATATTTCTCTGGGATTTATAGAGCTTACATTTTAGTCAAAATCCAATCTCTAAATTTCAAGCCCAAAACTTTCATAGTCTTTTATAATTTCCTTTCAGTATTTCTAGTAGATAGCTATTTTTCATGCCGTATTTTCTTTTTCTGTCTATATTCTGATACATTACTGTTCCTTTTAAAACTCTTTAACATAAGATTTATCTTCTTTTTAAAAAATAAAGTTAATATTTAGTGCCTACATATGATGGGGAAAATAAGGCAGTTTAAAGTCATTCCCATTTTCATATATCAGAAAAAAAGCAGACATCTGGCCTACATTTCCCTCACATTTTATTTTCCTAGATGCTATAGAGTGAGAGAAAAAAATCTTGGCAGATAAATTTGTAGAACTGAAAATCTCAAAGACCAAGAAAGCAGAATGGGAAAGGTAAAGATGACAACTTTACTGAATTGCTATAAGACCTAAAAATGTCATTAATATTTACATTCCCAACCATACTTGAAAACATGCATGTTACCTTATCTATATACAGAGATAAAACCAGTGTTTTCTCCCTAAACATAGCTGCTGACTATAAATTCAGTTGGACTGTGATCTTGTTTGCAAAGTAGCCTTGTTGCTTCAATGATTTCTTATTAAAGGACTCTCAAGACTTACTCTTACTGATATTATGTATTTCATGAAGATTATCAGTCACTGCATACTGGATTTATTGAGGTAATTACTAGATTCATTGTTAGACACACATATGATGTCAGCCTTTTCAATAATGTAATACCTCTCTGTAAATGCACAGATCTCCTCTTGAAATGCATTATTAAAATAATGAACAATTGAAAAGCAAAGTAGTTAGATCTCATTATGACCCAAAAGTAATTTTAATTTGAGTGCAACCACCCTCTAATCTTAACACTGATAGATATTTTCCCTTTAGGAGAAAAATTTAATTTATATGACTCTTTTATTTACAAAAGCCAATAGGAAATAATTAGGAATATCAAATGTTGAGAAAGAAATCTTTAGGGCCTCTTCAGTACATGACTTCATCCAATTTATAAAAGGTTACTCTAACAGTGTGAAAGAATTCATACTGTCAATTCACGAGTGAAGTTATCACTCTCTATTGACTGGTCAAGTTAAGCTCAAAGTTGTTTGGCGTAGATGACTGCTTAATTGATGCTCAGTTATAGAAGAAAAATTAGAAAAGTTATTCATCTAGTCTGCCTTTAGAATAAATAACTAATCTTTAGTTTTCTAAAATGAACATGGCTTGTGTCATCCATATAAAATGTATTTGCAAAGAGAGAACAATTAAATATCTCTTAAATTACTTCTCTCCTTTCAAAGTAAAGCTGCTTTAATGGTAGATGCATTATTTTTCTTATCACTCTTCACTTAAATTGCTGAATTTTAAAAGTGTTGTGTATAAAAACTTAATCCAGTGAAAATGTGACCTGTTTAAGTCTATTTTAATAGAGAAGAAATATTAAGTGAAATATATGGATGAATCATTTCTTTTTAATTCATATTTTTTAAAGATAATTTGATGATAATCATTCTTTGAAGAAATAAATAACGGGATTGTAAGATATAAATGTAAACAGTGGCTTTAGAGTTTCCCTAAGAATAAAACTTTAAAAAGGTCTTGAGATTCCTAAACAAATAAAATTATAAAGTTTTTAAATAAGTAAACTTATTTTAAGAAAAGTAAAATGACTTTCCCAAGATTAACCAGCTAGAGTTGTGACAATAACCATAATTAAAATCTAGTTGTCTATAATCCCAGTTTAAGACTGATGCACTTTCCTCTTCACTTCATTGACTATGCCATAGAATGAGAGGGAAGGCCTTGGGAGATGAGAAGAATAAGGGGAAAGAAAAGGTATTTCACATTCATTGAACGACATTGTCTATGTAATAAGTATGGCATATAATTATTACTGACTCATGCCTGATAAGGTAAGAGATTTCTATTAGTTTCCACCTGGTCTCATGTGAATAATATAATATTAAGAGTATGATTATAGCTAGTTTGTAGTAGCCATCCAGTTTTAGTGAGAGAGTTCACAGTAAAACACAGTCAGGACATCTCAGATATAACTGATTTATGTGTGTTGGAATTTGATAATCTGAGAAAGATCCAGTTTTGCATTGCAGGCATATATATTATATATCTTTTTATTTTATGTATATATATTTTAAATATGTATATTTATATATTTTACCCGCTGGATTTCAAATTCAATTCCAAATTGTTCCATTGACATTTAACGAGATGGGAAGAAATTAAGGAGTGGCATGTGTGTGGAAAGATATTTAAAGGCATGGAGAGAGGCTAGGCATGTTATTCTAATAGAAGAAATCATTAGGTGTGGGAAATAAGATTCATAACCTAATATATCTTTATAAATACTGTTATATTTTCATAATCTTCTCTGGAAGGTTTTAATCATACTGTAACTGTTATTCCTTATATTTATCTCATGTCAATTAGAACTATTTGCTTATTACGTTCAAAGACTGATCTAGTCAATGATCCTCAAACTTTAGCTTGCATCAGAGTCACCTGGGGGTCTTCTTAAAGCACAGATTGCTGCCTACTCCCTTCCCCCCTTAGTTTCTGTGTTTCTGGGGTGGGGCACAAAAATGTATATTTCTATCGGTTTCCCAGTTGATGCTGATGCTGCTGTTTTGGAACCACATTTTGAGACCCATGGATCTAGGGTATGTTTTAAAATCAATCTGTAAACTTGGTTTTCTAGTTGAATTATCATCGATATGAGATAATAAGTATAAATTATCTTACATTAACACATGTATTCTTTCTTTCCTTGCATGCACAGAAACAAGACATTCTTAACCAAGTAAGACATTTTCTTTTCTATTGAAGTCTGTCTTTTCTTCCTTTATTCTGATATGAGCTATGAATTTTTCATCCATATCACTTAGCTATACTTTGTACAAATTAGATTTATATGATATGCAAGATTATCTGTAATACTTATAAGGTTATAATTGATTGATATTTGTTCAAATCAAAGTCTCAAATGGCGGAGCTGATACCTTAATGGAATAAAAAGGATCCAGAGTGTGGGCTTCAGTTTTTGTTTTTTTTTTTAAAGATTTATTTATTTATTTTCCCCCCAAAGCCCCAGTAGATAGTTGTATGTACGTCCCACATACAATCCTTCTAGTTGCTGTATGTGGGACGCGGCCTCAGCATGGCCGGAGAAGCAGTGCGTCGGTGCGTGCCCGGGATCCGAACACGGGCCGCCAGCATCAGAGCGCGCGCACTTAACTGCTAAGCCACAGGGCCGGCCCTGGGCTTCAGTTTTGTAGACTCTTGAATTTAATTTTCTAATTTCACCAAAACATAATCAGGCTATGATAAATAATTTATTTAATGAAAGCCTTAATTTATTAACTTACAATGGGAGGTCTAATAATTGCGTTTAAATGCAATTGATAAGGACTTTTTTTGGTCTACAGGGCTTTTGGAGCCTGTGAGGGAAATATAACTGAAAAGCTGTTGAATTTGCCTTCCTGGGAAAAGAAGTAACCCATCTGTTCCTTAAGCCACTGTCTCCCAGTAAAGTCCATTTTGTAAAGCAATTTTAGGTCCATAGTTCAGTTGAGTGCATAGAATTACAACATGTTTTTGGGTTCTCTAAATGAGTTTTCTATCACACTAGGAATATGTCTTACTAAAATGCATGAGTTGTCTAAAACCATAATATTGTCTCCCTTGGACAGTACTGGATATGTACTTGCAGCTTCTTCTTCGCAAGTTTCTCTATGGTTTCAATGACAACAAGTACTGTAATTTCATCCTCAACATGCCACTGTGCAATTAAGTACATCAGAATGATCTGGACTGACTTAGATACAGATCCTGCATATTACAGTCTCCTAGGATGAGGCATGGCTGAAATGGCAATGCATTGACTGTGATGACCTTACTGTTTTCCTGATCTCATCCCTGATCTTTATGAAAACCTACTAGCTCCCCCAAAGACGGGCTACATGAGCTCTATTAAGAGAGAACTCCTCAGAGGAAATGGTTGCTTTTATGAAGCAGACTTTCGCTATGAAGGGGCATTTGTCGTGAACCTTGTTCAACAAACACACCTTTCTGTACAACCTGCATCTCCACTAAAGGCTGTCTGAAAACTGGTGTCAAAGTTTCTTGGGATCAGCAGAATGAGTTTCTTCCTTCCTTTTCCTTGCTCAGTCTTTGTTCCATAGGCAGTTGTTTAGTAGGCAAGCAATTTTAGTTGCAGAATAGAAAGAACAAGGAGAGCTGAGGGTAGCCAAAGGAAAAAAAGAATGAGGGAATGCGTATTTATTGTTCTATATGTGTTCTTTGTCTGTCAGTGTTTTGTGAGTGTAGGATTTTCTCTTTACATTTCCTGTCAGTAGATGATCCTTGACGCAAAGCTGAGTTACATTTTCATAGCTCCCTGGGCTTCCCTTATCTTTGCACTGGGTACTCTGTACTATAGTTTCTGTTAATGTGTATAACCTTTACATTCAGACAAGTGAGCTGCTTCAATCTTTTCATAAGAAACCCGGGAATTCAAAACCTACATTTTGTAGTGCTGTTGCCTAATATAATATTTTAAATGACTTTAACAAGGATATTGACACTGATATAATTATTAGCAATGATATAAACACCCTTTTATTGTAAGCTATAATTGTCCTTCCAGAACCAAATTCAACCATTCCCATTAAAGAAAGCATCTGGAAAGTATAACAAAAAAAACATTGTCTTAGGAGTCCAACTGAACTGAGTTCAAATCTCACATCTGCCACATATTAGCAGGTCCATGACAAGTTAGTCCATCTCTCCTAGCCTCAGTTTGTCCACCTATAAAATGAAGAGAGTATTGGCCTTATTGAGTTGTTAAAAGGGTTAAATTCTAAAGTATATGTAAAATAATTAGCTCTGTGTTTGACATATAGGTGTTCCATTGATGTTTAGAGGAGGTGGTTGTTGGTCACATTTTAGTGACCAACATTATTTCGTTCAAAAGTCCTGGAATCTGTACCAAAAATGAAAGAGAATATCTGAGATGCACCCCCATCCAATCCTGTAAACATGATTTTCCCAGAGCTTCACTTTTCTCATCTGTAAAGTGAGGAAATATAACTCTGATGTCGTTTCCAACTCTAAATTAATTTCCTTCTACCATGAGGTATGAGTGGAGGACATGACATGTGATTTGCTTCCGTTGCCAAGCCTGGCTGCAATCCAGAAGGCTGTCCTGGTGGTAGAGATATTGCGTCTGTTGTATTTGCTCCACCTCCCACGATTGCATGAATGCCAAGGACAATTAGTTAGCAAGGAATGGAAGTAATATGTTAACCAGTATTTCTGCTTCTTTTCCCTATTACTATCAACACAATTTCAATCATCTTCCTCTTCTTATCAAACCTACAACCGGAACACAGTTTTGAAAACACACCACCCAACTGAGTAATAAAATGCCTACTACAATTCTGTGTTACTAACCTGATATTGGTTATGTATTAATTATTGTTGAAATATATAGTGACTTTCCTTTCAATATTTAGCCTCAGTTTTTATGCCTTGATACTCAGAGAAATTTCTCTAGCATAGAATGGAACCATGTCCGACAATTTGAGAAGATATTTACATAGATACTTATGAGATTAATTAGTTACATCGTATCATAATTAAACAAATCAATTTGAATACCTTCTTGCAGGTTTCTCGTAATTGCACTGAGGATCAAATCTCAACATTTACAAAAAATACACTGTCTTATATCTATGAAAACATTTAGAATTTGAGAATGGATCATCTGCTACATCTTATCCTAAATTGAAAGCTTAGATTAATGATTTGACTGCTTCAAGTGGCTAGATGGTATCTGTCACAGTTGATCTATTTCTCCCTTAACCTTCTAAAATAAACATACAGAAATTTAAAAATAGGTAAATATTTAGTGTACATAAAATACAATTTTACTAATTGCTTCCAATTGCTTTCTCTGCAAATGAGTTTTAAAAAAAAGCTTAAATAATTTGGAAAATAAACAAACTAGTAACTCTCGTTAGTTTAATAACAACCAACTTTGAAAGTGGTATTTAAATACTCTGTGTAGATTGTTTTTTAATTTCTTTCATAATATTTATTAAATAATTTATATAGGACTTAAAAACCAAGTTAGACAAAAAAGTGATGCTGAGATTTTCAGGTGAACATTTTGCACATTTCCAAGGACAAGTAGAATGTGGGTTTGTTTATTGTTTTTGTTTGTGTGTTTTCACCATCAGGAATAGCTTTTTTGAGTAGAAGAGAACTGAAGGATACTAGAGGAAAATAAATCTAAAGATTTGGGTAGAAAGGCTTATAATGTGTAAGGATTTTAAGGTTTTTTTTAGTAAGTAAAGGAAATCAGATTTCCTTAAACATATCAATATATTTAAGATCAACAACCTAAATTTTCTGCTTAGAAAAATACTTCCAAAGGCAATGTGGACAATAGGCTTGAGTAGAAGAGAAGACCAGATATGAAGCAATCCATTCAAGTGATGAAAACTGGGACAGCAATGGGGATTATAATGAAGACTGGGGCAGATTTAGAATACATTTCAGGGCCCGCCCTGTGGCTTAGCGGTTAAGTGTGCGCGCTCTGCTACTGGTGGCCCAGGTTCGGATCCCAGGCACGCACTGACGCACGGCTGCTCCAGCCATGCTGAGGCTGCGTCCCACATACAGCAACTAGAACGATGTGCAGCTATGACATACAACTATCTACTGGGGCTTTGGGGAATAAAAGGAGGATGATTGGCAATAGATGTTAGCTCAGGGCCAGTCTTCCTCAGCAAAAAAAGGAAGATTAGCGTGGATGTTAGCTCAGGGCTGATCTTCTTCACACAAAATAAATAAATAAATAAATAAATAAATAAATAAATAAATAAATAAATAAATAAAATACATTTCAGGCATAAGGTCAATAATAATAGGTTACACTTGGAATATCAAAGGGTGGGAAAAGAGTTACGGTCACCTCAGAGTTTTTAAGATAAGGCAACTGAGTAGATAGTTATACCATTTTCAGGGATATTTTATATCCCTTTTTCTGAAATAGCAAGCTTATTGATAGACTAGTCAATACATTCGATAGTGATAAACCAGTGGCAAAGTGTCTTGTACCATGTGTGAATATCGGAAAATCTGTCTGTAAAATTATACTTTGATTAACTATAAAAGTGTGGACTTTGAAATAAGAAATATTTAGGTCCTTGGTGCTAACTAGAAGCTTTTGACCCTGGGTAATTTACTTAACTTTTCCAAGCCTCAGTTTCCTCATCTGTAAAATAGGAGTGATAGCATCTAATCACTGGGTTATTGTGAGGATTAAAGTGTAGCATACATGGAACCTACTTGGTGCAGTTCCTAGAACGCAGTAACATTTACATAGTGTTACCATTATATGCAACAAACATTTTAATCATATTCCTAATATCTTTCCATTTATGGATAATAGATCATATCACTGACTATAAAGATTAAAAGGAGAGATTGGAGGCTTTAAGGAGTAGTTTGGCATAAAAATATCCACCAATGAGAGATAAGCTTACAGGAGATAAGAAAAGCATTTGGAACAGAAAGGAGCTATTGGATTGCATTTCAAATGCACTTATTGCATGTATAATATGTACTAGATATTGTCTCTGGTTCTGTGGGAGAAACAGAAATGGTCAAGATGATCTTTGCTATGAGAATGTCAAACTAATAAATCTATTTTACAAATTGCTGACACAACACTTTAACTTGAGAAATTCTTAAGCTCTGAAAATACTTAGGGGATTCTCTGACCCAGTTGTAAAATCTCAATCCCTCATTCTTACATGTTGGCTGGATATTTCCTGGTCTTCCACACCTTCCCAACTTGATGTTTCTCCCAATACTAACCCGGGTAGATTTGGGCCTTGATGGATTGAAAAGGACAGAATGTATGAGATAGCATATATTTGAAACCCTTCCAAATTCGTGGTTATTTTGTTAGTATTAGTTTTGTTGATTTGTTTAGTTTTAATCTGCTAAAATATTAAATATATAGCCATACACTATTGTACTTTAAAATAATCTCATTTGAGATTTATTAAGTGAAAGAATATATTCCTTCTGAGAAGCTTTTTGTGTTTATTCTATTTTACAAATTCTTATCATTCCACTTGAATCAATTTTCTTTCTTGCTAGATTGCCTACAAAGAGGTAATTGAGTGAAATTTTGCTATTTTTGCAATTCCAGTGTCCATACCTCAAATAGATAATATAATAGAAGACACTAATGTAATGTACAACATCTACAACGTAAAAGACTTTATACTAAACAGTATGTGATGCAAAGTTGTGTTGGATCTTATAGTCCAGCAGGGAAGAAGATATACTTGTAAATATGCCTGCACACATATCTGCATCAAAAGAACTCCCTTTGGAAATTTTATTTAAAAGTCAACATATAAGTAAGCAATAATTAAAAACTGACATTATTAATGAAAACTATATATACATAATGGTTCAAGAAATCTTGATTGGGTTTTTTTTTCAAGGAGAAAATAACTTTAAAGCATTTATGTGTGTGCTTCAGTAACAGCTCACACCTGTCCTAGTGACAACAGTAAAAAACAAACAAGACAGTGTCATGCTAGATTAAAATGGATTCCAACTGAAGTACAAAATTTAGTTGGATACAGACCTTTGATTACAAAATATACTGAAAATTACGATAAAAATATTTTACTGGGGCTGGCACAGTGGTGTGGCGGTTGGGTGAGCACGCTCCGCTTTGGTGGCCTGGGGTTCGCAGGTTCGGATCCCGGGCGCACTCTGATGTCAAGCCATGCTGTCTCGGCATCCCACGTAAAGTGGAGGAAGATGGGCACGGATGTTAGCCCAGGGCCAATCTTCCTCAGCAAAAAGAGGAAGATTGGCATCAGATGTTAGCTCAGGGCTAGTCTTCCTCACCAAAAAAAAAAATATATATTTTTTGCATAAAATTCTTCCAATCTATTATTTGCATTTCATGATTACTAAAATAACTTGTAGTAGCATTGTTTTTCTTGCCATTTACCATCTTTTACTAAAAAATATACTTCTAATTTTCTCTCTACTTAGTCTTAATAAATGTTAGTCTTAGGTAAAGCTACAGTTAATGGATTACATGCCTCTGAGGTGATAAAAATCTTTTCATTTGCTGAAACTAATTTTAAAAAGTTCCAGATTTTCACCCTTTTCACTCTTTCTTTTTAAAGGAAGTTTCTACATGGCAGCTTTAGGGGACTATCAAGGAGCTCTCTGAAATTTGAAGCAATGAAGAATCAATTGCAGTACAAGATACGCATAAGGAATGAGACATTTAAAAATACACATTTCTCTGAAAGTATTTTAATATCAAAAATGTGTATTTGAGGGGCCAGCCTGGTGGCCTAGCAGTTAAGTTCACGCCCCTCTGCTTTGGTCGCCCAGGGTTCGCAGGTTCAGATCCTGGGCACGGACCGATGCACTGCTTATCAAGCCATGCCGTGGCAGGTGTCCCACATATAAAGTAGAGGAAGATGGGTATGGATGTTAGCCCAGGGCCAATCCTCCTCAGCAAAAAGAGAAGGATTGGCAACAGATGTTAGCTCAGGGCTAATCTTTCTCACACACAAAAAAATGTGTATTTGAAATCTTAGGAAGTTAGCCATGCTGCATGTTAACTTATACACTTTGGCTCAATGGCCTTTATATCAATTTTCAATTTAACGTAATTATTTATTGATATAAATTAGAAAGCAAGATTGAAATGAAAATGATGAAAGAAAACTTCTGGCTAATTTAAGTTATTGCCCACCCTCGTCTGGTCAGAGTTCTTTTGCCCAGTAGCTAACATAGTAATGTACACAGAGTAGGTGCTCGATCAACACTTGTTGATTAATGAATTAAAGTCACTTCTTTGTCCATGATTTTAACTAGTTACTTAATCCATTATAGTTCAATGATTAATTTTTGTCTTTTATAGGTCATTTATTAATTAGCTGTGTATACAAGTTTGTTTAAAAAATGTGAATATTGAATGTAGACTATCTTCTGTCTGGTATAAAGGAGTGTTATTATGATCATATGATCCTGTTAAAATATGTCAGATAGTATGATTTCCTGCTGCAAACTCTCCAATGACCATTCCTCTCACTCCATCTTAAAGCTGTAACTTTTTATTGGTGGTCTAATATCCTACTTGATCTGCCCCAGTCCGCACACCACCAAAGACCATATCTCTGACCTTCTATCCTACTACGCTAGTCCTCCCTCCCTCCTGCTCCAGTCTCCTGCTCCTCCTCACTGGCTCCTATAGAAATTCCTCTAATACAGGAGCGTCTTTACACCTCGGGGCACTCGCACTACCTGTTTTGTCTATCTGGAATGTTCTTTCTCCAAATATGTGCAAAGCTCTCTCCCTCATCTCCTTTAAATATTTATTCAAAGAACAGATTCTCATTTCCTAGTCATCAGATTTAAAACTGCACGTGTCCCCTCCTCCCCAATATGTAAATCTTTTCCTTCTTTATTTTTTCTACAACACTTAATACCATCAGACATTGTACATTTAGCCTATTTATTTTGCTATTTTCTTATTTTCTTCATCAGAAGATAAGCCCCTTGGTGGAAGGATTTTTGCATGTTCCAGTAACATTTTTACCCCAACACTTAGAACAGAGCCCAATAGAGAGTGGGTGTACAATGAACATTTGCTGAATATGAGAAAATCTCCACCCTTAACAGCCAAAATAAATTAATGACAGAGTGATGACATTTATTTTCATTCACTTTGAATCTACTTGGATGAACGCTAGTGTTATTTCTTTAGTATTAGTAGGGATTTAAAACCAAAGGATCCAGATGGTCAGATATAAGAATGAAAGGCGTACAGAAATGTGATTTGAATTTGTGCCAATTTGGCAGCAACCTCTGAGCAGCTCCTTCAGTCTATATTCTTTACAGATTCTCTATGTTATCTCCCTAAATAGTCTGCTGGCTGCTCCTTATGGAAAAAAGAAAATGATAAAGCAGTTTTCAAAATTTTAAACATTCTTTGGTGTGTGTGTCTGTTTGAGCTTACAACCAATTTGATTTTGGAACACTCACTCAATTAAGTCCTACCCAACTTTTTTCATTAGTGTTTTCATTGATATACATACAAATGATCCACTCTGTTTAAAGATCACAATCTTCAAAAACCAATTCTAATGCTGCTACGTGACAGCAGTAGAAAATAAGATACCTAAAATTTGGAAATGTTCTGCTAAATCATGAGATATGGAAAATGTAAATATTGAGGGCACTATCCACTTATAGAAATGTTTGATATTTTGGACAACATAAGATTTTAGAAGAGATTTGAAAATCTTTTAAAAAAGAAAAGAGGAGTTGGATTAACCAAGAAAGGTGTTGAAGAATAATTCCTCAATGAATTGGAAGCACTGAAGCAGCTAATTTTTGGCGTAAAAGAAATTTGGGTTTTGCAGCATTGTAAGCTGCATGTAATGACAGGAAATGTAAGAGAAAGGAATTTTGCTCCCACTAAAGAAGTTGGAGAAAGAAATTTAGATCATCAGTAAAATTTCAGTAATAAATAGGATGACATCATCTCGTAGAAATCATTTGAGAACTGAGGAAATTTTTATTTCATTTTTATGTCTGTAACAGGCTTTTATTTTTTAAAGTAAGATAATTTGTTTTTAAATGCTTGCTTTCTGAAAGCAGTAATTTGCCAATGTTGCCTGAAACAGAACAATTATAGCAAAATATCTAAGACACAAAAAACTGCTGGTTTGATTTGCGAAGATGCAGTGAACTTTCCAATTTTCTGGACCAATTAGGAGAAGAGCAAATTAAGATAATAAAAAGTCCATCTAACCTCAAGCCAGTGCTTCTTTTTATTTTATGATTTTATTTATTTTACATACTGTGTGCCCAAGGATACGTTAAGTCCATTTCATCAATTTATTATTCCATTTAGGCCACAACTCTGAAAGGTTGATCTTATATGGATGAAGTTAAGGCTTGGAGCTGTCAGAGAATAAAACTAAGCTGTTTTTTGCTTGCTGAGCAAGGGAGAGATGCAATACTCGAGAACATTCAGAAAGTTTTTCTGAAAACTCAAAAAAAAAGAAGGACCAATAGTAACGCATTCCTTATTAAATTGGATGCCATACATTACAGTTCATTTTTTCCTTTTGATTGGCTATTTTTCTGGTTTTCGTCATTAAATCACAAGCGCCAATTTCAAGGAGGTTCTATGTGGGTTATGTAAGGCTCTATAAAGAGCACACGCTTGAGATGTGGCAGGTTGTTTCCTTAAAAGAGCAGATAAATTCTTTGCCCCAAATCACTCAAATGGCAAGTTGGAGGTATTGGAATATGAAACAAAATTGTTTTATTCTGAAGTCCTTGTTTTTTGGTTGATTGTTGTTTTCCTGTGTTACCACGTTAAACTCTTGGCTTATAATAATTTTGTTTGAAAATATAATCTTGGGGCCTGCCCAGTGGCGCAAGCGGTTAAATGCGCGCGCTCCGCTGCGGCGGCCCAGGGTTCACGTTTCGGATCCCGGGTGCACACTGTCACACCGCTTGTTAAGCCATGCTGTGGCAGCATCCCATATAAAGTAGAGGAAGATGGGCACGGATGTTAGCCCAGGGCCAGTCTTCCACAGCAAAAAAGAGGAGGATTGGCATCTGATGTTAGCTCAGGGCTGGTCTTCCTCACACACACACACACACACACACACAAAATATATATATATATATATATAATCTTATTCCAAAAGAAGAGCCAGAGAACAACTTTCAGCAATTCTAGTCCTTTGTAAACATTTTATTACCAGCTTTCTCAAAAAAAAAAATAAAATAAGATAACCAAAAAGAATGAACCATGTAATAACTTTTGTTTTTTGTTATTTTTGTTCATATGCATTTGTTAAATGCATAAGAAAACATTTAAGTTAATGTGGTTTTGAGGTTTATTCTTCAAATACTGTTTGGAATTCCCCTATCAAACCGAGAGGTAGGTATTACTATTCTCATTGATAGGTGAAGAATTTGAGGCACAGAGAGTTTAATAAATTGCCCACCTTCACACAGCTAGAAAGTGTTGGATCTGAGATTTGATCCAGGTAGTCTGACTTCAAAACCATGCTCCTATCATCTGTTATGTGGCCAAATACAACACTAACTACAAAAGGCTTAGGGTACAGAAGGAAGAGTAGCTATAAATAACCTTGCTTCTAACCACAATGCCTGTAAATATGTTCATCACACAAACTTCCTACAACTTAGACATAAAATTAACTCCTGGTTCCCCATGGGTCTTCATACATGTTGAGGACTATCTATCGATATTGGTCACTCATCCAACCGAGTGTGGATTACCTCTCTTTAGATAGGCCATTTCTAAAGACTCTAATTAGTAAGAATTGATGTTCCTGCTCAAGAAGAGTTATTTGGATGGAGTGGTCTGGCTATTGGCCTCATCTATATATTTTGAAACCTTGGCTTCATCCATTGTGGCAAATTGCTTTTTGAAAGTACATCTGCTACCTGAGGCTATTGTTTATATTTTTGTATTCAAAGTTTTTAGTTATGTGGTTCAGTTCACTAGTAGAATCTACAATATTCTCTGGTGATGGTGACTTATTAAATAGGGAAGAAAATGATGTCTTTTTGCTACTACCAATGTAAATGTCTGAAGTGCCCTTCTGAGAATGAATAAGTAAAGCAAGACTAAACTAAAATGTCAGATTAAGGTGTAGGCAGAGTCTTGGAACCATTAGTAAACAAAGTGAAGTTTTTGGTTTTGTTTTTTATTGGCTTGAGATATTAGGTACAAAAGCATACACAGTACATATACTTCATTGGCACATGATCTAATCTACAGAAATATGCTTTCTCTCATGATATCCCTGTATATCATATTCCATTTTAAGTTTATTCAAAATAATGCAATAATAAAATTGGTCATTCTCTACCACCATACCCTAATGTTATTATATAGGAAAAATAGACTTTATCTATCCAAAGTAGCAGCTTAAGAAATTAACTTTATTCTCATTGGCCAGGAGTTTGAACGAAATAAAGAGCACCAGTCTGCCAAATTTCATTTTTGCCCTATTTTCAGTTTCATCTCAGTTATATTAAACTGGGTAAGAAAAAAAAATACCCTTCAAGGGCTTCCTATGAGGACATCATCCTTGTACTCTCTTGATCTGGGAAGATGTGGCTTTACTCCAGCTTTCTCTCGGTAGGTCTCCTAGTCTCTTCAAATGGCCTACTGGATAGGACCCGACACAACACTATTGGCCTTTTCTTCCATGTGGTCTACGTCTATTTCCCAGGAAACGTTTATGCATTGTCATCCTTGCAGTTATAGGGAGTATTGGCCAAGCCCAATACAGTCCATTTTACTTGCCCTTGCCCCAAAGCACCTGCACACTTGTCCTCAATTTCCCAGGCAAGAGTCAGATCCTGACCTACTGTCCTCATCTCCTTGGAGAAAGCAAACTCTCGGGTGGCTCCTGTGACATCGCCTCATGAACTTGAGGCTAGAAAGTGGCTTCCATTGTCATTTTCCCAAGTGAACATCATGGAGACTCTCAATGCAACAATGGTATCTCCAAATAAATGTCTACTCTTTTATAATCATGCAGTGAGTAAGGGTGGACAAGGATCTTGAAATAGGTTTCTTTGAAAGCCTGCATAGGAAGTTTTAGATTTTCACTTGAGAATTTTTTATCAATTGATCTTGGTGTTAGAGTGAAACTTTAATGTTAACCACTTTTTCCAATCGTTGAAAACAATATTCACTATTAAAGACAAGGGAAAGAGATGAGAGAAATTCCCTTCTTTCAGAGTGTCCATGACTCTGCATTGGCATGTTCATGTTAATTGCCTGATTTAATCATTATAACGACTCTGTGGGATTGAGAATATCATTCCCAGTTTACAGAGGAGGAAACTAAATTTCAAAGAGTAAACTTTTAAAGTCATACAGCTACTGTGGAAATGGAAATGTCTGACTGGAAAGCTCCTGCTTTTCCTGCTACAGTGCTGCAGGTAAGACGTAATGTATCTAATCACCAATGTTAGCCCACGACTGCCGGATCTATTTCTCAAATAGTTACTTTCCTTTTGTAGACTTGGATATAAAAATGTTTGAGGTCATTTCTACTACTAATGATTTTGAACACAGCACAAAATCTTAACATTGGCCAAGTCTTAAAATATATGTTTAAAATTTTTTTTTCAGACAATAGATTTTGAAGGTTTCAAGCTATTTATGAAGACATTCCTGGAAGCCGAGCTTCCCGATGATTTCACAGCACACCTTTTCATGTCATTTAGCAACAAGTTTCCTCATTCTAGTCCAATGGTAAAAAGTAAGCCTGCTCTCCTTTCAGGTGGTAAGTTTCATTATTTACTTTAAAAATTTATATATAGTATAAACTTCAAAGGGAAAATCAGTATCAAATTCTCTACAAGAGAAGAGATGATTTGCTTAAAAATTCCTTTTGTTTATACTTTCATACTAAGATTGTGCAAAGTATTTAAATGTCTCCAATATAATAATAGCTAAACATTAAAGAAAATACACTGTGTCATTATCCATCACTTGTCACTCGTTGTCTTAGAATTCTATGCGTAAGTAATAATTTTAAGAGATACTTCCATCAAGTATGGAAAAGTGCTCTTTAAATGACTGGATAATGTATATACAAAAATGTAGTCACAAAGCATTTACATCTAGAAAACATAATGTTTAATATCAATTCTACAGATTACCAATATCCTTTCATTTCACATTTTTAGATTTGTAAGCCTGGAACAGAGTTTTGGCTTTTCTCTTAGCTATTTGATTAAATTTTTGTCACCATAGAGATGATTGGTTCTCTCATTAGTGTAGCTTTTTTAGAGATGTCTAATACATTAATATCTGTTGCTAATTGTATCAGTCTCTATCCAGTTAGGAAAACAGAAATCTCACTATATTACTCTAGAGAATGTGAAATAGGAAATTGGTTAAACAGTGTTTGAGAGTTGAAAAAGCAAAGGTGAACACTGAGATAACGCAGAGATAGAGCCACAGGAAGCATATGCCGCCTCTAAGCTGAAAGAATCAAAACCCAGATGCTTGGAGGAAGGACCTCTTGGAGCTGAGATGCAGAGTTCTGAGGGGAGGGTGTTACCTGGCAGATCTCACCTTTGGACTTCTGTGGAGGGGATACTTCCTGGCTGGCTTTGGTAGCGCAGGAGCTCAAGGAGGGGCCTGCAGCCCTATCTAAGTCAGAGCTCTTAGGAGCATCACCATGGTCTGTGCAGGATCATGGTCTGTGCCTTTTTCGGTGTAGAAATAAGCTGGAGACTGGAGCCTATTGCTACTGGAAACTTGTGCTGCAAGGGTGAAATGCTGAAAAGATCTAACAGGAGGTGCCGGTAGACTAGCAGGAACCAGCCCTTCTCCTTCCTTCTCATGTCTCTTTAGCGCCGCCTGTGAACCGGACAGGTTTCCAGCTGACAATGGAGAAACATAGTCTACAGCAGCGTTTCTCAAACTCTTTGATCTCAGGACTCCTTTCGGCCCTTAAAAATTATTGAGGACCTCAAAGAGTTTTTGTTTTTGTGGGTGATAGGTATTGCTATTTACCATATTAAAGATGAGAGCTAAAAATAACGATGATCAGCTTATTACATGTTAACAAAAATAACAAACCTTTTTGAAAAATGACTATTTTCAAAAAAAAACTAGTGAGAAGGGTGTCATTGTTTTACGTTGTTACAAACGTCTTTAACATCGGGCTTCATAGAAGATAGCTGAATAACCATATCTGCTTCCATGTTGCCTTATCATATGTCATGTAGCCTCTTGAAAACTCCACTGTATACTCATGAAAGAATGAGAGCAAAAAAAAGCTAATGATATCTCAGAATCATCAGTGAAATCATTTTGACCTTACAAATCCCCCGAATGGGACCTACAGATCCCAGGGGAGCCACTGGTCTAGAGACTTCTAGCCCTAGCACCACAAAGTAGAATATCAAAGTGTGGGTAAAGAGATGAGAAGTTTAGTAACCGTCACTCTAATAAATAAAAATTTTAATACATGTAGCTAAGAAATAGGTGGTTGAGCCATAAACAAAACTTGGGCAATCTCATGGAGAGACCACACTATTAATAAGCTTTATGTAGTGCTGCTCTCCCTTCTGTTAACGAAGTAACATATTTTTCCTAAAGCAATCACATGTTGGTCCAAGCTTTTTTAAAACAAGTGTATACCTTCCACATGATATATTTTGATCTCTTCAAAATATATAACTGCTAATATGTTTATCATAATCTTTACCCATAAAATATTTTTAGTTCCTTAAATAATTCCCCTTATGTCATGAATTGAGAGGACCCGCCATACTTGCTGTTTTTCTCTGAAAGAGTTCCATTTGGTCTGTCCTTAAAGTGTCATATTAGAGTTTACGTGTGTTCTGGGCTGAATATTTTAAAATGAGACAATTCCTTATTTTGATCTAGAAATTAAAACTTCCCTGTTCACCATTTCATGCTATAAAATAACATAGTGTCCCTTATTTAATTGTGCATGAAGCAGTACTGCCCTTGGGTTTTGAGGAAGAAGAAGGGACAACACTTTTTGATGTATTGTCTGTCTGAAAAATTGTGTCAGACTTGGAGAAAAGAGAAGCATTCTAATTACTTAGGTAGTTTTGTGAGAAATTCAAATCTCAAACCCTCTTTTCTTCAAATAGCATATAGTAAGTACTACATAAAAGACGCCAAATTTACAAGAAGTAGAAATCAAATTAAGTTTCAAAATGGAAAAGAAATAAGGAATAACAGCTTGTACTTCATTTGGGACAATCACATATTCTGTACAAATCTACTTGAAAGGAATTATAAGATGGCTATGTAACAACCCTCATGCACCAATAATAAGTTAAACTGTGATTCCTTTTCAAAGCTTGGCCTCCACCTTTTAAAACATTAGGGCATAGTGTCCTTTGTAGGACTGTTTCTAACCCTATATCCTTTTCAGACTTTCCTTTGATAGTTTTTTGCTTTTTTTTTTCTGGAGAATAAGGAACCCTAGACAACAAGAAAATTTTTAAGGACTTGGAGTAGCCTTGACTCAGAAACTGAAAAATAAATGTATTTTATTTCCGGAAAGTTGCTTTGCAATAATCTAAGTTATCTACACAAGATGTATTTGTGGTTGAAAAATCACATTTTGAAAAAATGTGAAAATTGAAAAAAGAGAAAAAGCTATTTGAATAGAGAGGTGCTATAATCTGCTTTGCTTATCTCCTCTTAGAGTTCACCAAATTTCATTACCACAATACCATCAGGAATATGATAGCTATTCTTGACTCTGTGTATCAGCTGAACAATGAGGGCTTCTCAATAAAAACCAAAATTAAAATGAAAAAACTCTTATTCTTTTTAATGAACGATAATCAAGTATAGGAGATATGGTAAAAGTAAAAATTTAGTTTTTATATAATAAAAATTTTTAAAATAGTTATAAATAGGTATAAAGGGTGTATATGTGTGTGTTGTGTAGTTATGTTTTGTTGAACCTGTAATACCTAATGATCCATCTGGCATTTCATGTAGTGGATGATTTATTGTTTGGAACATTTCATTGCAATATAAGTGACTCTTACTACCTATTTAAATATAAGATGATTATTTCTACTGTTCTCAATTGGACTTTTGATTTTTGAAGATATCCCTAATGCGCTATCTCTCATAACCTCTTCTGCTTCACTGTAAATGCCAGGTACCTAATCCCTTATCTCTTTGCCAATCCAATGACCAACTTCTGATTTTACCTTCATCACTAGAATCCATCACTTGAACTACTCTCTTTACAGATTTGTTCAATCATTTGGAACCTTTCTTTTTTGCAAGTGGCTCACAAACTTTCAACCATGAATCAATATTATGATCTCATATTTCAGTCCCTACAACTTGAACCCTTAGCATAACCAAAGAGAAATTTCGTAAATACACAGATTGCTGCCACTACAAATTCCTAACACTCAGTATTAGTTTAGTCTTAACACCTCTTCAGCTTTTTAAAAAATCTATCATAAAAAAGTATTTATTCTTCCTGCTGTCTCCTAGATTAGTTAGGTTAAACTTTCCAAAACCTCTTCAGTTTACTCAAATCTTTCCCCTCTTTCTCAACAGATGACGTTTTTTCATATCATGCAAAAAAATAGACACTGTCTAATATAAAATGTCTCAATTATCCCACACATAATCCAGAACTGTTTATTCAGCTCACAGAGAATGTATATTAACTATACTCCAGATGGAGCTCTTCATCTGGGTGTCCCATAAGGAATCAAACTAAATGTGTCTAAAAGTCAAATAATTATATTCTACCCAAACCTGTTTCTATTGCTATCTACTCTCTGGGTGAATGGAACCTATGTATCTATCAATTTCCCAACCCTAAAATCTTGGACTCTTTCTACCCTTTACTGCCTCACCCGCCATGTTTGGTTAATCACAAAATGCTCTCTATTACTCATTATAACTTCTTCTCAAACATTCTGCCAGTGTCCATTTGATTCAGCGTTGTTTGTGTCATAGACTATCAGTTAGCATGGCTGACTTCCCATCTCCAAAATGTTCTTTTTAACACAGAACCCTGATTGTATTACTTCTGAGTTTCCAAGTTTCAGGTCTTCACTATCACCTTGTAGAATGTTTTTTAAACTTTTGTTTTCCAAGTAAACTGAAATCCCTGATATTTAAAACTGATTAAAGCAGAGTTGCTTTGGTGGAGGGAGGAGATGTGGAGAGAGATGAGTACAGGGAGTCCTAATCACTCTGCCTTCTCCCCACCTTTTGAGAGACTCCCTCCTGAAGTGCCCTTAACGAGACTCCAGGGCCTGGGCAATGCAGTTAAGAAGACGATAAAATCTGAGTTCCATAGCATTAAGCACAACACTATGCAGCCTATAGAGTCTGCCCACAGTCTTAATTCTCTCTGTCTCCTTGCTTCATGCACCCCAGACCCTTTTTATATCCAACTGTTTGCTGTGACCTAAACCTGCTCTGCTTACTCAGGACTCTGTGCTGTCCTACATGATATTTCCGCTGCCCTTATCTCACAGCAAAACTCAACTCCTTCAAGCCTCAGCTAACGCTTCACTCTAATTCAATAGCACGTGCTGTGTTTCATGCTAGGAATGCAATGATCAATAAGATGGGATACCTAGAGCGTGCAACTGGGAAGCAACCCTGGCACCCTTGTAAAAGCCACACCATCATCAGCTTCTTGTAGAATGGCTCGTGAATCCTGCTTTTCCCAACTCCCATCTATGCCAACTTTGCACAGAAACTCCAGGAATTAACTACCTTCAGCTAAGTTATCTTTATTTTTGTACAGGATAACAATTAACAGCAATTATTAGTAAACTGTTACTCTAAAAATATAGTAATTGAAAGAGAATGTAATATGATCTATTAACTGGTTCAGACACTCATAATATATATTTCTGTTGGCTCCACAATGTCCAAAACATTGACTCTGTAGTAGTAAATGTCTGTTATTAGCCATAGGTCAGTGTAAGAGTTTTTGCTATTTCTTATTAATTATTTTATAGGGCAAGAAAGGAAGATTTTCCTAGCGCCCTTAAATTAGATTCTGTAGTAAATTGACCAGTTTTGCCATTTAATTATTCATTTTATTAATTCGTTAATTCATGCATCCAACCATCTGTTTATTTAAACACATTATGTGCCATGAATTCCACAGGAAAGCTGAGGGTCCTTTAGAGCCAAGCAGAAAGAAAGACAATTAGGTGATCAATTATATTCCAATAAAATAAATGCTGTGATCTATTTATCAGGATCATCTGACTGAGATTTTAACCGTAAATTGAAATTATCCAGGTTAAGTAGCGGGTGGGAGTGGGCAGGTACGGGTGGAAGAGAATGGGAAGGGAGTTCCAGGAAGAGAAAGCAACATGTACATTTCTATTCAGATATAAAAAACATGTCCTATCAAAGGACAGTACACAAACTGTAAGACATACGATATTTATTCATTTAAAAATATTTATTGGTCATTTACAGTGTGCCACATTCTATTCAAATTGCTGGGGTTACATTAGTGACCAAAACAGAGCTATGCCCCCCGTAGCCTGCCAAAAAAAGTACTTGTGGTATAACTCTGTAGTGGGGAAAGACTAATAAATAAGTAAAAATGTACATAGCATGTCAGATGGTAATGAGTGTTATTGGCAAAAATGAACCAGACAGAAAGTGCAGGTCAAGGCTGAGGATGACTGGGAGTCCTGGGCTTCTCATGACTGACTGAAACTGGGATAAGGGTCATAAGGAGATCATTTTTGATGGTCCCAGAGCAGATCATAGTCATGACCTTGGAAGGACAGGGCACAGCCTCGAGGTGGGGTTGGGGGAGGAGTCTTGGTAGGATCAGAGTCATGATGGCCTGAGGAGGTTGGAGGAAGGTAGACTTATTGGCAGCGCTGAGAGATCTGGGTCTATGCCTTGACTCATTTGGGCTGGGCCGGGTGAACTGACTGGAGGAGAACGGCTGGAGCAAAGAGGCGGGAGAGGTAGCCAAGGCCACATGGTGAAGAGTTTTGTCTGTCATGCTAAGTTTTGGATTTTATCCAGAAGAAATTGGAGAGCCATTATAAGATTTAAGCCAGAAAATACTCATACTGACAGTGATGTGGAAGCTATCATGAAGGGGAATGAGGCTGACGGTATAAAAGGGTCCAAAAGATATTTAAGATGGAGAATAATAACAACTATCTCTGACAAAGTTAGGATATTTTATCTTTGGTCCCCTCTCACTGCCCATCTGATGTGGCAATGGTTAACTGATTTGTGCTGTTGAGTCACAATATCAGTAGTAGTATTTAGCTCTTTTCATGTTTTCTATACAACTGGAGAGTTATACCACAAGCACTATTTTTAGGCAGAAAAAGGAGAAGCAGTTCCTTTTTGTCCATGAGGAAGTTAATCAATTAAGAACAGAAAATTGTACAATGAAAATGAAGTATTTAAACCTTTGGGAAAACTTGTTCTTTTGCCAAATGACCTTACTGAATGTTCTTGCCAGAAGACACACTTCATTAATTGTGCTGAGAAGAAACTATTACTCTTATCAGGACTGTCTTGAGGATATTAAAAATATGCATGTGTGTGTATATGTGTATTTTTTTTTACTGTAGGCAGCTTTATAGGTCTTTTGTGTCTAATAAGCTATTTCAGTTTCCCCCATGCAAGAAAGGGCACACAAGTTCCTGAAAAACACAAACTAAACAGAGTACAAGGCTTATGTGACTATGAGATAGGGATATTCTTGGCATATAGTAAGCATTTAAAATATATTTGTACATTTATTAATCTTGATATACTTTTACTATTGATAATAATGATTATAGTCTGTACAGCTTATATATCTAAATACAAATACTCTAGAACTGAAGATAGAAGAATTTCTATCCATTGGCTAATTAACATTTATTTATATCAACCATTACATTTCTTATGCCACTATGTTACCAAATTCACACTTCTAATTATTATTAGTAGTAGTAGTAATCCACAAATTATTTTACTCCAATAAATCTTTTATCCTGAAAATGCTTCAGGGAAACTGGAGAAAAACCCACAACTTCAAAGTTCCATTTATGATAATTACTGTCAGTAAAGGAAAAATTTCCTCTAAATCTCCCCTTTAATTATTAAATGGTTTTGAATATATTGGACTTGATTATTCAGATTTGTTTATTCTTCTATCTGAATATTCTAAGTAAAATTTTGGTCTTCAAAGATTCCATTTTTACTATTAAATTTATTCACTCAGGATAAAGGGGTTTTTGTATTTTCAGTTACATCTTATTAACTGCATATTAAATGATAGTGTTATCTTAAGATTATTGCACTGTCATGTTCACAAATATTTATTTACAACTTTTGGGATTCTAATAAAGGCAAATGTGATGTTTAGTACTTTGCAGAGTTCCCAATCAACCATAACATTATATAATTTGTGATATGCCCCCAAAATACCTAGTAATAGCTAGAACATATTCAATGGTATTGAGCGTTTTGTTTTGATCCACTGGAATGAAAGCCCTATGAAAATGGGATTTTTCATCTGCTTTGTTCATTGCTTTATCCCCAATGCCTAGAACGTAGTTTTACATGAATCATTAAAGGTCCTTAAAATTTATTTGGATTTATGTTTATAAAGGGCAGGCTAATTGTATATCTATTGGAGAACACAGATAAGCGAAAAGAAAAATCAATCGTAATCTATTTCCCTATAAGAAAATGTGTTGATACGTGCAAAAGCACATGTACACACACTTCTCACAAACATGTATTATAATGGATGGCTCAAGGAATGGTCTGAGTGGAAGAGGAAAATTTAGAGTTCTCCACCATGGCTAAGATTTCTAATTTTCTTCCAAAGCCTTATGAAATAATCAATGTATGCACTCTTAAGAGTCTTGAAAACCAGACTCTTAAAACAAAAGGTCATTTATTGAGAGGCAGGAGACAGATTCCTCTGATTTATTTTTCTCTCTCTAGCCCCACAGAATTACACTTAAAGCATAAAATCCCAATTCAGGCTGCTTTTTGAATTGTGGCTACACTACTTGTCTTTGCCTCTGTTTTCTCGAATGTAAAATGGAGATAATAAGTGCATCTATCTTACTGGGCATTGTGGGACTCAAAACATAATGTATGAGGTACATTATAAGTGTTCAGTGAATGCCAGCTATTACAATTATTCCTTAAACAGATTATTTTCCAGCATTTTAGTTTGCAGATACAAGATAAAGGTCAAATTCAATGTGTTTTTTTTTTTATTTCCTAAGATGTCATGCATTCTGAAAGAATACAGCAAAATCTAAGGAGTGTTATTGAGATTGCTTTTTAATGTGAAAAATATAGAAATTTTGGTATCATGACCTCTTTTAATGTGTGGTGGTTTTATTCCCATACTTAGATATATTCAGGGAACTGAGAGTAATTCAACCAACTTTCAGTCTCTTCCTGCAGACAGTATGTCACCTGCACCATTGAGTATGGTAGCCACTAGCCCAATGTAGCTATTTAAATTTGTTAACAATTAAATAAAACAAAAATTCAATTCCTCAGTCACACCAGCCACATTTCATGAGCTCAACAGCCATATATGGTTAATACTAATATATCGAACAGTGTATATATAAAACATTTCTATCACTGCAGAATATTCTATTAGACAGGATTGATGTAGACAGATCTTGTTTTTACTGCTTTTGAAAAGAGCCTGAAGTTTGGAACTAGATGACCTGTCTTCAACTCTTGACTCGCCAGATTGCTATGTAACCATCCGTGGTTTACTTTACTCTCGGACTTTCCACGCTCTCGTCTCTAAAGTGGAATTATAGGGTCAAATAAGACCACTGTGTGAAAGTATTGTCGGCACACAGCCGGGAGTGTTATTATCATTGCTCCCTCACAGAGCTTGCTCTGCTCCTAGAACATCACCCCTAAAGACATGCACTTCAAGCCCTGTCCCCTGTAATTGCTTGTTTGGGGTTTTTGCCAATGCCTAAACAGATGAAACCCAGAATATGTTCTTAGAGGAATTTTGCTGACCCCAGTCTCTTGTCAGAGACTGTATCCCACTGCCTGTCCTCACTTTATGGAGAATCATAATAATCTAATTTACATTCCTTGTTGATTTGTAACCCAGCCTATCTCATTTTGCTGCCAGTTTGTGAAGCATAAAATATAAAAAATACTTATAATACTTTCGTAGGACAAGCATAGTTGGAAGGTTAAGTCTAAAAATCATGAAATGTATGATCATACAAAATAACTGTTTTTACTCTCAATTATGTATGCTACTCATCATGACTATTAATATGGATACTGGAAGTATAATCACACCATGTGACAAATTGCTTCATAAGCCTGGTAAATTTCTGCAAATTGAACCGGTATAAAAAAAATGGAAAAGTCAAATTGCCAGAGTGTTTTATTGCCTTATAAGTTTAGAAATGTAATTCATGTCATTAATTTTGAAATTTCACTTTAATAGGTGAAGGGAAACAGTGGAGATAACGCTACCATTTTCGTTATCTGAAATGCAAGTGTTTGAAAATAAAATGAACTGGAGCTGAGGCAATAATTGAACATGTAGCCCAAACTTATTTGCTAGTAATCGAACCTTGAGACTGGAATTAAAAGTACCTATTCGAACAAAACTTTTTAGGTTATTGTTTCAATAAATGGAGTATCTAGATTCGAGTACAATGAAAATCATGAGCTTGGAGAATTTGATAATAGTAAGCAATGTTCAACTTGATTAATACTAACTATTTTTTAGGTTAAAACTTTGAAGAGAAGAGAATATACGTATTTCAGTGTATATAGATATATATATACTAAAATCATCATAAAACAGAAAAATGCTCTTAAAGTACAAGATAATTCTTCCCAATAAAACTAAAACACTCCAATTACAATGCTTATTTTTTACTTTATTTTGTGCTGTGTTGTACATTGTAATATATTATGTATACATGTATAGATAGATATAGGTGTGTGGACATAAATGGTGTGGGTGCGTGTGTATATACACTTGCTTCACTTTTGTGAAGAAATATTTAAAGAAGCATAATCTTGGGCAAGTGAAAGAACCTGCGGATTGAATGTCAATCAACTGCATGATATTCAGAGCTAAATATTGACCACTTGAGGCCAAAGGAGCACCTTTTGTTTTGCCTAGCTTCGCGTTCAGTTCCAGTTGTAAAGGGAGAGTTTCACTGATAATTGGATGGGTTAAAATGGCCCTTGTAGTGGGAAGTAGAATTTTGAGCCTCTTCTTCAGAGCCTGTTGCTGCTAAAGAGGAATGTAGGATTCCATTTACCATCTCGTTGAGGAGCTACAGTCAAGAAATCGGGCTTGTGACTTCTTGTTCGCCGTTTGCGTTGTTTCCTGTGTGTCCTGTGTAACCATTAGCACAAACGGCTTAAAAGGGAAAGGACTTTTCTTCAGGGCAATGAACTGTCATAGAGGGAGATAAGTAGAAGGAAAGAACTCCAGCCACATTTAGGGAAAGGAAAAAAAATTATAAATGGTAGAATAGGGTGTAAAAACAATCTGTATGAAGACAGATTGAGGCCCCAGGGCCTGCTTTCAGAAAATGAAATGAAAATATGAAGAAACATTTCACCACAAAAGAGAAAGTGGGCTGATCTTGGGGAAGGGGGTGGGAGCAGGAACAAACTCATGAGCTTTTCATCAATTCAGCACCTCCAGATTTAGTAAAGTCCAGCTCTATGAATTTTTTTGTTATGAAGGAATCGTGAAAATGGTCTTTGACATTTTATCTTTTTCTTTGACGCACCTGATAAATCATTGCAAAAATGTATATTTTACCTCTCAAATTTGGCTATAATTGGACTTAAGGAAGAGTGGATTAGTTCTTCAACGTGTGTTGTCTATATGCCCATAATTTCTTTTTTTTTATAACCTTTAAATTCTTTTAAATGTAAAACTATGACACAATTAAATACATGGAACAGCTTTTAGTTTACAACGTGTCATGAACAGAATATGGGAAACATTTACTCATCTTGTCAAACAAAAACAATTTTAGTATAGTAAAATGTTTTTTCAAAAAGGTAGGGCGAAGTATAAATTATATGTATGCTCATGTTCAATATATACATTACATACAGGAAAGGAAAACAGAAGATTTATGTTCCTCACATTCTCTAATAGTTTATATTCAGTATTATGAAAGCTGATAATGAAATACCATGCACCTTAGTTTTATAAGTACAAAGAAATGATCATAAAGTGTTCTAAATAAGTGAAAATGTGTAATACATTTAGCATTCTTTCAAATGAATGTCACAACATGTTCTTTTCATTCCATTTTGTTTTGTTCTGAGTTTTTGTATAAGAGTTAAATCAAGCTGATTAAATCATTTCAGTACCATAAGGAGGAAGCAGAGAAGGGAGAATTAGCTCATCAGGCAGGAGGAGTTAGGTCATAGTTTATCCGACCATAATTCAAGTGCTGTGTTCTCCAAGTCTGGAAGTTATGGTCACTTCAAGGGTCGGTGCCAAAATGTCTTTTATCATAAGTTGGAACTGTTTATTCCTGCAGCTGGCTAAGCTGTAGCTGGTTAGTTAGAATTAGTCAGAATTTTTTTTTTTTTTAAAGCTCAGTATTATCTTCAATTCTCTGCCTTCTTGGTTTATAAAAATAAGTGTATTAGTTTATATTAGACATAGTGACACTTCCGTTAAGAAGGAAAATCAATTTATCTATCTCTATTTTCAATAACTGTAAACAAGTAGAATTAATGTCAAGCATAGAGATGTATTTGAAATAAGTACGACTTTGGTAAAGAAAATGAAGGAAGGGTATAAAGCAGTGTTTTTCAAACTGTGGGTTGTGACCCATTAGTAGGTAGTGAATTCAATTTAGAGGGTCTTTGACAGATTTTTAAGAATGAAATAGAAGAGAAGAGAATAGGTTAATGTAGAAAAGAAAATACTGGGGCAGTTATGAAACCTACTAATGATGTGTGTGTGTGTGTGTGTGTGGATTGTGCTGGATTAAGATGTAAATTGTTTTTCTTACTTTTTCTTACTATTGATCTTGAACAAAAATAGTCTGTAAGCCATTAGTGTAGAATAAAGAGGATGGATTTGCTAGCTACGAAACTCTGGGAAATTAATCTCTATAAGCTTGTTTCTCATCTGTAAAATGGGAATAATAATACAATCTACCGTACAGAATTAATGTGAGAATTAAATGAGATGATACATGTTAAAGCCCTCAGCATGGTTCCTGCCACATATTAGACACTCAATAAATGGTACCTTTTATTAGTAGTAACATTGTGAATGATAAAACTAATATGTGACTTTTCATAATGCATTAAATTACATACTGGCTATCTTGAGATGGTTGGAGGAGATAGACTGTCAATCGAAGTTATGCATTGAGGGATATAGAATAGAGCAAGTGATGTGGTCAGGTAGAGGTGTGCTAAGGAATGACAGGCTTGTAGAAGTGTGTTTGGTTAGGATTATTCCCTCCATTCCAATAACTCCTGGTTGATTAGGAATCTAGTAGCCATTCAGCCCGTTAGCCATCTCACTCAAACATTGTTGCCCAGTGTACTTCAAGGGGTAATTTGATTTTACCCTCAGGTCTTATCAGGCACATATGATCTGGTTTCAGAGGCTTCCCTGTAAGATGGAACTAACCATTTATTGTGAATGAGTTTCAGTTTAATTATCATTGGCCAGACAATCTGCAATCATCAGGTGTTGTGAACAGGCCTTTTTGGAATAGGCACAGTGAATGGGTTTCATAAATAAAATATGGGCCATATTAAAACCATACTACAGTCATATGTTCTTACTTCTCTAATTAAATGTCATGTTTATCCAGATATTTGTTTATGTTTCCTCTCTTACTCATGTGCAAATTCCTTGATGGCAAAAACAATGTCTTGTTCACGGTGCTGGCAAATATTTGGCATAAGTACATGTTTTTATGAATGAATGATTCCTGATTATCAACATATAATCATATTGTGACAGACTCATGTTTCTTCTTCAGTTTTTCTGTGAAAGGTCGATTTTTAGTATCTTCCCAGCTGATTTATTGCTGTCACTGCCTAAAGCAAAGAAAGGTGGAATAGGAAGTGGTTCCTTGTGCATTCAAATCTGTCTGCCAACTTACCCTGGGCAGTAGGACCCTGACCCAACACCCTTCAGTAGTCAGGAAGAGCCGTCCCTGTGTCCCCAAATCCCCAAAACTCTCCATTATTTACAGCACTCATAGAGTATGTCTGACTCTGCTTTACTAGAGTTCCAGAGAATTTTAGGTTTTTAGACATAGGTTATCCTATGCCTAAGAAATATATAGCTCTCTACACGGTCTATGCATTCTCTATTTTCTTTGTTGGTTTTTTGTTTGAGAACACTGTGAATATTTTTAAGAATATAAAGACATATATTGTTTTCCAGGTCTGAGAATGAGTAAAGGTGCCATCACACCTCCCCGTACTTCTCCTGCAAATACGTGTTCCCCAGAAGTAATCCATCTGAAGGACATTGTCTGTTACCTGTCTCTCCTTGAAAGAGGAAGACCTGAGGATAAACTCGAGTGTATGTGTTTCTTCATTTAGTTTACTTATCAACGTTGTGGGTAAGGGAAGGGAATGGATATTGATGACCTTAAAATTGTATCTACTATGGTTGTCTAAATTTTTGTTAAATCAGGTGACCTTGGTTAATAATTAAAAATTTCCCCAATTGTGAATCAGACAATTAAATAATACTAAGAATCTATCAATTTCAGGTTATTATTTATTAAATTCCATTTACTACTGAGTATTTCTTGAGCATGTTTGTCTGTCAAATGACTTTTTTTTTAATGTTGCCCAGCTTAGTAAAAAGATGATATTGGAAAGTATCCTTTGAGTCATTTTGGAAAAAACATTTATTTCTAGTATATGAGGAGGTCTTCTCATTAGTCAGCAAGAGAGTTGACTGTCCATATGCAGCCTGAACCTTTCACCCTTGGAAATCTTCCTTGAAACCTTCAACACTAACACTTTCTTTGCAAGGGACAAATGATGTCTCAAATGCCAAATATGAAAGTTTCATTTACAGAGATTGACTCTTGATATTATTAATTAAACAATAGCTCTGTTTGTTTCTTCTACAACATAGCAGGTATTTCAGACAGAGCATTTCCATCTAGTTGAAAGGAAATATTTGGTCTCTTTAATAAAATATAGTGACTGAGCTCTCTCTGGTGGCAAACTGTACTCACTGCAATGCAAGAAAATATTTTTCCAATATTTGCTCTAAGCCTGATGATTTAATAATCTATTCTGTCTCCAAAGCCCTGGCTAAATATAGAGCTGCTGGTTTGTTCAGTAATCTGATTAACTTGATTATGTTGGATATCATTAAAACAAATTAAAAATTCTTGCTACTGAAATGATAGTGAAGATAATGATTCCTAAATTTGATATTTCTAAAACAAATATAGAAAGTTGTGACATCTCAGAATTATGATTAGGAAGCGTGTTTAGTTAAATTTAAACTTGATAATATTTCTCTTACTAATAAAGAATTTACTATGATTATTTAAGAGTCACACCTGCTTGTTATGAATAAACCATATTAACATCATTCTTTAAATACATATTTATTATTCCAAAATGTTGAATATTTGCATTTCAAGATTTATTTGTATTCCTAAGAACCTACAGAAATCTCTCTCATTCCAAAATAAATATTAACATTCAGTGAATTTCTATTGAAGTGACAGCCAGAGAGAAAGTTTGCTCAGGTGCTGTCAGGACTGTGTTTGGGATGATTTTAAAAATACAAAGGCAAATATTTTTTCCAGGTCTGAGACTGAATAAAGGCACTCTTCCCCAACATGTTCTTTGTGTCACAGTTTAATTATTTTTAGTCAACTGGAAGTATTTTGCTTTTAAGTTAGAATTCCTAAGAGGCATGTTTTTAAGTTCTCAGTTTGAGTCTTTGAATCAACAGTCTTTGTCCACAATTGCAGGCAGAATGCTAACCCACAAATCATTCAAAACACTTGATGAATCAAGTCAAACCTGACCTGCCTCTTACCTTTCTTCAATGTTATCAATCCCTTCCCTCTGTTCTTCCTTTTAATTTTCTAGCTCTATTTCAAGCTTATGTCAGATTCAGTTGCATTTTCCTTTTGTCTTTACCACTTCTTCAGACTCTTCTCATAGGCAGACTTGTAATTGTCTGGCATTATTACTGTCATTTTCACCAGACTCTTCAAAGTAAAGGAATTTCAGTTTCAGAAGCACATTATGGTGTAACTATGGTCCAGCTGCGTTCTGGTTCTCTTCTCTACTATCCTCTACTTCGGAGGACCTTAATCAGCTCCTTAATCATCGGGAGCTTGTTTTTGTTTGGTTTTTAAATGCCAGTGCCCAGCCCTTTCCTACATCAATTAAATCAGAATCCATTCCTCTCCCCCACTTTCTTAGCACTTTCTTCTACAAATGCACATTTACAAATTCCTAACATTCATGCATTCTTTTACAGTTACAGATTTTTTAAAATGTTTCAGTAAGACTTTAAAGAAATTTAATGGTCATTAATTAAATATATACTTATTTCCAGAATGGTTATGACTTATTAAACACAATATAAACTAGAGGAAAGAGAAGAAGAAAACGTAATTAAAACAAATAGATATGATCAAGCACCGAATGTAATTAACTCTTGCAGGTGAATGCTGAATTTAGATCTTAATTTCCAAGTAGCAAGCAGAAAGGAATACATACACATTGACTTAGGCTAGAGGTTTGCAGCTTTAGCACGCTAATAATCACCCTCAGGGCCTGGGAGCTCAGAGCTTCCTGGGCCCCAACTCCTGTATATGCAATTCAGGAGGCGGGGGTTGGGACCTTAGAATTTGCATTTCTAGTGTTTCCAGGTGATGCTAATGCTGTTGCTCCAGGAACCACACTTTGAGAAGCACTGGTTTATGCAATTTCTTCTGTCCAATGAAAACAAGCATGCACACACACACACAATTCATCTGAAACAATGATTGTTTCTTGGAATTGAATGGTGGTAGTATTTAGTAGTACTTTTACCTGGATTATTAAATAAAATAATGACATTGTTGTAAACGTTTATAAAAGAAATATTTTTCCCCCAAAATAATGTTTTTTTTGAGTGCTCTATTGAGTGCTCACCGTCACTTCCCAGCTTCTGCCAGGCATTTACACGATGTTTAGGATAAAGCTATTTTGTTGTTGTTGTTGAAAGGAAATTAACAAACAAAATCTCCTAAACTTTCCATTGATTATAAGCCATTTGTTCAACTCGCTTTCCTTAACTCAATTCTAATTCCTCACCAAGGACTTTGTACTGAGGCCCCATCAGGTAGAATGTGTTTATTCACCTACTCCCATGGACCCTTGGAAAGTATGTGTGTGTGTGCACGTGCATGCATGCCTGTGTATGTGTGTTGAGGTTGTAGGGGATTCTATTTTTATCTCTCCTTGTTGGGATCAGTTACCAATCATCCCTGTACATGGATGAGGACATCGTACCAGGGCTGATTTGCCCTCTTCACCTTAAGCCCACTACAATGCTTCATGGAAAGCCATTCAGTACATCCCTCTTTTAGCCCCTTTGCATTCCTTAAGTTCTGTGACCTCATCTCCAATTTATTTCAGCTACCCAGTTCTGTTGCAAAACTACAAGCCTTGTAATTTCCAAAGACTACTTTCATTCTAAAATTTTAAACTCTAGTTTAGTTGTCCCCGGTATCCACAGGGGATTGGTTCCAGGACCCCAATGGATACCAAAATCCGAGAATGCTCAAGTCCCTTACAGAAAATGGCATAGTATTTGCATATAACGTGCACAACCTATACTTTACATAGTTTATATACTTTAAATCATCTCTAAATTACTTATAATACCTAATACAATGTAAACACTATGTAAGTAGTTGTTATACTGTATTGTTTAGGGAATAATGACAAGAAAAAATGGTCTGTATGTGTTCAGTACAGACACAACCACCGGAGGCCTTTTTATCCGAGGTTGGTTGAATCCGTGAATGTGAGAACCCGAAAATACAGAGAGCTGACTGTATTTTACCTTAACAACAGCCTATGTTCTCTTAACTTCTCACTCTCCTACTTTTAATTTAAATATAGCATAGCATAGTACATAAGAGCCTGGACTCTTGATTTCACTAACTGAATACATCCTAGCTTTGACACTAATTATCTGACTGACCTGGGCACATTTTATAATTTTATTTATTTATTTATTTTTTCCCCAAAGCCCCAGTTAGATAGTTGTGTGTCATAGCTGCACATCCTTCTAGTTGCTGTATGTGGGACGCGGCCTCAGCATGGCCGGAGAAGCAGTGCGTCGGTGTGCACCCGGGAGCCGAACCAGGGCCGCCAGCAGCGGAGCGTGTGTACTCAACCGCTAAGCCAGGGGGCTGGCCCTGGGCACGTTTTAAAAACCTCTTCAGGCCTCAGCTTCCCCAACTGTAAATTGGGATCATAATAGTGTCTATCTCATATGTTTGCTTTGAAGATAATATGAACCAATATTTGCTCACATAAATTCCTTCACAGTTATTTGTTCACATGAATGTTTAAGTGAAATAAAAGAAAGTTAAGAATTCTTGTCCCTTAACTACTTCACTTCCTCCTGAATTTCCCTGCTGCTTTTGCGAATCTCATCCCTTCAAATGTAGACTGACTCCTTAATCCATGATGTCAATTATTCTTTCACACTTAGTTTCAGCTGCCCAATTTATTTGCTCATATACTGAAGTGGCAGAGATTTAGTGAAATAAAAACATAATTCCATGTTATGTAATCTATAATCATAGCTCTACTCAGAACCTCCGCTGGCCTTCAGTGTTTCTCTGGTCATCAACTTCCTCTAGTCGAAAGTTAATCAAGATGCTTCATTTCTTCAAACACCTACCTATTTAATCATCATCTCACTCATTAGGTGTGAATTCTTGTAACTTTCTCTCAATCACCTAAAACTTGTCAACTTCTAAACCTATTCTTTCCTCCTCCTCTTCTGACTCAGGATGAATGTGTCTCTTTGATAGTTCCCTACTGAATAATGCATAAAATTAAGCCCTTAACTTAGCATCCATAGACTGATCTGGCTCGACAATGTAACCCCAACCTACTTTGCTCATCTTGCTTTTGGCTTTGACCTGTACACACAGGCACAAATGATGTCCCGGTCACATGAATCTGCTTTTCAATCATCAGACAAATCCTGAACTTTTCCACCTTCGTGCCTTTGAAGGTGGTGTTCTTTCCCAGTGTATATCGAATCTAGTTCAGTCTACACTGAGGCCTAGCTCATATCATGAATCCTCTTACCATCTCCTAATTGAATTTATTTTGCTCTCCTTCCTCATACCTTTGTACTGTGTGTAACTTCCCACGCTAGCACCTACTACTTGTGTGTGTGTGTTTGTGTATTTGTGTGTATGCATTTCAACAGACAGATGCTCAATAAATGAGAGTTAAATGAAATTATATTGAAGTCCATGGGTGCTTGAGAAGAGAAAAACAGTGTGAATTACTTAAGGCAGGAAATAATTCTAAAGTCATTTATACTGTGACTTTAAATAGTATTCACATTTGGGTTTGTGTTTATAAATTATTATTATTAACTAGAATAATTTTTAAATTAGCTTGCATTTCTGGAAAAGGTATCAATAGGAAAAGAAATCAAAAGAAATCAATAGGAAAATAACCAGAAAATAGATAACTGACATGCATATAATGAAGACTAACCTATAGGTAAAAGTTACTGCTATGTATAGTATTAATCTTAGAACCACTGAAATTTGACATTGAAGAGACCCTAAAGATCATGTGTTCAACCTCCTTATGGTGTCAATGAAAAAACTATAGCCCAGAGAGTCTGCTTATTAATTATACCACTAGTTAATCTAGCTGTGCCTAAAACCCATGATTTCTGACCTCCTGTATAAGTATTCTTTTTATTTTGAAAAGCTTCCTTTCATAGTTTTTATTGTTGTTTCTCTTGTGGAAAAAAGATGGAGAAAATAGAATCCATTATATTGGATGTCACGAATTCCAAGTAGCTAATTTTTTTTTTGCCTCAGCCCGCAAGGTTTATTAAGTAGGTCTTGAAATACATAAAACAGTAAAAAATTGTGAATTAAAGAAATTCTAGCTTAGTGTTTTTTAAAATATATACTTTCTAATGTTTTATAACAAATTCTATACTAATATTTTCATATCAATAACATATAAAGTACAAAAGCACCAAAGTATATAGAGTAGGATATTCAAGGAGAAAATAGATTAAAAACTTGCAAATCTTTTGGAAGAGAAAAAATTCTAGATATAGAAAATTACCCTTATATTGCATAATATGCCTTTGCCCTGATCCCTTAACCAAATTCATGTGTGGGCACATAATTTTTTCTGTATAAAGGGAAATTGCATGAGCATAAAAATAGAAAAAAGTGGGTTAAACTAGCTTGTAACTTTGTGTCAGGTACCCACCTTTGGAAGCTATCATGTTGACAGAATAATTTTAATATTGGGCTTAAATTGTTTTTGCACCTAAAAATCTATATCCTTTTTATGTTGGTTTTAAAAATAAGATTTATTTGTTCAGTGATTTATTTGACCTTGGGGCCTAACTTTACTTTTATATTCCAAGAAGAAATTGTCTTATTATAATGTTTAAAGATAGGTATTAATTTTCTCAATATTATTCAAACATAGTTTTAAAAGAGAAAGATTCTATAGGTTTTACAGGCCAAACGTTTTTCATTTTCCATAGTGTTAATAACTACCTTTTTTTCCTTATTTGATTACTTTCTCCATTTCTATATAAGTGATTAATTCCCAAATCCTCCACCACAAAATCTGGTTTGGAAACATGTGCTCTTCTTTCTTTCTTTAATCTTTTCATTGTTCATTATCTTCTCCTTTATTTGACTTGTTTGGTCTTTCTGGAACCACTATTTTTGGATGTTGAAACTCCAAGACAGAACTTTGAATTATTTTTTTTCTTCCTTATTTTCCTATTTTCCAACTTCTTTTCTCTTATGTCTTTCATTTGACATCTGGGACATCTACATCTATAATGACTATTCTTTTTTTCACTTTTTCTCTCATATTTTTAACTTCACAGAGAATCTGTTTTGTTCCATCATGATCCTTACATGCTTCTATTCTTATTTTGAGGATTGAAACTCTCCTCTTATAAGGATTTTTTTTTGCATTCCCCACTTTGTAGTTTTTTTCCAAATTTGTTTTGAAAGGACTCCTTGGTGGGTAGGTGGGTAGGTGGACAAGGTTCAAGTCTGACTCATTAGAGATAAGGAAGGGAACTTATACGTTCAAGCTTCAGTATATAGACTTTCACATAATTTCCCTGTGTTTGATATAGTACTCCTAACATCAGAATCCCTGTGGTTTAACTGCTATACAGCTCAAAGTTCCAATCTTTTGCTGGGGTAGAGAGTTTGGCATACCGTCAGTTATAAGGCGTGAGGGGTAATATTTGAGGGTCTAACTTCTTTTCATGAAGATTTTCAATTAGTTTTCCCACTTATCAGCCTTTCTGTGCAAATATGTCTCCTCTTCACTACCAGCTTAAGTTTATATTTCTCAGGTTTCTAAGTTCATCATCATATATGCATTTGTTTTCCAGCTTCTGAAATTTGGCTATTCTTTTCTCCTCTTATGTTTTCTCTGTACTTATAGATTAATACCTATTTTCTCCCTTCGTGTTATTATAGTGGCTCTTCAAAAGAAAGCCAAGGTTAATGTGTGTGTTCAATACTTCATATTTTGCATCACCCCACTACAATTTTAAATTAGCAGACTTGTCTCTGAAAATTGAAATCCTAGAATTTCTCTCTCTTATCCAGGACCAAAGAACACTTTTATCCTTGATTTTGACTTGGTGAGATTTAGAGTATATGATACTCAGTGCTCAGCATATATATGATAGTTTTATTATTGCTTTTATTATTGATAGAACTTAAAGTTCTCCAACTTTATTCTTTGATGAATTAGACGGAAATCATAGACAGCCATTAACTCCTGTTAATGTGTCTAGAAATTCATTATTTAAAACATATTAGGGCTCCTACTTCAGCCAATAGTGAACGAAGTGTTTTCAGACCAACTTTTTTGTTGGCAACAACTAGAAAATTTGGACACAATTTTTTTTTTTTTTTTTGGTGAGGAAGATTGGCCCTGAGCCAACGTCTGCCAATCCTCCTCTTTTTTTGCTGAGGAAGACTGGCCCTGGGCTAACATCCGTGCCCATCTTCCTCCACTTTATATGCGACGCCGCCACAGCATGGCTTGCCAAGCAGTGCGTCAGTATGTGCCCGGGATCAGAACCAGGGAACCCCGGGCCACTGCAGCAGAGCACATGCACTTAACCGCTTGGACACAATATTTTTTTTAAAAAATCTGTTGTGAAAGTTTCAGGGAATTATCAAGGCAAGTTGGATTTGCGAGTCAAATTTTTGCAAGAAAGGAGACTGGTTTTTGCCACTGTTTTTAAATTGTAAATTCTTAAACAACTGAGAGGCTGAGAAGCTAAGCAGTTTTGGTGGACAGGTCTTGGGGAAAAAGACTTGAATTTCAAAGTCTTTCTAATAGGTATATTTTCATTTTCTTTATGATTAATGATGTTGAGCACTTCGTTATGATTGTCCATTCATATATCTTCCTATTTTGAAGTATCTGCTCAATTTTTTGTCTTTCTTAATTGGGTTGTTTGTCATTTTATTACTGAGCTGTAGGGTTTGTTCATATATTCTGGAAACAATTCCTTTGTCAGATATATGTGTTCTGAAAATTTTTGAAGTCTGTGACTGACTTATTTATTTTCTTATTCTTTTATATATATGTATGTGTATATATATGAACAGAAGTTCCAATTTTGATGAAGTTTAATTTACTCCTTTTTAAATCATTGATGGTTCATCTTGACTTACCTTAAGGTTATGAAGATATATTTTGATATTCTAAAAGCTTTATAGGTGAGCTTTAATGTTAAAGTTTACTTTTTAAAAAAATCTAAAGTTTGGTTTAAAGTTAAAATTCATTTTGACCTAATGTTTATGTTTGACGTGAAGTAAGCATCAAGGTACTTTTTTTTATATAGATACTCATGCAGTTGTTCCATCATCATCTTTTGAAAAGATTTTTCTTACCTCATTGAGCTATTTTGGTATCCTTGTTGACCATATGTGTGGATCTGTATCTTGGCTCTATTCTCTCTCATTGTTTTGTCTATCCATTAGCCAATACTTCACTGTCTTGATTACCCTTGGTTTTTAGGAACTCATGAAGTCAGGTAATAAATCCTCCAGACTTATTCTCCCTTTTCGAGGTTGTTTTGGGTATTCTTTTTTATTTCTATATAAATGTTGGAATCAGCATATCAATTTCTGAAACAAAGCTACTGAGATTTTGATTGAGATTGCATCTATTATATAGAATGATTTGTGAAGAATTTACATTTTAATGATATTGAGTTTTCCAATTCATGAACATGATATATATTTTCATTTATATAAGTTTCCTATAATTTTTCTGAGTGAAGCTTTATGCTTTTTGCACAAAGGTCTTGTGTATCTTTGCATAAATTTATCCCTATGTGTTTATGTTTTGGGATGCTATTGTAAATGTTATGTTTTATGTTTTATGTTCCAATTATTCTTTGCAAGTACATGAAAATGCAGTTGACTTTATATCCTACCACATTGCTAAATATAAATACTCATATAGAGATATATATTTATATATAAAATATATGTAAATTCTAGTACTTATATATGTCATATAAGTTCTTATATATATGAAATTTATATTTATGTATATATGTAAGTTCTAATTCTTTTGAAGATTCAGTAAGATTTTCTAAATGCACAAACATATTATTTGTGATTAAAGATAGTTTTAATTATCCTTTTCTAATGTATATGCCTTTTATATATTTTTTTCTTGCTTTATGGCAAGAACTAGAATCTCCAGTGACAGGAGAGAACATTTTTGAGTTCTTCCTAATCTTAAGGAAAAAGTATTCAATATTTTACTAGTAATTATGACTTTTAACTGTAGAATTTTGATAGATTCTCTTTGTCTTGTTGAGAAAGTTGTTTTTTTTTCCTGTTTTGTTGAGATTTTTAATCATGAATGGGTATTGTATTTTCTCCTTGTTTTGCTTAATGGAGAAGTTATTAACTGGCATTTATATTTTAAACCAAATTTGCATTCATGACATAATCTGCAATTAGCTTTGATGTTTTATTTTTATTGTGTATTGTTGTATTTGATACGGTCAGAGGGATTGGTCTGGTTTTCCTTGCTTATAACATCTTTGTCTGGGTTAGGTTGGCCTCATAAAATGAGGCCTCTTCCATTTTCTGAACAAGTTTGTGGAGGATTGATACTATTTCTTCCTTAAATATTTGGTAGAATTCACCATTAAAAGAATCTATGCTTGTAGGTTTCTATGTGGAAAGTGTTTTTAAAATTATGCATTCAATTTCTATAACTGATACTAGACTATTAGGATTTGTCTATTATTTATTGTTTTAGTAAGTTGTATGTTTCAATAAAATGTGTTTAGTTATATAAGTCATAAAATGTATTGTCATAAAGTATGTCAAAATATCACTTTATAAACTTTCATTGTCTGTGTAATCTATAGTGATGTCCCTCTCTCATTCCTGATGCTAGTAAGATAAAAAATTCAAAATTAGTATCTAATAAAATAGTGTGATAATATATACAACAAAAATCAAAATAATTAAAAGGACTAATAAAAATATCTATAATTTACTGGGAGATTTCAACATACTTCTCTGATTTATCATATAAAAACAATAAAAAAATTAATATGGATGTGGAGAATTTGCATAACATAATTAACAAACTGACATAATGAACGTTTTTAAATAGCACCCAAGAACTAAATATTCACAAAATATTTATCAAATTGACCATATACTGTATTATAAAGCAGATCAACAAATTTCAAAGTATTGCTATGATACTCAGTAGAATTAATTTAGATATTAACAGTGAAAAAATGACTGGAAGAATACTCATTTGCTTATAAAAATAAATATCGTATTTCATATAACCCATAGGAAAAGAAGAAATTAATATGAAAATATTTTGAAATTAATGATAGTGAAATTATAACATATGAAAGAACGTGAAATGGAGATAATACCAGACTTAAAGAAAAATATATACTTTAAAGAAATATATATACTTTAGAGACGTATTTTAGAAAAAAGGAGAAAGGATGAAAATCAGTGATAGCTACATCCATATATAAAATTAGAAAATAGAGAAAAATACGGTAAGAATAGAGATTAATGAAATAGTAAACAAACATAAGTGAGAGAAAGTCATCAAAGAAAAATATTTTTCTTTAAAAATAACAATAAAACAGACAAACCCCTGGAAAGACAGATCGAGAATAAGAAGAGAAAGGGAGAGTACAATTAGCCAACAGAGGAAATGAAAAATGAGATATTGCTGCAAATCCTGTAGACACCAAAAATAAGTATTTTATGAAAAACTTTATGACAATAAACTGAAACTTTACAGTTAAAAGACATCTTCATAGAAAAATAGAACTTATCAAAACTGACCACAGAAGAAATTTAAAGTCTTAATATTCTTATATCTATTAAATATTAAATCTATGATTTAGGAAAACTTTCACACAGAGAAAAGTCCAGGGCCAGATGTCTTTCCCAATGTATTACAGCACACATTAAAGTTAAGAAATTAAAAGCAATAGTTGTACAGATAATCTTCCAGCAAGCAAGAAGAGTGGGAACAAGATATTAGCAGTTCAATTCCAGTTATATAGGTAACAGCGGCTAAAATAGCATGTCCAGATCCAAGTTGGGATTATTTCAAGAATGTAAACTTGGTTTAACATTTGAAAATCAAACATTGTAATTTACCACATTAAGAGAATAAAAGAGAAAACTTTTCTGATCACCTCAATAAAATAAAGTATTTGATCATATTCCACATCTATTCACTACTAAAAACAAAACAACCATAACAGCAAATACTCTTAGCCAATTAGAAATAGTAAAGAACTTCTTTAATATGATAATGTGTATCTGCAAACTTCTAGCAAGCTTTATATTTAACATTTAACACTCTTATTTAAGAGTGAAATATTGAAAATACTCCCATTGATATTGGGAGCAAGACAAGAATGATCAGTACCTTCAGTCTAATTCAGCTTTGTGCTGGAGATCATTGCCCATGGCAATAAAGCAAGAAAAATACATAGAATTTATGAGGATAAGAAGAGAAGAAATTAAAAGTCATTGTGAATGGACTGCATGATTATGTACATGTATAAATCCAATGTAATCTACAGATAAAGTATTTCAATTCATAAATGAGTTTAGCAGGGGCTCTGGATAAAAGGTAAAAATAAAAATCACATATTTCTATATGATACTGGTAAATAATAATACTAAAAATATTGTCTCATATAATACATTAGAATTATTAACTACCTGAAAAAAAATCTCTAATAAATATTTGAAAGACGTCTACCCAGGACACAAGGAAACATTATTAAGAGAAATTAAAGAAGATCTAAATGAAGAGGAATATAATATGGCTGTATTTTGTGAAGACTCAACATTGTAAAGATTCTCCAAATGTTATATGTAAATGCAAAGGCTAAGTTTAGCCAAGACAATCTTGAAATTGAACAAAGTTAAAGGATATGTTTCGTTGCATATCAAGATATTTTCTAAAGCTGCAGTAATTAAGACAGTGTTGTACTGATGCAATAATAGACAAATAAGCCTATGGAACATAAGGGGAATTCAGACACTAACTAGAACCTGCATGCATACTTGATTATGACAAAGTTGGCAGTGCAGAGCAAGTAAAGATCATCTTTCCAGTAATGGTATGTGGATAATTGGATATTCATGTTCCTTTTTCTATTGTAACAAATCACTCTCAAAACTTAGTGGCTTAAGACAACAGCATTAATTTTATTATCTTGCATTTTTCTGTCTGGGTAAGAATTTTGGAAAAAGATTAGTTGGGCAGTTCTGACAGTAGGTCTTTCATGTAGTTGTAGTCAGACAGGCTAGACCTGGAACAGAGGTGGTCTGGAATATCCTGGGAATGTTCAAGCCTGTCTGGACAATGAACATGTGAAAATTAGCTCAATCTCGCTAGTAATCAGGGAAATGGAATTTAAACCTCGGTGGCCTACCCCTTAGGCCTCCACCAGAATGGCTTCAATTAGAAGACTGGCAATACCCAATGTCAGTGAGAATGTGAACCAGCTCAAACTCTCATAGACTGCTGATGAGGATCTAGTTTGGTAAAACCACTTTTGAAATCTGTCTGGCAATATCACTAAATGGAAAAATTTGGAAATCCTATGACCAAGACATTCCTTTTACTGGTTTATAACCAACTGGCAAATGTCATCTAAGCATAAAAGCCATTACAATAAGGTTTATAGCAGAAATATTTGAAATAGCACCTAGAAATACCTAGAAATACCTAGAAATTACTTACTAGACATAGCAAACTGGAGACAACCCTCATATCTCTCAAGTTTAGAATGAATGAACTGTGATATTTTTATACCTTAAAATAATAAGCAGAAAAGAAAATGAGTTAATCCTATTCACAACAATACAGATGAAGATCAGAAACAATGCTCAGTAAATGATACTAAATTCAAAAGAATGCATATAGAAGTCAAGATAGTGGTCATCTTTGGGGAAAGGAGGGGAATAATGATGGGAAAGCATGAGGGGGTTCTGTTGTGTTAGCAATATTCTATTCATTGACTTGGATAATTAGTTACATTGGTGTGTTCACTTTGATAATTTGTTGAATGTTACACTTCTCTGTAAGTATAATACTTCAATAATAAGTTCATTTTTAAAATCAATGTTGAGTGCACAGTATCACTGGGGAAGACAGAAACAGGTTAGTTTGTAATTATTTTTAGTAATGCAGGTTTTTATCATTTTTTAAATGATATTGAGGAACACACTGAATAATTAGGAGAGCCAGAGAACCAGGTTTGGAGGCTTCTTCTCCAGAAAAAATGACCAAAGTAAATTCATACTAAACTGGACTGGGGGAGAAAGCCCGTTGCTGCCTCTCTGTGCAGACAGAATGTCTTTTGATGCCAACACCTCTCACACATCCAGGACTCTGGATGCTTTCTCTCCAATCACTGCTACTGCTGCTGCTGCCTCCCATCTCGAGAATGGATTTTGTGCAGCCCCCTTTTTTTTTTGGGTCCCCGGCATCTGAATGATCGTCTGGGCTTGTGCTTCTGATTGGTGGAGCCTGGGTCATGTGCAAATTCTATCTTCAAGTCAGGCTAGTGAATGAAAAGTATCTGGAATTTCATTGTTACTGTGCTTTATAAAATGTGGCTTTCAGAACACAGAAAGAAGTTTCAGATGCTGCCAAAAGTGAATGACAGATACCCATACACCCACCCGACTTGTGTGTGTGTCTTTGAGCTCGTGTTTCCAACAAGGTTTATCAGTAGGCATAGCGTTTCCACATATCTGAGCTGTTATGAAATGGTTTAGCAGTCATTTACCCCAATCGGGATTAACAGAGTCACAAGTGTCCCTCCTTCTAAAATACAGCTAGGCTTTTGTAAGTCCTTGCCTTGTTCCTGGTACTTAACCCATTCTCTGAGTGGTGTGGGAATTCTTGCCACTTAACAAAGATATCTTTACTATTTTCTGCTGTACTAGAAAATGTTAAATGCTTAGTATCCACGTTGTGGTAGGTTGTTTTTTTCTTTCTGAATTTTATTCTCATTTATCGAGTATATGACAAAGAACAATCCTGGTTTGCAAATAAGGATTTTAACGTCTTTTAGCCAGCCTAACATTATTTCCCTTAATTCAATACGCATTTCCTCCTTATATTTTAACATCTTTAAAGTCTGTTTGCATTTTATAATAAATAGAACATCATAGATTGCCAGCATTTTCTCCTTTTAGTGATATGAAAACTAGTTTTGCATCTTATAGATAATCCTATCTTAGCATTGATAAAATAATTATATTTAAATACAAAAATAATAATTAAAGGTATGTGATCGAGGTCATTGCATAATTACGCCTCCTAGTTACCAGTGTCTTTATATAATATTATAGACCTCAGACATCAAGATTTTCCAGGGAATTATACCAACCCAACACAAATCCTCACTTCTACTCCTCTATTTTTACAGCCGTGTCATTCTTTCTGTTTCTCTCAAAGCAGCACCTGCAACCTCTTCTGTAGTCTCCTGGTGGTGTGTGAATTATACAAGGGAATCCTCAGGCCAGTCATGGACCTCAGTCATCCTTCCTTCCTCAGCTCACTGCCACAAAGCCCACACTCTCCTTTTCTTACTTGATAAGTTCAAAGGGCAGTTATCCTACAAAACTACGTCTCAGATTTAAACAAATACATCATTATAGCCATGATAGTAATGCATTTTATGTCTTGTCATCCTCCATCAGAAAAATTCCCTTATTTTGCACTAATCCTTCCTTTCCCATACTGCTTGGGGATCAACCAAAACAATGGCTTATATTTGTCTAGTGACCTGTGGCTGTTGATGTGCATTTGTGTGTATCATCTCACTTAACTTTCACAACAAATGTGTGTCTATGACAGGGTGATTGTTCTCATTGTACAAATAAGAAAACAATATTTGACTAAGCTCACATAATAGTGGATGGTGGATTCCAATTTATAATTGATTTCCAGTTGTGTCTTCTTATCCACTCTGCCCTTTAATATCCAGACTCTGAATGTCTAAACTCCTTCTCTTCTATTTTTGAGTTTCCATTTAATGATCCTGTAATAAAGAATTTGAACAAACAACAGTACTTTTTAGTGTTTTCTAGCTTTATGTATAACAAAAATTGATAGACTTTATACTTGTTGTCCATTATTTTTATTAACTGATGAATTCATTTTCACTTTATCTTGAGAAATGATCCCACAAATCAATTGCTTTCAGGAGGGGAGGGATTTAGTATTTGTTTTCAACAGAAAATAAATTTTAAAGAATATACCTTATACTAACATTGATCTCACTTGCCTATAATCCTGTTTTCAACACTTCTTTTATTTCTAGTTATGTTTCGCCTCTATGATACAGACGGGAATGGCTTCCTGGACAGCTCGGTAATTTTTTTCTTCAAATTTTCTGTGAAAATTTCAAAGTAGTTTGTTCTGAAAAAATGCAATGAATAAATTTATAGCTATTACTGCAGAAGACACACTTATTATAATTTCCATGCACTCACACAGCATTTTTATCATCTGACTTTTTGAAAGAGTGTGATCTGAGGAAACTATTAGGATTACAATCGTTGTATTGAATAATTTTACTTAAAAAAAGTGACTTTTTATGCACTGAAAGATAAAAAAGATTCCAACCTCATCTGAATAAAACATAAGAGAAAGTTGAGGTCATTGATCTAGAAAGAAAAAATATATATATGTGAGATTTGATAGTAAGGAATATATGGAGAATATGAGTAGAATTTAGAGGACTTATAAAGTTAATTTAATCATTTTATTATTTTCCCACTTTTTAAAAGTGTTCTTAGGCATATATGCTGTTGAAATAGGTAAATGTACTTATAAATTGCTTTGAGAAACCTCCTTTTTAAAATGTCTTATCCAATTTTAAATGCAACTTGCGCTATCTATACTTTTAGTCATAAAAAACAATAGAACGAAAAAGTGCCATCTCTGTATGATTTAACTGAAAGGAATAATTAAATGTTCATTTTATTTGTAGTATGGGCAAATCATTGATAGTTTTCGGAGGTATGGTTGGACTCTTAGTTCTACTGCACAAATCAGTGTCTCATATGTAAATCCATCTCAAGTTCCATCCAATAATGTATTTTATATTTGCTAATAACATTTTTTGCACATTATGTTATTTCCTGTTCTATGAAGGAAATATAAAAATATTAATAAAAGAATAAGTGTCATATTATGGAAATTTTGCAGTACATAGGTACATTAAAAAGCCAATATTTTGAGATATTTAACATTGATTAAAATAAACCTTATTTCTGATAATAAGTAAGTTTCTCTCATCCTCTGATGTAACTCTGTAAGGCAGAACTCAAAAAGACTTTTATGAGCAAAGCCATGAAGCGGGAGATTTAGTTATATAACAGTGAGTAGGATAATGGTACATTAGCTTCTCCAGAGAGAGATAAAAATATATCATTCCTACTCTAGGAAATGACCACCAATTTGAATTGATGCTGTGATTGTGGGATTTCCTATGTTTAAGTCTCTCTAATTTTTCAAATGCTATTATTTTTAAGTGCCTGGGAGTGTTCAGTTTTTCCATGTAGGAATATTAAGCTACATGATACATTTGCTCATTTTCTGGTGGCATTTCTCAACTAAGAGTTTAGATTTCTTCTAGATATTTCAATATGCTTATTGTAGCACTTCTGACTACACCAAGGCAAATTATATTTTTAATGCAGATTTGTTTTATTTAATGTTTCTTTTTAATTAAATTAAAAGGACGTTTCTTTACTAGGCATTTAGCCATGGGTTGGCAGCTGATTTGAAAATTCAGTCAAATGCTTTTTTTGGTCTCTGGCCATTTTTTTGTTAACATATAGTAGATTACTAGCAATATTTATAACTATATTCCCAACATTAATATCTATAGTCCCAACATTAAACAATAAGTTGGAGATAAATTTGTTTATAATTAAACTAGTCTTTTTTGTAATTAAATGTCTGGATTTAATTTCTATGGTTTTCTCCACACAACTTACTGCTACATTATATTTCCTTCAATATCAGGTTAAATTGCACCTTCTGATGTAATTTGTCTTGGAAATTTAAAGTTCACATATTGGAGGCAAACCAGAGGAAAATTGATACTTTGAAAAATGACAATTATGTCTAATAATACTACTTAATGTTTATTGATCACTTGCAATATGCCAGACGAGATAAAAGTATTTCATGTAATAGCATGTTTAATCTTTGCAGCAATTCTATGAACTAAGATTAGAATATCTATTTTACTCATGAGGGAACTGAGTCTTAGGGAGGTTAAATGACTTATCTAATGTCACATGCCTACATAATAGTCCACCAAAAATAGTTTCTGTTCCTAAAAACATATCCAGGACTTCAATTATTCCAAACCATTAAGGCGTATATAAGCAAAGATAGAGAAGGTGAAAGATTATTAACGTACACACACACACGCAATTCTGGCCTATAATTCCAAGGGATTTGTGTTTAAAATTTTTCTTATTTATAATAAATGAACACATTTATATTTATATTGTTTCTGGGACAACTTGTGTTGCATAAATAACATTTTCATGATTACCTTTTTCTGGAGAGGGGGACTGTAGCTTTCAGCAGTTTCTCAGAGGGATCCATAACTTCCTAAAAGAAAATGTCTTTTATCATATTTCCTTCTTCATCCTATGAATATTAACTACATATATTAGATCAGAGATTTGAGTAGAATAATCTTTGATTAATATGCTTTCAAGCCTTGTTCTTTTATACTTATATTTTAAATTATCATACCATAAAACACCACTTTTAATTATGTCGTTGACTACATTTAAAATTACTAGCATTTACAAAGTATGTTTAATCTTTTCTGGAGATAAGGAAAAATTAAAACATTAAATAAATAGGTATGAAAAAATGTTTTAACTTGTTTAGCCAAACCATATGCATTGACATTTGAGCAGAACAACGTAAGAATTCTAAGTAAAATTCTATCTCCTCGTAAAATAAACTCTACATGTGCTTAGCCTCCAAACCTTGACCCTGCACATCCCTCCAACAGAGCAAATTATCCCAGTGCATGGCTAGAAAAGTCAGTATACGGTCTCCGTGCATCAGAATAAAAAATAAACCTCTCAGTTGCCCTCACACACTTCCTTCCACTCTTCCACACCTGTTTTCAAGCCAAAAGGTCGGGATACGCAGTGACTTCAAAATCACATCTTGGGAAAATATGTGTGCTCCTTTCATTGGAAGCTCCTTTCCAAAGAAAGATTTTCTTTCTCAAAAATCTTCTACTGGAAGAAAATCTTTCTTTGTATGGTTGTGCCCTCTCCTGGTGAAGATTTCTAGACAAAATGCAAAATGAATTTATATTTAGACTCTTCTTTTATGTATAGTTAATCAGACCTTTAAAAAAGATATATATATAATATATTCATATATAATAATATCAATATATACTTATTTTTATAAATTATATTGTTATTGCATAAATTATATTATATATAAGTATTATAAGTATATATATTTAGAATATAAATATAAATAATATAAAATTTATGTAAGTTTAATCATACAACTCCTTCACATGTTGAACAAACTAATTCCTGTTAAGTCAAAGTTGAAGAACTTCCTGAGACCTTGTATTCATTTTCTCTCTCTCTCTCTCCTCCAGGAGCTGGAAAATATCATCAGTCAGATGATGCACGTAGCAGAATACCTTGAATGGGATGTCACTGAACTTAATCCAGTAGGTATATGAATGACTTAACTGTTGCTAAATTCTAGAAGACCCCTTTCTCTTTTGTCTTTTTTGGAACCCTAATGTTTTATTGTCATTTGATTTTTTCTTTTGCTGACTCTAAGTTACTATTTCTAATCAGTAGGCGAAGTGGATTGTGAACAAGAAAAGGTATTTGTGGTGTTCTGAAACCGAGCAATAACTTCTGCTTTTCTTCCTCATGGAAATTAATTTGGATGGTGGTCTTACATACGTGTAGATAAACAGAAGCTGCCAATGGACACTGCCAAGGTGATACCATGCCATGACAAAAGTCAGAATTGATAAATGTTTTTTATGATCTCTGTGATTTTCCTTATATGGAAATAGCTAAAATATTCATTGTAAAATAGGATGAAGGTGATTAAGAAGATGATGCTGATAGTTTACTGCGCACGGGTCACTGGGTTGTCTTGTGTATATGTGTTATTTAATGCCTTCAACTCTCTGAGGTTGATACTGCCATTTTATTCATTTTACAGATGAGGAAATTGAGATGCCAAAATGTTAAAGCTACTTGCCCAAAGCTCTTCAGCTAATTAAAGATAGAGCTAGGGAATTTTAGTTAAATCGTTTAGAGAAATAGTATCCAACAATGCTTATAAGAATATAAAAACTTGTCATTTTCAGTAGATTGACACCAAAGTTACAACATTATTCAAATGTATATTAAAACATACTTGATTAGAAACTTTGACTTTAGCCACAAGTAATATTATGGGGAGACTTGATATATTATTGATTTTAGTTTATTTTTGAAACTGACTAAGTTTAGCAAGTTGTACATGAATCAAACAAGTACACATCAATTTTATTTAAATGGTTTACATTTTATATGAATTAAAAAAGCTTATTCTTTAATCGCAGTTCACATTTATGCAGTTAACAGCAGGATAACGGTGTGATTATGTGATGCGAGAGCTCTGATAGCATTTCCCTTGCTTTGCAAACTAATGTCAGTCAACCAAGTACAACCAAGTCATGTGCAATGTCATGCACAAAGGAGGGCACCATTCTTACTGGGACTGGGGTTTTCCTAGTTTTAACTCAACTGGTTTTTCTTTTTTGGATATGGAAATGCACATGCTGTGCACATAGTAAGTGGCAGATATCATTAACAAAGCTGCAGTTTGTATATGGAATAATAAATTAAATGGCAACATGTGTTTAATCCTAAAGATACTGCTTGATTCATCTTAATACTATTTTCTCTGAAATCAAGGGACTTATCATAAGTTCTGTAGCACTTTTTGGTTATGTTAATCTAAAATAGCTTTCTCCATCCTACTCACCTTAATACCTGAGAGTATTATTCATCTATCCATCAAGCCTCTTGTCCTCAGTGGAGTGACAGAGGAAAGGGGGATCTTTTCTATCAGCTTCCACAGTAGAAGCAGGCACCACCACTTCTCAACAAAAAATATTTGGGGGGGTTTGGGGGAGTGGGGGGTTGAGAAAAGGGGGATCTGGATGCTGTAAGGAAGGGAACAATTAGTGGCTGGGCAGTATAATTATGACAAATGACTTCCAGAAAACACAAATAATAAACTGTATAACGTTATTTGTCATTTGTGGCACACACAAGTCTGCCACTTCCGTGTGTGGTAGAAATAGTAGAAAACCAAGATCAAAGATTTACCTTGTGCATTGTGTTTGCTGTCATAGTAACGGCCTCATCTCGCCTAATGATGCAACAGCTTTCCCCATTTCAAACAAGTGTGTACATTTGTATACATTGTCAGGTCCCTATAAGTTTGCATATATGAATAAAGAGAATTGAACATTTGAGGTTGATGGCAGTTAGTAGGGAAGACTGAGATGTTCTTGGAAGAAGTTTTTTAAAAACTAACCCAGGCTCTAACGTTAGATATATTAGGAACAAAATGAAAGCATCAGCCATCTGAAACAAATACTCTGTATTTTAGTTCTCTTCTCATTTATTTCTTTCTACTACCTCATCAAGGGACAGGACATTTTAACAAGATCTTACGCCATTTGGCCAAATTCTAAGTAATTTCCCCTGTTTTTCATTTTGAGAATAATGAAATAATTACTTCAGCATCATTTTATTCCAAGAAGTCTCTTTCTTTCCAATACCTATAGATAAATTTGTTTCTATGAAGGAAAATAATCTGATTTTCAAATATTTCCTGAGAAAAGACACAAATCAATCAAGTTCAGGAACTTTTAGGCAAACAACACTTCTATCAACATATCAAATATTCCATTTATTACACCTTTTCAAATTTTTGTTCTAATGCTCTCATTTCTTTCTTTTTCCAAATTGATTAAAATTTCCATATTAGATAAAGGTGGTGAGTTATTTTCTTCACTGGAGTTCTACCTTGTGTGCCACTTTGATGCTATTAGATGGGAAATATTTCACCTGCCCAGTAGCCAAGGGTAATATGTTTAGAACTCATATACTTTCTGCTAATATAACTCTAACAACACTTATATGACACTTACAATATATGCTAGATGCTCTTTGAAGATACTTATATTATGTTAATACATTTAACCCTCACAAAACCTTTGAATTAAATACTGACATTAGCACTGTAGGACCAAGAGATAAATGTATTACAAACACACGCTGTGGGGAACATTTTGGGTCACCGTGCAAGTCATCTTTAGAAAAGAAATCTAATCAAAATTGACTTGATCATTTAAGTTCTTGGCTCTATTAAGTTCTGATAGGCAATTAAAAGCAACTTAATTCCCCCGCTCCTTACCACTTAGCGAAGAATTATTTCAGCACTTTGCCGTGAAGTTAATTTGTTCAGACATTATTTGGCATATATTCGAATGTAAGAAAATAATCTACAGAAAGCAATTAAAGGCCTTTTTCATCCTTCAATTAAAGATACCTTCTTGTTTTAGCTTTACTATTCAGTGACAAAATATTAAAATGTTAAGGAATTATTTCTAAAATAGAAATCATAAGAAAGCCACTATATCCTCAGTAATAGGATTAACATTGTACCAACTTACCTAGATATTTATGTCACTCTCTACTTGGCTGCTAGTCACAGTTTGTTATAACCAATTCCATGTAATGCTTTTTTGTATTTTATGAAATTTTTTTATTGATTCATTGCAAGTTTTCCCTCATCTCTTCTACTCCAGATCCTCCATGAAATGATGGAAGAAATTGACTATGATCATGATGGAACGGTCTCTCTGGAGGAATGGATCCAAGGAGGAATGACAACAATTCCACTTCTTGTGCTCCTGGGCTTGGAAAATGTAAGCATTTACACAGAGGGGGTGGCCCCGTCGTAAGTCAGTGGGGTTCTCTATTACACGTTTTTATTATAAATTCATCTGGCCATTTTCTACCATCAAGCATGTAGTGAGTACCTGGACCCTGTAATAAGTATGCCGCAGTGCAATTTCACAATGACTCCTTATGTAGTAATACTTGCCACGGACATACTGACTCATTTTAGGTATTACCTTATTATTTAATACATAATTTCTCTCGTTTTTTCCCTGTATTTAAAGTGCAATCTAGTTTAAAAAAAATTATTGACCTTCTCATTTTATCTAATGCAAGAAACTACCCAATATTATTGCATCTGTGGTTCTTGTGGTGCTCCATCTCATTCCATAGTCCCCTTCCCCTGAAGATAAACTATTTTATTGATAACCCACACTTGGAGGAGCCAATTATATCTCAAGATTGTTGAGAGGAGATATATGTATCTATATATAAAATAAAATTATATGTATATAAAATAAAATTATATATATATAAATAGAAAAAAAAATAAGTTTTTCTTACATACGAACAGATCAACCAGGCTTTCATTTTAAACCTGTCAAAAGTTTTCTTATATCAGTGCCTCCAGTGGTAATTAAATCCTGGTTAGGGGAATAAAATAGATCAACCTCAGCTCAGAATGTGGTAGATAGTGACTTTGAAACCATATCTTGATGTCTCAGCCGTGATGTGAATTTCAGCAATAGTTAATTTAAAAATCCAATGAGTCAATACTAGATTTTTGTATTTAGCATTAATAGTTAAACAAGATTACCTATAACATACATATAGTAAAATGTATCCTTAAATTCAAAGGGTATTACTAATGGAAAGCACCATGATACATATAATATTTAGCGTTTTGAGATGCAAGAACTGAGCATCCACCACTTTGCTGCTGACCCCAAAACTTTCATACTTTTTGTTACTAGCAATAACAGTTTTGCAGATTCAAGACTAGATCACAATCATTCAAGATACCAAGATTTTAAAAGTCGGCCCTCAGGAAATCTTACAGTCTGTGTTTGTAAAACATGTGAGAGTATATACAAATATGTTTGTACATATTTACACATGGATTTGGGAATATATAAATGGGCTTCAGGATAGCAGCATTTTTCTCTTTTTCATCTGGATCTTCAAATTCTTTTGCATCCAGGCCCATGGGATTTTAGACATGGTCAGAGGGAGGAAAAGAAAAATTACTAATAGGTGATATATAGGAAATTACCCTCAAAGTAAACAATTTATTAAAACAAAGATAAATATAGATCTTACTAATAGATATATATTTTTACATTTTGAAAATCAATAAAGCAATATTTCTTTGTATCTGATGTTCTTATACTATACATAACCTAGTATCTTTTTTGTAATAACTTATATCTCTATACTAGAAATATTTGTTCAATATACCTCTGACAAAAGCATATCTAAATCAGACTATTGGGAGAAAACAAAAAGAAATTTGACAAAATGTTCACTTTTTAAGATTTAGTGTGTACTTTAAGCAGAAAGATAGTTGTCAAAGCCTAGTCAAGAAGTTCTAATAATAATGGTTCCCTAGAAGGGAATTTTACATTTTTAAAGCTAAAATTTTGTTTATTCTAAATATTTTTGGAAATTCTAGTATGACAGAATGAAGGAAGATGCAGGAATGAGTAAGTAAACCATTTGGTAGTTGGGGTGTTGGATAGGAAAGTGCAGTAATGGAGATTTAGTCATCTATATTTTAAATATCACAGAAAGATTTTGAAATGATGTTTTTCTTTGGAAAAATGATGTTTAGAAATTCTTTATAATTAGACTCATAAATATATATATTTGTGAAGTTATGAAGATAGCATGGGTAAATATAGTCCACAAATCTCTATGGATTTAACTCAAAATATTTTAAACACATACAATACCTCATTAGTTGCTGGTGTAACAGTAACTTTATTTCAACTGAATGACAATTTTTTTGTCATTAATGTTAATCAGGTTACTGATAAATAATTTACTTTATATTCATATTCTTAAATTTATATTTTGTGTTTCTAGTAAAAACAGATGTTTTTGGAGTGTAATAGGAGAAATGAATTTAGGGTTTCAAGCCAGCATCCAGAGCGGTGTTCCCAAGCTGTGTTCCCAGTGGTGGCCACTAGATGGCAGGCCCACATTGTTTAACATTTGTAAGTCAACTTAATTATGAGATTGGATTTTTCACGTTTAAAGAACAGTTCTGAGAGTACTATCCCTCTTCCTTCACTTTTAAAAAAACAATAAGCCAAAAATCTTTTAAATTGTCTTTTAATAAAAATGTATAAGCCATGTAATTACGATCACAAAACAGAGCATTTATTTGTTAGAAACAGCTTTTTAATTCCAAGGCATAACAAATGTTTTACAAAGGAGGAATGACACAATGACTACTGAGTGATGAGGACCTTTTTTTTAGTAATTGAGATTTATTTATTTCCTTTTCTGTAGGCAGTTGATGTGTTTTGTTATTACCTGTAGAGAATTTGATTCATGGTGCCATTTCTCCCCCACTTTTGCTTATCAAATTGGAAATCTAGAAGCGTTAGGTTGAATCCAGCCTTTTATTGTGGGGCGTGTCTTGTTATGTTGTCCTATATATACTTGTCTATTGTCAATTATGAGCTCAGGGAGTAGATTCTAATTGATAGTGCGTGTTAAATACCACAGTGCATTTGAAAATGACTGCACTCTACTAGCCAAATTACCCAGATAAGATGATTGTCCTGGGAGAGTAGTCCTCACTTCTAATATAAGGCAGAGCAATTGTGATTTCATCGTAGTTTATTTTTCTCCATCAACAGAGTTTTAAAAGCTACTTTATTTTAAATAATATCTGTTTTGGTGCCAAAATCAGAAATGTAGTTTATCAGGACCCGATTCTATATCAAATGCTAGAGAGTAAGAGTCATTTCCTTTGTCTTACAAGAAGTTCTTCAAACTTCATGATACTCAGTATGAAATGATACAGTCTCTTACACCTGAAGGAAAATTGAGAGTTTGGGTGGCATATGTGATTTTGATTACGATAAAAAATTTAGACGTGAGCCTTATTCACTCTTCCTTCAGCATTCATCTCATTGAAGAATTACTTTTAAAAAACATCTAAATTTTTGATCAAAATGCTTTTCTTTTTTAAATAACTGTGTCTAGCAATAAACTTTGCTCCAGTGACTGACAAACTTTATCTGTAAAGGGACAGATAGTAATTAAGTTAGTTTTTTGCAGGCCATAAGGTCTCCCTTGCAACTGCTTAACTCTGCTAGCATAGCACAAAAGCAATCACAGACAGGACATAAATGAAAGAGCAAGGCTATGTTCCAATAAAACTTTATTTACAAAAACAGGTTGCTGGCCAGATTTGACCCAAGGACCATAGTTTGCTGGCCCCTGATTTATTCTATCACTAATTTGTCATATTGTGAACAGAAAGAGTTTTAATGTATCTTTAGTCATTTAGGAGAAAGGAATCTAATACCTTTTATTTAGCTCAATTAGACAACCCCAGCATGTCATGAGGACTAATGAAGAGAGAACACAGTGAACTTCATCAAATTGGTCTTCACCCTGGTTCTGTAATTAACTAACAAGGTCATTTTGTGCCAGCCGATTATTGTCTCTGGACAAAGAAAAAGAAGTTTGTTAAGACGATCCCTTTCCTTTTACATATTCTTTCAGTTCAAACGTTCCTTTTCCTAGATGAACAAGATAATTAATAACGCTCCAGTTACTGAAATCTGTAATCTTGGATCATTTTTAGATTTTTGAAGGAAAATTCCTGAATTCATATTATCATAAAAACAGGAATACACATTTAAGTAGGAATCTGGCTTGAAATAAGGATACCTTAACTTAGTATTGGATGGCTTTGCCCACATCTGGCCTAGATGGTTTTTGAATGGATATAATTTTTATTTCACTGCATATGCTCACAGAATCCTGATCTTTAATCCCTATGCATTGTTTAAACTTTACCATTAATTGAAATGTTTTAGGACACATTTTTTTGCCTGACTTAATAAAATAAAAGTAATTATTTGGTTTGCCTCCTGATTTCTGATGAAATGTGTTCCCTGATGAAATTTCTGAGCGTGGTAGAGAGCAGAAGATCATGTATTCTTAACAGACTAAGATATATTTGGTAAACTAATGTTTTACACTCCATTTTTTTAAATTTAACTTAATTAGGTTGAGCTGTTCTGCTGCTGTTTATATATTGCTCAATCTAGAAAAGAGTTATAAAGCTGGATAAAAACAAAAATTCTTGAGATTCCAGATCGGGTCATTCAAAGAAAATGACTCTGTGGTGTTAGGCGCTGTTGAGTTTGCATGTGAACCTTGAGAATGGCAGGGTCTGGGCCTGACTTCAGAAAGTGTGACCTAGAGACAGCAGTTGACTGCAACTCCACTCACAATTTAAAAACTTCTCTCTGCATTCTCTTTGCCTATGCCTGATATACCTCATCTTTTTGTTTAAAAGAGCAGTTATTTTCATATTGTTATAATTTCTTGGAGACCTTGAACAGAAAGGTAAGGTAATTTAGCGGTGCTTATTATTTAATGAGTTGGAATTAAATTGCACCATTTGCTGTTCTGTGTGTTATAAGTGAAGTCAGTTGAAGCATGGATATGGCTAGGTGTGGGGGTAGGAGCATTTTGGCTGTGACATCAGTGAAATTTCTCCTTGAGGTCTTTTTAAAAAAGCATATTCTTTATAATAGCCCTAGTTCACTTGAATACTATATGTGATCTTGGATGTATTTAGGGAAAAACAAAAACTTGCGAAATCACTAGGATAATGAAATAGGTTTCAAAAAGTTCCAAAGGGCATTCTTCCCTTTGAAACCTCCCTTTGACTTCTAAGGATTAAAAGGGGAGGAAGAACCTGGGGCTCCTTCTCAGTGTGAACTTGCCGAGGTTTCATTAAACATTTCTCTGTCGTAAGCACCGAACTGAACTGCTTCATTATAAAATACAGTGTTTTCTAAATATCAGGAATAAATTTCTGTTCAGAATAATGTCTGGTAATGAAAAAATCATGAGAACAAAATGTTTGTGAAATAAGTATAGTAAACCTGTAAACATCCTTCTCAAATCTTTTGGCTGAAACATTGGGATGTTACACAACTTGACCCAATGATGGTAATAATATTTGCTGTTTATATAACACCAGTCTTCTGGGGAGCTAAACTGACTTCACAGGTATTGTATAATGAAACCTCACGCCATGGCCTGGGAGAGGAAAGAGGGTACTTTCATTTTATTAGAGAGGAAAATAAGAAGAAAGGTAAAATGGTTTATCTACCATTTCATAGTAGGCCAGGAATCAAGGCTTCCAGATTCACTCTTCATTTCTTTTTTAAAAAAAATAAATTCCTTTCTATTACAATAAATATTTATTTGCAATAGAAGTATTAATAGGAATATGCTCTACTAGCTGATAGAATATAGTAAGAGGCAGATTCTCCCCCTCCCCCACTAAGTTTACAATCTGAATAAGACAAACAAGACAAGACATGAAAATACAGAGAGTTGGAGTGTAATTTGCACTGCTGAGAAGTGGTTGGCTCCTGGTTTCAATTTCTTCTCTTGAAGTCACATACATATTTCATCCTTTGCATATTTTGGCAATGTATCCGGCTAAGAGCTATAAAGCTATTTAATTTGTTTTTTGGTAAAGCATTTTATGTCTGGGTAATGAATTTGTACATCAGTTGCAGCCTGTAACATGGCTAAGTGTTCTGATTGACAGAACACCCACGTTCAGACTTGTTTATTTTTTGATAAGGAAAATGCCAGTTAACTTAGTCCATATGTGCTCTTCAACAGGATGAGGCTTATTCACATGTAATGGACAATCATTTAAAAACATAATGATAAGGATTACAAGAACAGTAATACGTATGAAAATTAGATTTTTCCCTTCTCCATTTCACTTAAAATTTTTTTAAAGCATAGAACTGCTAACTTTATCAATATATTTTTTAAAATTAACAACCCCATTACTTAAACTTTTCACATCAGGAAGTTTTATTCTTATTTGAAGGAATAAAAATTTAAAAATATAGTCAGCTTGGAAAATATAGCAAAGTTAAACAAATATATAAAGCATACCATTCATATAATAAAGACTCTAGAAATCTTATGACTCAAGCAAACCAGAACTGGATTCAGAAATTATTACAAAGCCTATTTCTTAAGTTTTGGAAGAAAATTGAAACACCAATATCTTCTGGTGTCCTCCCCATGATTCCTTCTGCAGAATTGCTTTTGTTGAGAGCTTGTTAGTCTTTTATAAGAAGAATGAATCTGAGCATTGTCAACAACAGTGAAGGGTCTGAGAGTTACCCTACTTGCAAGTTAACACGTTAGCTTGCCACAATTTCATAGATGCTGGCAGAGGACATGAGACACCTGGGTCAGAAACAAAGGACTTGTTTTCTCACAGCAAAGCAAGTAGTGGGAGCTTCATTTCTGAGCCAGTTCCCTGGCCCACAAAGTCTCATAGGGGCAATGGGGTGCTGCCCAAGTATTGTCTGGACAGCATCAGAGCTTGGAACCCATGGCTTGGGGAAACTAAATCTTTGATAATGTTCAGTAAACAAACCTGCTTAACCTTTGCTTAAAAGGGAGAGATTATTTTTATTATACTAGACGGTAAGTAAACTTGCCTCTGCTCTGAGGGGAGACACATCTCTATTGTCCAAGGTTGTTTGTTACTCAAACATCTTCGAAAAGATAGCCTGAAAAAAAAGACAGTTCTTCTGCTTACAAAATGTGGAGAAATTCAAGAGACCCACAGAGAATTATCTCCCAGGAAGCTATTTCATTAATGTTTCCTATTATGATGCAAATTTGACATTTCTGGTTCTAATGTAAGAAGTAGTTACTGTGAATTTACTTGGGTACCTCAGCTTGGGTGGTTTACCTCTTGACTGGGAATAGGAAAAAGTGGTTAGGAAGCATTATTATTAATATTTTATTATCAAGAGAAACAAGATGATCTGAACATGTTTATATTGTTCCACTACTATAGAATCTGTATTAGTGACCCAGCACATAGTAGGTGCTCAAAAAATTATTAGGTGAATGTATTCTAAGAAATATGACAACTTGAAAAATGTCCTGTAGTGGTTTCTATAGAATACCAATAAATGATGTCTAAAATTAATCTGAGTTTGATACAATTTTGCGACTGGTATACAATGACTACATGTTGATGGAGAAAATGTACATATAATAGTCATGTATAATAACTTCATTTGCTATCTTGACCTTCTTGTAAAGAATTCAAGAGATTCATAAGCATCATGTTATTTCATTTTATTTCAATCTTGAACAATGCAGATGTAATTAAATACCCATTAGAGAAGTAGCTATTATGATATTATACAGAGTTTTACTTGGAAGAGTAAATAATAATTACAGTGGTTTTGCTAAAATGTGAATTAATTTAAACTCAAGGTTTTATTGAAGCATATAACTGTAGTGATTGTTATAAATAAATACAGTAATACAGTTTTAATATTTTTACCACCTTTCTATGAGGTTAAAATCATTCATATTTTAAAAAAGAGGAGTAAACAAAATAATGATGTAATTAGGTACTTTGAAAAGTTTATCTTTTAAAATTTACTATCTGAGACATATAAAAATATATTAATGTAAATTATAACATATAAGGAATCCCCAACTGAAGCCTTAGAATATCACCAATAACTTGCCTTTAAGTATTGTTTTCTTCCATCCCTACCCATCCCTCTGCCTCCTTATAAGACCTCACCACCATCATGAAATTTGCGTATTCCTACTACTATGTAAGGGTTAACATATTCTTTCCAAGTTTTCATTTCTCAGGCTCTTCCATTCAAGAGTATTTTCTCTTTCTTTATTCGTTTATTTGTCTATGGAATTTTGCTAAGTAGAAAGTATTCAAAGGCGAGGCAGACATGTCCCTGTTCTTAGGGAGTGCTCAGTTTGGCAAGTCATTATGATGGTTTGGGACATGCTGTTGGACTGTTGACGTTAGACAAGAATTTGTGGGTTGCTATAGCATCCGAGATTTGTTAGCAGGATCTCATTCCACTAGAGCACATGTGTTTTTCTAGACTCTGTGGCGATCTTGGAGAAAGTCCGGGATGAAATAACAGATTGTCTTCAAATGCTTCAGTCCAGCTCTGAATTTTATTGGCACTTACATATTCCACTGTTTATTTCATTAAGTGAAATCTGTTTCTCTTATACCCCGTGCAGAACGTGAAGGATGACGGACAGCATGTGTGGCGACTCAAGCACTTTAACAAACCCGCCTACTGCAATCTTTGCCTGAACATGCTGATCGGCGTGGGGAAGCAGGGCCTCTGCTGCTCCTGTGAGTATGTTTGCTCTGCCCAGATGTCATCACCTCCAGTGAGGAAAAGTTGATTTCACGGAATAATCCTATTTGTAGATGGAGACCTAAGAATAATCCTGACCCTTCCTGTACCTGTGATTTATATTTCCCTGCGGTGTGTTTCTGAATGTTTAGGTCATTCTACTTTTAACTTTCTTCGATTTTGGGAAAACTTCCCCTTGGAAAAGAGCTAAGGACATTTTCCAATTTGTTAGCCATTTTCTTTCCAAAGTGGTTTAATTTATTCACGATTCCCATTTCTTCCCATTTTATTATAAAAATTTCCACATTTGTCCTTTTTTTCCCCTAAGATAACCACTTTATACACATTGACTTCTTATAATGAGTCAGTTCCTTCAGGTCTTTTAAAAAACAATTAGGGGGCCGGCCTGTGGCTTAGCGGTTAATGTGCATGCTCTGCTACTGACGGCCCGGGGTTCGGATCCCGGGCGCGCACAGACGCACCGCTTGTCCGGCCACGCTGAGGCAGCGTCCCACTTATAGCAACTAGAAGGATGTGCAACTATGACATACAACTATTTACTGGGGCTTTGGAGAGAAAAAAGAGAAAAAAAAAAAGGAGGAGGATTGGCGATAGATGTTAGCTTAGGACCGATCTTCCTCAGCAAAAACAGAGGAGGATTGGCATGGATGGTAGTTCAGGGCTGATCTTCCTTACCAAAACAAACAAATAAATAAATAAATAAAATAAAAAATAAAAAAACCAATTAAATTAATTGATTATTGATTTGCATTCAAATTAAGAAGTCACAAGGAATACAAACTAATCTTACACCTCAAGTCCATGATTTTTAATGTTATCATGAAGAAAATCTTCATATATATGGTTAATAGATATTGGAACCCAAAGCATCGCCAGTTCATGAGTTGTGGTCATTAATTTCATTTCAGTGCTTATCTTTGCAATTTTCATTTTATTCTATTAAGCACTGCCCAATAGAATTTTCTAATAGTACAGTTAATTATTATTAACTTATTTAATTTATAAAATTCACCTAAGTATTTTTAAATCAACAACATATATGTCTAAGAAACTTTTGTGTTCCCTGACGCTCCTGTTAGAACAGAGGGAATATTGTGTTCTTCTCACCTAAGTGTCAAGTTTTCTGTGGTCCAGCAAATTGTTCACCAGGCCCTTTTCTGCTGTGTACAGAGTTACTGAAACTATCAAGCTTATTGGACACATCCCACTTGTATGCATTTATATGGAATCTAATTTCTCACCTGGCTTCCGTACAATGCATAATTTTCAGGTATTATTTTTAGCTGGCAGCTTCTTTGGGAGTATAGTTGAGAATTAACCTTCAGATGTAATATTTGACATTAAAAACCATCTTTTAGTGCCACACTTAAGTGATATTTTTAAGTGTTTAAAGATTTGTACACAGTTACGTGAAATTACCATATGTCACTTCTGAAGGCACTTTCTGGTGGCCACGTTTGAAAGGCTAGTTACACTAGAACATTCTTCATGGACAAAAGAAGGACTTGTTTTTACAGTTCTATTATTTTTAAGGAAAATAATTTTTCATGGTAGATTCTATGGTGGAAGCGTTTGAGACAAAATGATAACTCTCAAGTAAAATGACTGATGTTATATAGAAAGCGAGAATGTTGTTCACAAATTTTAACTGATTAGTGGCGAATGCAATACTCTTAACATTATTGCCAATCTGGAAGAGAAGGAAAACTATGTTTTCTTTCTAAATGCTGCCAAAGGAAATCACAGGTGTGGATATTTTGTAAGAGTTTTACCATATACTATAGTATATATAGTAATATTTATATATATATAAATATTATGTGGATTAAGTATTTTTCATTCTAATTTCATGCAGTGGTTAGTTTTTGCTTTATTGAGAGGGCTACATAGTCATTTTTGATTTAATTTTTATTCTGTATATTTATGCCTTTAGAATTCTTAATTTGGAATTAGTGTTTTATTAAAATATCTGTATATGACTAAGTTATATTGGAATCAAGCCATGAAATAATTTGAAGATGCCAATAAAGTATATGTCTTGGTTTTATGTCAGATTATATATATGTGTGTGTGTGTGTGTGTGTGTGTGTGTGTGTCTGTATATGTGTATATATACACATTTGCATATAAATGTAAAATTTTGCACATATATATATATCTTGTGCTGCTTAGCAAAGGTTGTTCCTTTTGGACAAACAGTGCCATGATGGCAAATGAAGGATGAACTTTTACTGAAGGCTTGGCATATATGATGAAATCTATTCTCTGCAAATAAACTAATCAGCCATTTAAGATTTAGATAAATCAATAGACAAAGTAGCATAAACTCATGGGCTTTTATTCCCATGCCCGCCAGCTGCTCTCATGCCTATACTTTGTAAAATATAGATCTCTTCCTTCTAGCAAATGACACCAAGCCATTTGGCAGTCATCAATTTGTCTTTAATATTTTTGTCATCTGGGAATTATTGTGAAAAATTTGAGTGAGGCCTGATTTAATTAAGCATTTCCTGCTATGCCGTGATAGAAGAGTCTTGGTTTTTCGCATGCATAATACTTCCTGTACTAATTGGCCTTTTGTATTCCATGGAAAAAACAGTCGACTTGGACTTTTCCTTGATGTGGCTGATTGGATTGATTAGGGAACAGTGGGTATGAAATGAGGTTCTGTTAATGTCATTCTTTCCCTATAAAATCGTAATCAGGACCAGGATTAGCTCTGAATTTGTGTACGTTTCCTTTCAGTTTGCAAGTACACAGTCCACGAGCGCTGTGTGGCTAGAGCGCCTCCTTCTTGTATCAAGACTTACGTGAAGTCCAAGAAGAACACGGATGTAAGTATGTGGCCGTGCGTGCTTTCTGAGGGTGGCATTTACGGATGCCTCCTTTTACCGCAATGTTCTTGTTCTGTTCTAGGTCATGCATCATTACTGGGTTGAAGGCAACTGCCCAACCAAATGTGATAAGTGCCACAAAACAGTCAAATGTTACCAGGGCCTGACAGGACTGCATTGTGTTTGGTGTCAGATCACAGTGAGTAACATCAGAACACGAATCTCCAGCATTCACTCACAATGAAAACTGTGTATCCCATACTCTCTAAGAGTCCTACCCTGGAATATTATCCTGAATGTTAGCCTAAGTCAGTATAACACCATGAAGGCTTCTTATCTCATGTGGCTCCTAAAGGAATAAGAGTCCAAGTCAGGTTTGTCCTCCTAAAATCCAGAATTTTACGGCTAGTGACAACCTTAGAGATGATAACACTATATGGCTTTCAAACTGTGGTCTCTGGAGTTCTGCAAGTTACCAGGAAGGTAATCAGAAGCCACAGCCAGGGGTGGGCAGTGAGCGTAGGATGCTGACTGGGGAAAGCTCAGCTCTCCCTCCACCCCACAACACTATTTTGGTAGAGTTTTCTGTTTTATATGTTGTAAATTTATTTTAATCACAGAATCTATGGGCTTAAATCTATGGTCATGGCTTGGTAGAGATGCAAGTGGGTCCATATTTTATTTCTCGCTATGTCTAAGAACTCACTTAACCCTTCTTCACATGTTATTGTCTTCAGTTAAATCATGAATTCAGAGATCAGAGATATAGATGTAAATGCTAATCGTTAATGGTATTGACAATTGGAAAAGAAGATGTAAATTGGTCCTTCCTGGGAAAATTTAGAACTCCACCTGATTTTCATGATTGATCAAAGCCTGCTTCAAATAACTTCTGGAATAAATGCAGGTAGTAGATGGTACCTCTAGTGTTTCATGTTTAACTTCTGGGAATTAATCAAGAATAGCCATTGTTGGCAATATAGTACGAAAACATTTCTGGGACTGGGTCCCCCCCCCCCATTTTGTTTTTTTTGTTTTGTTTCTCCAGCTAGTGTATGAGTCCTCTTGTTACAGGACGAGTGGTTCTTGCTTTTGTGGGAATAAAACAGTAGGAGCACTGATTCAGTTAAGCAAATAAGTTTGTCTGAGTGCCCCTCAAACCCTCCTACCATCATTAAAAATCTTTTCTTAAAGGCACACACACATACACACAGGATAATGAGAAAAACAAACTCTGACTTGCATTTCAAAAATACAATTAAGTACTTTTTTAAAATGAACACATTTTCTTCAATCATTTTCAGCTACTGCTCAGTTAAATTATATTTACATTTGAAATTTCCTCAATTATGATAGATAGTCTAATTTTTTGAAGTGTTTGGTTATTATAATAAAATTTCTAACAATGATTTAAATTACACATATGAATTACTTAAATATATTGTGTTCTAAGTTTTAAGAAGACCACAACTAATTCACTTTTTAAAAAATTCATGCACATCAAAAAAATATTAGGTTTTTTTTTTTTGCTAAGCATCTATAAAAATACATAGTTTTTGTTTTAGATCTTGTAGGAGTCTGTTCCTCTTATTTTCCCCATATAGTGCAGCTTTCATTAGTTACATCTTTAATATGAACTGAATTTAGAGAATATCAGAATTTATTTCTTTTTTGTATTTCTAGTTATTTTCTCATTCTTTGTAAATTTCAAATGTAATGTCTTAGGTTTATTATTTTTCTTTTCTTTTTTTTATTTCTTGAAAAAACATCAATGTGTTTTAAATGCGTACTTAGCTTGAACACTCTAAAAGTATACATTGCTACCTCTCATATACAAAAGCTTGTAGAGCATTAGAATTTTCTCAATTTGACTCCTCTCCTCCTTTCCCCATTTAATCTTCATAAAGTATATCTTTTGCCCTTTTCAGTCTATGGGAGTCACTCTCCTCAAAGTTACCATTGCTAGTGGTCTCTTATTGGTACTCAAAGCATCCTGAAATTCTTTTCTTGTTTTATATTCCATTTTGTTTTTCTCATTTTCTTTCTTTCGTTTTAATGATTCCTCTCATCTGTGACTCCAAGATCTACATTTGTAGCCCAACTACTCACCCGGTTATACACTTATATTTGGTCTTGAACCTGGCCATAGCCTTGCAAGAAATTAGTCCTTCCTTTTACAGGAAAGATGGTACTACCTCTGAATAAACTATACTTTTTAAAATCTAAATATTTCATTTCCAAATCAATTCAAACAATACGCCCCTAACGTCTTACTCTTATTTAAAGGTCAATGTGTACATGAAGATGATTCTATTTGTCACTGGCAGAGTATAGCATGAACTGTAAATGACTTTAAATCCCCGAGTTCTACTCAGAAAGTAAGGCTGCCCTGGCAGCCCTGAGGGGTTAAGGCACAGTCGGGACAAAATGGCTGCCCTCTTATGAAGCTCTCCCAAGTCCTGAGGCTTCTGACCAACCTCAGCCTTATTTGCCGTAAACCATGCTCTCCAGGGGTCCCATGGTTACTTGGTTTATGAAAAAAGACTTGTGCAATTAAAAAAAGTTTGCATATATTCAGAAGAATATATAACCTTCTCAAAAGTAACTTCAGCCTCTGCACACTTTGCATTTTTTATTTAAAGCAATTATGAGGATGCATTTATTGATTGATTTTGTACCTAGGTTAAAGAGAATATATTTACCTCAGGACATTTTTATATTTAGTATAATCTATCGTTTCTTCTTGAACCACTGTATGAAAATTTTAGTAGAAAGTTGATTTGCTCTTCACTGATGTGTACCTACCACCGACTGCCTTGAAACAAACTGAGTCTACTTTATGTCCTTATACTTCCCAGAAAGTACCACTAACATAGCAAAGAGCTAGCCCAGATGTGAAAGTGAGGGATATGGCACCGTCAATGCTAAGCTTTAGGAAGGCCTATCCGATTGGAGTTCTGGAGGAATAGATCACAGAGCAAAACAAAGAGAAGGAAACTTGGCTTCATTTCAGGGGTTTTCCAAATTCCATTACTTCTTTTTGTGTATTACTATGAGACATGGCTTGAGTCTTATAAGCCAGATGGACCAGATTCTTAAGATGGTCTCTGTCCGACAACTAAGACAAAAGTGGTTGTTCAGCCTTGGGCCAGTTTCCTAATTTGTAAAATGGAGTTAATGATACCTGTCTTGTAGGATTGTTATAAGAATTAAATGAGTAAAAAAAAAATTGTGTAAATGTGTTTAGAACAGGACCTCTGATATAGTAAGTGTTCAGTAATTGACAATTATTGTCACAGTGAAAACTCGGTAAAATATCATGTTGGTGCACAAAACCCAACCCCCTGGCTCATAGAGGGCACTCCATGAATATTACTCATGCCATGAATATTATGGCATGAATACTCACTCCATGAATACTACTCACCTCTGGTAGGATCTGTATTTGCCCAGTCTAAGTCAGAACAGCACCTGCATGTTCTAAAAGCATCCAGAACCATGTGGTCCTGAATCTCACTAAATCTTAGACTAAGCTGATTTATTTATGTTCACAAAGAGCAACTATTCCAACTCTCTCTTTTCCATCAGACATGGTATCATCATGCTTGTAGTCATTGGAAGTGTAGTTAGAAGTCAATTTCTTTTATTCTTATCTTTCACCTTTATCTTATACATTCAACCTGTCGCTGAGCCTTGAGATTTCCTCCTTAAAATATCTCTCTCAGATTTGAGTTTTTGTCTCCACCGTTCGCAGCCCAAGTGCAAGCTCTTAGCACCTCTTAACTAGATTAGAGTCAGAATCTCTTGGCTTATCTCCCTAACAGAAGGTACTTTTCCTATAACGCAGGCTGCAAACCACCTCCAGAATCATCTTCTGAAAATACTAATTTGTTGTCATATGGCACCTTCAGCAACTTATAATAGTTCTGTGATAATAAATGCATCCCTCACCTCCTCCTACCCCGACCTGGTTTTCAGTTCCTCAAATATCAGACCCAAACCTAAGCCCATGACGTATGAAATATTCCCCTCTATGCAAGCACCTGCTAGAGCTGTGCATATCCGTTGGCAGGCCCTGGGAAGGCCATGCCTCCCCACTCCCTGTTATTTTGCTCACTCTCTCCCTTGAACATACCCACTTTAAATTCTAACCACACCTCAAGAACAAAATTAAGTTCCATATCTTCCTTGAAATCTTTGTTGACACTAATATTTCTTTTTTCTGAATACTTTCTCTACTTTTGGTCCATACCAAAAGGAGAGACTGAAGTGCTCTCCAGCGGTGCTTTCAAGTCTACATGCTAACGTTGTCTACATTGATAGACTATAATCTCATTCAGCTCTGGATCCAACATACACATTTTTTTCCTCATCACCCAAAGTTCTTGAGGGAGTGCTGAGTTTAGAGGAGGTCCTCAATAAGTTCCCTTTAATGACTGATACACTACTCTTCTTACTGTTAAATATTGAATTTTAAATGCATGATTTAAATTCTGTTTTAAAAAAAAATCATCCTGTAATATTCAAATCTGCATCAGATATACAGGCAAGTTTAGACAAATACTTAGAGATAAAAACCCATTTTAACACCCCTCGTTTAGTCAATATTGTGGCTTCTTAATATTACACTAGTTTGTCATCTAGTAGGTATAAAGTTAGGATCTTAGAACCGAGCTTTACCTCCTTTTGTAAATTTAATCACTTAAAAAAATAAAAACAGAAAAATCCTAAGTAAGAACAGTGTAAACTATCTTGTAACCTTTAGACAACCATTTTCCAGTGATTTGTAATTCAATCCTTTCAGCCAGGCTCAATATCCTCATTGGTTCTCTGTTCCTTCTCTTGTTTACAGTCTCTGATCCTTAGACCCCGCTGTTTATACCTGTTTATTTCTGCTGTGAGTGTGTTTCCTTGACATTCTATTTAAAACATTGTAATTTGCTCCTGGTTTTAATAAAATGTCCCTCAAGCAGGACGTACTGGGACAGGAGGATGATACATTTCTTTCTTACAAAAGAAAGACTATGTTATAGCTATGAATTATTTACTTTTAGTATCAAGTATGGCTACTATTTTAATTAAAATATTAAGCTCCTAACAGTAGTGTTTAAAGGTTTTCAATGCTTTTAGAACAGAAAGGTTTATCTTTGGTAAATGCCAGCATTAAGGCAGCACCCTGAAATTGCAAAATGTTAGAGACAAAAGGATATATAAACTGACACATGTTCCTCTAAATCAGGTCGCTTAGTTTTTTTTTTTTTTTTTAAGAAGAATGACTTCTTTCTCTTTGTCTTTTCCTCTAAATTCTCATGAAAATTTATTTTCTATTTTTTCTTTCTCCTTTTGGCTTCTTAGTTTCCATTGCTTTCTTCGCAGTACAATATCCCCAGTCTTTTCTCAACTCTATCCATAAAGATACACACACGGCACTCATACACTCATGTTTTCTACACACATTTCATACACTCACATGTTTTCTTTTTCTTCCTGACTTGAGATAGCTTTTTCCAATAAACACAGATCTGGCTCTAAATTAGGTGCTATTGGAAATTGCCATAAACTTTGAAATTATTTCCAAGTGTTTAAATTGCTTCCAGGAAAAACTGGTTCATAGTTCATGAATTTCCTAGATATGAGTCTGATTACCTTAACACAAATGGGAATTCCTCCCATTGGCTCCACTGGCCATTTCATTGAAGAGGCAAGATTTGTCAATGCTCCGGTTTATTTCTGTTCTTGATGAGGATCTTTGTATTTATGCCTTCACTAACTTGGGATCTGGGTTGTCTTTAAGAGAATTGTCAGTCTTCAGCATCTTCTTGACACTGGGAAGGACTCAGCTGTGTCTTTTTCTTATATCCTGGTCTGTAAAATGTCAAGTTTCAGCCACTTGTTTTTGTTGCTGATTGTGTTCACTTTTTTTTCCTTTTTAAATTTTTATTGAAAAATAACATACATGCAGAAAAGTATAAGTATCCTAAAGGTAGAGCTCAATGAGTTTTGTGCAAAAGAATACACACGTAATCAGCACCTGATCAAGAAACAGAATAATACCAGTAACCTAAGATATTTTTTGGGGGGGTGGAAGGGGCTTTTAAATTCTATTCCATGGTTTCTATTTTGTTAATATTGCCTTTTTTTAGTAGACTTTATTTTTTAGAGCAGTTTTAGATTCACAGCAAAAATAATGTTCACTTTTAATCTTGATAAATAGTCCTGGGGACTGTAAGTATTTTCTCACTGGCTTTCACGTTTATGTTTACGTCTCTGAGCAATATGGTGAATAAAGTAGACCTGCTATACAGATTTGGCTCACAGTTTCTAGACTGATCAGTGTTTCCAACATGGCTTCCTCAGCTTCGACACTTCTGGCTATGAACTATGTCATGATGTTGATGGCCTCCCAAATATATTTAGCAGCTGTCAGACTCCAGTCTTAATAAAAGTATAAAGTATCCTTGCTCCTTATTAGTTAATATAGACTTTTGGGTAGGAGAATTTTCTTACACTGTGTGTCCCTGTTTCACTGAACATGACAAGGTTACCGACCTTCCTATAGGCTCTGCTACATGCATATGTTCCTGCAGGACTCTGCCTTGCTGCTGCTTAGACAAAACTCAGGGATATGGGCCACATGGCACTCGAACTGGAAAATCCATGCTAGTTTTATTTAGCTCTGAAGAAATCAGTATTTCATGGGACTAATTGTCAGTACCTATACTCTGAAACCCTCAAACCTCAATATGAAGAGTTACCCTCTACACACAGACTCTGTTCAGCTCATCAACTCTGTGATTCTACCTAGGTCCTCAGTTCTTTCTTTTTGGCTGAGAAACTAGCCTAAATGCCAAAAAGCTGTTATTAAATTCATTTTATATTTGCCATCTCTTTTTACATTTGGTAACCCTCAAATAACTATATAGAGAGATTAGTCATCTCTTACCATATCACTTGAAAATTGTTAGAAACACATGTAATGGAGATGGAGGAGGCTGGGCCCTCAGACTGCACATCTGTGGTCAGTGCTGGCAAGAGTGTCCTGCCTCTCTGTCCCTCAGAGTCACAAGTGAGGCTTTACAAACTGCAATCAAGAGTAAAAATTCAGTACTTTCTCACTCTGTGCACACGAGGATTTTTATCGTGCCTCTTGTTATTTGTAGAGGCTTCTTAGAGTCTGCATTCTCAGTTTTAGAAAGGTGGTGCAGGATCAATAAGCAAAAGCTTTTTCTCTGTGACACCATGGTACAGAAGAGCTTAAGACACGTAGTCTGTCTTTGGTTTTGGTTCAATTTTCATAGTGATTGGTGTATTGGTTTCCTAGGGCTGTCATAACAAAACACTACAAAATGTGTGGCTTAAAGCAATAGAAATTTACTCTCTCATAGTTCTGGAGGCTAGAAATCCAAAATCAAGTTGCTAGCAGATCAATGCTCCCTCTGGAGGCTGTAGGAGAGAATACTTCCTTGCCTCTTCCTAGCTTCTGGTGGTTGCTGGCAATCCTTGGTATTCCTTGGCTTGTAGCTGCACCTCCACATTTCTGCCTCTGTTGTCACATTGTCTTATTCCCTCTGTGTCTGTCTCTCTACGTCCAGATTTCTCTCTTCTTATAAGGACACCAATCATTGGATTAGGGCCCAACCTAATCCAGTATAACTTTATTTGAACTTGAATGCATCTACAAAGATCTTATTTCCAAATAAGTTCACATTCACAGATACCAGGAGGTAGGACTTCAACATATCTTTTGGGGAACCCAATCCAACCCTCAACACTTGATAATCCATTATCTCTAAATCCAAAATTCCAGGGACATGATTTATTTTCGGAAAATTGATTATGTTCAATAAATTAATGACATATTTGAACCAGTCACTAATTTTAATTTGAGGAAACTATGCATTTTCGTTTGCCGAATCAGAGCATCTGTTTATTTAGTTCTATTTTGCATGTGGCTTCAACTGCTTCTTCATCTTCAATACCTCTTGCCTCTTGACAAAGATCAGCAGTGCCTGATAAGAAGATTAACCACTTTTTTATAAGGAGTTTATATGCCACTGAGAAGCAGAGCTGCTAATTATGGATGAGTGTGTAAAGGTACTTTTGTTTCGTGTAATGTGGCCTAATGTGCGTTAATTACAGTACAAGTAGCGTTAACTCCAAGGTGGGGAGTTAGCATGTCAGATGTTTTAAATTCAAGGACAGCAGAAATACTTCTTCAATAGAGTTCTGTCACCAACAGTAAATCAACACTCCTCAGACTCGTATGCTTGGTTGCTAATTAACTGTTACAAAGGTAAGTTTGTTGTGGAAAAATGTAACCATGGCTTAAATGGGGTGGCTTTTGGTTCAACACTGAAAAATGATGTAGCCCCTTTTTTGTTTTGAACAAGACATGTTATTTGATTAACGTATAATTTTTCTAAAGTCTGAATATTTCATATTAAATTGATATGGACTGAGGGAGGGAGAAAGCCCTAGATGCCTTTAAACAACTATTACTTGAGCAAATCTGTATGATTTCAATAAAAACTACCACCTCAATTTAAATAATCACTATTTAATGAACTACGTTATAACACTTTAATGTAAACTTGTGACCAAGGTTGATAAAAATATCGGTTTAGGTTCATACATGTTGAAAAGTAAATAACACATTATATGATTATACACTAACTTAATGTAGAGCTGATAAATAATAATATAAAGATAAATTTTTATAATCATAATCATCATCTTATATTTATATCCTGCTCCTACTGAGATGAGTCTCTAGTTACATTTACATATTGAATTACAAAGTTAAAACTAATGATGGGATCAATTATGCCCCATACTGAGCTGTGCACTTTCAAATGACTTTGAGAAAACAGGAGGGTCAAAAAAAAAAGCATCCACAGTACACAGTGGTTTCAAGATCATGCTAATAGATAAAGCGGAGGGACTGTAATGGACAATAATGTGTGTTTGTCAAAGAAATCATGCTTTTTTGGTGTAAAATCTAAAGTACATTTTTAATATAAACATTTCTGAGAATTGGAAACTGTGTAGGCTGGGTCATGGAAGTTGCTAAATGCTTTATTTTAGATAGATATATAAGGGCAAATGTAATATGAATCCCTTTATGATCCTGTTTGTTTGTTCTTGTAATTCTTTTAATGTACTTTTAGTGTATTTGCTGTGTCTCAGTTGAAATATAATCTGCCCCATGTTTGCCGTTGTCATGCAAAATTTGATAGTATCCTCTTTGTCTTTCCTAGCTGCATAATAAATGTGCTTCTCATCTAAAACCTGAATGTGACTGCGGACCTTTGAAGGACCATATTTTACCACCCACAACAATCTGTCCAGTTGTACTGGTGAGTTTTTCCTTCTCCTCCTTCTGCTGTAACTTGGGGCTTCTGTGACTAACTAGTACACTATACCACTAAATGCTTCCAGAGCGAATTTTCCATTGATCAAGGCAGAACTCTATAGATCTAAAATACTTCATGACTTCAAAGAAGACACCTTGGCCCACTATGTTTCCTTTTTCCTTCATGGCACAATAAACATTTTAGTAAGGTAGCTCTCTAACTGAAGCTGACTCAGGTTTTATCGCTTAGTCTTGCTTTACTTACCAGAAATTGTATAGGCAGAACACTTCTACATTTTACATGTTTTATAGATCTAGCTTCCCAGAATAATGAAGTTATTCTTACATGCAGTTTTGCTGGGGAAGCACATTATATGTGCCATGTTGGGGTCTCTCATCTAGGTCAGAGGCTACCTAGAATGAGGACACATACCTCGAAGAAAGCTATGCACTGCCATTAGGCATATATTTTTTTTTATTAATGAAGAATAAATTTACCTGCAAAATGTTACTTAATTCAATAAATATACAGGTGAAAAATGCATACGTAAGGTAACCCTGAAAAAAACAAACGTCATTTGAAAGAGCAACAGATATTCAAAGACAATATTCATATTACATTTCAAGATTGAAACTGTTTCTAAAGTGGAACAGTTACTTGATAAAACAAACTATTTTCTATCCATAATGCAGTTCTCATTTTTAAAAACAACATGGAAATTAAGTGGCTGGAACTTCAGTTCAATATAATAAAAATACAACAACTAAGAAATGTTAGACAAATACTTTTCTAAAGGTCAACTTAGAAATTAATCAAATTACTCAATTTGCACCCACTTATGATTCATTTTGTAATTATCTGTAAAATACTGGTTGTATTTTAAAAGCCTTTATTTCAAAAATTATTTAAAACCCTTCATTTTCTCAAACTGCAAATATAGAGCAAAAGAAAATGCCTCTACATTGCTGAGTATAGCAATAACTAATTCAAAATTTCTTTTCTTCATGTAAGATTTATTAGACATCCTGTAGTAAATAAGATTAATTAAAAATAATGAGAGCCATATAAAAATACTTTACCTTTTAGACAAATTTTGGTATTATTTTTATTCTTTTACAGTCTCTTCTTAAAGAGAAAGCACTTGTAGAATTTTTACATAATTTCATTCTTTTTAAAAAGTATAGTAATTTTATTGGTTTAGATGCATCCTTGATCTCAGATTTTAATTCTAAGAAGAAATCTATCATGTCATCCTACTATCCAGCTGTCTGCGTAAACCTGTCTCAATTCAGTGAGCCAGGGGCCTACTTCTTTGGCCCACTTATGTCAACCTCTGGTCACATAAGGTCAAACACGAGATGGATTCTTCTTATTATTCTATCCTTTCTTTCTTTGAGAGAATCACAGATAAAGAACATGTGTTAGATGAACGTTCTTGTCTTCTAACAATCTTGCAAACCCTTTCATTGCTTTTTTAGACACTTGATTCTGGAGATTTATTTTCAATCATTAAATCTTCCTTTAGTTTTAATCATGAGTTGTATCTCACCATTTGCTATTTTATCATTTCCTTGGTTCTATCTCTATGAAGTATTAGGCATTATTGACCACCTCATCCTTCACAAACATCTACCTTTCATTGACTTCCGTTATACCATGTTCTCCTGATCCTCCTTCTGTTTCTCTGGATACTTCCTTTTAGTATCTTTCCCGGCTTTCACAGCTTCAACCTGCCCCGTGTTGGTACGTCCCTGTGCTCTACCCTCACCCTTCAAAGCTGTCCACTCTTAGCATTCTTCCCAGAGAGATCTTGTTTATTTAGTTGATTTCATTACCATGTTAATTTACATTAAGTTCATCCTCCTTTTTTGAATCTCAAACCTATAGAGCTTCAACCTGGTCATCTCATGTTGTTTTACGTGCCCAATATGTTATTACTATTTAATGTAATAATGATAACTTTTATTTATTGAGCACATGTACTATACCAGCTACTATGCTAACCATATTAATTGATTTATTCAAAAAGTATTTATTGAGTGTCTAATATGTGCCAAATAGTATTATAGGCAGGGGAAAAACAGTAAAAAGCTAAATCAAATCTTTACCTTCATAGAGTTTTCATTCCGTTGGGGTGAAATGGGCAATAAGCAATGTAACAAGTAAATTATTTAGTACCTGGTTGCGTTAGAACACTGATTCTATTTTAAATTTAAAGGGCACAATTAAAGCAGGGAAAGAAGAGAAGTAATGCTCGAGCTACAGTTATAGAAGAGACGGTCAAGCATAGTTCACCAGGGAGGTAGTCGAGTGAAAAGTTGAGGAACGTGAGGGAGTCCTCCATGTGGCTACCTGGGGACAGAACTTCACAGACAGAGTCGTCAGCAAGGAGGACAAGGAAAGGTAGTGGCTGGGCCTGAGTCAGCAGGGGGAGGAATAGAAGAGAAGGTCAAAGATGTCACAACATTTTCACATTGTGTGGGGCAGTTTAGGCCATTGTAAGATCTTTAGCTTTTATTCTGAATGAAGTTGGAAGCCATTAGAGGATTTTGACCAGAAGAGGGAATGATCTGACTTACATTTTTAAAGTAACAATCTAACTTCTGTGTTGAGAGGGCAATAATGGTAAAAAGATATGGCACTTTGATTTTTCTCAGAGAAATAGGAAACGGGGTCATTGCTGGGAGCAGGAATGGTATAAGACATATGAGAAGTTAAAGGATTGGGAAGAGGTTGCACAACAGTCACCTGGGAAAGTGGGAGCTACATGGATCGAGGAAATACCATATGATTGCTGGGGAATAATGACCAGTCACTTGTTGTTAATGATCATAAATTTAGAACAAGACTAGTAAGCTTGGATGAGTATACTTCTCTGACCACATTTAGTCATTTTTCTCCAATTACGTTCCATCTCTAAGAGTAGAATAGGCATAGCCCAGCCTTAAGGAGGCTGCTTTGCCCAATATGATGAAAGGAGAGAATAGCCAGGGAGTTGAGAGTGTGTGCAAAGGAGTGACTATAAGGATTAACCACGGAATTTAAGCTGAGAAATGAGAAAGGCAAGGACATGAAGAGTGAGGTACAGTAATGGATGTTAGAAACAATACGTTGTGAATTACACTGCAATCAAAGATTGTTGGAATCAAGGTTATTGGTGTCAGGTTACAGGAGTGAGTGAGGTAACAGTTGAAATTATGAAGGGGTTGCAGCTATTGGTAATAATAAGTATGAATTAATTTAATTCCCACAGTGACACCATAAGATTATAACTATTCCTATTTTACATATTAGCAAATTGAGAAATAGTGAGGTTAAGTAAGGTTCCCATGTCACATGGCTATCAAGTGGCAATCCAGGATTGGAACCCAAGAAGTATCATTCCAGAGCTTGTGCAGAATTCAGCATTCTCACCCTTTCTCCAAATCCCAATATGGGCCTTCTCCTGTTTGTCTTATCTCGGTGACTAGAACCTTCACCTTACTTTCCCAAGCCAGAAACCTAAGAATCATTGGTGATGCCTCATCTTGAATATCAAATTAATCATTAGACATTCTAATGTATTTAATCCTGTATCTTTTCTTCAGCCCAACTGTGAGTCTCATATGTCACCCTCACAAATTGTTCCCCAGAGTTGTCCTAGTAGCATCCTTACTGAATTGCCTCCTTTCTATGCATCCTCTGCACTGCTTCCTGGATCTACTTTCAAAAATGTAAGAAAGTATTTTCCTGCTTAAATACTTTAAAATATTTTCAGTGATTCCCTATCTGAATTCCAAACTCTCCAGCATGGTTAACAAGGCTCTTTAATTAGATCAACCCACCCAATCTCTCATATACCACCTTACACACTAGAAATCAAGGGTAGTTTAAACTACTTGTAAATCTCTAAGTACACCTGCTCTCCAAAGCCTTTGGGGTTTTATATATGTTAATAAATCAGCCTAAATCACTTTGCTTTAAATTTTCCTCTGCCTTCTGAGTAGAAAGTAAAGGTTACCTTCTTAGCATGGAATAAGTGCCTTGACTATTAAACCCATTAACTATTTAAATACGAACACCTTAAACAAATTAATGAAGTTGTTCTGCACACAAAAGTGCTTAATCTGCTCCGAATGATGGGCTCTGAGACTTTTCAATTTGTGAACTCGGTTAACTTCCCACGAGTGATTTCACACTGCATCGCCCACTGTAAATTGTTAACCTTTTCTTTAAAGAAAATCGTTAGTCTTTGCAAATAATATAATCTTGTTTTGTTTTTTGTTCTTCAGTAACAATTTCCTTCTTAAAAAATTGTAAGTCTCCGTTTCTTATGATAATGTTTTCTAAGAAAAACAGGTGAGATTCAGACCCAGTTATTGCAAAATGGTCATCAATATCATTTCTATCTCATTCTAGAAAATATGAAATGAAGAGCATAAGACATCTAGTTTTATTGAGGTTTTTTTTTCCCTTGCCTTTGCCTCTGTGGTCAGGAGTTGGTTATTGAATGAGCAATATAAACTCAATATGGATCCCTAATTCCTGGTTGAAATATCTTAATGATATACTACAAGGTCAAGGTCCCTGACAGCAGTCTTCTGATATTTTAGAACATCTTTCCAGGTGTTATTTTTATTTACTTATTTATTTATTTTAAATTTCTGTACCACTCTTTTCAGCCTTCCAATCCCTCCCCAACACTTGTTATTAACTTTAAGTAAATGATTCAATAGATATGTGCTCACCTGTTATGGAGATTAGCAAGGTAAGCATCTTCTTTGCACTGATCACATGCTTTTGTAAGCATGCACTATAAATGGCTTCCACAGATAATTGGTCTTGATAGTACCTATTGCCATAAAAATGGATTAAAACCAACTACTCTGAAATTAAAATTGAAAGGTAATCAATGATTCCATACCTCAAATATAATCACTATTTTCTGGAGTTGCACTTGGTGTCTGGCATATTTTGAAAATACTGTCAAAAAACGACACTGCTTAAAATTTATCAAAATTTTTCTATGACTGTGTTTGGTACTTATAATGCTTCCATTGATCATTTTTCCAGCAAAAAAAATGATTACAACCACAGTCCATTTACTACCATATTGAAGATAATTCAGAACAGTTTGCAAAGGTAGATTTCTTGAGGGTCTTCTCTCATTTCACCTTCAAACAAATGTAAAGTGAGTCTGATTTATTCAGTTAGGACTCTTGATCAGCAACTTAATATCTATAAAAGGCCATTAACTCTTACCAATTGATTGTCAAAACAGGTGTTCTGTCTATAATAGAGTCCATTAAATGCATTCTTGTTTCTTGTTTTAGATCGTACTCAGAAATCTCTGCTGTCCAATCCCAATCAAAGTTATAATGCAAAAACGGTAATAATTTCATATGGAACATGGCCTGATAAGCATGCAATCCACCCATTCTTTTATGTTTTAATTTTACCCTAACCCAAGACAGATTTGTTCCATATTCTTTTATTCCCTCACAGATATGCTTTAGTTAAATTTGGACTCATTATTATGTCATTAACTTGCATTGAGAAAAATCATATGAAACCCTCTATTATCACAAGAAAGGTATGCTGTTGGAGATGCTTCCATTACCTGACAAAAATCCCTCTCAGGTCTGTTTATCATGGTTTGTTATCTTTTGGACCCTATGAGTCTTGTTCTTGTCATGTTTTATCTTCTATCCTTAGGAAGCTTACAGTTAAATTTATATCCACATTTGACTATGATGCTGGGATATATATTATTTATCTCTATGTACTAATCTATAACTTTATTACTATCCTATCCATGAATTTCCCTTTACTATAATGGCCTCATTTAGTACTTTTTAAATTATTTTTGATAGTACATAAATTTCTTAGGTCATAGAAATCAATATAATAGGCTAGATAGAATTCCTTTGATTCCTAGAGTTATTTCATAGAGGAAGCTATAAATCTGATCAACTTCTCTAGTACTATAGTGTAGTCTTACATTTATTCTAAATTTTATATATTTTTTTAAATGATCAGGCAAACTGGGTCTCTGTGATTACACAAGTTTTTATAATGATTCTTCAGTTTGGGTTAGGTTTTTATTCAGTTAATTCTGCCACTATTGCAAAAGAAGACTTGAAAATGTCTCATGAGGAAGTAACATTTTAAACTTTATGTTTGAACAGCAAAATGAAGCAGATCATCATAAAATCATTTCTATTATATTTAGCTAAATGATTTAATTTAGTTTTGTCTGTTCATAAAATAATTAATTTACGTTATTATTTAAAAACAAGGTTCTTATGCTCTAAATAAGGAGTTAATTATTTAGTCATTTTCTGTATCAATATATATTAGTAAAGCTGATAAATTAAGAAATAGGGGTGATATAATGTTGATTACTTTAAAGTTGAGTTTATATTACAGATAAGTATCTACTTTTTATATACTGTATGACTATATCTTTAAAATATTTTTGAGATCATTACTGATAATTAATGTACGTTATTTTTATATACAATATCTATAGGGCTAGATTCCTTCTATTTTTTCTTCTTCTCTGTCATTCTTCCTTTCTTTCTTCCTTCCTTTGGCTTTTGTTAGAGTCTATAGCTAAAAATTTAGATAAGATAGTTCTCTTATTTACTGCAATTTACAGTCTCTGGGTCAAGACAGGCAAACAGATTACATATTATGGTGTGATAAATATTAACTTACTGAGGTTTTAGTGGAGAGAATCTTAATCTATCCTGAGGGTAAATCAAAGAGTAAATGAAAACTTTCTTGAAGAAATGACGCCTGAGCTGAATCTTGAAAAATAAATAGAGATTTGGCCAGCAAATGCAAAGAGAGCTCCATATGAATAGTCTCAGCAACAAGAGAGTACAGAGACAGGTCTCGTAACGGTGAAATGTTTATTAAGACTTATGAGTAAAGGTGAGGCTTGGAGAGACAGACAAGGTCTGAGATGGTAAAATGCCTGACCTGTCTGGTCAAGGAGTTGGGCTTTATCCAGTACATATTCCAGACTACATGAGCAAGTTTGTGTTTTAGAAATAGAATTCTGCCAGCAGTGTGATTTAAAATAAATTTAAAGCAAGAAACAGAGGATATATGAGAGTGTAGTTATGAGAGTATGATGCAAATAATCAGAAAACACCAACAGAGTGAGAAAATGATAGAACCCGGAGAGAAGGTTGTAGCAGAGAGTGGAATATTAGACTTTGATTTGATTTGATTTCAGAATAGATTAGCTCCAGAGGATGGTAAAGTCCCATCTACAGCCATGGAGCTGGGTGGCTCAGCTGGTGCAGAGGAAGTTCACTAGATGTTAGGAGGTCAAGGAACTCTGGGGTTGGTTTATTGTATGTTGTCCTTAAAACTGTCCAGGATAATGGCAGGGTCTTCATGAAATAGTTGCTATATGACAGCAATGAAAAAGGGTAGAGGGGAGAATGAATAGAACTATTAGATTCCATGAGCCTCCAATGAAAACAGATTCTACTTTGGGGCTGGAGGAATGATTCTTTTGATGGAAAGCCAAAAGATTGCCATAAAAACTATAGAACCAGTAATGGTTAGGAGAATAAGCAAACTTTTTTTCAGAATTGTTAGAGGGAATGTGGTGGCGACTTAGAAAGGAAAAGGATAATTTGTTTATTTTAAGCAAGGATTCCAGAGAGTCCAGTGAAAAGTTTTGGAAATGAGGTGAGTTATGGAAAATCAATTGAGGAGAAAGAAAACAGGAATAAGCATAGGATAGTGATAGTCAGAAAAGATAGAAGACTAGAAACTTAAGTTTCTAACATGAACTCTGGATCTGTGGACAGGTTGTTTCTTTCAAATGGTTACAGAATGGTGACAAATGACTTGTGATCAGAATATAAAAATATAAAAAGAATATAAAATATAAAAGAATTTATATAAATGAATAATAAAGAAAAAACAATTCAATTCAAAAGGGTAAAAGACCTAAAGAGGCATTTTAACAAAATAATTACAGTCATGCATCACTTAATGACAGGGATATATTCTGAGAAATGTGTTGTTAGTGTGATTTTGTCATTGTGTGAACATCATAGAGTGTACTTACACAAACCTAGATTGTATAGTCTACTATGTACCTACGCTATATGGTACTAATCTTACGGGATCACCATCTTATACGTGGTCCTTCATTGACCAAAATGTCCTTATGTGGTGCATGGCTGTATACACAAATCACCTAGAAACATATATGGTCACCATTATTACTCATCAGGAAAATGCATATTTAAATCTCAATAGATAACACTACACTCCTATCAGAACGATTAAGACCAAGCTTTAAAAATCCTAAGCTTTGGAAAGCATATGAAGCAATCAGATTGTTCATACATTGCAGATGGGAGAGTAAATTGTTTGAACTGTGTTAGAATACTGTTTGGCAGTAGATTGTCTGTATTTGAATCCTGGCTTTTTCACTAGTTTTGTGACATAAGGCAAGTTATTAACATTTTATACCTCTCTATTCCATTTATAAAATGGAATTAAGTGAATTAATTCATGAAAATTGCTTAGAACTATGCCTAGTATATAGTAAGTAGTCAGTCAATATCATCTAATATTAATGTTATTATAGGCACTATGTTGGAACTAAAAAAGTAAATTTTAAACTTTTATTATAAAAGAACTATGCTTTTATTAAATAAAATTTGTGAAAACGTATAAAAATGAAGAGAAAAATTCAAAATATAATGCAGTTATATGAGAAACCATTATTAATATATAAATAGAACCACTATTAAAATTTTCCTTTTGATTTTTAAATGTATATTTTTTGACGTTTTTCTAATTAAACTTAATATAATATGTGAGATTCTACTTTTACACTTAAACTGATATCATTAAATGTTTATGTATTTCTATATACTATGGAACATCACTATTAATGGCTGCATAATATCTCATTAAGTGACAATACCATAATGTAGTTAAAATGGTCTTTATATGTAGCATGTTTGCAATTCCTTATTTTGTTATTATAAATACCTCTTTAGTAAACATCTTTATGAAGAATGGCTTCTCCTGGTTACTCTCTAATCAATATTGCAAAACAGTGTTACTTTTTTCCCATACTGTATTATTTTGTTCTACAGATGAATCAGATTTCACAGTTGTGGAGTTCTTTCTGTACTATAAACACATTTCCAAATTGGGAATATAGTGATTAGAATATTTCCTAAGACCAAAAATTAGTTTTAGAATAAACTATTAATTATTTAAACATTTTAAAACTAATTTTAGGTGATTATTTTATTTTTAAACAGTTATAATATTATCAGAATATACAATAAAAGTAGTATTCATTGGCAGGAAGTGATATGATATCAAACAAAGACTGTGTTCAGCATTGTGCCCCTTTTGGACCAATTGCAGATGTTCTTCCTGGAATACTTGTTATAGTATCCAATATTACCTTAAATTACCAACAAGGTAAATAATAAAGCTTGTTAGCTCAGAGAAAGGAAAAACAAAAATTCGGAAAATATCAATTTTAAACTCATTCTTTAGATTTGATTCAAATGGTTCCAATTCTACCTCTCTTTCTTCTTCACTGTGACTTTGCAGACTTGACCAAGTTGTGGCGTTGCTGAAGTAGCAATTTACGTATCTCTACGTCTAACACTCTCAGAGAACCATATGTCTATATTAACTTCTCCTCTTCTTCCGATCTTGCTTTCTCTCCCATAATTATAAGAATTCTACTAAATTATGCATTGTAGATATGGTGATTAAGTCTTACATAGCATAGAGCATGTTCATCTTTCCTTAGAGCATGTGTTTAAAGAAGTCTTTTCTCCTCAGCGGTGTCAGAAGGTCTGTTAGGGAGTGGAAGTGTAGCATGTGTTTCTTTCTCGAAATCCAAGTATTATGGGCTCTTTCTGTTCTGTCACCTAACTCTAACCAACAACAGTTAATAATGACGACTTGGATACTAAACATCAGCCAACTAAAGGAGGGAGGGAGATATTTGAATTCTCTGTGATTCTGAAATTTGGATTTTGAATTCTCTGTCACCTTATTTCCTATATTAGTTATAGAGCTACCATAAGGGTAGAGTCTCGTGGAGAGGTGTGAACAGTTGGCTAAGGATGTGACTTTCTGCACTGAGCTTCAGTTTTTATTTAACATCATTTTGGCTGCTTCACCCTTCTTTTCCATTTACCTCTTTAACCTTTAACCACAGTTACTGAAGTCATCTATTTTCTTGAAATTCTTTATGTAATGTACTATGGGTTTGTGCCTATGCAATTTTCTTTTTTGTCTAACGAGTAGGGACAAAGCACATTGTCGGTGCTCAATAAATGTTTCATCAATGTCATTACTTAATATTCATTTAATTAATATTCATTATAGGTCAATTCATAATTGTCATTGTAGTAATGATAGGCAAAAAGGAATCTCATTTTTTTCCATATTTTGAAACTCTAACTTAGACTCAATTTCACGGTATTATTCATAACGGATAGCTAGTTTTTATTTATTTATTTTTTAATGTGTAGAATTAAATTCTGAATGTTTCTATACTTCTTTGCCAATGATTTTCTGATTCCAATTCTAGTGAGGAACAATTAAGCACTAGAGAGTTATAATGTTTGCAAAATATATGTACATCCTTTTTTGGTTGAGCGTAGTCTTCTTGTACATATACTTTAAAGGGACATAGTATAAGAAATGGGAAAATGACCCAGTCTCACTACGTGATGATTCCATCATCTACACTTACAAGAAGAAACAGTTATCTTTTACATTGTCTTAGTTAGGTTGGTTTTTCTGCTTTCTGAAGAACTCATATTTTTGTTAGCCTAGGCTATATTATGTGGAATATGTATACTTATAAACAGAAGAAAAGGTTCATATATTATGGCTAATTATATTTGTTTCTATCTAAATATACATAGTAGAGTTCTCTTTTTAGGAATCTAAAATACTATTTTTAGTTTATTTTTTAATAGGGCTGCAAAAATGTTTCTATAAGTTTCTATGATATTTTATGCCTAAAATATATCTGTACCCAGAGTAAGTTATAATAATTTTTTAAAGAAAATAAACTTGTACTCTGTTGATTTTGTCATTATTTATAGAAAAACAAAACCACAAGCTGATATGACAAAAACTGGAAGTTCAGTTAACTGAAAATCTGATGGAAATCTAAAACATGTAGGCTAAAATGAGCAATTATCTCAAGAAGGATTAAAAAATTCAAAATCTAAAATCTCTGACATAGATACAAACAAAGCAAAGAAGATCATATATGTGTCTGATTTTAAAGTGAAGATGTGAGACTATATATTAAGGAAGTTATTCTACAGCTTATTACCACAAGATTCAAGGCAGCTTTGTATAAATATACAGTAAGCAGCAATATAAAACATGATAAGTTTGTGCCAAAACTAAGTTACACTTAGAAATGTATGTCATAATATCCTAAAATGTTGACAGAGGTACTTTTGCAAATTTATCCCTGAGTTTCTTAGTAGCCTTAGGAAAAAGGGGGAAATACAGGCTTGACAATTTTCACAACATAAAAACAAACCATTGACCTAGAGGAGACACTTTTTATTGTTATTGTTGTCACTTAGACCCAAAATTAATTTCTTCCATGTGAAATTGTGTTGGTAGAGGACTCCACCTCAACAATATTCCTATAATCAGTGTAGTGGTGTTGATTTCCTTTGGTTTTGCTTTTTCATGATAACTGTCAGTGTAGACTAATGGTTCATGGCCAAAGTGCATTTTAGTATAAATAAGTCTACGTATTGCCAAAATAAAATAGTAATAATTATACAACAAGAAAAAAAGAAACAAGCTTTGCAGTTAAAATTTAGATGAATGTCATACATGAAGATTTATTGCATTGAGCAGAAGAAAATGCTAATAGCCATTGTTTTACATGATCAAGAATACTAAAGAAAACATCTACTTTGTAATATATTGATTTGAAAGGGATAACTGGAAGGTTAAGAAAAGTTGTAGAGAAAAATAATGCCTTACCTGAAACTAAAATATATCAGATCCTCATACAGAAAAATCAACATTAAGGACAACTGAATCAATAATTGGGAGGAGAGGATTAGCCAAATCTCTTGTCATGCAAAGGAGAATGGTATCAAGATAAAAAGAGGTCATGCTGTCCCTAAACAAAAAATGAAAACTAAAATATTCTCTTAAGTCTAAGTATACCGAAGAAAATGAAACTGAACTAAAAAGAACCTATGTTTCTTCAAATTCTCTCTCTACTTAATACAATTTCCATGCAATATTTTTTGTTTGACAAAATGCTTTCAAAGTTTGCCTGGAAGAATAAATGTGCACAAACACATTATAAATTCTGAGAAAGAAGAGTAATAAGGAAAGACCTGTTTTAACAAATTTTAAGAATATGTTTATTAAAGTTACAGTGATCAAAATAATGTGGTAGTGGCTCTGGAAGATATAAAGAACTGGTAAAAAGTCTAAAACATATTGAACTGTGTGTAATAATGTAGTATTTGATGAAGGTCGCATATCAAATCTGGAGGGCATGGTGGGGATCAGTGGTGTTGAGATTACTCTATAGCCATATGGGAAACTAAATTAAGATAAAGTCTACTTATACCTATTCCAAAATAAATCAAACATGGATTAAAGATTTAATTTTTGCCTCTAGAAGGCCTTTTTACCTTTTTCCTTGTAAGGAAAGACAAAAAAAATGTTGACAGACTTGACCAATCAAAAATTTCTTTAAAAAATGTTAAAGACCAAAACTTATAAATCAAGGTAAACATAAGCATTATAACAAAAAAAGTACTTTTTGTAAAATTTATGCAAATAACTAAAAAATAATTTAAAAACTTAAACCTCATAAATAATCAAGACATGCAAATTAAAACGAGATATACTTTTTCTATCCATTTTGCCAAATATTTTTTAAATGATAATACTCAGTGTTGACAAGGATGTGCAAAATTGGGTATTCTCAACGTTAGTGAGTCTAAATTGCCACAAACTGTGGCATAAAACCTCCTAAAAACATGAACCTCTGTGTTGGATTTCTGCTGTGCTCTCCAAGGAAGATTGGGGTTAGGGCAGGGCAAATATCCAGATCTAATTGCATTACAGTAGACATAAATGCTTTATATCATTTCCATCTTCTAACTTTTAAATTTCAAGTACAATAAAAATCAGAATCCCCTCACCACTAGACATTTAAGGATAAATTCCACCTTGCAAAGGTAACCTGTGGTTTCAATGATTCCAGATGAAATGGTAGTGATCATAAAGTATTTATGTACATGCTTTCCTCTGTTTTATTATTAAATATAACTTGTTTAGTCTCAACTTTCACTTGAAACCTGAGCAAGAATTGCTTCATGTATAACTTTTGGTCCGTACATCAATTTCATGCATAGTGCAGTGATTTTTGCCTCATTTCTGTCTTTGTTCTCTAGTTCAACCTATGTTTCCCCTTTATGTGGAATAAGGATAGTTTAGTTCTGTTGAGACTTCCACACCCACTCCTTTCAATCCAATCTAGATGGTAAAAGCTGTCATTTCAAATTCTATTGCTAATACTCACAGGAGCTTGGACCAGTTCAGCCTCATTTGCCCAAGGAAACCCAAATCCTAGAGGAATATAGCTCACCACCTTATGTTCTATTCCTTATTACATTACTCTTATTATACCCCAACCACAATATTTTCAAATTCTTTTATTTGGTAACCATTTTTCCAACGTCCTTGAGTATTCCAATGTGTATATTCCTCTGATTTCTTTCGTTCTAGCATTTTCTGCCTCTCTCCAAGAATTCCTCATTTTTCTCTTTCATGGTGTTTGTCACAATCTGTAATAATATATTGATTCACTAATTTACAATTGAAAAACTCAAACAAGATGTAATCCAACATACTTATGTTAGGTAGCACTTGACAGCACCATGACTTGAGCCCAACACTGGAACTCCTTTTTCACTCTCAGTTATGTATCTGTCGTAAAACTCTTACCAGAGGAAGAGCCATTCTTTCTCCTGTGCAATGCTATTTCCTCTATTTGCGTATGGATGTGGTCTTTGCCTGCCTCTTAATGTAGCCATTAAGTATATTCAGTGAGTGAAGGACACTTATTGTGTCAGGTTTCCCTCCTTCTTCCTCCTGAACCCACATTATTCTAATTTCTGACTGTAAAATGGGTCTAAAACTGCTCTTAACATCCATCCTAAATCCAATGGCACTCTTTTTGGTGGGATTCTCCAGGAGCAGAGCCTGAACCAGGGATTTACCTGTGTATGATTTATAGAGGGAGGAATGTTTCTTTATAAAAAAAAAATCTTTAAGTGAGGGAGGAAGCAGGAGAGGAAAGGGGCATCCTTTGAGCAAGGAATTGGTCACAGAAAGACTTTGAGATTTGGCCTGTACCTTGGGAACCCTGGGACGAAATCATACCATAGAATTGTTCTTAAGACAAGGATGCTGACGTTTTCTAACCCATACTAGTCCTTCATTAGCTGTGACCTCCTCCAGGATAGGAGAGGCTCCCTGGTCCTGTGTGCAAAAGATAGTTCTTCAGGAAATGAGACAGCTAGAAGTTCTCAGCAGTCAACACTCCTAGCATTTGGGGATAGGTGCTGTGGACAGGTAACAAAGGATCTGCTTTGGGCTACCAACCATTTCCGAGAATGATCTCTTTTGAATCCCCTGCAGCATTTGACAGTATTTGAAATGCTGTTCTCATATTATGTAACATTCATATAACACGTTTCTACTAGTTCTCCTTTTACCTCTTTAGACACACTTTATCCATATTGCTAAATTCCTAGTCCTCTTTTTATTCTTAAAAATGTGTAGGTTTCCATTTTTAATTATATGCTCCTGTTGTTATACTCTATACAAATGATCTCATCCAGTTCCATGACTACAACTAGCACTTTTGAATATGTCTGTGTAAGCTTGTTTTCTCCCACCTCTGGATCCAAATACTCAGCTTCGTGTTGTAAATTTCCTCTTGGATGTCCCACAGAGGACTTAACACACCAGGGACTGAACTTTAAATGTTTCTTGTGAAACTGTTCCCTATGCTCATTGAATAGCACCACCATCATTCCTACCACACACACTAAAAGGGTTTTTTTCTTTATCTCCAGCATCTAATTCAATTTGATACGTAGTAGATGCTCAACAAATATTTACTGAGGTAATGAATAATGTTCAGTCAGCTCTTTATACTTCCATCAGTTATCACTCTTTTTCCTGAGTCAAGAAGAAATACATCAAACAGTGATATAAATATCAAATAAAAATTAAAGTAAATATGTAGCAGAGAGGCTTTCTTTAAAAACCATTGATAACCTAAGATAATTGAATTTTGTTATAAGCTAATAAAATTGAGTTTAAAGTATGTGATGATGAGATAATATTAGTGGATGTCTAATTAACATTGCATTTAGTTTCTGGAGTGGCACTTGAAGTATTTTATACTTATTACTAAATTTTGAAAAACTTGTGATTGCTATATTGTAGTTATATAAAATATCCAATAGATGGTACTGTGAAATGCGTAATATTTAAAATAAAGTGGTATTGCAGGTAGAGAGCTTAAAGGGAACATTTCAAAACTCTGAGGAGAATAAAGACATTTTCCTCTGAATATTAAATTATATTTAAAATCTGATTTTTAAAAATATAGCCTAAGCAATGCAATAGTCTCTGTAAAATATCATAAATATTCACTCAGCTTAGCTCAGAAAATGAAAATTGATGTTTACTACTATATGGAACTTTAAAATTGTTCATATTCTATAAGTAGGATTTTATTTTTTGTTCTCTTTTGTGGTAATTACCCTTAGTTAATGTGGTATTTTACTTAATGTTACTCAAATCACAGCATTTTCAGTAAGCAACTATAGCTGCATATCTTTGTTACTAAAATTCTACAGAAACTTTTATGTTAAAAATAAAGCAAATGTGTGTGAGACAATCTCCTTTCTTGCTTAGGAAGAGTGAGTCCAGTATTCCATTTTTTGATCTTTGCCAAGACCAGTCTAATATTTGAATGAAGCATTATACCATTTTGTAAATATAACGTGCATTCAGAATGTTTAAAAAATATATTTTTTATGGAGTTACAATTTCTTTTAAAATACAAGCAAGATGGGCCGGCCCGGTGGCTTAGCAGTTAAGTGCGCGCGCTCCGCTACTGGCGGCCCAGGTTTGGATCCTGGTTGCGCACCAACGCACCGCTTCTCCGGCCATGCTGAGGCCGTGTCCCACATAAAGCAACTAGAAGGATGTGCAACTATGACATAGAACTATCTACTGGGGTTTTGGGGGGAAGAAAAAGGAGGAGGATTGGCAATGGATGTTTGCTCAGAGCCGGTCTTCCTCGGCAAAAAGAGGAGGATTAGCATGGATGTTAGCTCAGGACTGATCTTCCTCACAAAAAAAATAAAATAAAATAAAATAAAATAAAAGCAAGCAACAATTTAAAAACTGGTTGAAATTTACTCCTAAAGAGAATATGAAAAGTAGCAATTTTGTAGATGGCCTATTTATCTTAGTTCTCATTTGGAATTTCCATTATAAAGTGATGCAGTCTGTTTGTAAGAATGAATGCCAAATTTGGATTAGCAGATCTAAGTTTTATAAAACCTATTTCTAAATCTAAAAATGTTTGAGGAATTATGTGATAATATAGAAAACTTGAAAATCTCTGTATATCTTACTTTACATAGTATTACATATAGCATTTTAAAATTTTTGCCACTGTGTATGATATTCTTGAATAATACTAAGTATTCCTTTGTATTAGGGTTATTTATTCAATAAACTTTTACTGCATGTGACAGTGTGCCAGGCACTAGAGAAATCAAGGTAAATAGCTTTTTTTTTTTTTTTTTTTTAAAACACTTATTCTTTTTTTTTTTTTTTAAAGATTTTATTTATTTATTTTTTCCCCCCAAATCCCCAGTAGATAGTTGTATGTCATAGCTGCACATTCTTCTAGTTGCTGTACGTGGGACACGGCCTCAGCATGGCCGGAGAAGCGGTGTGTCAGTGCGCGCCCGGGATCCGAACCCGGGCCGCCAGCAGCAGAGCGCACGCACTTAACCACTAAGCCACAGGGCCGGCCCTAAATAGCTTTTAAGAAGAATGTTTTTACGTGAGTCAGCAGCTTCTTGTGTGATATGTATCATATGTCCCTCACCTTCTTTGTGCATTTACTATTTTTTCATATTTTATATAATCTGAATGTGTGGTATAATATATTATGCATTCTCTTAAAAAGAATATATTCTTAGGTGCATATGAATGTTCTGCTTAAAGAAAATATGCTATTGAAATAACTTGAGCTAGCTTGAGTAATTGAGGCTATTTTCTTTATTACAAAAACAAAAATAATTAGTGCTTTGCTAAGTTTAGTCTTTTCCGACCATCATCTCCTAAGCCATATCAGAACAAATATGTCAGATTTGTAATAGAAAGGTCTGAGATGAACAACTAATTCCCTGGACACTTAGCATTAAAAATCATTTCTCTCCACCACTATGTGAGGATAACATATTTATGGATTCTAGAATCCTACTCAGATTCTTTAAGACTTTGCATGCCTTGTGTACTACACTATGCTCTTTTCAAAAACAATGGCACACACTGATTCATTTACTCAGATTTCCTAGTATCCTGGATGTACATAATGTTACATGGCCAAGTTCCTACTTGAGCTAAATGGGTTTAAATATAAACTGTGCATGCAGATCTCAAGTGATAGTCTCTTAATAGATGTCAGATACTCTTTATTGCTGCCCTCTTTTACTTCAGTAACATTTTAATTAATTCACACTGATTGAATAAATGTACGTTGAGACTTGTTTCCTAATGAGGGCGCATTTAGAGGAAAGGTTTTGCATCATTCTGATATCCTGTGGGTAATTATATTCTAATTATATGGTCGGGGGAAAAGAGTCTATAACTCTGTACTGATATTGTTTGTTGGACCCAATTAATTACATGCACATAATGAAAGTTCATGATAAGGTTGACTGGCAGTCAGTGTAAAATTTTAACTCAATTGAATCCTAGCCTAATGTGAGCACAGAATTGGACTTTAACCTGGTTAGAAAATGCTTTGGTGTGAGATCAGTGGATATTTAGAGGGGTAAAGGATGAGAACAAATTTCATTACGACTTATTTGTTTTTTAATTCAAGGTCTTTTCTAAGATTGATGAAAAGTAAAACTTAGCAACCTAATGCTCTAATTCTAAATATTATTATCAATATTGTTTCATTACCTAGGATGATTTTTCTGTATTTTGGAAGGCAGCAGTACATTAATGATACAATGACGCATTTCTAGAACGAGTTCATGTACTTGTTGAGAGAAAGAATAGGCATAACAGGAAGTATTATTGATTAATTTTATGAATATAAATTTAGCAGGTATTAATCTATTATAATAGGGTTTTTTTTGAGAGTGCTTTTATATTGCAAACCATCAACCACGTTCAGACCCCTGTCCCAAGCACTCTTAAACATAATCATATATACATATACATACTCATAAATCAGTTTCTATTATTTATCTGTATGTAAAGTAAGAGTTCTAAAGAATAATCTGAAAAAAAAAAGTAAGACATATGTTTTATTCTGATATGTGTTTTGGATCTGGTTGAATCTGATGTTTAAGAATTTTGTAATACTTTAAACAAAAAGTTAACACCACGCTTTAAATATCTAAACACCACCTATCCTTCCCTTGCTCAACTTCATTGTTTTCTCTGCTCAAATTTTGGAAAGGACAGTCCCTAGGATTGAGGAGAATAGCTGGGAGGACTTTGTTCTTTCCTTCTGAGCCTCTTCTCTCTCCATCTCCCTTTTTCTCCATTGCTTTCTCTCTTTGATCTCTTCTCTCCCCTCTTACATCTTTCCTTCTTTTTGTCTCTTCTAATAGTCCTAATATAGATGTTTCATTAAAAAAAATCTGTTTACCATCTACTTATTAGCAACAAAAATAGTTTCATTTGAAGAAAGTGCAATCAGTCCTTTCTTGCTAAGCCCTAAGCAGGCATTGGAAACTAAGGGAATGATTTGGGTTTTAAGGTTAATGAAACAGTTACCATTTATTGAGAACTTAAATTTGCCAGACATCCTTTTAATCCTAAAGGTATGATGCCCACTGTACATTTGAGGAAAGTAAAGCTTAAAGAGATTAAGAAATGTACCTAAAGTCACGCAACATGCAGAAGCAATATCTGCCTTACCCCAAATCCCATGTTTTAAACCTATTTTTCACATTCATACTGCAATCCGCAGCAATTGGTGAGGCATAAAATAGATTTAGGGGATCTCGACCTGCATTTCAAAAAGGAATGGAACGAGAAACAATGGAGTAAAGTAGAGAACAGAAGCAAAGAGAAGAGAGTAATAGAATGTATCAGAGAGGGGGGCACATCGGCTAAGTGGTCTTTGTGAAATTATTTTACAAGTGTGTAAATATACAAATATTCTTCTTGTGGATCAGAGCTAAAAAGAAATTGAAGAACCCTTCTTCAGCCACATTGTCTTCTGATGATTTTATGAGACCTAACCGATAATGGTTTTATTTCACTAATCAAGTAGGCAAGACACTTAAACAATAACATTAGAAAGGGTTTCACTTGTTCTCATTGATTGCTTTTATATGTAGATATCTAATGTTCCAAATGATTTCGATGTCTCTATAAAGATACATTTTTAACATTTTCATTGACAACATTTGGTGCCCATTAAGTTTCTAGCTATCCATTGTACTTTCCCTGAAGTTGCATTGTGCTTCCTTTCTAGACACAGACATGCACACATAGTGAGGGAGCTGTTAAGGACGGAGCCTCACTCCCTTCTCTTCAATATCTCCGGAACAAAACTCTGCAAATATGCATAAACGATCACATTTACAAGAGTGAGAATAGAATATTTTTGTAAGCGATTATAATTATAAGGGTAGTGAAATCATCTCACTTAAAACTATTTTTACCATTAAACTTATGTTGGTACAAGCTTAAAAATCTGGCTCAAGTGAGAAGTGTGTAGGTAAGGGATCCTGGATAAGATTATAATATATGTGTCTTCTAAAATATTTTATTTTTGATAGTGACATTTTAATTAGATATGTCAAAGTGTCACTGGAAAAGAAAAACAATTAATGATTCTTCCAGTTGACATAGTTGCCATACGTTGAAATCGTCTTTGATTAAAGATGTTAATAAAGAGCAGTATAAAAATTATTTGGATCTCACTTGCTTTTTAAAATTTGTATTGTGTTCTTATGTGTGAATGTCCACACATAAGGATCTGCAAAATCATAAAAGGTTAAACAAATTATGATGCTGGAATGTGAAAATAAAATTCATGGAAATCAAACATGTTTAATTTCTATACCCTGAAGATGCTGTTGATACATTTTATTTTATTTATTTGTTTATATCATGTATGAGAGAAGAACAGGTTCCCCCCTTAGGCTGAGGCAGTGTATCATTTTAGGATGACTATTATTCTTTTCCCAAACATGCTTTTCTCTCTGTCTCTCACTTCTTTTTTGATGCCAGAGATATCCAATTGTGTGTAAGGAAAAGAAGCTATTTAAAATAGCTTTATTTGGATACTTTAATTTACCACTGCACTGAAGTTATGATGTTAGATTAATCCATATTGATATTCAAGTCAGTTCTTTCAGGCATAACAGATATACATTGTGGTTTCTAAATACTTTGTGGTGTTCATCAACATTTTAAAATAATTTGATTTCCAAATCACTTAGAGATATGGGGGCTGGACCCACAGCGTAGTGGTTAAGTTCACTGCCCTCTGCTTGGGCATCCCAGGTTCACGGGTTGGGATCCCAGGCGCGGGGATGGCCATGCTGTGGCAGCCATGCTGTGGCGGCAACCCACAAATAAAAATAGAAGAAGATTGGCACAGATATTAGCTCAGGGATAATCTTCCTCAAGCAAAAAAAAAAAAAAAAAAAAAAATTGGCAAGAGATGTTAGCTCAGGGTGAATTTTCCTCACACACACAAAAATAGCGTTATGGCTAAAAAGAATGTCTTTTAAAAAAATTTCTTGTTGAACCTGCTGTTGTTTGAATAAATGGAGCTTGGGACAAAGAAGCAATATATTTGGATTCTGTCACTTACTTTATTTTCTTGAGCTAGTCATCTAATCTTTCAGTTTCTCAGTCTAAGAAATGGAATATCTTGATTTAGTGGGAGGATTAAATGAGACAATAGACATGAAAGAAATTTTTCAAAAATAGGAACATTCTTATATAGGTATAAGTTATAATTCTGTTAATTTTACTTTAGTCTTGAAATAACTGATGACCCTTTTAATGTGAGTACTATGCTCTTATTATATTTTTAACTAAGTCAAACCTCCAATAATCTCTCCACCAAAGATTTTTCTTTGTCCTATGACAATTTGGATTAAATTGTCAATTTAAAATGATTACATGTTAGAAAATATGAAGACAAGAGATATCTCAATACTTTAGAATAATAGGATTTTTAAAAATTCTTTGATATTAGGTTGAACTTAATAAGTGCCCTGAAGGCAAATGCATCTTTTAAACTAATTATCTGTACTGTGTATTCTATTTAATATGAAAATGATACTGATTAAATAAAATCAATCACATTCCTCTGTAGTCACACCTCACATTTGATTAAATACAAATATACAGTTCCTGTATTAATTCTGATTAAAAATATATTAAATTTAGAATCATACACTCATGATAATTTTCAAAAAACTAAAACATTTGCTCTGCTCATCCTCGATATTTAAAAAATCGTACACATAAGAGTAAAAACGTAGTAATATAATATCTGAATTTGTTTTCTAACAAGTCAATTCGTCTCTTTTTACCTAGATACGGTGGTTTTCTTATTATATCTCAGGGATAAGCTACTGATGGACATGTTATTTTAATATACACTCTTTGCCTACACATCTTGATTGTAAGTGAGCTTATATATATATGTTGTTTCATCACCTTTATTCTTGGAGTGAATTTCTGGTGTTGCTCTCAGACGTCTGAGTGTTGCTGGAGAAAGTTCTCAGAGCTGGTGGCTTTCTCTTGTACATCTTTATAACTTCTAGCTCCAGCTGAGCCCTCAACTTTGCTTGATCCTGTTATTCATCCTTAGTCAAATGCTTTCCCATTTTCAGAGAAGCAGTGCCAAAATCTCTGCTATTTTCTTACTGTCTTCGTCTCACAACCTCTCTGCAAACCTCATTCTCTCTCAGTAGATAATCCAAATCCCCACTGCCCTGAGAAAGAAGAAAGCTGCAAACATGAATAGCCATGAATTACCAATTCTCTACACAAGTGGTAGCTAAGCGGCAGCCAGTGTTCAATTTCATCCCACAGATTCTTTTTTTGAGGGGATGCCTTAAAATGGAATTTTTATTACCCAACTTGGCCTACTCTTTGCTTTTTGTGGCATCAGGCCACATATATCCAGTATATCCCAACCTATATTCAGTAATTGTTATTATTTTGCCATCATTTTATATATATATGTATAATATATATATGACTGTATATATGCATGTATATACATATTTACAACAAAGCACCCACGTAATATATATTTTATTAAGTTGAAACTTTTGAATGCAAACTGCAGGTAGTATGACACTACATCTCTAAATACTTCAGCAGGCATCTTCTAAGATTAAGGACAATTTTCTATACAATTATAATACTGTTATTATACCTAAGGATATTAACAATAATTTCATAATATCAGCCATTATCCTTTCTATATTCAAATGCCCACAATTATTTCAAAAATGTCTTTTACAGCTTTTTTTTTTTTTTTCCAGTGGTGGTAGAGGTGGGGTGGACAGGATCTATTTGAGATTCTTGCCTTGCACTTTGTTGTTCTGAACCATTTTGACAACTATCATCTTTTCACTGGGCTTTCTGTTGTCTTGCTCTGTACAGACATATGTACAATGAGCATAGACTCTTCCCAAGGTAGACTCTTCCCAAGGTAGAAGACATCTGTGACTCATGCCCTGGAGGCTGGTTGATAAGCATCTTAGTTTGGTTCCCTGAGAGACTCTGGGACTTTTCTTCGTCCATGGCATATGACAGGATAAAGAATCATAGGATAAGTCACTTACTCTGGATTCAAGGGAGAGCAAGCATTGCTACGTTATAATAAAGATTGAAGGACTACATTCATATCTTAACATGTTTATTCAATTCTGAGCTTCAACCAAGAGCTGAGGAAGAAAAATAGTAAGGCTGACAAAAAGCTTTGAGCTGGTTCAAATTGAAGCTAACACAAACATTTCCCCTACCACCCATTGCCCCAGGTGTTATGTAGACTGACTTGAACTCACAAGTCAAGAATATTATTGAAATCATGAGGCTTTCAACAAAAGTTCTACTAAACCTGTTGTCAATCCAGCTGAGAGACAACAGCAGTTACTTCCGTATGGTTATCCTGTCAATGAGATAGTTAATCTGAGTTCATCCTCCCAGACTTCCTGACTTCTTTTGACTAAAAATTTGCAGCTGCAGTATTTTTTACTTATATTATGGAAATATCTTCTAAATAGAGTTGTATTCCTGAACGCCTTAATATTCTCTAGGGCTGCCCTAGACCCCTTCTCCTTCTGTTCCATTTTTGGGTGCATTGAATGCTTCTAGTCCACACCTAAACTGAGCAGCTGTGAAGACATCTGAGGCCTCATTTACCGTAGATGCAGCTATTTATTCTTTTGGTTGTCGCTGCCTTCCTGGAGTTATACTGGGTAAGGATTAAGCTAATACTTGTGCTCTCAGATTTTTCAGGCCCATCTTGGGGATCCACCCAGAGTCCACTTCACGTAGCTTGGTCCTGGGGAAGAAACTGGGATATACTCACCACTCCCTCCTTTTCAGAGACACACAAACGTCTAAGAACTCCTAGCTTCCCATTCAACTTTACTGCTCCCCGCCACCCTCCACCATGGAAAACCTTTCTAAAGTATTGTGTGCGTGATTTTTCAGCAGTTCTTCCAAATTTGTTCTAAGTCACTCACGACAAAGGCTTTTGGAATTCGATAACCTTTTCTCTATTTCTTGCCAGGAAAAAAAAAAAACATTCCCAATGTGACTCAGAAAAGGAGGGGTGGTGGATAATTTAAGAGACACTGTCATGAAGACCGGCTTCAGTGTATTTCACTTCTTTTTTTTTTAATTCTCTCAAGTAAAATCTTGCTACGTATTTAATTATATTTTATTTTTTTCTTAATACTAATGGGACTTTTTTTTCTCATTTCCAGAATATCACAAAATAAAATCAACACCATAAGCTATGTCTACATCAAAAAGACACTGAGTATTTTTAGGAAAGACTGAGAGTTGGACTGGAAAATGGAAAAGTGGGCTGGGTAAATAGGCAACTCAAAAAATTAGTAGAAATGGTTAAGGAAGGATAATGGAACACGGAGATGAGCTCTTATTCCAAAATACAAATGTAATACGTCAATGTTGTAGTGGAGAGGTCTGTGAAGCTGGCTAAGGATGTTGATCAGTCTCCTTTGGGTGGAAGCAAATAAGTAATTCCAGAATCTAACCCACTCTGCATTAGAGTGTTGTGTATTTTGTTAAAAGATATTCATTTATTTAATGAAAGTAAGCAGAAAAAGTATGACAAAGAATTGCATGTCATATTCATTTATTTCACAGGAGAATAGTGGTATAAGATCCTTCATTGATATTTGTTTTCAGTTTGCCTTTTTCTTTCAGTTTTAATATGAACTTCTCTTTTTCAGCAGACTCTGCCCACTTCAGGAGTTTCAGTCCCTGAGGTGCGTAAGCAAAAGAGGTTTTCACATTTGCAATTACAGGTCGTTATACATCTCATATTGTTATAAAGAACATTTTGAGCTGTCTCGGGGATCCACTAATATTAATTTGCATATTTTATTTTTTCTCATTTTCTGATATTTAGAACTGGGGATCTTTATATTTTCATGATGGGGTAGACCTGAAGCTTTTCTAATCTACATTTGTAACAAGCATTAGGAAAACAAGAAGTTGAAACAAAGTATACAGAATAAAAACACTGGTTTTGACCAGTGTATAAGAATAGCATCATTCCTACTTGTCAATTTAAAATGTAGATACCTTGCAGAAGACCCAGAACAATTCAATCCTTTAAGCCATTGAAATGTAGCTTTCAGTGACAGCAGGTTGAGAACCTCTGGCTCACTCTGAAGTGCCCGTCGCTTTAAAAAGAGTGCATCTGTGTTCACCTTTTAGCATACGATGTTGTATGGAAAGTCATTGGAATAAGAGTCGCAAAACAAATGACTTTTATTTTGAAAATAAATGTAAGCATTGCCACAACATTTATTTTCCCTGTTAGCTTTATCTTTGGATTAATGAAGCAAAGCGTCCACATTGTTCTGTGACAATATCCTGTTCAACTGTTACTATCTCTAAAGGATATGCCCAAATGGTATTGTTTTTCTTAAAATTATAATTGGAATCTGCTTGCTTAGAAAAAGTATTATTTATAATATATGAATACTACATAAGTTTATTTAGAGGATAACATAATTTCACAAAGATGTAATAACATCTCTACCCTGTCCCCTAAAAACAGTTTTCTAAGTATAAACAGCCTCGTTAGAATTATTAAAATTTATTTCATAACCAGAGATATACTTTAAAATATACTTGGAGATATGCTTGAAATATAATGTTTATAGTCTAAGAGAAATATTAAACATTTTATATCCTATGTCAGTTGATATCATTATCATCATAATTATTATAAAATAGAGATATCGAAGTACACACTTAAGTGACAAAGGTATTAGGAAAGTTTATCATTTAATCATTTAAGTGTAATAAAATTAATTTTATATGTTCACATCCTTGAGTTTATTTTTGCCCCTAGCACAGCCCATCAAGTGGATAGAGGCACTGTATTGGAGATTTGAAGTTTTCTTTTTAGACTTGTTAATTTCCAAATGTCTCCCATATTCAACTATATCATTTGTATCATGTAGATTGAATCCATAGATCAAAATTATTGTTTTCATAATATGCTTTTTTCATCTGTCAAAAAAAATCTTTTTTAAAAGTCTCTTCCTACACTGCCTTTTTTTTTTCTGACAAGATATTTGGTTTATATTAACTTAAACTTTCCACTATCCTCTGAAATCATTATGTAAGTTTTTTTAGCTACGCTGTTCCAAAGATTTCCTTAAGCCCATGTATGGATATATACATGAGTGAGTGTGTGAATACACATAGACACACACACACACACACACACACGGACAAGAAGCCATATGTTCCACCATCAGGAACAATTGCTCATTGCTTAATTGAAAATGTGGTTAAAGTGTATGTGAAGGAACTTACAGAAAGATATATATGTACCTCAAACATTTTACTTAAAATATGTAAATGTATGTTCACTGACTACACTTTTGACATAGGATCAAGGGCTTTTCTATGAGGACAAATCTACCATTTGGAAACGGCATATAGCTTTTCTTGCATATATCACCATCTTATCACCCATGAGACTCAGCTTCAGTTGTTTTTAAGTACAATAAAAACTCAAAGACATCTGTGAAGGAATTTGAGTGTAAAAAAACTTCTCAATTTTTATTATTAATTCTCAAAGCTTTTACAGTTGTAGTGTCCAAACCCAACTTGACTGCTGCTATACACACACACACAGACACACACACCCCCCCCACCTTCTATTATTGTGTGTTTCCAAAGCATGCAAGTTATTTTTCATGGAAACAGGGTATTTTACACTCACAATTGAATGGTTTGAGTAATAACTAAATTACACAGTTACTATAACAAGATTAAATTTGCTTGGAACTGGCATAAACAGACTGGGGACTACATAGAAATCACTGTGTTGATCATTTAACTCAACTGGTAGAAAGAGATGATGAGTGTGAACATACAAGAGAGCTGCCTCCTTGCTTTTAACCTTTGGCTTATCATGCAAAGGGCATGGTGGGTGAGAAAAATTGAAGTACGTAAACACACACACACAATTTTATAACAGCACTGCCGTATGCTAGTGCACAGCCCAAATTAAATGATTTTGACACGGGCCTTCTCATTTTTAGATTTTATTTCCTCGAATCAAGATTCTTGAAGAGAAATCTTACAAGGATTTACATCCAGTATGAAAGTATCCTAAGAGAAAATATGCACATGATGTGTAATGTGTGAACCAGGACTTGTGGATCAAGTCACAAATTGTTTCTTCATGTTTAGGAGGGGGTGGCATCTCCACGTATTTAAGACTAGATTTCATTCTCTCTAATTTGCTGCCTCCCATCTACCATGAAAGAGCCCATCCAGATCACGAAAACAATTATCCCAGGTATGGTGACTTAGTGTACAAATACAGTGCTATAAAGTAAATAAAATACTTCTTCGTAACACCCATGTTTAACTACTATGATCTAAGCAGCATACCTGTGTTAAACTTAATGATAAAAAAAAAACAATATTCTTTTTTTATATTTTAAAAATTACTGTCATTTACTGTCTATTTTATGCTGGTAACTTTATATACATTTTCTCAATTTATTACTCTATTAACTTTCTCATTTTATAGATGAATTAAACTATACTTAGAGATAGTAAATAGCTTGCCCAAGTTCCCACAGCAAATAAGAAAAACAAAGCTGGAATTCGGCCCCCAAGCCCATACTTTTGCCTTTGCCCAAAGCAATTTTTGTTTTTGTTTTTTAATAAGTACTTATTTAACTAAATTAAAAAGAAATGGAAATCTTTATGTCGTTTATTATATTTATGTTTAAAACTTTATAAAATATTTTTTAAAAATCAACGTTACTTTGCTACTCAGTAAAAGTAAGTTTTACTACAACTCCCAAGGATTCCTAGTAGATTTAGAGCTTTTGTCATTTCTGAAATGAATTAGCTTCTCTCAGCAGGAAAATGTTCAAATCCCACAATAAGGTCACATTAATTAAAGGTGCAGCTTGCAGGTGTCAGTAAGTTGTTTTCTTGGAGCTTGTACCCCTTATAAGCCCACATGAATATAGTGACACTTCTGCGTCAGGGAGATCTTTTATATTGTGACTATCCAAGTGTTATCTTGGGTTAAAATTCTAGAGTTTCTGGGAAATTCTTGTAGCCTAGCCGCAGTGGCAGAAAGGGCTAAGTCTCCATTCAGGCAAGTGGTGAAGCAGCAGAGACAGCAGGTTCCAGGATTCCACTGAAGGATGCCACAGGCAGCAAAGCACCCCCCCAACCCAGCACCCCATTGTGGCTTGGTACCTCTCGAGGTGCTTTGCTGTAGCCTGTCTCTCGTGCTGAGATTGGACAAAAAGAAGAAAACCCTGTGCTTGAAGTAATCATCACTTGCTGCTTGTAGTTTGTGAGTGATCGATAACAGCAGGCTTAAGTATTGTAGTCAACATCCCTTTTGTGAAAGCAGTTTTCAGCAACGTAGAAAGTCTCCACCTCTGAGAATCAGCATGATAGAGAAAAAGATTTTTTTTTGGAGCATGTATTTAAAGTGAGCTCTTTTTATTTCATTTATTTCATCTTTCTGTTTTCTGTGAATGGTCTTTTCAGCTTTTCTTCCGTGTTTATGAGGATGATCATTCTTTTGGAATTTTAATACAATATATTTCCCAGTGAAGAACTGTTGTGCTACTTGGAGAGTCTACGGATCAGAAAACATTGAATTCTATATTTAAAGTGTTTGCTGCACAGCAAATGCAGCAAATGGTTGATATTTGAAAATGCTGAAATATCAATAACTGCAGTTTATATTTTGTAGTTAAAGGTTCTATATTCTTTCATTTTTTTTTTTTTTTAGTTAGCATAGCTCTTTCGGTGTTTGAGTAATTTCTATTGATTAAAGCAATAATTTTCAAACTCTTTTTATACCTGGGATAATTTATCTGGCAGAACAAAATTTGCCTTAATTATAACAAAGTAAATTATTCTGTGATTTTGAGCCCAAAAACTTAAAAAAGAACTGAAGGTGAAGTGATGAGCACCGACCTCTATTATCAGAGAGCAATTTTATCCTGAATAATGATGCAAAATAAGGTTAGCGAGCTCCTCCTGAAACTTTCCAGTACCTTCAACATTGGAAGTAACTCTTAAATGTCATAATAGAGCTCTGCCAGTCAGGGTTAATTAATCCCCAAAACAGGCTAGTGAAATTTTTGTAGGCAGCAGATTTTTCAAGGATACAATTGTTTCCTCTTTCCTGTGCCTTATATGGAATAGGAAAGATTTTTCTCAGTGGAAATAGGAAAAAAGTATCCTACTACCCTCTTGTTCACTTATCCTGCTTAAATAAAATATAGTGAATTATCTCAGAGAGACTTCTATACAATTTGAAAATAAACATAAAACAAACGAGTATAATAAAAAGAAAACCATGGGAAATATTAAATGCTTATGAGTCTCTCCTGTTTTTAAATGTTTAGACTTGATTAATTCCACAAATTCCACCCACTAAGCATATTTCCCTCAAACAAAGAAGCCACTTGGTTTTCTTGGTGTGTGTGTGTTTAAAAAATGTTAGGTTTAGTATTATCTATATTACGTAATGAAATTCACAAACAGACACACACTGAGCATTTTCTTAACTTGTTATATACCTCTTATAATTCTAGATTTCAAAAATAAAACTTTATCAATTGAAAACTCAATTTAGGGCTTTAAAATTTGTTTTTATATTTTACAATAGTTACTATAAAGCATTTGTTTAGTGTACTCCACAATTTACTCAGAGCGATGACTCCCTGGAGAGAGATGAAGCCACTTAATCAACTGCTATCTGCTAGCTGGAGATTCTTCCCACACAGGAAGTTCCCCAGCTACACACACAGCCAAGAATAAAGTACTGGTAGTACATTATTTGGTAGTTCTTTACAGATATATATTTATGTTCTTAAATTTCCAGAATTACATATGTAAAGAGTCTGGTCACAAATACCCAGTTCCAAAGTGACTAAGAAACTTAAATTTTATTTAATTCTTGTAACCTAAGCATTTTAGGAATTAAATGCTAAATAACAATTGCTGGATTATATGGCAGAATATAAGGTATATAAGATAAGGTATATCTTTCACGTTGTAGATTTTTATAGGATATTATTATCATAGTTTGTTTATCTGCATGTAAGAAAACAGAAAGAAATTATTCCCATACTCACCAACACTATTATATTTTGAACTCAACACAAGCTATGGATTTTCAGAAATAAATATTGAGCTTTACTTATTTAAACATATGCATAATGTAACTAGTGGAATTTTTTCATATATATGCATTTGGAAATATAACAGACACTTTGCATAATGGTAATAATTAATGGGCACCCTAATGGGAAGAGCACATCTATTTTACATTATTCATAATAACTTTAATTTATTGAGTACATACTCTAATATAGGCCCAATGTTAGAACTTTACACATTTTCTATTAAACCTTACACAACTCTGAGAACTAGGTATTAATATCTCTATTTTGAATAAGAGTAAGTTCTCTAAGGTTACATAATGTTTAAGTAGCAGAGATGGGATTCAACTCAGGCTTTCTGATTCCAAACCTAACCCTGTAATTTACTCTTTCTATGCATTATACCCTTAAGTATCTATGGACAAAATTATAATTTGCAAGCTTAGAAAGATGATCTATCTTTAAAAATATCATTTTTTTGCCAGAAATTATGCTTATATGAAAGTACATTATTTTACAAAGAATATGAATTAGAGAAATCCTATTACACCAGCCATTTTCAGCCACACAAAAAATATATTCAGTGTTTTTGCACATGAAATTGCAAGGTAAATGGACTATACTGATTAGCATTTATTTTTGTCTGAGAAGTTTTCTGATCTATCCAATCCTAAAATATTTAAAAAGAGCTTTACTTTTAAGTCCACTTAAAATATTTTCCTAAATTACAGAAATTGAAGTGATACTCTAAAAAGCAAATATAAGGACTAGGAAATATATATCTGAATAAGCAATAGAAAATATGTGGCATGCAAGCATTTAAGCACACATGACAGACGTTTAATTGACCAGGACAATTTTTCACACCTAGAAATGGCCCAAGAATCCTTCTCAACACAATGCTTCAGGTACTTCAAAAATTTTGTTTTTTTTTAATGTTGGTTCATTTATTTCTCCATTCATTTATTCTGACTTTTGTCAGGCACTGATTTAGGATCCGAGGTAGAACAGTGAGGCAAACAAAGTCCTTTCTCTTATGGAGCTTTGATTAAAGTAGGGGAAGACCAGCATTAAATGAATTAAACAGATAACATTTTAGATTGTAATAAATTATATATTTTATATATATATATATAGTATAGTAGTTAAGATTTGGTGCTCTCATAGTCATGGCCCAGGTTCGTTTCCCAGTCAGGGAACCACACCACCCATCTGTTGGTTTTCATACTGTGGACGACTGTGTGTTGCTGTGCTGCGGAAAGCTATGCCACTGGTATCTCAAATACCAGCAGGGTCACCCATGGTAGACAGGTTTCAGTGGAGCTTCTAGATTAAAACAGACCAGGAAGAAAGACCAGGCCACTCACTTCTGAAAATATGGGTGATGAAAACCCTATGAATAGCATCGGAGCATGGTCTGATATAGCGCTGGAAGGTGAGAGGATGGCATAAAAAGACTGGGCAGAATTCTGCTCTGCTCTACACAGGGTCACTATGTATCGGAATAGAATCCACAGCACTAACAACAACAACAACTATATATATATATATATATATATATATATATATATATATATATATATATATATATATATAGTTATATAAAGGAAGCTAAAGAGAATAGAGAATCCTGTCTGATATTTGACCAGAAACTTGAAGTAAGAGAGGAGCGAGCCCAAAATATATAGAGAAAAGAGCTTTCCAGCAGATTGCAGGTGATTCCAAGAGCCGTGAATTAAGAGCATGATTATTGTGATCAAGGAACAACGAGGAGGTGGGTGTAGCTGAAGTGGAGTAAAAAGGGATGAGTGTGGCTGTTGTATAGAGAATTGACTGTAGGGAGACAAAGATGGAAACAGATTGATCTGTGAGGTGATGGTTACAATAATTCAGGCAAATAAGATAATGGTGGCTTAAACCCCCTAGTGATGGAGGTGGTGAGTAATCATCCAGTCTGGGATTTATTTTCAGGAGGGGTAGGCATAAAATTTTTAAAAATTAGTTTTGGACATTTTAGGATTGAAATGCATTTTAGACACTCATGTGGAGAGATATAAAGGGCATTTGTGTATAGGAGTTAAGTAAGATTCAAGGGAGAAATCTCGACAGGGAGTGTAAATTTAGAAGTCTTCATCTTAAAATTGAAATTGAAAGTCTCGGGATTAAATGAAGTTACCTAGGGAGTGAGTGCAGATAGTGAAGATGAGAGGTCCAAGGGAGAGGTCAAGTGTTCTGGATTGCCAACGCCAGAGGAGAAACCAACAAAAGAGACTATGAGGGAGCAGTTAGTAAAGTAAGAAGAGAGTGAAGAGAAAGGAGTGTCTGGAAACCCAGTGAGGCAAGTTTTCAAGAGGAAGCAAGACATCAATTCTGTCAAATGCTGCTTAAAAGTTGAGAAGATGAATACTGATCAGTTGATGTGACAATGAGAAGGTCATTGGTGATTTTAATAAACACTGACTTGATGGATTAATGGTGATAAAAGTTTATTGAGTTGGGTTGAAGAGAGAGTGAGAGGAGAGGAAATAGAAACAGGAGCAGATGGCTATGAGAAATTTTTCCATTATGGTGAACAAAGCAATTAGTTGGGATAGAGTGTGAGTTTTAAGTTTTATGCCATCCTCGATATAAATAGTAGCTTAAAGGTCCATCATGTATTCATTTTCAATATTGCATGTATTTATAAGCATTGTTTTTAGTGCTCAGTACCAAATCCTTTAAATTATAAATCTATATTAGTTATCTGTACCATTGTTTATGAAAATAATTAGCATTAGTGGTTCTTAATAATTTTTGATAGAGTCATACATAATTGGGCACACAGGGATAATACAATTGGGTTTTCTTTCACATCCTTTCTGTAACTGATATTTTGATCATGCATCTATCATATATATTGAGCCAGTTGAAAGCAACAGCTTTCATATTACTCACTAGGAACTCTAAATTAGGAAATTGGGCCCAAGTTTATAGCTGTGAAACTCTTCTATATGTTGCCTTTTTAGTAAAACAATTCAACATTTTTATAAAAGGTTTTTACTTACAGGAAAGACAAGCAACAGTGAAAAAAGAAAGGGGTGATTCCCAGCAGCCAAACAAAGTGATCGACAAGAACAAAATGCAGAGAGCCAATTCCGTCACTGTGGATGGACAGGGCCTACAGGTATGAGTTTTTTAATTCAAATGTTCATAGCTTTCATGTTTGTTACTTCTGTGCTCCGACAGGGGCATATGTCCAGCTATCAGCACATTTATTTAATGTGCAGATTAGCTCAGTAGACAACTTCAGAAAGATCTTTATTAATTTATCACGATGTCAGTTTTGTAGTTGACTGACAGAGTGACATTCTGATTAGATTAATCATTTATGATATCGCCATTTAGACTCAAATTCATAAGAGATCTTTTGTCAGTGTGATGTTTTTGCAAATTATTAGTAAATATACACATTTATTATATACATATGTATTATTTATTTACAAGTATACTTTTTCCATATATATTATTTATATTTGGAAGAGTCACTTTGGTGGCGAAAAATGTCTTTAGGAAAGAATAAAATGAACTCTACTTGTGTGGATACTTTTGTTTCTAAATAAATAATAAAAATGAAGACTCTATTATAATTTATCCATATCATCCAAAGTTTTAAGCCAAAATTGAAACCCCATATATATTTTTAGTTTAAGTAAACAGAGATAGCTCAAAATCATGTTTTTAGTACTTTAAAACCTCTAAATTATCCCTAGGATCTATGACATCAAGAATAAAATTTCTTTCCATCTGCATTTTAAGACAGCCTATAGATTGAATGTATTATGTTTATTTTCCTCTCTTTCTCACTCCAACTTGAAAGCAATCAATGAAGTTGGCTTAATCTATGAAATTGTGGAGTTCATTTTTTTTGTTTTCCTACCTATATGTTTCTGTCTTCCAATTTCCAATTCCTTTCCTTAAGTATAGGCTTCAAGTTTCATTCTCCAGGAAAATTTACCAACCACTTATCCCACTAAGATATATCATATCACACACTTGCATTCAATATATATGACTTTATGTCTTCTTTTTTCATTTATTATTTTATCTGTGATACTGTGGATTGTGTCTTTTATATTCCCCAGTTTGCAAGCACAGTTCAGAGCATACAGTAGTTGCCTAGATGCTTGCTTCTTTATTGTTTTGACTATCTGATTGAAAATTTAATAATTGCTTAAATATTGATAACCAGGTTACTTCTTCGTTTTGATCTACTAAAACGCATTGTGAATGAAAAACTTTTACAAATTATTAAACTCAAGTATAAAGTGAGGAAATTGTGAATGATAAAATTATTACATTGGTTAGAGAGTACAGAAGTTAATTATTGAACGAGGAAATCAGGATCTACGCTTTTTGGAAGTCATATCTGTGTGTTTGGCAGTCTCATTGAAAGTCCCAAATATGAAATCTACCCACAATTTTGATAGCAAAAAAATTTGTGATCCTATAAAATTTTTAATAAAAAATAATCAACATTTGTAAATTTAACATTTCAATTGCCAATGTAGGTTAGTCTAACTCTTTAATAACTCTGGATTCCTGCAATGAAAATAACGAAAGGGAAACCTAATTTTAAAATTCAAGTATTTTTCATGTATGGTAGGCACATACTTCTAAACATGGAAGGGAAACATGCATTATTTGTTAAATAGTATAATCTAGGCACTATGATAATATTTTATGCATATTAATTAAATGGATTCTCTCAATAAACATATGAGATAAATATTAATTCTTAATTTTCTTGATAAATGTATGATAAATATCATTATTGTTATTACCACTTTCAAAATGAGCATATTGATGTTCAGGATTAACTTATTCCTAAGGCTTCACAATTAGTCCGTGGTAAAGCCAAGGTTTGAACGAGGACCATCTGAGTCAGAATTTATGTGTTTTACTCCTAAGACACCCTGTCTTCCTGGTTAACAAATTTTAAAAGGTATATAAATGCTAATTTCTGACTACCTTGTTCTTCCATGTACCTTTATATTGTTGCAAATTTTGAAATAAAAATCAGGTATGCACTAGAATTATAACTTCTCTGGTCTCAGTTTCCTAAGATTTAAATAATCATACCTGACTTTACCCAGACATCAAAAGCAAAATTAAATAGTGCATGCAGAGTGTTTTAAATGCTTTAAATTGACATAGCAATATAAGTTGTACTTTTTTAATTTAAAAAGAATCTAAAATATTCAATCTTATTACAACTAAATTATTCGCGTTAAAAACAATAGATGAAACTTCCTCTGTGGATGTGTTTCATCTCTCTAACCAGATAACTTTCATTACTTTCTTTGGCATATAAAAGTGTTAGGTAAAATCGTGAGTAACAAAGTGTAGACATCAGCCCTTATAAAATAGCAGTAAATAAATACTGTAATCATCATCATCATAACTTTTTGAATTTTAAATTTTCATGTGCAACAGTCTGTTTCACCTTGGCAGAATGGCCTAAAATATGATACATATAGGTATTCATATATTTGGAGAAAATGTTAAAAAAAGTAGAAGAATAAATTCTTGGGTAGCTATTTAAGGCAAAATGGAAAAGTAAGTAATTTTTTGTTATGGTAATCAATTTAAAAATAATAAAATGGTTATTCTTTATCAGGAAAGTTAAAAAGATCTTCCAGAAAATTATTTTTTTCTGTGAGTTTTAAAAAATATATATCATGGAAAAGCATTGAGTTGCAGCCCAGTTTGCATATAATTCAGTGACAGAAGAGATCTACACTGCTTAAGGAAGACTATTAATCATAGTTAAGCACATTCATCTTACTTCTTTCCAGCTAACCAGCATAATGATCAGGATTATTATTTCTAATTAGAGGAAGTAATAGATCATGTATAACCTTAGGATGAGTCTCATTAATTAACCTGAGTCCTAGGGGACTTCAAATAGAGGTGGTTGGGCACTCTATCTCTGTCATTGCTCACACCATAGGTTTACACTTAATACATATGATCAAATGTAATTGAAAGTACAATTTCTTAACATGCAAGAAGTGTAAAAATACAGATGACTATCCACCTGTGAACAAATTAGTAGAAAAACAGAACTATTGTTTAAACCATATTAAGCTGAAGATAGCTTGTCCCTAATTATTCTTTGAGAAAAATTTCCAAATAAAAGGGTCACTTGAGATCTGAAAATTCTAGTTTGTCATACTCTTGTATTAACAAGAACAAAAGGGAGACCTTTATACTAAAATATCTAACACTGAACTGGTGTTGTCCCCCACCACTACTCTTCTCCCAATCGCTATTGTCTTTCTTATTTACAATATCTCATTCTTATCATCACCAAGACTGTAAACTATACATACACATATGCACTATACACAACTGCATGTATCTCTAAAATTAATTCCCTTTCTTTGTTTGATGTGTGTGCATGTTCCTTGCCCACTTTGCTATCCTCAAGCCTGTTGAGTCTCTCATAATGAGCTCTTCATTATCATTTTAACTCCCTCTTTAAATCCAGAATTATTACTCTATAGTTTGAGTATTAAAACAACCTTTAAACTGAGTCCCTGTCTCCATACATATAATGTGCTAGATTATAAATGATATGGAAAAAAAGGAGCTGAATAAGACAAGAAGTGTCAGGGCTGAAAGTTGGAGTTGTCTACAATTTTAAGATGGCTAGATTAGGCCTCATGAGGACATGAGGAGCCAGAGACCTCCAAAATGTTTGTCCCATGCAGCTGGAATGATGGAATTGCCATTGAGTGAGATGGAGAAGGGTCTGGGTGAATAAGCTTTGGCAAGAAATTCTGATGCTGTTAGACACTCAAATGGAGATGTCAAGTAGGCAGGCAGATATGTACATCTAGAATTCAAGGGAAAGGACAGATACGAATTTGGAAGTGAAAGGCATATTGATGACACTTCAAACTGTCAGATGAAATGAGATCATTGAGGGAGAGAGCATATACAGAGAGGAGTCGTTGAACTGGGATCTCAAACCGGACTGACTCTGAAGTCATGATCTTTAATATTTACTATGTGAAACTTCTCATTTATGTAATTAAATAAGATTTCACGTGTTTGGCTCTATTTTCTATAGTGGAGAATCCAGTATGAACTTTCTCCTTTTGGAATGCCCTCCACACCTAATTTGTAACCATTCTTCAAGATTTCAGGTACCGAAGATGCTGTAAAATCTTCCTTGAACACTTTCTCCCATTATTAACATTTTCTTGGTTATATTGTACTACCCTATCCCAAAGTTTCTTAGAAACTGTTTTGAGAAGCCCAGGGCTCCGCAGAGATGCCTCAGGCACAATGGAGGGTGATGGGAGGCTGAGAAGAGGCTCAGGGTTCTTGCACACGTCACTCAAAGCAACTTGCCTTTCATCTGCTTTGTATACTATTCCACTTAAAATTATTGCAAGTACTGTATAAGTATTTACTTCCAAGAACAAACAGTTTTAGGCTAACAGAATTTTTTATATATTCACATTTTTGCCTTTCCCCTCCTATCCCACCAAAATCTCTAAAAAAACCGTACAGTATTTCAGGATGGCAATAAATCAGTTTTCAAAATAACTGAGTGTACATCTTATTTCAGAATATGATATGAAAGTAAAAACTCAAAATTTGTTAAGTTAAAGACTATATTAGATACAGTTCAAAAGAGAATTAGTGAACTTGAATATAAAATTGATACATTAGTGCTATCTAATCCTCAGATCCCATTCATATTTCACCAGTATAATGGCTTTTATAACAAAAGAAGCTAGTCCAGAATCATGTTAATTTAATTATTTTGGCAGTAAATGGAAGTGATGGAGCATCGTTTTGGCAACTTACTTTCAAATGGTTCAGGAAAAAAAAGTATGTTTGTACAATGTTTGCAACTTTTCCGTAAATTTGAAATTGTTTCAAAGTATAAAAATAAAAATATCACAGTAAAATAAAAAAATTATTGTAAGAAATTTACATAAAACTTTATTCATCCAAATCAGATATACCGAGTTTCAGAAACTAAGAAAACTTTGTATTCCTTTAATCTACTTAAATTCCTTTAAGTAGATTACAGGTTTGATGACAAATAAGTTTCTATGCCTGGTTCAATCTGTATTCAATTCTGTGCACCTATGGATCTTATCTTTCATATCAATTACAATTAGGTTCTTCAACATTTAACAGAGAAACAAAGAAAACAAGGAACAAACGAAACGTAAAAGTGGTTTAGACAAAATAGCCATAAACTTTTGTCTCCTGTAAATGAAGTCCAGAAGTAAGATCTCCAGAAGTAGGGCTAATGAAACAGCTCCATATTTTCATCAGGACTGGTACTATCTTTCCCACCCTCCATCTGTGGCATCTTCAAGGTCACCTCATGATCAAAGATGGCTACCGGTCCTCATGATGTCAAATTCCTTGCTGGCATCAGGAGGAAAGTGACTAGAAGCTCTCATTCTTCTTCTTCTTCTTTTTTTTTGTGAGGAAGATGAGCCCTGTGCTAACATCTGCGAATCCCCCTCTTTTTTTTTTGCTGAGGAAGACTGGCCCTGGGCTAACATCCGTGCCCCTCTTCCTCCAATTTATATGGGATGCTGCCACAGCATAGCTTGACAAGCGGTGCGTTGGTGCGCCCCTGGGATCCAAACTGGCGAACCTCGGGCCACCGCAGCAGAGCACGCACACTTAACCAATTGCGCCACTGGGCCAGCCCCCTCACTCTTCTTTTTTAAACAGCATATCCTGAGTTTCCATATGATACTTCTGTATTATTCAGCTTGGGCTGCTATAACAAAATACCATAGACTGGGTGGCTAAAACAAGAGACATTTATTTCTCACAGTTCTGGAGTCTGGAAAGTTCAAGGTCAAGGTGCTGGCAAGGTAGATTTCATTCTGAGGCCTCTTCTCTTGGCTTGTAGGTGGCTGCCATCTCACTGTATGCTCACATGACCTTGTCTTTGTCTGTGCACAGAGAGAGAGAGAGACCTATCTCCCTCTTGTTATAAGGGTACTAATCCCATCACGAAGCTCTTACCCTCATGACCTCATCTAACCTTAATTGCCGCCCAAAGGCCCCATCTCCAAATACCGTCACATTGGGCTTCAACATATGAATTTGAGGAGACACAATTCAGTCCATAACAGCTTCCAATTATATGTAATCAGACAAAACATAGACACATTTTTTTCTACTTGGAATATTTATTTGAATTCTTAAAAGTTATAACTTAAAAGTTACAACTTCTTAAAGTTCTTTGGAAGAAGTATATATAAATTTTACCATCGGTAGCAATAGCTTCCAAGCCACAGGTGCGAAAGGAGGGGGCAATCTTCAAAATTAGCCTTTGCCCAGGGTTCTTTTACTAAGGATGAAAAGGAATATGAGAATTAAGTGACAATCGCAGTCTCTTCCACTAAGATGTTGCTTCTTATTTCAGGACTATTAGTGAACATGATAGCTGTTTATTTTTAACTTGTCAGACTTGAAAATGGCTATGCAGCACTGCAGGTCTTTGGCTCTCAAATGTAAGAACTCTGTCTTTGGTCTCCTGGCACCCAAATCTACTCTGCTGGATTGGCCTTCTTTTTATAGTAACAAAGTTTAGCAGAATTTTAAAGCTTTTTGAATGAGGGTTGAAAAAGATGCCAGATTTGCCTGGAACCTTAACATTTCTAGTATAACACCAGTAAATGATCCCTTAACACCAGAGTCTTAGTGGTGCTGATGTTTAATCACATATCACCTCTTAAATGTAGGTTACATTAAGTCAGGTGTTTTATCTGTTAACATCATTATCAAAGGGATATTGTTCCACAGTGCCTGATAACTTACAAATTAATATCTAAAGTTTCTAATGTTTTATTTTATATAGTCTTATTTTATAAGCCTAATTTGTGATAAGGGGATATGTGAGGAAAAGATTCCTTGCTGATTTTGTTATTCCTGTATTTCCATTTTATTTGACTTTTGTCTCTTGTAGAGTATCATCATTCTTCTAAATTCTTACTTTATCTAAATTCTCTTCTATTTTTCTAATCCATTTGATCTATTTATCCATTTAACCACCTCTAAAAATAAGATCTAGATTTTTGTATTTTGAGATCCTTTACAGACTGTAATCTATTCTAGTGGGATATTTATTTGTACATAATAATGTGCAACTTAGAACATGAGGTTATGTAGCATGGTACTGACCTTTACTTTGAGATTGTCACCTATGTTTAAAAATAATAAGTAACAATTCAAGTTAAGTGCAAAAATCAACTAAAATCCATGTCTGTTAGCATTACTTTTTGCATGTGAAAACTTTAGGAGTTCTATCTGATTTTATAATAGGATGAGAAATAAAGAAAATTGAATACTAGTCTTCAGATAAAGGTGTGTTTTAGTGTTTCTTCATTTTAGTTTTTAATAGAGGGGAGAAGGGCACATGTGCAAGCCAGTAGCACAATGGCTTAACCTAGTTGGCACTTTTTCTATACAATTGATTGAGCACATTTGGTTCAGGGGAGAAGTACTGGGAAGTTACTGCACATCCAGCTCATCCATCTCATCTCCCAACTGAATTAGAGAAAAATCAGGAACAAAGAACCCATGCCCTCTTTTCAAACGAAAGTAAAACAGAGACAGACACGGTAGATTACAATGAGAACAAGTTGGATAAGAGGAGAAAAATTAAGAATATCTTACCTAACCTCCTCTTATAGACAATATGAAGATTTTAACATTTTCCCGGTGCCTGTACTCATTAGAAAAATGCCTTTTCACTTCAGAATCGGAGGAAAATATGTTAGTAAAACATTTTAACTTATATTGTTTAAACAGGAAAGAAGGACATGATATAGTGAAATGATTGTTTTTAATTGTCTCATTAAATATTTAAGGATACTTTCGAGGGGAGAAATAACACAGCAATAAAGAACAGCGTGAATCTACTTTCAAAAAGTAAATTGACCTAAAACTTTTCAACTTAATATTTAGAGGGCTCCTTTAGTTGCATACTTTTGCTACTAAAATAATTGTTTTGTCAAATTGTATTTAGATGAGAGTTTTCTAGGGGTATATTGAATAGAAATATTTTTATTTAAGAGTTTACCTCTTCACATTGAAGTCATGTAAAATACAAGAGTTCTCCTTTAGCGCCCTACCAAAAACGACCATACTCCCCACCAATAAAGTGCTATCTCCTTACCTGATTTATTTCTCTTCATGGCATGATTCACTACTAAATATGTTTGCTTGTTTGCTTGTTTATTGTCTGTTTCTCCACTAGAATATATGCTCCACTAAGACAGGCGCTTTTTCTTGTTCAACTGAGAAATGAGTAGTGATGAAAGCAGTGAGTGGCATATAGTAGGTACATAGTCAATTTAATGGACTCTGGTTTAGCAAATAGACTTGATTAACTCTACTTCCTGGGCAAGGAAAGAAAGCATGGAGGAAACATTGTGTAGAGACAGGCTCTTAGGTTGAAAAGGGCCTCAAACGATCTTACTCACAAGTCGTTGGGAAGATGGATTCCACACATGCCACAAAGCTCTAAAGTTGGGGTCCTCTTTAAAGCAGGGATCTCTACAATTTGACCTTTTTCTTTTCTCCTAATCTTTTTCCCAACTATCTTCTGCCTTATTCTGGCTTGTTTACTCACTGTTCCGCAAATTGTACCCTATGTTTTCATCTCATAGCTATTCGAACTTTTTCCCTCTTCATAGCTTCCTTCCCTGTGCCCTATATCTAGCTAGATCCTACCTCTTTGTGGAGTGGATATTCCTGTTGATATATATATATAGTCAAAGCACAGGGTTTAATTGAGTTACTAAATATATCTATCATTGGCTATCTATCTGCATTACAGAACAAAAGAGCCATATTCTTGAATTTGCTTATTGATACTTCATGACTTAGAAATAACGAGGGGTCCTCTTCATATATAATGAGAATAATTCGTCCATACATCCAACTTTTCTTCTAGATCACTCCTGTTCCTGGTACTCATCCACTTTTAGTTTTTGTGAATCCCAAAAGTGGTGGAAAGCAGGGAGACAGGTATGTTTTTAAAAATCATGTTTATTTTCTATGTCATATATATGTAAAAAGAGTAACTAAAATTATGGTGTAAAAACATTGTGTCTCATGGTTTACCCATTTTAATGTAAAATAAATGAAGCTAGCATTTATATGTAATATATTGATATGATCGTTCCTTCTTTTTACATTTGAAATTTTAATGTAATAACGGCCTTTTGTAAATATTTCTATTATCATAGCTCAGAAATCTGATTTCTCTCTACCCTACCTATCATCCATAGCCTTTAAAAACTGGCTTTGCATACAACATGGCTCCATAAATATTGTTGAATGAAAATTGGTTCTCTAAATGGTCAACAAGGTGACTTCAGGTAAATCATAACTCAGTACTGAGGAACAGAATTTATATCCATCTTCTAGACAAAATATATTAGAATGATTTTCTGCATGTGCGTTTTGGAGAACATGATGCCATATTTCCTGAAGAAGCACAATATATTTAATTGGAATAATAATAAGCTGCACTATCAGGTATCTCAGTATTCTGGCCGACAACACAAAATTTTCATTTTTGTAATAAATTAATGATTAAACCATAATATTTAATAAATATCTGAAAATCACCACATTGAAGAGTAAATCTTATATCCTTCTAAAGAGGAGAGTCATAAACAAAAGTGCAGTTGTACTTGCTTTAATAATTTCTAGAAGTCTTGACTAATCCCAACCAAAAAATGAGCAATCAGATAAAAGCACTCAGATAAACACTATGCTAATAAGACAGAAATTTCCTTTGTGGTTTACAAAATAATGAAGTTGAAATGTTTCCATAAATAGTGGAATTTTGTAAAGTAATTTCCTTTCCTACCATTTAACTTTCTAACTTTATTTCAATGAAATCAAGTGTTCTTCATTTTCCAATCAATAGAATATTATTTCTGCTTAAAAGTATTTTTTCCTTTTTCAACATATAGTTATATTTCACTCTGCAAAACATGATAAAAATCATTGTAAATTAATAATTATTTAATAATTAAAATTTTTACAATGCTTTATTAAAGAGAATAGTTGCCTCACTTACAGAGATATGAAATTATTTCTCCTTTACTATTCATAGTCTGTCAGCTGTAAATATTAGAGATATCTTGAAAGCAGTAAACTCTTCACAAAGAATTAGATAAGCCTTAAATTCATGTTGGAAATTAGAGACAAATTAAGTCTCAAGAGAAAAAATATATATATATTTCAAAAGGAAAAACATTCCCCTCAAATTAAGATAATATTATTTATGTAGAATGACCCTTAACTGAATATCTGCCTTCTCACTGTCCTACTACATAAAAATAATTTTCTTTAAATTGTAAAACAGCATATATAGATACACTAAAGTCATGAGTAAATTAAACTTAATTGGAGGGAGGAAGGATATCTGAGTGCTCCTATATGCACTCGCACTTATGTTTTGTCCTTTATACACTAACAGGGACCATTCAAAGTCAAGGAAGTGTAAATATGGTTTAAAGGAGATCTATTAAGAATGCAAACATAAATTTTCCTGAATGCATAAGAGGTATCTTTCACAAACAATGGAAATCCATTCTGGGTTTTCCTTTCAAAATATTTCGGGGCTTTTTTGACTTTGATGTATTGGATAAGTAGCAAAAGATCACAGAATTATATATTCATACAAAGTTTACCTTACAAGCCAACATGTGTGAAAGTGTTCACATATCATTCATTAGACAGCAATGCCTGAGCGAAAACAGAGTCTGCTAGGTACTGAGGATAAAAGACATAACATACAGTCATAAACAGATAAACTGCAATACCACAAGGCAAATGCTAAACTAGAAATGTTTAAAATAGCAGTGCTATAGAAGTTCAAAGGAAGAAATGACTATCTCTGAGGACTGAGATGTCTCTGGAGAGGAAGTAGCTTTTGCGTTGGTTCTAATACAAGTAAATGTTTGCCAGGTGAAGGAAGGAGAAAGAGATTTGTGAAAGAGCGTGGTGTCTGTCGGGGAACCAGGAGCTATTCACTGAGGTTATAGTTTAAGGGGAAGGAGGGGAAAGATGAGAGGTAAACTATTTTAAATATAATAAAATATTATAAAATATTTTATATTATAAATAATGACACTAGCAGGAACTTTTCATCATGGAAACATCATGACTGTGCTTAAATAGCAGTACAGAAGAGGGCTCGATAGGCAAGAATTTTATATAGCTGGTGAGAGAACTTGAAAGCCTCAACTAAGGCAGCAAGATGGCATAGCCGGGTTTGATAGACATTACTCGGTTAGGTACAGGATTGTCCACTAATCCGGTTCAGGTGCTGGGAAAAGGAGGCATTGAGACTGACTCTTAAGATCTTTCTTGAGATACTGGGCCATATAATTAATCAAAAACTAGAATGTGAGGGTTATTGCACATTTGGGAGTGGGGGGATATAAGCAGATATTACATAATGAATTTGGAGTTTCTATCAGTAAACATAGTATGACTATGTTTGCAAAATGTATAGTAATATTTTCACATGTGGACAAAAACTAATTTTAAAAAACTAAACATATTCCTTCACTTTTAATATTGTCTAAGAATTCTAACCACGTGGGATATGTGTGTATTTAGAAACATTTCTGTTGCATTTGTTATACAGAGATTGATTTCTTTCAGGAAAAAATGAATTATTTACTATGTGCCTGTTGAGACAGTTTAGTAATTTTGTGAGCTGACTGATCAAGATGATTATTTATGTGAAATAATTAGGCAGATGAGCTCACATTCTTTGCTTACATACATACACACGTACATACATACAGACATACGAAGTGCACAATCACATTTTCAGCTTGGGATAGATAGTTTTCATCTCTATCAGGTTGGCCCAATAGCCTATAAATTTCACAAGGATCTATTAAGAGAAGATATTTAAGTAATCTTTTACTGACATTTTAAAAATCTTTATTTGAAATCTAATTAGCTAAATAATATTCAAAAGCAGGATAGAGAATATTCTATATGCATATGCATATTTAGAATGCAAATATCATTGTTTCTAATTTATAAGCTATATTGCCTTTATAATGGCTACTAAACCTCTTTTTTAAGAAGAACCATTAGTTCCCATTGAGCTATTATACCTACAATATTATTAATGCAAAATTTATCAAATATATTTAATTGCAACCATATATAATTATAAAAATAAGGGGTGCTATTTAGATAAAAATTTAAAAATATCACTAAATTTTTTTTCCTTCTATATTTTCATCTTCATAGAATTTACAGAAAATTCCAGTATCTACTAAATCCTCGCCAGGTTTACAGTCTTGCTGGAAATGGACCAATGCCAGGGTAAGTCTAAGGATAATATCATTACCATTAATTCATTTAGTACTAATTAATTAAATAAGCAACCTGACATACCTAGAAATAATGTTATTTGAATACAGCAGCCAGATCAATATACAAGAAAAAACATTGAATATCAACTACATAAGAGAAACCAAGGTCGACGCTGTTTTTCACAATAGCCTGTTTCCAGCAGATTTGCTTCCCTTCTAAATACTGGGAAGTAATCCTAATACTTCCAATAATAATCACACACAGTAGCTGGGTGCTTAAACTTCTAAACCATCTGTTTGAAGAACTACTCCCCTTTATTTGTTAATTATAGAATATAAATCTACTACAGAGTAAAGAAAAATCTAGTTAAAGAATAGAAATCATAACATGCTTTTTTCATTTACTACTTACAAAATCTAATGAATATCACTCTTATAAGATACTTTACTGTTAATAGGTAAGATGTAGTGAAATAGAATTATTTTTTTCAACAGAAACCATATACTTTTGATGTTACAAGTATGCACTGCAATAAATTGTCATTAATTTGTTCTAGTTAACTAATTAATGTCATCTTCTTCCACTGACCTGTTTTCTCTCTATCAACATGAGAGTAAACATTAGACCAGATGAAGAGGAGGAAAGCTCTATAAACCTTATATAATCTTCTTTTTAAAAAAATCAGTAAGCTTAAGAAAGGTCTTCTAGGTTATTCTCAAAAACTAGAAACCAAATATTGAAATTGTCTGTACTCTTTTAAATGCTCAGAATAAAACATATACTGTTGTGTCTTATGTTAAATAAATGTAAATCAAGTACAGTTAATTAGCATAGGCTTCCACAATTATACTCATCTTTCTCTTCCTCTCCCTGCTACCTGCGGTCCAGGGCCAGTTTTCAAATGCTGAGCAGTGTCTGTGAAACCTCCTTGCTGTAGAAGGCAGGCTCCTCACAGGAATTTAGTTCAGAACATGACCTTTGTGAAGCTCCAGATTCCAGAATCTAAAGGATCACGACCAGATTATGTGCTAGGCGAGCTACACTGAGGAAGCCCCAATCTAGATAAAGCCAGGCAAAAGTGAAGTCTTGATATTGACACAGAAGCTAAGTCAGGATGGCTCTTTTTCTTGTTCTTTAATTTTCTCTAAATTTCAAAGTAGCTCTTATTCTGCAGGATTAAGGAATTGTGTATTCAAAAGTTTAGCCATTCCAAGACCTCTGTGGCTCCATCCAGACCAAGTAAATCCAGCCTGGCCTGAATTTCGTAGTTAAATGCAATGCCTACTGACTCTGCTAATTACAAGCCTTGTAACTTAACCTCTCTCTGTCTTCATTTTCTTTTCTATAAAATGAGAAAAATAGTACCTGGCTTATAAGATAGTTGTGAAGTTACATGGGATGATGCCTATGAAGCATATAAAAATGTGCTTACCGCATAATTTGTCCTCAATTAATGTTATTTATTATCAATACTATTGGTAGTAGCATTAATTAATAATTAATAACACGACTACTTTGTAGCTATATGTAAATAGACTGCAATAATACTGATTTTAACCTTGTTTTCTGATTTCATTTTTTTCCTACTCCACTTTAAATATGTACTACATGTTTCCTTTTACTCTTTCAATTTTGGGCATCCTATTATGCTCTACTCTATTTTAATATATTGAAAAAATAAAAGTAATATATTTGCTTGTAAAAACCCACACTACAATGAATATTATTTAGAAAGTAAGTTGAAGGCCCCTCTTCAAGCACTTCCACTTCTCAGGGATTACCATTGCTAGTTGTTTGTGTGTATCCCCCCAGAACTTCTTCTATAAACATAAAATGTAATGTATGTATATAATATATTCATATATATAATCTATTCATACACAGACACACACATATATACACATATATGTTGCATAGATACACAGATTTTTTACAACACTTGGAGTATGGTTCTTTTATTGCTCTGCCACTTGCTCTTTTTTATTCAAAAGCACATGATGGATATTGAGTTCCGTAGATATTGATCAGATTCATTATTTTTAAGAGCTGCACAATATTCCATAATTTTGTTAGCTGTTCCATTATTGATAAACATTTAGATTGCCTGTATTTTTAAATTATTATCAAATATGCTGTTAACATCTGTCAATTTATCTATTTTTTTGGAAGCATATTCAAATATTTTCATAGAAGAGGTTGGTATAGGTAGAATTGCTTGGTTGAGAATATTTTCAACTTTAATTGTGTCAGGTTCTGCCAAAGTGCTATACGAAAAGTTTGTGTTGAATTATAAGTCCAGCAACAGTATATAATGCTTATTTCCCATAACCTCCATTAAATTAGTTATCTTTAGTAATTTCTATTTTTGTTCAATATGATAAGTGAAAATATATCCTCGTCATCTTTATTTGCATGTCTCTGATCAATTATAAAGTTGAATATAGTATTTATTAGATTTAATTTCCTATAAACAACAGAAATATACTCTGGCTTATTATCAAAATAAAGTTTACTGGAAAATTATAAAGTTGCTCATAGAATTAATGGGGAAAGATGAAGATCTTTGCTTCAGAAAAGATAGGGATCAGGGCAATTTGAGAAAACAGAGTAGCAGGAATAAAAGATCAAAGTCCCATGGGAGTTATTGCTGAGAGGAATTGATTCCAACTGCTCTTGATAGTCTTATTTCTCTGCTCAAGATTCAAATTCCAGGGAGAAGCATATTTATTGATCTATCTTGTTCCCACACCACAGCCTTGGCTGGTTTGTGATGGAGCATCTTGACTGATAGTCCTGTTAAGGCTACATCTAAATGGTTTGTTTCCTTAAAGCCAAATGAGGATGCTATAACCTGAGGATGAAAGATGAATTCTTGGTGGGAATAAACAATAGGTGTTCACTACAGTCCAACAAATTGGCTGTCCAATGTCCCTTCTTTTCTGAACATATGCAGTAAAAAAAATTGTAACAGTCAACATATTGCTACGCCTAAATATGTAACTGAAAACACACATACTCCTAAAATGTAGATAGCCCCAAGTCTCATTTAGTTCCTGTAACCAGCTTCAAGTTCTGGTTCTCTAGAAACATCTCAAGACATGACTATTTTATCTTCTCTCTCTGTACCTATTTGGTCTCAGTACATAGAAATGTAAGGAGAAAATTAAAAATTTAACTAAAAATATGAATTTAATTAAATGAGGTTTTTAAAAATGTAAAGAATGAAACACATGTAAAGTCTATAGTCCTGGTTTTGCAACTGATTGAAAGTTGTAGCTGATACTTAAGACATTTCTCCTGCCTGTATGTCAACTGCTCAGAAATGTTTATCTAGGGCAGTGACCTAAATATTTTTACCTGATAGGTCTGAGACTTTGGTAGTATTATTTGTATAGGGCTGAATTAGTCTCTCATTTACCTTCACTGATAGGCATGGTGGTACATGACGGTATTAATGTTCTCTATCAAATATTTCCAGATCTCCTTCCAGGCACTTGATTTTATTTCACTTTCTTTAACCCTAGGTATTAAGAGTGGCCATATGGCTTTCTGTCACAATAAACTGTAGGCAGAAATTAGATTTTCCACGCTTTCTTTCCCTTTGCCACAGTAACCAGCAATATTCCAGATATTGGCTCTTAGCTTGGATCACAGAGTAAAGACTGGGAGAGAGAGTCTCCCGGCTCCTTAGCCATGATCCCCATAGAATGAGTGATAAATACGTCTCTGTAGGGTTATGCCACTAAGATTTTGGGTTGTTTGGTACTGTCTGTAACCTAGCCTTTAATGACAAAACCAATGATAGGAGTAGAGATCCTATTAGTACTCCCTATTCCCACTATATAGCAGCAATCCTGTTTCTCCCTGGGGATCAGAGTCAATCATCAGATCTTTCTTTTTCGTTGTTTATCTAGAGATATGAAGAGCCTCAAAATGTCCAGGTGTCAATGTCAGCATCTAATTCAATGAAAACTTTATTATCTCATATGGCAGCATTCCTTGCTTTGGTGTTAAAACATCTAAACCATAAGAGTTCAAAACCAAGAGAATGGGAAGTAAAATTTTGAAAGTGGGTGTATTAGTCAGTGTTCTTTAGAGAAACAGAACCAGTAAGACATATAGAGAGATATTTATTATAAGGAATTAGCTTGCATGTTAATGGAGGCTGGCAGGTCCAAAATCTGTGGAGTTGACGTTCCAGTTTAAATCTAACGACTGGCAAGCTACTGTCAAACTAAGAAGAGCCAATGCCCCAGTTCAAAGACCATGAGGGTGGAGAATTCTCCTTCTGGAGTAAAGTCAGCCTTTTGTTTTACAGTCCTGTGTCGTTTAACCCAAGGATGTGTTCTGAGAAATGCATCATTAGGCAATTTCATCATTGTGTGAACATCATAGAGTGTACTTACACAAACCTAATACACACCTAGGCTGTCCTGTACTAATCTTATGGTACCACTGTCATATATGTGGTCTGTTGTTGACCGAAAGGTCATTATGCAGTGCATGACTGTATTTAGATCTTCAACTGATTTGATGGAACCCACCAACATTATGGAGGGAAATGTGTTTTATGCAGTCTACCAATTTAAATGTTAATCTTATCCAAAAACATTCTCACAGAAACAGTCAGAATAATGTTTGATCACCCATGGCCCAACCAAGTTGACACATAAAATTACCCATCTCAGTGGATAGTGAGTGTAATTGTAAGTTTCATCACCCAAGCTTTACCTTTTGACCCAAGAACCATGTTTTCTGACACGGATAAAGCAGCACAACATAGTTCAGAGAACATGCTATAGCCTTTTGATAGTACACCATTTGAGTGTTCCCATGGATTCTTTAGTGGGAATCCGTGACTGAGTCTTTAGTAGGCTATTTCAGTACTGCTTCTCCCTGATAAAACACAGGAAGGCTTTTAAGTCCCAGGGGCATCAGCCCTCTGTCTTTCTTCCTTCTCTGTGAAAGGAATTCTTTGAAAGGAGAGAGCAATATGTGAGAAACTATGATAGTGTAAAGGCATTCATTAAGTCAATTGCTATGACCATTGACAAAGACATAATGGGAAGGAAAAGTAAATCCAATTGCTAGAATAAATGTCTAGTGCAGTGAGGCAAATGGCTGCAGTTCCATTACGGAAAGGGTCCAATGAATTTAGGCTAGCCCTAAGTAGCTGGCTGATTCCCTTGACGTTTAGTAACATATTAGAATTCACTTGTTGGTTCCTTTGATGACAACTGAGTATCCCAGAGTCAGTAACTACCCTACTTGTTGAAGATAAATTAATGTTGTTTATCTCTTTCGTAGCCTCCACTCCTACCAACACGAACATGAGCCTTTTGAACACTCACCGAGAGTGCCTAAGAAAAAATGCTGACTGGCACTCTTTGGGGGCATTCATAGTTCCAACTATGGGTCCATTCTGAGAAAGCTGCTTATGTAATTGTCCTTTCATCACTAATTCTCCATTCTTGTCCTTTCTAAGTGCTTAAGACTGTGAGACATATCATTAGCCAGTACTGTTGAATTAGTGTGTTTCCTAAACTCTGGACATCATTCTGTCCAGAAAAGGCAGGCAGTAAGTTTTATTGTTTGAAATACTGCCCACTGCTCAAATGATCTATTTGATGATTCTTATGATAGATTGTTTTATATACTGTAACTCCATAATTATTTTCTCAAAATTTAGTGATATTTACTCTCCTCGATGTGTTAATGTCTCAAGATTTTAAAATATAAGTTTGAATGAATTGCATTGAATTTCTAGTTGCATCTTGATCACTGTGAGAATGCCCTGTTTCTCTGATACCAGCACCCACACTGGGTCCCCAGGGGCAACCTAGACTTCTGTTAGAGAGCTGGTTCTCTGTGGTTATCCTGGAGGCAAATGCCTCACGTAGCTGCTCTGAAAGGGGACTCTGGCCAGGCTATGCTGTAATCCTTCACTTAATCTCATGGCTCACCTGCTCACTGTAACTCCTTTCATCTCTGTTTCTAGCTATGCTGTCCCTGATTCTGGGTCTGCTGGGAGAGTTCCTTTGGCAATGGTTCCCTTTCACTGTATTGTTTTGTAAATCGCTCTATTCTGTAAGGTTTCTCTACTAATCTAATATCCATTGTGATTGAATTTCATCACCGTTTCTGGTTAATAACTTTTCCAATGCTACAATAGATATACTTTTTAAAAATATATTTTTTATCTGCCACCTTGATCCATCATTCTTTTAATTTCCTTTTTTCTACTTTTTCCTCTTTACCACACCAGATTTTTAAATCTTTTTGTATGCACCTCTTCTCTCACCCTATATTTATTTTTTTTCCTTTTCTAACGCTTTGTTTATAGAGTAGAAGCTTTTCTTAATGTATCAAAACTATGCTAATTTCTAGTGTGAATTATTTAGTAAATAACAAAACTCTCTGGTCATTTCCCTTTTTATCTTTAATTGGTTTCAAGATGGAATTGGGTGTTTGCTTCCGTTATATCTCCTTATCTAAATTCTCTCACTGTCTTCTGACTATTCTACTTAAACATGTCTGAAACTAGAGTCTGTGTCATAATAGTTGTTTCTTCCTGATGACGCATATTATGATATAATGGGATAAATTATTTATAGGTATAAATTAGTTAGAAAAGATGAAATATAGAATATATACTGCTCTCTGGTAGTAATAAAATGATGAGTTTTTTCTTTCTTTCACATCATTAAAAGAAATATGTACGTTTAGCTGTTATACCAACTGTATATGCTAATGTGACTTATGAAAAGTTAATATCAAGTTTTTTGTATACTTGTGACATGCCTTGTTCCCTTTTGACTCTAAGCTTCATAGAAGTACAGATGGTTTATTCTCATATCATCTCTAAAATATTTAAGTAAAAAATAACAAGTATTTATTGAATTGAAATAAAAGACAAATATTTTTAAATTAAGTAAATTATTTTCCAGCTTGTTCACCATAATTAACTATAATGAATTGTTTGTGAGATAAGTGCTTTATAGAAATCTTTGGCTTCATCTACCTGAGCTAAATGTAAAACATATATAATTTTAAAAATAAAATTTAACAGTCAACGTACAAATTCACATATTGCACGTATCATACATATTTCCATTGTGAAAACTTGGAATATATTCTCCTATTAAAATAAATGTGTAACTTAGAAAAAACATAACAGATTCTACAGATTTCATTACTTTCTTAATTTAAAATATCATTTTATATAACAAAGTTTCTACCATATTTCATTTAAATTAAATCCTTCTTGAATCAGAACTTATGACCTATTACATATGTCTCTTGTTACAGAATCTTGTTATGTCAGAGAGCTGAACAAAATCCTCAAAAGCCTAAGAAAATGTTCATCAAAATTCAATCCAGCTCTACTGGAAATTTCCGGAAAAAAATTGTTGCTTTGCTAACCTAAAAATGAATCACTCTACTCACACTTTGAATCCTTATGATTAATGATACGATATAACGCATACGATTTTGTGAGCCACTCCCCCATTAAATGTGTGAGCATAATTCTGTCTCTGCCTTGATCACTTGAGCAATTGAGTTTGAAAATCAATTTATGATTCCATATTAAAGATCTACAGTTAATAAAAGTAACAAAAAACATAACATGCTGCTGCAATGAGCAAAGTCATATAATTGCCTGCCTTGCAGAATTCTCTCATTTTGGGTATTGTAAGTCTATAGTCGCTTTCCCCATATGTCAACAAATAGATTATGACTTTAAAGATATTGAAAAATCTGAATTTCCATTATCCATTTCACAGAAAAAGGAATAATAGTTGGTGAATAGCAGTTAGACTAGTGATCCATGTGTTATTGTTTAGAGGTCATTACTTATCCAAAATCCCTGAACAGTCTGAAAAAGAACATTTTTTGCTCTAATTGGCTGTTGGAAATCATCAATTCATTTGTGTATATCCTTTAACCTGTTTCATATTTTATTCTACAAAAGTCAAGTTTCTAATAAATAATGTAAACTATTTTATTTGAATATCCCCAATTTGCTGTTATCTAAGCCTGCTTCACAAGCTCCCTGGCGCAACTTTACCATCAGCCCCAGGCAGTTAAATGACATGTCTTACTAATGAGTAAAAATAAGAAAACTCATAGTTACTGACTATCATGGAATCCTTTAAGAATGACGAAGTATTAACCTACTTCTATAATTTAACTAGGAAGAATAACGGTGGACAGTGTAGTCCACACTCAAAGGGAATAACAATGTCAAACCTAAGTAAAAAGGGAAATGGTAGCTTAACAATAACAACAACGACAATAGTAATACAATCATGTGCCGCCTAATGATGTCTCAGTCAACAACAGACTGCATATATGACAGTGGTCCCATAAGATTAGTACCATATAGCCTACGTGTGTAGTAGGCTATACCATCTAGGTTTGTGTAAGTACACTGTATGATGTTTGCACAGTGATGAAATCTCCTAACGACACCTTTCTCAGACATATCGCCGTCATTAGTGGATGCATGACTGCAATATATATTGATCCGGCATATATTTATTCAATGGCTACCCGCCGATGCCAAGAACAAGTCTTAGCACTGCCAATCTACTTTGAACAAAAGAAACAACCCTTTCTGCCCACATAGTCTTATATTTTAATGGAAGAAGACACACATTAAACTAATAAAAATATATTTACACGTGTCAGTAGGGAAAGTGAACAAGGTATGCATTGGCAGTGATTGTTCTCTGGTTTTTCTTTTAAATAGGCTGAGGGAATAACTCACTGAGTATAGACATAAAGGAGATGCGGGAACAAGCCATTTGGCCATCTCACAGAAGAACATTTAAAGCAGAGGGAAGAGCAAGAGTACAAGTACCATGATGGGAGAATATTTGACATGATTGGGGAATATTAGCAAGAAGGCCAGGGTGGGTGGAGCAGAATGCATAATGGTAGCATATTAGAATTGTCTGTTGTCGTATTAGAATTGTCTATCCCACAGAGTTTTACAATTACCGTGACCATGATAATTAGGTTTACCCAGGACTCTTCTGTTTTATTTCTGGTATTCCAGCAACCAAATCAATTTAGCTTCTGCCCAGAATTTTTATTTTTCTGCCCAGTATTTTTAACTTAAGTATTATTATTAATGGATATATTATAATAAAGTCTGATGAGGATGGTTTTGGGAGGTTTCTAATTTGACCATCCAGCTTCTGCTGTGTTATCCTCTAGTAGGATGTAAGACATATACATGTCCAATGAACAGAGTTCTCACTTTAATATAATCATTACACCTGAAACATTAGCAGAAAAAACTCTCTTTTCCCAACCCTCACCACATGCAAAGACAAGCAACAACTTCTTCTGAAATACAGTGCGCAGAGAATGTAAAGATAAAATTAAATGTGCACTGCAAGTTGTTGTCGGCCAACTGGTATACCTGTTAGGCCAGCACGTTATGTTGTGGTCTGTGCTTTGTGCCTCCCTGTAAGATTCAAGGGGAACAAATATACCATTCAGCAATGTCAGTGGAGATTGTGGGAAATCATAGGTTAGATGTATATGAAATACATGCAAGAAAGAGAAGATGAGCAGTCTTGCCAAGTACGTTAGTGAATAGTTTATATACCCTCCCTCAGTGTTTTTTTTAAATCAAACATGTAGTTTACATCTTTAAATATTTATGTTTTATAACACTTCTTTATTTTGCAATAAAACTTTCAGCAAAAAATAGTTCAAAAATGAAAATGCATATTCTTTTTTTTTTTTTTGTGAGGAAGATCAGCCCTGAGCTAACATCTGTGCTAATCCTCCTCTTTTTGCTGAGGAAGACCGCTCTGAGCGAACATCTATTGCCAATCCTCCTCCTTTTTTTTTCCCAAAGCCCCAGTAGATAGTTGTATGTCACAGCTGCACATCCTTCTAGTTGCTGTATGTGGGACTCGGCCTCAGCATGGCCGGAGAAGCTGTGCGTCTGTGTGCGCCTGGGATCCAATCCTGGGCCTCCAGTAGCGGAGCACGTGCATTTAACCACTAAGCCACAGGGTCGGCCCCTGAAAATGCATATTAAATGAAAAATTACTTCTGAATTTCTGAATTTCTATTACTTAAAAAGAGTTGATGATAAATACGTATTTCTACAAAATATTTATCAACATTTAGCATGGGTGCTCTACTGATATCACTGACCATGTGGAAACCATAAACGCACATAATCCTGAAGAAGTTTCAATATCTGCTTCAGAATTAATAGCTAATTCTCTGCCTGAAAGCAAGCTTAAACTACAGAAAATCCCTTTGCATATCACTCCTTGAAGCATGACTTTTCATTTCGATCAAATAACTTTTTAAAATTAATGTTCATTTTCAATTCCAAGTTTTCTTTTTTTTTCTGTGAAGAAGATCAGCCTTGAGCTAACATCTGATGCCAATCCTCCTCTTTTTTCTGAGGAAGCTTGGCACTGAGCTAACATCCGTGCCCATCTTCCTCCACTTTATATGGGACACCGCCACAGCATGGCTTGCCAAGCGGTAGGTCAGTGCGCACCGGGGATCCGAACCGGCGAACCCCAGGGCGCCGCAGCAGAGCGTGCGCACTTAACCACTTGCGCCACCAGGCCGGCTCCCCCCCCCCCCCCCGTTGTCTTATGTGTGTTATAAGTGAAGTGATAGCTGTTAATATTTTGACTCCATTAGCAGAAGAACTTTAAAAAGATCAAATATTGTCATTTTTATAGCAAAGTGATCAAAATGCTTTAAATAGAAAATCAGTTTATTGCAGTAATGATTTGAGTGCATGTAATATGTGGACTCCAAATAAAGTTTTTGGAGGTTCATTTGGATAAAGATAAAACATTGGACACTATTCATAATGCCATCATAAACTCAGTTAAAAAGTTCAGCACCAGTGATTCAGTCATTTGTTTCCGTGGTGATAATTTGAATACAGATTTTGGTGGAGTACTTCATCATATGGCAACGACGTGGTTTTTACTAAAATAGGAAACAATAGATAAAAATATATGCTCTGAATTGGTTGTGTACACACATAAGTCATAATTGTATCCAAAGAAACTTTAATATTCTACTAATTAAAAGCTTTAATTGTCAAATTATTCAGTTATTCTCCTACTGATTCTATAGTCACCAAGGAGCTTTCTGGAAAAAAAAGGTAAGGCTCAAATCTTAGGTCACTAAAGTAAAGAACTCCTTAGTCTCTCTGGATAACTCTCCTCCAGCAAGACTTTTCCAGATTATACCCTTCTCTTTCATTTAAAGCTACACCTCTCAAGAAGCATGAAAGTTTAAGGTAATTTAAAACAAAGGTAATCTGCTTATAGAAATCTACAAATTAACCTCATCTTTTCATCTCTTCATAAAAATATTATTCAAAATTTTTGTCATATGAAAAGGCAATCAAAAATAAAAAAATTTAAAAGTATATCAAGCAGTTAATTAATAAAATTATTGTTATTATTCTAGATCTTATGATGTAGTGTCTGTGAACAATCTTAAATTTGCAATCTGTAGTGATTTCTTATTAATACACATTTATATATTATATTTATATGTAGTTATATAAATCCAAGTTTATATACATCATTTTTGCATATTTTTTTTTAAAGAGGGCCTCAAATTTTATAAACATCATATCCCACAAAATCAGAATTCACCCCTACTCCTAATTTATCAATCAAAGAGTATGGGGAAGAAAATTACCTCAACTTATTTTCATTCCTCCTACTCTTATGAACACATTGATATTCATACCAATCTTAACTTCCTTCCTTGTTCTCTCAGTCAATGAGCCATCTCTCCTCCTAAATGACGTGTATTCAGCTTCTGTTCTGTGGCCCTCCTCTTGCTTCTTTGACACTTTACTGATTATCCCCACCCTCTTGTTATTACATCTTGAGCTGTTCCTGTTCTACTGGCTCTTTATCTCAAGTATGTAAGCCCTCTTAATATATGCCCACTCTGTATTAAAGTGATTTGGATTAGCTTATGAAAACATATGCAATGAGTAAAGTGTTATAATAAGCACAAATTACAACAAGAATGGATAGAGGACAGAGGTTCGAGACCAATGGAAGGCAGATAAACAATTCCTAGGTCATTGCAGAGTTGCGAAAAATGAACAACCTGTAAAACTGACAAGGCTCTCATTTTCAGTTTGAAAAATCTCTATGCAAAAGTAAAGCTACTTACTTTTCCAACTCTTTGTTCTCTTCACAACTACGTTCTTAATAAAACGGGCTGTTCTTTTACTTCTTCTGCTCTTCAGTGCAATTGGGGTTTTGACTTTACTCTTCACTGAAACTGCTACTGTCACTAATAAACTCTTAGGTGTTAAATCAAATAGTCTTGGTTGTTTTCACCTTCTTAAAAGTCTCTTCTCCCTTGGATGTTAGGAAATCTATGTCTCATCTCTAAGATGCTGCTTCTTATATGTCTGGATACATTCTCCTTGGTCCATTCCTTTAATGTCACTTTTTCCTAGAATTTCATACTCAAAACTCCATTCATTTTATGTACTAGGCTTCCTTAACTTTATAATAATGAAATAATAGTGATTTGTTGGGTGTAGGCCAGGGAATATGCAAAATACAACAACCTTATTAGTTATGCATTTTCTCCATTTGCAGATGAGGAAACTCGTGATCAGGGAGCTTAAATAATTTGCTCAAGGGTTTAGTCTCATAAAAGAGCAAATTCATGTCTGTTATACTCCATCACATTCCTTTTAACCTCTCTTCTGTTTCCTCTTCTTACTTCCTTTCATGATTTTGATCATCAAGTGTACATGGATTGCTTCTGAATATCTCCTTCCATTTCAGATTTCTTTCTGCAGCCCCGTATAGATCTAATTAACTACTTACTCTACATTTCCATGTTAGTGTCCCATCGGTGTCTCAAATTTTAAACGTCTAATACTAAACCCTTTCCAAACTTGCTCACTGACTTGATTCCCTAACTTGATGAATGGAAAGACCATTCACTTTCTCATCTCATCTGACAATGCATTATTTCATGCTGTCCAGCATTTCTCATCTAATCATTTTTCTACTATCCTATTATTCCCCCTCCTTCTTACATATTAACCCTTCCCTCAATTCCTCCTCATGCTTACCCCCCAATTCATCAGGGAATTAACTTTTACCCTAGCTTCAAAATTCAACTCTGGTGTCTCCACTTTTATTAAGCTAACCCTGATATCCTTCTCTACTTAAGCCCCATTAATTGTTTTCAAAGAACATCCCACAGTGACTTGAACTGTGTGTTTTCTTATCTGCTTTCTCAGTTAAGCCACTGAGATACTTGAAGGTACGAACTCTGTCTTGCTTTCAAATCTCTAGAATCTAACACAGTTCCTGGTACACAGTTGTAGCTAATAAATGCAAGTTAAGTAAATCGATGCAGGAGCTATATCATTTATAAAATTACTTTTCTAGGCATATGGATTTTCTGTTAAATGTATCTCTCTTTCTTAGGCATTTATAGCTATTTTTTGCATTTGATCCTAATCAAAGTAACTTTTTTTCCTTCATAGTAGTCTAAATTTATTTCCTAATTTATAGTACCTTCTTCCTTACCATTCTAAAGTTAACTTTGTGGAATGATCTTATGCATATAAAATAAAAACTCATTCTAATTACTAATAATAAAAACATTAGGAAGACAGAATGGATTTGAGTAGATTTGCCAAACAGACCCAAGCAACCTAATCACTTTTGCTGCTACATTTTAGGGGTTAATTTTAGACTGTCCTTTGGACCATAGACAATATCTCTGCTTTCCAATTGGAAGTATTAATAAGTCTGGGTTCCAAGTTAACTTCTTTCAACGATTAGGAAATATGGGTAATATCTGTTAAATTAAAACTCTTTATTGTATCTTTCATGTCATTCTTCACTTCAAAATTGTTGGTCAGTTCTACTTATTTGGTAGTCACGTAACTTACAAAATTGAAATATTTTTAATTGCATCTCCAAATATATACGTATATATTAGTATACACTTAACATATACATGTACATTAGTACTTTGTGTGATGAAGATACATATATATGACCATAAACTTGACTCTATATTTGTAGCACTAAATATAGTATGTAAATACTGATTCAAATTAATTTCCTCCCATTCTAATGCAGAAAACTCTTACATTTATGGATGAGAGAAAATAACAACAACAACAACAAAATGTTGTTTTGTGTTCTTCAGTTACTTGGCCCTTAAATATTAATATATGTTTATATATATTTAAAACATCGTAAAAGAGTTACTATTTTCCACATACCAGAATAAATTTATATTTTAATGTAAGATCTTTAAAAAGTGTTTTATTATACAAATGAAATCATGAATAGTTTCAATAAAAGGTCAAGACTATTTTAGCTAAGTATTACTTTGTTTTTACTTATTAAAATTGACTTGAGAGAATTTAATATTCCTTTTAACACATTAATTTTCCAAGAATTATATGTACTAGTCAAAAGAGGAACAAATATTTGGACGATATTTCAGAGCCTATTGTTTACCGACTTCTCCTTTCTAAGTCACTTCACACTAGGGTGAATATTAAAGTTATTTAATGAGATTACATCATAGGTGTCCCAGGAGTAAATACGATCTCACTTTCTGTCCCTCATTCTCCCTTTGTCATTTCTCTCTGACCCTTTCCTTTTCTGTCTCTCCCTCCTTCTCTGTTAAAATACACATATGCATAAAAGATGTTCTTGAGATTTCCAGAAATAACGCAATTAATCTTTCAGTTATTAATGGCTCACTGGGATATATATTTTCTCAAATACTCTGAAAGTTATTTCAGGCTATGATGGTAACAGCATTAAATTATACTGAGTTCATAATGATAAGTCCAAACTACTTTTTTTTATAACTATCCCACTTATCTACATGAAATGTTCCCCCCCAGAATAGTATAAATTCATCTTCCATACAATATCCTCAAAAGAGTAGCCAGATTTGTTGAAACAAGTGCATTTCCTAGTTTATCTAAACTTTATAATTCATTGGTAAAATAGAGTACATACGCTATGAGATGGAAGGACGTGGTTATAATCAGTCCTATTTTAAGCTGAAATGATGAGGGAGGCACATTTCAGTTGATGAGTCATGACTTTGAAGCCGAAATTATCAAAATCCACAGAAAAAGATGAACTATAACCCTCCACCCATTTTGTAATGTATAGTTCGAGGAAGCTTAGGGGGACATAACTGTTTCACGCGTTGATTTTTCAAAGTGGCTGCAGCAGCAATAACATCAATGATACCAAGGTATGTATAGATGCAGTCTGGGTAATAAAAAACAAGGTGGAAGGTGATAAGAATTAGTTTTCTAGAGTATACAGTTTCAAAAACAATAGTAACATCACAAATCAGAAAATTCAGCCTGAATTTAGTGAGGCAGTTGTGAAGCCATCTAATCTTGTAACTCTGAGAATAATATATAACTGTGTACTTGCAAGTATGAATATGAATTGAGCTGAATAATAAGAGATAAATATGCTTGTCTCTGGCTCAAAATGCTTAAATAAGAATGCAGACTTTTCCTAAGGCAAGCTCTTGAAGTAAACTATTTTACTAAACAAAGAAGAAGAAAAGGAAGAGGAGGCAATTTGATGACACATGATAAAGTCATTTTTGAGCCTTCAATCTTGTGTTTCTTTAATACAAAGGAATATGAATATGTACAATTAAATGAGCACTCACTCTGCATTATTACGCTAGCAATGTTCATGAATTTCACACTGGTTTCCTCTAAGTATCAAAGAATATAATTTTGTAATATATCGTGTCTAATATGTACACTGTTTAATAGCCATACATTTATTTTATTTTTATATGTTCAATCTTCTTTCTACTTTATACATCCAACTTACATATAAATGGCAGTATCATTTATTTTTTTTGAAGAGTAATTTGTGAGGTTGGAATAGAAAGAAATTCCTACATCTTGCCATTTAAGAAATATGATTATGAAACATTTTTCAAGATTATGGAATCAATACTGCAGTTTTTCTTTCTTTTTTCTTAAAATGTTTTCCTGGTGTGCTTTTTAAATACTCTTGTCAGGCACAAATGAAAACTTCCTGAATTTTCTGTATCAGTTTTATCTAAACACTTATTAAAAATGGAAGGTAGACTTCTAAATATTAGATGAAATGTCTCAATTTGCTTTTAGTGGTATTAAGCATCATAATCTCATCACCCACTTTTTTTTAGGGTGCGCTATAGTGGTGTTGAGCGAATGTGATAAGAAAGCATCTCACACAGAGCTACCAACCTGTGTATTAACGTAGGATCTCTTTTAAATTTAGCTATTGTGGATAAATAGTAAATGCTCTAGGAGAGCATTAGAGATCAACATTGAAAACTCAAAAATCATTAATCTGCTTCATAAATCTTTTTAACTTTTAATTTCAATAAATTTCCATAAAAATAGCATAAATAAATTCTAGAGCCATGCATGATTGCTTCACTTAAAAATGTTTATACTTACTAATTGTGCTAGTGAAACTCTGAAACTGATAGGTGAAAAGTATAGTGCACAATTCTAAAGTTTCCACAAATGGGCATCTTTCCAGATATTCCTTATTTCTCCATCGTCCCCATTGTTAGGATGTGTGAAAAAGGAAGCCTCACATCTGCTGGTCCTAACAGCTTAATGGGTGAAAAGTCAATGTCCACACAGAGCACTGCATTTTGGCTCCTGCCAAGTGTCTTGGATTTGCTTTTTCTCAATCAGAGCTGTTTTCCTCTGCACCTTCTGTGCCCAATGCCATAAGCAGGTGTCCCGATAGTTCACTGGCTACAGTTTCAGATTGGAGATAGGAGAACCCTCCTATCCAGCTTTGCTTGACAGAAAGTTGTCTTTGTGACTATTTTGCCAGAATACTGCAGGTGGGGGAGATGGGGAAATAAAGAGATGACACTCTGATCCATAAAACATATATACTACTTTTAATGAAGGAAAACATAATTAAATTAGTAATAATTTGTGAATACTACAATGTAATTTACATACACATTTTGTTATTCCTTAAAACCGCCCAACAGAGCAGGTGGTGTTAATTTTATATTAAAGAGAAGAGAAGAGAAGCTCAGAATGATTAAATAATTTTCCAAGGCTACTATTCAATGAATGAATGAAATAAGACATGAATGAATTTCTAGGGAAAATAGCATGGATGGAGTGAATTAAGAGGTTAAGATAGAGAGGTCAATTTTTCAATCCATTTAGCAATCAATTTACAGAGAGTAAGCTGGTCTGACAGTCACATGGGGTTTATGTTTGGGGGTAGGATGCTGCTGAAGAACCAATGATGACAATTTTAAAAGAAAACAAGAATGAATAACAGATGAAACATCATCATGGAGTAGAAGAACAATGGTGAGTCAAATGGATGGTTAGGCTTTCACCAGAAGCAATGAGCTTTATGGTAAACTTTTCAGCCACTTGCATATTTTGAAAAGCTTTTGTAAGCTTCAATGACAAAATGTTTGAAAACTTAGGAGATAGACAAATTAATACAGAAATATAGCTGGCAAAAACTGATTTAGGAAGAATTAGAAAATATGAATTTTTTCAATAATTATTAAAGGATTTAGCACAATTATTTAAGCCCTTTCTATTTAAAAAAAAGAAATCAATGACTCACGAGAAATTGGATAGTTTATATACAAGTGCTACCAGTTTCAAGGAACTTCCATATTATGCAAATACTTAAAAAAACAGATACTCTGCAACTCATCTTATGAGGCAGAATAATTTTGATAAAAATTAGAGATGATATCAGAAGAAAAATCGTACGTCTATTGTGTTCATGAATATAGATGCAAAACTTCTAAAAAAAATTAGCAAACTAAAGCCAATTCTCTATAGAAATATTAATAAGCAATGTCCAATTTGGGTACATGAAAAGATTGTAAGAATGATTTAATAATGCAGAAATGTACAGATGTATATTCCCACATTACTGATTAAATGAGATCAACCATATCAACATCTCAAAAGATGCAGAAAAAAATTAAAATTGATTTGTAATAAAAATTTTTACTATAACAAGAATAGAAGGAATCTTTATTAACCTTATAAAAGGTGTCACTCAAAAAAGAAAAGAAAATCCCTACAACAAGCATCATCCTAAATGGGGAAATTCTGGAAGTATTCCATTTAAATTCAGGAACAAGATATGGATGTTCTCTGTGAATACTCAAATTCAACAATGTTTTGGAGCTCTGGCCAGCACAATAAGACGGGGAAAGAAATAATTGTACGGATTGGAAATCACTAATAATACCATTTTTATTAGCATATGATACAGTCGTTTACATAGAGATCCAAATGAATCTACAAACATAACATAGACAATAGAAAAAACAGGAATCATGTGGCTACTTATCAGATCAATGTATAAAAGTCAAATATATACACCAGCAATAAAAACATTAATATTAATAGATAACTTTGGAAACATTTAAAATACCAACACAGGGGCTGGCCCCGTGGCATAGTGGTTAAGTGCACGCACTCCACTGCTGGCGGCCCAGGTTCGGATCCGGGCACGTACTGATGCACCACTTGTCAGGCCATGCTGTGGTGGTGTTCCACATAAAGTGGAGGAAGATTGGAACGGATGTTAGCTCAGGGCCAATCTTCCTCAGTAAAAAGACGACGATTGGCATGGATGTTAGCTCAGGGCTGATCTTCCTCAGAAAAAATTAAAAAAAAATAATAAAACAAAAAAATAAAATACCAACACAAATTATAAAACAACCAAGAATAAATCTAATAAAATATATGAAAGACCTGTAAGCAGAAAATTAAAACTTTATTGAAGGGCATTAAAGACTATCTAAATAAATTAAACCATCCTATCTTCATGGATCAGGAAAGTTAACATTACACAGATGTTATTTCTCCCAAAATTGATCTGTTGACTTAACGTAATTCCAGTCAAAATCATGATGAGATTTTCTTTGTTTTTATGTTTATTTTTGTGGATTATAACAAATTAGCTTTAAAATATATATAGAAAAGCAAAGAAGGAATAATAGCCTAGATTCTTCATGCTCTATGAAATATGGACTTACTATAAAGCTATAGTAGTTATCAGAGTGTGCCACTGGTTCAGAGATGGACAAATTCTTGAGTAAAATACAATAGACGATCCAAAAAGAAATGTACTCATATATGTAAATTTGACTTATGATGGAGCATGCATGGTAGAAAGTCGAATTATCCAATAAATTGAAATTAAAAAATGAAAAGAGTAATTGGTGCACAACAACCAACAGGCAAGAAGGAAGGGAGAAATGGAGAAAAGAAGAGAGAAAAAAGGAGAAAAAGAGGGCAGAGGGAGGGAGGGAGGGAGGGAGAGAAGAAGGGAAGAGAATAAAGGGATCCCCACTTCATACCACCACAATAGAATATTGTGAATATTTTATACATTATATTTATATATATATTAAACAATATATTTTATATATATTTATATAAACAATTCTATGTGGTGGTGTGAGGTAGGGATTTTAGTCTATCATTGTATTTATTAATATATATAATATATATTAAATATGCATTTATATATAAACATATCATTATATATAATGGTGGTAGACTATAATCCCTACCTCACATCACCACATAGAATTTCTGTCAAAAGTAAAGCTGAGGGGCTGGGCCTGTTGCGTAGTGGTTAAGTGCTCGCACTCTGCTGCTGGCGGCCCGGTTCAGAAGGCACCGCTTCTCAGGCCATGTTGTGGTGGCATTCCACATAAAGTGGAGGAAGATGGGCACAGATGTTAGCCCAGGTCCAGTCTTCCTCAGCAAAAAGAGGAGCATTGGCATGGATGTTAGCTCAGGGCTGATCTTCCTCACAAAAAAAAAAAAAGTAAAACTGAAATTTTAGAAGAGAGTATATGTGAATTCTCTTCTAACCTCTGAATAAGCAAACTTTTCTTACATAAAACAGACTAAAGCGCTAGCCACTTATGAAATGATCAATAAATTTGAATACATTAAAACTAAATCTTGTTCATTAAAATACATATTAATTAAAGTAAAAGAAAAATCTTTCAAGTTGTAGAAGATATTTGCAAAAAAAATAAACAAAAGGATTAAAATTAAGAACAAATAAAGAATTTTCACAAATCAACAAGAAAAGAAAAGGAGTAGAGAAAAGAGACAAAAGACATGAACAGCCATTTCACAGAAGAGGAAACACATGAAATTAAGTGTGACATTACGAGTGTTAGAAAGGATGGGCTCAGCCAAATCTTATCTACCTTGCTATTGGATGTATGCATTGGTACAATTTCTTTGGGAAACAATAGTTGTATATAAGTATACCCTACTCCAAAAGTAGCCACTGCCATGAAGATTACGAAGCATATCCAATAATGATGTTTTTATAAGAACATAAAACTAACCAATCCAAATGTCCATGCACAGGGATTTAAAAAGTTGTGTTCACATAAACGGTATTTAGCAACTACACATGGAGAGCTTCATCTACCACATGAATGAATCTTAGTAACAATGCTAAGTGAAAATAGCAAAAAGCAAACAATATGTTGTTTGTGGCATGTACATGATAATCCAAAATTCAGAATAGTGCTCACTTTTGTGAAAGAAGAGGGATGACATAGGGAAAGAGCACAGAGGTATAGTATATGTAAGTTATTGGAAATGTTCTACCCTTGGGGTGGGCAGTTGGTACATAGGTGTTTATATTATACATAATACAAGTAAAAGAACTTATAATAGACTGGAAGAAAATATTGAAACATATCTAACAAAAGGTAGATATCCTTAATATAATACCTAGGGAAATATATGAAAGTTTCATGTTCTAAATATTCATGGCTCTTCTTATCAGATGGTGAGGTTTTAGTTAATTTTTATACATTTCTATTATATTTATGCATTATTTGTATAACTTTAACAATGTTTTCTCTAATGATGCTAATTTAAATGAAAAACATCACTCATAATGTGTAAAGAGTTTATAAGAATAATAAATGACAACTCAATGGAAAAGAGGAGAAAGGCTTTGAAGATGCAATTCACAGAAGAGGTCACGCATCTGTAAACCTACAAAAATATACTCAACCCACTAGTAAACAGGGATGTGTGATTTTACAATAACAGCATGATACTGTTTTCACTAGTATTGAAGAAATATAAAAAGTTTATATGTAGTGTTTTGGAGTTGCAAGGAAATGGACACATATCTTCTATAGTGGGAGCCATTCAGGGGGTGATATGATGGTGTAGTGGAACATTTTCCTTCTAGATTAGCCTTCGAAACATATGCACATGTTCACTTAAACGTACTTCAAATAATGTTAACTACAATAATTATTTTTTTGTAGTGGTGAAACACTAGAAATGGTTTAAAAGTACATGAAGAGAAATGATTTATTTAATCATGGAATGTACACCTTATGTAATACATTCACTTATAAGTCATGATGCAACACTATATGTGCTGACGCAGAAAGATCTCTTAGACATTTTTAAATTTAAAAAAATGCACACAAATAAATTGACAGGCTATAGCATAATCCCATTCATATTAAAAATGTGTAATAAAATTTATATGTGTATATTCATATATGTAAATATTTAGAGAAATTTCTCGGGTGATTGCGTATTATATTATTACCATGGTTATCTCTAGGACAAGGGAGGTGAAGAGACACATTCCAAATATTTCTATCCTATTTCAATTGTTTTATTGCAAGAAAATAGGCATGTATGATTGTATAACTGGCTACATTACCTGCCTTTGTAACTTTCCCCGTGGTAGGCTGCATTAATAAGCACACTGCTTGCAGCAGCAGCAGCAGAAGCAGTGGGTATTTATTATAGTTGACCAGGAATTAGGCTTGAGTGTTCCTTGGTAGCAAACACTGTGGGCCAGGTCAAAAGACTGAGAAGCCTGGCTCCTACTTGCAGATTCTGAGTCAGAAAGAAACACTGAAACAGTTGGCTAGAATCCCAAATGCAGTCTGATCAATTTCACCCACTAATGGAGAAAGCAGAAAGCTCTCAAAGACATATTCACGGACATAATAGTCACATTTATATAATGATTCAAAAGAGAATTTTTGATTAATAAAAATTATTAAATGAAATAATATATTTTATGTCACTAGATTATGTGAACTGCAGATCACATCTGGGAGAATATCTTAATGAAAATTATTATAATTTATTAATTTTGGCGTTTTTTCTAAATTTAGAGTTGATAAAAGAAAAAATATATATTTATTATAGAATCTAGAATATACAATTAAAATATGTTAAGACATTAATACTTTTAGAATTTTATTCTAGATAATAATTTAGTATTTTTGAATAAAATCATTGAGATTATTTTACAGTTTTCATATAATAAATATGTCTTTCATTATGTGAAATGCTAAGAATACAAAACTAAAAAAGTCCTAATTTTAAAATATCAATCATGTGCCATAACATGGTTATTTTTCAGGTTAAACTTTTTCCGCGACGTTCCTGACTTCAGAGTGTTAGCTTGCGGTGGAGACGGCACTGTGGGGTGGATTTTAGACTGCATAGGTAATGAAGACACATATTCAATGTGGCTGGGGTGAGAGTGGTAATTTTAAATTCTGTATATTTTATTTATTTATTTTATTAATGCATTGATATCTTTGGATGCTATAGTGATATCGTTGGCATCTTTACTGATTTAGTTTATTCATCTATATTTCAAAATTTTAAATAACAAAATAATTTATAAGTATCTAGAAATCCTTTTTTTCTCATTCATTTCTCATGGAATTTACTAACCCCTCAGTTATTTTCAAATGAGGCTCCACAAAATCCAGTTGTTTCTTTGCCCTGGAGAGGGAGCCATAGAGGGTCTTAGCATTTGCGAATGTCTGTGTCAAACAGATGTACTTATTTTGTTTAGGCATGGAGCCTCCAAACCTTACCCTCTATGTACATTCTATCATTATCATCAATCCTTATTATCATCATCATAGCTAATTTTTATTTATCATCTGCTATCTAAGGCTTTGTGCTAAGATTTTTACTCCATTCATCTTAATTCTTGATTCCATAGTATTGATAATTCCATATTAGAGATAGGGAATTTAATCCGCCAGGAAGTTAGATAGAACCAAGTCTTGTAGCTGTGAATTGACAGAGCTGGGATTAGAGCCCACACTTTAACCTTCTTCTATATTGCCTCTCTGTTTACATTTAAAAAGCTTGATTTTTATAAGCAAACAAAACAGGTACATGATTTAGGAGAAAAGGTAGACATGCATCACAAGAAAAGCTTGATAAATTCAGGAACATTATCTGGTTTTTCAGAGACAGTCAGTTGTCGCAACTGATTACCACTCAGTAAAATAAATCATGAATTGTCCTTTATGAGGAGATAAATCCAAAACAAATGTTCACTTCTTTACTTCTCATTTCAGTGAGTGCATTGAACAATTCTTTGTTAAAAATGGGCCCTTTGACAAAAAGTAAAGAATTGATTCAAAAGAAGTTTTGCTATTTATACAAATTGAAGCAAACTTTTATTTAGTCAATGCAGGTGAGAATATTCTAGCCTTTCATACATGCAAAAATATTCAAATTAAACATGAATACATATTGTCAGCACACTTTTGATAAGCATCTAATGACTTTAATCCACTAACTTTTTTTGAAAATTGTTTTCTTTGGTTTTCCAATAAAAGATGTAAATAGTATTAATATGCTATATTTAAAGAGAAAACAAGAATTCAAGAATTGCAAAAATTAAAGAGTTATTTGAACAATGTCTGAGGACTTCTGAGAATTTTTGAGTGAAAAATAAAAGTGGGATATTATTGGTTTGTTTTAGCCCCCCAAATCTAAGCCTTGGCTATTACACTGTGGCACATCCACATAATCTGTTCTCTCCCCATTCTTACACACAGACACATACTGACTTTGAGGGGCTGAGAACGGAGAAAAAAATTAAGAAAGTAATAAACGTTTGTGAGAGTATTCAGGGCATATGATGATTCAAACAAAAGCATATGGAATTTCAGTGGCCAAGATCTTTACTACTCCGAACCCAAAGCACTATGTTACGTAAAATGGAATTCAAAGAAAGCCTGCTGATCTCAGAGATACCCGGCTCTTACACTGTTTACTCTGTCACAAAGCAGAGTAAACCATGGGTGGGAACAACACAACGATATTGTTAGCACTTTACTCGCTTTTAGAATTCGACTGTTTTCAAAATATTTTACTCCTTAAAGTAAAATGTGCCTCAAGTTGATGCTGCAGAAGGACTTTATATGGGAACTTACCTCTCCACTCTGGTGACATCCCTGTATGTGGATTCCCATGCTCATATACCTGCATCCTTGAGAATTTCAATGGAGTTAAACTCGCCACAATTTTTAACTGAGTTAAAATATTTAAAAAGGCCGTCCTCATGCAAGAGTCTTGAATATTCCTGTCACTTTGTGAATTAGGCTATTTATTTGTGTTTATAAATTGCTACAAATGCATACAAATTAATCATAATTTATATATATCTACAAAACGGAACTTTTTCTAAGTACCTAGTGGAATGCCTTCATTTCATGCCAAGCTGTCTTGTTTACTCTTTTTCTATCTGTGATCAAAATTTTATTTTAATTTTTAAATTCCACAGAAAAGGCGAATGTTGTGAAGCATCCTCCGGTCGCCATTCTGCCACTTGGAACCGGCAATGATCTAGCAAGATGCCTGCGATGGGGAGGAGGTAAAACAGGGGCGACACCACCAAATCCTTAAAAGGCAGAAATACAATGCAGAACGTGCTCCCCTCCCCCCAAAATAAACCAGCGTTTCTTTACAGCATGGCCACTGCCATGTGATGTCAGCAAATATAGTATATGATTTTGAACAATAGTCTGCGTTAGAGAAACAAATTATGGACCAAGAGTTAGACTGCGTGTTGGGCTTTTTAATCTGATACTAATTACAGACTTGATGAGGCAGGCAAGCTTTCAAACCTCTCTGGTTTTTGGGTTTCTAATTTAAGAAATGAGATAAGCATGGATTAACTCTAAAGCAGTGTTCAGATTTTTAATCTCTGAGTTGTATGGTAAAATCACAAACAAAGGAAAAAACTGAAAGGCTAATGAATGACTTGTCCAGGAATGAATACATTAAATAGCACTTATTTTTTGAGACCCATTTTACACCAGGCAGTGTGTTCTGCACTTAGGATACACGGTTAAGAATAGAAAACACAGTCTGCCTTCAAAAGAGCCTAGTGCTAGTGGCACATAAAGTCATACGTAAATTGTGAGACTTCCTGCTAACAAGTAAACAGAAAACCAACATAATGAAAGGCCTCGCCCAGAAAATGACAAGATGACATAGGGGAGAAACCTAATGGCTGGATAATGACAGAGCCATATAGAACTGGGGTGGACTTTATAGGCAAAGGGAACATGAAGTTCAAAGGCCCAGAGGTAGGAAGGCATTTGACATATTCAAGGAACTCAAAATGGAATAGTGTAGATGAACACAGTGCATAAGGGGAGAGTATTTCAGGAAGAGGTCTTAAAATATTTTGAAGAGTCAGTAATAGGCTATACTTACCTGAGGATACCAAAGGAAAAAAAAAAACTGGATTTTGCTAAAGAAGCAAGAATTGAATCCTAAATATTTTTAGCACCTAAACTCACTAAGAGAAGTTTGAAAAGTGTATACTAAGACAGATCAGACGCCCTTGGGGAGCTTGTTAAAAATATAGCGTCCTGACCTCATCCTAAATATGCTGAACGGAAATCTCTGGGGGTGGGACCTGGACATACGAGTTTTTTTTAAAAAAAACAAAAGCCCTAACTAACTCCGATTTACAACTAAATCTGAGAACAATTTTTCCATGAGTGTCTGGCCAACGGGTGAACTCTTAAGTTGTGTAAATGTATATGACAGTATTGGAAACTAAGTTAAAAACTTGGTATATGATCTATTTGTGATCTTCATTAAGGATATAATTCAGTAAAAGAATATTATTAAATATTGAGTTAAATCTCATACAATCTAAAGAAAGAACTGTTGCTCATGAAATGCTTATATTTGCCAGTACTTACATATGTGTATTGATTAAAATGAAGGGAATCATGCATGTGGCTTCTTATTGTATTCTTCTGGAAAATATTTTTGATATTTGAAAATTAATAATATTATTTTTGGTTCCAAACTAGCAAATGGCTTAAATCTCTAAACTGATATAAAAGTTCCATATCAGGCATACTCTAATGATTTTCTTTTAAAACTATTTTAAAGACATTATTCAGCGGCCAAAGATACATGGATTGTAGTATATGTCAGGGATATATTAATGATGAACTCTCTGTGAGTGCCTCGCCTGTATTGGCACTGTTCTAGGTGCTAGATAGAGAATAAGAACATAAATAAATGGCTCCTACCCCTCCTGGAGATTACATTTTCACTGAGTACACGGAAAATAAATCAATGAACAATGAAATACATAATTACAAAATAAGTTGAAGGCAATGGAAGAATCAGAGTGTATTTTTAGAGACTAACAGAGGGAAACTATTTAGCTAGATGGTCAAGAAGGCCTCTCTGAAGAAGTAATATTTAAGCTGGATTTAAAATATTAGGAGGGAGAAATCACTTCCTGGATTGAAAGGACTGAAGGAAGGCTGATGTGATTCTCAAAGCTGTCATGGGGTGGTGGGTAGGGACGGAGGCAGAGGGGTGAACAGTATGAGATTGGAGAGAGAATCAGGAGCCAGATAATGCAGGGGGCGTGATGGTCATGGTAAGAATTTTATTTGCTTGAATCTGAAACACAAATTGAAACTTTGAAAAAGTAGTAAAAGCAGAGTGACATGATGACATTTATGTTTTCAAAAATAGATTAATCTTGGGGTGTAAAACAAACTGTTAAGAAAATGTAAAAACGTGGAGAATTATAGTTTTCCAAATGAGAACTTTATAGTTGTCATAATTAGAGAATAAAAGGACTGTACTATGGGGGTGGTAATGTGAATGAGATAAGTAGACAAACTGGAGTTACATTTTTGGGGATGGAGTGATAGAACTAGTCAGTGGATTGCATAGGGGCTTTGGGGAAAGGGAGGTAGCAAGAGGGACTAAGTGATGCCAGAGGTGAGCAATTAGGAAAATGGAGAAGCTAGTGGGATTATTTCTTGCCAGGGGTGTAACTGAGCAAGTTGCTCAACAACTGTGTGCTTCAGATTTCTCATCAGAATTTAAAGAAAATAATTGTGCTTGCCTCTTAGATACTTGTGCCAAACTATTAAATTGTTTGCCCAGTGTCTGTGCTGAGAACTTTATGTAGTCATAGTAATTATCATGTTTAACATTTGGGAAAGAAAGGACTTTATTCAACCAATAATCATTTGATTCACTTAAGGTCCCTGGAATATATGGATTGGAAGCTTCTTTTTTTTTTTCCAGTGAGGAGGATTAGTCCTGAGCTAACATCTGTTGCCAATCGTCCTCTTTTTGCTGAGGAAGATGGGCCCTGTGCTAACATCCGTGCCCATCTTCCTCTACTTTACATGTGGGATGCCTGCCACAGTATGATAAGCGGTGTGTAGGTCTGCACCCGGGATCCAGACCTGCAAACCCTGGGCTGCCGAAGCAGAGTGCGTGAGCTTAACTACTATGCCACCGGGCCAGCCCCTGGAAGCTTCTTTTTCATGAGAGTATATTTCCGTATTTTGGATGTAGAAAATATAACACTGTAAGAACATAGGATATCCTAGGGCATTTGAAAAATACATAATTTATATGCTCTTTGCAATTTTTCTGGTGATAATTAGTCTAACATAAATTTGAAGATATTGCAAGAAAAATGTTGTTTTGTGAAGAGTAAGGGGGTAAGAGACAGAGTTAGATGGAGCGCACTCTTACAAATATTTATTGTTGCCTTTATGTGATGTTCATTTGTAAAAATTTCTGACTTTTTAGATCGACTCAGTCGTTATGATATCATATCGTTAAATAGAAAGTAAATATTATGTTTTCATTTTGTTTCTTAGCCTAGAGTCATAATAGGCTTTAAATAAAAATAATGGAGGCAAAATAGCATCATTCTTTTCTGGAAATAAGCTTTTGCTTGCATATTTAGTGATTTTAATTTGTCTTTTTTGAAAAATATGATCTTCGTGAGCTCAGGAATCCTATTTATAGTTACGGATCATTATTAAACAAGCTTGAGCAGAGATAAATACAAACAAGTAGGGTATAGCTATTTGTTAAATGGGGGACTCCAATTTGTAATTCTTCACCTTTGTACATTAGTTCTGAACTGCAGATGTTATGATTCTCAAAATAGATTTATTGCCTCTTTCCATTTTTACTTGGCTAGAAGGTTGATTGATACCAGCCTTCTTCATATTTAGCCATTAAACCTTTGAGAACTGGGGCTAGCCCTGTGGTGTAGTGGTTAAGTGAGCGCACTCTCCTTTGGCAGCCTGGGGTTCACAGGTTCGGATCCTGGGCGCACACATACGCACCGCTTGTCAAGCCATGCTGTGACGGCGTCCCATATAAAATAGAGGAAGATGGGCACAGATGTTAGCCCAGGGCCAGTCTTCCTCAACAAAAAGAGGATGATTGGCATCGAATGTTAGCTCAGGGCTAATCTTCCTCACAAAATAAAAAGCTTTGAGAACATATCCAGTGGTAAAGATTTTAAGTTGAGTGACCCGACTAGAGTCTAGATGTAGTAATTAATTTTCACTAAATTCATTCCTACTACATTCTTTCCTAGTCATCTACTGTTCCTATATTTTTCCAGTGTTATGTTGAACCATGCTGCTATTAACCTGAGATCCAGCTGAGGACAAGCTCAATATTTGATTTAAAGCATAATGTACTCAGATTTCTGCTCAGCATGTGTATGTGCGTGTATACATATATATAATATTATATATATTTCACTATACTTTCGTACTATATTACTATACTATATTATATTAATATACGTAAATTAATTTATATCTGAAAACCATCATACTTATTTTCAAACAGGAGTAGAATTCAGAAAATAGGTGAATATATTTAACTGTTTTTTATTCAATTCAATAGGGAAAAAATATATAAAATTTTATTTGGGTGGCTATTATTTATTCTTTTTAAAAGAAATAAAAATTTAAGAAGAGATTAAACATTGATAATGAGGGTAGAACTACTAAGAAACTTCTGAAATATAAGCAAGTTTAATTATTATAGTCTTGTAGTTTAAACAATTCAATGTTTTGGCACTGAGCACAGTTATATGCATATTATTATGTGTGTTCATAGTTTTTGAATATGCTATAAAAATATGATATGACATCTACTGAAATAACATTTGATACTTTTAATGTGTATATCTGTGTTATTATTGTTTGTTGTATTCTTTGCTATATGTATTAAATAGTGCATAATTATTTTTTAAACCTGTGTAAGATAAGAAGTGATGGTGGGCTCCAAAATAGATATTTCTAGTTTCTGGCTGCCTTGACCCTCTAAAAGTTCATTGAACAAATACACCATAAATGTAATTTATTCATCTTTAGAGAATGTTGGTGTATTACAGTGCCTATTCTTTTTTCTTTTAACCCAATTAGTGTTTACAACGTTATGTGTGCTAACACCTCTAATGAGGAATCATAGCCTCTGGCATTTACTTGTTCCATGAATAAATTGTTAAAATATAGACCCAAGTTGGACACAGAAAAAAATCTATGAAAATATTGTTGCAACTCAAAATATCATTTCAAGAACGTGTGTGTGTGTAGAGTTAGAGAAAGATACATTATTCAACTTAAAACAATATTTCAAATTCTGATGTTATTGTCAGTATTATATCGATGAGAACTTTCTATTCTCATTCCTCATCTACCAAGACCTTTTACGCATTTTTTCATTTTTTTTCTGATTTAATCCTCACAACAAACCTAAGTTTTTCCTGAGGGAGAAACTATTTAGGGAGGTTTAAAACAAACACTTAAGGGCCGGCTCCGTGGCTTGGCGGTTAAGTGTGCGCGCTCTGATGCTGGCGGCCCGGGTTCGGATCCCGGGAGCGCCCCGAGGCACCACTTCTCCGTCCAACGTGAGGCCGAGTCCCACGTACAGCAACTAGAAGGTTGTGAACCTATGACATACAACTATCTACTGGGGCTTTGGGGGGAAAAAACTGAATAAATAAAAATCTTTAAAACAAACACTTAAGTAAGTAACACAGCCAGTATTAGGCTACAGTCTTAACTATAATGTTATACACCTATAGATACATTTAAGAAAAAATATGATAGTAAGAAATAACTTTCTTTTCAGTCCATGTTGACTATAGTAGATTCATTAAAAAATGGATTTGTTGAGCATTTACTCCAGGGCAGACCAGGTAAAAGGAACTTGTAGTGAGAAAGTGCAAATAACTATAACGTGGTATACTAGTTGTAAGGTAGGGCTAGTTTTCAGAAGTGTGTGTTGTGCGACTGCATAGAATCCATTATTTTGGGAGCATGGCTTCCAGAAATGAGTGTTACCAAATACAAAACCTGCAGAGGAAGTAGAAGCAAGCCAACCAAAAGAAAAGGGATATTCTGTGTATTTAGAATAAGAGACGATATGGCACAAGATTAAAAAGAGAAGGACCTTCTACTTACATTGAGAGTTGTTCTGTATCTCTAGAGGGGCAAGCCTGGGACAAGGGAGTGATGGAAAGGGAGCAGTCTAAATTGGCGTGCAGACTTTTTGCTTCAGCAACCATGTGGAGGGCGTGGCTTTTCTGAGAGATTGCTCACAGGAGGAAGATATAGAAGCAGATCATTAATTTTATTTTGAATATGTTGATATAAAGTTTTGGGGGGGGGTTATGTAGTGGAGATGTTCATTTGGCAGTTGGCTATACTGAGAATTTGCACCACAGGAAAGAAATACGAGTTGCAAATTAAACTAAAAATAAAACATTGGTATGAATCTAATAAGATTACAATTAATTCTTCTTTTTGTGTTAGAATTTGCTTTAAAAATACATTATTTAGCTTTAGAATGATCACATGGGTAAACACACTCTAACACATATAAATATACTTTTTGTTATTTGGTTATATTTTTTCTCAAGATAATTTTTTTTCATTAGGTTATGAAGGTGAAAATCTGATGAAAATCCTAAAAGACATTGAAAACAGCACAGAAGTCATGTTGGACAGGTGGAAGTTTGAAGTCATTCCTAATGACAAAGATGAGAAGGGAGACCCAGTGCCTTACAGTATCATCAATAATTACTTTTCCATTGGCGTGGTAAGATTTTCCACTAAATTTTCTTCTTTACCAGTCCTGGATAATCACTGCATGTAAACTTACACTACGAAGATTTACTGATTATGAATGATTTATTTTATCTTCATGTCAGCAAAACACTGCTTCTAATGGGCAATAAGAAAGCCTATGAATTTATTTAAAGTCAAAGAATCAGCAATAGGTGAATTTTTCATGTGTTAAACAAAGGAAAGAAACTATATGCTTTGTAATTGGTTTGACTGTGTTATTAAAATGAAGGTTAGAATAATTTATGATAAGATAGTTATAAGTTTAGAGTAAGTTTAAGATCCACATTAGTGAAAATAATGAATCAAATTTATTCTTATTTTGAGATCTATATTATGATATCATCATAACCTACTAGGTGGTTTTTACATATAGACATTTTTTTAAAATTATAGTTAGGTCTCAAGTTTAAGAAAAATGCTACTACTATTCTCAAGTGGTTAAGAAGTCAAAAAACTAACTTTTCACTTAATTTCTTGAAAAATATTAGGCTGAAAGTAAAATATCATTTGGCAATTGAAAGAGTTGTTGAAATTTTAATCCTTAAGGGATTAACAATTTTTAACAGTGATTATATATGTGTGTATATATATATAACCCAGTAATTATGAAGTGTAAAAATATATTATCTACAGCATTACATTTCTTTTAACATCACCCAATATTAATCTGATGTCACGTCACATTTCTCTCTCACACATGCACACACACACACACACACACATACATCCCACTAGTAGATTATAATAAGCCTTGGTTGAGTCTAGGAATTTAGGAGTCAAGCTACCTGGGTAAGAGTCCTTTAGCAAATTTTTTATTCTGAGTGTCCATTCATTTATCTGTATCATGATGGTTATTATTTTCTTTCTCATACATATAAATAATGTGATTATACATTTAAAGAGCCTCAAATAATGATACATAATGAAGGCTAAATATACAATTGTTACTAAAGCTTTGATGATGATGATTATTTGTGAGAAAAATGTAATATATCTTGATCCATAAAAGTCCTTCTATTTATACTTGATATGAATATGAATAATAATATTTTTAACAGCTTTATTGGCACATAACTTACACACAACCTAATTCACTCATCTTAAGTCAACCTTTTAATGATTTTAATAAGTCATTCCAATTTTAGGGCACTTTTATCACCAAAACAAGAACCCTCATGCCCATTGTAGTCAATTCTGGCTCCTTCCCCTGCTGCAAGCAACAACTAATCTTTCTGCCTCTAAGGTTTGCCTTTTATGGATATTTCATGTAAAAGAAATCATACAGTATATAGTCTTTTGCATCTGGCATCTTTCACTTCACCTGTTTTTGAGGTTCACCCATATGAACTGTGTGAATACTATACTCTTTTTTATTGCTGAGTAGTATCCCGTTGTATGGACATATCACATATTGTTTACCCAGTCACCAATTGATGGACATTTAGAGAGTTTCCAGTCTTAGGATATTATGAATAATGCCACTCTCTTGAGTCCTTCTAGTGAATTTTTTGTTTTGGTTACTGTATTTTTAACTCTAGAATTTCCATTTGGTTCTCTTTTTACAATGTCTGTATCTTTAATTGGTATTTCTGTTTGAAGAGTCGTTGTTATGCATTCCTTTATCCTTTAAACATGGTTTACTTTAGTTTTTTGATACATTTATAATAGCTGTTTTGAAGTCTTTGTCTGCTAAGTCCGACATCTGGAGACAATTATAGAGTTTGATAACACTTGGGCCCCATCAAAGACATTATTTTTTCCAAAGTGTGTGTCACACTTTCTTATTTGTCTGCATGTCTGATAATTTTTTATTGGAAACTGGAGATTTTATATATTTTTTAACACTCTGAATTTGGATTCTCCCACAGTGGTTATGATTATCCTGTTTGTTTGGTGATGTGCCTACACTAATTGTGTGAAGACTTTCCCCTCTGTGATGCATGGATACTGATGCCTCAGTTTTTTTTTTTTTTTTTTTTAATCTTGTTTTTATTTTAATCCTGGCTTCCTAGGGATAACCTCTGTGTCAGCATAGTTGACCAGAGTTTGTGCTCAAATGCCTTGAGCCAGTAAGTCTTCATCCATTTGCCATTAGATATGTGTGCTCACTGGGGACCACTTCAGGCAATTCTTAATCTGATTCAGCTTTTAATATCTGCTGGCCCTTATTTTGTCTCTTCTGTTTATGTACAAGCGAAGGATGTGTATATAATAAGGACCCTCTTTGGTCTTTCCTGAACATGTTTATAGCCTTACACACGCATGTGGCCTTTCAGACAGCCAAGGATGTGTGGAAATTTATCAAGGCCCATTATGGCTGTCTCATTCCCAAGATCTCCTGTTAAATTTCCGGCTAGTTGGCTGGTTAGTTGCTTGCCTTCATCAGTTTTGCAAACTCAGATGAATTGCAACATTGGCCTTCCTTGTTCATTTGCCACAGAGATCACTACTGTTTAGGTAACTCTCCCGGCCATGGAGTTTTTCTGGCTTCCACTCCAAATCAAGTCATCTCCCCTGAAAGTAAAGTTGTTTGCTTTTATAGCTTGCCCCACCCTGGTAGAACTACTGATGAACAGTAAGGGAGCAGCCCAAGGCTAAAACATCACAGATTACCACTGTTTTTATAAGAGGCTCAGTAGTTTTTCTTGAATAAACGCTTCTCAATTTGTTATATGCCTTTGGTCAATTTCCAGTGGTTCTCAACAGAGGATAATTCCTCCCCACCACAGGAGACATCTGGCAATGTTTGAATACACTTTTTACTATCATGACTGGGAGGGGGTTGCTACTGGCAGTTACTGGGTCAAGGCTAGGGATGCTGCTAAACACTTCCAATGCACAGAACAACCCCCCAAACAGACAAGAAAGAATTATACAGCTCAAAATATCAATAGTGCTGAGGTTGAAAAACCCTGACATCAAGAAACAGAAATATTTAATACAAAACTCAGGATATTGGAAAAGGAGAAACAGAAAAATTCCAAAGAAATGAGAAGGAAAGCTGTAATAGAAATAAAACAGGAAATATAGCAGAGAATAACAACAACAACAAAATAGAGAATATTATTAAAACCAAAAACTAGATTATTGAAAAGAGTTAACCGCATCTATTGCAAAATTGATTTTCCAAAAATCTTTTTAAGAGAATTGCAAATAAACAAGATACAGTGAAAAAGATTAAAAAAAAAATAAAACCCGTAAACATGAAAAGTAATATCCCAACTGAAAATATATTAGGACTAAATATGAGAGTGTAGAAAAGTTGCCAAATATAAATTCAATTTAAATATTAAATAGTATTCCATTAAATCAGCAATAATCAATGAATTTACAAAACCAGCAACGAAAAATTATAAGTATCTAGGAATTAATAAGGAATATATAAGACCTACATATAGAAAATGTTAAAACTCTATGAAGACATAAGAGATCAGAATAAGTGGAGACATTTTCTATTGTTAGATGTGATAGCTTAATATAATATGTAAATTAATTTATACCTTTAATCTATAACTAACCAAGATTAGAGTTGGATTTTATGACAAACTTGAAAAACTTATTCCAAAATATATATGACAAAGTAGTTAAATCAATTTTAATAAAAAAAAAAGGAAGAGAACTGTTTTACCAAATTAGACATGCTACGAATGGATTGGAAAATTATAATAGAATGATGCTATGAAAAAATAGATGAATAAATCAGTGGAGAAGTAGAGAGCGAAATATATTGCAACTCAGCATAGATGTGGCACAAAGACCCATTGGAGAAATGACAGATTGCTTAGTTGATAGTGTTCAAAAACTAGCTTGCTAAGAAGAGAAAATTTTGTTAGAACTCTACCTTACGTTATATTTTCACATTTACATTTACATTATATTTTATAAATTTCTAGGTTTATTAAAGTACTAAATGTGAAATGCAAAGTTTAGGACTTAATAAAGACTATGTAATAAAATATATTTATGAATTTAAGGTAGAACAAAAGTAACTAAACACAGTGGATTTTGATTGAGTTTTCTTTTGAATGGTTCTGTTCTATTTGACTTGGAGCAGCTTTCATTGAATATAAGATGGGAAGTAGTGGTGTGAAGAGAGGAGAGCATCCCTCCCTGAAATGTTTACCTCTGTCCCAGCAAGACACAAGCTCAGCACTCAGGGTCACTATCAGAGCAATAGACCTTATAGAGGGTTCAAGCTTTGCCTGTCACTCAGCAGGACCACCTTGTGCTCAGACACTTGTGTTCCTCTGCCCCAATCAATGAATCCAGAAAGCAATGAAATGAAATGAATCATCTATCTCAAGCTATTCCTGAATGTATAAGAAGTATTGGAGTTGGAGTATTAAAAAGGTGAGGAGGACATTTCAACTTTTTGCTATTACTAGCATGAGAAAGCTTAAGATGGCACATAACTTATACTTGAAATTATCTCTAGAAACCATACTACCACCTAGTTATAAGGTGGTCTCAAAGTTTGACTCAACTATCAGTATAGTTTTCATTATTTCAACTATTGCTCTTCATATATTGACTGGAAGTGCTTTACACTTTACATAGAACTTTGCTTCAACTTTTTAAAAAACCTGTGATGGTCAGAAATATATAGATAAATGTCATCATATACATTATGATATACCCCTTGTATTAGTCAGAGTGTGTTGATTGCTGGCCCAAACAACCCCAAAATATCAGTGGTCTGACAACAACTAAAAATTAGTTCTTCACTCACATGATAGGACAGCATGGGTTGACATCTGGGGAGAGGCTCTGTCTGCTCCACTTTGTCAGTCAGTGACCCAGGCTCCTTCCATCTTGTGGTTTCACCCTCCACTAGATATACAGAGACTTCTCTATTCAGCCTTTGGGTAAAAAAAGAGAGTGGAGTATTGGAGTGGGTTTTTTTTTTATGGGCCAGGCCTGGAAGATATTCCACTTATAACCCGTTGGCCATATCTTAATCACTTGGATGCACCTAATTGTAAGGAAGCTGGGAAAGGAATTCTGTCTGCCCAGGAAGAAAAGAGAAATTGGTAAATCACTAGTCAGTTTCTGCTAATTCCTTCTTTATAATACTTTTCAATTTTAGCCAGAACAATTGGAAATGATCCTGAAATCAGAATTAACTCTGAAAATAGATATTCTTCGACAGTGGTGGTCCTTCAATAAAAGCATATTTATCTAGCATTTACAATGTGCCGGATACTGTTTGAGGATTGGCAATGAACAAGATAGAAAAAGTCTATGTAATCACAAAGCTTACATTATGAAGTGAGGTGAGAGAGAATTGTCATGAGAGGCTGAACAGCTGGACATTAGAAACACGGATTATAGAAATTAATAAGAAAACTGCTATGTGCTACCTTTCCTTCTGATTTTGCTCTTTAAGATAACTTTAGATAATCTCAAAAATCCCAGGAAGAAAACTGTCTACCCACTGCATTGCCTCCAAATTCAAGTATATCATTAATTTTATCCTCATGGTTGATTCTTTGCTCATTTGCTTAATAGACATAAAAATTAAGTACCATTTTATTTGTCACACCCTAGAGTTATAGGAATGAATTAAAGAGACATGTTACCTTATTATTAGAATTTGGAATTTAATAGTAGAGAGAATCATTAAAAAACAAATGCACAAATACAATTTTGTTTTGGAAAATTATGATAAATACTGTGAAAAAAAAACAAAAGTTAACATGAGCTAGAATAAGGGACAACAACTGTAGATCTCATCATCAGGGAAGGCCTATATAAAGAGGATGTATTTAAGAAAAGATCTGAAGAATACACATAAGTGAGTTGGACACCGAAGAGACTGAAAGAGCCTGTCAAGCTGGTGTAACTGTATGCGAAGAGCTTGAGGTGAGAAAGAGCTTGGTGTGTTCAAAGACCTGCTAGGTCAATGTGTCTGGAACATAAAGAGAGAAGGTGGGAGTGAATGACAAAAAAAGGCAGTTACAGAGGTGGCTGCTGCCATGTTTTGAAGACTCTTGGAAGCCAAAGTGTGGTGTTTGTCTTTTAAGAGAGGCCATTGAATGATCAACAATTATAATCAGTTCATTTTACATACAGCAAGAGCTCTTCTACCAGAGGTGATAGTTAGACGTTAATTGAAAGATAAAACAAGTGTCATAAAAATGGTACATACAACCTTGAATATTTCATTTTAACTTAAAACCGATAAATATAATTGAATTGGCCAATCTTCCCTTATATGCCCAGCTAATGTCATTTTTTTGAATGTGGGTCACTGAGTGGGGTTCTGCAAAGTTTGTCTTATGTAAATCACATTCCATAATAAACTCCCTATGATTTCCATTTTTAGTTTCTTTTAAAAATTCAAAAGACACTTGTGAAGCAATCTGAGTATAAAATCCTTTTTTACAATAGTTTTTAAAAATCTTTTATAGTGATCTCTTACATACAGTTCTATAGCAAATATATAATTCTATAGCCGGTTCCGCACTGTATTTATATCAAATCTTTCCATATCTTCTTTGTTTCCATATAAAACAAAGACTCTTTTGTAATCATAATTTTCCATTTATATAATATGTAAGTAAAATATATAATTATAATAAAAAATAATATTGGCATAAACAGAGTTGGAAACAACACAAATGACTCTAGGTAAGGGTCTACCTCAAAATGTGGAAATAGAAGTGTGCAGGATTACTAAATGGTAGTAGCTCACAAGGGTTGGAACTGAGTTGCAGGGCTAATTCAGCGTCCGCAGGCAGTCAGACGTGGGCGGGCCTCCTCCCGGGGCACGGATGGGCAGTCAGTCTCCCTCTGGCTCCCTGAGCAGACAGGACCACTCCTAAGAGGAGCTGGAGCCAGGTTCCAGGGCCGCTTCCAAGTCCGCAGTCAGACTGCATCTGAAGAAGCAGTCACCTCCTCCAGTCTTTACTGACTGGCTTTGAGAGAGAAACCCCTTATCAGTCAGCCCCGCCAGGGATTCTTAGGCTCTCTCAGAACTTTGCTATAGATGCACCCTCTCCCGACTTGTTCCCTCTTTTAGGGGGTGGGAGGTAATTCTTAAGATTGTATGGCTTCTCTCCATCCCGTATCCTTACTGGGTGCTCAGAGCGTCCTGTGTGTTTTCTCTAGGGCAGTGCCCTGAAATGCACAAATTTGTGTGCCTTCCTCCAATCCCGAGGGGCCAACCTGGCTGTCTGCACGTGCCCGGAGCTGTGGGCAAAGGCTTCCCCCCAACGCTGGAGGGCATGCAGGGGAGCCGCTGGTGGAGTGGGAGAGGAGTGACGCACGCACAGCATTGGGAGCGCCCTGTGGACGAGGAGGGGGGTGGTTTCTCAGTTGAGGCGTCCCAGTCAACCTGTGGGCAGGCCTCCTGATGGAATCGGTGAAGCAGTTTGTGGGATCCACCGCCCTTTGTTGAGTTCCAAGCCCTTGTGGCTGAGTCCTCGCCCCTCCTCCCTGCTCCCAGCCTCCCCTAACCACTCGCTGTGCTGACACCCTCAGTTTGCTAGGTGAGGCAAGAAAGAAGTGGCCTCTTGGGCAGAGTCCTGCAAGACTTGGGAAGCTGAGCCCTCTCCCCTTCCCTGGCGGGAGAAATCACAGGCTGGGGGGCGGGGTCTCTCGTGGCACTGAGTTGTGCCACCTTGGGCGAGGGGCGATGCAGGTGAAGAGAAAGTGTTCTTTTTACCGTCTTCAATGCATCTGTTCTCGGATTTTTTGCTCCAACGGTGTGCTGGAACTTCTCCGCTGGGCTCCCGGACTCCCATAAAGGTGCTCACATCTGTGAGTGGTTGTCAAAAATCGATGTTCTGTGGATGAAGGCTGAAAACTCCTATTCCGCCATCTTGCTGAGGTCACTATCCAAGAATATTTCAACAGAAAGAAAGAAATACACAGCGTAATAAATTTGAAGGTATTACCACAACTATGGAAAATATTTAAATAATTATGAGTATATCATTTGCACCTTTATGCCAAGAAACTTTATCGTATAGAAGAAATATAATATTTTTCATCCAAATATAAATGACTGACATTTGCTGAAGAGGAAGGAGTAGCAAATCTAAGCCAGTTGTTCTCAAACTGAAGCATGTATCAGAATCGCCTGAGGGTCTTGTTAGACTGAAGATTGATGGTCCCCGTACCCAGGGTACAGTAGGTCTGAGATGGGGTCCAAGAATTATATATTTCTAACAAGCAACCAGGGGATCCGAATGTACTTGTCCAGATCATACTTTGAGAACCACTGCTCTAAGCGTACAGCCAAAGAGGAAAAAGTAAAAATGTAGTACAAGAACTACTACAAGCGGTGTCACAGCAAATGATCTTTCACAGCACAAATAATTCTTACATTTTAAAAATTATTCCAGAATATAGATTAAAACGATTTTTCCCATTCGTTTTACATAACTGGCAAACTTCAATATATATACCTCATAAACATAAACCAAAAAAGAAAATACACATGTGAATATAAATGCAACCGTTGCAAACAGCTAAATTAGCAAATAAATTCGAGTGTTATATTTAAGGACTAAAACCTATTGACCAAATAGGGTTTATTTCAAAAAAAGCCAAAATGGATCAATGTTAGCATAATTAATTTAAATAAAAACTACATTTGTCATTTTTTTATAATTAAAAACTATTGAAAAATATGTAAAACATTTTCTACAGATCAATAGTTAATATCATATTGATTGTGGCATACTGGAGGCATTCCAAATAAAATCAGGAAGAAAACAGGAATTTTTCTGTCACCACTGCAGTTAACACTTTTAGAAAAGTGAGCTAATTTAATAATAAAAAATTTAAATGTCATATAAATATTGAAAAGTGACAAGATTATTATTTGAAGGTGATATGATCACATACATAGTAAATATGCATCAGCTAAAAATAAAGCTAGTAGATCATCATAAAGTGCCAAATACTAGATACATGTACAAAGACCAAATAGCTTTCCTTTAATACTAAATAGATATAAAAAAAAAGTGACTCTGTAGCTTTCGTTTATAAAATTACTAGTTAATACGTTAATATGAGTGTAAATTGGTTAACAATATCACAAAACTATAAAATACCCAGGTTTATATATAGTAAGAAAGATACCTAGCTGATATGGAGAAAACTAAATAATTTTATGCAAAGTTATAAAATAAGACTTGAATGGCAGCTCATGTCCTTATATAGGAATATTTAATCATATTAACAGATCAAGTCTCCTCAAATTAATTTATACATTTAGTCCATTGCTACTGAGAATGCTAATAGGATTACTGGTAGTTATTTTGATAAATGGTAATTTACAATTGGACAAAAATGCCTTTATAATTTTTTGAAATAATTAATGTCCTATAATGGTTAATTTCCTTGCCATGTACAAAATACTACCAAGTTACTGTAACTAAAATATGGTGGCACAAAAATAGCTTAATATGACAGAGGGAAAATTAGACCAAATAAAATACACAGATATGCAGGGAATTATATATTTGTTAGAAGCTGAAATTTCTGACCATTGGGTAAGGACGAAGTGCACAATAAATTAGGTGACAGAATTGGTTACTCATTTGAATAAAAATAAATTTATACTTCCATTCGTATTCATATGAAATATACATCAAATAGATTAAAAATGTAAATTGAAGTAATATACTTACAAGATATCGGAGGAAAATATAGAAGTGTATTGCGTAGGTAGGAGAAACATGTCTGAGGCAAATAGAAAACCTAGAACCCATAAAGGAAAAGGAAATTACAATTTTCATAATCCTTCATTTAAGAAAAAAGTATGCTAAAACTCATTAACAATTAAAAATCAAAGAAAATATTTCCAATGCAAGTAATAAACATGGGGTTAATAAACTAAAATATGGAATTCTTAATAAAAAATAAGCATCTAATAGAAATATAGACTAAGACATGAGAAAGAATTATAATGAATAGCCAGGTGAAAAGATTCCTAATGTTTTTAATTTGCAAAGAAATGCAAAATTATGCAATGGGATATATTTTGCCTTTCAGATTATTAAAAATTACAAAAATTGATAATATCTAATGTCAATAAGTGTGTACACAAATGGGCACACTCGTGTGATGGAGCTGTAAGTTACTTTTGGAGAATAATTTGATGGTATCTCTTAAAATTTAAAATGTGAATACCCTTTGAGCCATCAATCCCATTTCTAGGAATCCATTCCGCAGAAATAAATAATACAAAAGCCTAAGCTGCAGCGTTTATTTTTAATGACATACAGTTGGGAACAACCTACAAGTTTATCAATTTGAAAATGATATACGACAGGAAAAGAGGTCCCAAAATTATAATGTTAAATCACAAAGGATAATTGTCCATAAGTAAGCACTGTTTCTCCTATCCTTGTTTTGCGAGTGGAGATAATATGGGAGCTGTCCTCAAGAGGTTGTGAGGATTGAGTTAGGGACTCCTAAGCTGTTACAACAATACCTAGCACTAGTGCTTAATAAATGGTCGGGATGATGATGGTGATAAAATATGAATGGCTTTCTATAACTCTGTCTCTAAGAATATTTAAAAGAGTCAGAAAATATATATACCAAAATCTTAACAATATTAACCTCTGGAGTCAGGGATATGGAAAGGGAAATGAACTTTCTCTTTTTTGCTTACTGTAATTCAAAAATGCGGTGGGACCATGGGTAATCTTTAAAATTTCACTGGATAATCAAATATATTTAATTGTTTCTAAACCTGCTAATTCTTAAATTCTCATTCAAATATTAACTTTTAACCTGCTCTATATCCCTGACTCTTATAGAATTATTTTAATAATGATTTGAGAGTTGATGTTGTTTTATTTGCTTAGACCACATTTTAAGCGGACAGATGACTAATTTATAGTTGCTGTTCTATTCATTCCTTTTTGTTTCATGCATTCTTGTGTCTTTCCCTTTTATTCATTTCTACAACAATTTTATTTTTTTTGCTTAGGTGAGTAGCCACTATGTGCTGGACACTCTTCTAAACATTGGATGGTATAGAGGAAATCAGTATTGGAGAACAGGCAGGCAAAACTTCAATTCTCATTTTCCTAGGGGTGAAACACTATAAATAAGTGAATTTCTAATAGCAATAAATGTTATGAAGGAAAAGATGTAGGGTACTATGAAAGTTACTAATAATATGCATGCTGCATAGGGTCTTTATTTCACTGCTGGATGGGAAATATTTTTTGTTTTGTTCTATGTTTAATGCATTTTGCATAATGAATTCATCTGTGCCGAGCTGCCTGTACCAGACCACGGTAAATTCTTCTGTTTCATGTACTATTCCTTCCATCTGCTTCTTAAAGCTCTACTTTCTCTTTGGCTGTCTCTCCTTTGGGGATTAGGCCTTATGCATCCTAAAGGTCTAGAGGCCCTCACTATTAGCCTTAAGACCACTGCCTCATTAATTTTATTTTCCACCTTTCTGGCTTTGCTGATAGCTGTGACTTTGCCAGTTCTTAACAACACTGACCCTGCCTTCTCATGTTTTTATCCTCGTGGCTTTGAGCTGGAGGGTCAATTTCTGGATAAAGTGCTGATAAGAAGCTCATATATCTGGGAACTATAGAATCCGTACTCCATGGTAGCTCCCTGTTCAAAAACATTGGCTTTTCCCAACAGCACAGAAAGGGAGATTTCATACTTAACCTAAAACTGGTATAGTTCAAATTAATGGCAGCTGTCTCACACACACACACAAAATCACTTTATATTCCTTTAAACAGTAATTTTTTCCTGCCTTGTGACATACCATTCACCCAAGCAACACACGCCGTATTGCAATAATAAGAGTGTATGTGCACTGTCAGGGAGGGAGGAGTGTTGGTACACAAAGGTATTGCTAGTGGAGGATTCAGTTAAACAGATCAGCAAAATATTCCTTTTATGGGCCATTCATTAGGATTTATAAATGGCATTGTTGAATAAACAATTCTTCTTCTGTGTGGTATGCTGTACTTATATTAGTATAAAAATCTAAAATATTGAGTTATCACGGCCATTTAGTGCCCTGGTGTTGATTAGTATTTTAGTCACAAAGGAATTCATTTATTCATTCCATGAATACTTATTGAGTGCCTGCTCTAATTCCTGGATAAGCATTATAGTGGATACAAAGATGAATATTGTGCCAAAAAGAGGTGTGAATTCCAGTATATAGGAGGTAAAACATTCCACACACCCATCTTCCCTTGAATGTGGCTAGAAGAGATACAAACAATTAATGATTCAGGGAATTAATTTATTTCCCTTTAAACTGTTAGCATATTTATCTTGATTTTGTAAAGTTAAGTTGTAATAAGTTATTGTAGAGAGTATGTGTTATTATAAAGAGTATTTAGCCCTGCAAAAATAGGTGTAAAGGATTTTTAGGGCATATGTCAGCAACTAGTTTACTTTTCTGTAATTGGAGCATCAGTGTATAAAAACCAAAGATACGAACGTCTGCATTACCTTTCAATTTAATTTGGGGAGAAAAAATTTTAAGACTCATTTTGAGGCAGATTGCTGTAGCAATAATAGTATGACTTAGTGTTTCAACCACAATAAATGTTAAAATAATGAAAGATTTAAGCATACCCATTTCTCACTAAGTGTAACAGTGATCATCTTTGCAACTGAGAGTACGCATAATTATGCATAATTAAAACCTATGAATTATCTTCCCCACCCACTAGGTCTCTGAGGCCGAGTCTGAAAAGCCCATGGATTATATCCATGGAAATGCTTCCACCAACATAAATTATATTTGGCTTGCTGACATTGAAAGATATTCAGCCACAGAATAGTGCTCGTGTAAGACCATCTTAGCCCAATTCTGTTTTCCCTACATAGAGTATTGATTTTGTAGCAGCTGTTAATCATCCCAGTAAGTTCCAATTTGGGCACTCTTCAACACAGAAGTCAGCACTATGAGCAGAAACAAGCAAGGCAATAAGTATTTCAAAGGCTTCTGGAAAGGTCCTCCAGTTTTTGTAGAACATATCCAGAAACAAATTAGTATCACACGCTGTGTAAAAAGTGAAAGCCAACATGGGAATGAAAACCTTACCCACATTACTACTTTTGAAATTGGAAATGGGTCTATGCTTACTGTGGAATAACTCTCCGAGTCTAGAAGAAATCTGACAAAGACAAGTGGACTTTTAGTGCACCATATATATTACCACCCAAATGTCCTATCAAATAGATATTTGCATGGTTATGATTTAATATCCTTCAGCGTTAGTCAGTCACTAAGAGCCTCTTATTCCGCCAGTGTGGGAAAAATATGACTACTTAATTCTCATAACCATAAATTTCAAGTTAGTGGAGTAGTTACCAGTCAGAATTCCTTCAGTCATCAGGCTTTTCTTACATTACATATTTTCCTATGCCTTTACTGAAAATACAAAGGAAATATCTTAACTGTAGAAATTTAGTTATGATCACAGACTGATTAAGAACATAGAGTTTTTTGTCTGGCCCTGAAGTCAAAATCGGGCTCTGAACATGATCAAAATCTCTTTTTAAAAATCTCATTTTCTTTGATTTATCTACTTCATCTACCTCTATTTTATAAACATTATATAATTTTTAAGCTATCACATTTTTATTGCTTAAATTTGTTTTGCCCAAGGTCTATTGGTTTAAAGATGATTCTGTTGTTATACTGACAACAATAATTATTATGTGATTCTTAAATGAGGAACTGGGATTATACATTTGAGAAATTGAAAAGGTTAAACAAATGAAGACTATAATTCTCATTATAGAAAGACATTGTTTTGAAATGTCTTTTTTCCCCATTTTGACAAGAAGAAATTTATGATAACATTAATGCTATACCTGTGTAAAATGTTCTTCCTGGAAACTCAACTTCATATTTTTTATTGGAAGATATGTCTCATAGGACATTTGCTTCTGAAATGGTTATTTATCTCAAGAAAGACTTCCATTATTTGAGTAAATTATCAATCACAAAAAGATCGCTAATCTCAAATACTTGATAATATTACCTCAAAGCAGTTTATTTTACTTACAAAATTTCATTGCAAATTTAATTCCAACCATTTTCTTGCAATTGTGTAGTGTTTATCTTTTATTGACTAGGCCACATTAAATTCTTTAGTAAATTATTTTTAGAACAATAAGTAAATTATTTTTTAATGATTGCTAAATAATTTATTCATTAAGCATCAAATAGAAAATAATGAGATTTTTTTCAAAACAGATCTATCATATAAAACCAATAATAGATACTATAATTTAATTTTACCTCCAAAGCTAAAACCCCAACTAGAACATTGAATTAGAGGCTGAAAGAAAATTATTGTTCATATTTTATAAATAAATTTGCAAAAATTGTTCTTTCATTAAGCAACTGATTCCTATATTTTTCCACTTTTTTCCCACCAGATAAATATTCTGTTTTTAAAATGTTCAGACTTAAGTACTTTAAGAGTTATCTTTCCTGCAAATTTTTTTTTTTTTTTTTTGGCTTGAGGAAGATTACCCCTGAGCTAACTTCTGTGCCAATCTTCCTCTATTTTGTATGTGGGTCACCACCACAGCATGGCTTGATGAGTGGGGCAGGTCTATGCCTGGCATCCGTACCTGTGAACCTGGGCTGCTGAAGCAGAGCGTACCAGACTTAACCTCTATGCCACGGGGCCAGCCCCTCCTGCATTTTCTTTATCACTCAAGAAAATTTACAATGGGTTTTGATTATTGACAAAAACTTCTGATCTCTGAAGAAGATAAAATGCAGTGTTTAAAATATTTAAATAAAATACAAAATATTAAACAATATTTTTAATTAAATGTTAAAACATTGGGGGAAAGAAGAAATCATCAATTTAACAAGTGAAATCTTTACTCCTAGGTAATTTCTGAGTCTAAAACAATTGTTTTTAGTTGTCACCACGTCACCTGTTTGCTGAACCAGTGCAAAATGGCTCTTCTTTCTCTGTATACTCTCTCCCATATCACTTTTCTAAAACTTCTCTGGCTATTGTCACCCTTGACATCCAAATTTATCAGTCCCATAGCACTATCTTTCTCAATATTTTGTGGCACTTAACCTTGACATACTTTATTTTTCTTAAAATTCTTTTCTTATTTCCTCCGGCTTCCACAACCCCATACCCTCTTGAGTCTTATAATTCTTCTCTGATCCACCTTGTTGGATCTGTTTCCCCTTCATGGGCTTTACTAATTTCATCTGCCCTTTAATTGCTGATGATCATCAGGATCGTTTTTCTGTTCTACTCTTTCCTCTCCACATCTACCTGGCTCATTTCATTCCTCCTCATGGTTTCAATCATCATCTGTGCAGATGACATCTGCTGTGCAGATACAGCATTCTCTGTATCATCCGTCTAGATGTCTTCTAGGAGTTTCACAAATCCCCACAACCAATCAAATAATCCTGCTGATTCTATCTCTAAATACTCTCTAAATATCTATATTTTTCTCAGCCCCTAATGAGCTCAGACTCTCCTCTAATTTTCCCTATTGCAACGCCTTCCCGTTGCTCTGTCTGCCTTCAGTCTTGATTTCTCAGATCCATGCTCCACCTGGCCAGCCATGCCTCCAGTGGTCCACTATTGAAAACACATGACTTCCAAGTGCCTTATCATATTTGGGCCCTGCCTCATGTTCAGCCTTACCTCCATTTCAGAAACTGCCTGTAGTTTCTAAAGTGCTTTTTCTTGATTCTGTAGCCTTTCCCATGTCGTCAACTCTGTCTGGGTGAAACTGACCACCCTCATCCCCCTCCTCGAATATCCCCCAAATATACCCACTCTTTCCTCATTGACAAGCAATAACATTAGCTCCTGTCCATTTTTGAATAATCAACTCAGACTCCTCTTCTCTCAAAAAGTCCTGAGCTACCAGAATGGGTTTGCCACTCCTTGTTGGTCCCTCATATTACTCTTCACATATCTTTATTTAACATTAATCACATACCCACATTGTTTTTATAGTCATCTGTTTGTCTTTCTTCTTCTAGAATCTGATCTCCTTGAGATCAGCATTGTAAGTTATTCAAATATACCTACTCTTTGCAAAAACTTTAGCATATAGCAGTTCTCAGTAGATATTAGATGATCATTTAGCTATGAATGAATAAATGTCCAACTCTATTTCAAGCGACAGACAGCTCTCTTTGGTTCTTTCTCTTGCTCTTATTTCGTTAAGAACATTTTCATTGTTAGAGAAAAGCAAATAGTATAAAATTCCCATCATGATTTAAACAAAACTTTCTAGATATATATAAAGGTAAGCACGTTATTCTTTTGAATATTTCTAACAATTTTAGATAAGAATATTACAAAGCTACCTAATGTGCATAAAGGAATCCATAATGTGCCATATATTTTCTATACATACATTTCAAAGCATAGGATCTTCTCAAAAATTCTATAAAATATAGGAGAGGCCTGTGTCTGACTTGAACGATTTTAACAGAATTTTGATTTTCTTACAGTCATTTACTTTTGGGGACATTGACTTTCTTAATGTTCCATAGCTAATTTAATCTTACCTGGTTTTAGCTGTCCTGTGCTTTTAATGACTAAACTTGCAAAATGTATCACAGCTAAGGAGTTTTTTTAACATTAAAAAAAGCCCTACAGTCTTGCTAAGAGCTGTAAGGCTGCAAGTGACAATGATAAATGAGAGTGTATTCCTGAAGATGTAATTAATCTGCAACAGGGTCAGAACAGCTCCTTAGGTAAATGAAACTAAATCAGCTGTGTAGTCTGTAATTAACTTACAACCATATTAGTCCAAGTGTAATATTATTCATTATATATGTAAGGTATTATTTTCCCCATACGAAAGTTGTAATTTGCTAAGTAATGATTAACAATTCATCTTAATACTTTAGTCATATTATCATAATATAATTGTCATACATTTTTATTTTATTCCTTTTACCGTTTCTCTTTCAAAGGCAGAAGCAAATGTATATTCTTTGAATTGTATGTACAGAAATGCATAATTTGAAGATAAAGCCTGATTTCTTGTGATTAGATTATTTCTCACTAGCACTCTCTGCAGCAGGTTTAGTTTGGATTCTTTGAGAATGTGGAGGTGTATGTAATAAATATTCATTCAAAGCAGAGGTATAGCATTGAGTCTGCATGGAGTACCTGTTAGTAAAAAAAATAGAGTAAGGAATTCTTGACCTTTCAAACCCATAACCAGATTTTTATTCCATATTGAACACTGAATCTATAACAAATTCAGACATTCAATGATCGCTATCAACGTTAGTTAACCGGGAAAGAGCTTATTTTATGCAAAGCATGCTGCTTTTCTAGACATATCCAAGAATATTTTAGGGAAGTAAGAAAACAAATGAGACTCAGCACAGAAATAAAACATGTTTTGGTGAGAACTGCTTGGGATTCATATGGCCAAAACGCCACTCATGAGAGTTTAAGCTAAAATGGAAATGTATTCACTCATGTAATGGATCCAGGAGGGTTTCAGGCTTCAGGCTGAGTTTAGAGGCTGGACAACATCGTTAATGCCATATTACTTATTCTATCTCTTGGTTCAGTTGATCTGTGACTTCTTTTCTAGCTGGGCCCAGAAAGTATTTTTGGATTCAATTTCTCTCTTCATTTTTGGGTCTGCTTACCTCAGTCTCACCCCATTTAGTGGAAAAAAATCACTGCCTGAAATTCTAGATCCGTAGTGGAAAAACGCCATCTTAGCTCATAGTTCCAGCAGCAAACCTAGGGAGACAGTTGATTGAAAAAGTTTGGACATGCGCTCAGAATGGGCTACACAATTTGCAGGGCACAGTGCAAAGTGAAAACGAAGAGCCTCTTGTTCAAAAGTTATTAAGAATTTTGAGACTGCAGCAGTAGAACATTAAATGGATTGAAGGGCACTCCTAAGGGTGGGGCCCTTTTTTTTTTTTTTTTAAATTTTTGTTTATTGCAGTAACATTGGTTTATAACATTGTAAAAATTTCAGGTGTACATCATTGTACTTCTATTTCTGCATAGATTACATCATGTTCACCACCAAAATACTAATTACAACCCATCACCACACACATGTACCAAATTATCCCTTTCACCCTCCTCCTTCCCCCCTTCCCCTCTGGGGCCCTTTTTGACTACCCAAAGCCTATGCCCCTGAAGGCAGCCTGCATGGACTCATTCCTGAAGAAATCACTGTATCCTGAGTTACTATCACACCAAAGAAGGGTAGTGCTGATGGTGATGAGTTTATTTCTACTTGAGTCCCAAGCAGTAAGTTTCCTGCTGTAAAGAGAGATTCTATTATACAAGGGGACTGAAGGAGTGCTTGATAGGGAAAGCCAAAAAGATGCTCACCAGAAGTCATTTAAAAACTTGGGAAGTCATTTAAGAAAGAAACTGAAAGATTAGTTCAAGTAAAATTTAATTCAAATGATTGGGTTCCACATACATGCAAGTAACTGTCCCTGTTGGTGTGAATATTATTTATATACCGTAATAAATGATATTGCCTCTAAATAAGCTTGAATGTAGCTGAGAAGATTTGAGAAACTATGAAAATAATTGAGTTGTTATTTTTGATTTGTTAGTATTTTTACAGATATAAAAAGCAGAATAACATGTTAAACAAAAGTAAGATGTGTATTTGTCAAGATAGGCTAGGTTATGCTGAGGAAACAGACCCTCAAAATCTTAGGACTTAAAAAAAAATCAAAGATTTATTTCTTGCTAATGTTATATATCTGTCACAGTCCAGAAGGGACTATATTATAGTTGTGCTAATTCAGGGACTCAGGCTGATAGAGCCTCCCCATCTGGACATCTTCTTTCACTATGATGGGGGGATAGGGAAATGGTGAATTCAACACTGGGTTTTAAAGGTTTTTACCCAAAGTTGCCATAAATCACTTCTATTTACATTTTTATTACTAAAGGAAATCTGCAGCCACAGATAACCTCAAGGGGGCAGGAAAGTTTATCTTTACCATGTACCCATTAGAAGAACCAGAATATTGGGTGGCTTGTCCAATGATTATTAGAATCAGCCCTTTTGGTTAGAAAATATTCTGTTTAATCTCTGCCCCACACCCCATAGACTCATGCCCTGATCAAGGAAGTTAACCCTATAGTCCCAGCCAATCAAGTCTAGACTGATCCAAGTCCAGACCCTCTGCCTTAATCATTCTTAACCTCTTCTTCAGGAGGAGATAAAAGTAGTCTACCTCAGTTTTTCATGTGGCCTGTCTTGAGCTCGAGACCTAGAATTAAACATAACAAATTTGCTGCCCTCCTCCCCCAATACATGATGATGGCTTAGGAACAGGATAACCACAATACTTGCTCCCAGAAAGGGAAAGAATGAGAGTCGCCCAGCTGACAATGGTTTGTAGCAATTCTTAAGTGCTGCTGAGCATATATTGTGAGGGTTCCAGCTCTAGGAGTGTGGGATGGGAGCTAATTAAGTCTTTTTTCTGCTTTCCCGAAGCTCCATTGTCCATTGTTCTTCATAGTTCCTTTGCTCGAGTGTTTTTCATTATCCTCTTTGGCCACATTTAATGTAGGCATTTGGTAATATGTCTCCTTTGAGAAATGTTATGTTTTCTCAGATCACTTTTCTCTTATAGATTGTTGGGGCCTCATAGGTCATCTCACGTCTTGTAGACTCACAGCCCCTTTTAGTCCATGCTTTTTGAAGTATGTTTTGACTACTTAGTTGGCTTGTTAACTGATTCCCGTCAGCAACATCCTCCAATGCCTACAATAGCAATTCCTTTAATCTAGGATATTTTCATTATATATACTTCAGTGGGAGACACTGACCCTCAATTTGTTTTCCCCGAGACGTCTTTTGTAATTAGAAGAATTTGCTATGTGCCATCCACATTAGCCTAACTTTTTTCCAGCGCATCTTTCAGAGGTTCTAACAACTGGAATGAAGGCCATAACTTGAATCACATGCTTGTCCTGAGGCAGTTTAATAAATTGAAAGTTTGTAATAATAGGTATGAATCTATATTTCTTTTTGGTTACAAAAGCTGAATTTTAATCTACTTTTGTTTCTCTAAAACTCTCAATTTTATCTTGTACTGTATGTGATGAGAAGTTTCTTCTTCTAGCCCTAATGAATCCTCTCTCCCTTTATTCTTTTACTCCCAATTGCAGCCTCTCGAGTTCTTTTCTGTGCTCACTCTTTCTTGGATTACTTTGCCCAGTACCAATGGCAATCAATGCACACTACTTACATTTTTAAAATCTTTTCTTCTAACGCTCAAGATATTTAAGCACATGATCCACTTCTGTTTTACTAAGGCATAACATGGATTATCACCTTCTTTCCTACCACCTCTGATAATAGTTTCCTCACTGTGCACCATCCTAAGCCTAACTGCTAAGCCAAAGTCATATGTTTTCTTTTTTTTTTTTCCTAAATTATGGCAGCATTCTCTTTTAGGTATTAGTTTCTGCTACAATGTGGTGACAAGAAACACTCCAAATCTCAGTGGATTAAAAACAGTTTATTTTTCATTCAAGCTATGTGTCCAGCATGTGTTGCCAGGATTCTCTGATCCATATCTTCCTCATTCATGGCCCTGCAATTGGATGTTGTTTCCACAGCTTGGAAAGTTGATAGTTGCCTTGGCAGCAGAAAAGAGCTATAGTGAATCACACTTTGGCTCCTAAGGCATGTGACTGACAATGACATGTATCGCTTTAGTTAACTTTTTTTTTTCCCCCTAAAGCAAGTCACATGGCTACTCCTAATTTCTGACAGTGCCTAGAAAGGGGAGAGCTGAAATATGGGCAAATGGCCCTAATGATTATTCTAGCCTGGATGCATAGAGAGGAGGATAAAAAGTAAAAAATTTTAGAAAAATCTGACAGATAAAACATTTAGCAATAGAGGGAGGTTGGAAGGAATGATGATAGAAAGGATGCAATAGTAGCAGGTATAAAGGAAATGAGAGTTTCAAAAGCTGAATTTTTAAAAAACACATATTTTGGCATCGATATGAAGAAGCATCTGACAGTAGAAACACAAGTGGGAGTGAATGAGAAGGAAAATTGACATTTGGGAGCAAGCCTAGAAAGCAGAGAAAGAACTGACTTATGGGGGAAAAAACAGTGTGATGGGTCTGAAAAGCAAAAATGAATTTCTATAAAAGAGAAAACAACACTACTAAAGAATTTAACACTCTGTCCTAGAAGAATTTTCCTGTCAGAAAATAGCATGTGAAGTTTTTATCCTTATTATTATTCAGGCCCAAGTATTTTTGACTGTTCATATAATTCATACAATAAATATGCCAGATTTAATTTAGATATTCTTGCCTTGAAAAATAATAACCTGAATTGTTTTCTATTAGAAACCAAATTTTGACTTGCATTATCAGCAGTGTTAGAGACCCATGAGAATAAAAGATGTTATTGACGATTTTACACACAAAAATAAGTGAATCTCCAATAATAATTTTTAAATTCCTGTAATGCAGATTTCCTATTATTTGAATAATTCTGTATTTTAAGTTTATTCACTTAGTTCTATATGCATATATCTCTTCATGAATATCTTCAAGACTGATGAAAACCACTACTATTCTACTAAACATTTACAAATACAGAGTCATAGAAATTTTTTTGCAGCTTTATTGAGGTAGAATTGACATACAACATTGTATGGGTTTATGGTGTACAAGCTGTTTGTTTGATGTACTTATATATTGCAAAAAGATTACCACCATAACATTAACTAACACCTATATCATGTCACATAATTACCATTTCGTTTTTGTAGTGAGAACATTTAAGATCTACTCTCTTAGCAACTTTCAAGTACATAATACAGTATTATTAACTATAATCACTATTCTGTACATTAGATCCCCAGAACTTAGTCATCACATAGCTGGAAGTTGGTACTCTATGTCTTTCAATTGGTACTCTATGTCTATGGTACACAAATGTCTCCCCATTTCCCCCATCTCCCAGCCCCTGGTAACCACCATTCTAGTCTCCTGTTTCTATAAGTTCAGCTTTTTTAGGTTCCACATATAAGTGATATCGTACAGTTATTTGTCTTTCTCTGTCTGACTTATTTCACTTAGCTTAATGCCCTCAGGGTCCATCCAGGTTGTCACAAATGGCAGGGTATCCTTTCTCATGGCTGAATAATTTTCCATTGTGTATGTATACCACATCTTCTTTGTCCATTCATCCATAGATGGACTTTTAGGTCGTTTCCATATCTTGACCATTGTGAATAATGCTGTAATGAACATGGGAGTGCAGATATCTCTTTGAGATCCTGTTTTCATTTCCTTTAGATATATACCCAGAAGTGGGATTGCTGGATCATATGGTAGTTCTATTTTTAGTTTCTTGAGGAACCTCCATATTGTTTTCTGTAGTAGCTGCACCAAGTTATAATCGCACCAACTAAGCATTTACAAATACAAAATCATAAAAATTTATTGTGTAAATTTTATTAAATTACTTTAGTCAGTTACTATTTTCAATGACTGCACCTAGTTCAATTTTAAGGGACTTAAATAGTGAGAATTTTTTCTTTCATTATTATAAACTGTACCATCTCAAAGGCTTTCTTCTGATGTTCTGCCAAAATTTCCTAAATATATGTGATTTTTACATATCTGATGATTGTCTTATTACTATAACTTAAGGAATATTTTTAATTATCTCAAGATCATTTGAAATTCCAGAGTTAATGACTGGATTATAGAGAAATAAAAATGATATCCTAAGAGCAATGTAATATCTTTAATAATGCATGAAAAAGAATATTTAGTTAATATATTCATTTTTATCAAAATGAAATTATTTTTTAAAGTGCACATAATATCCTACACTTTAAAATTTTCTCTTCTGTCCTTTTGAAATCATGAGGTGTATGCAGATGGATTTGGGGAGCTTCTTCTCTAGGATTTATAACCAATCAGTACCTTCTGAGCTAGCAATGTCTTGATTTTTAAATTCATGGCCATAACAATGAGCTATTATTTATTGAGTTTCTATGTGCGAGAGTTAGTTTGTACTAGATGCTTTACAAATATGATTTCATTTAATTATCTCCATATCACTTTGAGTTACTCACTACTATTCTTGTCTCACTCTGCTGATGAGAAAACTGAGTTTCAGGGAGGTTAATTTTCCCAAGTTTATGCAGCTGATAAGGGGCAGGGCAATATCAAAATTCACACTTTTTTTCATTCTTTCAGATAGCTCATGTAACTGTCTTATAATTATTTCTTTATAAATAAATCATTTTTACATACTGTATCATTGATAAAATACAAATTTATTCATCATTGTGTATTTAGAAATTGCTTTAATTTCTAACATTTTTCAGACAGGATAAAATATGACATAGATCAAGTAATGTGTTCTAGCCCATAGTGTGAAACTGTGCAAATAAATCTTTATTTCAAAATCCTTAAATGGTCCCCGTGGACCTACCTACTCTTTTTTCAAAGCCATCACAGCAAAGTCAGCTAAAACACAACTCCCTGGAGTCCCTGTGAACAGAGATTTGGGAGCAGTATGGCTATAGAAATAGGTCATTTTCTTTGCTCAGCAAAATACCCTGAAGTCCTCTGGCCACAGTGGTAACTGAGCTGGCAATCTGCTGGGAGCCGGGAGGCATGGGTGAAGTCCTAGGAAGATATCCCCATGCAGAATCCTCCCCAACAGAGAATCCTTGAATTGTGTGCTTGGGCTACTGGCAGGCAGCAGCGTTATATCTGTATTTGAATGTCTGAATCTTTTGCCTCTGTGAGAGAGAAGCAGCTACAGGTTGGTTCAGGTGACCAGGCAAAGTAGTGAAATGCAAAACTGGTAAAAGTATACAGAAAATCTTTTTTCTCCAGGATCATTTAAGAGAGTATAGGAATTAAATAGGAAAATAAAGTATGCAAGTTTTCTGGACAAGAAGAATGATGTGAGCAAAATTATGCATTGGAGAATGCAGGTAGTACAAGCTGTGTTGAGGCGAGAGCGACCACTGAGGCTTGACAGAGGGTCTTGCAGGGGAGGAGTAGATGGTCATAAGAGAATTCGAAAATAGCAGTAGGGTGCACTTTGAAAAAATTGATAAGGAGTTTGGAGGTTAAGATGTAGTCTATAAGGAACCATTGGAAAATTTGGGAAAACAATTGATCATTTGGAAGAAATGGTGTTTAAGGAAGAATAATCTCACTGCAGCCAAGGAAGTGTATTTAAAAATGGAGACAGAGAGGCCAGTAACAAGTTCAGAAGCTAGCACAGTTTCCAGGGTATGAGATGATGATGGATGAACTAGAATAGGATTATTAACATGCGAATATTAGACAGCAAAATGTGCTAAGGACAAAAGGAACAACTGAGAGAATTTGGTAATAGATTTGAATTGAGGTTGACATCCATTAAAAATGTTGACTTCAAAACATTCTCTGACATATTAATGTCAAGTTGGAAATTCAGGTCTGTGACACAGAAAAGAGGGTGTGGTGATAAAAATTTGAGAGTAGACTGACGTGGATGTGATTAGTAGGAAAATCCTTTAGACCGTGAAAGAAAGTAGTCCAGGACTCAGATAAATAATAAGTCCTTTATATGCTTTGGGGAATTTGAAAATCTTTAGATTTTCAACTTAACTTTGCTTCTGTATAGCTCTCTACAAATATCTATCAGTATATTTCTTAATAAGACCTCTAAAACACAAACAATTCCTTTAAAAAGTGTTATTCTATACATGTATTTGTGGGGGCATCTCTGTGATATTTTATCTTTTATGACTTGTTTCTCCTCAGTGGGCTCAGTTCATACCTGTTCCATTTGTCATGTTAACAAGTAGCAGTATATATTACCTACAGTTCCACTTGTCCATTTGGGCTCTAAGGCTTTGCCAAATCTTGTCATCCAGTTTAGAAGCACTTCACTGTGCCTCACAAGTCAAGTGGTACTATAACTGACCCATGTTTGTGAATGATTTTCATTTGTGTGTGTGTGTGTGTGTGTGTGTGTGTGTGGGTGATTCTTTTTATTTATTTATTTTTATTTATTTATTTAGTTAGTTAGTTAGTTATTGTTTATTGCAGTAACATTGGTTTATAACATTGTATAAATTTCAGGTGTACATCATTATACTTCTATTTCTGCATAGATTACATCATGTTCTCTACCCGAATACTAATTACAACCCATCACCACACACCTGTGCTGAATTATCCCTTTGCCCTACTGCCTCCCCCCTTCCCCTCTGGTAACCACCAATCCAATCTCTGTCCCTATGTGTTTGTTTATTGTTGTTGTTATCTACTACTTGATGAAGGAAATCATGCGGTATTTGACCTTCTCCCTCTGACTTATTTCACTTTGCATAATACCCTCAATGTCCATCCATGTTGTCACAAATGGCTGGATTTCATCGTTTCTTATGGCTGAGCAGTATTCCATTGTGTATATATATCACATCTTCTTTATCCATTCGTCCCTTGATGGGCACTTAGGTTGCTTCCAAGTCTTGGCTATTGTGAATAACGCTGCAATGAACACAGGGGTGCATGTATCTTTACGCATTGGTGTTTTCAAGTTCTTTGGATAAATACCCAGCAGTGGAATAGCTGGATCATATGGTAGTTCTATCCTTGATTTTTTGAGGAATCTCCATACTGTTTTCCATAGTGGCTGCACCAGTTTGCACTCCCACCAGCAGTGTGTGAGAGTTCCCTTCTCTCCACATCCTCTCCAACACATGTTGTTTCCTGTCTTGTTAATTATAGCCATTCTGATGGGCGTGAGGTGATATCTCATTGTAGTTTTGATTTGCATTTCCCTGATTGTTAATGATTTTGAACATCTTTTCATGTGCCTGTTGGCCATCTGTATATCTTCTTTGGAGAAATGTCTGTTCAGGTCTTTTGCCCATTTTTTAATTGGATTGTTAGTTTTGTTGTTGTTGAGATGCATCAGTTCTTTGCATATTTTGGAGATTAAGCCCTTATCAGATGTATGGTTTGCAAATATCTTCTCCCAATTGTTAGGTTGTGTTTTCATTTTGTTGATGGTTTCCTTTGCTGTGCAGAAGCTTTTTAGTTTGATGTAGTCCCATTTGTTTATTTTTTCTATTGCTTCTCTTGCCCGGTCAGACATGGTGCTTGAAAAGATGTTGCTAAGACTGATGTCGAAGAGTGTACTGCCTATGTTTTCTTCTAGAAGTTTCACAGTTTCAGGTCTTACATTCAAGTCTTTAATCCATTTGGAGTTAATTTTTGTGTATGGTGTAAGGTAAGGGTCTACTTTCATTCTTTTGCATGTGACTATCCAGTTTTCCCAACACCATTTGTTGAAGAGACTTTCTTTTCTCCATTGTGTGTTCTTGGCTCCTTTGTCAAAGATTAGCTGTCCGTAGATGTGTGGGTTTATTTCTGGGCTTTCGATTCTATTCCATTGATCTGTGTGTCTGTTTTTGTGCCAGTACCATGCTGTTTTGGTTACTATAGCTTTGTAGTATATTTTGAAATCAAGGAGTCTGATACCTCCAGCTTTGTTCTTTTTTCTCAGGATTTCTTTACTTATTCGGGGTCTTTTGCTGTTTCAAATAAATTTTAGGATTCTTTGTTCTATTTCTGTGAAAAATGTTGTTGGAACTTTGATAGGGATTGCATTGAATCTATAGATGGCTTTAGGAAGTATGGACATCTTAACTATGTTAATTCTTCCAATCCAAGAGCATGGAATATCTTTCCATTTCTTTGTGTCTTCTTCAATTTCTTTCAGCAATGTTTTATAGTTTTTGGTGTACAGCTCTTTCACCTCTTTGGTTAAGTTTATTCCTAGGTATTTTATTCTTTTTGTTGCATTTGTAAATGGAATGGTATTCTTAATTTCTCTTTCTGCTACTTCGTTGTTAGTGTATAGAAATGCAAGTGATTTTTGTATGTTGATTTTGTATCCTGCAACTTTACCATATTCGTTGATTACTTCTAAAAGTTTTCTGGTGGATTCTTTAGGGTTTTCTATATATAAAATCATGTCATCTGCAAATAATGACAGTTTCACTTCTTCCTTTCCAATTTGGATCCCTTTTATTTCTTTCTCTTGCCTGATTGCTCTGGCTAGGACTTCCAGTACTATGTTAAATAGGAGTGGTGACAGTGGACATCCTTGTCTGGTTCCTGTTCTTAGAGGGATAGTTTTCAGTTTTTCACCATTGAGGATGATATTAGCTTTGGGTTTCTTTTATATGGTCTTTATTATGTTGAGGTACTTTCCTTCTATACCCATTTTATTCAGAGTTTTTATCATATATGGATGCCGTATCTTGTCAAATGCTTTCTCTGAATCTATCGAGATGATCATGTGATTTTTATTCTTCATTTTATTAATGTGGTGTATCACGTTGATTGATTTGCAAATGTTAAACCATCCCTGCATCCCTGGAATAAATCCCACTTGATCACGGTGTATAATCTTTTTAACATGTTGTATGCGATTTGCTAGTATTTTGTTGAGGATTTTTGCATCGATGTTCATCAGTGATATTGGTCTGTAGTTTTCTTTTTTTTGTGTTGTCCTTGTCTGGTTTTGGTATCAGGGTAATGTCGGCTTATAGAATGAGTTAGGGAGCTTTCCCCCCTCCTCAATTTTTTGGAAGAGTTTGAGAAGGATAAGTATTAAGTCTTCTTTGAATGTTTGGTAGAATTCACCAGGGAAGGTCCTGGACTTTTATTTTTGGGGAGGTTTTTGATTACTGTTTCAATCTTCTTACTGGTGATTGGTCTATTCAAATTCTCTATTTCTTCTTGATCCAGTTTTGGAAGGTTGTATGATTCTAAGAATTTATCCATTTCTTCCAGATTGTCGAATTGGTTGGCATATAGCTTTTCATAGTATTCTCTTATAATCTGTATTTCTGAGGTGTCTGTTGGAATTTCTCCTCTTTCATTTCTGATTTTACTTATTTGTGCCTTCTCTCTTTTTTTCTTGGTGAGTGTAGCTAAAGGTTTGTCAATTTTGTTGATCTTTTCATAGAACCAGCTCTTGGTTTTATTAATTTTTTCTATTGTTTTTTTGGTCTCTATTTCATTTATTTCTGCTCTGATTTTTATTATTTCCCTTCTTCTACTGATTTTGGGCTTGGTTTGTTCTTCTTTTTCCAGTTCCTGTAGGTGCATTGTTAGATTGTTTATTTGAGATTTTTCTTGTTTGTTGAGATAGGCCTGTATTGCTATAAACTTCCCTCTTAGAACCGCTTTTGCTGTATCCCATAAATTCTGGCATGTCGTACTTTCATTTTCATTTGTCTCTGGGTATTTTTTGATTTCCTCGTAGACCCAGTCATTGTTCAGTAGCATTTTGTTTAATCTCCACGTATTTGTGGCTTTTCTGATTTTCTTCCAATAGTTGATTTCTAGTTTCATACCGTTGTGGTCAGAAAAAATGCTTGGTATTATTTCAATCTTCTTAAATTTATGATGACTTGTTTTGTGGCCTAATATGTGATCAATCCTGGAGAATGTTCCATGTGCATTTGAAAAGAACGTGTATTCTTCGGTTTTTGGATGGAATGTTCTGTATATATCTACTAGGTCCATCTGTTCTAGTGTCTCATTTAAGGCCAATGTTTCCTTATTGATCTTCTGTTTGGATGATCTATCCGTTGGTGTAAATGGAGTGTTCAAGTCCCCTACTATTATTGTGTTACTGTCTATTTCTGTTTTTATGTTTTTTAATAATTGCTTTATATATTTAGGTGCACCTATATTGGGTGCGTAGATATTTACAAGTGTTATATCCTCTTGTTGGATTGTTCCCTTGATCATTATGTAATGACCTTCTTTGTCTCTTTTTACACTTTTTGTGTTAAAGTCTATTTTGTCTGATATGAGTACTGCTACCCCAGCTTTGTTTTCATTGCCATTTGCGTGGAGTATCTTTTCCCATCCCTTCACTTTCAGTTTGTGAGTGTCTTTAGGTCTGAAGTGTGTCTCTTGTATGTAGCATATATATGGGTCTTGTTTTTTTATCCAATCAGCCACCTATGCCTTTTAATTGGAGCATTTAGTCCATTGACGTTTAAAGTAGCTATTGATAAGTATATACTTACTGCCACCTTTTAACTTTTTTTTCCTCAGTGTTTTAGTAGTCCTTCTCTGTTCCTTCCTTCTTCCCTACAGAATTGATGGTCTCTTTAGTTTGACCTCTGTCTGAAAGCTCTACTCTTTAACTCCCCTCCTCCCTGCTTTTATGTTTTTGATATCATATCTAACCTCGTTTTTGTGCATTTGTATCCATTACCCTCTTATCATGGAAATAGATAATTTTTCCTATTTGTTGTCTTCTCTTTTCCCCTTAAATCAGTCCCTTTAACATTTCTTGTAGCACTGGTTTCTTGGTGACAAACTCCTTTAATTTTTGCTTGTCTGGGTAATTTTTGATTTCTCCTTCCATTTTGAATGATAACTTTGCTGGGTAGAGTATTCTTGGCTGTAAGTTTTTTCCTTTTAGCACTTTAAATATATCATGCCATTCTCTTCTAGCCTGTAAGGTTTCTGCTGAGAAGTCAGCTGATAGCCTTATGGGGTTTCCTTTGTATGTAACTTGACTTTCTCTTGCGGCTTTTAGGATTCTCTCTTTATCTTTAATTCTGGACATTTTGATTATGATGTGTCTTGGTGTGGGCCTCTTTGGGTTTATCTTATTTGGGGCTCTCTGCTTCCTGTACCTGGATGTCTGTTTCCTTCCTTAGGTTAGGGAAGTTTTTACCTATTATTTCTTGAAATAGATTCTCTGCCCCTTTGTCTCGCTCTTCTCCTTCCGGGACACCTATAACACGGATGTTAGTGCACTTGATGTTGTCCCAGAGGTCCCTTAGACTGTCCTCACTCTTTTTAATTCTTTTCTCTTTTACCTGTTCAGCTTGCGTAATTTCTTCTAGTCTTTCGTCCAGCTCACAGATCTGTTCTTCTGTATCCTCTACTCTGCTTTTGAGTCCCTCTAATGAATTTTTCATTTCCAGTATTGCATTCTTCATTTCTGATTGGTTCTTTTTTATATCTTCCATTTCTTTGTTGACATTCTCACTGAGTGCATCTATTCTTCTTCCCACATCAGTGAGCATCCTTAACACTCTTTGTTTGAACTCTCTGTCAGGTAGGTTGCTCATTTCTGTTTCACTTAGTTCCTTTTCTGGCGTTTTGTCCTGTTCCCTTACTTGGAATGTATTCCTTTGCCTCCTCATTTTCCCTCTTTCCCTGTGCTTGTGACTACGTATTAGGTAGGTCAGCTGTGTCTCCTGCTCTTGGATAGGTGACCTTATGTAATTGATGGCTTAGGAGGCCTGCCGTGTGCTTCCCTCAGTTCTCAATGTTCCAGGGGTGACCCCTATGTGGGCTACGAGTGTACTTCTGTTGTGGCCTGTTTGCTCTCCCTGTAGGCGCCCAGGGAGGCTGAGTTATGCTCCTGGCCAGCTGTTGTAATGCTCGGCTGCTTGTAGTTTTGTGGGCCCTTCAGTCTCTTTATCAGGTGTGGGGAGTCCCAGCACAGTTGGCTGCAAGTTCTAATAGCACATTTGGGTTGCAGTATTTCTTTTAAGTGAGTAGGCCCCCAGTGTGGCAGGTTGTTAGGCTCAGGGCCTTACAATTGCTGTAAGCCTCTAGCCTATTAGGTCTCTTGTCAGCTCTCTGAGGATTGCAGCTGGGTGGGGCTGGCCTTAGGCACAGGAGCACCCAATTTTTTCAGGCTGTGGAAAGTGGGGCAAACCCCCTATGTGGGTCTTTGAGAAGCACAAGTCTTCTGCAGCTGACAAGCCCTGCCACCCACAGGTCCACACACACAGTCAACACAGTCCTGCCCCGTGTGCGCGCCCCGACCCCCCGAAGCAGACCCTCCTATCCACAGCGGGAGCCCTACACACTCCACCACCACCCCACACTCTCCACCAGCTCCTTGTGCACACCCTGCCCAGCTAAATTGGGCTCAGTTGCCAGGCTGCAGAGAACCCAGTCACCAATCTATGCAGGCCCACAAGTTGCCTGAGGGCTTGTTGTTGGGTGGGGCCAGTCTCTAGGGTGGGCTGCCTGCCCTGGCTGAGCTGGATTAAATCGGTGCTCTAGCGGGTGGGGCAGACCTGGGCTAGCAGGCCCCAGGGAGAACTCCAATGGCATCTGTGTCAGCACGCCCACACCAGGTCACAACAATGGCCACCGCCAATGTCCCAGTCCTTGGAGAGGTCTCACCTCTCAGCAAGATTCACTCAGGGCCTATCAGGTGAGTCTCTTTGCACCAAAGCACTGTGCACCTTTCTTTCTGGTGATTTTAGGTTGCTTTCTGAAACGGGTGAGTTTGTGGGTGGGCCCTTTAAGAGCCGGTTTTAACGTCTTTGTGAACCAGCTTTTCTGGGTGTGCTCCCCAATGTTTTAGTAGCAGGCAAAGTCAGATATTATGCCACTCGTCTCGATTGTGCTGGGTCCACAAAATGCCCACAGCGGGGCGCTCCCGGCTCAGGGCCCCGCGCCTCCAGGGAGGGCTGCGTGCCTGTGGGCGGCTCCGGGGCGCCGCGAAGCTGGCGGCTTGTGAAGGTGGTGTTTTTCCTCTCCAGAAGGGAGTCTCAGGCTCTTTCACCTCAGTTAGGATTGTCTGTTGTTGCAGGAGTTCCTCTTATCCAGTTTTCAGTTCTGTCTCAGGGGTAATTTTTCCACGAGTAGTTGTAAATTGGCTGTGTCCACAGGAGGAGGTGAGTTCAGAGTCTGCCTACGCCGCCATCTTGACTTCCGCTAAGCTGGGTCTGATTTTCGTTTTAAATTTTATTAGCATAGAATCATAGTTATCATCATAATACTACAGCTGCCATTTGATTGAGTTGTTCTTTGCTCCCATGAGTGAAGGAATCTCATAGATCTTTGGACAGGGCATCACTTGTCATTTAAGTGTGCCGTGAAAAAAAATAGACAACGTTTTTAATGCAGTGTTTCTCAAAGCATAACCTGTGGACCACTAGTGGATCTTTATAGTCTATCAAATGTCGACAAGCTGTCTGATGGCTTCAGATGAAACCACAATGAAAGTAGTTTTGTTCATATATATTGTACGAATTTGAAAAGTAAGATTACTATTTTCATAGATACTCTATTATACTATTAATAATCATTGCATTTGAAAGGTTGTATCCATGCTAAAAAGACAATGTTGATGAGTTTGTCTCGCAACATGTTCAGATAACAGGCTAAATTTCCACTCACCTAATATTTTCATATTATTTGCATTTGTTGCTTGTGTGTTTTAAATACACATTTGCTATTTTTCCTATTACTTTGAGTTTTATCCACAATTCCTTAGAAATGAAGCAAAGACTCAAAATAAACCATTGAAATATAAATGTAATCATAAAATCAGTCATGAAGTTGTAACTCAAATTGTGAACCAGACTATATTACATGTGGAAAAGGTAAAACTATATATTCTCAGAGAAGCGAATTAGCAAATGTGATGACTTCGCGTGAGCAGCCAAAACAGAAATTGATATGATAGGCATTATGAAGATAAAAATCTTCTAAAATTAAATTTTATTGGATTTATGATTTTTTTTACCTTACCCTAGAGCCTTTTAGGTTAGATATCTCTGCCAATTTGGGGCATGAACTTTTGCTTAATTTTCAAACAAAGCACAATAACCTCTCTGGTAAACTAATTGAATTACTTCAGAACAATCATAATATAATGTTTACAAAATTGATTACTATTATTTTTGCCAAAGGCAAGGAAGAGACCAGCACTTCAAAGTCATCATTAAAGTTACATTTTCATGGTACATATGTCACATGATTGCTGAGACTATTATAACAACAACTGCAAGGTTAATAAAAAATATCATACCCCAAAAATGATGTGTGAAAAAATTCCTTTATCAAATGATGCTGTTGATTTTGGCATAATGTCATTGGCCTACCCCTTGAAAGAGCAAACACAGGGTCTGTGCATGCTGAAAAATATTTCACTTAAGTGAAACCACTGATGTACTAAGTCCACAAATGAATGGTACATAAATGAGGGAAACAGGCTCAATGACTTTTTTGGTACTTATCGCATGAAAATTCATGCTACAGAAGATTAGTTAAAATTATTTTGCAGATTATTATGGAGAATTAAAAAGGCATATTGAGATCATTCATGAAAAAGCCTGAGTATTACACCTTGAAGTGGTTACCCCTGAAAGACAATCTACACTGTGACTATTTAGTTAGTGGTCAAATATGCACCTCTGGATCTTGAGTAATTATTGAAGCAAGTCATAGTGCATTGGTGAACAAAGGACATTTACTAAGTATAAACCTTGGTAGTCGTTCTATTTGAGGAATTGGATAGCAACTCTAGGATTGTGCTTTTTGTTACTGAATTACCATGACTGTCAAGAAGAATGTGTATTGTGTCAGTTTTTATAATTAAAAATGAAAATTTTAAAAATTCTTGCAGACAAAAGTTATGAGTAATTTGTTCAAGTTTCATATCTCAGCAATATTTTTTTTTTTTTGTGAGGAAGATCAGCCCTGAGCTAACATCCGTGCTAATCCTCCTCTTTTTGCTGAGAAAGACCAGTTCTGAGCTAATATCTATTGCCAATCCTCCTCCTTTTTTTTTCTCCCCCCCAAAGTCCCAGTAGATAGTTGTATGTCATAGTTGCACATCCTTCTAGTTGCTTTATGTGGGACATGGCCTCAGCATGGCCGGAGAAGTGGTGAATCGGTGCGCACCCGGGATCCGAACCCGGGCCACCAGTAGCAGAGCGCCAGCACTTAACCGCTAAGCCACGGGGCCGGCCCTCAGCAATATTTTTAAAATAGATTTAGGAAATGTAATTTATATGTTATAGAATTAACCTATTATAAGGGTACAGTTCAATGATTCTTAGTAAATTTATACAATGTACAACCATCTCCAAAAACTGTTTTAAATCATTTCTGTCATCTCAAAAAATTCCATCATGATTCTTTGCAGTCAGTCCCTGTTCCCACCTCCAACATTAGGCAGCCACTGGGTCTCCTTTCCAGCTCTTTCATTTCCTTACCTTATTGCACTGGCTAGAATTGCGATCGAGCAGGTATACTTTCCTTGTTCACAATCTTAGAGAAAAGGCATTCAGTATTTCACCATTAAACTTGAGCTTAGCTTTTCATGAGTGTCTTTTATAAAGCTGAGGAAGTTCCCTTTTAATGCTAGATTGTTGATAGTTTTTATCATGATGAGTTTTATGGGGTTTGATGAAATGGTTTTTTGGTGTCTAAAGAAATGATAGCATTCTAGAGATATCAGTTTCCCTCTGTGCACTGCTTTAGCTGCAATCCATACATTTTAATACGATATGTTTGTTTGGTTTTTGTTGTGAGGAAGATTAGCCCTTAGCTAACATCTGTGCCCATCTTCCTCTATTTTTTATATGTGAGACGCCTGCCACAGTATGGCTTGATAAACATTGCATATGTCCGTGCCTGGGATCCAAACCCGCGAACCCTGGGTCGCCAAAGCAGAACGCACGAGTTTAACCACTACGCCACCCGGCAAGCCCCAATTATGACATGTTTTGATATGCATTCATTTCAGAAATTTTCTAGTTTCCTTTATGATTTGATTAATGGGTATTTAGAAGTGTAGTATTTAACAAATATTTGGGATTTCTCAATTTTTTTCCTGTGGTTGATTTCCAGTTTAATTTGTTGTTGTTGAAATGCGTCCTTTGGATATTACTCTAAATTTAAAATTACTGATACTTTTTAATAGTTTAACATATGGTCTATCATGGATAATACGGCATGTGGACTTGAAAATAATGTGTAGCCCTGTTGTTGGGTGGAGTGTTCAGGAAATGTTAGCTTGGTCCATTTAGTTGATAGTGTTGTTTAGTCGTCTATGTCTTCATTGATTTTCTAATTGTTTTATCAATATGAAGAGTAGGGTATTTAAATCTCCAAATATAATTGTTAAACTGTCTATTTTTCCTTTCAATTTTGTCACTTTTACTTCCTGTATTTGGGGATCTATTGCTCTGTGTGTATATTTTTATAATTATTATATCTTCCTTATGTATTGACCATTTTAACAATATGAAACATCATTCTTTGTCTCAAACAATACTTTGTGTTAAAATTAATTTTCTCGTATATTACTATATCCACTCTAGCTCTCTTATGGTTCTTATTTACATGGTATAGCTGTTTTCCGTCCCTTTGCTTTCAACCTATTTGCATCTGTGAATCTAAAGCATGTTTCTTGTAGACAGAATATAGTTGGATCTTATTTTGTATCCAGGCTGACAATCTCTGCTATTTCATGTAAGTGATAGTCTTTTCATATGTGTGTAATTATCGATATGGTTGTTTTCACATCTGCCATTTTGTCTTTATTTTCTATAGGTCTCATGAAATTTTGTTCCTTTGTTCCTCATTTACTGCTTTTTTTGTTTTTTTTTTTGGTGTTTAACAAATTTTTGTTCTGTATCATTTTTGTTCCTCTGATTTTTTTTGTGACAGCAATTGAGGTATAATTTACATAGTCTGAAACTCAGTTGTTTTAAGTTTGCAATTCAGTGGTTTCTTAGTTTGTGTTTGCAGTTAATGCCAGCTCCCATCTTCAGTCACAGACAACCACTGATATACTTTCTGTCTTCATAAATTTGTATTTTCTAGCCATTTCATATAAATGGAATCATGCAATATGCAGTCTTTTGCATCTGGTTTCTTTCAATTAGCTTAATGCTTTAAGTCGATTAATATTGTAATGTACATCAGTAGTTCATTTTTAAAAGTATTCTGAATGGTGTTCCATTGCATGTTAATATCAAATATTATATATCCTTTCATTAATTAATGTATATTTGGATCATTCCCAGTTTGGGCTATTATAAATAATGCTGCATTCACATACATTTCTTTGTGTGGACATATGTCTTCATTTCTCTTGGATAGATTCCTAAGAGAAGAATTGCTAAGTTGTTTGCTAAATATCTGTTTAATTATTTAAGAAACTGCAAAACTGTTTTTCAAGGGGCTGTATCATTTTACATTCTCACCAGCATTACATGAACATTTCAGTTTCTCCACATTATCACCAACTCCTGATATAGTTTGTCTTTTTTATCATATGTAGTAGGTATGTAGTAGTATCTTATTATGACTTTTTATTTTTCATTTTTTTATTGAGGTAACATTGACTTAGAATGTTATGTAAGTTTCGGGTGTATATCATTATATTTCAATTTCTGTGTTGACTACATATTGTTCACCACCCAAAGATTAATTACCATCCATCATCATATGCCCTATTACCCCTTTTGCCCTCCTCCCTCCCCCCCTTCCCCTCTGGTAACCACCAATCTAATCTCTATATCTATGTATTTGTTTTTATCTTCCACTTATGAGTGAAATCTTAAGGTATTTGACTTTCTCCGTCTGACTTATTTTGCTTAGCATGATGTCCTCAAGGTCCACATCCGTGTTCTTGCAAATGGCAAGAATTCATCTTTCTTATGGTTGAGTAGTATTTTATTGTGTATATATACTGCATTTTCTTTATCCATTCATCCATTGATGGGTATTTAGGTTGTTTCTAAGTCTTAGCTATTGTGAATAATGCTGCAATGAACATAGGGATGCAAATATCTTTTCACATTAGTGTTTTCGTGTTCTTTGGATAAATACCCAGAAGTGGAATAGCTGGATCATATGGTAGTTGTATTCTTAATTTTTTGAGGAATCTCCGTACTGTTTTCCATAGTAGCTGCACCAGTTTACATTCCCACCAGCACTGTACGAGGGTGCCCTTTTCTCCACATCCTCTCCAACTCTTGTTATTTCTTGTCTTTTTAATAATAGCCATTCTGTTGGGTGTGAGGTGATATTTCATAGGAGTTTTGATTTGCGTTTCCCGAATAATTAGTGATGTTGAACTTCTTTTCATGTGCCTGTTGGCTATCTGTATATCTTCTTTGGAAAAATGTCTGTTCAGATACTCTGCCCATTATTTAATTAATTGGGTTGTTTGTTTTTTTATTCTTGGGTTGTATGAGTTCTTTATATATGTTGGATATTAACCGCTTATCAGGTATGTGATTTGCAAATATCTTCTTCCAATTGTTAGATTGTCTTTTCGTTTTGTTGATGGTTTCCTTTACATGCAGAAGCTTTTTAGTTTGATGTAGTCCCATTTGTTTATTTTTTCTTTTGTTTCCCTTGCCTGTGGAGACATGATATTCAAAAAGATACTGTTAAGACAGATGTTGAAGATCTTACTGCCTATGTTTTCTTCTAGGAGTTTTATGGTTTCAGGTCTTACATTCAAGTCTTTAGGCCATTTTGAGTTAATTTTTGTGTATGGTGTAGGATAATGGTCTACTTTCATTCTTTTGCATGTGGCTGTCCAGTTTTCCCAACACTATTTTTTGAAGAGATTTTCCTTTCTCCATTCTATGTTCTTGGCTCCCATGTAGAAAATTAGCTGTCCGTAGATGTGTGGGTTTATTTCTGGGGTCTCGATTGCATTGCATTGATCTCTGTGTCTGTTTTTTTTCCAGTATCATGCTGTTTTGATTACTATAACTTTATAGTATACTTTGAAATCAGGGAGTGTGATGCCTCCAACTTTCTTCTTTTTTCTCAGGATTGCTTTGGCTATTCAGAGTCTTTTGTTGTTCCATACATTTATGATTTTAATTTGTATGTCCCTGATGACTAATGATGGTGATCATTTATTCACATGCTTATTAGCCATTGATATATCTTCTTTGATCAAATATCTATTCAAATCTTTGGCCTATTTTTAAAAATTGGTCTTTTGTCTTCTTATTGTTGATTATAAGACTTCTTTATATATTGTGGATAGAGTTCCATTATCAGAAATATATTTGCAAATATTTTCCTCCAGTCTGTGACTTGTCTTTTCCATTTCTTAATGGTGTCTTTTGATGTACAATGGTTTTAATTTTAATGAAGTCCAATTTATTAATTTTTGTTATCATTCTTTTGGTGTCATATCTAGGAACTATTTGTCCAACTCAAAGGCCATGAAGGTTTTCAGTTTTCTCCTATATTTTCTTCTAGAAATTCTATAGTTTTAAACTATCTATTTATATGTGGGATCCATTTTTAATTAATTTTGTGTATGGTTTGAAGGAAGAGTCTAAGTTCATTTTTTTGCATATTGGTGTCCAATTATCCCACTGCCATTTGTTAAAAGTTCTGTCTTCTTCCCCATGGAATTAATTTAGTCTTTATCAAAAGTCAATTGACCATAAATGTAATGGCTTATTTTGGGACTCTTAAATTTGTTCTGTTGTTCTACATGCCTATCCCTATGCCAATACCACACTCCCGATTGCTGTAGCTTTACAGTAAGTTTTGAAATCAGAATGTTTAAATCCTCCGATTTTGTTCTTCTTTTTCAAAATTGTTTTGACTATTCTGAGTCCTTTATATTTCCACATATATTATAGGATCATCTTGTCAATTTCTCCAAAATATCCTACTGACATCTTAATAAGGATTTCATTAAATCCATAGGGCATTTATGCAGAATTGCTATCTGGACAATACTCATTTTTCCAATACATTAACATAAAATATCTCTCACTTTATTTAGACCTTCTTCAAATCTCTCAGCAATGTTCTGTGGTTTTCATTCTATAAGTCTTCCAATTTTTTTTAATGTATTCCTAAATATTTTAGTCTTAGGAACTATTATAAATGAGATTATTTTCTTGATTTTAATTTAAGATTATTCATTGCTAGTATATAGAAATATAGTTGATTTTTCTAGATTGATTTTCGTATCCTGTGATCATGCTAAACTCATTTATTAGTTCTAGCAATTTTATGTTGGGCTTGTTGGGTTGGAATTTTCCACATACAGGATCAATTATCTGCAAATAAAACGTAGTTTTCCTTCCTCCTTTCCAATTTGGATATTTTCAATTTCTTTTTTATTTCTTTATTGCTCTAGTTATAACCACCAGTGAAATGTTGAATATAAGTGGTGGAAGTGGATATTCCATTTAGTGTAGCAATTTTTTAAGGGATAGATTCAAGTATAGTTGGGGACACAGGCTTACTTTTATATGTGTCTGCCAATATAGAAATGAAAAAATAATTACAAAATATTTCTAACTATATTTGGTAATGTTACTAAAGACTAAAATTACTTTCGTTTTACTCCATATTATATAACAGGTTTTGCTTTAGATTTAGATTATTTAGTTATACTGTATATTTTCTTAAGTCACTTTATAGAGGAAACAGCCTAGATAAAATGAACTGGGAAACTTAGTTTGTGTCTACTCATGACATTTTCTGCTAGCTTCTTTATTTTATGAGAAATGTCATTCTATACAAGAGCAGTGAATTAGTAGGGGAAAAGGAGAGGTTTAGTCTAATGGTAAATTACATAAATGATTCATAGTGAGATTGTTAAGAAGTCAGTTTGAACCACTTTGCTATATCTTGTATGATGGCACATTTCTCCTCAGGAACTTAATATAATGGGTAGCTTGATCTCATGTTATGTTTTCATGGGGCACCCAATATTGTATGGTAAACTCACTTAAAGCATCTTTTCACATTTCATATATGTCATCCACTTTTCAACTCTCGCCCATCTATAAAGGAGACAGGAATTTTAAATTGTAGGCTGTATCACTTAAGAAGTGATCAAGGGAGGAGGCAACCTGAGATGTGTTATTGTGTATACAGAATGGAGACCCATCTTAATTACTGACTAAGTCATTTCCTCAGGCTGACCAAAGGCATTACTCAACTCATGATCTTTATTTATTACCTCTCATTTTTTTATACTTCATAAAACAGTATACAGTAATTTATTTTAAAAATTGAGTGTAAAGATTCACTTTTGGAAAAGCAATCGTAAATAATTTTCTAGTTACTACATTAGAAAATATAGCCTTAATAAAATGGCATTCCTGTCTTAGAAGGATTGTTGATGTTTTTATATAAGGCAGAGACCTTTAATGAGATCTCAATCAAAGGAAATACTTCAGTAATGATACATGAGTTAATCAATGCTGATCAAATAAATCTACTCTAGTCCATTTTGGCTTTCACTTTATGAGTAGCTGCTCAGGTCAAAAGATTAACAAGTTCATAAGTGACTACTAATAGCGTTTCACTTGACTATGCATTTGTATCTAGCTAATTGTACAAGACGATATTTGAAAGTACTTCAGATTGCAATTTGTTGTAGTGTAGAATTCCTTGGAGAAGGAACATGGCAGGCAAAACAATATAAATTAAGGCTTAGTCTAAAATAATCCATGCAAAAATACTTGAATACTGTGTTTCAAGGAACTGTGGGAGAAAATAGACAAACACTAAAAATACAACGACATTAAGACTGTGTTGAAAAATATGGCAAAGAATTTGAAAGCAACCAAGTTCAATTTTGATAGCATTGTCATTACTTTGGATATCATCAAATCACCCTTATCCCAAGGTAACGAATTTTTATCTATTGCTCAAAGACATTTGTCATGGAAAGTGATAATATTAACACATTTCAGAGCTTCATACCAATATTACATACAAAATATCATCATAATTACTTTGTGATGGAATCAGCATGATCTTTATTTCAGGGCTCATCTTATCAATGTTTTCAATCATGTTACCAAAGAAGAAATAGTTACTTAAATAGACTTTACAGATTATTAATTTTTAGCACCTTTGCTCAACAAAATAGTTGATCTTCATCTTTTATAACAAACACACGTGTAAACCAAATCCCCCCAAATCCTTCTCCTGGTGCCTATCCTCACCATTCGACAATTTCTGTATTTGTTTAGGAGGTTTCTACATTCAGCCTATATCAGATGAATTTTCAGAGGAGAATCTTTTATCGTTCCTTTTTCAAACTTAAAATAGAAGCTTTGAAAATAATTTTAAGTAAGTATCTTTAGTATGTTTCAGTATCATTGTAGTTATCCAGACGGTCCTCACATTACTTAGTAATTTCAGGAAGAAGACAGAGGGGTGTGTAAATGACTCTAACTGGGGCCCAACCAATTAGTAATAAAGTTAAGCTACATTCTTGGGCTGGATTCAGTCACTACAATCCAGTGCAATTGATCAATATCTGAACTCTGTCTCTTGTGACCTTATAATATTAATTCTGCTTCTCTGTCCCTGTCTCAGTTATTTGCTTTATCACAGTTTTTTTTTTTAGGGACTTTGTAAGGAAATTACATAAGAATAATAAAAGATATAATAGCACCTCTGCGTTTTATAGGTAAGCCATAGGAATCCTTATTTCAGATACCATTATCTGTCTTGCAAAATGTATATCCCCATTCACAGGTTTTTTTTAATGAATTGTGTAATATTTTTGGTTAACGTACTTATGTTCTATTAGTATAGTGTATCGAAAATTTTTTTTCTGTTATCACTTCATAGAATGTGTATTACAATATAGCTACTATGCAATTACTGTTCAGGAGAACCACAATACAAATACAATTTCTACGAATTACTTCATAATTATACTTCAAGTTACCGTGCAGTTCAATGACTAATCACCATGTTACTTGCAATTTTTATATCTTGTAAGCCTGCAGTTTAAAAGACAGAAATAATCAGATAATTAGTCTTTGATTACATAGTACTCACCCTGTTCTTAAATGTACTTAAATGGTCAATAATTACCATGTAATTACAGAGCAATTATTGTAGTGCATTCACACCACCATATGTAAGGCACTGTCAATGATTTCATCCCCTATGTTTAGGGATTTATGACTCAGGCATAGAAAGGTCACTGCAGACTGTATTGGGCAAAAAGCGCCTGAGAGAGTGGGCCACTTCGTAAAGGTGAGGGCAGGTGGCAGTGCAGTGGAAAGATCTATTAAAGGAAAGTACCAGTGACTGGGTTTTAATATTTTTGACATGGATAGTGATGTACAGAAAGAGAAAATCCAGAGTTTATACCGACCGTTGAAATTTTTTAAAGTCCATCAACGTGTTCTTTTCAACAAGTCATTTTTGCTAAGGTATCTCTTTTCACTTTACCCTAAGATGCTTTTTTTGGCTACTAATAGACCATTTTAAATTACACAGTACAAGGTTCACACACTAAAAAATTTCATCTCACTTCCATATAGCAAGAAGTTTCGAGTGCCAGCACCTGGCACCTTAGCAAAAGATCATAGTTAGCACATTTTCTTTTTATTGAGTTGTTGCATGGCAAGAATTGATAATTTTCCACTCTGAGAGTTAAATAAAAGTTTCTGCTTTAGAAATAGTTTTACGTGGTTGTATTTTCCTACTGAACTATGTAATTCGTTTAATTCTATAATGCTTTATTTTCTACATGTTTATTTTCACTGCAATCATATTTCATGAAGAGAAATTGTCATTATTTGTGTTAACAGGGAAAAATTTATCTTTAACCCAACCAAATTTATAACACTTTATGGTAACATTGTCCTACACTTTCTTTGAAACTTCCAAAATGATTCGGACAGAGTCAAGCATTTATAAGAAGCCCAGGAAAAGTTTGAGTTGAAATCCATTCTATCCTGATTCTTTTAGTGCATTCTCTAGTGCCAAAGTTTGCAAAGTTGCCAGTTCACCAGCAATTTGGATGTTTACTTTTACTATTTTTAAATTTTGGCTTGTCTTTGATGAAGATGCTAAAAGCTAAGATAACCACAGAACAAAAAAATCTCTCAATGTAAGTCTTCAAATATTGATTCGGGTTTTATTCTATTCCCAATGTTTTTCTGTATACAGTGGGCAACGCTAACCAAATGAGCTTCCTATGTAGTTGTAGAGATGAAATAAATCAGCCAGAGATCAATGTTAAGATATGCAAGCAAATTCAAAGTAGTTCAAGGCCGTCTTTGAACATAAATGCTGAGGACATTTAGAATAAGGTAAAGGTCCTTGCAAGCTAAATAAGTGAATCGAATATATTATTACTTGTATAAGCACTTGTATAGTGCGTAAGAGTAAGGTCAATTAACTCTTCAAGCAACTGTATTTAACCTTATCATTTGATTTTTAAAAAAAGGAAGGTAGGGGGGCCTGCCTGGTGGTGCAGTGGTTAAGTGTGCATGCTCCTTTTGGTGGCCCCGGGTTCACAGGTTCGGATCCCGGGCGCGCACTGCTGCACTGCTTGTCAAGCCATGCTGTGGCGGCGTCCCATGTAAAGTAGAGGAAGATGTGCACGGATGTTAACCCAGGGCCAATCTTCCTCAGCAAAAAAGAGGAGGATTGGCATCGGATGTTAGTTCAGGGTTGATCTTCCTCACCAAAAAAAAAAAAAGGAAGGTAGGAAAAATAGGTAAACTGCTAAGTAAGTAAAAAGTAGTGTTTATTCATATCAAAGTGTGTGTGTGTGTGTGTGTGTGTGTATTTACCTCTGACTAATTTTGGTTTGCATGTATGAAAGTTTAATGCTTATTCTTTTTCTATGATGAACTGCTCTAGAGGAAGAAAGATCAAAGCAAGGTGATGAAAAGTGCACTGCTTGCCATCCGACTGTTTCCACAAACTTTCTAAGCAATTTGAGATTTTTAAACAGCAGCTCATTGTGGCACTCTTACAGATCCACACATTTAGCACACACTACTTGGACTTATTTAGCTTAAAAAATGTTTTTAATTGAACAGCTATTTCTTATCACAATGCCTTTTTCAAAATCTCTCATTTCTTTTTCTTGTTTGACTCTTCCCATTACTTGAGTTGTAATCCTTTGGGAGTAATTGGAATTTAGGCAGATGCAAAGCAAAACTCACATTAAGCATTGGTTCTCAATGGGGTGTGTTTTGCCTCCCCAGGGACATCTGACAATGTCTGGAGACATTTTTTGTTGTCAGAACTTGATAGGGGGGATATTACTGGCTTCTATTAAGTAGAGGCCAGGGATATTGCTAAACATCCTACAATACACAGTACAGCCCTCCACAACAAGGAATCACCCAGCCCAAATTCCATAGTGCTGAGGTTGGAAAACCCTGCTTTAAAGTAATGAGCGTATATTGACCTTAATAGTTCATAATTAATCATATGGAATTTTATCAGAATGTTTATTTTTCCTCAAAATTATTTAAAACATACACAAATGAAGAAAAAATTATTTGCATGCAATTGAGTTTGAAAAAGTATCGTATAAAACATAAAATAAAGATTAGTCTGCCTACCGTTCAAAAGTGGGCACACACAATTCAGCATATATAAAAAGCCATATAAATCATTATTCTTAATGACTGAAAAAATTTAAAATTTTCCCTTTTTAATGCTATTTTCTCTTCAAATATTGTTCCTTTACGTCATAACTGTGGACCTAATTGTTATGATGCTATTAATATAGATTAATAAGTCCTAGAAAATATGTTAAGATAAATAGTTAGCTTAGTAAATAATAAAAAAGACTAAAGTATTGTTCGTATTGCACAAATAAGACTCTTCTGCCTACTGATTATTTCGTTTGAATTGTCAATGTCTCTGCATGCATTCTAGCAATTGGATCATCATGTGTTGCCTACTGTCAACAATGTTATGACTCAAATTTAAAGGTCATTCGACCAAGTCACTTAAGTGACCTGCCAAGGACATGAACCCAATCATTAGCAGAAAGAGAGAGAATTCCTTGTTGGGCAGAATGATTTTTCCTCTGCTGCTAATGAAGACAACTTGATAACACTCTTTTCAAGACATGGTATAAATGTAGCGAAAGAGTATAATTTCCAGAACAGTCATTCTTGTTTCCAGAAGAGTCTAACTCAAACCATTCAGAATGTCTTCTTTTTCATCTGGAACTAGGGTCACATATACACCTTAGAGCTGCCCTGTGACAAATGAAGATGAAGTATGGGATCATACGTAAAGAAGTTTTTAACTGGAGTGGGAGAATGTTACCAAGATCAAGGCTGCATAATGGACAAAAGAGGACACTGACCTACTTGTCTTAGAAATGGTTGTTCTATTTGTATTCATGGCAGGGCCACCAAACGAGAGGTCATAATTAAAAACGATTTATCAAAGGGGTTCAAAGTAGCAATAACAACAACAAAAAATTAACCTTTTACTATGGAAACCTTCAACTATACCACAAAACGGAGAGAAGGGTACCATGAAGGCAATGTGCTTATCAAGCAAATTTGATAATTATCCACATCTTGCCAATCTTCATTTTACCTATAAATATTTTACTATGTGTCTAATTGCTAAGGGAATTTTATTTATTATACAGCTACCAGACTTTTATCATATCTAACAAAATTAAGAATAATTCTTTAATATTTTCACAATCCCAATAGGAAACAGATGGCACATTCAAATTGGGATCATTTAAAGTGGAGTTTAATGAATGAACTATACTGGAAGATGTAGGCGGGGCTTGGGGATAACACAAGTGACAAGAGTTAATTCAGTAGCCTGGCTCATCTCTGGGGAAAGGGTGTTGCTTTTACTACTGCTTTGTCCTGAATTCAGCAAAGAGTGTAAGCAGTTACCTAAACTCAGAAAAGAACTATAACCAATTCACTGGGAATGCTATTTTCTAGGAACACTGTATTTTTTTCAAGTTTAAATTTAGACTGATAATATATCTCCTAAGAAACTATTTTAGAATATGAAATACATCTTATATTTTGAATATAACACAATAAATATAAAATACAAAAATTTAACTGACAGTTTCTCAGCTCTCATTAAATCAATGTTAAACAAACATTTCTAAAGTGGCCATTTGAGGAGGTACAAAATCATCAGTTTATTCAGTATGCCTATGTACCTCCATCCAGAGCTGGGGAAGTGGAGAGATGGACAGTTGTTAGCTCTGGTCTATATGTCAGATGCTGTAATAAATATTCTCTATGTACTATACCAATTAGTTATTACAGCAACACAGTATAGAAGATATTGTAATCCTTGTTAATAAGATGAGGAAAACAGAGAGAGGCTAAATCACACAGCCAATAAGTAGTAGAATTGCAATTCAAACACTGACGTGTCTGCCTCTAAAACTCAAGCTCTTTCTACTACAATATTCAGTGTTTTATACAAAACATATTCAGCACCAATTTGATATCTTATGACTCATAATTATTTTCAGGGAACATTTGTATATAATAATTATATCCAAACAAGATGCATATGACTATTTTATTGATATTCAGATTACACTATGTTGCAATATATAAACATTTAAGTTTCATAGGTAGCCTTGATTTGGAGTGTAATTTTAACACAAATATTCTCAGAGATCCTGAGCTTGCTGTAAGTAAGGCTATCTTGTGGGTTCTTGACTGAACTGTATGAAGGAAACAGTTCTTAAGTACAGAGCACTGACCTATTTTTAGTCAGTCAAGAAGCCTGTACCTGTGAGAACATGCATGGGGAATGTCTTGTACCAGCTATTGGAAAGAATGTAATCACTTGCATTTAAACAACTTTCATGAACAGAGTAAATGGAAGTCTCTCATCTCATCTGATTTCCATGATGCCTTCTGTCAAAGGAGAGCTGTCCAAATTAAGTGATTTTTAGAGAGGTTATGACTGATAACTTAGTTTTTACCTTTAAATATGTTTTTAAAGAGAATTCATTATTTAAGAAAGAAGTCAAAGGATATTATCCATTTCATCTGGATTCTTGGATTCCTATTATTGATATTTACCTTCTATTTTAGAGTCAACAGCTATTGACTATTAAGTATAATTCTGAATCCTTTGGCTTTAGGAAGCATAATATCATAGATGGAGTGGAGCTGTTGATGAAAGTTGGATATAGACTCAACTCAGTCAAAAGCTTTTAGTTCAAATCTGATCAGTTTCATACTCTTTCTTGTCTCAATTTCTCCATCCAAACACAGAGAGGTCAGGTCTCTTGATCTTTACTTCTGTTATTTTTAAGTAATCTTGTATAAATCAAACAATCGAAAGTCAGTGGATAGCATGACCAAGTGAGGAGTCAACAAATCCTTCCCCCAGAAAACAGGTATAAAGCTGAACAAACTGGTCAACACCAAACAATTCTTTGCTCTGGAATTCAACCAAAAGCATAAAATGAAGTGAGGAGTATTGATTCATGAAAAATTTTGAGCGTCAGGTAAGAACAGTGCAAGTCTATAGAATTTTTGCCTGGATATGCTCCTATCACTCCCCTCCCAGCTGTGTCAATCTGGTAGTTCAACCAGGGAGGAGCCTACCTTGCTGCTGTTGCTAAACCGGGCTCACTTGACTTGAAGTGTTGTCAGTTAAAGTGGTCGTTTCAGTGGCAAGTGAACAGGGAAGATTAGTGGTTTCCTTAGACTGAGTGTGTTATGTGGTGCATGCAGGGGACAAAGTGGTCTAGCTAAGAATTTGACAGAGCACTATTGAAGGTCGGACAGACATAGAGGGCTTGGTAAATTTTCCATATATCCTGAGTTGTCAGCAGCTTGTGTGCATCCACAACAGAGAACAGAGCAGGCCCACACAGCCCACCTGTTCCTGTCTGTAGAGCCTGTGTGTGAGCAGCAGAGATGTCAGAGAGCCTTACAGAAAGTAAAATCCTGGACGAACTTGAAAACACAGTCTAAAGTTTAAATGGACTATCTGGGTCACAAATAGATCCATCAGCAGAAAATGAAACACTTAATGGCTGAGGTAGTTGAGCACAAACTCTGATGAATCTTTGGTGGAACACTGAGCTATATAGTCACAGAGGTGACTCTTACAATGCAGACTTAAGAAGAAAAAACAAACTGAGCAGAAATGTACTTTATAGGAGATCATCCATTGTTGGAAAGGTAGATTTCACAGATTTAGTCCAGGCAAGGTAACTAAACAAAAACTAGCAAAACAACAACAGCCTTAAGGGGAAAATGTCATAATATAGAGTTGCTATAATATATTATCTAAGAAGTCCAATATTCAACAAAAATTGTGAGATATGCAAAGAAATAAGAATGTGTGATGCATACTCAGGAAAAGAATCAGTTGAAACTGTCTCTGAATTTTCCCAGATGGTGAAAACAGTTGACAAAATTTTCAAAGCAGCTACTATAAACATGTTAAAAAAATAAATCTTCTTTAAAGAACTAAACAAATACATTAAAACAATGACTCAGTGAGTAAGATAATTTCAAAAAAGAGGAAAAGTTATTAAAAAAGAAACAAATGTGATACGTACAATAACTGAAAAATAAAAAATTTGCTAGAAGGGCTCAATAGCAGGTCTATGAAAAAAGGAAAAGAAATAAGAACCAGTAAACAAGAACACAGATCAGTAGCAATCTGAAGAACACACAGAAAAAAGACTGAAGATAAATTAACAGAGTATGAAACCTATGGGACAATATCACAATACCAATACACATGTAACGAGAGTCCTAGAAGGAGAGGAGAGTGAAAGGTGGGAAAATTTGAGATATAACGGCTGAAAGTTCCCTGCTTGATGAAAAACAGTAATCTACAGATCCCAGAAATCCACAGACTACAAGTAAGGTAAACATTAAGTGATCTGTCAAACTGTTGAAAGACAAAGACAAATTGAAAATCTTGGAAGTAGCAAGAGAGACACAACTCTTCACATAAAGGGGAATGACAATACAGAAAATGGGTGACATCTAATCAGAAACAGCGAAGGCCAAAAATTAGTGAAATAACATATTCAAAGTGCTGCAAGAAGAAAAACCCTGTCAAACAAAAATTATATATTCAGCAATATTATCCTTTAATATTGAAGGTGAATAAAGGTCTTTCCATATAAAGACTGAAACATTTCATATGGACTATCTTACCATACAAGAAATACTACAAGAAGTCTTTCAGGATAAGGGAAATTGACTCCAGTGAATAACTCAAATTCACAGGAAGAAATTAAGACTGCTGGAAATGGTAAATATGTGAGTAAATACAAAAGATTCTATAAATTTGTTTTTTTCTTATTTCTTCTGTTTATTACTTTAAAATATATAATATGGTATAAAGTAATGGTTATAATATACTGTAATATATAGAGATTATATATTGTAATATATTGATTATAATGTATAAAGATATATGGCAATAATAGTATAAAATGGATGAAGGAAAAGGAGATATATTGGAGCAAAGTTTCCATCAATTTTAACAGAATTAAGTTGAATTTGATAAGTTTAGATACATATTGTTACCACTAGCAAAACCACTAAGAAAATAACTAATGTAATTTTAAAAATCAGCGATTAAATTGATACACTAAAAATATTTATCACAAAAGAAGACAGTAAAGGAAAACAGAAGAGCAAAAAGTCATGAGACAGTAGGAAACAATGACAAAATAGCAGACATAAATCCAACTATATCAATACATACATTACGTGGGAATAAACTACAAACCCAACTCAAAAAGCAGAGATTGTCTGACTGGATTAAAAACAAAGATCCAACTATATGTTGTATATGCGAGACTCACATTAAATTCAAATGCATAAATAAGCTAAAAGTAAAAGAATGGTCAAAGAACTACCATGCAGACAGTAACCATAAGAGAACTGGAGTGCTTAAAGATGAGAAATACTGCAAAAAGGAACACTTCATAATGACAAATGTCATTACATCAGGAAGATTTAACAGTGATAAATGAATATGCATCCATGGAGTATAGGTTATAAATGTATATACACTTATAAATGTATAGATCCCCTAAATACATGAAGTAAGAACTGAAAGGTTGAAAGGAAAAATGAAAAATTTAACAATATTACCATGATTTTTCAATACTCCACTCTTCGTAATTTATAAGAAAACTAGACAAAAAATAACAAGGATGTAGGAGTCTTGAACAACTCTGTCAAGCAACTAGATTAAATTGGCATATACAGAACACCAAATGACTACAGAATACACGTTCTGTTCACTCACACTCACAGAACATTTTCCAGTAGAAATCATTTTCTGTTCCATAAAACAAGTCTCAGTGAATGTAAAAATATTGACATCATACAAGATATTGCTTTGACCACATTTTCACCAAATTTATATTAAAAATTCACAAGAGACATCTGGGAAAACCTCACATAGTGGAAATTAAACAAGACACTTCTAATCATCCATGAGCAAAGAAAAAAATCACAAAGAAAATTAAAAACATTTTTAACGGAATGCAAATGAAACCCCACCATATAAAAATTTATGGGATGCAGCTAGAGCAATGTTTAGAGGGGTATTTACAGATTTAAATGCCTATATCAGAAGAGAAGAAAGGTCTCAAATCAATACCCTAAGTTTCCACCTTAAGAAACAAGAAAAAGGAAAGCAAACTAAATCCAAAGTGAACAGAAGGGGTGAAATAATAAATATTAGAACAGAAATCAATGAGATAGAAAAGTAATGGAGAAAATAATGATACCAATCAAAGATTTGTTCTTTGATAATATGAACAAAACTGAAAAAACTTAGCTAGACTGACCAAGAAAATATGAGAAAATGTATGTTACCAAAATCCATAATAATTAAAACTATAAACTTCTAGAAGAAAACAGGTAAAAATCTTTTTGACTTTGGGTTAGGCAAAGTGTGCTTAGACGTAATAGTGAAAGCATGACCCATAAATTAAAAAGTGATAAATTGAACTCCAATAAAATTAAAAATGTTTGCTCTTTAAAAGACACCATTAAGAAGATGAAAAGACAAGGTAGAGGTGGAAAGATATTTGCAAGTCATATATCTGATAAATGACATGGATCCAGATTATATAAACAACTTATTTTTTAAGAATAATAAGGCAGGGGCCGGCCCCGTGGCTTGGCGGTTAGGTGCGCGCGCTCCACTGCTGGCGGCCCAGGTTTGGATCCCGGGTGCGCACCGACGCACCGCTTCTCCGGCCATGCTGAGGCCGTGTCCCACATACAGCAGCTAGAAGGATGTACAGCTATGACATACAAGTATCTACTGGGGCTTTGGGGGGAAAAAATAATAATAAGGCAACCCAGTTAAAAAATGGACAAATGACTTGAATAGACTTTTCACTAAAGAAGATATTTTTAAAATGCTAATAAGCACGTGAAGAACACAATGTTCTTAACCATTAGGGAAATGGAAATTAAAATTACAGTGAGATATGACTATGTACCCATTGGAGGGCTATAATCAAAAGCCAGATAGTACTAAGTGGTGGAGAGGATGTGCAAAACCTGGAAGCCTCATTAATTTCTGGTAGATAAAGTGAAACAGCCCCTTTTGGTAACAGTTTGGCAGTTTCTTAAAAAGTTAATTCCATACCTAGAAATATACTCGAGAGATGAAAGTCTATGTCCATTCAAATAGGTGTATGGATATTATTTTAAAAAGTAACATTTAAACAGTTAATAGAAGCTCACAATTTGTTCCTTTTCATTAAAAAAGACCCAACATGTGGGTCAGTGGAGCAGCAACAGCAGAATCCCCTGGGAACTTGTTAGAAATGCAAATTCTCAGACCCTACCCGAGACCTACTGATTCAGAAACACTAGCCTAGGTGATTCTGGTACATGCTAAAATTTGAGAACCACATACCTTCAAATTCCTATAAGTAGTATGGTTCTCTCGAGAAAAAGCTCGTATCTCGTTAAGTCCCCACAAGCCACATACTTTTAGTTTTTTAAAATGTTGAATAGGCAAATATTTTTAAATAGAAGTATTACATATAAAATTCTAAATTTCATGTTTCTCTTGAAAAATCACAAGATGGGGCAATACTCCTCTCATCTTCCCTACATGGAGCTGGAGGAGGTTCTGGATATCCTTTGAGACAACATAGGTTCTTATGTGTGCCTCTGTCCCACACAGCTTTCCTCGTTCATCCTCATTGTATGGCCCTTCTGGGTCTGATTTGCTTACTCCTAATCTTCAGTGTAACCTCAAACTACTTACTGCAAATTACAGATTTTGGAAAGTACATTGAATTCCTCCAGTATGCAAGAAAGTATTTTTAAGATAGTATTCCTGTAATGGTTCTGGGAGAGAGTGTGTAGAGTTTGATTTTATGGCCATATTTCTATTCGTTCAATGACTTTGTACAAATTATGTACTTCTTTTTGGTTTACTTTTCTGTTTCATGTGCTGGGAATTCTAACAATAGTTTACTCATTCCTAGAGTAATAGATTTTCTTGTGTTGTGAAACAATTCTTTTCTTCTTAAAAAAAAACGAACCTCAGCGCCAGCAATTGGGAGTGACAAGTCTTCTTACGTTCCTGTAATAACCATGTCATTTATTTATAATCCAAGTAGATTTAAGGAAAATAGCCAAATTGATTATTCAAATAATTTAGTGATAAAGTTCTTATTTCTAGATGAAAAGGCAGAAGGTTGAGTATGTTGGCCAGATTGTAGCAATGCTATGTGAATACCTTGGTATTGGACATTTGGAATGTGAAATTTGTTGATTTTCCCCTTTCCCTGATTCATACATTTTTGGATGAGGTGCCTAAATCCTTTTAAAACCAGTTGATGTGCAAGTTAATAGATAATTGAAAAGATAGTTTAATAAATTTTAATTATTAAACATGTTAGATTGTTTGAGTCAGTTTCTGATTTATTCATAATAATAGGGGGAAAAAAGTGTTTGGTCTGCCTGTCAGGAACACCTAAGAGACAATCCATCTCAAAGCAAACAATTCCTAGTTTTGTTATGGGACCTTGAACACTGCCATCACCGATTTCATTATTTTTCTGGCAAACAGTCACAAAATCTGCTATAATCAGTTTCCTCAAACACGTTGAATAATTTTTCTGCAATCGCTAATAGACTAGAAATAATGGAACAGTGTATTTATGTCATGATGAGTATTTCTATTTTTTATTTTATTTTATTTTAATATTTGTTAACTGACTTTCTAATGCTCTAAATATGAGAATTATTACTTAAGAAATTTTTATTGTTGAGGGAATGGCCCAGTCCTGACTGGGGGATCTTGAGGTCACTGACCCTTAATTCTACTTATCTTTTAAAAGGGAAATAAGTAGTACTTTTCTTGTAAAGTTGTGGTAAAAATTAATTGAGAACATTCACTTTATTGCTAGATTTGATACAGGGTAAGATTAAAAATAAGTTCATTTGATACAAAATAAGATCTCAGTATGTGTTAAGTAATATCTTTGTGATTCTGATAGGTGTCTGTTTTGCAAATAGCAGAAATATTTAATCACTTGCTTGTTTTATAATTAGATTACCAACCCATAATAAATTTTATATTCAGATATTTAAGTAAAAGATTATTTAGAGTTATAATTAAATTCTATGAAGTGCAAATAATAGCTGGAAATATCCACATTGTCCAAATAATGTAGCTGGTCGTTCCAGAGTTCTACTTGTATGTAGCTTTTAAGGAAGTCAAGTTAATATCCTATATTTTAGAAGTTATTTTGAGGTGGGAATAGAATCCTCATATATGTGTTTTCATTTGTCAATTCTGAACTAAAATTTTTAAACTTTGGAAAACAACTTTTATTCATTTTTTTGTACGTAGGGGAGTACCTATATAATTCAATAAGAAGATCAAAGTTTGGTTTTATTTACATCACAATTTAGAAAGATATATAGAAAGAATTTCATTGGCTAGAACTATAAAAGTCTTGTGATTTAAATAGTACCCAAAATATAATCAGTTCTCAAGTTAATTAGTAGGATTTTCATTGGCATTTTATTCATGTTTAACATTTATCATTTATCACATGTATTTAAAGATTTTAATTTGCATTGAAAAGAAGTGGAACTTGAAAAAGAGAATCAGATTACTTTTTTGGTAATTACTGCCTAGAAATGTCTGTAGACCAAAAGTAATACCAACAAATTTAGGTACAAGATATCAAGTAGAACATTTTAACCACTAGTGACCAGTAGAACATAGTAACTACATAGAACATTTTTATGTTTAGAAAACCATCCATATGTTCACCATTTTCATTTCATTCTAACACTCTTTCATTAAATGAAACATTATGCTAGGTCCTGGTAAGTATACAAAGATGAACAACGTATAGTTCTCCCTGTAAAAACATTTACAATGTAGCAAAACATTGTATTTCAATACCAAATTTTGACAACACTTATAATAAAAAATTGGCCTTCAAGGATAGTGCTTAAAATCCAGTAGATGTATTGAAAAAAATCTTGTTTTAATAAAATCATTGTTTTGGTATAATATGAAAATATAGGTAATAGTTACCTGAGTCTTAACTGCTCCCAGAATTAGACTAAGTTTGACTCTGTCTTAAAGTCAGGTGAATAAACTCTCAAAGATCTTCCGCTAATCATGCTCACATAGCTATTTCATTTTAACTTACTATTGTTTTACGAGAAAGTAGTAATTACACAACAAATTTGCATTCAGTAAAAGCAGAATAAGCTGTTGACATAAATAAAATTGCTTAAAATGGACATAGCCATATACTACGTCCCATATAGGTTAAAAAAAATCTTAGTTTTATTCTTAATTATATGTAATACCCTCAAGTGTGGTCAAACCTACTTAATACATGTAGAAGATAGAATAATAAAGTACGGATTCTGTCTTAATCACTCTGCTCTATTAAATATTAAAGGACTATTATTAATAGCACTTTTATAATGGATGTCATTTTCTACCTTGAATGAAAACCTCATCTCCTTTCATGTATTCATTGCAGAAGTTATATAATCTTTTCAATTCTGAATCTTGGACCAAAGGAATATTCTCTTGACTACATGCCACATCTTTGTATCTGCCCCAGTTCTTGACATGCAGTAAATGCTCAAAAACTGCTTGGTGAATGAATCAATGACCACGTGATTGAATGAAGAAAGGAATAAAAAAAGAATAAATGAATTGTCACAAAGAAATATCTCTTTGTTTAGTTCAAATAAGATGTTTCAGGTTTTGGTGTGTAAACTTTTTGCTGTCAGGGAGATTTTATCATTTGTGGCATTTCAAAATCTGTAGTGATGAACTGTGTTATAATTGAGTTCTACAATATATTAATGGACAGGGAGTCTCTTAATTACCTTTAGTAGGGAAAAATTGATAAAATAGTAGTTTTTTACAAGTTTATCTTAATTATAATTTTAGAAAACCATATAGTACAATAATAGCTTCTTGGTTTTGGGAATGGTTATAGGCCACTTTCTAAAACCCAAGCTATCTATAGGAATGTTTTAAGATAAATTAAAAATAAAAGAGAGACTGAGTTTTCAGGATTAGATTTTAGAAAGAAGGTTTAGGAAAGCTAAGGGCATTATAATCCTATCTCATATCAAAGTTAAACTTTAAGAGGAAACCTATTAACATTTTCCTATATTTCAAGAAAAACAGTTATGATAGAGAAAGTTTTACTTTCTGAGTAGTCTTTGAATATATATCACTTCTTAAAATTCTCCTTCATAATCAAATGAAGCCAAATAAGTCTGTCTTGTAAGCAAGTAAGGATAAAGTAGCCTTCTCAAACACCAGTTTCTGTGATTGTGTTTGATATTCTGCAAACATGAATATGTTGTTTTGGAAGTATGTATTTAGCATTCGGTAAACAAGATACACTTACAGGCAATGGGCATAAACTGACCAGGAATCAAGTCTAAAGTGGTAGTGTGCTGTCTGATCATAGAAGAAACTAAATATCTGTGTGTACTAGATGCTATGGAATTTAAGTAACTACAGAAATATAACAGGGTTTAACCTCCCACTTAGAAAGGGCAAGTTATTTTCTCCATGTTAGATTGAAATCTTGAGCTTATATGCCTGTGGTTGTATAATGAATGCTTACTTGAAAATCGAATGTAATATTCCTACTCACATCTTAAACTGTGAAAGTTATACAGATAAACTAGTTCAACTCTGTAAAATGGCAGGATGATGGGGTAATAACAATAGCACTGGATTTGAGGGCAAGAGACCTGGATTAAATATGACTCACTGAGTCACTTTGAACATACTAAATAAGCTATCTAGGTCCCAAATTAATTTTGTAAGTATTTGCAACCTTGAGAATTTCAGTGTCAACTTCTCTAATAGATATTGTCCCTAAAATCAATTTAATAGGAGTTGTCCTTAGTAAAGCTTATGAGTAAGGTGAAGAGATTCTGGGGCATCTTTCACAATAGGTCCAAAGGCTCTTTGCTCCAATAATTCCATCTCATCCTTCCAAAGAATCCAAAAGCTACTTGTTCTTCTTTCCCTAATAAAATAGTTTGCTTCTAATAGGCACCTTCAGGAGATACAATAGCTTAACCCAAGAGACAATAATTTAAGAAATTTCAGGCAAACTGCCAAAATAGCAGGGAAGGGATTCTTTAAGTGGATGATCCATTTAAAAATCCTCAAATCATGTACTGTCCATTTTGTGTGCTCACAGATCCAATCCCGATAATAAAGTTTACTGGTTTATGAAACAAATACATTTTCTGATCACACAGGCAGAAGGGTCAAAGATGAATATTTAATAGAGCCACAATTTGAAGCCTACTGTGCAAACAGTCTTTGATCCTAGCATATAGTTTATTGATATTTGTCTTCTGTTTTTATTGTACACTTTATATGAATAAAGGCAAGATATACTTATTTACTCATAACTTATTTAGTTACATATAATTTTTTTAAATGTGATGCTTGATTGTCTGTTGAAGAGTCACCTGGGTAGAGTCAAAAGACTGAACATGAACCTTTATAGAATAATTGCCTTGTAGTTTATCCTCATCAGCCAAAGTTGGCTTTAAAAATAATTTTAAAAAATTAATCTATCAATGCTAGAGTATTGTTGACAAATCTGTGTATCTGTAAGTATGTACTATAAGCTTAGGATGGGCAAGTGTTTGGACCTCCATGTCTGGGATTTATGCCATCAATACCCACAGTTGATTCACATGTTTTTTTTGGCTCTTTCCCCTCATGCCATCTGTGTGTTTGGCATTATGCCTGCTTGCAAGTTGGTCAGACCTGTGCCAACATAATGGAATGTCGCTGGATGGTACATAGAATGCTGCAAAATGTAGCATTTTAAAGAGGAAAACCTGCTTCAGGTGGCACCACATTGCTTCAACATATGGCCTTCCGTGGATACCTGAGGAGAAAGGGTGAACAAAGACGTGGGATCCACAGATACTCCCAAATGGCCACAGAAATGAGAACACTGGGAAAATCTCTGTGCAAAGTACAAAATGAAAACATCCTCACATACCTTATGGCTTGATGTATTTAACATTGAGTCATATGTGGATTCTCCATGCAAATGTTGATTAGTAAGACACCATTAAGTTTTTATATGGCACATTTAATGTTTCAGGAGTATCCCTGACAGTATGCTCAGTATGCTCAGGGGAGTTAAGTGTTTCATTAAAATTGGCAACATTCCTTGAAGAAAATATCAGAGCTTAAATGCTACTCTTAAGTTTTGAGGGCAAGAGAATGAGATGCTAGGTATTAGAACTGTCATGAGAAATGGAAAAATATATTGGTCTTAGTTTTTTACGTCAGTGAGTAAGACTTATCATAATATATAGTTGTTTGAATTAAGCATTCTATGCTAGGTTATGCTGCATCAACAAACAAGCCTTCAACTCTCTACAGCTTAATACAATAGAAGTTATCTCTTATCCATGGGTCAGGGAGCTGTCCTTTAAATAACCCAGGCACCAGGCACTTGCACCCGGTACCTCTGCCATATTGAAAGTACAGCATCACCTTGGCGTCATTCAGCCCACAGATGGAATGGGAAAGAGGGCAAAAAGAAGGAATCCTGGACATGTAACTACTCCTGGCTGGAAGTTACCCCTATTACCTCCATTTACAATGTACTGGTGAGAGCTAGTCAATGGTCAACCTCTGGGAAATATAGCAGAGAACAGAGTATCCGGCAGTATCAACAGCCTCCGCTATAGCAGAGGATGTCGGCAGTAAATTTTCTTTTTTTGTGTGGAAAATCCAAGAAAGTAATGATATTCCTACCCATTCACCTACTTACAGAATCTTGGATTGTCACGGACCCTATGGATCCCGGGTATGATCTCCTCATAGATCTCTGCATGGCTTTCTAATTCTGTGTTCCCAGTGCCTTGCACAGTTTGTGGCACATCTTTGTTTTGTGAATGAATAAATGAAATCTAAACTCCTATTTTACGTATCAGATCAAAAGTGATTAAATGACTCTCGTAAATTCCCAGAGTTAGCTAGATCTTCTGACTCCTGGTGCACCGCTGTGCCACTCTTTGTTGTTAGTGCCATGGAGTCAATTCCAACTCCTAGTGACCCTGTGTACAGCAGAGCAGAACCGTGCTTGGTCTTTTTCTGTCATCCTCTCACCTTCTGGTGCTATATCAGACAATGCTCCACTGCTATTCATAGGGTGTTATGGCAAATTTTTTCAGAACTGAGTGGCCTGGTCCTTCTTCCTCGTCTGTCATAGTCTGAGAGCTCTGCTGAAACTGTTCACCATGAATGACCCAGCTGGTATTTGAAATACCAATGGCAGAGCTTTCAGCATTATGGCAACACACAGCTGCCACAGTATGACAATTGACAGACGGGTCGTGTGGTGGTGTGGTTCCCTGACTGGGGAGACAGCGCCATACCTTAACCACTAGACCCCCAGGGCTGGCTGTGCTAATCTAAGGAAACTTTATTTGAATATTGTCTGCCTTTTTTGCATAAGTGTTTTGAAGCTAGACAACCTAATTACTCCCTTTAAGAAGTTTACAAAATGATTAAGAAGTAGTTTTTGACTGTAGGAGTTTGCCATTTTGCCTCCAAAAAAATGTAATTTACATGAAAGTCTGGACTTGCTCTGAGCATGCTCTGTGGAGTCAAGACAACATCATTCATGTGGGTGAGTTTACATTTATTGGTTTGTGGGAGGCCTGGAATTTTGTTCTTCTCTAATAAGAGGATTCTGCCAAAATCTTTATTCTGAGTTACCAGGAAGTGTGGTTAGTCATAGTGTAGTGCACACCGTGAGCTGAAGAACATACATTTACTAACGCCATAAGTCCTGCTTTGTAGCACTTGTACTTGAAAATATCAGGCAGACCTACAGAAACAGCTGGGCATTTTAAATCACACTGCTAGGCAGGGGAAGAATGTTGCTCTGTCTTTAGAATCAGCAGTAAAGAGACCTAGATATTAACACGTACACTGCAGATCAAGAGAGGGGATAGAGAATTTACCTGAAGACATAATAAAGAAGCAAATAAACTGGGTATTTGCACATTAGTCACATTTGTACCACCCAAGCACTTTCTACTTCTGTATGTTCTTGAGGAAGGTCTGCTGAAATTTGTTTTCTGTCCCAAGAAGAGGAAGATTCTAAAGAATATTTCATCAAAACCTAGGGCAAATAATTATATACATATATGGTTAGGAGACAATTTTACTTCAGTTTTTAGAGATGAAAGTTAGATAACATGGACTAAGCATTTTCAAAATCTTTACAAAGTGGTAAACTTGTGACAGGTAGAAGGTAGTTTATAAGATAAGGGAGGGTGAGGATGAGTGTGGGATAAGGTTAGGCAATCTTGAAGCAAAATGAAGCAAAATGAAACAAAAAAAATTTCGATACATGAAATGAATAGGACATGAGTGCAGAGAATGGTATGCTCCATCTGAGCTCAGTGCCTTGACTGCAGCACGGGGTAAAGGAAGAGTACTGGAGAGATGCACCACAATGCTAAGGCTTCTTTGCTTCTGACCTTTAGAGAGTAACAGGAGTTGAATTCTAGTCCTCGTTACCTTGAGGATTTAGAAAAAACTTAACACGCTCAAGGGATACTTATAGAGTTAACTAAGTTACACTGACCCCAGTTTACCTAATTTGTTCAATTGAGAGAAATCATTTCGTTTTCAATGACATATTGACTGGTGTAGACAGAGTGAAATCTTGGAAATTATCCACTAAAATACCTACAAGTAAGAGTATCTAAAGTAAAAATCAATTTCAAGTTAACTATAAACTTTTTGTAGGAATCATGTCTTTTTCTATTTGGTTTAAAGAAAAACAGTACTCTCTGGTAATTCTTTTGTTTTCATATACTGACAACTTCTTATTGATGCACATGACTACTTGCTCCAGAATATTCATTCACTTTAAAAACAGTAAATGAAAGAGTGCTTAAAATTTTATGCTACATTAGTAATCACACATCTCAAATAGATGACTGATACTCTGTGAATCATAAGGAGAAAGCTATGGGAAAAAAAAGTCAACAAGTTCATTTCTAGATGCCTCTTAGCTGTAAACCTCTAGCCACTCTTCATTTGTCAATAGTGAACTTTAATGAGTCCGGATAAGAAGCTAGTCAATGGATATCCATTTAGCTAGTGATAGTCTGAACTCCAGCTGATTGTCCTAGCAGCTGTGTGACTTCATTACCATTAGAAAGGCATACAGCCAAGCCAGCTGGTACCCAAACCAGCTACTCAATACACAGAGCATATCTATTTGTTGGTTTACACATGAGAATTACACAAGGCACCGTGAAAAGTTTGGAGTATAAAATAGAATCTGCATAAAGATTTAATTTAAAGGACTTATCATTACTATGCCAAGTACAGCTAGTTTGTTTTGTTTCTACTATGATATAGTATATTGTGGTGGTTTTCAGTTCTTCCATAAATGCAGCCTACATGCAAAATTTGCATTTAGATACCAAACATAACTGCACATCATAATTTCCCAGTTAAGAAAACATCTTTTTGGTTGTGTTTGTTTTAGTGCTTACAACAGTGCATTTTCATTTTTTAAGGCAGCTTTAATAGAAAACAGTTTCAGGAGCTTGTTAATAGCTAGTTTAGCTTCCATCTGTCCCCTCTTTTCTATCCCCAATGCCACTATCTAGATCAGCCTCTGTTAGCTCTCCTTTGCAGTTTTGCAAAGGTTTTCTACCTGGACTTGGCTCTCTAGACTCTCACTCTAGACTGCCTTACATTACTATTAGAAATTGCCTTGAATCTCATCCTCATTGTGTAGAGCAGTGTTTTGTGGTATAATCTCTGGCCATCTGCACCAGAAGCAACTGAAAGGCAGATTTTTAGCTCCATTACAGACCCACTGAGTAAGTCTAGGAGTTAATCTTATTTATAGTAATCTTTGAAAACCTCTTCTTTTTTTTTTTTTTAAAGATTTTATTTATTTTATTTTTCCCCCCAAAGCCCCAGTGGATAGTTGTGTGTCGTAGCTGCACATCCTTCTAGTTGCTGTATGTGGGACTCGGCCTCAGGATGAACGGAGAAGTGGTGCCTCAATGCGCACCCGGGATCCGAACCCGGGCCACCAGCATCGCAGCGCGCGCACTTAACCACCAAGCCACAGGGCCGGCCCTGAAAACCTCTTCTATAATAAGGATGCCACAAGTAGTAAATAATCTTACTCTTGCCTTGAAGGTACGCCCCATTTAATAAAATGATCAACACTTTTACTTTAAAAAATGAATAAAAATATCGATCATGATGTAAATTCAAAATATATGAAAAATCAGATTATATAAGTAATCCGTGCAATGTTACAGGAGAGAGAAAGCAGTTTGTTAAAACCATGATCTCCTCTTCAGAACAACACAATAGACAAGGATTGGTCAATTCCTGGAGAAGATAGTTGCTCAAATATGGAGTTAATTTTTGGAAAGAATTTTAAGGAGCATGTCTTACCAAACATTTCTCTTTTTAAGAACAATTAATACTAGGTAGGTTCAGCAGTAGATCTTACACAGATATCGAAGTACATAATAAGGTGATTTTTTTTTTTTTTTTTGAGAAATTGAACAGCAAAAAATGACAGGAACAGGCATGCAGATGTTTCTAAAGCAAGGACTCACAACAATATATAGTCACTTACATAAATTAGATCCTGGAGAGGCACATAATCACAAGGGGAAAACAAGACAAGAACTTAATTACAAGAGTGAAAGTAAAAAGTCAAAGAAGGGCAGAGCAAGGCCTTTCAAATGTTAAGGTGGCTAGTGGTGCTTTCATTGATTCCAGTTTTATGTAAGTAAACTGACCCTTGAAGGGAAGATTGGAAAGAGTTCAAGCTGAGGGTAGTAGAAAGCTCTTAGGTAAAGGAGAAAGGAGGGCTGAGAGTCAGAATACTGGGTAAGGTTTTTCAAAGATGTGCTGGGCTTTGAATGATTAGTGCAAGCAGCAAGAGGGATTTTGTGGTTGGGATGCCTTTTGATGGGAGTGGTGGTAATAAATTATATCGCATTTTCAAGGACTGTGTATTGGCATTTTAACTGGAATTATAAAACCCAAGACAATCTATATCAAACTTCAAATTAAGTTGTCAATCTGACGTCAAAATTTGTGATCTTTTTATTTCCATCAACTATACTTAGGGCTCCAACTTTTATAAATTACATTTTAGTACCAGAATAATAGCTATTACCAAAAGTATTTCAGAATCATAAATTAATACTGAAATGACAGTATAGGTGTGTTTGGCCTACTTAAGAGTTATCTATTACTGTGTAACAAACTACTTCAAAATGTAATGGCTTAAACAACCATTTTATTTTGCTTACAATTTTGTAGGGCAGCAATTTGGAAAGTGATCAGTGAGTGATTTATCTCTGATTCATGGACATTAGCTCTGGCAGCTGGGGCTGGAGGATCCAATTCCAAAATAGTTTCTTCATCCACATGTCTGATACCCTGGTTCTGCTTGGCTTTTCTCTCTCTCTCCAGGGTGGGAAGGCCTCTGTTTCTTCTCACAGCATTGAGGTCTCAGGTTAGTTGGGCTTCTTACATGGAGGCTGGCTCCCCTCTAAAGCAAACATTTCACAAACAAGCTTTCCAAGAGACACGGGTGGAAGCAGCAAAGCCTAGAATGTCACTTCTACTGCATTCTGTTAGTCAAGCTCAGATTCAAGAAGAGAGAAATAGACTGCACCTTTCACTGTGGTAGGACATGTGTGATCAGTTAGGGATAAAATTAATGACAGCAGCTATTGAGACAAACTGCAACATCCACCCTCTTGCCCTCAAAGTTTATGACCATCCCATGTGCAAAATATACTCACCATCTCCCAAGACCCCCCAAAAGTCTTGTCCCATCATGGCATCAGCTCAAAGTCCAGAACCTCATTATTTAAATCAAGTCTAGGTACAGATGAGGTTCTTGAGGGTACTTCCTGAGGTAGTTTCTTGAGTATGATTTATCTTCAAAAACAGATATATTAACGAAAGAGACAAGTTATCTACACCCCATACAGATGCCCAACATAAATGGCATAGAAGAACAGCAATCGTCACTCCCATTCAAAAAGTGAGGAAATGCAAATTACATAGCAGTCACTGGTTCACAGCAATTTTGAAATCCAGCAGAGCACATATTGCCAGTTTCTTGTTTAGTACCCAGTTCAGCTTCCTGGAGATGATTCTCTGTCTGAGGCACTATTTCTTTTCCAGAAAAAGATAGCCCATGTTTTCTGTTAGACAGTTTTCTCAGCCTGCTACCTTCCCATAGTAGGCCGGAGCTTTGACAACCTATTTTCATTTTGTGTTGTCTCTGTGCCTTTTAGACCAACTGGGAGAGCTCCTTTAAAAACTATGAGTGCTTCCTATGTGTCAAATTATAAATCCAGTGCATTAGACAATAGCCATACCCCTATGTCTCTTCTTGATAGACTTTTTTCTAAATTGGATTGCCTAAGAGGCTGCTGTGGGACAATGCCCTTAAGATTCTTAAAAACCCTATTAATTGAAAGAGTCTATAAAGCATTTTCTTAAGAGCCTTAGAAGCTCTACTAGGCAAGACCTTAAACATTTTTGAAGTCTTAACGAAGAATCTTAGCCACAACCTTGTGATATTAAGCCTGAGTCCACGTGTTGTTGGTAGTGCCTGCATCTGATCTTCTCCCTGAAGCCAGTTCTTGAGAATCTTTTGATGGAAGAGACTGAGGATGAGAAACAGTTTTATTTTCAAATCCATCACGTCCTGGCTTATTAATTTTTTTCTCTGATTTTTGCTTTAAAACTTAAGTTCCTTTTGGGGCCAGCCAGTGGCATACTGGTTAAGTTCATGCGCTCCACTTCAGTGGCGTGGGGTTCACGGGTTCAGATCCCAGGTGCGGACATACACACTGCTCATTAAGCCATGCTGTGGTGGCATCCCACATACAAAGTAGAAGTTATCATCCACATACAGAGTAGATGTTAGCTCAGCAACAGTCTTCCACAAGCAAAGAGAGGAAGATTGGCAACACATATTAACTCAGGGCCAGTCTTCCTCACGAAAAAAAAAAAACCTGCCTTTGTTATTTAATCTCTGTCTCTCTCTTTTTATTTTATTATTGGTAGCTAGAATATGTGAGTGGGTACTTTCCTACATTCTGCCTAGAAATTTTCACAGCCATATTCATGAGGTTGTTAGATAACATTCTTATCTTCCATGTAAAAAGAAAGAAGGTTGCTAAACATTTCACTCCTATATAACAAGGGTCCCCCTTTCTCCAGCTCCCAATAACATTTTCATCACTGTACTTAACATCTCACCAATAAACTCCCCGAAGTCCTTTGAGCGTCTGCTCATCAACCAGTCCCCAAACCAACACTTCCAGGGACCATGCTTACAATACCACTGGCTTGCTTATGTTTTGGAGTAGTATGTATCATTTACTTTTTATTCTTTAGTATTGTTAATTATGATAGTGAAATTTAAAGGGCAGAGGTGAGGAGGTTTTACAAAGCGTATAGACATGCTAGTAGAGTTACTATTTGTATTTCTGATCATTCCACTTTAGGAAAGTCATGACAGGAAAGCAAGGAACTTTTCAGTCATGTCCATTTTCTTATCTCAAGCGCTTACTCCAATACCAAACATATGTTAAGAATTCAATGAATAAATGAATTAATTAATAGCAAAAAATGAGCAATTGTTAAATACAGAGAAAAGTAAAATAATTTTATTTGAAAGACTGATCAATAAAAATAATATTAAAATATTATGAACTTTTTTATCCAAAAATGTGTAGCTTAAGATAACTTATAGTCTAGGTCAATAAAGGTATAGAGGACAAAGATGTTAATCAAATTAAAAATACAAGAAAAAGGGCCAACTTTGATTCTTAAAAGTGAACATTGATTTACAGCAAATGAAAACTCAGTCAAGAATATTTGTTATGGTGCATATAAAATTGGAGAAAGAAAGATATATGAAAATATTCAAAAAGCCACAACAAATTAACGAACAATAATTCCACAAGGGTAAACAGAGGCTGTTGAGTTATAATCTTGATTGAACTTATTTTATTTTCCAACTTTTGAGGTTGACCTGGGGGAGATGAATGTACCCTCTTCTCATTGCCACTGCCAGAGAGAAAATACTGGGATGAGCCATGTGTCTGATCCACTATGACAGTTGTTGGGTTTTCTGTTTTTAGTATGTAGAAAAATATTCATTCATTTTATTCTTTATCTTACTACACTAGACCATGCTTTGAGCAACTTCTGCCATTCACTTTCATGAAGGTATTTGATTTCTTTAGTATTTGGCATTAAAGTTAGATTATGTAACGTAAAGGGTATACCCTAGGAATCAAGAGACACATCTCTGGCACCAGCTCATTAACTGCAAATCATTCCATTTATGGTGTTTTCCTGCTTGTAAAAGAAATTTTCAAACAAGATGATCCGTGAGATTCCAAGTTTATGGATTTATGATTATGTTAGTCTGTCCCTGATCTGGGATGTCTTCATTTTCACTTTTGCTGTTCAAGAAGACTTGGACCAGAAGAGAGAGTAGTCAAGCCAAAATGAACATTTTATGAATGACATTGATAGTCAATAAAAATGATGTTTTTAAAGATTATGGTAGCAAAAAACTCACCCTTCTTTCCTTTGAATAATTTCAAATGAGCAAAACATACTGAAAAATGGAATCATATATTTTTTTAATCAAATGAAGCTTTGCTTCCCACCAAAGCTGGTAATTCGCTACCTCAAACAACTCCTAGATGTCAACCCAGAACAAATTGAGTTATGATTTTGGGCAAAAACCAGTACAAAGGACAGAAAATAAGTTTCAGCATAGATATGTTTGGTGCATTATTTGATACGTTTTACTAATTTAGAAACCTGTGTAAAAACCTTTCATTTATGTAGTAATAATGTAGCCTCCTGTAACAGAATCGTAGCTATCCTTTTAGAAGGAGGCCCATCTCTAAGAAATACCTTTTCCCTCTCTCTTTTCAAGAATTTATGATGAAGACTCGATTGTCAATCAAATCAGAGTAAAACTCTTTACCTTCACATTCTCAAAGCCCTTTGTATATACACACAATGTCTTTTCTTCCTCTTCAAAATCCAGTTTTCTTCTAGCTCCATTTCCAAGTGACTCTTCCCATTCCCTATCAATTATAATCTATTCCCCACATGTGAGCAATTAGTAAATTTAAGGCAAGTAAGCTAGCTCTATCACTATATAAATTAATTAATAATTTTGACATTTTCAATCTGTTGGAATGAGTATTTTTTTACTGCACAATCCAAATTAGTTTGGTCCTATTTGTCCCAGCTAGCTTAAAGCTGACAAGCGCTTATGGATAAATCCTAGTACTCATTGATGAAATGGTTCACATTTTGAGGCAAAAAAACAGCAAAGTTGGTGATTCCCTGAAATTACTTTCAATAGACCTTAGTTTGGATGATTTATTGTAAAACAAAAAGGATGCCTGCATTTAATTTAGAAGACTTTTGTTCTATTCCTGGTTCAGCACTAACCTTTAGACAGGCTATTTTATTCTCTGTATCTGTGAGCTTGAACCTCTAAAAACCATTCAGGTTTTTAAAATTCCATGGCTTGTTACCTATTAAGTGTGTATCACTATGATTTTATAATACTGTGTGTTAATTAAGTTGGCTATATTAATGTATCCTTAGCAGAGCAGTTTTTAAAAATAGAGCACTTAAGTTTGTGAATATATTTTAATGAGACTTAAAGACATTTAAGCAAGGTAAGCATCTTTAACAAATGCTATTAAGGAGAATGTGTAAAGTGGCAAATTTTCTTCACTAAGACAATGTTTGTTTGCTTTAAAAGATACTTTTCACGAATTAAGGAGGGATAGATATAAATTACATACCTTTTTAACTGGAAAATATTCCTATACTAGGCTTTAACCCTTCAGATAGCATAAAGCCTGATTATTTCCCCATGTGTTTTAAAAATATAAGAATTTAACTCAATAGAAATGGAATATAAATATCTAAAATAAGTAGAGACATGTTGAATGTATGTTTTTATTAATAAAGTTAAATGTACAACAAAACTCTTACTTTGAGTTTTAGTAGTGCTAGAATGTCACTTGTCCTTCCTCGAGTGGCACTTGGTGAGGTACAGCAGTTCCTTCAGCATTCAGTGACATTGCATAAATAAGATAACCAGCCTTCTCCTAGAGCAAAGGGAGGCAATTGAACTGGGTTTGAATATTGGTTGAAACCAGATATTGGCTTTGCAATACTGTACCATTTACCTAACATTGTTGAATCTCAGCTTGTTCAACTATATGTATAGTAATAGCCAACCTCAGATAACTTCAGTAAGTTATTATTATTCCAGGTGATCCAGCCAAGTTCCGATACCTCCTAGCTCTGGGTCCCGTGGTGTTCTCTAGGTTGTGTAGCAGAGGCTCTTTTCACTTATTTGTGCCTGACTGGACGTGTACTAAGGAATATAGTGACACATTCTGTTAAATGCCCTGTTGGAAGAAGCCAGGAGCATAAAGTTGACCAATGAAGACATTCTCTGTGGTGTGGGTAATGGAGTTCAGAGTTAGGTGTAGTTTTCCCAAAAGTATAATGCCGTGTCAATATGGAGGGCTAGTGTTGAAAACTGAAGATGTTCACTTTTTTTACCAGTCTCCTGCCTTGTACAATCTATCTCTTGAAGCACCTTCACATATTTTAGAAATACATTCCTATTAGGTATATTGATTTTTCATACCCTACCTGAAAATGGGTTACATAATCACCAACATCATTTTAGTAGTAATTCAATTACTGTAAATATCTGAAGCAACTCTACTCTCCTTCTATTGTCAGTTTTATTGCAAAAAATATTGCTTCTACTCTTTTCAAGAGCTTCAGAATATTGTTCCGCCTCTTTATCACTGATGCATCCACAGTAAGGTTCAAAGAAAAGTAAGACAAGGAAGACGAGATTTACAAATATTATGATTTTCCTAAGTGCAGATCTAGGTTTTATATAATTTTGTCAACTTGGAACCTACCACGTTTCGCATGTAGTATGTGCTTAATAAACATTCAGGAAAATTACTTTGATGAAAATGGTCATTTTGAACAAAATATCTATTGTAATATACCACTGCACCTTTCTTTTTTGCTTGAATCACTCTGATCTGAATGAAAGAACCCCAAAGATACTGTGTTTATAAAGAAATAGCCATTTCTAACTAAGAAACGGATACTCATCCATCTTACTATCTTATCACCTTTTATATTTTTAATATGCCACTGAGGTTTATCTTTAAAATTTCCAGAACAAATTGCTTTAAACAATTATTATAAGTTTGACCATATGGGCATTATTTTTGCAATCTACATTTGAAATAGAAAAACAACTTTTATGTACATGTTTGATAAAACATGGACTATTTATTTGTTAAAGGTAAGGCAAGAAAATGCTACTTCAATAAATTTTAAAAAATGCAAGTCAGTAGGTTAAATATTAATTTGAATGTCTACAATAATGGGTACCTCTGCTATTTAAGGAAGTCATTATTCCACCGTGTAGTCAACAAGCATATTGATCAGAATTAATTCACTACAAAAAGTCTCCAATCATTTTTAACATAAGTTTTTCCTATTTAGCAGTAGCCCCTGAAGCTTATCTCTCTTTTTTTTTTTTTGTGGTCAATTTAGCAACAAATTTGCAATTAATCATTTGCTGATTGCAATGAATGATCTGTCAATAACATGCAACTCACATTGCTAAAAGGGTTATACTGAGCTTTATTGTTTTCTTTTTGTCTCGGAAATGCTTTGTCTAGCTATATTTCCTAGAATGGATTTTGAGTAGTTTTTTTGAAGTAATGCATGCCAGTTTTAAAGAGACACTACAGGCTGCTCTGAGGGTATTAATCAAGATATGCCCTAACTTTCTTTTGGCATTACAATATTTGGACATCTGTTCTGACTCCTTATATGTGAAATAAACCTCATACCAGATAGTGGAATAAATGAAGGGTTTCATTATCTTAAATGTCATAACATTTGTTTGAATTATCATGTGTAGATTTTAAATGCTGAAATTGTCATCTTGGTTTTGTTTCATCTATTTTGCTGTCCTTTCAAAAGACTATAAGCCTGGAAAAATTCTTTTTTCCATCGCATTAATAATTTAAAAGAAATAATTTACAATTTTATGCAATAACAGTGAAATTGTTGCAGATGAACTATATAGTCTGGTAATTTCTAAAAGCATAAATATTTTACTGAGGGAAACATACCCTTTTAAAGCACAAAAGGTTTCTTGTTATAATGGCAGTGTATTTAGTGACAAATAGTGCATTTTTAAAAAGCCGTTTGTTGACCATTATAGTTCTCTTTGTGTAATGGTATTATAGATTCTTAGGTATTCACTTATTAAAGTCTTTTCCATTGTGTGTGTCAGGAAGGATTTGTCTCTGAACTCCATGGTGACACTAATTAGCAGTGACTACATTTAGGGACTTATGGGTCAACTTGAAAGATAATAGGAATATATTTGACCTTTTCATTTAAATAACAAAAATAAATAATTTGATTGTGATAGATACCAATAATACTTTCAAATTTGACTTAAACTACCTCTTAATACCTTTGCCTTTCTCAACAGCTTTTTTTTTTGAACGAGTATTGCCAGTCATTGGAAGATATTTGTCATGAAGCCATATCACATACATCCACTAGGCTCGTAAACACTAGTAGTACTGGATACTGGTTTAATTTTTTTTTTTTTTTCATTTCACGTTGGAGCAAAAGAATGGCATATAATTTGACATACATAACATGATTTAACTAAATCATGGAAGCAAAGTAGTGTTTTACAAATGTATAATTTTGAATATCTTTAAAAGTCATAGGAGCTTTCATCCTTCTATTCACTTTGCATATTTGATGTCAGAGAGTCAGAGATGTTTTGCCAAGCAAAACATTTTAATCCAAGGCGCCCCAGAATATTTTGTTTGTGAGACTAATTTAAGGTAGTTGTAATTCTTAACAAATGAAAACCATTTTTATAAATGCAGCTTATTTGAAAAGAGACGAACCAAAGTTTAGATTAAATTTATATTTTTATATCTGCAAATCTTAGTAATTTTGTACCTCTTTTGGATAGCGGGGCCTTGAATTAATATCAGCACAAAACCGCAAAAAATTATCCCACTTGAAGTATTAAATACAGATTATCTCCAGTTGTTTATACATTTTGAGTTAGGCATCTAAAATCTGGTCATTTTATAAGACACTAAATAGACTAAAATACTACATTAACATATAAGATAAAATGGTAAATACTAAATGAGATAAAATGCTAAATTAATGTAATAGAAAATATACTTTTATATGGAAAATTTCCAGAAGACAATACATTTATTTATACATCTGCTCTAAGCAGGGACACTTTATAATTTTAGTTGAAGAGCACCTTCATACATTTTAAACCTTCAAAGCCCCTAAAGGCCTTAGTTTTAGTCCTGAAACTAACAGGTTGGTGCCAAAATAGAATGGACTTTTTTGTCCATTCATGTATTTATAGATCTTATGTTGATATATGGCATTTGATTAAGGTCACATTTCTCTTTAATTGCTCTGATGTGTGCATAGTCATGATACGTAATTCTGTGATGATTTTTTTCCTTCTTAGAGTTAAAAGTAATAGTTTTTTATGTGAGAATTTTTCATGGTGAATAAGTTCAGAATTATAGAAGGCTTTATAGTATTAGTATCCATTGATTTATCAGGCATTACTATGTCTTATTTTTAGTCTTCAGATAGCCATGTGGAACATGAAACTCCATTTTTAACCCATAATTTATTCAAATAAACATAATTGAACATTTATTTTGTGCTTAATCGTAGAAACATTTTGCTGAAAACATTAATATAAAAAACTATTTTATCAGAAATAGCAACACTAGGCAAACATGGCTCTAAAAGAGTTTGCATAAGTTAAGCATTCAGAATAGATGTATTGAAAAATTGTTATGTCTATATAGGTATATGTGGATAGTTTTATCTTTTGCAAAGTTTCACTGTGGTTATTACTATACATTACAACATACAAACAATATAATTAAAATTTTTATTTTTTCAACTCTATTCAATTTCAACTATTTTATTTCCATGTACTACAAATATGTAATTTTATTTTTATGATTTTTATTGCTATTGAATATGAAATATCAAAATGATTTAAATTTCTTGGCACCTATTACTTTTTGAAGCAACCCATGTATCTTAATTTTACAGATTCAGAAAATTACATGGGGTACTCAAAACAGTTTTGCATTTGTGAAATTACTTTATAATGACATAATAGATTTAAATATGTGTTAATTGGAAATAGATGAATTGTGGAAGTAGAAGTATACAGACTATATTTAAATATTTGAATAGAGTCTTAGAGGCAGATGGGTTTTGAATGGTGGAGTGGCCAGAGGATGGAAGGCCTTGAAAGCTAAGCCTCAGATTTGGAACTTTGAAGACACAGCGTAACTATCACATTTAAATGAGTAAGGGATGAAATGCATCAGTATGTCAGATTATTAGCAGGAAATACCATTTGGAACACCCTTGTAGTTGTTTGAGCGGGATGCGATCAAACCTGAATTAAGGCAAGGGCAATAGAAATCAAAAGCTACAAGTAGATTGACAAGACTGGTTATTGACTAGATGTGGGAGAAAAGGAAGGAATCAGAAATATCTTGAACTCTGAACCCGAGTAGCTAGCAGTAGGATGATGGCATCAGTGATAGAAATAACAATTTTGAGGAGGGGATACACTTTTAGGGAAAAGATGATGTTGAGTTTGAATTTTCAGCATGACACCTGCATGGCAATCTAAAGCATGGATTTGGAAAAATGGGACTGGATATCAAGAGAGCAGTCAAGGCTGTAGATAGTGAACTAGATTTTATCAGAATAGTTGAAAGCTGTAGAAGAGAGAGTAACAAAAGATGGAGAGATTTTAAGACTACATGTTTGGAAGAAATGGAGACCACTGCTAAATGTTGCAGAGATTAAGAGAACAAACTTGAAAAAGACTTTAGAGTCCAGTGATTTGAGCTCATTTCCTCATACTGTGAACTTTCTGATAATTTTGATCTCTCATCAAAACTGTCAATGAAATATGTCCCGGTATCACTAACAAAGGTCTTGAAACAAATATATGGCATATTTTAAAATGCTTATATTTTAAGAATTGCTGGAAAGATAAGGAAAATACAGGGACAAAACCAATAATTACCTCAAATTTTCATGTATGAAGTTACTTTTCCAAAGAAAATATCATAGTTTTTTTTTAACTTAATTCAATATATTGTATGCAACTTGCAAGCAAAGACAGTGTTTTTTTTTTATAATTTTATTTATTTATTTTTCCCCCAAAGCCCCAGTAGATAGTTGTATGTCATAGCTGCACATCCTTCTAGTTGCTGTATGTGGGGCGCGGCCTCAGCATGGCCAGAGAAGCGGTGCGTCTGTGCGTGCCCGGGATCCGAACCCGGGCCGCCAGTAGCGGAGCGCCCGCACTTAACCGCTAAGCCACGGGGCCAGCCCGACAGTGTTTTTAATTGATATATTTAAAAGATATTACCTGTAGGTTTTTTAAAATCTTAAAATTTGTGAAGTCAGAAATCTGACACTTTTCTTATAATAAATTTCCAGCAACAAGTTTTACATCAGAAAATCCAAATATAATGAAAAAAGGGAATAAATTATCATTTTGACTATTTTCTTTTTTTTTTTTTTTTAAGATTTTATTTATTTATTTTTTCCCCCCAAAGCCCCAGTAGATAGCTGTGTGTCATAGCTGCACATCCTTCTAGTTGCTGTATGTGGGACACGGCCTCAGCATGGCCAGAGAAGCAGCGCGTCGGTGCGAGCCCGGGATCCGAACCCGGGTCGCCAGCAGTGGAGCGCGCTCACTTAACCACTAAGCCACGGGGCCGGCCCTTTTTTTAAAGATTTTATTTATTTATTTATTTTGACATTTTCTATATTGCAGGTATTAGTTTGATTCTTTCACCAAACTATTTTCTTACTTATTCCTTACCATAATGTCAAAGAGAGGAAACAATTTTCCCAGAATCCCACTGCTAGCAAGTGACAGAGAAAGGATCCAAATTCAAGACTGTTTGATTCCAAATCGGTAGTCTGAATTTTTTTCCCAGTGAAAGGTTGAATGGTTATTTATTTAACCTATATCAAATAAAATAAGAATCGACATTGTTGGAATAATGAAGTAGTGAAGTCTGAATTATTCATCATCATATATACACATTCCATAAATTTATTCATATACTTTATTTTAAATTTTTATCTACATATTAATAATTATTGGCAGTTTTCAAAGGGAATATAAATTCTGGAAAGAAATGACTTTGTTAATATTATAGCAACATATCGCATATGTTTTTATTTGAGATTCTAATATTATTTTTAATATTTTCTGGTTAACACTCTCTCTTAATATTCTCATTAACTATCAATCTATCCACTATTTGTGTAATTATTTGAAAGTTGTTAACACACACCATCACATAATTGTAGATGCACGTAAGTTAGTAGATGCCAGAGATAACTTTAAATAGGCTTTTAGCCATTCAGCCTTTCAAAGACATAGGCAGTGACTGTAGGCAAATGGCATATTTTACCACAATATTTATGTGAAGGCTATTATTCTCTGTGTGTGTGTGTATAATTTTTACATATGATCTACACTTGCTTCAAAGTCAAGACTCAGTAGAAAATGTTACAGGACTAAAACTCAGCTTCTCATGATGGGGACTGGACTTTTGGAAACCATACAAATGTGCTATTTTTTTTTTATCCGGATGTGAGTGACACAGTTTTGTCCATTTATTCATTTTGTGTACTTTTTTAAACTAGATGTTCAATTTCAATAAAAACTTAAACAAGCAAAAAGCTTCAATATGACCAAAGAAGACTTTGTGATCTCTGCTGAACATCCTACTCTTTTCCTATCTCAGTTGGAGGCACCATATCAATCCGATAACCGAAGCCCAAAACCACCAGTCCATTTCTGATCCTTTCCTTGCTCTTACCACTCAATCAATCAATGCCCAATCGACCATCAAGGCCAGTATTTACCTCTTAAATAGTTCATGAACAAGTGCCATCCTTTTCATCCATACCATTACTAATGTTCTAATTCAGCAGTTATTTTATATCTCCCCAATATGGAGCCCGCCAAATAAGTCATCCATATAGTATTCAAGTGATTGCTCTAAAATGCAAATAAGATGCCCTGTTTAAAGCATTTCTGTGGTTTCTTGTTTTTAGAATCAAGTCTCATCTTTCTAACATGATTACAGGCCTTTCCTTTTCAGATCCACTTATGTAGAGTTAGAAAAAAGAGTATGAGGACAGAATCCCAAGAAAGGCTATTATTGCAGAGACAGGCATAGGAGGAGTAACCTGCCACATAAACTGAAATAGAGTGGTCTGGAAAATAGGAGAAAAACCAGGAATTTGTCTGATCCAAGTCAAGGCAAGAGAATATTTAAAGTCAGGAAGGAAGGAAGCAAAAGAAAGAGAGTCAAAATTGCCAAGAAGTCAAGGATGTAATTTATTATGGAGTGATGAATTACACTCCAGACTGCAGTAGGTTAGGGAGTGAGAGTTAGTTGAGGAAGCAAAGAGAGAAATCATAGTTGATAATCTTAAGTAGTGAGGTAGAAAGCCAGACTACAGTGGGTCAGAGAGTCAGAGGAAGTGTGGAAATGAAGTCAGAAATTCTAGTCAGTATTTTTAAGAAGTTTGGGTGAAAGGTGTTAAGGGAAATGGCAGTATTTTGCCAGACACAGGAGGTCAAGGGATTTTTGTTTACCTTATTGATACCTAAGCAATTTTAATGTTGAGGAAAAAGAGCCCATAGAGAGGGAGAGGATGAAGTATAGGAGAGGAAGGATATAAACTCGTGATATATTGTGGTTCCTGAGAGGCTGAGAGGAGATAGCATCCAAACACAGGTTTGGGGCCTGGTCTTAGGATGGAGAAAGGAAACCTCCGTTGTAATAGAGGGAAAGAGAACTGGGTATGTTTGGAAACAGTTGTGTGTTGGGTTTGGTGGCAGGATCTTGGAAAGTTCCTTTGGTTAGCTTCGTTTGCATGTGTGTGTGTGTGTAGGAGACAAAGCCACCTGCACAGGTGTGAGGAGTGAGAATGTCTAATATGTCAAAAATGTCAAAGACTGTGTGTGAAACACTATTAGCCAACTAGTGTGGAGAGGGCTCGAGCAGATTCCAAACCCAAATCAGAACCCAGTAGATGCCACCAATTAAAGATCAGACCTGGAAAGACATCAGGGCTTGAACAATTGTGGAAAACTGTACTTTCAGCT